>NC_134575.1:150238346-151457721 GCF_050947875.1 Dermacentor variabilis | reverse complement strand
CTGCGTTAACAATTGTAGTGATCGCTCTGAAATATCTCTGTTTACCTCTACCAACTGGCGATTCTTTCGTGGCAGTCCGCAGAAAACTCGGCTTTCTAGAAGTCGACGATTTAGCGCAAAAAACACTTAGGTTACGCGGACACGAGCGGCATGCCTTTATGCCAATGTGCACACTCTACGTGTTAACAATTATAGTCATCGCTATGAAATATCACTGTTTACCTCTACCAAACGGCGATTCTTTCTGCGCGGCCTACAGTGAACTCTGCTTTCTAGAATTCGACGATTTAGCGCAAAAACCAGTTAGCTCACGCGCACACGAGCGGCCTGACTTTATGCCAATGTGTACACTCTGCGTATTAACAATTGTAGTCATCGCTCTGAAATATCTCCGCTTACCATTACCAACCGGCGATTCTTATGTGGCGGCCCGCAGAAAACTCGGCTTTCTATAAGTCGGCGATTTAGCGCAAGAAACGCTTAGCTGACGCGCAAACGACCGGCAAGACTTTGTGCCAATGTGTACACTGTGCGTGTTAACAATTGTAGTCATCGCTCTCAAATATCTCTGTTTACCTCTACCAACCGGCGATTCTTTAGTGGCGGTACACAGAAAATTCGGATTTCTAGAAGTCGACGATTTAGCGCAAAAAACACTTAGCTTACACGCACATGAGCGGCATGACTTTATGCCAATGTGCACCTTTGCGTGTTAACAATTGCAGTCATCGCTCTGAAATATCTCTGTTTACCTTTACCAACCAGCGATCTTTCGTGACGGTCCACAGGAAACTCGGCTTTCTAGAAGTCGACGATTTAGCGCAAAGAACCCTTAGCTGAAGCGCAAACAACCGGCATGACCTTATGCCAATGTGTACGTTCTGCGTGTTAACAATTGCAGTCATCACTCTGAAATATCTCTGTTTACCTCTACCAACTGGCGATCTTTCGTGACGGTCCGCAGAAAACCCGCCTTTCTAGAAGTTGACGATTTAGCGCAAGAAACACTTATGTTACGCGCACAGGAGCGGCATGACTTTATGCCAATGTCCGCATTCTGTGTGTCAACAATTGTAGTCATCGCTCTGAAATATCTCCGCTTACCTCTACCAAACGGCGATACCTTCGTGGCGGTCCACAGAAAACTCGGCTTTCTAGAAGTCGACGATTTAGCGCAAAAAACACTTAGCTTACGCGCAAACGACCGGCAAGACTTTATGTCAATGTGTACACCATACGTGTTAACAATCGTAGTCATCGCTCTCAAATATCTCTGTTTATCTCTGCCAACCAGCGATTCTTTCGTGGTGGTCCAGAGAAAACTCGGCTTCTTAGAAGTCGACGATTTAGCCAAAAAACACTTATCTTACGCGCTCTCGAGTGGCATGACTTTATGCCAATCTGCATTTTGTGCGTGTTAACAATTGTAGTCATCGCTCTGAAATATCTCTGTTTACCTCTACCAACTGGCGATTCTTTCGTGGCGGTCCGCAGAAAAGTCGGCTTTCTAGAAGTCGACGATTTCGCGCAAAAAACACTTAGGTTACGCGCACACGAGCGGCATGCCTTTATGCCAATGTGCACACTCTGCGTGTTAAAAATTGAAGTCATCGCTCTGAAATATCTGCGCTTACCTCTACCAACCGGCGATTCTTTCGTGGGAGTCCACAGAAAACTCGGCTTTCTAGAAGTCCACGATTTAGCGCAATAAACACTTAGCTCACCCGCACACGAGGGGCATGACTTTATGCCAATGTGTTCACTCTCCGTGTTAACAATTGTAGTCATCGTTCTGAAATATCTCTCTTTACCTCTACCAACCAGCGATTCTTTCGTGGCGGTGCAGAGAAAACTCGGCTTCTTAGAAGTCGATGATTTAGCCAAAAAACACTTATCTTACGCGCACACGAGTGGCATGAATTTATGCCAATGTACACTTTCTGCGTGTTAACAATTGTAGACATCGCTCTGAAATATCTCTGTTTACCTCTACCAACTGGCGATTCTTTCGTAGCGGTCCGCAGAAAACTCGGCTTTCTAGAAGTCGACGCTTTAACGCAAAAAACACTTAGCTTACGCGCACACGAGCGACATTACTTTATGCCAATGTGCACACTCTGCATATTAAGAATTATAGTCATCCCTATGAAATATCACTGTTTACTTCTACCAACCGGCGATTCTTTCTTGGCTGTCCACATAAACTATGCTTTCAAGAAGTCGACGATTTAGCGCAAAAAAAAACACTTAGCCCACGCGCACACGAGCGGCATGACTTTATGCCAATGTGCACTTTCTGCGTGTTAACAATTGTAGTCATCGCTCTGAAATATCTCTGTTTACCTCTACCAACCGGCGATTCTTTCGTGGCCGTCCGAAGAAAACTCGGCTTTCTAGAAGTCGACGATTTAGCGCAAAAAACACTTAGCTTACGCGCACACGAGCGGCATGACTTTATGCCAATGTGCGCATTCTGTGTGTCAACAATTGTAGTCATCGCTCTGAAATATCTGCGCTTACCTCTACCAACCGGCGATACCTTCGTGGCGGTCCACAGAAAACTCGGCTTTCTAGAAGTCGACGATTTAGCGCAAAAAACGCTTAGCTTACGTGCAAACGACCGGCAAGACTTTATGTCAATGTGTACACCATGCGCGTTAACAATCGTAGTCATCGCTCTAAAATATCTCTGTTTACCTCTGCCAACCAGCGATTCTTTCGTGGCGGTCCAGAGAAAACTCGGCTTCTTAGAAGTCGACGATTTAGCCAAAAAACACTTATCTTACGCGCACACGTGTGGCATGCCTTTATGCCAATCTGCAATTTCTCTGCGTTAACAATTGTAGTCATCGCTCTGAAATATCTCTGTTTACCTCTACCAACTGGCGATTCTTTCGTGGCAGTCCGCAGAAAACTCTGCTTTCTAGAATTCGACAATTTAGCGCAAAAACCAGATAGCTCACGCGCACACGAGCGGCCTGACTTTATGCCAATGTGTACACTCTGCGTATTAACAATTGTAGTCATCGCTCTGAAATATCTCCGCTTACCATTACCAACCGGCGATTCTTACGTGGCGGCCCGCAGAAAGCTCGGCTTTCTATAAGTCGACGATTTAGCGCAAGAAACGCTTAGCTGACGCGCAAACGACCGGCAAGACTTTGTGCCAATGTGTACACTGTGCGTGTTAACAATTGTAGTCATCGCTCTCAAATATCTCTGTTTACCTCTACCAACCGGCGATTCTTTCGTGGGGGTCCAAAGAAAACTCGGCTTTCTAGAAGTCGACGATTTAGCGCAATAAGCTCTTAGCTCACGCACACACGAGCGGCTATGACTTTATGCCAATGTGTACACTCTCCGTGTTAACAATTGTAGTCATCGCTCTAAAACATCTACGCTTACCTCTACCAACCCGCGATTCCTTAGTGGCGGTACACAGAAAATTCGGATTTCTAGAAGTCGACGATTTAGCGCAAGAAACACTTATGTTACGCGCACAGGAGCGGCATGACTTTATGCCAATGTCCGCATTCTGTGTGTAAAACAATTGTAGTCATCGCTCTGAAATATCTCCGCTTACCTCTACCAAACGGCGATACCTTCGTGGCGGTCCACAGAAAACTCGGCTTTCTAGAAGTCGACGATTTAGCGCAAAAAACACTTAGCTTACGCGCAAACGACCGGCAAGACTTTATGTCAATGTGTACACCATACGTGTTAACAATCGTAGTCATCGCTCTCAAACATCTCTGTTTACCTCTGCCAGCCAGCGATTCCTTCGTGGTGGTCCAGAGAAAACTCGGCTTCTGAGAAGTCGACGATTTAGCCAAAAAACACTTATCTTACGCGCACACGAGTGGCATGACTTTATGCCAATCTGCACTTTGTGCGTGTTAACAATTGTAGTCATCGCTCTGAAATATCTGTTTACCTCTACCAACTGGCGATTCTTTCGTGGCGGTCCGCAGAAAACTCGGCTTTCTAGAAGTCGACGATTTAGCGCAAAAAACACTTAGGTTACGCGCACATGAGCGGCATGCCTTTATGCCAATGTGCACACTCTGCGTCTTAAAAATTATACTCATCGCTATGAAATATCTCCGCTTACCTCTATTAACCGGCGATTCTTACGTGGCGGCCCGCAGAAAACTCGGCTTTCTATAAGTGGACGATTTAGAGCAAAAAACGCTTAGCTGACGCGCAAACGACCGGCAAGACTTTATGCCAGTTGTACACTGTGCGTGTTAACAATCGTAGTCATCGCTCTCAAATATCTCTGTTTACCTCTGCCAACCAGCGATTCTTTTGTGGCGGTCCAGAGAAAACTCGGCTTCATAGAAGTCGACGATTTAGCCAAAAAACACTTATCTTACGCGCACACGAGTGGCATGACTTTATGCCAGTTGTACACTGTGCGTGTTAACAATTGTAGTCATCGCTCTCAAATATCTCTGTTTACCTCTACTAACCGGCGATTCTTTCGTGGGGGTCGACAGAAAACTCGGCTTTCTAGAAGTCGACGATTTAGCGCAATAAACACTTAGCTCACGCGCACACGAGCAGCATGACTTTATGCCAATGTGTACACTCTCCGTGTTAACAATTGTAGTCATCGCTCTAAAATATCTGCGCTTACCTCTGCCAACCAGCGATTCTTTCGTGGTGGTCCAGAGAAAACTCGGCTTCTTAGAAGTCGACGATTTAGCCAAAAAACACTTATCTTACGCGCACACGAGAGGCATGACTTTATGCCAATCTGCAATTTCTCTGTGTTAACAATTGTAGTCATCGCTCTGAAATATCTCTGTTTACCTCTACCAACTGGCGATTCTTTCGTGGCAGTCCGCAGAAAACTCGGCTTTCTAGAAGTCGACAATTTAGCGCAAAAAACACTTAGGTTACGCGGACACGAGCGGCATGCCTTTATGCCAATGTGCACACTCTGCGTGTTAACAATTATAGTCATCGCTATGAAATATCACTGTTTACCTCTACCAAACGGCGATTCTTTCTGCGCGGCCTACAGTGAACTCTGCTTTCTAGAATTCGACGATTTAGCGCAAAAACCAGTTAGCTCACGCGCACACGAGCGGCCTGACTTTATGCCAATGTGTACACTCTGCGTATTAACAATTGTATTCATCGCTCTGAAATATCTCCGCTTACCATTACCAACCGGCGATTCTTACGTGGCGGCCCGCAGAAAGCTCGGCTTTCTATAAGTCGACGATTTAGCGCAAGAAACGCTTAGCTGACGCGCAAACGACCGGCAAGACTTTGTGCCAATGTGTACACTGTGCGTGTTAACAATTGTAGTCATCGCTCTCAAATATCTCTGTTTACCTCTACCAACCGGCGATTCTTTCGAGGCGGTACACAGAAAATTGGGATTTCTAGAAGTCGACGATTTAGCGCAAGAAACACTTAGCTTATGCGCACATGAGCGGCATGACTTTATGCCAATGTGCACACTCTGCGTGTTAACAATTGCAGTCATCGCTCTGAAATATCTCTGTTTACCTCTACCAACCAGCGATCTTTCGTGACGGTCCACAGGAAACTCGGCTTTCTAGAAGTCGACGATTTAGCGCAAAAAACCCTTAGCTGACGCGCAAACAACCGGCATGACCTTATGCCAATGTGTACACTCTGCGTGTTAACAATTGCAGTCATCGCTCTCAAATATCTCTGTTTACCTCTGCCAACCAGCGATTCTTTCGTGGTGGTCCAGAGAAAACTCGGCTTCTTAGAAGTCGACGATTTAGCGCAAAAAACACTTAGGTTACGCGCACATGAGCGGCATGCCTTTATGCCAATGTGCACTCTATGCGTGTTAAAAATTATACTCATCGCTATGAAATATCACTGTTTACCTCTACCAAACGGCGATTCTTTCTTCGCGGTCTATAGAGAACTCTGCTTTCTAGAATTCGCCGATTTAGCGCAAAAACCAGATAGCTCACGCGCACACGAGCGGCCTGACTTTATGCCAATGTGTACACTCTGCGTGTTAACAATTGTAGTCATCGCTCTGAAATATCTCCGCTTACCTCTATTAACCGGCGATTCTTACGTGGCGGCCCGCAGAAAGCTCGGCTTTCTATAAGTGGACGAGTTAGAGCAAAAAACGCTTAGCTGACGCGCAAACGACCGGCAAGACTTTATGCCAGTTGTACACTGTGCGTGTTAACAATCGTAGTCATCGCTCTCAAATATCTCTGTTTACCTCTGCCAACCAGCGTTTCTTTCGTGGCGGTCCAGAGAAAACTCGGCTTCTTAGAAGTCGACGATTTAGCCAAAAAACACTTATCTTACGCGCACACGAGTGGCATGACTCTATGCCAATCTGCACTTTCTGCGTGTTAACAATTGTAGTCATCGCTCTGAAATATCACTGTTTACATCTACCAAACGGCGATTCTTTCTTCGCGGTCTATAGAGAACTCTGCTTTCTAGAATTCGACGATTTTGCGGACAAACCACTTAGCTCACGCGCACACGAGCGGCCTGACTTTATGCCAATGTGTACACTCTGCCTGTTAACAATTGTAGTCATCGCTCTGAAATATCTCCGCTTACCTCTACCAACCGGCGATTCTTACGTGGCGGCCCGCAGAAAGCTCAGCTTTCTATAAGTCGACGATTTAGCGCAAAAAACGCTTAGCTGACGCGCAAACGACCGGCAAGACTTTATGCCAGTTGTACACTGTGCGTTTTAACAATTGTAGTCATCGCTCTCAAATATCTCTGTTTACCTCTACTAACCGGCGATTCTTTCGTGGGGGTCCACAGAAAACTCGGCTTTCTAGAAGTCGACGATTTAGCGCAATAAACACTTAGCTCACGCGCACACGAGCAGCATGACTTTATGCCAATGTGTACACTCTCCGTGTTAACAATTGTAGTCATCGCTCTAAAATATCTGCGCTTACCTCTGCCAACCAGCGATTCTTTCGTGGTGGTCCAGAGAAAACTCGGCTTCTTAGAAGTCGACGATTTAGCCAAAAAACACTTATCTTACGCGCACACGAGTGGCATGACTTTATGCCAACCTGAAATTTCTCTGTGTTAACAATTGTAGTCATCGCTCTGAAATATCTCTGCTTACCTCTACCAACTGGCGATTCTTTCGTGGCAGTGCGCAGAAAACTCGGCTTTCTAGAAGTCGACGATTTAGCGCAAAAAACACTTAGGTTACGCGGACACGAGCGGCATGCCTTTATGCCAATGTGCACACTCTGCGTGTTAACAATTATAGTCATCGCTATGAAATATCACTGTTTACCTCTACCAAACGGCGATTCTTTCTGCGCGGCCTACAGTGAACTCTGCTTTCTAGAATTCGACGATTTAGCGCAAAAACCAGTTAGCTCACGCGCACACGAGCGGCCTGACTTTATGCCAATGTGTACACTCTGCGTATCAACAATTGTAGTCATCGCTCTGAAATATCTCCGCTTACCATTACCAACCGGCGATTCTTACGTGGCGGCCCGCAGAAAGCTCGGCTTTCTATAAGTCGACGATTTAGCGCAAGAAACGCTTAGCTGACGCGCAAACGACCGGCAAGACTTTGTGCCAATGTGTACACTGTGCGTGTTAACAATTGTAGTCATCGCTCTCAAATATCTCTGTTTACCTCTACCAACCGGCGATTCTTTCGTGGCGGTACACAGAAAATTCGGATTTCTAGAAGTCGACGATTTAGCGCAAGAAACACTTAGCTTATGCGCACATGAGCGGCATGACTTTATGCCAATGTGCACACTCTGCGTGTTAACAATTGCAGTCATCGCTCTGAAATATCTCTGTTTACCTCTACCAACCAGCGATCTTTCGTGACGGTCCACAGGAAACTCGGCTTTCTAGAAGTCGACGATTTAGCGCAAAAAACCCTTAGCTGACGCGCAAACAACCGCCATGACCTTATGCCAATGTGTACACTCTGCGTGTTAACAATTGCAGTCATCGCTCTCAATTATCTCTGTTTACCTCTGCCAACCAGCGATTCTTTCGTGGCGGTCTAGAGAAAACTCGGCTTCTTAGAAGTCGACGTTCAGCCAAAAAACACTTATCTTACGCGCACACGAGTGGCATGAATTTATGCCAATCTGCACTTTCTGCGTGTTAACAATTGTAGTCATCGCTCTGAAATATCACTGTTTACCTCTACCAAACGGCGATTCTTTCTTCGCGGCCAATAGAGAACTCTGCTTCCTAGAAGTCGACGATTTAGCGCAAAAAACAGTTAGCTCACGCGCACGCGAGCGGCCTGACTTTATGCCAATGTGTACACTCTGCGTGTTAACAATTGTAGTCATCGCTCTGAAATATCTCCGCTTACCTCTACCAACCGGCGATTCTTACGTGGTGGCCCGCAGAAAGCTCGGCTTTCTATAAGTCGACGATTTAGCGCAAAAAACGCTTAGCTGACGCGCAAACCACCGGCAAGACTTTATGCCAATGTGTAAACTGTGCGTGTTAACAATTGTAGTCATCGCTCTCAAATATCTCTGTTTACCTCTACCAACCGGCGATTCTTTCGTGGGGGTCCACAGAAAACTCGGCTTTCTAGAAGTCGACGATTTAGCGCAATAAACACTTAGCTCACGCGCACACGAGCGGCATGACTTTATGCCGATGTGTACACTCTCCGTGTTGACAATTGTAGTCATCGCTCTGAAATATCTCTCTTCACCTCTACCAACCGGTGATTCTTTCGTGGCAGTCCACAGAAAACTCGGCTTTCTAGAAGTCGACGTTTTAGCCAAAAAACACTTATGTTACGTGCACACGAGTGGCAAGACTCTATGCCAATGTGCACTTTCTGCGTGTTAACAATCGTAGTCATCGCTCTCAAATATCTCTGTTTACCTCTGCCAACCAGCGATTCTTTCGTGGCGGTCCAGAGAAAACTCGGCTTCTTAGAAGTCGACGATTTAGCCAAAAAACACTTATCTTACGCGCACACGAGTGGCATGACTTTATGCCAATCTGCACTTTCTGCGTGTTAACAATTGTAGTCATCGCTCTGAAATATCACTGTTTACCTCTACGAAACGGCGATTCTTTCTTCGCGGTATATAGAGAACTCTGCTTTCTAGAATTCGACGATTTTGCGCTCAAACCAGTTAGCTCACGCGCACACGAGCGGCCTGACTTTATGCCAATGTGTACACTCTGCGTGTTAACAATTGTAGTCATCGCTCTGAAATATCTCCGCTTACCTCTACCAACCGGCGATTCTTACGTGGCGGCCCGCAGAAAGCTCAGCTTTCTATAAGTCGACGATTTAGCGCAAAAAACGCTTAGCTGACGCGCAAACGACCGGCAAGACTTTATGCCAGTTGTACACTGTGCGTGTTAACAATTGTAGTCATCGCTCTCAAATATCTCTGTTTACCTCTACCAACCGGCAATTCTTTCGTGGCGGTCCACAGAAAATTCTGATTTCTAGCAGTCGACGATTTAGCGCAAAAAACACTTAGCTTACGCGCACACGAGCGGCATGCCTTTATGCCAATGTGCACACTCTACGTGTTAACGATTGCAGTCACCGCTCTTAAATATGTCTGTTTACCTCTACCATCCGGTGATTCTTTCGTGGCGGTCCACAGAAAACGCGGCTTTTTAGAAGTCGACGATTTAGCGAAAAAACCACTTAGCTTACGCGCACATGAGTGGCATGACTTTATGCCAATGTGCACACTCTGCGTGTCAACAATTGCAGTGATCGCTCTGAAATATCTGTTTACCTCTACCTACCGGCGATGTTTCGTGACGGTCCACAGGAAACTCGGCTTTCTAGAAGTCGACGATATAGCGCAAAAAAACACTTAGCTGACGCGCAAACAACCGGCATGACTTTATGACAATGTGTACACTCTGCGTGTTTACTATTGAAATCATCGCTCATAAATATCTCTGTTTACCTCTACCAACCGGCGATTTTTTCGTGGGGGTCCACAGAAAACTCGGCTTTCTAGAAGTCGACGATTTAGCGCAATAAACACTTAGCTCACGCGCACACGAGCGGCATGACTTTATGCCAATGTGTACACTCTCCGTGTTAACAATTGTAGTCATCGCTCTGAAATATCTCCGCTTACCTCTACCAACCGGCGATACCTTCGAGGCGGTCCACAGAAAACTCGGCTTTCTAGAAGTCCATGATTTAGCTCAAGAAACACTTAGCTTACGCGCAAACGACCGGCAAGACTTTATGTCAATGTGTACACCATGCGTGTTAACAATCGTATTCATCGCTCTCAAATATCTCTGTTTACCTCTGCCCACCAGCGATTCTTTCGTGGCGGTCCAGAGAAAACTCGGCTTCTTAGAAGTCGACGATTTAGCCAAAAAACACTTATCTTACGCGCACACGAGTGGCATGACTTCATGCCAATCTGCACTTTCTGCGTGTTCACAATTGTAGTCATCGCTCTGAAATATCTCTCTTTACCTCTACCAACTGGCGATTCTTTCGTGGCGGTCCGCAGAAAACTCGGCTTTCTAGAAGTCGACGATTTAGCGCAAAAAACACTTAGGTTACGCGCACAAGAGCGGCATGCCTTTATGCCAATGTGCACACTCTGCGTGTTAACAATTATAGTCATCACTATGAAATATCACTGTTTACCTCTACCAAACGGCGATTCTTTCTTCGCGGTCTACAGAAAACTCTGCTTCCTAGAAGTCGACGATTTAGCGCAAAAAACAGTTAGCTCACGCGCACGCGAGCGGCCTGACTTTATGCCAATGTGTACACTCTGCGTGTTAACAATTGTAGTCATCGCTCTGAAATATCTCCGATTACCTCTACCAACCGGCGATTCTTACGTGGTGGCCCGCAGAAAGCTCGGCTTTCTATAAGTCGACGATTTAGCGCAAAAAACGCTTAGCTGACGCGCAAACCACCGGCAAGACTTTATGCCAATGTGTAAACTGTGCGTGTTAACAATTGTAGTCATCGCTCTCAAATATCTCTGTTTACCTCTACCAACCGGCGATTCTTTCGTGGGGGTCCACAGAAAACTCGGCTTTCTAGAAGTCGACGATTTAGCGCAATAAACACTTAGCTCACGCGCACACGAGCGGCATGACTTTATGCCAATGTGTACACTCTCCGTGTTGACAATTGTAGTCATCGCTCTGAAATATCTCTCTTCACCTCTACCAACCGGTGATTCTTTCGTGGCGGTCCACAGAAAACTCGGCTTTCTAGAAGTCGACGTTTTAGCCAAAAAACACTTATGTTACGTGCACACGAGTGGCAAGACTCTATGCCAATGTGCACTTTCTGCGTGTTAACAATCGTAGTCATCGCTCTCAAATATCTCTGTATACCTCTGCCAACCAGCGATTCTTTCGTGGCGGTCCAGAGAAAACTCGGCTTTCTAGAAGTCGACGATTTAGCGCAAAAAACACTTAGGTTACGCGCACAAGAGCGGCATGCCTTTATGCCAATGTGCACACTCTGCGTGTTAACAATTATAGTCATCACTATGAAATATCACTGTTTACCTCTACCAAACGGCGATTCTTTCTTCGCGGTCTACAGAAAACTCTGCTTCCTAGAAGTCGACGATTTAGCGCAAAAAACAGTTAGCTCACGCGCACGCGAGCGGCCTGACTTTATGCCAATGTGTACACTCTGCGTGTTAACAATTGTAGTCATCGCTCTGAAATATCTCCGCTTACCTCTACCAACCGGCGATTCTTACGTGGCGGCCCGCAGAAAGCTCAGCTTTCTATAAGTCGACGATTTAGCGCAAAAAACGCTTAGCTGACGCGCAAACGACCGGCAAGACTTTATGCCAGTTGTACACTGTGCGTGTTAACAATTGTAGTCATCGCTCTCAAATATCTCTGTTTACCTCTACCAACCGGCAATTCTTTCGCGGCGGTCCACAGAAAATTCGGATTTCTAGCAGTCGACGATTTAGCGCAAAAAACACTTAGCTTACGCGCACACGAGCGGCATGCCTTTATGCCAATGTGCACACTCTACGTGTTAACAGTTGCAGTCACCGCTCTTAATAATGTCTGTTTACCTCTACCATCCGGTGATTCTTTCGTGGCGGTCCACAGAAAACGCGGCTTTCTAGAAGTCGACGATTTAGCGCAAAAAACACTTAGCTCACGCGCACACGGGAGGCATGACTTTATACCAATGTGTGCATTCTGCGTGTTAAATGTTGTAGTCATCGCTTTGAAATATCTCAGTTTCCCTCCACCAACCGGCGATTTTTCTTAGCGGTCCACAGAAAACTCGGCTTTCTAGAAGTCCACGATTTAGCGCAAAAAATACTTAGCTCACGCGAGCACGAGCGGCACGACTTTATACCAATGTGCACGCTCTGCATGTTAACAATTGTAGTCATCGCTCTGAAATATCTCTGTTTACCTCTATCAACCAGCGATTCTATTGTGGCGGTCCACAGAAAACTTGCCTTTCTAGAAGTCGACGATTTAGCGAAAAAACCACTTAGCTTACGCGCACATGAGTGGCATGACTTTATGCCAATGTGCACACTCTGCGTGTTAACAATTGCAGTCATCGCTCTGAAATATCTGTTTACCTCTACCTACCGGCGATGTTTCGTGACGGTCCACAGGAAACTCGGCTTTCTAGAAGTCGACGATATAGCGCAAAAAAACACTTAGCTGACGCGCAAACAACCGGCATGACTTTATGACAATGTGTACACTCTGCGTGTTAACTATTGAAGTCATCGCTCATAAATATCTCTGTTTACCTCTACCAACCGGCGACTTTTTCGTGGGGGTCCACAGAAAACTCGGCTTTCTAGAAGTCGACGATTTAGCGCAATAAACACTTAGCTCACGCGCACACAAGCGGCATGACTTTATGCCAATGTGTACACTCTCCGTGTTAACAATTGTAGTCATCGCTCTGAAATATCTCCGCTTACCTCTACCAACCGGCGATACCTTCGAGGCGGTCCACAGAAAACTCGGCTTTCTAGAAGTCCATGATTTAGCTCAAGAAACACTTAGCTTACGCGCAAACGACCGGCAAGACTTTATGTCAATGTGTACACCATGCGTGTTAACAATCGTAGTCATCGCTCTCAAATATCTCTGTTTACCTCTGCCCACCAGCGATTCTTTCGTGGCGGTCCAGAGAAAACTCGGCTTCTTAGAAGTCGACGATTTAGCCAAAAAACACTTATCTTACGCGCACACGAGTGGCATGACTTCATGCCAATCTGCACTTTCTGCGTGTTCACAATTGTAGTCATCGCTCTGAAATATCTCTCTTTACCTCTACCAACTGGCGATTCTTTCGTGGCGGTCCGCAGAAAACTCGGCTTTCTAGAAGTCGACGATTTAGCGCAAAAAACACTTAGGTTACGCGCGCAAGAGCGGCATGCCTTTATTCCAGTGTGCACACTCTGCGTGTTAACAATTATAGTCATCGCTATGAAATATCACTGTTTACCTCTACCAAACGGCGATTCTTTCTTCGCGGTCTACAGAAGACTCTGCTTCCTAGAAGTCGACGATTTAGCGCAAAAAACAGTTAGCTCACGCGCACACGAGCGGCCTGACTTTATGCCAATGTGTACACTCTGCGTGTTAACAATTGTAGTCATCGCTCTGAAATATCTCCGCTTACCTCTACCAACCGGCGATTCTTACGTGGTGGCCAGCAGAAAGCTCGGCTTTCTAGAAGTCGACGATTTAGCGCAAAAAACGCTTAGCTGACGCGCAAACCACCGGCAAAACTTTATGCCAATGTGTACACTCTCCGTGTTGACAATTGTAGTCATCGCTCTGAAATATCTCTCTTCACCTCTACCAACCGGTGATTCTTTCGTGGCGGTCAACAGAAAACTCGGCTTTCTAGAAGTCGACGTTTTAGCCAAAAAACACTTATGTTACGTGCACACGAGTGGCAAGACTTTATGCCAATGTGCACTTTCTGCGTGTTAACAATCGTAGTCATCGCTCTCAAATATCGCTGTTTACCTCTGCCAACCTGCGATTCTTTCGTGGCGGTCCAGAGAAAACTCGGCTTCTTAGAAGTCGACGATTTAGCCAAAAAACACATATCTTACGCGCACACGAGTGGCATGACTTTATGCCAATCTGAACTTTCTGCGTGTTAACAATTGTAGTCATCGCTCTGAAATATCTCTGTTTACCTCTACCAACTGGCGATTCTTTCGTGGCGGTCCGCAGAAAACTCGGCTTTCTAGAAGTCGACGATTTAGCGCAAAAAACACTTAGGTTACGCGCACATGAGCGGCATGCCTTTATGTCAATGTGCACACTTTGCGTGTTAACAATTATACTCATCGCTATGAAATATCACTGTTTACCTCTACCAAACGGCGATTCTTTCTTCGCGGTCTATAGAGAACTCTGCTTTCTATAATTCGACGATTTAGCGCAAAAACCAGTTAGCTCACGCGCACACGAGCGGCCTGACTTTATGCCAATGTGTACACTCTGCGTGTTAACAATTGTAGTCATCGCTCTGAAATATCTCCGCTTATCTCTACCAACCGGCGATTCTTACGTGGCGGCCCGCAGAAAGTTCGGCTTTCTATAAGTCGACGATTTAGCGCAAAAAACGCTTAGCTCACGCGAGCACGAGCGGCACAACTTTATACCAATGTGCACGCTCTGCGTGTTAACAATTGTAGTCATCGCTCTGAAATATCTCTGTTTACCTCTGCCAACCAGCGATTCTTTTGTGGCGGTCCACAGAAAACTTGCCTTTCTAGAAGTCGACGATTTAGCGAAAAAGCCACTTAGCTTACGCGCACATGAGCGGCATGACTCTATGCCAATGTGCACACTCTGCGTGTTAACAATTGCAGTCATCGCTCTGAAATATCTCTGTTTACCTCTACCTACCGGCGATCTTTCGTGACGGTCCACAGGAAACTCGGCTTTCTAGAAGTCGACGATTTAGCGCAAAAAACACTTAGCTGACGCGCAAACAACCGGCACGACTTTATGCCAATGTGTACACTCTGCGTGCTAACAATTGAAGTCATCGCTCTGAAATATCTCTGTTTACATCTGCCAACCAGCGATTCTTTCGTGGCGGTCCAGAGAAAAATCGGCTTCTTAGAATTCGACGATTTAGCGCAAAAACCAGTTAGCTCACGCGCACACGAGCGGCCTGACTTTATGCCAATGTGTACACTCTGCGTGTTAACAATTGTAGTCATCGCTCTGAAATATCTCCGCTTATCTCTACCAACCGGCGATTCTTACGTGGCGGCCCGCAGAAAGCTCAGCTTTCTATAAGTCGACGATTTAGCGCAAAAAACGCTTAGCTCACGCGAGCACGAGCGGCACAACTTTATACCAATGTGCACGCTCTGCGTGTTAACAATTGTAGTCATCGCTCTGAAATATCTCTGTTTACCTCTGCCAACCAGCGATTCTTTCGTGACGGTCCCCTGAAAACCCGCCTTTCTGGAAGTCGACGATTTAGCGCAAGAAACACTTAACACACGCGCACAGGAGCGGCATGACTTTATGCCAATGTGCGCATTCTGTGTGTCAACAATTGTAGTCATCGCTCTGAAATATCTGCGCTTACCTCTACCAACCGGCGATACCTTCGTGTTGGTCCACAGAAAACTCGGCTTTCTAGAAGTCGACGATTTAGCGCAAAAAACACTTAGCTTACGCGCAAACGACCGGCAGGACTTTATGCCAATGTGCACTATTTGCGTGTTAACAATCATAGTCATCGCTCTCAAATATCTCTGTTTACCTCTGCCAACCAGCGATTCTTTCGCGGCGGTCCAGAGAAAAATCGGCTTCTTAGAAGTCGACGATTTAGCCAAACAACACTTATCTTACGCGCACACGGGTGGCATGACTTTATGCCAATCTGCACTTTCTGCGTGTTAACAATTGTAGTCATCGCACTGAAATATCTCTGTTTACCTCTGCCAACTGGCGATTCTTCCGTGGCGGTCCGCAGAAAACTTGGCTTTCTAGAAGTCAACGATTTAGCACAAAAAACACTTAGGTTGCGCGCACAAGAGCGGCATGCCTTTATGCAAATGTGCACACTCTGCGTGTTAACAATTATAGTCATCGCTATGAAATATCACTGTTTACCTCTACCAAACGGCGATTCTTTCTTCGCGGTCTACAGAAAACTCTGCTTCCTAGAAGTCGACGATTTAGCGCAAAAAACAGCTAGCTCACGCGCACACGAGCGGCCTGACTTTATGCCAATGTGTACACTCTGCGTGTTAACAATTGTAGTCATCGCTCTGAAATATCTCCGCTTACCTCTACCAACCGGCGATTCTTACGTGGTGGCCCGCAGAAAGCTCGGCTTTCTATAACTCGACGATTTAGCGCAAAAAACGCTTAGCTGACGCGCAAACCACCGGCAAGTCTTTATGCCAATGTGTACACTGTGCGTGTTAACAATTGTAGTCATCGCTCTCAAATATCTCTGTTTACCTCTACCAACCGGCGATGCTTTCGTGGGGGTCCACAGAAAGCTCGGCTTTCTAGAAGTCGACGATTTAGCGCAATAAACACTTAGCTCACGCGCACAGGAGCGGCATGACTTTATGCCAATGTGTACACTCTCCGTGTTAACAATTGTAGTCATCGCTCTGAAATATCTCTCTTCAACTCTACCAACCGGCGATACCTTCGTGGCGGTCCACAGACAACTCGGCTTTCTATAAGTCGACGATTTAGCCGGCATAACTTTATGCCAATGTGCCCTTTCTGCGTGTTAACAATTGTATTCATCGCTCTGAAATATCTCTGTTTACCTCTACCAACTGGCGATTCTTTCGTGGCCCTCCGCAGAAAACTCGGCTTTCTAGAAGTCGACGATTTAGCGCAAAAAACACTTAGCTTACGCGCACACGAGCGGCATGACTTTATGCCAATGTGCACACTCTGCGTGTTAACAATTATAGTCATCGCTATGAAATATCATTGTTTACCTCTACGAACCAGCGATTCTTTCTCGGCGGTCCACAGAAAACTCGGCTTTCTAGAAGTCGACGATTTAGCGCAAAAAATACTTAGCTCAGGTGAGCACGAGCGGCATGACTTTATGCCAATGTGCACGCTCTGCGTGTTAACAATTGTAGTCATCGCTCTGAAATATCTCTGTTTTCCTCTGCCAACCAGCGATTCTTTTGTGGCGGTCCACAGAAAACTTGCCTTTCTTGAAGTCGACGATTTAGCGAAAAATCCACTTAGCTTACGCGCACATGAGCGGCATGACTTTATGCCAATGTGCACACTCTGCGTGTTAACAATTGCAGTCATCGCTCTGAAATATCTCTGTTTACCTCTACCAACCGGCGATCTTTCGTGACGGTCCACAGGAAACTCGGCTTTCTAGAAGTCGACGATTTAGCGCAAAAAACACTTAGCTTACGCGCACACGAGCGGCATGACTTTATGCCAATGTGCACACTGCGTGTTAACAATTATAGTCATCGCTATGAAATATCATTGTTTACCTCTACCAACCAGCGATCCTTTCTTGGCGGTCCACAGAAAACTCGGCTTTATAGAAGTCGACGATTTAGCGCAAAAAATACTTAGCTCACGCGAGCACGAGCGGCCCGACTTTATACCAATGTGCACGCTCTGCGTGTTAACAATTGCAGTCATCGCTCTGAAATATCTCTGTTTACCTCTACCAACCGGCGATCTTTCGTGACGGTCCACAGGAAACTCGGCTTTCTACAAATCGACGATTTAGCACAAAAAACACTTAGCTGACGCGCAAACAACCGGCATGACTTTATGCCAATTTGTACACTCTGCGTGTTAACAAATGCAGTCATCACTCTGAAATATCTCTGTTTACCTCTACCAACCGGCGATTCTTTCGTCTCGGTCCACAGAAAATTCGGATTTCTAGCAGTCGACGATTTAGCGCAAAAAACACTTAGCTTACGCGCACACGAGCGGCATGCCTTCATGCCAATGTGCACATTCTACGTGTTAACAATTGCAGTCACCGCTCTTAAATATGTCTGTTTACCTCTACCATCCGGTGATTCTTTCGTGGCGGTCCACAGAAAACTCGGCTTTCCTGAAGTAGACGATTTAGCGCAATAAACACTTAGCTCACGCGCACACGAGCGGCATGACTTTATGCAATGTGTACACTTTCCGTGTTAACAATTGTAGTCATCGCTCTAAAATATCTGCGCTTACCTCTACCAACCGGCGATTCTTTCGTAGCGGTCCACAGAAAACTCGGCTTTCTAGAAGTCCACGATTTAGCGCAAAAAATACTTAGCTCACGCGAGCACGAGCGGCACGACTTTATACCAATGTGCACGCTCTGCGTGTTAACACTTGTAGTCATCGCTCTGAAATATCTCTGTTTACCTCTGCCAACCAGCGATTCTTTTGTGCCTGTCCACAGAAAACTTGCCTTTCTAGAAGTCGACGATTTAGCCAAAAAACACTTATCTTACGCGCACACGAGTGGCATGACTTCATGCCAATCTGCACTTTCTGCGTGTTCACAATTGTAGTCATCGCTCTGAAATATCTCTCTTTACCTCTACCAACTGGCGATTCTTTCGTGGCGGTCCGCAGAAAACTCGGCTTTCTAGAAGTCGACGATTTAGCGCAAAAAACACTTAGGTTACGTGCACAAGAGTGGCATGCCTTTATGCCAATGTGCACACTCTGCGTGTTAACAATTGTAGTCATCGCTCTGAAATATCTCCGCTTACCTCTACCAACCGGCGATACCTTCGTGGCGGTCCACAGAAAACTCGGCTTTCTAGAAGTCGACGATTTAGCGCAAAAAACACTTAGCTTACGCGCAAACGACCGGCAAGACTTTATGTCAATGTGTACACCATGCGTGTTAACAATCGTAGTCATCGCTCTCAAATATCTGTCTTTACTTCTGCCAACCAGCGATTCTTTCGTGGCGGTCCAGAGAAAACTCGGCTTCTTAGAAGTCGACGATTTAGCCAAAAAACACTTATCTTACGCGCACACGAGTGGCATGACTTCATGCCAATCTGCACTTTCTGCGTCTTCACAATTGTAGTCATCGCTCTGAAATATCTCCGCTTACCTCTACCAACCGGCGATACCTTCGTGGCGGTCCACAGAAAGCTCGGCTTTCTATAAGTCGACGATTTAGCGCAAAAAACGCTTAGCAGACGCGCAAACCACCGGCAAGACTTTATGCCAATGTGTAAACTGTGCGTGTTAACAATTGTAGTCATCGCTCATAAATATCTCTGTTTACCTCTACCAACCGGCGATTCTTTCGTGGGGGTCCACAGAAAACTCGGCTTTCTAGAAGTCGACGATTTAGCGCAATAAACACTTAGCTCACGCACACACGAGCGGCATGACTTTATGCCAATGTGTACACTCTCCGTGTTGACAATTGTAGTCATCGCTCTGAAATATCTCTCTTCACCTCTACCAACCGGTGATTCTATCGTGGCGGTCCACAGAAAACTCGGCTTTCTAGAAGTCGACGATTTAGCCAAAAAACACTTAAGTTACGTGCACACGAGCGGCAAGACTTTATGCCAATGTGCACTTTCTGCGTGTTAACAATCGTAGTCATCGCTCTCAAATATCGCTGTTTACCTCTGCCAACCTGCGATTCTTTCGTGGCGGTCCAGAGAAAACTCGGCTCCTTAGAAGTCGACGATTTAGCCAAAAAACACTTATCTTACGCGCACACGAGTGGCATGACTTTATGCCAATCTGAACTTTCTGCGTGTTAACAATTGTAGTCATCACTCTGAAATATCTCTGTTTACCTCTACCAACTGGCGATTCTTTCGTGGCGGTCCGCACAAAACTCGGCTTTCTAGAAGTCGACGATTTAGCGCAAAAAACACTTAGGTTACGCGCACATGAGCGGCATGCCTTTATGTCAATGTGCACACTCTGCGTGTTAACAATTATACTCATCGCTATGAAATATCACTGTTCACCTCTACCAAACGGCGATTCTTTCTTCGCGGTCTATAGAGAACTCTGCTTTCTAGAATTCGACGATTTAGCGCAAAAACCAGTTAGCTCACGCGCACACGAGGGGCCTGACTTTATGCCAATGTGTGCACTCTGCGTGTTAACAATTGTAGTCATCGCTCTGAAATATCTCCGCTTATCTCTACCAACCGGCGATTCTTATGTGGCGGCCCGCAGAAAGCTCGGCTTTCTATAAGTCGACGATTTAGCGCAAAAAACGCTTAGCTGACGCGCAAACGACCGGCAAGACTTTATGCCAGTTGTACACTGTGCATGTTAACAATTGTAGTCATCGCTCTCAAATATCTCTGTTTACCTCTACTAACCGGCGATTCTTTCGTGGTGGTCCACAGAAAACTCGGCTTTCTAGAAGTCGACGATTTAGCGCAAAAACCACTAAGCTTACGCGCAAACGACCGGCAGGACTTTATGCCAATGTGCACTTTCTGCGTGTTAACAATCGTAGTCATCGCTCTGAAATATCTAATGTTTACCTCTACCAACTGGCGATTCTTTCGTAGCGTTCCGCAGAAAACTCGGCTTTCTAGAAGTCGACGCTTTAACGCAAAAAACACTTAGCTTACGCGCACACGAGCGACATGAATTTATTCCAATGTGAACACTCTGCATGTTAACAATTATAGTCATCCCTATTATATATCAGTGTTTACTTCTACCAACCGGCGATTCTTTCTTGGCGGTCCACAGAAAACTCTGCTTTCTAGAAGTCGAAGATTTAGCGCAAAAAACACTTAGCTCACGCGCACACGAGCGCCATAACTTTATGCCAATGTGCACTTTCTGCGTGTTAACAATTGTATTCATCGCTCTGAAATATCTCTGTTTACCTCTGCCAACCAGCGATTCTTTTGTGGCGGTCCACAGAAAACTTGCCTTTCTTGAAGTCGACGATTTAGCGAAAGATCCACTTAGCTTAGCGCACATGAGCGGCATGACTTTATGCCAATGTGCACACTCTGCGTGTTAACAATTGCAGTCATCGCTCTGAAATATCTCTGTTTACCTCTACCAACCGGCGATCTTTCGTGACGGTCCACAGGAAACTCGGCTTTCTAGAAGTCGACGATTTAGCGCAAAAAACACTTAGCTGACGCGCAAACAACCGGCACGACTTTATGCCAATGTGTACACTCTGCGTGCTAACAATTGAAGTCATCGCTCTGAAATATCTCTGTTTACATCTGCCAACCAGCGATTCTTTCGTGGCGGTCCAGAGAAAAATCGGCTTCTTAGAATTCGACGATTTAGCGCAAAAACCAGTTAGCTCACGCGCACACGAGCGGCCTGACTTTATGCCAATGTGTACACTCTGCGTGTTAACAATTGTAGTCATCGCTCTGAAATATCTCCGCTTATCTCTACCAACCGGCGATTCTTACGTGGCGGCCCGCAGAAAGCTCAGCTTTCTATAAGTCGACGATTTAGCGCAAAAAACGCTTAGCTCACGCGAGCACGAGCGGCACAACTTTATACCAATGTGCACGCTCTGCGTGTTAACAATTGTAGTCATCGCTCTGAAATATCTCTGTTTACCTCTGCCAACCAGCGATTCTTTCGTGACGGTCCCCTGAAAACCCGCCTTTCTGGAAGTCGACGATTTAGCGCAAGAAACACTTAACACACGCGCACAGGAGCGGCATGACTTTATGCCAATGTGCGCATTCTGTGTGTCAACAATTGTAGTCATCGCTCTGAAATATCTGCGCTTACCTCTACCAACCGGCGATACCTTCGTGTTGGTCCACAGAAAACTCGGCTTTCTAGAAGTCGACGATTTAGCGCAAAAAACACTTAGCTTACGCGCAAACGACCGGCAGGACTTTATGCCAATGTGCACTATTTGCGTGTTAACAATCATAGTCATCGCTCTCAAATATCTCTGTTTACCTCTGCCAACCAGCGATTCTTTCGCGGCGGTCCAGAGAAAAATCGGCTTCTTAGAAGTCGACGATTTAGCCAAACAACACTTATCTTACGCGCACACGGGTGGCATGACTTTATGCCAATCTGCACTTTCTGCGTGTTAACAATTGTAGTCATCGCACTGAAATATCTCTGTTTACCTCTGCCAACTGGCGATTCTTCCGTGGCGGTCCGCAGAAAACTTGGCTTTCTAGAAGTCAACGATTTAGCACAAAAAACACTTAGGTTGCGCGCACAAGAGCGGCATGCCTTTATGCAAATGTGCACACTCTGCGTGTTAACAATTATAGTCATCGCTATGAAATATCACTGTTTACCTCTACCAAACGGCGATTCTTTCTTCGCGGTCTACAGAAAACTCTGCTTCCTAGAAGTCGACGATTTAGCGCAAAAAACAGCTAGCTCACGCGCACACGAGCGGCCTGACTTTATGCCAATGTGTACACTCTGCGTGTTAACAATTGTAGTCATCGCTCTGAAATATCTCCGCTTACCTCTACCAACCGGCGATTCTTACGTGGTGGCCCGCAGAAAGCTCGGCTTTCTATAACTCGACGATTTAGCGCAAAAAACGCTTAGCTGACGCGCAAACCACCGGCAAGTCTTTATGCCAATGTGTACACTGTGCGTGTTAACAATTGTAGTCATCGCTCTCAAATATCTCTGTTTACCTCTACCAACCGGCGATGCTTTCGTGGGGGTCCACAGAAAGCTCGGCTTTCTAGAAGTCGACGATTTAGCGCAATAAACACTTAGCTCACGCGCACAGGAGCGGCATGACTTTATGCCAATGTGTACACTCTCCGTGTTAACAATTGTAGTCATCGCTCTGAAATATCTCTCTTCAACTCTACCAACCGGCGATACCTTCGTGGCGGTCCACAGACAACTCGGCTTTCTATAAGTCGACGATTTAGCCGGCATAACTTTATGCCAATGTGCCCTTTCTGCGTGTTAACAATTGTATTCATCGCTCTGAAATATCTCTGTTTACCTCTACCAACTGGCGATTCTTTCGTGGCCCTCCGCAGAAAACTCGGCTTTCTAGAAGTCGACGATTTAGCGCAAAAAACACTTAGCTTACGCGCACACGAGCGGCATGACTTTATGCCAATGTGCACACTCTGCGTGTTAACAATTATAGTCATCGCTATGAAATATCATTGTTTACCTCTACGAACCAGCGATTCTTTCTCGGCGGTCCACAGAAAACTCGGCTTTCTAGAAGTCGACGATTTAGCGCAAAAAATACTTAGCTCAGGTGAGCACGAGCGGCATGACTTTATGCCAATGTGCACGCTCTGCGTGTTAACAATTGTAGTCATCGCTCTGAAATATCTCTGTTTTCCTCTGCCAACCAGCGATTCTTTTGTGGCGGTCCACAGAAAACTTGCCTTTCTTGAAGTCGACGATTTAGCGAAAAATCCACTTAGCTTACGCGCACATGAGCGGCATGACTTTATGCCAATGTGCACACTCTGCGTGTTAACAATTGCAGTCATCGCTCTGAAATATCTCTGTTTACCTCTACCAACCGGCGATCTTTCGTGACGGTCCACAGGAAACTCGGCTTTCTAGAAGTCGACGATTTAGCGCAAAAAACACTTAGCTTACGCGCACACGAGCGGCATGACTTTATGCCAATGTGCACACTGCGTGTTAACAATTATAGTCATCGCTATGAAATATCATTGTTTACCTCTACCAACCAGCGATCCTTTCTTGGCGGTCCACAGAAAACTCGGCTTTATAGAAGTCGACGATTTAGCGCAAAAAATACTTAGCTCACGCGAGCACGAGCGGCCCGACTTTATACCAATGTGCACGCTCTGCGTGTTAACAATTGCAGTCATCGCTCTGAAATATCTCTGTTTACCTCTACCAACCGGCGATCTTTCGTGACGGTCCACAGGAAACTCGGCTTTCTACAAATCGACGATTTAGCACAAAAAACACTTAGCTGACGCGCAAACAACCGGCATGACTTTATGCCAATTTGTACACTCTGCGTGTTAACAAATGCAGTCATCACTCTGAAATATCTCTGTTTACCTCTACCAACCGGCGATTCTTTCGTCTCGGTCCACAGAAAATTCGGATTTCTAGCAGTCGACGATTTAGCGCAAAAAACACTTAGCTTACGCGCACACGAGCGGCATGCCTTCATGCCAATGTGCACATTCTACGTGTTAACAATTGCAGTCACCGCTCTTAAATATGTCTGTTTACCTCTACCATCCGGTGATTCTTTCGTGGCGGTCCACAGAAAACTCGGCTTTCCTGAAGTAGACGATTTAGCGCAATAAACACTTAGCTCACGCGCACACGAGCGGCATGACTTTATGCAATGTGTACACTTTCCGTGTTAACAATTGTAGTCATCGCTCTAAAATATCTGCGCTTACCTCTACCAACCGGCGATTCTTTCGTAGCGGTCCACAGAAAACTCGGCTTTCTAGAAGTCCACGATTTAGCGCAAAAAATACTTAGCTCACGCGAGCACGAGCGGCACGACTTTATACCAATGTGCACGCTCTGCGTGTTAACACTTGTAGTCATCGCTCTGAAATATCTCTGTTTACCTCTGCCAACCAGCGATTCTTTTGTGCCTGTCCACAGAAAACTTGCCTTTCTAGAAGTCGACGATTTAGCCAAAAAACACTTATCTTACGCGCACACGAGTGGCATGACTTCATGCCAATCTGCACTTTCTGCGTGTTCACAATTGTAGTCATCGCTCTGAAATATCTCTCTTTACCTCTACCAACTGGCGATTCTTTCGTGGCGGTCCGCAGAAAACTCGGCTTTCTAGAAGTCGACGATTTAGCGCAAAAAACACTTAGGTTACGTGCACAAGAGTGGCATGCCTTTATGCCAATGTGCACACTCTGCGTGTTAACAATTGTAGTCATCGCTCTGAAATATCTCCGCTTACCTCTACCAACCGGCGATACCTTCGTGGCGGTCCACAGAAAACTCGGCTTTCTAGAAGTCGACGATTTAGCGCAAAAAACACTTAGCTTACGCGCAAACGACCGGCAAGACTTTATGTCAATGTGTACACCATGCGTGTTAACAATCGTAGTCATCGCTCTCAAATATCTGTCTTTACTTCTGCCAACCAGCGATTCTTTCGTGGCGGTCCAGAGAAAACTCGGCTTCTTAGAAGTCGACGATTTAGCCAAAAAACACTTATCTTACGCGCACACGAGTGGCATGACTTCATGCCAATCTGCACTTTCTGCGTCTTCACAATTGTAGTCATCGCTCTGAAATATCTCCGCTTACCTCTACCAACCGGCGATACCTTCGTGGCGGTCCACAGAAAGCTCGGCTTTCTATAAGTCGACGATTTAGCGCAAAAAACGCTTAGCAGACGCGCAAACCACCGGCAAGACTTTATGCCAATGTGTAAACTGTGCGTGTTAACAATTGTAGTCATCGCTCATAAATATCTCTGTTTACCTCTACCAACCGGCGATTCTTTCGTGGGGGTCCACAGAAAACTCGGCTTTCTAGAAGTCGACGATTTAGCGCAATAAACACTTAGCTCACGCACACACGAGCGGCATGACTTTATGCCAATGTGTACACTCTCCGTGTTGACAATTGTAGTCATCGCTCTGAAATATCTCTCTTCACCTCTACCAACCGGTGATTCTATCGTGGCGGTCCACAGAAAACTCGGCTTTCTAGAAGTCGACGATTTAGCCAAAAAACACTTAAGTTACGTGCACACGAGCGGCAAGACTTTATGCCAATGTGCACTTTCTGCGTGTTAACAATCGTAGTCATCGCTCTCAAATATCGCTGTTTACCTCTGCCAACCTGCGATTCTTTCGTGGCGGTCCAGAGAAAACTCGGCTCCTTAGAAGTCGACGATTTAGCCAAAAAACACTTATCTTACGCGCACACGAGTGGCATGACTTTATGCCAATCTGAACTTTCTGCGTGTTAACAATTGTAGTCATCACTCTGAAATATCTCTGTTTACCTCTACCAACTGGCGATTCTTTCGTGGCGGTCCGCACAAAACTCGGCTTTCTAGAAGTCGACGATTTAGCGCAAAAAACACTTAGGTTACGCGCACATGAGCGGCATGCCTTTATGTCAATGTGCACACTCTGCGTGTTAACAATTATACTCATCGCTATGAAATATCACTGTTCACCTCTACCAAACGGCGATTCTTTCTTCGCGGTCTATAGAGAACTCTGCTTTCTAGAATTCGACGATTTAGCGCAAAAACCAGTTAGCTCACGCGCACACGAGGGGCCTGACTTTATGCCAATGTGTGCACTCTGCGTGTTAACAATTGTAGTCATCGCTCTGAAATATCTCCGCTTATCTCTACCAACCGGCGATTCTTATGTGGCGGCCCGCAGAAAGCTCGGCTTTCTATAAGTCGACGATTTAGCGCAAAAAACGCTTAGCTGACGCGCAAACGACCGGCAAGACTTTATGCCAGTTGTACACTGTGCATGTTAACAATTGTAGTCATCGCTCTCAAATATCTCTGTTTACCTCTACTAACCGGCGATTCTTTCGTGGTGGTCCACAGAAAACTCGGCTTTCTAGAAGTCGACGATTTAGCGCAAAAACCACTAAGCTTACGCGCAAACGACCGGCAGGACTTTATGCCAATGTGCACTTTCTGCGTGTTAACAATCGTAGTCATCGCTCTGAAATATCTAATGTTTACCTCTACCAACTGGCGATTCTTTCGTAGCGTTCCGCAGAAAACTCGGCTTTCTAGAAGTCGACGCTTTAACGCAAAAAACACTTAGCTTACGCGCACACGAGCGACATGAATTTATTCCAATGTGAACACTCTGCATGTTAACAATTATAGTCATCCCTATTATATATCAGTGTTTACTTCTACCAACCGGCGATTCTTTCTTGGCGGTCCACAGAAAACTCTGCTTTCTAGAAGTCGAAGATTTAGCGCAAAAAACACTTAGCTCACGCGCACACGAGCGCCATAACTTTATGCCAATGTGCACTTTCTGCGTGTTAACAATTGTATTCATCGCTCTGAAATATCTCTGTTTACCTCTGCCAACCAGCGATTCTTTTGTGGCGGTCCACAGAAAACTTGCCTTTCTTGAAGTCGACGATTTAGCGAAAGATCCACTTAGCTTAGCGCACATGAGCGGCATGACTTTATGCCAATGTGCACACTCTGCGTGTTAACAATTGCAGTCATCGCTCTGAAATATCTCTGTTTACCTCTACCAACCGGCGATCTTTCGTGACGGTCCACAGGAAACTCGGCTTTCTAGAAGTCGACGATTTAGCGCAAAAAACACTTAGCTGACGCGCAAACAACCGGCATGACTTTATGCCAATGTGTACACTCTGCGTGTTAACAATTGCAGTCATCGCTCTGAAATATCTCTGTTTACCTCTACCAACCGGCGATTTTTCTTGACGGTCCGCAGAAAACCCGCCTTTCTGGAAGTCGACGATTTAGCGCAAAAAACACTTAGGTTACGTGCACAAGAGCGGCATGCCTTTATGCCAATGTGCACACTCTGCGTGTTAACAATTGTAGTCATCGCTCTGAAATATCTCCGCTTACCTCTACCAACCGGCGATACCTTCGTGGCGGTCCACAGAAATCTCGGCTTTCTAGAAGTCCATGATTTAGCGCAAAAAACACTTAGCTTACGCGCAAACGACCGGCAAGACTTTATGTCAATGTGTACACCATGCGTGTTAAAAATCGTAGTCATCGCTCTCAAATATCTCTGTTTACCTCTGCCCACCAGCGATTCTTTCGTGGTACTCCAGAGAAAACTCGGCTTCTTAGAAGTCGACGATTTAGCCAAAAAACACTTATCTTACGCGCACACGAGTGGCATGACTTCATGCCAATCTGCACTTTCTGCGTGTTCACAATTGTACTCATCGCTCTGAAATATCTCCACTTACCTCTACCAACCGGCGATTCTTACGTGGCGGCCCGCAAAAAGCTCGGCTTTCTATAAGTCGACCATTTAACGCAAAAAACACTTAGCTGACGCACAAACGACCGGCAAGACTTTATGCCAATGTGTACACTGTGCGTGTTAACAATTGTAGTCATCGCTCTCAAATATCTCTGTTTACCTCTGCCAACTGGCGATTCTTTAGTGGAATCCACAGAAAACTCGGCTTTCTAGAAGTCCATGATTTAGCGCAATAAACACTTAGCTCATGCGCACACGAGGGGCATGACTTTATGCGAATGTGTACACTCTTCGTGTTAACAATTGCAGTCATCGCTCTGAAATATCTCTCTTTACCTCTACCAACCGGCGATTCTTTCGTGGAGGATCACAGAAAACTCGGCTTCCTAAAAGTCGACGATTTAGCGCAAAAAACACGTATATTACGCGCACACGAGTGGCATGACTTTATGCCAATGTGCACACTCTACGTGTTAACAATTATAGTCATCGCTATGAAATATCACTGTTTACCTCTACCAAACGGTGATTCTTTCTTCGCAGTCTACAGAAAACTCTGCTATCTAGAAGTCGATGATTTAGCGCAAAAAAACACTTAGCCCACGCGCACACGAGCGGCATGACTTTATGCCAATGTACACTTTCTGCGTGCTAACAATTGTAGTCATCGCTCTGAAATATCTCTGTTTACCTCTACCAACTGGCGATTCTTTCGTGGCCGTCCGCAGAAAACTCGGCTTTCTAGAAGTCGACCATTTAGCGCAAAAAACACTTAGCTTCCGCGCACACGAGCGGCATGACTTTATGTCAATGTGCACACTGCGTGTTAACAATTGTAGTCATCGCTATGAAATATCATTGTTTACCTCTACCAACCAGCGATCCTTTCTTGGCGGTCCACAGAAAACTCGCCTTTATAGAAGTCGACGATTTAGCGCAAAAAATACTTAGCTCACGCGAGCACGAGCGGCCCGACTTTATACCAATGTGCACACTCTGCGTGTTAACAATTAAAGTCATCGCTCTGAAATATCTCTGTTTACCTCTACCTACCGGCGAGCTTTCGTGACGGTCCACAGGAAACTCGGCTTTCTAGAAGTCGACGATTTAGCGCAAAAAACACTTAGCTGACGCGCAAATAACCGGCATGACTTTATGCCAATGTGTACACTCTGCGTGCTAACAATTGAAGTCATCGCTCTGAAATATCTCTGTTTACCTCTACCAACCGGCGATTTTTCGTGACGGTCCGCAGAAAACCCGCCTTTCTGGAAGTCGACGATTTAGCGCAAGAAACACTTAACACACGCGCACAGGAGCGGCATGACTTTATGCCAATGTGCGCATTCTGTGTGTCAACAATTGTAGTCATCGCTCTGAAATATCTGCGCTTACCTCTACCAACCGGCGATACCTTAGTGGCGGTCGACAGAAAACTCGGCTTTCTAGAAGTCGAATATTTAGCGCAAAGAACACTTAGCTCACGCGCACATGAGCGGCATGACTTTATGCCAATGTGCACACTCTGCGTGTTAACAATTGCAGTCATCGCTCTGAAATATCTCTGTTTACCTCTACCAACCGGCGATCTTTCGTGACGGTCCACAGGAAACTCGGCTTTCTACAAATCGACGATTTAGCACAAAAAACACTTAGCTGACGCGCAAACAACCGGCATGACTTTATGCCAATTTGTACACTCTGCGTGTTAACAAATGCAGTCATCACTCTGAAATATCTCTGTTTACCTCTACCAACCGGCGATTCTTTCGTCTCGGTCCACAGAAAATTCGGATTTCTAGCAGTCGACGATTTAGCGCAAAAAACACTTAGCTTACGCGCACACGAGCGGCATGCCTTCATGCCAATGTGCACATTCTACGTGTTAACAATTGCAGTCACCGCTCTTAAATATGTCTGTTTACCTCTACCATCCGGTGATTCTTTCGTGGCGGTCCACAGAAAACTCGGCTTTCCTGAAGTAGACGATTTAGCGCAATAAACACTTAGCTCACGCGCACACGAGCGGCATGACTTTATGCAATGTGTACACTTTCCGTGTTAACAATTGTAGTCATCGCTCTAAAATATCTGCGCTTACCTCTACCAACCGGCGATTCTTTCGTAGCGGTCCACAGAAAACTCGGCTTTCTAGAAGTCCACGATTTAGCGCAAAAAATACTTAGCTCACGCGAGCACGAGCGGCACGACTTTATACCAATGTGCACGCTCTGCGTGTTAACACTTGTAGTCATCGCTCTGAAATATCTCTGTTTACCTCTGCCAACCAGCGATTCTTTTGTGCCTGTCCACAGAAAACTTGCCTTTCTAGAAGTCGACGATTTAGCCAAAAAACACTTATCTTACGCGCACACGAGTGGCATGACTTCATGCCAATCTGCACTTTCTGCGTGTTCACAATTGTAGTCATCGCTCTGAAATATCTCTCTTTACCTCTACCAACTGGCGATTCTTTCGTGGCGGTCCGCAGAAAACTCGGCTTTCTAGAAGTCGACGATTTAGCGCAAAAAACACTTAGGTTACGTGCACAAGAGTGGCATGCCTTTATGCCAATGTGCACACTCTGCGTGTTAACAATTGTAGTCATCGCTCTGAAATATCTCCGCTTACCTCTACCAACCGGCGATACCTTCGTGGCGGTCCACAGAAAACTCGGCTTTCTAGAAGTCGACGATTTAGCGCAAAAAACACTTAGCTTACGCGCAAACGACCGGCAAGACTTTATGTCAATGTGTACACCATGCGTGTTAACAATCGTAGTCATCGCTCTCAAATATCTGTCTTTACTTCTGCCAACCAGCGATTCTTTCGTGGCGGTCCAGAGAAAACTCGGCTTCTTAGAAGTCGACGATTTAGCCAAAAAACACTTATCTTACGCGCACACGAGTGGCATGACTTCATGCCAATCTGCACTTTCTGCGTCTTCACAATTGTAGTCATCGCTCTGAAATATCTCCGCTTACCTCTACCAACCGGCGATACCTTCGTGGCGGTCCACAGAAAGCTCGGCTTTCTATAAGTCGACGATTTAGCGCAAAAAACGCTTAGCAGACGCGCAAACCACCGGCAAGACTTTATGCCAATGTGTAAACTGTGCGTGTTAACAATTGTAGTCATCGCTCATAAATATCTCTGTTTACCTCTACCAACCGGCGATTCTTTCGTGGGGGTCCACAGAAAACTCGGCTTTCTAGAAGTCGACGATTTAGCGCAATAAACACTTAGCTCACGCACACACGAGCGGCATGACTTTATGCCAATGTGTACACTCTCCGTGTTGACAATTGTAGTCATCGCTCTGAAATATCTCTCTTCACCTCTACCAACCGGTGATTCTATCGTGGCGGTCCACAGAAAACTCGGCTTTCTAGAAGTCGACGATTTAGCCAAAAAACACTTAAGTTACGTGCACACGAGCGGCAAGACTTTATGCCAATGTGCACTTTCTGCGTGTTAACAATCGTAGTCATCGCTCTCAAATATCGCTGTTTACCTCTGCCAACCTGCGATTCTTTCGTGGCGGTCCAGAGAAAACTCGGCTCCTTAGAAGTCGACGATTTAGCCAAAAAACACTTATCTTACGCGCACACGAGTGGCATGACTTTATGCCAATCTGAACTTTCTGCGTGTTAACAATTGTAGTCATCACTCTGAAATATCTCTGTTTACCTCTACCAACTGGCGATTCTTTCGTGGCGGTCCGCACAAAACTCGGCTTTCTAGAAGTCGACGATTTAGCGCAAAAAACACTTAGGTTACGCGCACATGAGCGGCATGCCTTTATGTCAATGTGCACACTCTGCGTGTTAACAATTATACTCATCGCTATGAAATATCACTGTTCACCTCTACCAAACGGCGATTCTTTCTTCGCGGTCTATAGAGAACTCTGCTTTCTAGAATTCGACGATTTAGCGCAAAAACCAGTTAGCTCACGCGCACACGAGGGGCCTGACTTTATGCCAATGTGTGCACTCTGCGTGTTAACAATTGTAGTCATCGCTCTGAAATATCTCCGCTTATCTCTACCAACCGGCGATTCTTATGTGGCGGCCCGCAGAAAGCTCGGCTTTCTATAAGTCGACGATTTAGCGCAAAAAACGCTTAGCTGACGCGCAAACGACCGGCAAGACTTTATGCCAGTTGTACACTGTGCATGTTAACAATTGTAGTCATCGCTCTCAAATATCTCTGTTTACCTCTACTAACCGGCGATTCTTTCGTGGTGGTCCACAGAAAACTCGGCTTTCTAGAAGTCGACGATTTAGCGCAAAAACCACTAAGCTTACGCGCAAACGACCGGCAGGACTTTATGCCAATGTGCACTTTCTGCGTGTTAACAATCGTAGTCACCGCTCTGAAATATCTAATGTTTACCTCTACCAACTGGCGATTCTTTCGTAGCGTTCCGCAGAAAACTCGGCTTTCTAGAAGTCGACGCTTTAACGCAAAAAACACTTAGCTTACGCGCACACGAGCGACATGAATTTATTCCAATGTGAACACTCTGCATGTTAACAATTATAGTCATCCCTATTATATATCAGTGTTTACTTCTACCAACCGGCGATTCTTTCTTGGCGGTCCACAGAAAACTCTGCTTTCTAGAAGTCGAAGATTTAGCGCAAAAAACACTTAGCTCACGCGCACACGAGCGCCATAACTTTATGCCAATGTGCACTTTCTGCGTGTTAACAATTGTATTCATCGCTCTGAAATATCTCTGTTTACCTCTGCCAACCAGCGATTCTTTTGTGGCGGTCCACAGAAAACTTGCCTTTCTTGAAGTCGACGATTTAGCGAAAGATCCACTTAGCTTAGCGCACATGAGCGGCATGACTTTATGCCAATGTGCACACTCTGCGTGTTAACAATTGCAGTCATCGCTCTGAAATATCTCTGTTTACCTCTACCAACCGGCGATCTTTCGTGACGGTCCACAGGAAACTCGGCTTTCTAGAAGTCGACGATTTAGCGCAAAAAACACTTAGCTGACGCGCAAACAACCGGCATGACTTTATGCCAATGTGTACACTCTGCGTGTTAACAATTGCAGTCATCGCTCTGAAATATCTCTGTTTACCTCTACCAACCGGCGATTTTTCTTGACGGTCCGCAGAAAACCCGCCTTTCTGGAAGTCGACGATTTAGCGCAAAAAACACTTAGGTTACGTGCACAAGAGCGGCATGCCTTTATGCCAATGTGCACACTCTGCGTGTTAACAATTGTAGTCATCGCTCTGAAATATCTCCGCTTACCTCTACCAACCGGCGATACCTTCGTGGCGGTCCACAGAAATCTCGGCTTTCTAGAAGTCCATGATTTAGCGCAAAAAACACTTAGCTTACGCGCAAACGACCGGCAAGACTTTATGTCAATGTGTACACCATGCGTGTTAAAAATCGTAGTCATCGCTCTCAAATATCTCTGTTTACCTCTGCCCACCAGCGATTCTTTCGTGGTACTCCAGAGAAAACTCGGCTTCTTAGAAGTCGACGATTTAGCCAAAAAACACTTATCTTACGCGCACACGAGTGGCATGACTTCATGCCAATCTGCACTTTCTGCGTGTTCACAATTGTACTCATCGCTCTGAAATATCTCCACTTACCTCTACCAACCGGCGATTCTTACGTGGCGGCCCGCAAAAAGCTCGGCTTTCTATAAGTCGACCATTTAACGCAAAAAACACTTAGCTGACGCGCAAACGACCGGCAAGACTTTATGCCAATGTGTACACTGTGCGTGTTAACAATTGTAGTCATCGCTCTCAAATATCTCTGTTTACCTCTGCCAACTGGCGATTCTTTAGTGGAATCCACAGAAAACTCGGCTTTCTAGAAGTCCATGATTTAGCGCAATAAACACTTAGCTCATGCGCACACGAGGGGCATGACTTTATGCGAAGGTGTACACTCTTCGTGTTAACAATTGCAGTCATCGCTCTGAAATATCTCTCTTTACCTCTACCAACCGGCGATTCTTTCGTGGAGGATCACAGAAAACTCGGCTTCCTAAAAGTCGACGATTTAGCGCAAAAAACACGTATATTACGCGCACACGAGTGGCATGACTTTATGCCAACGTGCACACTCTACGTGTTAACAATTATAGTCATCGCTATGAAATATCACTGTTTACCTCTACCAAACGGTGATTCTTTCTTCGCAGTCTACAGAAAACTCTGCTATCTAGAAGTCGATGATTTAGCGCAAAAAAACACTTAGCCCACGCGCACACGAGCGGCATGACTTTATGCCAATGTACACTTTCTGCGTGCTAACAATTGTAGTCATCGCTCTGAAATATCTCTGTTTACCTCTACCAACTGGCGATTCTTTCGTGGCCGTCCGCAGAAAACTCGGCTTTCTAGAAGTCGACCATTTAGCGCAAAAAACACTTAGCTTCCGCGCACACGAGCGGCATGACTTTATGTCAATGTGCACACTGCGTGTTAACAATTGTAGTCATCGCTATGAAATATCATTGTTTACCTCTACCAACCAGCGATCCTTTCTTGGCGGTCCACAGAAAACTCGCCTTTATAGAAGTCGACGATTTAGCGCAAAAAATACTTAGCTCACGCGAGCACGAGCGGCCCGACTTTATACCAATGTGCACACTCTGCGTGTTAACAATTAAAGTCATCGCTCTGAAATATCTCTGTTTACCTCTACCTACCGGCGAGCTTTCGTGACGGTCCACAGGAAACTCGGCTTTCTAGAAGTCGACGATTTAGCGCAAAAAACACTTAGCTGACGCGCAAATAACCGGCATGACTTTATGCCAATGTGTACACTCTGCGTGCTAACAATTGAAGTCATCGCTCTGAAATATCTCTGTTTACCTCTACCAACCGGCGATTTTTCGTGACGGTCCGCAGAAAACCCGCCTTTCTGGAAGTCGACGATTTAGCGCAAGAAACACTTAACACACGCGCACAGGAGCGGCATGACTTTATGCCAATGTGCGCATTCTGTGTGTCAACAATTGTAGTCATCGCTCTGAAATATCTGCGCTTACCTCTACCAACCGGCGATACCTTAGTGGCGGTCGACAGAAAACTCGGCTTTCTAGAAGTCGAATATTTAGCGCAAAGAACACTTAGCTCACGCGCACATGAGCGGCATGACTTTATGCCAATGTGCACACTCTGCGTGTTAACAATTGCAGTCATCGCTCTGAAATATCTCTGTTTACCTCTACCAACCGGCGATCTTTCGTGACGGTCCACAGGAAACTCGGCTTTCTAGAAGTTGACGATTTAGCGCAAAAAACACTTAGGTTACGCGCACACAAGCGCCATGCCTTTATGCCAATGTGCACACTCTGCGTGTTAACAATTATACTCATCGCTGTGAAATATCTGCGCTTACCTCTACCAACCGGCGATTCTTTCGTAGCGGTACACAGAAAACTCGGCTTTCTAGAAGTCCACGATTTAGCGCAAAAAATACTTAGCTCACGCGAGCACGAGCGGCACGACTTTATACCAATCTGCACTTTCTGCGTGTTCACAATTGTAGTCATCGCTCTGAAATATCTCTCTTTACCTCTACCAACTGGCGATTCTTTCGTGGCGGTCCGCAGAAAACTCGGCTTTCTAGAATTCGACGATTTAGCGCAAAAAACACTTAGGTTACGTGCACAAGAGCGGCATGCCTTTATGCCAATGTGCACACTCTGCGTGTTAACAATTGTAGTCATCGCTCTGAAATATCTCCGCTTACCTCTACCAACCGGCGATACCTTCGTGGCGGTCCACAGAAAACTCGGCTTTCTAGAAGTCGACGATTTAGCGCAAAAAACACTTAGCTTACGCGCAAACGACCGGCAAGACTTTATGTCAATGTGTACACCATGCGTGTTAACAATCGTAGTCATCGCTCTCAAATATCTGTCTTTACTTCTGCCAACCAGCGATTCTTTCGTGGCGGTCCAGAGAAAACTCGGCTTCTTAGAAGTCGACGATTTAGCCAAAAAACACTTATCTTACGCGCACACGAGTGGCATGACTTCATGCCAATCTGCACTTTCTGCGTGTTCACAATTGTAGTCATCGCTCTGAAATATCTCCGCTTACCTCTACCAACCGGCGATACCTTCGTGGCGGTCCACAGAAAGCTCGGCTTTCTATAAGTCGACGATTTAGCGCAAAAAACGCTTAGCAGACGCGCAAACCACCGGCAAGACTTTATGCCAATGTGTAAACTGTGCGTGTTAACAATTGTAGTCATCGCTCATAAATATCTCTGTTTACCTCTACCAACCGGCGATTCTTTCGTGGGGGTCCACAGAAAACTCGGCTTTCTAGAAGTCGACGATTTAGCGCAATAAACACTTAGCTCACGCACACACGAGCGGCATGACTTTATGCCAATGTGTACACTCTCCGTGTTGACAATTGTAGTCATCGCTCTGAAATATCTCTCTTCACCTCTACCAACCGGTGATTCTATCGTGGCGGTCCACAGAAAACTCGGCTTTCTAGAAGTCGACAATTTAGCCAAAAAACACTTAAGTTACGTGCACACGAGCGGCAAGACTTTATGCCAATGTGCACTTTCTGCGTGTTAACAATCGTAGTCATCGCTCTCAAATATCGCTGTTTACCTCTGCCAACCTGCGATTCTTTCGTGGCGGTCCAGAGAAAACTCGGCTCCTTAGAAGTCGACGATTTAGCCAAAAAACACTTATCTTACGCGCACACGAGTGGCATGACTTTATGCCAATCTGAACTTTCTGCGTGTTAACAATTGTAGTCATCACTCTGAAATATCTCTGTTTACCTCTACCAACTGGCGATTCTTTCGTGGCGTTCCGCAGAAAACTCGGCTTTCTAGAAGTCGACGATTTAGCGCAAAAAACACTTAGGTTACGCGCACATGAGCGGCATGCCTTTATGTCAATGTGCACACTCTGCGTGTTAACAATTATACTCATCGCTATGAAATATCACTGTTTACCTCTACCAAACGGCGATTCTTTCTTTGCGGTCTATAGAGAACTCTGCTTTCTAGAATTCGACGATTTAGCGCAAAAACCAGTTAGCTCACGCGCACACGAGGGGCCTGACTTTATGCCAATGTGTGCACTCTGCGTGTTAACAATTGTAGTCATCGCTCTGAAATATCTCCGCTTATCTCTACCAACCGGCGATTCTTATGTGGCGGCCCGCAGAAAGCTCGGCTTTCTATAAGTCGACGATTTAGCGCAAAAAACGCTTAGCTGACGCGCAAACGACCGGCAAGACTTTATGCCAGTTGTACACTGTGCATGTTAACAATTGTAGTCATCGCTCTCAAATATCTCTGTTTACCTCTACTAACCGGCGATTCTTTCGTGGGGGTCCACAGAAAACTCGGCTTTCTAGAAGTCGACGATTTAGCGCAAAAAACACTAAGCTTACGCGCAAACGACCGGCAGGACTTTATGCCAATGTGCACTTTCTGCGTGTTAACAATCGTAGTCATCGCTCTGAAATATCTAATGTTTACCTCTACCAACTGGCGATTCTTACGTAGCGTTCCGCAGAAAACTCGGCTTCTTAGAAGTCGACGATTTAGCCAAAAAACAATTATCTTACGCGCACACGAGTGGCATGACTTCATGCCAATCTGCACTTTCTGCGTGTTCACAATTGTAGTCATCGCTCATAAATATCTCTGTTTACCTCTACCAACCGGCGATTCTTTCGTGGATGTCCACAGGAAACTCGGCTTTCTAGATGTCGACGATTTAGCGCAATAAACACTTAGCTCACGCGCACACGAGTGGCATGACTTTATGCCAATGTGTACACTTTCCGTGTTAACAATTGTAGTCATCGCTCTGAAATATCTCCGCTTACATCTACCAACCGGTGATACCTTCGTTGCGGTCCACAGAAATCTCGGCTTTCTAGAAGTCCATGATTTAGCGCAAAAAACACTTAGCTTACGCGCAAACGACCGGCAAGACTTTATGTCAATGTGTACACCATGCGTGTTAACAATCGTAGTCATCGCTCTCAAATATCTCTGTTTACCTCTGCCCACCAGCGATTCTTTCGTGGTACTCCAGAGAAAACTCGGCTTCTTAGAAGTCGACGATTTAGCCAAAAAACACTTATCTTACGCGCACACGAGTGGCATGACTTCATGCCAATCTGCACTTTCTGCGTGTTCACAATTGTACTCATCGCTCTGAAATATCTCCACTTACCTCTACCAACCGGCGATTCTTACGTGGCGGCCCGCAAAAAGCTCGGCTTTCTATAAGTCGACCATTTAACGCAAAAAACACTTAGCTGACGCGCAAACGACCGGCAAGACTTTATGCCAATGTGTACACTGTGCGTGTTAACAATTGTAGTCATCGCTCTCAAATATCTCTGTTTACCTCTGCCAACCGGCGATTCTTTAGTGGAATCCACAGAAAACTCGGCTTTCTAGAAGTCCACGATTTAGCGCAATAAACACTTAGCTCATGCGCACACGAGGGGCATGACTTTATGCGAATGTGTACACTCTTCGTGTTAACAATTGTAGTCATCGCTCTGAAATATCTCTCTTTACCTCTACCAACCGGCGATTCTTTCGTGGAGGATCACAGAAAACTCGGCTTCCTAAAAGTCGACGATTTAGCGCAAAAAACACTTATATTACGCGCACACGAGTGGCATGACTTTATGCCAATGTGCACTTTCTGCGTGTTAACAATTGCAGTGATCGCTCTGAAATATTTCTAATTACCTCTAACAACTGGCGATTCTTTCATGGTGGTCCGCAGCAAACTCGGCTTTCTAGAAGTCGACGATTTAGCGCAAAAAACACTTAGCTTACGCGCACACGAGCGGCATGACTTTATGCCAATGTGCACACTGCGTGTTAACAATTGTAGTCATCGCTATGAAATATCATTGTTTACCTCTACCAACCAGCGATCCTTTCTTGGCGGTCCACAGAAAACTCGGCTTTATAGAAGTCGACGATTTAGCGCAAAAAATACTTAGCTCACGCGAGCACGAGCGGCCCGACTTTATACCAATGTGCACACTCTGCGTGTTAACAATTGCAGTCATCGCTCTGAAATATCTCTGTTTACCTCTACCTACCGGCGAGCTTTCGTGACGGTCCACAGGAAACTCGGCTTTCTAGAAGTCAACGATTTAGCGCAAAAAACACTTAGCTGACGCGCAAATAACCGGCATGACTTTATGCCAATGTGTACACTCTGCGTGCTAACAATTGAAGTCATCGCTCTGAAATATCTCTGTTTACCTCTACCAACCGGCGATTTTTCGTGACGGTCCGCAGAAAACCCGCCTTTCTGGAAGTCGACGATTTAGCGCAAGAAACACTTAACACACGCGCACAGGAGCGGCATGACTTTATGCCAATGTGCGCATTCTGTTTGTCAACAATTGTAGTCATCGCTCTGAAATATCTGCGCTTACCTCTACCAACCGGCGATACCTTAGTGGCGGTCGACAGAAAACTCGGCTTTCTAGAAGTCGAATATTTAGCGCAAAGAACACTTAGCTCACGCGCACATGAGCGGCATGACTTTATGCCAATGTGCACACTCTGCGTGTTAACAATTGCAGTCATCGCTCTGAAATATCTCTGTTTACCTCTACCAACCGGCGATCTTTCGTGACGGTCCACAGGAAACTCGGCTTTCTAGAAGTTGACGATTTAGCGCAAAAAACACTTAGGTTACGCGCACACAAGCGCCATGCCTTTATGCCAATGTGCACACTCTGCGTGTTAACAATTATACTCATCGCTGTGAAATATCACTGTTTACCTCTACCAAACGGCGATTCTTTCTTCACGGTCTATAGAGAACTCTGCTTTCTAGAATTCGACGATTTAGCGCAAAAACCAGTTAGCTCACGCGCACACGAGCGGCCTGACTTTATGCCAATGTGTACACACTGCGTGTTAACAATTGTAGTCATCGCTCCTAAATATCTCCGCTTACCTCTACCAACCGGCGATTCTTTCGTAGCGCTCCACAGAAAACTCGGCTTTCTAGAAGTCCACGATTTAGCGCAAAAAATACTTAGCTCACGCGAGCACGAGCGGCACGACTTTATACCAATGTGCACGCTCTGCGTGTTAACACTTGTAGTCATCGCTCTGAAATATCTCTGTTTACCTCTGCCAACCAGCGATTCTTTTGTGCCTGTCCACAGAAAACTTGCCTTTCTAGAAGTCGACGATTTAGCGAAAAAACCACTTAGCTTACGCGCACATGAGCGGCATGACTTTATGCCAATGTGCACACTCTGCGTGTTAACAATTGCACTCATCGCTCTGAAATATCTCTGTTTACCTCTACCAACCGGCGATCTTTCGTGACGGTCCACAGGAAACTCGGCTTTCTAGAAGTCGACGATTTAGCCAAAAAACACTTATCTTACGCGCGCACGAGTGGCATGACTTCATGCCAATCTGCACTTTCTGCGTGTCCACAATTGTAGTCATCGCTCTGAAATATCTCTCTTTACCTCTACCAACTGGCGATTCTTTCGTGGCGGTCCGCAGAAAACTCGGCTTTCTAGAAGTCGACGATTTAGCGCAAAAAATACTTAGCTTACGCGCAAACGACCGGCAAGACTTTATGTCAATGTGTACACCATGCGTGTTAACAATCGTAGTCATCGCTCTCAAATATCTGTCTTTACTTCTGCCAACCAGCGATTCTTTCGTGGCGGTCCAGAGAAAACTCGGCTTCTTAGAAGTCGACGATTTAGCCAAAAAACACTTATCTTACGCGCACACGAGTGGCATGACTTCATGCCAATCTGCACTTTCTGCGTCTTCACAATTGTAGTCATCGCTCTGAAATATCTCCGCTTACCTCTACCAACCGGCGATACCTTCGTGGCGGTCCACAGAAAGCTCGGCTTTCTATAAGTCGACGATTTAGCGCAAAAAACGCTTAGCTGACGCGCAAACCACCGGCAAGACTTTATGCCAATGTGTAAACTGTGCGTGTTAACAATTGTGGTCATCGCTCATAAATATCTCTGTTTACCTCTACCAACCGGCGATTCTTTCGTGGGGGTCCACAGAAAACTCGGCTTTCTAGAAGTCGACGATTTAGCGCAATAAACACTTAGCTCACGCACACACGAGCGGCATGACATTATGCCAATGTGTACACTCTCCGTGTTGACAATTGTAGTCATCGCTCTGAAATATCTCTCTTCACCTCTACCAACCGGTGATTCTATCGTGGCGGTCCACAGAAAACTCGGCTTTCTAGAAGTCGACGATTTAGCCAAAAAACACTTATGTTACGTGCACACGAGTGGCAAGACTTTATGCCAATGTGCACTTTCTGCGTGTTAACAATCGTAGTCATCGCTCTCAAATATCGCTGTTTACCTCTGCCAACCTGCGATTCTTTCATGGCGGTCCAGAGAAAACTCGGCTTCTTAGAAGTCGACGATTTAGCCTAAAAACACTTATCTTACGCGCACACGAATGGCATGACTTTATGCCAATCTGAACTTTCTGCGTGTTAACAATTGTAGTCATCACTCTGAAATATCTCTGTTTACCTCTACCAACTGGCGATTCTTTCGTGGCGGTCCGCAGAAAACTCGGCTTTCTAGAAGTCGACGATTTAGCGCAAAAAACACTTAGGTTACGCGCAGAAGAGCGGCATGCCTTTATTCCAGTGTGCACACTCTGCGTGTTAACAATTATAGTCATCGCTATGAAATATCACTGTTTACCTCTACCAAACGGCGATTCTTTCTTCGCGGTCTATAGAGAACTCTGCTTTCTAGAATTCGACGATTTAGCGCAAAAACCAGTTAGCTCACGCGCACACGAGGGGCCTGACTTTATGCCAATGTGTACACTCTGCGTGTTAACAATTGAAGTCATCGCTCTGAAATATCTCTGTTTACCTCTACCAACCGGCGATTCCTTCGTGGTGGTCCACAGGAAACTCGGTTTTCTAGAAGTCGACCATTTAGCGCAAAACACACTTAGCTTAGACGCACACGAGTGGCGTGACTTTATGCCAATGTGCACACTCTGCGTGTTAACAATTGTAGTCATCGCTCTGAAATATCTAATGTTTACCTCTACCATCCGGTGATTCTTTCGTGGCGGTCCACAGAAAACTCGGCTTTCCTGATGTAGACGATTTAGCGCAATAAGCACTTAGCTCACGCGCACACGAGCGGCATGACTTTATGCAATGTGTACACTCTCCGTGTTAACAATTGTAGTCATCACTCTAAAATATCTGCGCTTACCTCTACCAACCGGCGATTCTTTTGTGCCGGTCCACAGAAAACTTGCCTTTCTAGAAGTCGACGATTTAGCCAAAAAACACTTATGTTACGTGCACACGAGTGGCAAGACTTTATGCCAATGTGCACTTTCTGCGTGTTAACAATCGTAGTCATCGCTCTCAAATATCTCTGTTTACCTCTGCCCACCAGCGATTCTTTCGTGGCGGTCCAGAGAAAACTCGGCTTCTTAGAAGTCGTCGATTTAGCCAAAAAACACTTATCTTACGCGCACAAGAGTGGCATGACTTCATGCCAATCTGCACTTTCTGCGTGTTCCCAATTGTAGTCATCGCTCTGAAATATCTCTCTTTACCTCTACCAACTGGCGATTCTTTCGTGGCGGTCCGCAGAAAACTCGGCTTTCTAGAAGTCGACGATTTAGCGAGAGAACACTTAGGTTACGCGCACAAGAGCGGCATGCCTTTATGCCAATGTGCACACTCTGCGTGTTAACAATTATAGTCATCGCTATGAAATATCACTGGTTACCTCTACCAAACGGCGATTCTTTCTTCGTGGTCTACAGAAAACTCTGCTTCCTAGAAGTCGACGATTTAGCGCAAAAAACAGTTAGCTCACGCGCACACGAGCGGCCTGACTTTATGCCAATGTGTACACTCTGCGTGTTAACAATTGTAGTCATCGCTCTGAAATATCTCCGATTACCTCTACCAACCGGCGATTCTTACGTGGTGGCCCGCAGAAAGCTCGGCTTTCTATAAGTCCACGATTTAGCGCCAAAAACGCTTAGCTGACGCGCAAACCACCGGCAAGACTTTATGCCAATGTGTAAACTGCGCGTGTTAACAATTGTAGTCATCGCTCATAAATATCTCTGTTTACCTCTACCAACCGGCGATTCTTTCGTGGGGGTCCACAGAAAACTCGGCTTTCTAGAAGTCGACGATTTCGCGCAATAAACACTTAGCTCACGCGCACACGAGCGGCATTACTTTATGCCAATGTGTACACTCTCCGTGTTGACAATTGTAATCATCGCTCTGAAATATCTCTCTTCACCTCTACCAACCGGTGATTCTATTGTGGCGGTCCACAGAAAACTCGGCTTTCTAGAAGTCGACGATTTAGCCAAAAAACACTTATGTTACGTGCACACGAGTGGCAAGACTTTATGCCAATGTGCACTTTCTGCGTGTTAACAATCGTAGTCATCGCTCTCAAATATCGCTGTTTACCTCTGCCAACCTGCGATTCTTTCGCGGCGGTCCAGAGAAAACTCGGCTTTCTATAAGTCGACGATTTAGCGCAAAAAACGCTTAGCTGACGCGCAAACGACCGGCAAGACTTTATGCCAGTTGTACACTGTGCGTGTTAACAATTGTAATCATCGCTCTCAAATATCTCTGTTTACCTCTACTAACCGGCGATTCTTTCGTGGGGGTCCACAGAAAACTCGGCTTTCTAGAAGTCGACGATATAGCGCAATAAACACTTAGCTCACGCGCACACGAGCGGCATGACTTTATGCCAATGTGTACACTCTCCGTGTTAACAATTGCAGTCATCGCTCTAAAATATCTGCGCTTACCTCTACCAACCGGCGATTCTTACGTGGGGGTCCACAGAAATCTCGGCTTTCTAGAAGTCGACGATATAGCGCAAAAAACGCTTAGCTGACGCGCACGCGAGCGGCATGATTTTATGCCAATGTGCACACTCTACGTGTTAACAATTGCAGTCACCGCTCTTGAATATGTCTGTTTACCTCTACCATCCGGGGATTCTTTCGTGGCTGTCCACAGAAAACGCGGCTTTCTAGAAGTCGACGATTTAGCGCAAAAAACACTTAGCTCACGCGCACACGGGAGGCATGACTTTATACCAATGTGTACATTCTGCGTGTTAAATATTGTAGTCATCGCTTTGAAATATCTCTGTTTCCCTCCACCAACCGGCGATTTTCCGTAGCGGTCCACAGAAAACTCGGCTTTCTAGAAGTCGACGATTTAGCGCAATAAACACTTAGCTCACGCGCAGACGAGCGGCACGACTTTATGCCAATGTGTACACTCTCCGTGTTAACAATTGTAGTCATCGCTCTGAAATATCTCTCTTCAACTCTACCAACCGGTGATTCTTTCGTGGCGGTCCACAGAAAACTCGGCTTTCTAGAAGTCGACGATTTAGCCAAAAAACACTTATGTTACGTGCACACGAGTGGCATGACTTTATGCCAATGTGCACTTTCTGCGTGTTAACAATTGTAGTCATCGCTCTGAAATATCTGTTTACATCTACCAACCGGCGATTCCTTCGTGGTGGTCCACAGGAAACTCGGTTTTCTAGAAGTCGACCATTTAGCGCAAAACACACTTAGCTTAGACGCACACGAGCGGCGTGACTTTATGCCAATGTGCACACTCTGCGTGTTAACAATTGTAGTCATCGCTCTGAAATATCTAATGTTTACCTCTACCAACTGGCGATTCTTTCGTAGCGGTCCGCAGAAAACTCGGCTTTCTAGAAGTCGACGCTTTAACGCAAAAAACACTTAGCTTACGCGCACACGAGCGGCATAACTTTATGCCAATGTGCACTTTCTGCGTGTTAACAATTGTATTCATCGCTCTGAAATATCTCTGTTTACCTCTGCCAACGAGCGATTCTTTTGTGGCGGTCCACAGAAAACTTGCCTTTCTAGAAGTCGACGATTTAGCGAAAAAGCCACTTAGCTTACGCGCACAGGAGCGGCATGACTTTATGCCAATGTGCGCATTCTGTGTGTTAACAATTGCAGTCATCGCTCTGAAATATCTCTGTTTACCTCTACCAACCGGCGATTCTTTCGTGGGGGTCCACAGAAAACTCGGCTTTCTAGAAGTCGACGATTTAGCGCAATAAACACTTAGCTCACGCACACACGAGCGGCATGACTTTATGCCAATGTGTACACTCTCCGTGTTGACAATTGTAGTCATCGCTCTGAAATATCTCTCTTCACCTCTACCAACCGGTGATTCTATCGTGGCGGTCCACAGAAAACTCGGCTTTCTAGAAGTCGACAATTTAGCCAAAAAACACTTAAGTTACGTGCACACGAGCGGCAAGACTTTATGCCAATGTGCACTTTCTGCGTGTTAACAATCGTAGTCATCGCTCTCAAATATCGCTGTTTACCTCTGCCAACCTGCGATTCTTTCGTGGCGGTCCAGAGAAAACTCGGCTCCTTAGAAGTCGACGATTTAGCCAAAAAACACTTATCTTACGCGCACACGAGTGGCATGACTTTATGCCAATCTGAACTTTCTGCGTGTTAACAATTGTAGTCATCACTCTGAAATATCTCTGTTTACCTCTACCAACTGGCGATTCTTTCGTGGCGTTCCGCAGAAAACTCGGCTTTCTAGAAGTCGACGATTTAGCGCAAAAAACACTTAGGTTACGCGCACATGAGCGGCATGCCTTTATGTCAATGTGCACACTCTGCGTGTTAACAATTATACTCATCGCTATGAAATATCACTGTTTACCTCTACCAAACGGCGATTCTTTCTTTGCGGTCTATAGAGAACTCTGCTTTCTAGAATTCGACGATTTAGCGCAAAAACCAGTTAGCTCACGCGCACACGAGGGGCCTGACTTTATGCCAATGTGTGCACTCTGCGTGTTAACAATTGTAGTCATCGCTCTGAAATATCTCCGCTTATCTCTACCAACCGGCGATTCTTATGTGGCGGCCCGCAGAAAGCTCGGCTTTCTATAAGTCGACGATTTAGCGCAAAAAACGCTTAGCTGACGCGCAAACGACCGGCAAGACTTTATGCCAGTTGTACACTGTGCATGTTAACAATTGTAGTCATCGCTCTCAAATATCTCTGTTTACCTCTACTAACCGGCGATTCTTTCGTGGGGGTCCACAGAAAACTCGGCTTTCTAGAAGTCGACGATTTAGCGCAAAAAACACTAAGCTTACGCGCAAACGACCGGCAGGACTTTATGCCAATGTGCACTTTCTGCGTGTTAACAATCGTAGTCATCGCTCTGAAATATCTAATGTTTACCTCTACCAACTGGCGATTCTTACGTAGCGTTCCGCAGAAAACTCGGCTTCTTAGAAGTCGACGATTTAGCCAAAAAACAATTATCTTACGCGCACACGAGTGGCATGACTTCATGCCAATCTGCACTTTCTGCGTGTTCACAATTGTAGTCATCGCTCATAAATATCTCTGTTTACCTCTACCAACCGGCGATTCTTTCGTGGATGTCCACAGGAAACTCGGCTTTCTAGATGTCGACGATTTAGCGCAATAAACACTTAGCTCACGCGCACACGAGTGGCATGACTTTATGCCAATGTGTACACTTTCCGTGTTAACAATTGTAGTCATCGCTCTGAAATATCTCCGCTTACATCTACCAACCGGTGATACCTTCGTTGCGGTCCACAGAAATCTCGGCTTTCTAGAAGTCCATGATTTAGCGCAAAAAACACTTAGCTTACGCGCAAACGACCGGCAAGACTTTATGTCAATGTGTACACCATGCGTGTTAACAATCGTAGTCATCGCTCTCAAATATCTCTGTTTACCTCTGCCCACCAGCGATTCTTTCGTGGTACTCCAGAGAAAACTCGGCTTCTTAGAAGTCGACGATTTAGCCAAAAAACACTTATCTTACGCGCACACGAGTGGCATGACTTCATGCCAATCTGCACTTTCTGCGTGTTCACAATTGTACTCATCGCTCTGAAATATCTCCACTTACCTCTACCAACCGGCGATTCTTACGTGGCGGCCCGCAAAAAGCTCGGCTTTCTATAAGTCGACCATTTAACGCAAAAAACACTTAGCTGACGCGCAAACGACCGGCAAGACTTTATGCCAATGTGTACACTGTGCGTGTTAACAATTGTAGTCATCGCTCTCAAATATCTCTGTTTACCTCTGCCAACCGGCGATTCTTTAGTGGAATCCACAGAAAACTCGGCTTTCTAGAAGTCCACGATTTAGCGCAATAAACACTTAGCTCATGCGCACACGAGGGGCATGACTTTATGCGAATGTGTACACTCTTCGTGTTAACAATTGTAGTCATCGCTCTGAAATATCTCTCTTTACCTCTACCAACCGGCGATTCTTTCGTGGAGGATCACAGAAAACTCGGCTTCCTAAAAGTCGACGATTTAGCGCAAAAAACACTTATATTACGCGCACACGAGTGGCATGACTTTATGCCAATGTGCACTTTCTGCGTGTTAACAATTGCAGTGATCGCTCTGAAATATTTCTAATTACCTCTAACAACTGGCGATTCTTTCATGGTGGTCCGCAGCAAACTCGGCTTTCTAGAAGTCGACGATTTAGCGCAAAAAACACTTAGCTTACGCGCACACGAGCGGCATGACTTTATGCCAATGTGCACACTGCGTGTTAACAATTGTAGTCATCGCTATGAAATATCATTGTTTACCTCTACCAACCAGCGATCCTTTCTTGGCGGTCCACAGAAAACTCGGCTTTATAGAAGTCGACGATTTAGCGCAAAAAATACTTAGCTCACGCGAGCACGAGCGGCCCGACTTTATACCAATGTGCACACTCTGCGTGTTAACAATTGCAGTCATCGCTCTGAAATATCTCTGTTTACCTCTACCTACCGGCGAGCTTTCGTGACGGTCCACAGGAAACTCGGCTTTCTAGAAGTCGACGATTTAGCGCAAAAAACACTTAGCTGACGCGCAAATAACCGGCATGACTTTATGCCAATGTGTACACTCTGCGTGCTAACAATTGAAGTCATCGCTCTGAAATATCTCTGTTTACCTCTACCAACCGGCGATTTTTCGTGACGGTCCGCAGAAAACCCGCCTTTCTGGAAGTCGACGATTTAGCGCAAGAAACACTTAACACACGCGCACAGGAGCGGCATGACTTTATGCCAATGTGCGCATTCTGTTTGTCAACAATTGTAGTCATCGCTCTGAAATATCTGCGCTTACCTCTACCAACCGGCGATACCTTAGTGGCGGTCGACAGAAAACTCGGCTTTCTAGAAGTCGAATATTTAGCGCAAAGAACACTTAGCTCACGCGCACATGAGCGGCATGACTTTATGCCAATGTGCACACTCTGCGTGTTAACAATTGCAGTCATCGCTCTGAAATATCTCTGTTTACCTCTACCAACCGGCGATCTTTCGTGACGGTCCACAGGAAACTCGGCTTTCTAGAAGTTGACGATTTAGCGCAAAAAACACTTAGGTTACGCGCACACAAGCGCCATGCCTTTATGCCAATGTGCACACTCTGCGTGTTAACAATTATACTCATCGCTGTGAAATATCACTGTTTACCTCTACCAAACGGCGATTCTTTCTTCACGGTCTATAGAGAACTCTGCTTTCTAGAATTCGACGATTTAGCGCAAAAACCAGTTAGCTCACGCGCACACGAGCGGCCTGACTTTATGCCAATGTGTACACACTGCGTGTTAACAATTGTAGTCATCGCTCCTAAATATCTCCGCTTACCTCTACCAACCGGCGATTCTTTCGTAGCGCTCCACAGAAAACTCGGCTTTCTAGAAGTCCACGATTTAGCGCAAAAAATACTTAGCTCACGCGAGCACGAGCGGCACGACTTTATACCAATGTGCACGCTCTGCGTGTTAACACTTGTAGTCATCGCTCTGAAATATCTCTGTTTACCTCTGCCAACCAGCGATTCTTTTGTGCCTGTCCACAGAAAACTTGCCTTTCTAGAAGTCGACGATTTAGCGAAAAAACCACTTAGCTTACGCGCACATGAGCGGCATGACTTTATGCCAATGTGCACACTCTGCGTGTTAACAATTGCACTCATCGCTCTGAAATATCTCTGTTTACCTCTACCAACCGGCGATCTTTCGTGACGGTCCACAGGAAACTCGGCTTTCTAGAAGTCGACGATTTAGCCAAAAAACACTTATCTTACGCGCGCACGAGTGGCATGACTTCATGCCAATCTGCACTTTCTGCGTGTCCACAATTGTAGTCATCGCTCTGAAATATCTCTCTTTACCTCTACCAACTGGCGATTCTTTCGTGGCGGTCCGCAGAAAACTCGGCTTTCTAGAAGTCGACGATTTAGCGCAAAAAATACTTAGCTTACGCGCAAACGACCGGCAAGACTTTATGTCAATGTGTACACCATGCGTGTTAACAATCGTAGTCATCGCTCTCAAATATCTGTCTTTACTTCTGCCAACCAGCGATTCTTTCGTGGCGGTCCAGAGAAAACTCGGCTTCTTAGAAGTCGACGATTTAGCCAAAAAACACTTATCTTACGCGCACACGAGTGGCATGACTTCATGCCAATCTGCACTTTCTGCGTCTTCACAATTGTAGTCATCGCTCTGAAATATCTCCGCTTACCTCTACCAACCGGCGATACCTTCGTGGCGGTCCACAGAAAGCTCGGCTTTCTATAAGTCGACGATTTAGCGCAAAAAACGCTTAGCTGACGCGCAAACCACCGGCAAGACTTTATGCCAATGTGTAAACTGTGCGTGTTAACAATTGTGGTCATCGCTCATAAATATCTCTGTTTACCTCTACCAACCGGCGATTCTTTCGTGGGGGTCCACAGAAAACTCGGCTTTCTAGAAGTCGACGATTTAGCGCAATAAACACTTAGCTCACGCACACACGAGCGGCATGACATTATGCCAATGTGTACACTCTCCGTGTTGACAATTGTAGTCATCGCTCTGAAATATCTCTCTTCACCTCTACCAACCGGTGATTCTATCGTGGCGGTCCACAGAAAACTCGGCTTTCTAGAAGTCGACGATTTAGCCAAAAAACACTTATGTTACGTGCACACGAGTGGCAAGACTTTATGCCAATGTGCACTTTCTGCGTGTTAACAATCGTAGTCATCGCTCTCAAATATCGCTGTTTACCTCTGCCAACCTGCGATTCTTTCATGGCGGTCCAGAGAAAACTCGGCTTCTTAGAAGTCGACGATTTAGCCTAAAAACACTTATCTTACGCGCACACGAATGGCATGACTTTATGCCAATCTGAACTTTCTGCGTGTTAACAATTGTAGTCATCACTCTGAAATATCTCTGTTTACCTCTACCAACTGGCGATTCTTTCGTGGCGGTCCGCAGAAAACTCGGCTTTCTAGAAGTCGACGATTTAGCGCAAAAAACACTTAGGTTACGCGCAGAAGAGCGGCATGCCTTTATTCCAGTGTGCACACTCTGCGTGTTAACAATTATAGTCATCGCTATGAAATATCACTGTTTACCTCTACCAAACGGCGATTCTTTCTTCGCGGTCTATAGAGAACTCTGCTTTCTAGAATTCGACGATTTAGCGCAAAAACCAGTTAGCTCACGCGCACACGAGGGGCCTGACTTTATGCCAATGTGTACACTCTGCGTGTTAACAATTGAAGTCATCGCTCTGAAATATCTCTGTTTACCTCTACCAACCGGCGATTCCTTCGTGGTGGTCCACAGGAAACTCGGTTTTCTAGAAGTCGACCATTTAGCGCAAAACACACTTAGCTTAGACGCACACGAGTGGCGTGACTTTATGCCAATGTGCACACTCTGCGTGTTAACAATTGTAGTCATCGCTCTGAAATATCTAATGTTTACCTCTACCATCCGGTGATTCTTTCGTGGCGGTCCACAGAAAACTCGGCTTTCCTGATGTAGACGATTTAGCGCAATAAGCACTTAGCTCACGCGCACACGAGCGGCATGACTTTATGCAATGTGTACACTCTCCGTGTTAACAATTGTAGTCATCACTCTAAAATATCTGCGCTTACCTCTACCAACCGGCGATTCTTTTGTGCCGGTCCACAGAAAACTTGCCTTTCTAGAAGTCGACGATTTAGCCAAAAAACACTTATGTTACGTGCACACGAGTGGCAAGACTTTATGCCAATGTGCACTTTCTGCGTGTTAACAATCGTAGTCATCGCTCTCAAATATCTCTGTTTACCTCTGCCCACCAGCGATTCTTTCGTGGCGGTCCAGAGAAAACTCGGCTTCTTAGAAGTCGTCGATTTAGCCAAAAAACACTTATCTTACGCGCACAAGAGTGGCATGACTTCATGCCAATCTGCACTTTCTGCGTGTTCCCAATTGTAGTCATCGCTCTGAAATATCTCTCTTTACCTCTACCAACTGGCGATTCTTTCGTGGCGGTCCGCAGAAAACTCGGCTTTCTAGAAGTCGACGATTTAGCGAGAGAACACTTAGGTTACGCGCACAAGAGCGGCATGCCTTTATGCCAATGTGCACACTCTGCGTGTTAACAATTATAGTCATCGCTATGAAATATCACTGGTTACCTCTACCAAACGGCGATTCTTTCTTCGTGGTCTACAGAAAACTCTGCTTCCTAGAAGTCGACGATTTAGCGCAAAAAACAGTTAGCTCACGCGCACACGAGCGGCCTGACTTTATGCCAATGTGTACACTCTGCGTGTTAACAATTGTAGTCATCGCTCTGAAATATCTCCGATTACCTCTACCAACCGGCGATTCTTACGTGGTGGCCCGCAGAAAGCTCGGCTTTCTATAAGTCCACGATTTAGCGCCAAAAACGCTTAGCTGACGCGCAAACCACCGGCAAGACTTTATGCCAATGTGTAAACTGCGCGTGTTAACAATTGTAGTCATCGCTCATAAATATCTCTGTTTACCTCTACCAACCGGCGATTCTTTCGTGGGGGTCCACAGAAAACTCGGCTTTCTAGAAGTCGACGATTTCGCGCAATAAACACTTAGCTCACGCGCACACGAGCGGCATTACTTTATGCCAATGTGTACACTCTCCGTGTTGACAATTGTAATCATCGCTCTGAAATATCTCTCTTCACCTCTACCAACCGGTGATTCTATTGTGGCGGTCCACAGAAAACTCGGCTTTCTAGAAGTCGACGATTTAGCCAAAAAACACTTATGTTACGTGCACACGAGTGGCAAGACTTTATGCCAATGTGCACTTTCTGCGTGTTAACAATCGTAGTCATCGCTCTCAAATATCGCTGTTTACCTCTGCCAACCTGCGATTCTTTCGCGGCGGTCCAGAGAAAACTCGGCTTTCTATAAGTCGACGATTTAGCGCAAAAAACGCTTAGCTGACGCGCAAACGACCGGCAAGACTTTATGCCAGTTGTACACTGTGCGTGTTAACAATTGTAATCATCGCTCTCAAATATCTCTGTTTACCTCTACTAACCGGCGATTCTTTCGTGGGGGTCCACAGAAAACTCGGCTTTCTAGAAGTCGACGATATAGCGCAATAAACACTTAGCTCACGCGCACACGAGCGGCATGACTTTATGCCAATGTGTACACTCTCCGTGTTAACAATTGCAGTCATCGCTCTAAAATATCTGCGCTTACCTCTACCAACCGGCGATTCTTACGTGGGGGTCCACAGAAATCTCGGCTTTCTAGAAGTCGACGATATAGCGCAAAAAACGCTTAGCTGACGCGCACGCGAGCGGCATGATTTTATGCCAATGTGCACACTCTACGTGTTAACAATTGCAGTCACCGCTCTTGAATATGTCTGTTTACCTCTACCATCCGGGGATTCTTTCGTGGCTGTCCACAGAAAACGCGGCTTTCTAGAAGTCGACGATTTAGCGCAAAAAACACTTAGCTCACGCGCACACGGGAGGCATGACTTTATACCAATGTGTACATTCTGCGTGTTAAATATTGTAGTCATCGCTTTGAAATATCTCTGTTTCCCTCCACCAACCGGCGATTTTCCGTAGCGGTCCACAGAAAACTCGGCTTTCTAGAAGTCGACGATTTAGCGCAATAAACACTTAGCTCACGCGCAGACGAGCGGCACGACTTTATGCCAATGTGTACACTCTCCGTGTTAACAATTGTAGTCATCGCTCTGAAATATCTCTCTTCAACTCTACCAACCGGTGATTCTTTCGTGGCGGTCCACAGAAAACTCGGCTTTCTAGAAGTCGACGATTTAGCCAAAAAACACTTATGTTACGTGCACACGAGTGGCATGACTTTATGCCAATGTGCACTTTCTGCGTGTTAACAATTGTAGTCATCGCTCTGAAATATCTGTTTACATCTACCAACCGGCGATTCCTTCGTGGTGGTCCACAGGAAACTCGGTTTTCTAGAAGTCGACCATTTAGCGCAAAACACACTTAGCTTAGACGCACACGAGCGGCGTGACTTTATGCCAATGTGCACACTCTGCGTGTTAACAATTGTAGTCATCGCTCTGAAATATCTAATGTTTACCTCTACCAACTGGCGATTCTTTCGTAGCGGTCCGCAGAAAACTCGGCTTTCTAGAAGTCGACGCTTTAACGCAAAAAACACTTAGCTTACGCGCACACGAGCGGCATAACTTTATGCCAATGTGCACTTTCTGCGTGTTAACAATTGTATTCATCGCTATGAAATATCTCTGTTTACCTCTACCAACCGGCGATTTTTCGTGACGGTCCGCAGAAAACCCGCCTTTCTGGAAGTCGAAGATTTAGCGCAAGAAACACTTATCACACGCGCACAGGAGCGGCATGAATTTATGCCAATGTGCGCATTCTGTGTGTCAACAATTGTAGTCATCGCTCTGAAATATCTGCGGTTACCTCTACCAACCGGCGACACCTTCGTGGCGGTCCACAGAAAACTCGGCTTTCTAGAAGTCGACGATTTACCGCAAAAAACACTTAGCTTACGCGCACACGACCGGCAGGACCTTATGCCAATGTGCACTTTCTGCGTGTTAACAATCGTAGTCATCGCTCTCAAATATCTCTGTTTAGCTCTGCCAACCAGCGATTCTTTCGTGGCGGTCCAGAGAAAACTCGGCTTCTTAGAAGTCGACGATTTAGCGCAAAAAACACTTAGGTTACGCGCACAAGAGCGGCATGCCTTTATGCCAATGTGCACACTCTGCGGGTTAACAATTATAGTCATCGCTATGAAATATCACTGTTTACCTCTACCAAACGGCGATTCTTTCTTCGCGGTCTTCAGAAAACTCTGCTTTCGAGAAGTCGACGTTTTAGCGCAAAAAACACTTAGCTTACGCGCAAACGACCGGCAAGACTTTATGTCAATGTGTACACCATGCGTGTTAACAATCGTAGTCATCGCTCTCAAATATCTCTGTTTACCTCTGCCAAGCAGCGATTCTTTTGTGGCGGTCCACAGAAAACTTGCCTTTCTAGAAGTCGACGATTTAGCGAAAAAGCACTTAGCTTACGCGCACATGAGCGGCATGACTTTATGCCAATGTGCACACTCTGCGTGTTAACAATTGCAGTCATCGCTCTGAAATATCTCTGTTTACCTCTACCAACCGGCGATTTTTCGTGACGGTCCGCAGAAAACCCGCCTTTCTGGAAGTCGACGATTTAGCGCAAGAAACACTTAACACACGCGCACAGGAGCGGCATGACTTTATGCCAATGTGCGCATTCTGTGTGTGAACAATTGTAGTCATCGCTCTGAAATATCTGCGCTTACCTCTACCAACCGGCGATACCTTCGTGGCGGTCCACAGAAAACTCGGCTTTCTAGAAGTCGACGATTTAGCGCAAAAAACACTTAGCTTACGCGCAAACGACCGGCAGGACCTTATGCCAATGTGCACTTTCTGCGTGTTAACAATCGTAGTCATCGCTCTCAAATATCTCTGTTTACCTCTGCCAACCAGCGATTCTTTCGTGGCGGTCAAGAGAAAACTCGGCTTCTTAGAAGTCGACGATTTAGCCAAAAAACACTTATCTTACGCGCACACGAGTGGCATGACTTCATGCCAATCGGCACTTTCTGCGTGTTAACAATTGTAGTCATCGCTCTGAAATATCTCTGTTTACCTCTACCAACTGGCGATTCTTTCGTGGCGGTCCGCAGAAAACTCGGCTTTCTAGAAGTCAACGATTTAGCGCAAAAAGCACTTAGGTTACGCGCACAAGAGCGGCATGCCTTTATGCCAATGTGCACACTCTGCGTGTTAACAATTATAGTCATCGCTATGAAATATCACTGTTTACCTCTACCAAACGGCGATTCTTTCTTCGCGGTCTTCAGAAAACTCTGCTTCCTAGAAGTCGACGATTTAGCGCAAAAAACAGCTAGCTCACGCGCACACGAGCGGCCTGACTTTATGCCAATGTGTACACTCTGCGTGTTAACAATTGTAGTCATCGCTCTCAAATATCTCCGCTTACCTCTACCAACCGGCGATCCTTACGTGGTGGCCCGCAGTAAGCTCGGCTTTCTATAAGTCGGCGATTTAGCGCAAAAAACGCTTAGCTGACGCGCAAACCACCGGCAAGTCTTTATGCCAATTTGTACACTGTGCGTGTTAACAATTGTAGTCATCGCTTTAAATATCTCGGTTTACCTCTACCAACCGGCGATTCTTTCGTGGGGGTCCACAGAAAACTCGGCTTTCTAGAAGTCGATGATTTAGCGCAATAAACACTTAGCTCACGCGCACACGAGCGGCATGACTTTATGCCAATGTGTACACTCTGCGTGTTAACAAATGCAGTCATCGCTCTGAAATATATGTTTACGTCTACCAACCGGCGATTCCTTCGTGGTGGTCCACAGGAAACTCGGTTTTCTAGACGTCGACCATTTACCGCAAAACACACTTAGCTTAGACGCACACGAGCGGCGTGACTTTATGCCAATGTGCACACTCTGCGTGTTAACAATTGTAGTCATCGCTCTGAAATATCTAATGTTTACCTCTACCAACTGGCGATTCTTTCGTAGCGGTCAGCAGAAAACTCGGCTTTCTAGAAGTCGACGCTTTAACGCAAAAAACACTTAGCTTACGCGCACACGAGCGACATGACTTTATTCCAATGTGAACACTCTGCATGTTAACAATTATAGTCATCCCTATGAAATATCAGTGTTTACTTCTACCAACCGGCGATTCTTTCTTGGCGGTACACAGAAAACTCTGCTTTCTAGAAGTCGACGATTTAGCGCAAAAAACACTTAGCTCACGCGCACACGAGCGGCATAACTTTATGCCAATGTGCACTTTCTGCGTGTTCACAATTGTATTCATCGCTCTGAAATATCTCTGTTTACCTCTGCCAACCAGCGATTCTTTTGTGGCGGTCCACAGAAAACTTGCCTTTCTTGAATTCGACGATTTAGCGAAAAATCCACTTAGCTTACGCGCACATGACCGGCATGACTTTATGCCAATGTGCACACTCTGCGTGCTAACAATTGCAGTCATCGCTCTGAAATATCTCTGTTTACCTCTACCAACCGGCGATCTTTCGTGACGGTCCACAGGAAACTGGGCTTTCTAGAAGTCGACGATTTAGCGCAAAAAACACTTAGCTGACGCGCAAACAACCGGCATGACTTTATGCCAATGTGTACACTCTGCGTGTTAACAATTGGAGTCATCGCTCTGAAATATCTCTGTTTACCTCTACCAACCGGCGATTTTTCTTGACGGTCCGCAGAAAACCCGCCTTTCTGGAAGTCGACGATTTAGCGCAAGAAACACTTAACTTACGCGCACAGGAGCGGCATGACTTTATGCCAATGTGCGCATTCTGCGTGTCAACAATTGTAGTCATCGCTCTGAAATATCTGCGCTTACCTCTACCAACCGGCGATACCTTCGTGGCGGTCCACAGAAAACTCGACTTTCTAGAAGTCCACGATTTAGCGCAAAAAACACTTAGCTTACGCGCAAACGACCGGCAAGACTTTATGTCAATGTGTACACCATGCGTGTTAACAATCGTAGTCATCTCTCGCAAATATCTGTTTACTTCTGCCAACCAGCGATTCTTTCGTGGCGGTCCAGAGAAAACTCGGCTTCTTAGAAGTCGACGATTTAGCGCAAAAAACACTTAGGTTACGCGCACAAGAGCGGCATGCCTTTATGCCAATGTGCACACTCTGCGGGTTAACAATTATAGTCATCGCTATGAAATATCACTGTTTACCTCTACCAAACGGCGATTCTTTCTTCGCGGTCTACAGAAAACTCTGCTTTCTAGAAGTCGACGTTTCAGCACAAAAAACGCTTAGCTGATGCGCAAACGACCGCCAAGACTTTATGCCAATGTGTATGTACACTGTGCGTGTTAACAATTGTAGTCATCGCTCTCAAATATCTCTGTTTACCTCCTCCAACCGGCGATTCTTTAGTGGGAGTCCACAGAAAACTCGGCTTTCTAGAAGTCCACGATTTAGCGCAATAAACACTTAGCTCACGCGCACACGAGGGGCATGACTTTATGCGAATGTGTACACTCTTCGTGTTAACAATTGTAGTCATCGCTCTGAAATATCTCTCTTTACCTCTACCAACCGGCGATTCTTTCGTGGAGGTCCACAGAAAACTCGGATTCCTAAAAGTCGACGATTTAGCGCAAAAAACACTTATATTACGCGCACACGAGTGGCATGACCTTATGCCAATGTGCACTTTCTGCGTGTTAACAATTGGAGTGATTGCTCTGAAATATTTCTAATTACCTCTAACAACTGCCGATTCTTTCATGGTGGTCCGCAGCAAACTCGGCTTTCTAGAAGTCGACGATTTAGCGCAAAAAACACTTAGCTTACGCGCACACGAGCGGCATGACTTTATGCCAATGTGCACACTCTACGTGTTAACAATTATAGTCATCGCTATGAAATATCACTGTTTACGTCTACCAAACGGCGATTCTTTCTTCGCGGTCTACAGAAAACTCTGCTTTCTAGAAGTCGACGATTTAGCGCAAAAAAAACACTTAGCCCACGCGCACACGAGCGGCATGACTTTATGCCAATGTGCACTTTCTGCGTGTTAACAATTGTAGTCATCGCTCTGAAATATCTCTGTTTACCTCTACCAACTGGCGATTCTTTCGTGGCCGTCCGCAGAAAACTCGGCTTTCTAGAAGTCGACGATTTAGCGCAAAAAAACACTCAGCTTACGCGCACACGAGCGGCATGACTTTATGCCAATGTGCACACTGCGTGTTAACAATTATAGTCATCGTTATAAAATATCATTGTTTATCTCTACCATCCAGCGATTCTTTCTTGGCGGTCCACAGGAAACTCGGCTTTCTAGAAGTCGACGATTTAGCGCAAAAAACACTTAGATCACGCGCCAAACAACCGGCATGACTTTATGCCAATGTGTACACTCTGCGTGTTAACAAATGCAGTCATCACTCTGAAATATCTCTGTTTACCTCTACCAACCCGTGATTCTTTCGTGGCGGTACACAGAAAACTCGGCTTTCTAGAAGTCGACGATTTAGCGCAAAAAACGGAAGCTTACGCGCACATGAGCGGCATGACTTTATGCCAATGTGCACACTCTGCGTGTCAACAATTGCAGTCGTCGCTCTGAAATATCTCTGTTTACCTCTACCAACCGGCGATCTTTCGTGACGGTCCACAGGAAACTCGGCTTTCTAGAAGTCGACGATTTAGCGCAAAAAACGCTTAGCTGACGCCCAAACCACCGGCAAGACTGTGCCAATGTGTTCACTGTGCGTGTTAACAATTGTAGTCATCGCTCTCAAATATCTCTCTTTACCTCCACCAACCGGCGATTTTTCGTGACGGTCCGCAGAAAACCCGCCTTTCTGGAAGTCGACGATTTAGCGCAAGAAACACTTAACACACGCGCACACGAGCGGCATGACTTTATGCCAATGTGCGCATTCTGTGTGTGAACAATTGTAGTCATCGCTCTGAAATATCTGCGCTTACCTCTACCAACCGGCGATACCTTCGTGGCGGTCCACAGAAAACTCGGCTTTCTAGAAGTCGACGATTTAGCGCAAAAAACACTTAGCTTACGCGCAAACGACCGGCAGGACCTTATGCCAATGTGCACTTTCTGCGTGTTAACAATCGTAGTCATCGCTCTCAAATATCTCTCTTTACCTCTGCCAACCAGCGATTCTTTCGTGGCGGTCAAGAGAAAACTCGGCTTCTTAGAAGTCGACGATTTAGCCAAAAAACACTTATCTTACGCGCACACGAGTGGCATGACTTCATGCCAATCGGCACTTTCTGCGTGTTAACAATTGTAGTCATCGCTCTGAAATATCTCTGTTTACCTCTACCAACTGGCGATTCTTTCGTGGCGGTCCGCAGAAAACTCGGCTTTCTAGAAGTCAACGATTTAGCCCAAAAAGCACTTAGGTTACGCGCACAAGAGCGGCATGCCTTTATGCCAATGTGCACACTCTGCGTGTTAACAATTATAGTCATCGCTATGAAATATCACTGTTTACCTCTACCAAACGGCGATTCTTTCTTCGCGGTCTTCAGAAAACTCTGCTTCCTAGAAGTCGACGATTTAGCGCAAAAAACAGCTAGCTCACGCGCACACGAGCGGCCTGACTTTATGCCAATGTGTACACTCTGCGTGTTAACAATTGTAGTCATCGCTCTCAAATATCTCCGCTTACCTCTACCAACCGGCGATCCTTACGTGGTGGCCCGCAGTAAGCTCGGCTTTCTATAAGTCGGCGATTTAGCGCAAAAAACGCTTAGCTGACGCGCAAACCACCGGCAAGTCTTTATGCCAATTTGTACACTGTGCGTGTTAACAATTGTAGTCATCGCTCTCAAATATCTCTGTTTATCTCTACCAACCGGCGATTCTTTCGTGGGGGTCCACAGAAAACTCGGCTTTCTAGAAGTCGACGATTTAGCGCAATAAACACTTAGCTCACGCGCACACGAGCGGCATGACTTTATGCCAATGTGCACTTTCTGCGTGTTAACAATTGTAGTCATCGCTCTGAAATATCTGTTTACGTCTACCAACCGGCGATTCCTTCGTGGTGGTCCACAGGAAACTCGGTTTTCTAGAAGTCGACCATTTACCGCAAAACACACTTAGCTTAGACGCACACGAACGGCGTGACTTTATGCCAATGTGCACACTCTGCGTGTTAACAATTGTAGTCATCGCTCTGAAATATCTAATGTTTACCTCTACCAACTGGCGATTCTTTCGTAGCGGTCAGCAGAAAACTCGGCTTTCTAGAAGTCGACGCTTTAACGCAAAAAACACTTAGCTTACGCGCACACGAGCGACATGACTTTATTCCAATGTGAACACTCTGCATGTTAACAATTATAGTCATCCCTATGAAATATCAGTGTTTACTTCTACCAACCGGCGATTCTTTCTTGGCGGTCCACAGAAAACTCTGCTTTCTAGAAGTCGACGATTTAGCGCAAAAAACACTTAGCTCACGCGCACACGAGCGGCATAACTATATGCCAATGTGCACTTTCTGCGTGTTAACAATTGTATTCATCGCTCTGAAATATCTCTGTTTACCTCTGCCAACCAGCGATTCTTTTGTGGCGGTCCACAGAAAACTTGCCTTTCTTGAATTCGACGATTTAGCGAAAAATCCACTTAGCTTACGCGCACATGAGCGGCATGACTTTATGCCAATGTGCACACTCTGCGTGTTAACAATTGCAGTCATCGCTCTGAAATATCTCTGTTTACCTCTACCAACCGGCGATCTTTCGTGACGGTCCACAGGAAACTCGGCTTTCTAGAAGTCGACGATTTAGCGCAAAAAACACTTAGCTGACGCGCAAACAACCGGCATGACTTTATGCCAATGTGTACACTCTGCGTGTTAACAATTGCAGTCATCGCTCTGAAATATCTCTGTTTACCTCTACCAACCGGCGATTTTTCTTGACGGTCCGCAGAAAACCCGCCTTTCTGGAAGTCGACGATTTAGCGCAAGAAACACTTAACTTACGCGCACAGGAGCGGCATGACTTTATGCCAATGTGCGCATTCTGCGTGTCAACAATTGTAGTCATCGCTCTGAAATATCTGCGCTTACCTCTACCAACCGGCGATACCTTCGTGGCGGTCCACAGAAAACTCGACTTTCTAGAAGTCCACGATTTAGCGCAAAAAACACTTAGCTTACGCGCAAACGACCGGCAAGACTTTATGTCAATGTGTACACCATGCGTGTTAACAATCGTAGTCATCTCTCGCAAATATCTGTTTACTTCTGCCAACCAGCGATTCTTTCGTGGCGGTCCAGAGAAAACTCGGCTTCTTAGAAGTCGACGATTTAGCGCAAAAAACACTTAGGTTACGCGCACAAGAGCGGCATGCCTTTATGCCAATGTGTACACTGTGCGTGTTAACAATTGTAGTCATCGCTCTCAAATATCTCTGTTTACCTCCTCCAACCGGCGATTCTTTAGTGGGAGTCCACAGAAAACTCGGCTTTCTAGAAGTCCACGATTTAGCGCAATAAACACTTAGCTCACGCGCACACGAGGGGCATGACTTTATGCGAATGTGTACACTCTCCGTGTTAACAATTGTAGTCATCGCTCTGAAATATCTCTCTTTACCTCTACCAACCGGCGATTCTTTCGTGGAGGTCCACAGAAAACTCGGCTTCCTAAAAGTCGACGATTTAGCGCAAAAAACACTTATATTACGCGCACACGAGTGGCATGACCTTATGCCAATGTGCACTTTCTGCGTGTTAACAATTGGAGTGATCGCTCTGAAATATTTCTAATTACCTCTAACAACTGCCGATTCTTTCATGGTGGACCGCAGCAAACTCGGCTTTCTAGAAGTCGACGATTTAGCGCAAAAAACACTTAGCTTACGCGCACACGAGCGGCATGACTTTATGCCAATGTGCACACTCTACGTGTTAACAATTATAGTCATCGCTATGAAATATCACTGTTTACCTCTACCAAACGGCGATTCTTTCTTCGCGGTCTACAGAAAACTCTGCTTTCTAGAAGTCGACGATTTAGCGCAAAAATAACACTTAGCCCACGCGCACACGAGCGGCATGACTTTATGCCAATGTGCACTTTCTGCGTGTTAACAATTGTAGTCATCGCTCTGAAATATCTCTGTTTACCTCTACCAACTGGCGATTCTTTCGTGGCCGTCCGCAGAAAACTCGGCTTTCTAGAAGTCGACGATTTAGCGCAAAAAAACACTCAGCTTACGCGCACACGAGCGGCATGACTTTATGCCAATGTGCACACTGCGTGTTAACAATTATAGTCATCGCTATGAAATATCATTGTTTATCTCTACCATCCAGCGATTCTTTCTTGGCGGTCCACAGGAAACTCGGCTTTCTAGAAGTCGACGATTTAGCGCAAAAAACACTTAGCTCACGCGCCAAACAACCGGCATGACTTTATGCCAATGTGTACACTCTGCGTGTTAACAAATGCAGTCATCACTCTGAAATATCTCTGTTTACCTCTACCAACCCGTGATTCTTTCGTGGCGGTACACAGAAAACTCGGCTTTCTAGAAGTCGACGATTTAGCGCAAAAACACGTATCTTACGCGCACATGAGCGGCATGACTTTATGCCAATGTGCACACTCTGCGTGTTAACAATTGCAGTCGTCGCTCTCAAATATCTCTGTTTACCTCTACCAACCGGCGATCTTTCGTGACGGTCCACAGGAAACTCGGCTTTCTAGAAGTCGACGATTTAGCGCAAAAAACGCTTAGCTGACGCGCAAACCACCGGCAAGACTGTGCCAATGTGTTCACTGTGCGTGTTAACAATTGTAGTCATCGCTCTCAAATATCTCTCTTTACCTCCACCAACCGGCGATTCTTTCGTGGGGGTCCACAGAAAACTCGGCTTTCTTGAAGTCGACGATTTAGCGCAATAAACACTTAGCTTACGCGCACACGAGCGGCATGACTTTATGCCAATGTGTACACCCTCCGTCTTACAATTGTAGTCATCGCTCTCAAATATCTCTCTTTACCTCTGCCAACCGGCGATTCTTTAGTGGGAGTCCACAGAAAACTCGGCTTTCTAGAAGTCCACGATTTAGCGCAATAAACACTTAGCTCACGCGCACACGAGGGGCATGACTTTATGCGAATGTGTACACTCTTCGTGTTAACAATTGTAGTCATCGCTCTGAAATATCTCTGTTTACCTCTACCAACCGGCGATCGTTCGTGACGGTCCACAGGAAACTCGGCTTTCTAGAAGTTGACTATTTAGCGCAAAAAACACTTAGGTTACGCGCACATGAGCGCCATGCCTTTATGCCAATGTGCACACTCTGCGTGTTAACAATTATACTCATCGCTGTGAAATATCACTGTTTACCTCTACCAAACGGCGATTCTTTCTTCACGGTCTATAGAGAACTCTGCTTTCTTGAATTCGACGATTTAGCGCAAAAACCAGTTAGCTCACGCGCACACGAGCGGCCTGACTTTATGCCAATGTGTACACTCTGCGTGTTAACAATTGTAGTCATCGCTCTTAAATATCTCCGCTTACCTCTACCAACTGGCGATTCTTACGTGGCGGCCCGCAGAAAGCTCGGCTTTCTATAGGTCGACGATTTAGCGCAAAAAACGCTTAGCTGACGCGCAAACGACCGGCAAGACTTTATGCCAGTTGTACACTGTGCGTGTTAACAATTGTAGTCATCGCTCTCAAATATCTCTGTTTACCTCTACTAACCGGCGAGTCTTTCGTGGGGGTCCACAAAAAACTCGGCTTTCCTGAAGTGGACGATTTAGCGCAATAAGCACTTAGCTCACGCGCACACGAGCGGCATGACTTTATGCAATGTGTACACTCTCCGTGTTAACAATTGTAGTCATCGCTCTAAAATATCTGCGCTTACCTCTACCAACCGGCGATTCTTTCGTGGCGGTCCACAGAAAATTCGGATTTCTAGCAGTCGACGATTTAGCGCAAAAAACACTTAGCTTACGCGCACACGAGCGGCATGCCTTTATGCCAATGTGCACATTCTACGTGTTAACAATTGCAGTCACCGCTCTTAATTATGTCTGTTTACCTCTACCATTCGGTGATTCTTTCGTGGCGGTCCACAGAAAACTCGGCTTTCCTGAAGTAGACGATTTAGCGCAATAAACACTTAGCTCACGCGCACACGAGCGGCATGACTTTATGCAATGTGTACACTCTCCGTGCTAACAATTGTAGTCATCGCTCTAAAATATCTGCGCTTACCTCTACCAACCGGCGATTCTTTCGTAGCGGTCCACAGAAAACTCGACTTTCTAGAAGTCCACGATTTAGCCCAAAAAATACTTAGCTCACGCGAGCACGAGCGACACGACTTTATACCAATGTGCACGCTCTGCGTGTTAACAATTGTAGTCATCGCTCTGAAATATCTCTGTTTACCTCTGCCAACCAGCGATTCATTTGTGCCGGTCCACAGAAAACTTGCCTTTCCAGAAGTCGACGATTTAGCGAAAAAACCACTTAGCTTGCGCGCACATGAGCGGCATGACTTTATGCCAATGTGCACACTCTGCGTGCTAACAATTGCAGTCATCGCTCTGAAATATCTCTGTTTACCTCTACCAACCGGCGATCTTTCGTGACGGTCCACAGGAAACTCGGCTTTCTAGAAGTCGACGATTTAGCGCAAAAAACACTTAGCTGACGCGCAAAGAACCGGCATTACTTTATGCCAATGTGTACACTCTGCGTGTTAACAATTGCAGTCATCGCTCTGAAATATCTTTGTTTACCTCTGCCAACCAGCGATTCTTTTGTGGCGGTCCACAGAAAACTTGCCTTTCTTGAATTCGACGATTTAGCGAAAAATCCACTTAGCTTACACGCACATGAGCGGCATGACTTTATGCCAATGTGCACACTCTGCGTGTTAACAATTGCAGTCATCGCTCTGAAATATCTCTGTTTACCTCTACCAACCGGCGATCTTTCGTGACGGTCCACAGGAACTCGGCTTTCTAGAAGTCGACGATTTAGCGCAAAAAACACTTAGCTGACGCGCAAACAACCGGCATGACTTTATGCCAATGTGTACACTCTGCGTGTTAACAATTGCAGTCATCGCTCTGAAATATCTCTGTTTACCTCTACCAACCGGCGATTTTTCTTGACGGTCCGCAGAAAACCCGCCTTTCTGGAAGTCGACGATTTAGCGCAAGAAACACAACTTACGCGCACAGGAGAGGCATGACTTTATGCCAATTTGCGCATTCTGCGTGTCAACAATTGTAGTCATCGCTCTGAAATATCTGCGCTTACCTCTACCAACCGGCGATACCTTCGTGATGGTCCACAGAAAACTCGGCTTTCTAGAAGTCCCCGATTTAGCGCAAAAAACACTTAGCTTACGCGCAAACGACCGGCAAGACTTTATGTCAATGTGTACACTCTTCGTGTTAACAATTGTAGTCATCGCTCTGAAATATCTCTCTTTACCTCTACCAACCGGCGATTCTTTCGTGGAGGTCCACAGAAAACTCGGCTTCCTAAAAGTCGACGATTTAGCGCAAAAAACACTTATATTACGCGCACACGAGTGGCATGACCTTATGCCAATGTGCACTTTCTGCGTGTTAACAATTGGAGTGATCGCTCTGAAATATTTCTAATTACCTCTAACAACTAGCGATTCTTTCATGGCCGTCCACAGAAAACTTGGCTTTCTTGAAGTCGACGATTTAGCGCAAAAAACACTTAGCTCACGCGCACACGAGCGGCATGACTTTATGCCAATGTGTACACCCTCCGTGTTAACAATTGTAGTCATCGCTCTCAAATATCTCTCTTTACCTCTGCCAACCGGCGATTCTTTAGTGGGAGTCCACAGAAAACTCGGCTTTCTAGAAGTCCACGATTTAGCGCAATAAATACTTAGCTCACGCGCACACGAGGGGCATGACTTTATGCGAATGTGTACACTCTTCGTGTTAACAATTGTAGTCATCGCTCTGAAATATCTCTGTTTACCTCTACCAACCGGCGATCGTTCGTGACGGTCCACAGGAAACTCGGCTTTCTAGAAGTTGACTATTTAGCGCAAAAAACACTTAGGTTACGCACACACGAGCGCCATGCCTTTATGCCAATGTGCACACTCTGCGTGTTAACAATTATACTCATCGCTGTGAAATATCACTGTTTACCTCTACCAAACGGCGATTCTTTCTTCACGGTCTATAGAGAACTCTGCTTTCTTGAATTCGACGATTTAGCGCAAAAACCAGTTAGCTCACGCGCACACGAGCGGCCTGACTTTATGCCAATGTGTACACTCTGCGTGTTAACAATTGTAGTCATCGCTCTTAAATATCTCCGCTTACCTCTACCAACTGGCGATTCTTACGTGGCGGCCCGCAGAAAGCTCGGCTTTCTATAGGTCGACGATTTAGCGCAAAAAACGCTTAGCTGACGCGCAAACGACCGGCAAGACTTTATGCCAGTTGTACACTGTGCGTGTTAACAATTGTAGTCATCGCTCTCAAATATCTCTGTTTACCTCTACTAAACGGCGAGTCTTTCGTGGGGGTCCACAAAAAACTCGGCTTTCCTGAAGTCGACGATTTAGCGCAATAAACACTTAGCTCACGCGCACACGAGCGGCATGACTTTATGCAATGTGTACACTCTCCGTGTTAACAATTGTAGTCATCGCTCTAAAATATCTGCCCTTACCTCTCCCAACCGGCGATTCTTTCGTGGCGGTCCACAGAAAATTCGGATTTCTAGCAGTCGACGATTTAGCGCAAAAAACACTTAGCTTACGCGCGCACGAGCGGCATGCCTTTATACCAATGTGCACATTCTACGTGTTAACAATTGCAGTCACCGCTCTTAAATATGTCTGTTTACCTCTACCATTCGGTGATTCTTTCGTGGCAGTCCACAGAAAACTCGGCTTTCCTGAAGTAGACGATTTAGCGCAATAAACACTTAGCTCACGCGCACACGAGCGGCATGACTTTATGCAATGTGTACACTCTCCGTGTTAACAATTGTAGTCATCGCTCTAAAATATCTGCGCTTACCTCTACCAACCGGCGATTCTTTCGTAGCGGTCCACAGAAAACTCGGCTTTCTAGAAGTCCACGATTTAGCGCAAAACACACTTAGCTTAGACGCACACGAGCGGCGTGACTTTATGCCAATGTGCACACTCTGCGTGTTAACAATTGTAGTCATCGCTCTGAACTATCTAATGTTTACCTCTACCAACTGGCGATTCTTTAGTAGCGGTCCGCAGAAAACTCGGCTTTCTAGAAGTCGACGCTTTAACGCAAAAAACACTTAGCTTACGCGCAAACGACCGGCAATACTTTATGTCAATGTGTACACCATGCGTGTTAACAATTGTAGTCATCGCTCTGAAATATCTCTGTTTACCTCTACCAACTGGCGATTCTTTCGTGGCGGTCCGCAGAAAACTCGGCTTTCTAGAAGTCAACGATTTAGCGCAAAAAACACTTAGGTTACGCGCACACGAGCGGCATGCCTTTATGCCAATGTGCACACTCTGCGTGATAACAATTATAGTCATCGCTATGAAATATCACTGTTTACCTCTACCAAACGGCAATTCTTTCTTCGCGGTCTACAGAAAACTCTGCTTCCTAGAAGTCGACGATTTAGCGCAAAAAACACTTAGCTTACGCGCACATGAGCGGCATGACTTTATGCCAATGTGCACACTCTGCGTGTTAACAATTGCAGTCGTCGCTCTGAAATATCTCTGTTTACCTCTACCAACCGGCGATCTTTGGTGACGGTCCACAGGAAACTTGCCTTTCTTGAAGTCGACGATTTAGCGCAAAAAACACTTAGCTGACGCGTAAACAACCGGCATGACTTTATGCCAATGTGTACACTCTGCGTGTTAACAATTGCAGTCATCGCTCTGAAATATCTCTGTTTACCTCTACCAACCGGCGATTTTTCTTGACGGTCCGCAGAAAACCCGCCTTTCTGGAAGTCGACGATTTAGCGCAAGAAACACTTAACTTACGCGCACAGGAGCGGCATGACTTTATGCCAATGTGCGCATTCTGCGTGTCAACAATTGTAGTCATCGCTCTGAAATATCTGCGCTTACCTCTACCAACCGGCGATACCTTCGTGGCGGTCCACAGAAAACTCGGCTTTCTAGAAGTCGACGATTTAGCGCAAAAAACACTTAGCTTACGCGCAAACGACCGACAAGACTTTATGTCAATGTGTACACCATGCGTGTTAACAATCGTAGTCATCGCTCTCAAATATCTCTGTTTACTTCTGCCAACCAGCGATTCTTTCGTGGCGGTCCAGAGAAAACTCGGCTTCTTAGAAGTCGACGATTTAGCGCAAAAAACACTTAGGTTACGCGCACCAGAGCGGCATGCCTTTATGCCAATGCGCACACTCTGCGGGTTAACAATTATAGTCATCGCTATGAAATATCAGTGTTTACCTCTACCAAACGGCGATTCTTTCTTCGCGGTCTACAGAAAACTCTGCTTTCTAGAAGTCGACGTTTTAGCGCAAAAAACAGTTAGCTCACGCGCACATGAGCGGCCTGACTTTACGCCAATGTGTACACTCTGCGTGTTAACAATTGTAGTCATCGCTCTGAGATATGTCCGCTTACCTCTACCAACCGTCGATTCTTACGTCGCGGCCCGCAGAAAGCTCGGCTTTCTATAAGTCGACGATTTAGCGCAAAAAACGCTTAGCTGACGCGCAAACGACCGGCAAGACTTTATGCCAATGTGTACACTGTGCGTGTTAACAATTGTAGTCATCGCTCTCAAATATCTCTGTTTACCTCTACCAACCGGCAATTCTTTCGTGGGGGTCCACAGAAAACTCGGCTTTCTAGAAGTCGACGATTTAGCGCAATAAACACTTAGCTCACGCGCACACGAGCGGCATGACGTTTTGCCAATGTGTACACTCTCCGTGTTAACAATTGTAGTCATCGCTCTGAAATATCTCTTTTCACCTCTACCAACCGGTGATTCTTTCGTGGCGGTCCACAGAAAACTCGGCTTTCTAGAAGTCGACGATTTAGCCAAAAAACACTTATGTTACGTGCACACGAGTGGCATGACTTTATGTCAATGTTCACTTTCTGCGTGTTAAACAATTGTAGTCATCGCTCTGAAATATCTGTTTACCTCTATTAACTGGCGATTCTTTCGTGACGGTCCACAGAAAACTCGGCTTTCTAGAAGTCGACGATTTCGCGCAAAAAACACTTAGCTTACGCGCACACGAGCGGCATAATTTTATGTCAATGTGCACACTCTGCGTGTTAACAATTATAGTCATCGCTATGAAATATCACTGTTTACCTCTACCAAACGGCGATTCTTTCTTCGCGGTCTACAGAAAACTCTGCTTTCTAGAAGTCCACGATTTAGCGCTAAAAACAGTCAGCTCACGCGCACACGAGCGGCCTCACTTTATGCCAATGTGTACACTCTGCGTGTTAACAATTGTAGTCATCGCTCTGAAATATCTCCGCTTACCTCTACCAATCGGCGATTCTTACGTGGCGGCCCGCAAAAGCTCGGCTTTCTATAAGTCGACCGTTTAACGCAAAAAACACTTAGCTGACGCGCAAACGACCGGCAAGACTTTATGCCAATGTGTACACTGTGCGTGTTAACAATTGTAGTCATCGCTCTCAAATATCTCTCTTTACCTCTGCCAACCGGCGATTCTTTAGTGGGAGTCCACAGAAAACTCGGCTTTCTAGAAGTCCACGAAGTACACTTTATGTCAATGTGTACACCATGCGTGTTAACAATCGTAGTCATCGCTCTGAAATATCTGTTTACCTCTACCAACTGGCGAGTCTTTCGTAACGGTCCACAGAAAACTCGGCTTTCTAGAAGTCGACGATTTAGCGCAAAACACACTTAGGTTACGCGCACAAGAGCGGCATGCCTTTATGCCAATGTGCACACTCTGCGTGTTAACAATTATAGTCATCGCTATGAAATATCACTGTTTACCTCTACCAAACGGCGATTCTTTCTTCGCGGTCTACAGAAAGCTCTGCTTCCTAGAAGTCGACGATTTAGCGCAAAAAACAACTAGCTCACGCGCACACGAGCGGCCTGACTTTATGCCAATGTGTACACTGTTCGTGTTAACAATTGTAGTCATCGCTCTGAAATATCTCCGCTTACCTCTACCAACCGGCGATTCTTACGTGGTGGCCCGCAGAAAGCTCGGCTTTCTATAGGTCGGCGATTTAGCGCAAAAAACGCTTAGCTGACGCGCAAACCACCGGCAAGTCTTTATGCCAATGTGTACACTGTGCGTGTTAACAATTGTAGTCATCGCTCTCAAATATCTCTGTTTACCTCTACCAACCGGCGATTCTTTCGTGGGGGTCCACAGAAATCTCGGCTTTCTAGAAGTCGACGATTTAGCGCAAAAAACACTTAGGTTACGCGCACAAGAGCGGCATGCCTTTATGCCAATGTGCACACTCTGCGGGTTAACAATTATAGTCATCGCTATGAAATATCACTGTTTACCTCTACCAAACGGCGATTCTTTCTTCGCGGTCTACAGAAATCTCTGCTTTCTAGAAGTCGACGTTTTAGCGCAAATAACACTTAGCTTACGCGCAAACGACCGGCAAGACTTTATGTCAATGTGTACACCATGCGTGTTAACAATCGTAGTCATCGCTCTCAAATATCTCTGTTTTCTTCTGCCAACCAGCGATTCTTTCGTGGCGGTCCAGAGAAAACTCGGCTTCTTAGAAGTTGACGATTTAGCGCAAAAACACTTAGGTTACGCGCACAAGAGCGGCATGCCTTTATGCCAATGTGCACACTCTGCGGGTTAACAATTATAGTCATCGCTATGAAATATCACTGTTTACCTCTACCAAACGGCGATTCTTTCTTCGCGGTCTACAGAAAACTCTGCTTTCTAGAAGTCGACCTTTTAGCGCAAAAAACACTTAGCTTACGCGCAAACGACCGGCAAGACTTTATGTCAATGTGTACACCATGCGTGTTAACAATCGTAGTCATCGCTCTCAAATATCTCTGTTTACTTCTGCCAACCAGCGATTCTTTCGTGGCGGTCCAGAGAAAACTCGGCTTTTTAGAAGTCGACGATTTAGCGCAAAAAACACTTAGGTTACGCGCACAAGAGCGGCATGCCTTTATGCCAATGTGCACACTCTGCGGGTTAACAATTATAGTCATCGCTATGAAATATCACTGTTTACCTCTACCAAACGGCGATTCTTCCTTCGCGGTCTACAGAAAACTCTGCTTTCTAGAAGTCGACGTTTTAGCGCAAAAAACAGTTAGCTCACGCGCACATGAGCGGCCTGACTTTACGCCAATGTGTACACTCTGCGTGTTAACAATTGTAGTCATCGCTCTGAGATATCTCCGCTTACCTCTACCAACCGTCGATTCTTACGTCGCGGCCCGCAGAAAGCTCGGCTTTCTATAAGTCGACGATTTAGCGCAAAATACGCTTAGCTGACGCGCAAACGACCGGCAAGACTTTATGCCAATGTGTACACTGTGCGTGTTAACAATTGTAGTCATCGCTCTCAAATATCTCTGTTTACCTCTACCAACCGGCAATTCTTTCGTGGGGGTCCACAGAAAACTCGGCTTTCTAGAAGTCGACGATTTAGCGCAATAAACACTTAGCTCACGCGCACACGAGCGGCATGACATTTTGCCAATGTGTACACTCTCCGTGTTAACAATTGTAGTCATCGCTCTGAAATATCTCTTTTCACCTCTACCAACCGGTGATTCTTTCGTGGCGGTCCACAGAAAACTCGGCTTTCTAGAAGTCGACGATTTAGCCAAAAAACACTTATGTTACGTGCACACGAGTGGCATGACTTTATGCCTATGTTCACTTTCTCCGTGTTAAACAATTGTAGTCATCGCTCTGAAATATGTGTTTACCTCTACCAACTGGCGATTCTTTCGTGACGGTCCACAGAAAACTCGGCTTTCTAGAAGTCGACGATTTCGCGCAAAAAACACTTAGCTTACGCGCACACGAGCGGCATGATTTTATGTCAATGTGCACACTCTGCGTGTTAACAATTATAGTCATCGCTATGAAATATCACTGTTTACCTCTACCAAACGGCGATTCTTTCTTCGCGGTCTACAGAAAACTCTGCTTTCTAGAAGTCCACGATTTAGCGCTAAAAACAGTTAGCTCACGCGCACACGAGCGGCCTGACTTTATGCCAATGTGTACACTCTGCGTGTTAACAATTGTAGTCATCGCTCTGAAATATCTCCGCTTACCTCTACCAACCGGCGATTCTTACGTGGCGGCCCGCAAAAAGCTCGGCTTTCGATAAGTCGACCATTTAACGCAAAAAACACTTAGCTGACGCGCAAACGACCGGCAAGACTTTATGCCAATGTGTACACTGTGCGTGTTAACAATTGTAGTCATCGCTCTCAAATATCTCTCTTTACCTCTGCCAACCGGCGAATCTTTAGTGGGAGTCCACAGAAAACTCGGCTTTCTAGAAGTCCACGATTTAGCGCAATAAACACTTAGCTCACGCGCACACGAGGTGCATGACTTTATGCCAATGTTCACTTTCTGCGTGTTAAACAATTGTAGTCATCGCTCTGAAATATCTGTTTACCTCTACCAACTGGCGATTCTTTCGTGACGGTCCACAGAAAACTCGGCTTTCTAGAAGTCGACGATTTAGCGCAAAAAACACTTAGGTTACGCGCACAAGAGCGGCATGCCTTTATGCCAATGTGCACACTCTGCGTGTTAACAATTATAGTCATCGCTATGAAATATCACTGTTTACCTCTACCAAACGGCGATTCTTTCTTCGCGGTCTACAGAAAGCTCTGCTTCCTAGAAGTCGACGATTTAGCGCAAAAAACAGCTAGCTCACGCGCACACGAGCGGCCTGACTTTATGCCAATGTGTACACTGTGCGTGTTAACAATTGTAGTCATCGCTCTGAAATATCTCCGCTTACCTCTACCAACCGGCGATTCTTACGTGGTGGCCCGCAGAAAGCTCGGCTTTCTATAAGTCGGCGATTTAGCGCAAAAAACGCTTAGCTGACGCGCAAACCACCGGCAAGTCTTTATGCCAATGTGTACACTGTGCGTGTTAACAATTGTAGTCATCGCTCTCAAATATCTCTGTTTACCTCTACCAACCGGCGATTCTTTCGTGGGGGTCCACAGAAAACTCGGTTTTCTAGAAGTCGACCATTTAGCGCAAAACACACTTAGCTTAGACGCACACGAGTGGCGTGACTTTATGCCAATGTGCACACTCTGCGTGTTAACAATTATAGTCATCCCTATGAAATATCAGTGTTTACTTCTACCAACCGGCGATTCTTTCTTGGCGGTCCACAGAAAACTCTGCTTTATAGAAGTCGACGATTTAGCGCAAAAAACACTTAGCTCACGCTCACACGAGCGGCATATCTTTATGCCAATGTGCACTTTCTGCGTGTTAACAATTGTATTCATCGCTCTGAAATATCTCTGTTTACCTCTGCCAACCAGCGATTCTTTTGTGGCGGTCCACAGAAAACTTGCCCTTCTTGAAGTCGACGATTTAGCGAAAAATCCACTTAGCTTACGCGCACATGAGCGGCATGACTTTATGCCAATGTGCACACTCTGCGTGTTAACAATTGCAGTCATCGCTCTGAAATATCTCTGTGTACCTCTACCAACAGGCGATCTTTCGTGACGGTCCACACGAAACTCGGCTTTCTAGAAGTCGACGATTTAGCGCAAAAAACACTTAGCTGACGCGCAAACAACCGGCATGACTTTATGCAAATGTGTACACTCCGCGTGTTAACAATTGCAGTCATCGCTCTGACATATCTCTGTTTACCTCTACCAACCGGCGATTTTTCTTGACGGTCCGCAGAAAACCCGCCTTTCTGGAAGTCGACGATTTAGCGCAAGAAACACTTAACTTACGCGCACAGGAGCGGCATGATTTTATGCCAATGTGCGCATTCTGCGTGTCAACAATTGCAGTCATCGCTCTGAAATATCTGCGCTTACCTCTACCAACCGGCGATACCTTCGTGGCGGTCCACAGAAAACTCGGCTTTCTAGAAGTCGACGATTTAGCGCAAAAAAACACTTAGCTTACGCGCAAACGACCGGCAAGACTTTATGTCAATGTGTACACCATGCGTGTTAACAATCGTAGTCATCGCTCTCAAATATCTCTGTTTACTTCTGCCAGCCAGCGATTCTTTCATGGCGGTCCAGAGAAAACTCGGCTTCTTAGAAGTCGACGATTTAGCGCAAAAAACACTTAGGTTACGCGCACAAGAGCGGCATGCCTTTATGCCAATGTGCACACTCTGCGGGTTAACAATTATAGTCATCGCTATGAAATATCACTGTTTACCAAACGGCGATTCTTTCTTCGCGGTCTACAGAAATCTCTGCTTTCTAGAAGTCGACGTTTTAGCGCAAAAAACACTTAGCTTACGCGCAAACGACCGGCAAGACTTTATGTCAATGTGTACACCATGCGTGTTAACAATCGTAGTCATCGCTCTCAAATATCTCTGTTTACTTCTGCCAACCAGCGATTCTTTCGTGGCGGTCCAGAGAAAACTCGGCTTCTTAGAAGTCGACGATTTAGCGCAAAAAACACTTAGGTTACGCGCACAAGAGCGGCATGCCTTTATGCCAATGTGCACACTCTGCGGGTTAACAATTATAGTCATCGCTATGAAATATCACTGTTTACCTCTACCAAACGGCAATTCTTTCTTCGCGGTCTACAGAAAACTCTGCTTTCTAGAAGTCGACGTTTTAGCGCAAAAAACAGTGACCTCACGCGCACATGAGCGGCCTGACTTTACGCCAATGTGTACACTCTGCGTGTTAACAATTGTAGTCATCGCTCTGAAATATCTCCGCTTACCTCTACCAACCGGCGATTCTTACGTCGCGGCCCGCAGAAAGCTCGGCTTTCTATAAGTCGACGATTTAGCGCAAAAAACGCTTAGCTGACGCGCAAACGACCGGCAAGACTTTATGCCAATGTGTACACTGTGCGTGTTAACAATTGTAGTCATCGCTCTCAAATATCTCTGTTTACGTCTACCAACCGGCGATTCTTTCGTGGGGGTCCACAGAAAACTCGCCTTTCTAGAAGTCGACGATTTAGCGCAAAAAACACTTAGGTTACGCGCACAAGAGCGGCATGCCTTTATGCCAATGTGCACACTCTGCGTGTTAACAATTATAGTCATCGCTATGAAATATCACTGTTTACCTCTACCAAACGTCAATTCTTTCTTCGCGGTCTACAGAAAACTCTGCTTTCTAGAAGTCGACGTTTTAGCGCAAAAAACAGTTACCTCACGCGCACATGAGCGGCCTGACTTTACGCCAATGTGTACACTCTGCGTGTGAACAATTGTAGTCATCGCTCTGAAATATCTCCGCTTACCTCTACCAACCGGCGATTCTTACGTGGTGGCCCGCAGAAAGCTCGGCTTTCTATAAGTCGGCGATTTAGCGCAAAAAACGCTTAGCTGACGCGCAAACCACCGGCAAGTCTTTATGCCAATGTGTACACTGTGCGTGTTAACAATTGTAGTCATCGCTCTCAAATATCTCTGTTTACCTCTACCAACCGGCGATTCTTTCGTGGGGGTCCACAGAAAACTCGGCTTTCTAGAAGTCGACGATTTAGCTAAAAAACACTTATGTTACGTGCACACGAGTGGCATGACTTAATGCCAATGTGCACTTTCTGCGTGTTAACAATTGTAGTCATCGCTCTGAAATATCTGTTTACGTCTTTCAACCGGCGATTCCTTCGTGGTGGTCCACAGGAAACTCGGTTTTCTAGAAGTCGACCATTTAGCGCAAAACACACTTAGCTTAGACGCACACGAGCGGCGTGACTTTATGCCAATGTGCACACTCTGCGTGTTAACAATTGTAGTCATCGCTCTGAAATATCTAATGTTTACCTCTACCAACTGGCGATTCTTTCGTAGCGGTCCGCAGAAAACTCGGCTTTCTAGAAGTCGACGCTTTAACGCAAAAAACACTTAGCTTACGCGCACACGAGCGACATGACTTTATTCCAATGTGAACACTCTGCATGTTAACAATTATAGTCATCCCTATGAGATATCAGTGTTTACTTCTACCAACCGGCGATTCTTTCTTGGCGGTCCACAGAAAACTCTGCTTTCTAGAAGTCGACGATTTAGCGCAAAAAACACTTAGCTCACGCTCACACGAGCGGCATAACTTTATGCCAATGTGCACTTTCTGCGTGTTAACAATTGTATTCATCGCTCTGAAATATCTCTGTTTACCTCTGCCAACCAGCGATTCTTTTGTGGCGGTCCACAGAAAACTTGCCTTTCTTGAAGTCGACGATTTAGCGAAAAATCCACTTAGCTTACGCGCACATGAGCGGCATGACTTTATGCCAATGTGCACACTCTGCGTGTTAACAATTGCAGTCATCGCTCTGAAATATCTCTGTTTACCTCTACCAACCGGCGATCTTTCGTGACGGTCCACAGGAAACTCGGCTTTCTAGAAGATGACGATTTAGCGCAAAAAACACTTAGCTGACGCGCAAACAACCGGCATGACTTTATGCCAATGTGTACACTCTGCGTGTTAACAATTGCAGTCATCGCTCTGAAATATCTCTGTTTACCTCTACCAACCGGCGATTTTTCTTGTCGGTCCGCAGAAAACCCGCCTTTCTGGAAGTCGACGATTTAGCGCAAGATACACTTAACTTACGCGCACAGGAGCGGCATGACTTTATGCCAATGTGCGCATTCTGCGTGTCAACAATTGTAGTCATCGCTCTGAAATATCTGCGCTTACCTCTACCAACCGGCGATACCTTCGTGGCGGTCCACAGAAAACTCGGCTTTCTAGAAGTCGACGATTTAGCGCAAAAAACACTTAGCTTACGCGCAAACGACCGGCAAGACTTTATGTCAATGTGTACACCATGCGTGTTAACAATCGTAGTCATCGCTCTCAAATATCTCTGTTTACTTCTGCCAACCAGCGATTCTTTCGTGGCGGTCCAGAGAAAACTCGGCTTCTTAGAAGTCGACGATTTACCGCAAAAAACACTTAGGTTACGCGCACAAGAGCGGCATGCCTTTATGCCAATGTGCACACTCTGCGGGTTAACAATTATAGTCACCGCTATGAAATATCACTGTTTACCTCTACCAAACGGCGATTCTTTCTTCGCGGTCTACAGAAACCTCTGCTTTCTAGAAGTCGACGTTTTAGCGCAAAAAACACTTAGCTTACGCGCAAACGACCGGCAAGACTTTATGTCAATGTGTACACCATGCGTGTTAACAATCGTAGTCATCGCTCTCAAATATCTCTGTTTACTTCTGCCAACCAGCGATTCTTTCGTGGCGGTCCAGAGAAAACTCGGCTTCTTAGAAGTCGACGATTTAGCGCAAAAAACACTTAGGTTACGCGAACAAGAGCGGCATGCCTTTATGCCAATGTGCACACTCTGCGGGTTAAGAATTATAGTCATCGCTACGAAATATCACTGTTTACCTCTACCAAACGGCAATTCTTTCTTCGCGGTCTACAGAAAACTCTGCTTTCTAGAAGTCGACGTTTTAGCGCAAAAAACAGTTAGCTCTCGCGCACATGAGCGGCCTGACTTTACGCCAATGTGTACACTCTGCGTGTTAACAATTGTAGTCATCGCTCTGAAATATCTCCGCTTACCTCTACCAACCGGCGATTCTTACGTCGCGGCCCGCAGAAAGCTCGACTTTCTATAAGTCGACGATTTAGCGCAAAAAACGCTTAGCTGACGCGCAAACGACCGGCAAGACTTTATGCCAATGTGTACACTGTGCGTGTTAACAATTGTAGTCATCGCTCTCAAATATCTCTGTTTACCTCTACCAACCGGCGATTCTTTCGTGGGGGTCCACAGAAAACTCGGCTTTCTAGAAGTCGACGATTTAGCGCAATAAACACTTAGCTCACGCGCACACGAGCGGCATGACGTTTTGCCAATGTGTACACTCTCCGTGTTAACAATTGTAGTCATCGCTATGAAATATCACTGTTTACCTCTACCAAACGGCGATTCTTTCTTCGCGGTCTACAGAAAACTCTGCTTTCTAGAAGTCCACGATTTAGCGCTAAAAACAGTTAGCTCACGCGCACACGAGCGGCCTGACTTTATGCCAATGTGTACACTCTGCGTGTTAACAATTGTAGTCATCGCTCTGAAATATCTCCGCTTACCTCTACCAACCGGCTATTCTTACGTGGCGGCCCGCAAAAAGCTCGGCTTTCTATAAGTCGACCATTTAACGTAAAAAACACTTAGCTGACGCGCAAACGACCGGCAAGACTTTATGCCAATGTGTACACTGTGCGTGTTAACAATTCTAGTCATCGCTCTCAAATTTCTCTGTTTACCTCTGCCAACCGGCGATTCTTTAGTGGGAGTCCACAGAAAACTCGGCTTTCTAGAAGTCCACGATTTAGCGCAATAAACACTTAGCTCACGCGCACACGAGGGGCATGACTTTATGCGAATGTGTACACTCTTCGTGTTAACAATTGTAGTCATCGCTCTGAAATATCTCTCTTTACCTCTACCAACCGGCGATTCTTTCGTGGAGGTCCTCAGAAAACTCGGCTTTCTAGAAGTCGACGATTTAGCGCAAAAAACACTTAGCTTACGCGCACACGAGCGGCCTGACTTTATGCCAATATGCACACTCTACGTGTTAACAATTATAGTCATCGCTATGAAATGTCACTGTTTACCTCTACCAAACGGCGATTCTTTCTTCGCGGTCTACAGAAAACTCTGCTTTCTAGAAGTCGACGATTTAGCGCAAAAAAACACTTAGCTTACGCGCACACGAGCGGCATGACTTTATGCCAATCTGCACACTGCGTGTTAACAATTATAGTCATCGCTATGAAATATCATTGTTTACCTCTACCAACCAGCGATTCTTTCTTGGCGGTCCACAGAAAACTCGGCTTTAAAGAAGTCGACGATTTAGCGCAAAAAATACTTAGCTCACGCCAGCGCGAGCGGCACGACTTTATACCAATGTGCACACTCTGCGTGTTAACAATTGCAGTCATCGCTCTGAAATATCTCTCTTTACCTCCACCAACCGGCGATTCAACGCGGGGGTCCACAGAAAACTCGGCTTTCTAGAAGTCGACGATTTAGCGCAAAAAACACTTAGGTCACGCGCACACGAGCGGCATGACTTTATGCCAATGTGTACACCCTCCGTGTTAACAATTGTAGTCATCGCTCTAAAATATCTACGCTTACCTCTACCAACCCGCGATTCTTTCGTGGCGGTACACAGAAAACTCTGCGTTCTAGAAGTCGACGATTTAGCGCAAAAAACACTTAGCTTACGCGCACATGAGCGGCATGACTTTATGCCAATGTGTACACTGTGCGTGTTACCAATTGTAGTCATCGCTCTCAAATATCTCTGTTTACCTCTACCAACCGGCGATTCTTTCGTGGGGGTCCACAGCAAACTCGGCTTTCTAGAAGTCGACGATTTAGCGCAATAAACACTTAGCTCACGCGCACACGAGCGGCATGACGTTATGCCAATGTGTACACTCTCCGTGTTAACAATTGTAGTCATCGCTCTGAAATATCTCTTTTTACCTCTACCAACCGGTGATTCTTTCGTGGCGGTCCACAGAAAAGTCGGCTTTCTAGAAGTCGACGATTTAGCCAAAAAACACTTATGTCACGTGCACACGAGTGGCATGACTTTATGCCAATGTGCACTTTCTGCGTGTTAAACAATTGTAGTCATCGCTCTGAAATATCTGTTTACCTCTACCAACTGGCGATTCTTTCGTGGGGGTCCACAGCAAACTCGGCTTTCTAGAAGTCGACGATTTAGCGCAATAAACACTTAGCTCACGCGCACACGAGCGGCATGACGTTATGCCAATGTGTACACTCTCCGTGTTAACAATTGTAGTCATCGCTCTGAAATATCTCTCTTTACCTCTACCAACCGGCGATTCTTTCGTGGAGGTCCACAGAAAACTCGGCTTTCTAGAAGTCGACGATTTAGCGCAAAAAACACTTAGCTTACGCGCACACGAGCGGCATGACTTTATGCCAATGTGCACACTCTACGTGTTAACAATTATAGTCATCGCTATGAAATGTCACTGTTTACCTCTACCAAACGGCGATTCTTTCTTCGCGGTCTACAGAAAACTCTGCTTTCTAGAAGTCGACGATTTAGCGCAAAAAAAAACACTTAGCCCACGCGCACACGAGTGGCATGACTTTATGCCCATGTGCACTTTCTGCGTGTTAACAATAGTAGTCATCGCTCTGAAATATCTCTGTTTACCTCTACCAACTGGCGATTCTTTCGTGGCCGTCCGCAGAAAACTCGGCTTTCTAGAAGTCGACGATTTAGCGCAAAAAAACACTTAGCTAACGCGCACACGAGCGGCATGACTATGCCAATGTGCACACTGCGTGTTAACAATTATAGTCATCGCTATGAAATATCATTGTTTACCTCTACCAACTAGCGATTCTTTCTTGGCGGTCCACAGAAAACTCGGCTTTAAAGAAGTCGACGATTTAGCGCAAAAAATACTTAGCTCACGCCAGCACGAGCGGCACGACTTTATACCAATGTGCACACTCTGCGCGTTAACAATTGCAGTCATCGCTCTGAAATATCTCTGTTTACCTCTACCAACCGGCGACCTTTCGTGACGGTCCAGAGAAAACTCGGCTTCTTAGAAGTCGACGATTTAGCGCAAAAAACACTTAGGTTACGCGCACAAGAGCGGCATGCCTTTATGCCAATGTGCACACTCTGCGCGTTAACAATTATAGTCATCGCTATGAAATACCACTGTTTACCTCTACCAAACGGCGATTCTTTCTTCGCGGTCTACAGAAATCTCTTCTTTCTAGAAGTCGACGTTTTAGCGCAAAAAACACTTAGCTTACGCGCAAACGACCGGCAAGACTTTATGTCAATGTGTACACCATGCGTGTTAACAATCGTAGTCATCGCTTTCAAATATCTCTGTTTACTTCTGCCAACCAGCGATTCTTTCGTGGCGGTCCAGAGAAAACTCGGCTTCTTAGAAGTCGACGATTTAGCGCAAAAAACACTTAGGTTACGCGCACAAGAGCGGCATGCCTTTATGCCAATGTGCACACTCTGCGGGTTAACAATTATAGTCATCGCTATGAAATATCACTGTTTACCTCTACCAAACGGCGATTCTTTCTTCGCGGTCTACAGAAAACTCTGCTTTCTAGAAGTCGACGTTTTAGCGCAAAAAACAGTTAGCTCACGCGCACATGAGCGGCCTGACTTTACACCAATGTGTACACTCTGCGTGTTAACAATTGTAGTCATCGCTCTGAAATATCTCCGCTTACCTCTGCCAACCGGCGATTCTTACGTCGCGGCCCGCAGAAAGCTCGGCTTTCTATAAGTCGACGATTTAGCGCAAAAAACGCTTAGCTGACGCGCATACGACCGGCAAGACTTTATGCCAATGTGTACACTGTGCGTGTTAACGATTGTAGTCATCGCTCTCAAATATCTCTGTTTACCTCTACCAACCGGCGATTCTTTCGTGGGGGTCCACAGAAAACTCGGCTTTCTAGAAGTCGACGATTTAGCGCAATAAACACTTAGCTCACGCGCACAAGAGCGGCATGACGTCTTGCCAATGTGTACACTCTCCGTGTTAACAATTGTAGTCATCGCTCTGAAATATCCCTTTTCACCTCTACCAACCGGTGATTCTTTCGTGGCGGTCCACAGAAATCTCGGTTTTCTAGAAGTCGACGATTTAGCCAAAAAACACTTATGTCACGTGCACACGAGTGGCATGACTTTATGCCAATGTGCACTTTCTGCGTGTTAAACAATTGTAGTCATCGCTCTGAAATATCTGTTTACCTCTACCAACTGGCGATTCTTTCGTGACGGTCCACAGAAAACTCGGCTTTCTAGAAGTCGACGATTTAGCGCAAAAAACACTTAGCTTAGGCGCACACGAGCGGCATGACTTTATGTCAATGTGCACACTCTGCGTGTTAACAATTATAGTCATCGCTATGAAATATCACTGTTTACCTCTACCAAACGGCGATTCTTTCTTCGCGGTCTACAGAAAACTCTGCTTTCTAGAAGTCGACGATTTAGCGCAATAAACACTTAGCTCACGCGCACACGAGGGGCATGACTTTATGCGAATGTCTACACTCTTCGTGTTAACAATTGTAGTCATCGCTCTGATATATCTCTCTTTACCTCTACCAACCGGCGATTCTTTCGTGGAGGTCCACAGGAAACTCGGCTTTCTAGAAGTCGACGATTTAGCGCAAAAAACACTTAGCTTACGCGCACACGAGCGGCATGACTTTATGCCAATGTGCACACTCTACGTGTTAACAATTATAGTCATCGCTATGAAATGTCACTGATTACCTCTACCAAACGGCGATTCTTTCTTCGCGGTCTACAGAAAACTCTGCTTTCTAGAAGTCGACGATTTAGCGCAAAAAAAACACTTAGCCCACGCGCACACGAGCGGCATGACTTTATGCCCATGTGCACTTTCTGCGTGTTAACAATAGTAGTCATCGCTCTGAAATATCTCTGTTTACCTCTACCAACTGGCGATTCTTTCGTGGCCGTCCGCAGAAAACTCGGCTTTCTAGAAGTCGACGATTTAGCGCAAAAAAACACTTAGCTTACGCGCACACGAGCGGCATGACTATGCCAATGTGCACACTGCGTGTTAACAATTATAGTCATCGCTATGAAATATCATTGTTTACCTCTACCAACTAGCGATTCTTTCTTGGCGGTCCACAGAAAACTCGGCTTTAAAGAAGTCGAGGATTTAGCGCAAAAAATACTTAGCTCACGCCAGCACGAGCGGCACGACTTTATACCAATGTGCACACTCTGCGTGTTAACAATTGCAGTCATCGCTCTGAAATATCTCTGTTTACCTCTACCAACCGGCGATCTTTCGTGACGGTCCACAGGAAACTCGGCTTTCTAGAAGTCGACGATTTAGCACAAAAAACACTTAGCTGACGCGCAAACAACCGGCATGACTTTATGCCAATGTGTACACTCTGCGTGTTAACAAATGGAGTCATCACTCTGAAATATCTCTGTTTACCTCTACCAACCCGCGATTCTTTCGTGGCGGTACACAGAAAACTCTGCGTTCTAGAAGTCGACGATTTAGCGCAAAAAACACTTAGCTTACGCGCACATGAGCGGCATGACTTTATGCGAATGTCTACACTCTTCGTGTTAACAATTGTAGTCATCGCTCTGATATATCTCTCTTTACCTCTACCAACCGGCGATCTTTCGTGACGGTCCAAAGGAAACTCGGCTTTCTAGAAGTCGACGATTTAGCGCAAAAAACGCTTAGCTGACGCGCAAACCACCGTCAAGACTGTGCCAATGTGTACACTGTGCGTGTTAACAATTGTAGTCATCGCTCTCAAATATCTCTCTTTACGTCCACCAACCGGCGATTCTTTCGTGGGGGTCCAAAGAAAACTCGGCTTTCTAGAAGTCGACGATTTAGCGCAAAAAACACTTAGCTCACGCGCACACGAGCGGCATGACTTTATGCCAATGTGTACACCCTCCGTGTTAACAATTGTAGTCATCGCTCTAAAATGTCTACGCTTACCTCTACCAACCCGCGATTCTTTCGTGGCGGTACACAGAAAACTCTGCGTTCTAGAAGTCGACGATTTAGCGCAAAAAACACTTAGCTTACGCGCACATGAGCGGCATGACTTTATGCCAATGTGCACACTCTGCGTGTTAACAATTGCAGTCATCGCTCTGAAATATCTCTGTTTACCTCTACCAACCGGCGATCTTTCGTGACGGTCGACAGGAAACTCGGCTTTCTAGAAGTTGACGATTTAGCGCAAAAAACACTTAGGTTACGCGCACACGAGCGCCATGCCTTTATGCCAATGTGCACACTCTGCGTGTTAACAATTATACTCATCGCTGTGAAATATCACCGTTTACCTCTACCAAACGGCGATTCTTTCTTCACGGTCTATAGAGAACTCTGCTTTCTAGAATTCGACGATTTAGCGCAAAAACCAGTTAGCTCACGCGCACACGAGCGGCCTGACTTTATGCCAATGTTTACACTCTGCGTGTTAACAATTGTAGTCATCGCTCTTAAATATGTTTGTTTACCTCTACCATCCGGTGATTCTTTCGTGGCGGTCCACAGAAAACTCGGCTTTCCTGAAGTAGACGATTTAGCGCAATAAACACTTAGCTCACGCGCACACGAGCGGCATGACTTTATTCAATGTGTACACTCTCCGTGTTAACAATTGTAGTCATTGCTCTAAAATATCTGCGCTAACCTCTACCAACCGGCGATTCTTTCGTAGCGGTCCTCAGAAAACTCGGCTTTCTAGAAGTCCACGATTTAGCGCAAAAAATACTTAGCTCACGCGAGCACGAGCGGCACGACTTTATACCAATGTGCACGCTCTGCGTGTTAACAATTGTAGTCATCGCTCTGAAATATCTCTGTTTACCTCTGCCAACCAGCGATTCTTTTGTGCCGGTCCACAGAAAACTTGCCTTTCCAGAAGTCGACGATTTAGCAAAAAAACCACTTAGCTTACGCGCACATGAGCGGCATGACTTTATGCCAATGTGCACACTCTGCGTGTTAGATAGATAGATAGATAGAACAACTTTACTGAAGAATAAAACGCTCAATGGTTGGAGCCCCTAGACAAGGGCCCCACTGGCTTCCGCACGCTGTTTCGCTTGTCGGATGATGGCCCTTTGGACCTCTTCCTGTGAGCTGGACAGCGCCGCCTCCCATTGTGTATGATCCGTAATTTCTGTGTTTGTCTTTTGTGTATATGCCGTGCATGCCCATGAGATGTGGTCTAAGGTTGGCGTGGCTCCACACCATGGGCATGTGTCCGCATATCTTTCAGGGTGGATTTTATGGAGAATGTGCAGGTTGTTATATGTATACGTTTGCAGCTTTCTCCATATAACCTGTTCTTCCTTACTGAGGTTTTTATCTGGGGGTGGTAGTTTCATTCTATTTCCTCTGTGGTAGTTTAAAATTGCAGAGTAGTTCTGGTCAATCGGGATCAGGTCTTCAGAGGTGTCCTGTGAGCACCCGTGGTGTGTAGCATGCGCACGAGCTACTCTGTCAGCCTCTTCGTTTCCCTTGATTCCCTCATGACTGGGTACCCATATAAGGTGAAATCTGGCTCGGGGTTTTATATCTCGTAGAATCCTATAGGCTGCGGTGCATACTCGACCCCTGAGGTAGCTTCTGCATGCCGCTTGAGAGTCTGATAGGATGGTTATTTGTTGTTGGATTGGTTCCGTCGCTTTGAGAGCAAGGGCTATTGCGATTTCTTCTGCTTCCACGATAGTGGTGTTGCGAGTGGAGGCGCTAATGATTTCTCTGCCCAAATAGTCAGTGACTGCAGCTACCGTTCTTTTCTGCCTGCCTGGGTATCTTGCCGCGTCCACGAAGCGGGAGTTTGGTTTGTCGCCGTGCGTTTTCTCAATGTATGCAGCTCTGGCTTCTCTTCTGCCTGCATGTAGAGTTGGGTCCATATTTCTGGGTATTGGCGCCACTTTGATGCTGTTTCTGACTATTGTGGGGATGGGTTTAGCTTGGTTGTGTTTTTCTAGGAACTCGTGATACCCGAGTCTGCCAAGGAGTTTCCTACCCGCGGTCGTTTGTGCAAGTCTGTTTCTTTGAGTTATCAGTTGAGCTTCTGCCAGTTCTTCGAATGTATTATGAATTCCAAGAGACATGAGCTTTTCGGTTGAGGCGCATTGCGGAATTTGTAGGGCGATCTTGTATGCTTTCCGTAAGCACGAATTGATCGCATCCCTCTCTCTTTTTGTTAGCTCGTAATACGGCAAGCTGTAAATGAAGCGGCTAACCACCAGACTTCTGATTAGGAGAAGGGTGTCTGATTCCTTCATCCCCGTCCTTTTAGTGGCTACCCGCTTTATCATTCTTGAGACTTGTTGTGTTGCCGTCTTGATGAGGTTAAGCCCGTGTTGGCAGTGTTGATTTGATTGTAGCCACATGCCCAGTACCCGGATTGTGGTCTTCTCAGGTATTGCATCATTGCCAAGTCTGATTTCCAGTTTAAGGGCAGGGTCCGTCGGGACGTTACGATTCCCTTTCCCTCTCCAGACTCGTATAATCTCAGATTTCTCTGACGCGCATTGCAGCCCTCTGGCTCGCACGTATGTCTCGATTTCACAGGCAGCTGCTTGTAATCGTTCTTCTTTTTCACGTAGCGACCCGGTGACACACCAGACTGTAATATCATCCGCATATAGGGCGTGCTGGATACCTGGGATGGCTTGTAGTTTCCTTGCAAGGCCTATCATCGCCACGTTAAATAGCGTTGGCGAGATCACTGCGCCCTGGGGAGTGCCCTTGTTGGGTGCCTTGAAGGTCTTGATTTTTACTGCGCCAAATTTAATCTCAGCGGTTCGTTGGTTTAAAAAGCTGCGAACATAGTTGTATATCCGCTCTCCGCAGTTTGTTTCAGCCAGGCCATCGAGTATTCCTTGATGGCTTACGTTATCAAAAGCGCCCTTTATGTCGATGGCCATGACAACGTGTTCGCTTGATCTTGGTATATTTGTTAGGACTTCTTCCTTCAACTGTAGGAGGATGTCTTGAGTTGAGAGCTTGGGTCTGAATCCAAACATAGTGTCTGGAATGATTTCATTGTCCTCTAAGTAGTTTTGTAATCTAGAATTCACAATTCTTTCAAATAGTTTCCCCAGACAGGAAGTCAGGGAGATTGGTCTAAGGTTACTAATTGCTAATTTCTTGCCAGGCTTGGGAATTAAAACTATTTGAGCGTGCTTCCACTCCCTTGGAATAGTACCCTGTTGCCAATGTTCATTAATAAAGGTAGTATACGCCTGTAAAGCCTCATCGCTTAGGTTTCTAATCATGGAGTTAGTTATCTGGTCTTTGCCTGCCGCTGTGTTTCGGGTCATTTTCGCTATGGCAGCTCTAACTTCTTCGATGGAGATGGGTTCATCGAGTTCAGGGTGAGGCGCTCCCCCGTATTTCCTCTCACAGGGTGCGGGAGATGGGTCTGTTCCGAAGCACTTGTTATATAATTCTTCTTTGAGTTCTTGTTCTTTCCCTGGGTACGTATGGATTAGCCGTTCCACCGCTTTACAGCCCTCGTTCTTGGTTTTGGTTGGTTCCATAATTGCTCTTAGTATGCGCCAAGTTTTTGCGGTACTCAGTGTGCCATTAAGGGAGTCACAGAAGCGTTCCCAATTGGACGTAGCTAGTTGCGTTGCGTACTCCTCCGCTTTGCGGGTGATTTCTGCAATGCGTACTTTTAGCTTCCGGTTCTGTGACTGTCGCTTCAATCTTTTTGTTAGTCCTCTGCGTGCCTCCCAGAGATGCAGTAAGTGAGGGTCTATCTCAGGTATATCACATGTGCGGGCTAGTTTTTTTGTGACTTTATCCTTTTGTGTTCTTAAATTTTCACACCACTTACTTAAATCATCGATTGTGGTGCTTTGTTGGCTTTGCATCCGGCGGTATTTCACCCAGTCGGTAATTTTGGCTATTCCTATGTGTCGTTTGATTTTCCCAGTCCGAATTGTGGTGCTGATGATGTAATGGTCGCTGCCTAAATCGTTTAGGGTGGTTATCCATTGCGCATCTTCACAATTCTGCACTATCGTGAGGTCAGGGCTGGTGTCCGTGCTCACACTGTTGCCTTGTCATGTCGAGTTGTTCCGTTTGTTCTAGAATGTTTCTGCCCTTAGCGTCCTGTTTTGGGTATCCCCAACTAGGATCTTTGGCATTGAAATCACCTACTATCACGAGTGGTCTTCCCTTTACCAGGCGGGCAGTTTCCTGGAGGAGGCTGTCAAACTTTGTATTTCTCTGGCTTGGTGGACTATAAATGTTTAGTATAAAGGCACTCTTTTTGTTCAGGCCTTTATATATGATTTCTATTAATAAATGCTTAATATCCGTGTCAGTAAAAGGATCATGTTTGATTGCGGTGATCGATTTCGCTACCAAAGTAGCTATTGCTTTCTCCGAATCCGGGTGTGTGTACACCTCGTATCCCTGAAGGTTTGGAGGGGATCCGACTTCCTGAAGGGCTATGACAGCTGGTGGCTCACTCTGTGAGCTCACCAGCTGTGTCAAAAGTCCCCTTTTCCGTCGGTATCCACGACAGTTCCACTGCCAGATTTCGCAATTTTCCGTAATAGTTGGTTGATGTTTAGGCATGGTTGCTTTCCTGTGCAATGGCTACTAGCCCTGGTCTGGCGTATGGCTTCTCGGCTCTCTCTCTAATGTTAGCTCCGGTAATTTGCTTACGCACCGTTTTCATGATTTCAATTTGCAGAGCCTGGAGTTTTTTGTCGGACTTCACTTCAAACTCAGACATTTGTTGCGTTAGTTGTTGTGTTATTTGGACTGACACCTGTTTGGTTATCTGTTCTGCTAATGATGGTAACAGTTGTTGGAAAGTCTCTTGGATTCGTGTCTCGAGTGTTTCGACCGACTGTAATCTAGGGCGCTTTTGGGGTGCTGGTACAGCTTGCCCCGAAGCTTGCTCTGACTGGTCCGGTTTAGCCTGTGTGTTCTGTTGCTGCGACTGCATTTGCTTTAGTATCGCATTCTCACGCTCTAGGTCGCCTAAGCGAACTCTCATGAGTTCCAGCTCTCGTTCTAGGCGCGTTATCTGTGCAGTTGTTTGAGGTGTGGGTTGGGAGGCTATTGCTGACCAGCTCACCTTGTTTTTGTCGCCTTCATTCTTCGGACATTGTTTCTTGTTCTTCTGATGGTTGGTGCTTTGCTTCTCCTCTTGTTTTCTGCCCTGAGAGTTGGATCGGCCTCGGGAGGTCGACCTGGTACGCGAGCGGGATCTCTCCCGCGAGTCAGAGTTCTCTCGATCCGAACTGAGCCACCTCTTCTTGGGGGTCCCTGTCACGTGGTTACGTTGTCTCATGCGCTGTCTTCCCCTTTGCGGGACGCGCTTCAGTTTTTTGGTGCACTCTTGTGCCGCTGTAGGATGAGCTCCCCCGCACAGGGCACACTTGGGCTCACACTCATGGTCCGCTGGTGGGTCGCGGAGGCCACATTTCGCACAAGCCTTGACAGTTGGTGTTGGACAGACATCCGTCCTATGTCCTTGATTTTGGCATATCTTGCAGTATTGTCGAGTGGGTTGGTAGGGTATACATGGCGTCTCACCACCGTAGTAATATACGTAGCGTGGCACGATGGGGCCATCGAACGTCAGCACTGCCGTCCTCGATTTGCCAAGCATACGGGCGTAGAGTATTCGTACCCCTTGCGTCCGCACTCTTAGGTTGTGTATGAGTTCGTCTTCTGTAGTGCCAGGCTCCAGTCCATGTATGACTCCCTTAAGGAGGTTGTCGGGAGTGGAGATGTATGTGTTCACAGAATGTCGGTTGCCTCGCAGCTCCAGCTCCTTGATCCTCAGGATCCGTTCCGCTGTTCGTTCTTCGGGTGCGCTTGCTATGACGATGTTAGAGCCCGGCCATATCCGCAGCAAGAAATCGTCTCCTGTGATGTTTGCAGGTCCGCCACACGCCTGGACTATGGCTCTGGATACCTCATGCGTCCGCAATTCCCGAATCGCCAATCCTGGCTTCGGTCTAATAATGATTTTCATGTCATTCTTGGGTAGAGGGGGTGCTTTTCGGCGTGGGTGGCCCCTTTCCGCCATGCGTCGCCTCATAGCTCGCTCTCCTGCAGGTAGTATTGCGTCACGGGCCCCGTCGCTTGCTCCTCCGGAGCAAGGCGCCCCCGTTGTCCTTGTGCAAGCGCGACGCGCCGAGCGTCTCCGGCGCGTTGCTCCGCCCCTGCTGCGTGGTTGGGGTGGTTGACCCCGCCATTCGACTCGGCGGTCCGCGCTTCCTTTCTGATTTGCTTGCGCGTTCGTAGTGACAATGCAATTTGCCACTGACCTTGCTTGCTGATGTCCTCGGCGTTCTCGGCGTCGGTGGTGGACTCCTCGTAATTCACCTCGTCAGGTGAGAGAAAGTCGTCATCAACACTCGTGACTGCCTCCATGTGACGTTCGGAGTCCTGGTCCGTGTGCATTGGGGTCTTTGGTTGGTCCGCGTCCATATCGGGTGGAGTGCTGCTCGCCACGTAGCGGTTACACCGCGTACGGGCTCCTGGAGCCGCGTTCTCCGCACCAGTTGTTAGGGTTAGCGTGGCGAGTCGACGTGCAGGCGATGAACTTCGATTTCGGAAGAACCGGAATTCGCATCACCAAAAACTTGGTATTGGCAACATCCTTACGCCTTCCGGTATATCTGGTCCAATTTCGGGAGTGGTCCGTTGAGTTTGGCCGCAAACAATTGCAGTCATCGCTCTGAAATATCTCTGTTTACCTCTACCAACCGGCGATCTTTCGTGACGGTCCACAGGAAACTCGGCTTTCTAGAAGTCAACGATTTAGCGCAAAAAACACTTAGCTGACGCGCAAACAACCGGCATGACTTTATGCCAATGTGTACACTCTGCGTGTTAACAATTGCAGTCCTCGCTCTGAAATATCTCTCTTTTCCTCTACCAACCGGCGATTTTTCTTGACGGTCCGCAGAAAACCCGCCTTTCTGAAAGTCGACGATTTAGCGCAAGAAACACTTAACATACGCGCACAGTAGTGGCATGACTTTATGCCAATGTGCGCATTCTGTGTGTCAACAATTGTAGTCATCGCTCTGAAATCCCTGCGCTTACCTCTACCAACCGGCGATACCTTCGTGGCGGTCCACAGAAAACTCGGCTTTCTAGAAGTCGACGATTTAGCGCAAAAAACACTTAGCTTACGCGCAAACGACCGGCAAGACTTAATGTCAATGTGTACACCATGCGTGTTAACAATCGTAGTCATCGCACTCAAATATCTGTCTTTACTTCTGCCAACCAGCGATTCTTTCGTGGCGGTCCAGAGAAAACTCGGCTTCTTAGAAGTCGACGATTTAGCCAAAAAACACTTATCTTACGCGCACACGAGTGGCATGACTTCATGTCAATCTGCACTTTCTGCGTGTTTACAATTGTAGTCATCGCTCTGAAATATCTCTGTTTACCTCTACCAACTGGCGATTCTTTCGTGGCGGTCCGCAGAAAACTCGGCTTTCTAGAATTCGACGATTTAGCGCAAAAAACACTTAGGTTACGCGCTCACGAGCGGCATGCCTTTATGCCAATGTGCACACTCTGCGGGTTAACAAATATAGTCATCGCTATGAAATATCACTGTTTACCTCTTCCAAACGGCGATTCTTTCTTCGCGGTCTACAGCAAACTCTGCTTTCTAGAAGTCGACGTTTTAGCGCAAAAAACACTTAGCTCACGCGCACACGAGCGGCCTGACTTTACGCCAATGTGTACACTCTGCGTGTTAACAATTGTAGTCATCGCTCTGAAATATCTCCGCTTACCTCTACCAATCGGCGATTCTTACGTGGCGGCCCGCAGAAAGCTCGGCTTTCTATAAGTCGACGATATAGCGCAAAAAACGCTTAGCTGACGCGCAAACGACCGGCAAGACTTTATGCCAATGTGTACACTGTGCGTGTTACCAATTGTAGTCATCGCTCTCAAATATCTCTGTTTACCTCTACCAACCGGCGATTCTTTCGTGGGGGTCCACAGCAAACTCGGCTTTCTAGAAGTCGACGATTTAGCGCAATAAACACTTAGCTCACGCGCACACGAGCGGCATGACGTTATGCCAATGTGTACACTCTCCGTGTTAACAATTGTAGTCATCGCTCTGAAATATCTCTTTTTACCTCTACCAACCGGTGATTCTTTCGTGGCGGTCCACAGAAAAGTCGGCTTTCTAGAAGTCGACGATTTAGCCAAAAAACACTTATGTTACGTGCACACGAGTGGCATGACTTTATGCCAATGTGCACTTTCTGCGTGTTAAACAATTGTAGTCATCCCTCTGAAATATCTGTTTACCTCTACCAACTGGCGATTCTTTCGTGGCGGTCCACAGCAAACTCGGTTTTCTAGAAGTCGACGATTTAGCGCAAAACACACTTAGCTTAGACGCACACGAGCGGCGTGACTTTATGCCAATGTGCACACTCTGCGTGTTAACAATTGTAGTCATCGCTATGAAATATCTAATGTTTACCTCTACCAACTGGCGATTCTTTCGTAGCGGTCCGCAGAAAACTCGGCTTTCTAGAAGTCGACGCTTTAACGCAAAAAACACTTAGCCTACGCGCACATGAGCGACATGACTTTATTTCAATGTGAACACTCTGCATGTTAACAATTATAGTCATCCATATGAAATATCACTGTTTACTTCTACCAACCGGCGGTTCTTTCTTGGCGGTCCACAGAAAACTCTGCTTTCTAGAAGTCGACGATTTAGCGCAAGAAACACTTAGCTCACGCGCACACGAGCGGCATAACTTTATGACAATGTGCACTTTCTGCGTGTTAACAATTGTAGTCATCGCTCTGAAATATCTCTGTTTACCTCTACCAACTAGCGATTCCTTCGTGGCCCTCCGCAGAAAACTCGGCTTTCTAGAAGTCGACGATTTAGCGCAAAAAACACTTAGCTTACGCGCACACGAGCGGCATGACTTTATGCCAATGTGCACACTCTGCGTGTTAACAATTATAGTCATCGCTATGAAATATCATTGTTTACCTCTACCAACCAGCGATTCTTCCTTGGCGGTCCACAGAAAACTCGGCTTTCTAGAAGTCGACGATTTAGCGCAAAAAATACTTAGCTCACGTGAGCACGAGCGGCACGACTTTATACAAATGTGCACGCTCTGCGTGTTAACCATTGTAGTCATCGCTCTGAAATATCTCTGTTTACCTCTGCCAACCAGCGATTCTTTTGTGCCGGTCCACAGAAAACTTGCCTTTCTAGAAGTCGACCATTTAGCGAAAAAACCACTTAGCTTACGCGCACATGAGCGGCATGACTTTATGCCAATGTGCACACTCTGCGTGTTAACAATTGCAGTCATCGCTCTGAAATATCTCTGTTTACCTCTACCAACCGGCGATCTTTCGTGACGGTCCACAGGAAACTCGGCTTTCTAGAAGTCGACGATTTAGCGCAAAAAACACTTAGCTGACGCGCAAACAACCGGCATAACTTTATGCCAATGTGTACACTCTGCATGTTAACAATTGCAGTCATCGCTCTGAAATATCTCTGTTTTCCTCTACCAACCAGCGATTTTGCTTGACGGTCCGCAGAAAACCCGCCTTTCTGGAAGTCGACGATTTAGCGCAAGAAAAACTTAACTTACGCGCACAGGAGCGGCATGACTTTATGCCAATGTGCGCATTTTGTGTGTCAACAATTGTAGTCATCGCTCTGAAATATCTGCGCTTACCTCTACCAACCGGCGATACCTTCGTGGCGGTCCACAGAAAACTCGGCTTTCTAGAAGTCGACGATTTAGCGCAAAAAACACTTAGCTTACGCGCAAACGACCGGCAAGGCTTTATGCCAATGTGTACACTGTGCGTGTTACCAAATGTAGTCATCGCTCTCAAATATCTCTGTTTACCTCTACCAACCGGCGATTCTTTCGTGGGGGTGAACAGAAAACTCGGCTTTCTAGAAGTCGACGATTTAGCGCAATAAACACTTAGCTCACGCGCACACGAGCGGCATGACGTTATGCCAATGTGTACACTCTCCGTGTTAACAATTGTAGTCATCGCTCTGAAATATCTCTTTTTACCTCTACCAACCGGTGATTCTTTCGTGGCGGTCCACAGAAAACTCGGCTTTCTAGAAGTCGACGATTCAGCCAAAAAACACTTATGTTACGTGCACACGAGTGGCATGACTTTATGCCAATGTGCACTTTCTGCGTGTTAAACAATTGTAGTCATCGCTCTGAAATATCTGTTTACCTCTACCAACTGGCCATTCTTTCTTGGCGGTCCACAGAAAACTCGGCTTTCTAGAAGTCGACGATTTAGCGCAAAAAACACTTAGCTTACGCGCACACGAGCGGCATGACTTTATGCCAATGTGCATACTCGGCGTGTTAACAATTATAGTCATCGCTATGAAATATCACTGTTTACCTGTACCAAACGGCGATTCTTTCTACGCGGTCTACAGAAAACTCTGCTGTCTAGAAGTCCACGATTTAGCGCTAAAAACAGTTAGCTCACGCGCACATGAGCGGCCTGACTTTATGCCAATGTGTACACTCTGCGTGTTAACAATTGTAGTCATCGCTCTGAAATATTTCCGCTTACCTCTACCAACCGGCGATTCTTACGTGGCGGCGCGCAGAAAGCTCGGCTTTCTATAAGTCGACGATTTAGCGCAAAAAACACTTAGCTGACGCGCAAACGACCGGCAAGACTTTATGCCAATGTGTACACTGTGCGTGTTAACAATTGTAGTCATCGCTCTCAAATATCTCTGTTTACCTCTGCCAACCGGCGATTCAATAGTGGGAGTCCACAGAAAACTCGGCTTTCTAGAAGTCCACGATTTAGCCCAATAAACACTTAGCTCACGCGCACACGAGCGGCATGACGTTATGCCAATGTGTACACTCTCCGTGTTAACAATTGTAGTCATCGCTCCGAAATATCTCTCTTTACCTCTACCAACCGGCGATTCTTTCGTGGCGGTCCACAGAAAACTCGGCTTCCTAAAAGTCGACGATTTAGCGCAAAAAACACTTAAATTACGCGCACACGAGTTGCATGACTTTATGCCAATGTGCACTTTCTGCGTGTTAACAATTGCAGTGATCGCTCTGAAATATTTCTAATTACCTCTAACAACTGGCGATTCTTTCATGGCGCTCCGCAGCAAACTCGGCTTTCTAGAAGTCGAAGATTTAGCGCAAAAAACACTTAGCTTACGCGCACACGAGCGGCATGACTTTATGCCAATGTGCACACTTATTGTGTTAACAATTATAGTCATCGCTATGAAATATCACTGTTTACCTCTACCAAACGGCGATTCTTTCTTCGCGGTCTACAGAAAACTCTGCTTTCTAGAAGTCGACGATTTAGCGCAAAAAACAGTTAGCTCACGCGCACGCGAGCGGCCTGACTTTATGCCAATGTGTACACTCTGCGTGTTAACAATTGTAGTCATCGCTCTGAAATATCTCCGCTTACCTCTACCAACCGGCGATTCTTTCGTGGCGGCCCGCAGAAACCTCGGCTTTCTAGAAGTCGACGATTTAGCGCAAAAAAACACTTAGCTGACGCGCAAACGACCGGCAAGACTTTATGCGAATGTGTACACTGTGCGTGTTAACAATTGTAGTCATCGCTCTCAAATATCTCTGTTTACCTCTGCCAACCGGCGATTCAATAGTGGGAGTCCACAGAAAACTCGGCTTTCTAGAAGTCCACGATTTAGCCCAATAAACACTTAGCTCACGCGCACACGAGCGGCATGACGTTATGCCAATGTGTACACTCTCCGTGTTAACAATTGTAGTCATCGCTCCGAAATATCTCTCTTTACCTCTACCAACCGGCGATTCTTTCGTGGCGGTCCACAGAAAACTCGGCTTCCTAAAAGTCGACGATTTAGCGCAAAAAACACTTAAATTACGCGCACACGAGTTGCATGACTTTATGCCAATGTGCACTTTCTGCGTGTTAACAATTGCAGTGATCGCTCTGAAATATTTCTAATTACCTCTAACAACTGGCGATTCTTTCATGGCGCTCCGCAGCAAACTCGGCTTTCTAGAAGTCGAAGATTTAGCGCAAAAAACACTTAGCTTACGCGCACACGAGCGGCATGACTTTATGCCAATGTGCACACTTATTGTGTTAACAATTATAGTCATCGCTATGAAATATCTGCGCTTACCTCTACCAACCGGCGATACCTTCGTGGCGGTCCACAGAAAACTCGGCTTTCTAGAAGTCGACGATTTAGCGCAAAAAACACTTAGCTTACGCGCAAACGACCGGCAAGGCTTTATGCCAATGTGTACACTGTGCGTGTTACCAAATGTAGTCATCGCTCTCAAATATCTCTGTTTACCTCTACCAACCGGCGATTCTTTCGTGGGGGTGAACAGAAAACTCGGCTTTCTAGAAGTCGACGATTTAGCGCAATAAACACTTAGCTCACGCGCACACGAGCGGCATGACGTTATGCCAATGTGTACACTCTCCGTGTTAACAATTGTAGTCATCGCTCTGAAATATCTCTTTTTACCTCTACCAACCGGTGATTCTTTCGTGGCGGTCCACAGAAAACTCGGCTTTCTAGAAGTCGACGATTCAGCCAAAAAACACTTATGTTACGTGCACACGAGTGGCATGACTTTATGCCAATGTGCACTTTCTGCGTGTTAAACAATTGTAGTCATCGCTCTGAAATATCTGTTTACCTCTACCAACTGGCCATTCTTTCTTGGCGGTCCACAGAAAACTCGGCTTTCTAGAAGTCGACGATTTAGCGCAAAAAACACTTAGCTTACGCGCACACGAGCGGCATGACTTTATGCCAATGTGCATACTCGGCGTGTTAACAATTATAGTCATCGCTATGAAATATCACTGTTTACCTGTACCAAACGGCGATTCTTTCTACGCGGTCTACAGAAAACTCTGCTGTCTAGAAGTCCACGATTTAGCGCTAAAAACAGTTAGCTCACGCGCACATGAGCGGCCTGACTTTATGCCAATGTGTACACTCTGCGTGTTAACAATTGTAGTCATCGCTCTGAAATATTTCCGCTTACCTCTACCAACCGGCGATTCTTACGTGGCGGCGCGCAGAAAGCTCGGCTTTCTATAAGTCGACGATTTAGCGCAAAAAACACTTAGCTGACGCGCAAACGACCGGCAAGACTTTATGCCAATGTGTACACTGTGCGTGTTAACAATTGTAGTCATCGCTCTCAAATATCTCTGTTTACCTCTGCCAACCGGCGATTCAATAGTGGGAGTCCACAGAAAACTCGGCTTTCTAGAAGTCCACGATTTAGCCCAATAAACACTTAGCTCACGCGCACACGAGCGGCATGACGTTATGCCAATGTGTACACTCTCCGTGTTAACAATTGTAGTCATCGCTCCGAAATATCTCTCTTTACCTCTACCAACCGGCGATTCTTTCGTGGCGGTCCACAGAAAACTCGGCTTCCTAAAAGTCGACGATTTAGCGCAAAAAACACTTAAATTACGCGCACACGAGTTGCATGACTTTATGCCAATGTGCACTTTCTGCGTGTTAACAATTGCAGTGATCGCTCTGAAATATTTCTAATTACCTCTAACAACTGGCGATTCTTTCATGGCGCTCCGCAGCAAACTCGGCTTTCTAGAAGTCGAAGATTTAGCGCAAAAAACACTTAGCTTACGCGCACACGAGCGGCATGACTTTATGCCAATGTGCACACTTATTGTGTTAACAATTATAGTCATCGCTATGAAATATCACTGTTTACCTCTACCAAACGGCGATTCTTTCTTCGCGGTCTACAGAAAACTCTGCTTTCTAGAAGTCGACGATTTAGCGCAAAAAACAGTTAGCTCACGCGCACGCGAGCGGCCTGACTTTATGCCAATGTGTACACTCTGCGTGTTAACAATTGTAGTCATCGCTCTGAAATATCTCCGCTTACCTCTACCAACCGGCGATTCTTTCGTGGCGGCCCGCAGAAAGCTCGGCTTTCTAGTAGTCGACGATTTAGCGCAAAAAAACACTTAGCTGACGCGCAAACGACCGGCAAGACTTTATGCGAATGTGTACACTGTGCGTGTTAACAATTGTAGTCATCGCTCTCAAATATCTCTGTTTACCTCTGCCAACCGGCGATTCAATAGTGGGAGTCCACAGAAAACTCGGCTTTCTAGAAGTCCACGATTTAGCCCAATAAACACTTAGCTCACGCGCACACGAGCGGCATGACGTTATGCCAATGTGTACACTCTCCGTGTTAACAATTGTAGTCATCGCTCCGAAATATCTCTCTTTACCTCTACCAACCGGCGATTCTTTCGTGGCGGTCCACAGAAAACTCGGCTTCCTAAAAGTCGACGATTTAGCGCAAAAAACACTTAAATTACGCGCACACGAGTTGCATGACTTTATGCCAATGTGCACTTTCTGCGTGTTAACAATTGCAGTGATCGCTCTGAAATATTTCTAATTACCTCTAACAACTGGCGATTCTTTCATGGCGCTCCGCAGCAAACTCGGCTTTCTAGAAGTCGAAGATTTAGCGCAAAAAACACTTAGCTTACGCGCACACGAGCGGCATGACTTTATGCCAATGTGCACACTTATTGTGTTAACAATTATAGTCATCGCTATGAAATATCATTGTTTACCTCTACCAACCAGCGATTCTTCCTTGGCGGTCCACAGAAAACTCGGCTTTCTAGAAGTCGACGATTTAGCGCAAAAAATACTTAGCTCACGTGAGCACGAGCGGCACGACTTTATACAAATGTGCACGCTCTGCGTGTTAACCATTGTAGTCATCGCTCTGAAATATCTCTGTTTACCTCTGCCAACCAGCGATTCTTTTGTGCCGGTCCACAGAAAACTTGCCTTTCTAGAAGTCGACCATTTAGCGAAAAAACCACTTAGCTTACGCGCACATGAGCGGCATGACTTTATGCCAATGTGCACACTCTGCGTGTTAACAATTGCAGTCATCGCTCTGAAATATCTCTGTTTACCTCTACCAACCGGCGATCTTTCGTGACGGTCCACAGGAAACTCGGCTTTCTAGAAGTCGACGATTTAGCGCAAAAAACACTTAGCTGACGCGCAAACAACCGGCATAACTTTATGCCAATGTGTACACTCTGCATGTTAACAATTGCAGTCATCGCTCTGAAATATCTCTGTTTTCCTCTACCAACCGGCGATTTTGCTTGACGGTCCGCAGAAAACCCGCCTTTCTGGAAGTCGACGATTTAGCGCAAGAAAAACTTAACTTACGCGCACAGGAGCGGCATGACTTTATGCCAATGTGCGCATTTTGTGTGTCAACAATTGTAGTCATCGCTCTGAAATATCTGCGCTTACCTCTACCAACCGGCGATACCTTCGTGGCGGTCCACAGAAAACTCGGCTTTCTAGAAGTCGACGATTTAGCGCAAAAAACACTTAGCTTACGCGCAAACGACCGGCAAGGCTTTATGCCAATGTGTACACTGTGCGTGTTACCAAATGTAGTCATCGCTCTCAAATATCTCTGTTTACCTCTACCAACCGGCGATTCTTTCGTGGGGGTGAACAGAAAACTCGGCTTTCTAGAAGTCGACGATTTAGCGCAATAAACACTTAGCTCACGCGCACACGAGCGGCATGACGTTATGCCAATGTGTACACTCTCCGTGTTAACAATTGTAGTCATCGCTCTGAAATATCTCTTTTTACCTCTACCAACCGGTGATTCTTTCGTGGCGGTCCACAGAAAACTCGGCTTTCTAGAAGTCGACGATTCAGCCAAAAAACACTTATGTTACGTGCACACGAGTGGCATGACTTTATGCCAATGTGCACTTTCTGCGTGTTAAACAATTGTAGTCATCGCTCTGAAATATCTGTTTACCTCTACCAACTGGCGATTCTTTCTTGGCGGTCCACAGAAAACTCGGCTTTCTAGAAGTCGACGATTTAGCGCAAAAAACACTTAGCTTACGCGCACACGAGCGGCATGACTTTATGCCAATGTGCATACTCGGCGTGTTAACAATTATAGTCATCGCTATGAAATATCACTGTTTACCTGTACCAAACGGCGATTCTTTCTACGCGGTCTACAGAAAACTCTGCTGTCTAGAAGTCCACGATTTAGCGCTAAAAACAGTTAGCTCACGCGCACATGAGCGGCCTGACTTTATGCCAATGTGTACACTCTGCGTGTTAACAATTGTAGTCATCGCTCTGAAATATTTCCGCTTACCTCTACCAACCGGCGATTCTTACGTGGCGGCGCGCAGAAAGCTCGGCTTTCTATAAGTCGACGATTTAGCGCAAAAAACACTTAGCTGACGCGCAAACGACCGGCAAGACTTTATGCCAATGTGTACACTGTGCGTGTTAACAATTGTAGTCATCGCTCTCAAATATCTCTGTTTACCTCTGCCAACCGGCGATTCAATAGTGGGAGTCCACAGAAAACTCGGCTTTCTAGAAGTCCACGATTTAGCCCAATAAACACTTAGCTCACGCGCACACGAGCGGCATGACGTTATGCCAATGTGTACACTCTCCGTGTTAACAATTGTAGTCATCGCTCCGAAATATCTCTCTTTACCTCTACCAACCGGCGATTCTTTCGTGGCGGTCCACAGAAAACTCGGCTTCCTAAAAGTCGACGATTTAGCGCAAAAAACACTTAAATTACGCGCACACGAGTTGCATGACTTTATGCCAATGTGCACTTTCTGCGTGTTAACAATTGCAGTGATCGCTCTGAAATATTTCTAATTACCTCTAACAACTGGCGATTCTTTCATGGCGCTCCGCAGCAAACTCGGCTTTCTAGAAGTCGAAGATTTAGCGCAAAAAACACTTAGCTTACGCGCACACGAGCGGCATGACTTTATGCCAATGTGCACACTTATTGTGTTAACAATTATAGTCATCGCTATGAAATATCACTGTTTACCTCTACCAAACGGCGATTCTTTCTTCGCGGTCTACAGAAAACTCTGCTTTCTAGAAGTCGACGATTTAGCGCAAAAAACAGTTAGCTCACGCGCACGCGAGCGGCCTGACTTTATGCCAATGTGTACACTCTGCGTGTTAACAATTGTAGTCATCGCTCTGAAATATCTCCGCTTACCTCTACCAACCGGCGATTCTTTCGTGGCGGCCCGCAGAAAGCTCGGCTTTCTAGAAGTCGACGATTTAGCGCAAAAAAACACTTAGCTGACGCGCAAACGACCGGCAAGACTTTATGCGAATGTGTACACTGTGCGTGTTAACAATTGTAGTCATCGCTCTGAATTATCTGTTTACCTCTACCAACCGGCGATTCTTTCGTGGGGGTCCACAGAAAACTCGGTTTTCTAGAAATCGACGATTTAGCGCAATAAACACTTATCTTACGCGCACACGAGTGGCATGACTTTATGCCAGTGTGCACTTTCTGCGTGTTAACAATTGTAGTCATCGCTCTGAAATATCTGTTTACCTCTACCAACTGGCGATTCTTTCGTGGTGGTCCGTAGAAAACTCGGCTTTCTAGAAGTCGACGATTTAGCGCAAAAAACACTTAGCTTACGCGCACAAGAGCGGCATCACTTTATTCCAATGTGCACACTCTGCGTGTTAACAATTATAGTCATCGCTATGAAATATCACTGTTTACCTCTACCAACCGGCGATTCTTTCTTGGCGGTCCACAGAAAACTCGGCTTTCTAGAAGTCGACTATTTAGCGCAAAAAAGAGTTAGCTCACGCGCACACGAGCGGCATGACTTTATGCAATGTGTACACTCTGCGTGTTAACAATTGTAGTCATCGCTCTTAAATATCTCCGCTTACCTCTACCAACCGGCGATTCTTTCGTGGCGGCCCGCAGAAAGCTCGGCTTTCTAGAAGTCGACGATTTAGAGCAAAAAAACACTTAGCTGACGCGCAAACGACCGGCAAGACTTTATGCCAATGTGTAAACTGTGCGTGTTAACAATTGTAGTCATCGCTCTGAAATACCTCTGTTTACCTCTACCAACCGGCGATTCTTTCGTGGCGGTCCACAGAAAACTCGCCTTTCTAGAAGTCAATGATTTAGCGCAAAAAACGCTTAGCTTACGCGCACACGAGGTGCATGACTTTATGCCAATGTGCACACTCTGCGTGCTAACAATTGTAGACATCGCTGAGAAATATCTCTGTTTACCTCTACGAACCGGCGATTCTTTCGTGGTGGTCCACAGAAAACTCCGTTTTCTAGTAGTCGACGATTTAGCCCAAAAAACACTTAGCTCACGCGCACACGGGCGGCATGGTGTCACTGTGCGTGATGGATTACGGTGAGAGTCGCCGAACAATAGGTTGGCGCTGCTATAAGGTGCACCGATATCAACCGACTTTACAAACGCTCGAGGTGTCTTCGCGTTCTGCCATAGAACCGTAAACGTCGACAGGGTGTTTAAATACGAGTTTAGGCGCCTGGAAATCCATCACCTGACCACCGTCACGATAGCATACCTTGCCATTTTGCGGGGAACCGCACTCGATCTTGCTGGCCTCTCTCAACGTGAGGTCGCTTGGTCTTCATTCCAAAGATATAACGTATGACTTCGTACTCCACGAGGTTCAGGTGCTGTGTCCCGGAAACTTGGACGGACATAGTCGCCGAAGTGATTGGCTACGTTGGAATAATGACCGCGAAACGAAGTGACAACCGCTCTGCCGGAGTCGCCATCCAGGCAATAAAAGAATCGTTCTTAAGTCTGACCCGGTCGATTGCGGCGATGTTTGTGCCGTGAAAATCCGCGATGTAATCGTCATTTTCACCGTTTACTTTTCGCCGGGCATTTCCAAGGCCGACGTAGAGCGGTTCATGCGAACGCACTTCGCGGTGTTGGCGAGAGATAACACTACGCCTTTCGCCATCGTGGGGAACTTCAACGTCGACATTTCGAAACAGGAAAACAAGTGGTTCATAGGCTTTGTCTTCGAAGAGTTGAAGAGTTGTGTTACACAGAAAAGAAACTACCAACCACCATCCGTGACTCGTGTGTCGACTTTACATTGGCGAAGAAGGTGGCAACAGTCAAAACCGAAATCCTCCGTGTATACAACAGCGATCATAGAGCCGTCGTGAATGTTGTTGTGCAATGAAGATATACACTGCATTTTACGGCGTACTCATTTCATTCGTTACACTTGAATAGGTTAAGTGGGTGGTATCAGCTTCGCTGGCAATCCTCCTTCACAGATTGGATTGGACCTTCAGTTTTTTTTCTACATTTAAGATTCAACTACAATCGATTTCCCCGATGCTTTCCTTGACTTCCATGTCTCTTGGCTTTATGTGATATATATATATATATATATATATATATATATATATCCGAGAGAAAAAAGGGAGCCGAGGGACTCGATCTCGTTAATCATGATTTTGTGAATCAGCAACGATAGGCATAGCTACCTCGATGTTACTCTCCCAAGCTTCCCGATGAAGGAAAATACCAGTCACAAAAGACAAGAGAGATTCCCACCACAACGACTGGACTCGTTTCGTAACTGTCTTTTTTTCCTTCAACTATGTACCAACTCGCCCGGATTTCAACCCTTCTGTAAAGTTTCCTGCTGGTCAGTGCTGTGTTTTTCATTATAACAATTTGCCCCTGTTAGCAGTGGCGGCGGCTCCACCTTTGCAATCCTCGCAAATGTCTTCGGAGCGCGTGGAGGAGGAGAATGAGGAGGAGGGAAAACTTTATTCTGGTCCTGTACAAGGCGTTGGCTTTTGCCTGGCTAGTCCCATGTTGGGACCAGGAGGTCAAGCCTCCTAGCCCTATCACAGGCGTATTGGAAAGCCAGGACTTGAGGGATATGATTGTGGGATCTAATCATTCCTAAAAACCGATTCCTGAATATGCCAGGTCCGTGCGACCCACACTCCCAGAGCATATGTTCAAGCGTGCATATCTCCTTTTTGTAGGCTTTGCCTATAATATTTATGTCTGCAATGTCATACCATTCCTTCATTTGTGCAGGTGAATAATAAGACTGTTTGTAATTGTCTCACTGTAACTGCTTGTGCTCTGTTTAGCCTATAGTGAGGGGGTGCAAACTCCTTCCCTCCCACGTAGCAATGTTTTGTAATTTTATTGTATGTAGTGAGCATATTTCTCTGTAGGTTCTCCAATCCAAAAGAAACAAAGTCATATGTAAAAGCGGTCCGGTCTGTAAGTTCGCGAGCGAAGCTGTTGGCCGATTCATTTGGATTGACAGGAATGTCATCAAGTGAACCGAAGTGCGCCGGGAACCAACAAATGTAATGTGTAAAAATTTTTTTGGCTTGTGTTAATTAGTCTCGAAGCCTGCGGGGCAATCTTGCTCCTAATGAAAGCTGTAATAGACGTTTTCGAGTCATTGTATATTGCTGTGTATCTATCATCTCTTAGTGCCAATTCTACGGCAACTTGTTCAGCGACTTCAGGTTTGCTAGTGTAGACTGTGGCGCAGTTGGTGCGTTTGCCCTGGTGACCCACTACCACCGCCGCGAACTTAGTTCGATTCTTGTAGGCAGCCGAATTAACAAAGCAGGCTCCTGTGCTCGCTTCATCCATTTTCTTGATTAACGCCCTGGCTCGTGCAACTCCCCTGTTGATGTTATGTGTTGGGTGCATATTCCTGGGTAGCGATGCGACAGTTATGTTGTCTGCGAATTCTTGTTGAACTTTAGTGTACTGTGCTGGATCCGTAATGGTTGATCATGATCTTGTCTAGGATTGATCTTCCCGTGCTGGTTGTAGAGAGCCTCGCTATTTGTGATATTTCTTGAGCCTCCGCGATCTCCAGTGTCATGTTGTGTATTCCTAACTTCAGCAATTTTTCAGTGCTGCTTCGAATTGGGAGCCCCAATGCTCTTTTAACGACCTTCTTGATCGCGGCGTCAAGCTTCTTGAGTTGAACCTGCGTCCATTTGTACATGGCAATGGCGTATGAAATATGACAGAGCACGAAAGAGTTGATTAACCTGATGAGGTTACCTTCTTTCATGCCCTTGTGTCTTCCTGCCAGGCGTCTGATCATCCTGTACGCGTTATCCGTTTTAAGGGTGATTTTCTTGAGCTCCGTATGGTTTCCACCGTTTGCATTAATGAAAAAGCCTAGTGCCTTGATCACGTGGACTCTGGGTATATTGACACCATTTTCTGTGGTGTGGTGTGGTTCGTTTTCGGTGACACCATTTTCTGTTGCGTGGTTACACAGATTCCTGCCCTTGACATTCGTCGTAACGTAGCCTCATAACTCGTGGGCTGCATTGAAGTCTCCCAATATAATGAGAGGTCGAGTTCCAGCTAGAGTAGTAGCCTTCTCGAATATTCTCTTGAAGTATTGTTTCTGGTGTTTCGGATTGCTGTATATGTTGAGGTATATGCTGTAACCATGAGGTACTCTAGTTTTTGTCTGTGATGCCTAAATCATGTGGGATGTGTGTAAGCTGCTTATGTACAAGCATGTATAGACCCCTACCGTACGTCTGACACTCTATGGCCCTGTATCCAGTGAGCGTGACATATACATATCCAGTCTCTTGAAGTGCTATAATATCCGGTTTAGTCTGAAGTGACCTAAGGTATTGCTGGAAGATGGTACGTTTGTTATTGTACCCCCCGCAATTCCACTGACATATTTGAAATTCCTCTTAGTGTGAGCCATATTGTATATTCATATCCCCCACCTGGGAGTTAGTGTAGCTCTGAGGAATGACGACCCGCATTATATTCTCTTACGTCCATTGACATAGTCATCGATTCCAGGGTTTTGATTATTTCGCCAAGAGCTTTCATCCCCTCCTTAGGGTCATTCAGTGCCGTCCGTATTTGGCCTACGTTCATTATCAACTGTGAGACACTGTCCATAAGCATCTGAATCTTGTCTTTGAAAGACGCCAGTGGTATTGGTGCTATCTTTGTTTTCTGCTTGTTTAGCCTCGCCTAAGAGTCTCCTTATTGCCGTTATCTCTCTAATCATGTTCTTATTCATTTCCTTTAGTTATGCATTCTCTTTCTTAAGTCTTTCTATTTCACAATCCCCACTTTGCTCTGGGGGTGGGTCACAAAGCATGGCACTTACCGGACCGGTACGCGCGTAGTCGGCCCAGACAAGTCTTTTTTTATTGGTGTCCCGGTGAGGCGGCGTCTTTTCCGCTATGGCCGGATCCTTGACTTTGTCGGCCCACGTGGAACCGTCGCCTCCTTCCCCGAGTTTCGATACAGCCTGTTGACTCCGATCTCTTGATCCGGATTGCGCCCTGGATTGATATCTGGATCTGGGTCGGGATCTGGACACGCTTTTTCCCCTGGAGCGTGAGCGACTGCGGGACCTCGACATGCCGCGGGACCTTGGTCTTGGCTGCGGGTCGTTATTGTTCTTGTTGACGTTGGTTGCTATTGCTTTTTCGTTTCTCCGTTTTCTGACCATGTATGAAGTCGTATAGCGCTTGGCTACGGGTCGTTATTGTCTTGTTGACGTTGGTTGCTATTGCTTTTTCGTTTCTCCGTTTTCTGACCATGTATGAAGTCTTATAGTGCTGTTTACACATTTTGTCCGCCGTTGGGTGTTGGCCACCACACAGTTCACGCCTGGAATGGCACTTATGTTCCTCAGTCGGATTCACTGCGCCACAGCCTCTGCATATTCTCTCTTCTCGAGACGGGCACACGTCAGCTCTGTGACCAAGCCGACCGCAAGCGTAGCATACGTCGACTTGTTTCTTGTATAGGGAGCATATTACAAGCACCTGACCGTATCTAACGAAATTCGGAACCTTGAGTCCATCAAAGACGATGATCACCATGCCCGTATTCTTGATTCTTTTAACGGCGAGCGCCAAAGGGTTTCTTGGATTCACTATGTTCTTCTCCGGTTTCGCCGGACCATCTGCTCAATGTTCCTTATTACTTCTTGCAGGTTAATTGACCTTATTTTCACATATTTCTCAGCATTCTCTCCTTCCGGCGTACTCACTACAATTATGTTTTGGTTGACGTTCGGGCATATGATGTCTGATGCAATGTGGTCCGAGATCAGACCGGATGTTTCAACAACGGCTTTACCTATCTTGGTGGAGCCAATCTTGATAATATTGAGTCCGCCGCGTGGTCAGAGTATAATTTTAAAGTGATCTTTCGGTATGTACGGCATGCGGGACGCCCTGGCGACCCTGTTCTTGACTCGACTGCCATTCTCGAGTGTTCTAAGTGATGTAGCCAAATGAGGCCTAGCAGCGGCTGAATTCCCGCCAACACTGGATCTGGTCGAAATTCGCCTAGAAACTGCTGCCTGCCATCCGTACTCTTCGGTGCACTCGTCGCGCTGTAGCTCCTCCTCTTTCATCATGATTTGCATGCCTGACTCCTCTCCAGTCGCCACACTCAGGCAGCACATGGCCTAGCTCGGCGGTGGCGGCGTCGGCTCGAAAAAGGCTCTTAAAATGGTGAAAACTCGACCCACCGTTGAAATCCTGGTGTCGCCGTGATCCTCTCGATGTTAAGCGTCGATTGATGTAATCCAACCAAGGGGGCACTCTGATTAATTTCTCAAGACCAATGTTGAGAGCGGGAGCTGATCTTGTTGTTGTAGTTGTTGTTGTCCTGCGCGGCCGTGGCACATACCCACAGTGGGGGATTGGCCATGAATCGGGTGGTTAAATCAGGTGCAAAAAATAATATTAAGGGAGTTAAGAATTTGAACATTGGGGTTTAAAAGTAGGCGTTTTGTGTTTGGAGAGAAAAAAATTATTACAAGAAAACCGGGTATAAAAATAGGAAAAATAATAATAGATAAGAACTAAAAGAAAGCTATGGTGGGGAGGCAGAACGATCAGTCTAACATGGAAATCGATTGGTTTCAATGGGGTAATTTTGGATTGCCAAGCAAACATTCCTGTGAATGAACCCAATAACGAAGGCTCCAAAAGATGAAATCACAGGCACTGATAAAGTTAGACCAATAGAGCGAAGCGGAATTTCGAGTAGTCGTTTTCTTATAATAGAAAAACGTTTGCAAGACAACAAGAAATGGTCGATTGTCTCCGCTTCGCCACAGAATGAGCCTAATGGTGAGGGGACCAGACCAGACCTGTGGAGGTAGAAGCTTAACGCAGGTATACGGCAGCGCGGTCTCGTGATGGACACTACAATTTTGCGTGTTCTGCAATAATCTCTGTGCCAAGGGTATAGGAGATGCCCGTAATCGACAGAGTTGGTAATTGCGGAGCCTGATACTGCCCGCATTATGACATTCATGCGAAATCTAGCAGCAGTAACATGAGCAGTCAGTGGGCAGTAAGGGAGAATCGGGCCACTTATCGATGCCTTCGCCAGAGAGTCTGCAATTTCATTAATGATTAATCCTTTATGGCCAGGCACCCAAATGAAACGCACGCTTCTCAAGTAACCAGGTACCAATGATTGAAATGTCCTCATCACGTGAGAATCACCAGAAGCAGTAAGGGATTAGCATAGTGATAACGAATCAGTGACTATCACGGCTGACGTAATTGATGGTCCTAATTTGCGTAATGCCAGCACTACGGCCACGAATTCGGCTAAAAAGATCGGTATGAAATCTGGCAGCCGAAGAGAAAATGTCCAATCAAGAATCGGGGAAAATATTCCTACATCTGACTTTTCTTCACATTGTGAAGCATCTGTCGCACTTAAAATGTTTGTTTGAAGGTTCTTCAGTTGATCTTGTAATATACCGTCTAGAATTCTCCATGTCCTTCGATGCTTCTTCTTTCTCACTTCGGAGCGCGTAATGCACGGCGCATTGCGTAATTCCAGGTCCCGAAAGTCAACTTCACCCCAAGAGAGAAGTCTTACGCGGTGGAGCATAGCAAAAGTTCGAAGGTGAAATTGCCACGGGACCATGATATGTTTACATTTATTATAAACGCGTGCACATGCGCTAGCGTAGGTAAGTCTTCCATTCAATTAGCGTCCTTTAATTCGAACAAATTTCCGAGCCCCTTCGAGTTCAAATTATCGCGATTCTACGGTATATATATATATATATATATATATATATATATATATATAGACTTCATTTCTAATTTCAATTCTCTGCACCCGTCAATCTGCTTTACGCACAACTTTCCCCAAGATAGTATTCACTTCCTCGACGTCACTCTGTCACTGAGTGGCGGTCGCATTTCAACGTCCCTATACAAAAAGCCGACAGATCGTCAGAAATATCTGCATTTTTATAGTAGCCACCCCCATCACTGCAAAACAAGCATTCCCTACTCCCAAGCCCACAGATACAGAAGAGCCTGTTCCGAATCTGCGCAATTTGAGCGACACGCGGAGGAACTGAAATCTGCTCTCATACGCCAAAAATATCCTCCAAAAATAGTAGACGATGCCAATGAACGAGCCCACAGCTTAGATCGAGCACATATAATGGGAGGAAGGGTAAGCAATACCAATACACAATCAGATCCGAACTTGGTCCTCACATACACTACCGGTGCTCCGCGGGTCAATGCCATTCTCAACCGCCATTTCAATATCATGAAACAGAGCATCCAACTCGCTACTATCTTCAAGCAGCCGCCTCTGGTTGTGTATAGAAGAAACAAAAATTTAAGGGGTTTGTTAGTCAGGGCGAGGACACAGAAGTCAAACACGCCCAAGGGCTGTCGAACGTGTGGGAAACCTCGTTGCAAGGTATGCCGTCACATGACAACAGACACGGCTGAGGCATCGAACTCGTCCTTCATATATAATATTAACGAAAATCTTGACTGTGATTCCAGTAACGTCGTGTACAAAATTCGATGAGAGGTGTGTAAGCAGGAATATATCGGGCAAACAGAGACCCCTTTCCGCCTGCGGCTCAACAATCACCGCGCGCATGTGTAAAGTCTCCCGAATTTACCCCTCTGCAGGCACGTTCGGCTGCCAGATCACTCCTTTGAACTCGTGAGCGTTGTGCTCTTGCAATCATGTTTCCAACACACTCGTGCACGCGAGCAGAGAGAACCTTTTTTCATCCATAAATTTGCAACGTACGCTAAAGGAATTAATGAGAGTCCGGGGCGGCTGACGTGCCTCCGGGATATGCCGTGAGAGTGCATGGGAAACGCGAATACATGTTCTGTACTCTAAAATTCAGACGCTGGCTATTCACTGCTTGCTCGTCCCTCCGCGTGCGCCTGAAGGGGGCGAGCGGAAAACCAATAAATTCAGTTTCCTGCACCCTGCCACTCAAGTGGTCATTCTGAGCACGGCCGAGCGGCCGTGTTCTGAGTGACCTATTGCCCCTTCTTGGAATACGCACGAGCTGACTTGATGTCAGTTGTCGGTTAAACTTTCCAAAACTGGACCACAAGGAGGCTATTTAACTCGGCTCCCTAAATCTATGCCCAGGGGCGCACTTGCTTTGCGAATACCACGCATATATTCTTTTTGGGACTATATATTTATTTCGCACCATAGCTGGACCCCAGAGTTGCCAGAATGGGCCGTGCCTTGTATATGTGTACTTTGACACTGTGTTTGTTTCCACAAGGTGCCCCTCTTCTGCCTTCCTTCTGGGCCCCTTCTCTATTGTGCCCCCCGCCGCCCGATTCAACTTGCCCACTTTCCCGCTACAACGGCAGCACGCGCACTGGTGCTGCGCAGTGTTGTGGTCGCACCGATGGTACGACCTGTTGGGAACTCGGCGCTGACGCCCGTTGTTGCACCTGGGTCGCAAGCCCCAAGGGTAGCGTTGGCCTGGCGGCCTGGGGTACAACTGGAAGCATCCGAAGGTCCCGGCAAAGCATGAGTCGACTGGTAACAACAAAACAACTTGTTTATTCTAACATCGCAAAGAGTTGGCGGTCAGGACGACCGAAGTAGAGAGACGGGAGTGCACTTTACTCAACAGAAGAAATCGGAGCCCCCCTTTGGCGTCCGGGGGCAGCTGCTTTTATACTCTCGCAATTGAGGGCAAGAAGGAACCCCTCAATAGACGAGCACGTGACTGTACAATGGGATAAGGTGACGCATACTGTCGTGTCGCCGGAGAAGGTGACTCACACTGTCGTATCGCCGCCGGTCGGGCACAATGGGGAGGAGAAGGTGACTCCTACTGTCGTATCGCCGCCGGTCGGGCACAATGGGGAGGAGAAGGTGACTCCTACTGTCGTATTCAAATTCAAATTCAAATTTTATTTTGCCACCATGGTACAGATGATGGCGGGGACCCGTAGTAAAAGCTGCCGTTGGACAGCTTGACAAGGCCACGGGCCCCCACTTTGACAGCAATACAGTGGTTGTTTTTCTTTCCCTTTTTTTTTTCCCTTTTTTTTCTCCTTTCTTTCCCTTTTTTTCACACACACGGAAAAGAAAAGAAAATACAGGAAATACAGATAACAAAGGAAAAAAAAAAAAATACATATAGCAGAGTTGTTATCCGGTTACAGTAGTCAGCATAAAATCAACAGCATTGTCCTGGCTGGAAAGAAAACTTACAATGATGGTGAAAGAAAGAAGAATTGGGTAGACAAATCACAGAAAAAAAAAAAAAAAAAAAAGGTTAGGTGTAGTGTAAAAAATACTCGAACAGTTTGTGGCGTGTTGTGTTTTGGAGATCAATATCGTTTTGTGCGAGTTTGTTAAGAAGTCGTGGTAGTTTATTTTCTAATGTTTGATTACCATAGAAAGTTCTGTATGTTTTTACGTTCCATTGTGCTATGTTTCTTGTGCTGTACATTGCATCTCGTTTTTCTAAACCAGCTAATTTTGATAGAAAAGATATGTTCTTCAACACCTCGTTTTTCACACACTTGCTCAGACGATAGTCATAAAGTTTAGTAATTGGTAGTAAGTTATACTTTAAGAAAAGTGCGGCCGTATGGTAGGTATGCGGAACATTTTCAACAATTCTTAGAAACTTTTTCTGTAACAAGTGTAGTTTCTGAAGATTGCCTGCTGTTGTTGCACCCCAGGTTAAATGGCAATAGCTGAAATGCGATTGTATCAATGAATTATATAGCATTAGCATTACATTTCGCGGTAGTATCTCACGGTTCTTGTAAAGAAGACCAATAATACGTGAACATTTATTTGTTACAAAGCTAACATGATCATCCCATGACATTCTTTCATTAAATAATATACCTAATGTTTTAAATGAAGGCACAACTTCTAAGGGTACGGACTGAAGGAATATATTCTTAGTGAGACGGACCTTCTTGTTTCTACCTCTGAAAACAACGACTTTAGTCTTTGCTGTGTTAATTCGCAACGCATTTCTGCTACTCCAGTTTTCTATTTGCCTCAGTGCATTGTTTGCAGTATCTGTGAGTTCGGCTGCATTATCTCCGGCAAGAAAAATACTGGTGTCGTCAGCATAGATGATAAATTTAACGAATGGAGTTGCATGTACAATGTCATTGATGTAAAGATTAAACAGAAATGGACCCAAAATGCTACCTTGTGGAACGCCACAGCCTACAGATTGCATATCTGAGAGGAGACCATTTATTGCTACTGCCTGTTTGCGATCCATGAGGTATGACTGCACAAGCGATAGTGCATGGCCGCGGAAGCCACAACGCTCAAGTTTACGAAGAAGTATTGTATGGTTTAATAAGTCGAATGCCTTCGAAAAATCAAGAAAAATACCAATGACTATCCTATTATGTTCGAGTTCGTTCAATATATATTCTCGTTGATCTAATAGTGCAAGTTCAGTAGAGCGGTGCTTACGGAAGCCATACTGAGCTGCTGTTATAATTTTGTGTTTTTCTTCAAACTGCAAAAAGTTTCTAAGTATTACTTTTTCTAGTAGCTTAGAAAACACGGGTAAGATAGATATTGGCCTGTAATTCCCGAGCTGGTTTTTATCACCCTTTTTAAAGATAACTGTTACACGTGCAATCTGCATTTTACGAGGAAATACAGCGGTACTGACACAAAGGTTTAAGATATGCGTGATGTATGGTAAAATAAGGTCAAAAATATACCGTATAGGCTTTATCTGGAGGCCATCAATATCAATGGCCTCCAGATCGCCGCCGGTCGGGCACAAGGAGGAGAAGGTGACCCCTACTGTCGTATCGCCGCCGGTCGGGCACAATGGCACATACACTCACACACGCACATGAAGACACGTGGCATCGGAACATGCCTGGACGCGCTTGGCGGGGAGGCGTAGCGGCGACGCCGAACGGGCCAAAATGTCTGCCGCTTTGTTGCAGTCGCGCCGGCTAAACCGCGCGTCGTAGGCGAAACGTAACAGACCGCCCCGCCGGGGGAAGGAGATCCCGATGGACAGGGGACTGCATCCGCTGTCCGGAGGGATGTCGCTCGATGATGCTCATAACCGAAGTCGGGCGTCCCTCGACGTTTCTTGAGCGCAGCGCACAGAGAAGGCCTCGTTCTCTCGTTCAGGCAAGCGTTAGAACTACGCTGAAACTCAACCGCTCAGTCAGCAAGCACGGCACAACCCTCACTAAGCCCTGCCAAGCTCTTTCCCCTTTTTATACCACTGCCTAGTTCCTTACAGTAGTCTAGCAGCACTTAGAACGCGTCCACAAATTGGAAAATTGCACTAGAAAGCATGTCATCACTTTGAAACACTAAACAAAAGCAATATGTTAAAAATCCTGCCTCAGGAAGAAAAACATCAGTAACAAACAATTTTGAGGCTGATTCCTACGTTAGGGGCTTCGACTTAAGCCATCGGCGTTACCGTTGAGACTCCCCTTTTTGTAACGCACCTCAAAGGAATATTGTTGCAAAGCGAGGCTCCAGCGCAGGAGGCGGCCATTTTTGGGAGAGATGGTCTGCAGCCATTGGAGAGGGCAGTGATCCGTCTCAATGATAAACCTCGAGCCGGCTAGATAGCATGACAATTTCTGAACGGCCCACACGAGACATGCACACTCTTTCTCGGTGGCGCTATACGCCTGCTCACGACTGGTCAGCTTACGACTAGCATACAGGACGGGGTGTTCTACTTCTCCATTTTCCCGTTGGCACAGTACAACGCCCATGCCTCGCTCACTAGCATCGCACTGAACAACGAACCCTTTTGTATAGTCTGGCGATCGTAGCACAGGCTGGCTTGTTAGGGCACTCTTTAGGGCGCTAAAAGCTCTTTCCTTTGTCTCGTCCCAGACGACTGTTTGAGGCTCTGTCTTTCTTAGAGCATCCGTCAGGGGAGCCGCGATATCAGAGTACCTGGGGATGTACCTCTGATAGTAGCCGGCGACACCTAAGAACGACCGAATATCGGTCTTCGTGCGCGGTTGCGGGAAGTCTCGCACAGCGGCCACCTTTATTTCAGAGGGGCGGCGACGACCCTGACCAATCACGTGACCGAGGTAGACAACCTCGGCCTGTGCTAACTGGCACTTGGGAGCCTTGACTGTCAAGCCCGCTTCGCGCAGGCGGGTTAGCACTGCCCGGAAGTGTGCCATATGCTCAGACCAGGATGCGGAGAATATCGCTACGTCGTCTAGATACGGTAAAGCGAATTCTTGCTGTCCCCGCAACACTTTATCCATGAGGCTTGAAAAACAGTATGGCGCGTTCTTCAAACCAAAACTCAACACTTTAGGACGGAATGTTCCCATTGGTGAAATGAACGCCGCATACCTACTAGCCTCTTCTGTAAGTGGAACCTGCCAATAACCCCTGACAAGATCTAGGGTGGAAATAAACTGAGCGCTACTAACTTTCTCGAGGCGCTCCTCGATGTTAGGGATCGGATAAATTTGATCCTTAGTGATGGAATTAAGCCTGCGGTAGTCGACGCAAGGACGAGGTTCCTTGCCCGGTACCTCAACTAAAATCAAAGGGGAGGTATAATCTCTCTCACCTGCCTCAATAACACCGAGCTGTAGCATTTTCTTTACCTCAGCCTCCATAATATCGTTCTGGCGGGGTGACACCCGATACGCCTTGGATCGTACTGGCTCTGGGGAGGTAAGTTCTATATCATGAGTAAGGACAGAAGTCCTACCAGGCCTCTCAGAGAACAGACCTTGAAACTCTTGTAAGAGCTGGTGTAGTTCGGTTTTCTGCTCAGGCGACAGCGATGCTCCACTGACTAAGTCACTAATGACTTGACCGGTGTCTTCCCTGTTCGTCACTGAGCCTAGTCCCGGAAGCTCGACCGGAAGCTCTTCAGGAACGTTTACCATCATGCACACCACTGCTTCCCTTTGTCTATAAGGTTTGAGCAGATTACAGTGGTAAACTTGCTGTGCTTTCCGCTTTCCTGGCAGACTCACCACGTAGTTAACGTCCGACAGTTTCTGAACAATTCGTGCTGGGCCCTCCCACTGCACGTCTAGTTTGTTGTTTAGCGATGTGCGCAATATCATGACCTCATCGCCCACCTCAAAACGACGGGCCCTGGCTGTCCGATCATAATAAACCTTAGCCCTCTGCTGGGCCTTTGCCATTGCTTCACCTGACAACTCCTGTGCCCTTCTTAAGCGTTCGAGGAGCTTAAGCACGTACTCCACCACGACTGGGTCGTCGCCCCTGCCTTCCCACGATTCTCGAAGCATGCGAAGCGGAGACCGAAGCGAGCGACCGTACACCAGCTCAGCTGGCGAAAACCCCGTAGCTGCATGCGGCGCGGTCCTTAATGCAAACATCACCCCAGGCAGACACAGCTCCCAGTCAGTTCGATGTTCAAAACACAATGCTCTCAACACGCGCTTCATGACGGAGTGGAGCTTCTCAACGGAATTCGACTGTGGGTGGTACACTGAGCTGTGTAGCAGCTTTACCCCACACCTTTCGAGAAAAGTTGTCGTCAAAGCGCTAGTAAACACTGTGCCCTGATCTGATTGGATTTCCGCAGGAAAACCAACTCGCGCAAATATGGACAGTAGTGCATTGACTATCTCAACTGAGCTGAGTTCTTTAAGCGGCACTGCTTCAGGGAACTTTGTCGCTGGGCAGATCACAGTCAAAATGTGTCTGTACCCCGTGGCTGTTACCGGCAGAGGTCCCACTGTATCAATAACGAGCCGTCTAAAAGGCTCCGTAATGATAGGTACCAATCTCAACGGCGCCCTCGATTTGTCCCCTGGTTTGCCCACCCGCTGACAGGTGTCACATGACCTCACGAAGTGGTCTGCGTCCCGAAAACACCCTGGCCAATAGTACTCTTCCAAGAGACGGTCCTTAGTTTTCTTAACTCCTAGGTGTCCGGACCACGAACCCCCGTGCGACAAGCGCAACAGATCCTGACGATAGCATTGAGGAACGATCAGCTGATCGAACTCCACTCCCCTGCGGTCTAGATACTTCCGGTACAGGACTCCACCTCTTTCCACAAAACGCGCATTTTTCCGGGCGATACCTTCCTTGACATTGCAGCGCACGTTTTCTAGGCTGCCATCCTTCTTTTGCTCGGCTATCAAAGCCGACCGGCTGACTTTTAGCAACCTATCAAGTCCGTCTGACGTAGGCGCGATGAGCAAATCTGCAGATAGCTTTTCTAACTTTCCCGCATCGGGATTTTCCTCTCCAGTATCTGGTGCCTTTAACGTTACAGACTCAATTTTATTCAGTTCGGGCGTGCTCTGAATATCGGCTTGCTGCGCCTCTGACCCTTTCTCATTGTTCGATAACGTCGGCCCCGCAACTACCGCCTTTGCAGCGAGCTCCCGAACCTTCGATCTGGTTAAGGCCTGAACGCTAGCCTCACCAAACAAAAGCCCCTTCTCGCGCAGGAGGTGATCGGACCTGTTCGAAAATAGGTACGGGTACTGTGGGGGCAGCATAGATGACACTGCCGCCTCCGTCTCAAGCGCTCCGAAAGGTCCTTCAATAAGCACTTTTGCTACCGGCAGACACACGCTATGAGCTTCCACGGCTTGCTTGATCCATGCGCACTCGCCCGTGAACATATGGGGTTCTACGTAAGACGGGTGAACTACATCCATTGTAGCTGCGGAATCGCGAAGCACTCGGCACTCTTTCCCGTTCACGAGGAGGTTTCGCATGTAAGGCTCGAGAAGCTTCATGTTCTCGTCAGTGCTGCATAATGAAAAAAACACAACTTTTGGTGTTGTTTCCGGACACTGCGCCGAAAAGTGACCCGGCTTCTGGCACGTATAACAAACGCGCGCTTGCCTCATCTCGAACCGCTTTCTGCGTTCGGCTTCGGCTGCCGCCGTCTCTTTACGTTTGGTCGGACTGCTTTCACTCGCATCCTCACTACGCGTGTCCCCCTTTGCTCGCATGGGTGTGAACTTCGGCCTCTCAAACTTCGAGCCAAATTCACCCTTTTGACCGTCCTTAGCTCCGCGAGCCCGACGCGTCACAAACTCCTCGGCTAGCTCAGCGGCTTTAGCCACCGTACAAACGTCTGGCCTATCCAAGACCCAGTACCGCACGTTCTCAGGTAACCGACTATAAAACTGTTCTAGCCCGAAACACTGCAGAACTTTATCGTGGTCACCAAACGCTTTCTCTTCTTTGAGCCACTCCTGCATGTTTGACATAAGCCTGTACGCAAACTCTGTATATGACTCACTTTTGCCTTTCTCATTTTCCCGAAACTTCCGACGGAACGCCTCCGCTGACAGCCTGTATTTTTTTAGCAGACTCGATTTCACTTTGTCGAAATCCTCTGCCTCCTCTCTATCCAAGCGAGCGACTACGTCGGCCGCCTCGCCGGGTAACAAAGTGAGCAAGCGCTGTGGCCACGTTTCCCGAGAGAACCCCTGCTTCTCGCACGTTCGCTCGAAGTTAACCAGGAACAAACCAATGTCCTCTCCAAGCTTAAACGGCCGCATCAGGTCAGTCATGTTGAACAATACTCGTTCTCCTGCACCGTGTGCCTGACTTCCATTACGAGCGCGTTCCATCTCAATCTCGAGACGCTTCATTTCCAACGCGTGTTGACGGTCGCGCTCTTCTTTTTTCTCTTGTTGCTCTCGCTCTTTTTGTTCTTTAAGTTCGCTCTCCTGTCTTTTTGCAGTCTCCCTCTCCTCAATGGTCTCAAGGCATTCCGACAGCTCGTCATCCTCAGCTTCTAACTCAAGAATAGCCTTTAGCAGTTCTGGTTTTCTGAGTTTGTCCGAGACATCCAGACCCAACTCTCTTGCAAGCTCCAACAATTTCGGTTTGCGCAACGACTTCAAATCCATGGCTGCTCTGAATGCTGCTTCCTCTACTGCCTATTATTGTCTTGCCGCAATCTAACCCGGCAGCAACGACAACCACAATTACCAGCTCTGTTTCTGACACTAACAAAAGCCTGGCAAAGCTCAGAAGAAGAAAGTCCCGCACTCACCAAACCTCGCAGCCAAGAGTTCAGCGCAGTCGTTCCGCTGCAGGCAACCAGTCATCACACAGGGCTCGTTGCACTGCTCCCGGATCGTCGATGAGCTGCTCAGCATACAGTCAACTGCATCTCTTCGCTGCTGGCCTCCGTTGTCGCGATCTCACCGCTGGCAGACAGTTGTTGTGGTCGCACCGATGGTACGACCTGTTGGGAACTCGGCGCTGACGCCCGTTGTTGCACCTGGGTCGCAAGCCCCAAGGGTAGCGTTGGCCTGGCGGCCTGGGGTACAACTGGAAGCATCCGAAGGTCCCGGCAAAGCATGAGTCGACTGGTAACAACAAAACAACTTGTTTATTCTAACATCGCAAAGAGTTGGCGGTCAGGACGACCGAAGTAGAGAGACGGGAGTGCACTTTACTCAACAGAAGAAATCGGAGCCCCCCTTTGGCGTCCGGGGGCAGCTGCTTTTATACTCTCGCAATTGAGGGCAAGAAGGAACCCCTCAATAGACGAGCACGTGACTGTACAATGGGATAAGGTGACGCATACTGTCGTGTCGCCGGAGAAGGTGACTCACACTGTCGTATCGCCGCCGGTCGGGCACAATGGGGAGGAGAAGGTGACTCCTACTGTCGTATCGCCGCCGGTCGGGCACAATGGGGAGGAGAAGGTGACTCCTACTGTCGTATCGCCGCCGGTCGGGCACAAGGAGGAGAAGGTGACCCCTACTGTCGTATCGCCGCCGGTCGGGCACAATGGCACATACACTCACACACGCACATGAAGACACGTGGCATCGGAACATGCCTGGACGCGCTTGGCGGGGAGGCGTAGCGGCGACGCCGAACGGGCCAAAATGTCTGCCGCTTTGTTGCAGTCGCGCCGGCTAAACCGCGCGTCGTAGGCGAAACGTAACAGCAGCGACCGTTTTCTCCCTCCTTGCCGCGGGTGAACGGGAACCTGCCGCTACTTCCCGCCCCCCCCCCCCGCTCTCCGACTTACGTCTCCCTCCTCCTATGTGCTTTTTCCTTTTTTCTTTTTTCTTTTTTTCTACCTTTTTTTCTTTTTTTTCTCACTGACCTCCTTGCTCTACATGCATGGGACTCCGCCTTTCTCTTGCCCTGCATAGCTGACAAAGACAGCTGTAAATCTGCCAAAGCGCCGAAAATCAATCACTGTCACAACTGTCCCTCTCGGTTTGATGTATCTGGGAACGACCGGGCACCCGGTCTTGTGTCTTCACTACCAGGGCCGAACTGCCATTTTTTTGTAAACCCCGAAGAAGATCGGTCCACTGATCGAAACTCTTGAAATTAAATACTTGTTCTGTTTACCTTGTAGCACCACTCAAGTTCTTTACGTTTGAAAGGTAGCCTGAAGAATTCCTCTTTGCCTACTATATATATATATATATATATATATATATATATATATATATATATATATATATATATATATATATATATATACACATATATTTATTTATTTATTTATTTATTTATTTTCATACTCTCAAGGCCCGGCGGCATTACAGAGAGGAGTGGTGATTGTTACAAATAAATTCGTTAACAATATTCTTGAAGTCTGTGGCGTCAGAAGTGGCAGTGATGGAGGCAGGGAGGCGGTTCCAGTCATTCGTCGTTCTTAGTAAAAAGGAATCAAAATAAACATTTGTGCGACAAGTTGGAACTTCAACCTTAAAACCATGATCCGTGCATGACGATATGTATGATGGCGGGGAGATTAGTTCATCCTTAAGTGTTTCGTTAGAGTAATAAATCCTGTGAAAAAGGCATAGGCGAAAGTATTTACGACGTAACTCTAGGTTAGGCAAGTCAAGGGTTAGTTCCATTGATGAGACACTTGCATGACGAGAATAATTCGAAAGAATAAAACGAGCAGCTCGGTTTTGAATGGATTCGATGGTGTTTTTTAGCTTTAGAGTAAAAGGGTCGAAAATGGAGCATGCATATTCAAGTTTAGGCCTCACTAAGTATTTGTACAGAAATAACTTGACAGCTGCAGTTGCCGATGGAAGAAGAAGAGGTGCCGAGCAGTGCGGACGTATCCACGTCGGCTCCCGCGTTCTTAACTGTTTTTGGGCGTCTTTCCAAGAAGAACCCTGGATATATATACCTCACCAGAACCGCCAAGTTTCAAGGAATCCGCCGATGCCAGAGTTTTATCGGTGGGCGGACTTTTCGTCATATTCTGAAGCTTTTACTCTACGATCACGCCGACGAGGGAGCTAGCCCTAACGGGCACAGCCTGCTCTCGGCGCGGCGGTGCAGGCCGGCCTGTCTGTAGAGGCAGTCCCACGCTTGCGTTTTGCCGTCTCTGTTCGCGACTGAAGCGACGACACGTGCCTTCATTGAAAGCGACGCCATGCCCGAAGTCGTAACTGTGGAAGGCATGGACGTAACCCAGGAAGATCTCAACGGTGCCGGGTGGATCACCGCCCTCAACAACCGTAAAAAGTAGGAGACGAACAGGCCGCCATTACGAGATGGCCAACGTGGTACCGTGAACAAGCCGACTGGCTGCCGCACTGCCAAGGGACCGGCTAAAAGTCTGTTGTCGCAAGTAACGGCAGCTTCGCGACTTCCGAAGCTCCCGAAGGAACAGATCAAGATTATCGAGCGCCCCAAGGGAGGCCTCGACGTATCAAAAGCCGACGTAGTGCTGCTCGCTCAAGCCCTGGCCATGGCGGCGGCCCTGCCTGAGCATCAAACGAAGGAAGACACCGTGTGCCCAAACAAGGTGCAGAATATTTTAATCATCTCTACTCCGCACGCAGCTAATGCAAGGGCCTATGCGAGACTAAATAAAATCCATACTAAGTACGGCGCCTACGAAGTCTCGGCGTACGTCGCCGCCCCTGAAGATACGTGCAAAGACGTAATAAGGCACATCGACCCCTGTCACGATGAAGGCACGCTTAGAAACATGATTGTTAACGAAAGAAATCCCACGGCACTAGAAGCCAGAAGAATCAAGAACTCGCATGTAGTCGTGATTCTATTCAGAGGCATGCGTGTGCCCAACCACGTGATCTGCGGCACGGCCTTGTCGCCATGTTCTTTATACCGACGCCAAGTCGACGTTTGCCATGCTTGCGGCCACGTAGACCACCGTGCCGACGTTTGCATCAGCAGTGAGGAAGAGAGAAGCAAATGCCGTGGTTGCGGAAAAGCAAAAGCGGACGACGAAGAAGAACATCAATGCACCCCCAAGCGCGAAGCGTGCGGCGGGCCCCACGTCACCGGAGACCGAACGTGCAAAAAGCGCTATCAAATTCCATACATCGTACGACGCCGACGCCGAAGACGCCGACAAAGAGCAAGGAAGGCACAACTGGACGAAGAATCTGACGTCACCGACGCAATTGGCGACATCTCGTTGGCTGCACCAGCTGCGCGGAGCGGTTCCATCCTGGGTACCCGATCTCTATCCGGAGGGCGCTCGCGCTCGAGAAGGAGAGAATCCAAACCGAGTATTCTGATTCCGTGGCACGCGTTGGGGCTGCGGCCACTCCTCAGATAGTTAACGAGTCGCAAACACCAAGAAAATTAAAACTTTATCCTGTGCATTTACATACTCGTAAAAACGCGGTGCTGCCACAGTCGTGCAGCGCGAAAGAACAAAAGCGGCGCCGGTCGCGTAAACAATGCAATCCGAGAGGGAGGAAACGAGAGTGACGGCGCACGGGGAGAAGGAAGAAGAAGGGAGGGGAGAGGAGTCCAATGTTCGCAGACGAAGGCGGCGCCCGGGCGGGAAACTTGAAATGGACACGGGACAGCACACTCCCCGTCTGGTTATACATATAATCACTATATGATGTTTTCAGTCCTCACACGGAATAAGCAGGACTGTCTCGGTCACAGGACGGAGAAACGTCTTGATCACTCCCCGTGTTGCCGTCTTGATTTCCACCTTTCGCACCTTGCCGTCCGCACTCGCGATAACGTTCACAATGAGTCCCATGGGCCACTCGTTGCGGTGAACCTGGCTGTCACTCAGGAGGACGAGGTCACCTGCCTTGAGACTCCGCGTTGGGGTCTGCCACTTGCGACGACTCTGCAGGGTGGTAAGGAACTCGCGTCGCCAGCGGCACCAAAAGACGTCGGCCAGCCACTGAACCTGCCGCCACTGTCGCCGATATATATCTTTGTCATTAAAGACTGGTGGCACTGTGTTGCCGCCGACCTTCTGGGTCAGAAGCGTTGCCGGAGTCAGCACTTCCCAGCTCTCGGGGTCCGTTGAGACAGGAACGAGGGGTCGTGAATTTATGATCCCTGAGACTTCTGCCAAGAGGGTTACCAAGACTTCGTGAGTAAGGCGACGAGAGGTATTCTCAAGAAGCATGGAGTCCAAAATTCGCCGTGTGACTCCTATCATCCTTTCCCACACTCCTCCCATGTGAGAAGCATGAGGGGGATTGAACACCCAAGTGCATCCATGGTCTGACAGGAATGTTCCTAGCTTCTCGTGGTCTGGGCCAGTGGTGCTCACCTTTAGTTCGGTGCATGCTCCAACAAAATTTGTCCCGCAATCAGACCTCAGTTGCTTTGCCGGGCCCCTTATGGCAAAGAATCTGCGGAGCGCATTAATAAAACTTGAGGTATCCATGCTCTCGATTACTTCAATATGAACAGCACGGATACTCATGCAAGTGAAGAGTACGGCCCACCGTTTACTGTTGGCCTCACCGCCTCTGGTGCGACGAGACGTGACTTGCCACGGGCCAAATACATCTAGTCCGACATAAGTGAAAGGTGGCTCGGTGCTTAGTCTTTCTGCGGGCAGGTCTGCCATCATCTGCTGTAGCTGCCTTCCTCTGAGCTTGCGACATGTAACACAAATGTGTATATATGAGGCGATGCTACGCTTAGCTCCGACGATCCAGAACCCAGCTGCCCTGACTGCTCCCTCAGTGAAGTGGCGTCCTTGATGTTTGACCTGTTCGTGATAATGCCGCACAACCAGGGTGGTGACATGGTGTCGCCCTGGCATGATGATGGGCTTCTGCTCTTGCTGGTCGAAATGGTTGGCCCTGCCCAGTCGGCCACCGATTCTCAAAAGACCGTCGGAATCAACCCATGGATCCAGTCTCCACAGAGGGCTTGACTTCGGTAGTCGCTTTCCTCGTTGCAAGCTTTTGAACTCCTCTGAAAAGGCTTCCTTCTGGACAGATAGAATAATGGCTGCCTTTGCTCGGGCTAGGTGTTCTGCAGAAGGTCGCACTTGGTGAGATGAGCTGTTACGCGGGCAGTTTGACACGTTTTCAGAAGTGCCCCGAATTTTGTCCACTAGCCGTACGAGCGTTCCAACTGCGCGAGTCAGCGTAATCCAACTTGAGAAGCGCTCGAACCGCTTGCTGCCGAGTTGTTTCACGTCCACACTGGTTGCGAGAACATTTGCCTGGGGCCGCACCTCCGTGTCGGAGTCCGCATCGACCAAGTCGAACTTGCCCTTCAATACCTGCGAGCAGTGTTCTTGACGATACAAAAAGTCCGGGCCTGTCAGCCAGGTCGATCCTGCCATCTGGGCCGCTGGCACAGACCTGGTTCCTAGATCCACAGGGTTCATGTCAGAAAGAACGTAGTGCCATTGGTCTGGCCGTGTAGAGCTCCTTATGCGTTCCACCCTGTTACTGACATACACAAAAAACCTTCGCGTCTCATTATGTATGTAGCCTAGGACGACCTTGCTGTCAGTATAGAAGTTTACAGCATCAAGTTCCATATCTATTTCACGACTGATGAGTTCTGCTAGCTCCACTGCCAAGACTGCGCCGCACAGTTCAAGCCTTGGGATGGTGTGTTCCGGATGCGGTGCTAGCTTAGCCTTTCCTATGACGAACCCGACATGACACGCACCATCTGGATATGTCACTCTGAGGTACGCCACTGCAGCCACAGCTTTCGTTGATGCGTCGGAGAATATGTGCAGTTCCTTCCACTGTGCGGTAGTGAGTGAGGCAGGGGCATAGGTGCGAGGTATGTCCAGCTGCTCGAGTACTTGCAAGGAGTCTTTCCACACCTCCCAGGCGGCTCTCTTTTCGTCAGGAAGTGGGCAGTCCCAGTCGCATGTCAGAGCGACTAGCTCTCGGAGGAGGGACTTTCCTTGAACGATGACTGGAGCAACAAACCCAAGTGGGTCGTACAGGCTATTTACCACTGACAAGACACCGCGCCGAGTGAATGGCTTTTCCTGGAATGGAGTCGTAAATGTGAAGACATCCTTCTTCAGATTCCAAGAAACTCCCAGACTGCGTTGGATCGGCTGTGAGCCATTGCTCAAGTCAAGATCCTTCAAATCGTTGGCACGGTCTTCTTCTGGAAATGCTTCCAACACTGTAGGGCAGTTAGAGGCTATCTTATGGAGCTTAAGGTTCGATGCGGCCAACATCTGTTGCGTGCGGCGTATTAGGCTGATGGCGTCCTCGTCGTTGTAGAGAGACTTCAACCCATCGTCGACATAGAAATCCCTCTCAATGAACTGCCTGACGTCGCTGCCAAATTTTTCCTCTCCTTCTCGTGCTGTTCTCCGCAGCCCGTACGTTGCAACTGCTGGTGAAGGGCTGTTTCCAAACACATGTACCTTCATTCGGTACTCTACCACGTCACTGTAGATGTTGTTGTTGCGGAACCACAGAAATCTCAGATAATTTCGGTGGTCGTCTCGTACCAGGAAGCAGTAGAACATGTGCTTAATGTCCACAGTAATGGCCACTGGCTCTTTCCGGAATCGGATGAGCACCCCAAGCAGGCTGTTGATCATGTCTGGACCGGTAAGCAGCACACTGTTTAGAGACAGGCCCTTAAACTGTGCACTGGAGTCGAACACGACTCGTGTTTCCCCAGGCTTTCGTGGGTGGCAAACACCAAAGATGGGGAGGTACCAACACTCTTCTCCCTCTCGAACCGGTGGAGCTTCCTCGGCGTGGCCGTTCTTGAACATCTTCTCCATGAAGCTCGCGAATTGTTCCCTCAGTTCCGGCTTTCTCTTCAAGGTCCGTTGGACAGCAGTGAGGCGTGACTCGGCCAAGCACTTGTTATTCGGAAGCCAAGGTCTTGGACAACGAAATGGAAGAGGTGCTACCCAACTGTTGGATTCGTCCCTTGAGAACTCGTCATCCATCAGCTTCAAGAACTTCCTGTCCTCGACGGAAAGGGAAGGTCTGTTGTCATCCTTCGTTGTGTGGAACAGCGTTTCAGCGACCCCATCGCCACAGCGGTCTTTCCTAGCAGCGTTCTGAGCTGGTTGGAAGCAGTTTGTCGACCCTTGCGTGTCAGCGAGCTTCTCCTTGGCAAGAAAATGATTCTGGCATGGCTCGAAAATGGAGGGACGTCCATTTTCAAGGACGTTTGTTTTGAGGTTGCTCACAGAGTCCGGTGGGCGACTTCGACTTATGCAGACATTCCCCACGATGACCCATCCCAGATCCAGTCTCTGAGCAAATGGAGCATCAGCCGGTCCGTTGCGCTGTTGTCGAACCTTGTGTACTCTGAGGATATCTCTCCCGAGGAGAAGTAGAATCTTGGCCTCTGGGTCCAAACGAGGAATGAATTTAGCTACAGCTCTGAGATGGGGGTGATGCGATGCCACATCCGGTGTTGGAATCTCGTTCCTGTTGTTAGGCATCTCGTTGCACTCGATGAGCGTTGGCAAGGGTAGCTTCACGGAGCCATGAATGTCCTCAATGAGAAAGCCGGATGCTCTTCTTCCTATCGCCTCTGCAGTTCCAGCACATGTCCTTAGAGTGTAGGGGGAACTGTCACCATTGAGCCCGAAAACGTCGAAGAACTCTGTTCTTGCAAGGGACCTGTTGCTCTGGTCGTCTAAGATGGCATACATTTTTTCAGTGTTGTGAGGCTGAGTCGGGTGACTAACTTTCACCAAGCAGATCTTAGAGCAGGATTTGCCACCGCCGCTTTGACCGCAGACCTCCGTACACTTTGATGACACTTCAAGTGCGGAATCTTGGTCTCGACCTACTTCTTCAGAGTCGTGATGAGCTGCAGGAGACTTATGGTTGACATTTCCGGCATGAAGTGCTGTGGCATGCCTCTCGCTACCACAATCGTCACATTTGAGAACTGTTTTACAGTCTCTTGCAAAGTGGTCTGTTGAAGCGCAGCACCTGAAGCATATTCCATAATTTTTCAGCAGAGATTTTCGTTCATCCAGCGGTTTTTCTCGGAAAGTACGACACTTCCGGAGGGGGTGAGGCTTCCTGTGCAGAGGACAATACTTGGTTGTATCATGCCACTTTGGTGCGTTTGAGGGCGGATGGTCGGTGCTTGCTTCCCCGTCCGTCAGTTGCACTGAGATGGGCGTTCTTCTCGTGCCGTCATTCGCAGCCCATCTGTCTGCTCTTGGGAGCCTTGAAGGGGTGCCACTTGCAGTGTTGAGTTTGAAGCTAGGATCATTTCTCGTTTTCGCTTGGTCCCTGATAAAGCTGGCAAAGAACGAAAAAGGGGGAAAGGCGACCCGATGATCTCGTTTGTACTTCGATCCTTTCGCTATCCACATGTCTTGCAAGCGCTGCGGCAGTTTTTCTACGATGGGGTTTACCCCTCTTGCCGTGTCCAGATAGGAAAGCCCAGTCAGCTGAGGGTCACATTTTGCAGCCTCAACTTCAAGAAGCAGGTCTCCCAGCTCTCTCAGTTTCTCGGTGTCCTTGTCGGACAGTCTGGGGAAACTTGCGATTCTCCTGAAGATGGCCTCTTCTATAATTTCCGGACGACCATAGCATTCCTCAAGTCTTTCCCAAACTACATCTAACCCGGCTTCGGGGCAGTCGACGTGCACGGAACGCAGCCGCTTTGCATAGCTCGACGACTCGGCACCAAGCCATTTCACGAGAAGATCAAGTTCTTCGCTTGCCGTAACCTCGAGAGTCCGTGTCATTCCCTTGAATGTAGATTTCCACGCCCGGTAGTTCTCAGGGCAGTCGTCAAACTTCGTAAGTGAAGTACTCACAAGGTCGCGTCGAATCAGATACTTTGTCATGGCGGTCAGTTCTGGGGCGTTAGCTTCATCTCCCTGCTGACGAGCAACGTTCTGGGCGATTCCTTGGTTGTGAGCGCTAGGAGTGCATGGAGCGTGGTCTTCAGCTGCTTCATCAACGTTCTGAAAGACGTAATGCTCTCCGCCGTCATGCCGCTGCGATTGCTGGCGCGGGCCAATGCGCACGTGAGCCTGGTCAAGCACGTAGTCAAAGGTACGTTGAGCGCGGTCTTCGGATGCCTCCTCCACAGTCCGACAGATGTGATGCTCCCCGCCGTGCTGATCTACGGCAGCCTCCAGGATCTCTGCTTGTGCTTCCGCGGCGGCCGCTTCTCTATCCAACTGCAACACATGTAACTCGGTGTCTAGCTCGACTTTCTTGCGTTCGATCTCCGCGGCCGCATTTTTCTCTTGTTCTTCGAGTTTGGCCTTTTCCAGTTTCACCGCGGCTTCTTTCTTCATAAGAGAAGCCTGCACTCGCGCCGCGGCGGCCTCCGCTCTTGCTCTGGCGGCGAGCATGCTTGGCGTTGTCGAGGCGGTCGAACGCTCCGAACGGGCTGAGCGCGACGAATGCCGTGACTGCACAGAGCTTGCCATTTTCTCAGAGCATGCGAGACGAGATTGGTCCGGACTCACTTGAGCAGCGGGCGACTTGCGGTCTTGCGACGCCATGCCGTGTGTGGCTGCGAGGCGAAAACGGAGCTTCGCAGCGCGGAGCCAGCGAGCCGAGCCGCCTAAGCCTAGGCGCTTTGGAGACGCGCGTGAGATGCCGACTCGGCGTTCATCGCGTTTTTACTATTCTGATTCCGTGGCACGCGTTGGGGCTGCGGCCACTCCTCAGATAGTTAACGAGTCGCAAACACCAAGAAAATTAAAACTTTATCCTGTGCATTTACATACTCGTAAAAACGCGGTGCTGCCACAGTCGTGCAGCGCGAAAGAACAAAAGCGGCGCCGGTCGCGTAAACAATGCAATCCGAGAGGGAGGAAACGAGAGTGACGGCGCACGGGGAGAAGGAAGAAGAAGGGAGGGGAGAGGAGTCCAATGTTCGCAGACGAAGGCGGCGCCCGGGCGGGAAACTTGAAATGGACACGGGACAGCACACCGAGGCAAGGAGAACGCTCCTCCAGATCGAGATCCCGGTCTCGCTCCCAGTCCGTCAAGCGGGCCACGTGGGCCGACAAGGTCAAGGGAGCGACATAGCCGTCTGGGAAGACGAACGCATCAAGCAAAGAAACGACAGGTGAGGCACAGCCAGAGCATAGGATCGATCCCCGTATCCAAGCGCTCGAAGCGGAAAATAGGGAACTTAGACGCGAGCTCGCAGAGCTTAAGGAATCCTTTAACATGAAAGGAAAACTCATAAACCGGCATGAGGTTAGCAACAGTAAACCAGGCCCGTTAGCCGGTCAGTCGAAACGCAAGGCGCTCAACCCGGAACCTTTTAGCGATACAGAGGAGGAAGAAGAGGGCGACATAACCGAGGTCAACGAGACCCCGTCCGCCGCCTCGGCTTCCCCCGTCAAAAACGAGGGTAAACTGGAAAAGACCCTGAGTAGGATTATGGAAATGCTCTCCGCCATAGAGTTGAGAGTAACGCTATTAGAAAGACCTAAGGCTCAGTCCAAAAGTAGACAAACAACACGTACTGAACCGCTCCCGACAGGATCTAATCCCGACGGGGGCGCCACAGGTCTCTAAAATTTCACAGTAAACAAGATGGCTAACACAAATAATACCGTTAAAATTTGGCAGTGGAACTGCGCTAGCTTCCAGAGGCGCAAGGCTCCGTTAGGTCAGCTCGTCAGATCGGTGACAGACAAGCCACAAGTGATATTACTGCAGGAGACGCTGTCGGAGAAGGAGATTACTCTGTCGGGGTATCGCGCAGTAGCGTACAAAGGCGAAGCGGGGAGAGGCATCGCCGCCTTAGTTAAAAAGAGTGTCTCTTTTGTGGAGCACACCGTTCCAAAATATCGTAGCGGACTAGAAGCACAATTGATCGAGCTCGTTCCCAGTAGATCGAGCAACGCGAATGTCTTTATTCTTAACGTTTACAGTTCGCCTGCAGATAAGAACAGAGACTTTAATGCACTATTCCATTCCGCAATCAGGGCAGCCAGAAACGCGCCCCTCTTAATTGCGGGGGACTTCAACGCTCCGAACACGGAATGGGGATATGGCTTTAACAGCAAGAAGGGCACAAACTTAGCCGGATGTGCAGCCGATTTTAACCTCACGCTTGTTACAGATCCTAGGTTTCCCACTAGAAGGGGTAATTCGGTCAGTCGAGACACAACGCCAGACCTCACATTCTTCCGAAATATCGAGGGCACGTGGGATAATCTTCAGGAGGACTCGGGTAGTGACCACTACGTTCTCGAAATCGCGGTGCAGGTCAAACCCAAACCTCCGGTCAAATACGAATACGTCGATTGGGATCTTTTCCGAAAAATTCGAGCCGAAACCGCCCCCTCAAGTGAATCCTTCAAGGAACTAATTACCAATCTTAAACAGGCCGTCAAAAACGCGACCAACGAAATCAGCACAAAACTTGAAGTCCCCAAAATGGACTCTCGGTTAGCGCATCTCCTGGAGGCTAAACACGCTCTTGGAGAGAGGTGGAAAATACAGAAATTAAATCGCCGATTACGAGCCAAACTAACGTCACTAAACAAGGAAATAGAGTACTATTCCAAGCAACTGGCCCTGCAACAGTGGGACGAAACGTGCAACGAAACGGACGGTCGCATGAGAAGAGGTAGTAAGTGGAATCTGCTTAAAAGCCTCCTAAACGATAAACAGTCCCGGAGTGTGCTAAATCTCGCCGTCGATAGGCTCATCCATAAGCAGGTCACCTCGGGCCTCACAAACGATGTAATTGTCAACGACCTGGCGCGAACTTACCTACACGTCAAGGAAAGAGATTCGCAAGGCGTAAGCGCGAGAGCAGCTTACACGGGGCTAGACAGGCCAGAATTAGACGAACCTTTTACGGTTCCAGAAATCATAGACGTACTCTTCAACCTAAATGGAAGATCGGCCCCGGGCCAGACGGGGTCACCAACAAGCTCCTCCGGAACCTGGACGACAAGGCCATCGAAATCCTAACGGCAGAGATAAACGAGGTGTGGAGCACGGGGCAGGTCCCGTCGGAATGGCGCACCGCCAAAGTGGTGCTCATCCCCAAACCGGGGAAACCTCCGCACATAAATAACCTGCGTCCCATCTCTCTAACATCGTGCATTTTCAAAGTGGCAGAACATGCAGTACACAATCGAATCGTCGAACACGTCGAAAACCACGAACTATTTAGGCGTAATGTAATAGGTTTTAGAAAGGAACTCTCCACACAGGACGCAATGCTCCTCCTGAAAAGATCTATATTCGATAACGAGACGCGGGACGTACGAGGTATCATTGCACTCGATCTCGCTAAGGCCTTTGACAAGGTGGCTCACGAACACATCTTGAACGAAATTTCCCATCTCAACCTAGGGCGGAAATTCTTTAATTTCACTCTCTCGTTCCTATCGGAAAGGAAAGCGTTCCTTCGACTGGGCACGATCTCGGGCGGTCCGTACGAACTGGGCAACTGCGGAACCCCTCAGGGCTCGGTCCTATCCCCGCTACTATTTAATATCGCCATGCATAAACTCTCTGAAAGGCTGGCCGCACTCCCAAAAATAGGCCACGCAATCTATGCAGACGATATCACAATCTGGTCCCCGGGGGGATCTTTGGCCGATCTGGAGCAATCTCTCCAGGCGGCCATAGATGTAACAGAAGAATTTCTTAAATGCACGGGTCTCAAGCTGTCACCGACCAAATCCGAACTCCTCCTCTACAGACAGTCGAGGCAGGGCGTTAGGAACCTCGAGCCTCTGGAAACGCTGCCAGTCGAAATTACAACACGAGAAGGGCACCCCATTCCGAGGGTGAACTCCATCAAAATTTTAGGACTTCTAATCAACGCCAAAGGCTGTAATGCAGAAGCTCTAAACAAGCTGAGCGCGCAGGCGGGAAATATACTAAGACTCATAACTAGAATCGCAAGCAAAAGGGGGGGACTCAAGGAGGACAACCTACTCAGGGTCTTCCAAGCTTTCTTCATCAGTCACATTACTTACACGGCACCGTACCTCAAGTGGAGCAAAATTGAACAGAACAAACTCGACACACTCATCAGGTCCGGCGTCAAAAGAATGCTCGGTATTCCACAATGCGCTAGCTCATTAAAACTACTTGAACTCGGAATTCACAATACCACAGACGAATTAATTGAAGCACAGTTTATTGCCCAGATCTCCAGGCTTTTGTCAACTAAGCCGGGAATTAAATTTCTTGATGAAGCTGGTCAACTCCCTATACAGGCACCGCTCAACCGACACCCCCTGTCTAAATTAGCCCGTGAAGGTATAAAGGTTGAGCCCGTGCCGAGGAACATCCACCCAATATATAACGAATGTCGCAGAAGAGCGCGGGCTAGAGCCATCCTTCGACGAATAGATCCTTACGGGGTAGATGCATTCTTCGTTGACGCCGGCAAATATGGCAGCGAAGACAGGTTTGCAATCACGGTCGTTGACGCGCGCGGAACACTTATCAGCGCCGCATCAATCTACGCCAAACACGCGAACGAGGCGGAGGAAACCGCGATAGCCTTGGCTCTTCAAGCCGCAAAAGGCCCGGCGTCCATTTTCTCCGACTCGCGCACGGCGGTCAGGGCTTTCTCGTCCGCTCTAGTTTGTAAACACGCAGCCGACATCGTTAACAGATGCTTTCGTATTAATACGCCAGAAGAAACTGCAGGTCATACCATAGCATGGTTCCCGGCCCACATGGACGATGCAACTAACCGAGCGGGTTGCAACCCTAACGAGCGAGCCAACTGCCTGGCGCGTGAATTCACGAACCGCGCCAGAGCTAGCAGTCCGGCTCTCCCGCAGGATTGCCCCTTCAAAGATAAACCTACAACCTTTCACGAAATTACGTCACATTACAGACACAGCAGGAGAAAATTCCCTCCCCCCAGTCCGAAACTGCACAGGGCTCAAGCTGTTACTCTCAGGCTTTTACAGACGAGATCGTACCTCACCCCGAGAGCGCTTAGTTGGATAGACCCGAACTTTCCGCAATCGTGCTCCAAATGCGGTCACGCGTGCTGCTCCTTCGACCACATGCTCTGGCTGTGCCCGTACAACGCGGGCTCCGACTTTCATAACAAGTCTAAGTGGGACGCCTTGCTGAAGAGCTCGGATTTCCCAAGCCAACTTCAGGCCGTCCAGAGGGCCCGCGACGTCGCGGAGAGTCACCATCTCCCTGTCCCGTCGTGGGCGGAGCCACCAACTTGATCGGGGAGCCTTCGGTTCCCCCCAATCAAGTTCCTCAGGACACTCTAATAAAGTTCTTGTCACTGTCACTGCAGTTGCCGATGAAAAATTACGCCGTAAAAACCCAAGCATGCGATTAGCGTTACCGTAAATGCGATTCATATGAATGTTCCATGTAAGATTGTGCGTAATGTAGATATCAAGATATTTGTATGATGATACATTTTCTACAGGTATATTGTTCATATTGTACGTAGGAAGTGTGGTATTTCTTACAACACGGGACACACGCATCGCCTTACATTTATTAGAATTGAGCTTCATTTGGGATCTAGCACACCATGATGTTACTATGCCAATGTCTTATTGAAGGGCATCGCAGTCGCCAGAGTTAGAAATGACACGATAGAGAACACAGTCATCGGCGAATAACTTAATTGATGATTTAATTTGGTCTGGGAGGTCATTAATATAAATTAATAATGGTCCTAGAACCGAGCCTTGCGGTACACCGGAGGTTACTCGACCAGTGGAAGAGAAGTATTCGTTAGCATAAACAAATTGGGAACGGTTAGACAAAAAATACTTGATTCAAGCAAGCACGTTACGATCAATGTTCAGGTTACTTAATTTAGTTAAAATAATTCGTGTGAAACAGTATCGAATGCTTTGGCGAAGTCTAAAAAAATGCAGTCAATAATAACGTTAGCATCCATGGCCTGGAATAAATCATTAGTGAATGACAAAAGCTGTGCCTCGCAGGAATAGTGTTTTCTAAATCCGTGTTGGTAGGGGGTGAAAAATAAGTTTGACTCGAGAAATGAAACCAGGTGTGAGTAAATTATGTGCTCCATTAATTTGCAGGGAACGCTGGTTAGGGATATAGGTCTGTAATTAAGTGGGGAGTACCAACTGCCAGATGTATGTACGGGAATCACCATCCCTGCCTTCCAATCATTCGGAAGGATGGTGGTTTGAAGTGACCGGGAGCAAAGATTTCGTTCAGAATTATAGATGAATAAGTAATAGTTCCCTTAAGAAATTTCGTGTGGATACCATCTACTCCCCTGCATGCAAAAACTTTTGAGGTCTGTATCAACTTTACAACGCCATCAAGGTCAATAGTAATAGGAAGCATTGGAAAATAATGCACATCAGAAAAAAACAGCGCTTGCGCACAGCACAGAATCCGAAAATACAGAGATGAACGCGTCATTCAATAATTCACAACAGACACTGGGATCGACAGGTTCGTTGTTAAGATCACACAGTTCAACGGCACTAGATTTTTTACCGTTGACCACACTCCAAAATTTCTGTGGGTTGTCTTTCAAAAAAGAAGGCAACGTATGCTCATAAAATGTTGTTTTGGACTCTGCTACAGCATTCTTGTAGTTGCTCAGTGCTATTGTGTAAGCATTCCAACGCTCATGATTGCCAGTTAATTTTGCTCGTCGGAAAAGCCTTTTTTTTTGTTCAGTAAACCTTTAAGACGCGAGTTGAACCAGGGTGCGCGAGAATTAGAATAAATACGTTTTTGCGGGATGTACCGGTCAATTAAGGAGTTGGCTTTTTCTCTGAATATTGACCAGTTTTCTTCAACCGATCGAGTGTGGAAACTTGGAATGTAGTCAGTGATGAAAGTTTCTAGTTCGGCATTAATTGCGGCAAAATCAGCATTTTTGTAATCACGTATAACTTTCGACGAGGTAACAGATAAGATGGCTAACTGCAAATTACACTGGATTATACAATGGTCGCTAATACCCGGTAGGTAAGTAAAGGGCGAAACAAATTCCGGGGATGCAGTAAGGATTAAATCTAGGATATTAGCCGAGTGTGCAGAACATCGAGTAGGCTTCAGAACAAGCTGGTGCAGGTTAAAATCGAGGCAAAGGCTGATGAATTCGGAATATTCAGAACAGCATTCTTGGGTTGAAGGGGGATCAGTAAGCCAGTTAATGCCAGGAAAGTTAAAGTCCCCAAGGAGTATTAGTGGCGTGGAAGGGAACCGTAAAATTAGACTATTTAAGGCATCGTGAAGGTCTGAACAAAATGTGTTAGGTGAGGAAGGGGGCCTGTAAACGACGCAAATGATAAAATTTTTTGCGTTCGAAGCCTACGCGCGTGCACACTATCTCTAATGGTGACGCAAGCTCAATTGCAGCAGCGGTAATCGAATCACGAGCACCGATAAGTACACCGCCACCACACCGCAAATCACGGTCATGTCGATAGAAACGGTAAACACCCTCGCATTCCAAAATTTCACGGTCTTCAATTTTGCTAGAAAGCCATGTCTCTGTCAGGAGAACAACATCGGTACTGCACGTGTCAACGACAGAAGATAAAGCATCCCGCTTGTTGCATACGCTGCGAATATTTTAATACAAAAGAGAAATATTTTTTGCCACCGGACAATGACTCCGCTATGTTTGTGAATTGCTAGGCCCATCAGAAGGTGCATTTGGGACAGAATTTGTTGAACGAAGCTCGTTTATGTGGATTTCGCAGACTCGATCAGTTACCGGACAGTAAACGTAAGTTTTTTTGTCGATTTGTAGACGGTTAAGCCGTAGCACATATTTCTGTCCGCTAGCCTTTCCGAATTCAATCAATTTTTTCTGTGACAAGCGTGTGGCGCGGCAGAAGTCTTCGCTAACAGAAATGCCAGAACCTTTGAATTTTTTTCTCTCAGTGAAAACCTTTTCCTTAAGTTTTGAGGACGAGAATTTTACGATTATGGGCCGGTGTTTATTTACTGCATATGAACCCAGCCTGTGGGCGCGGGAAATGGCTTCGTCTATTAAAGTTATCTGTAGTAAACTGGTAAGGCAGTTTCGAATTTTAGTTTCAGATTCGGACCAGTTCTCAGCTGGGACGTCAGGAATCCCGTAGAATATAAGGTTGTCACGGCGAGAGCGGTCTTCCAGCTCGTCCAACCGAGAAGTTATTGCTGCAGTTTGGTCTCGCACATCTTCATCGACTACTCTCGGTAGATCAACACCATTCTGATTTGCTTCATATGATTCCACCAGTGATTCAACTGTTGCGAGCCTACTGGCTAAGCTGGAAACTTTTTCCTCAAGTTTTTGCTGATTAGCTCGAACCTCTGACAGCATCCCTATTACCTCGGTATGGCGTGCGTCACTTTTAGCCGACAAGGCGGCAATGGCGTCTAGAATCTCCTTTTTGAGGACCAGGGTTCTGTTCCACATCCCCAGCTAACATAAGCAATTTAACAACATATATACACTCAAAAAATCACAAAGAATCACCAGTGGGCCTGGGTAGAGCAGCAGACAGATATTACTGGATCGCTTAGCGTGCAACGACGGGTGTTAACCAACCTGTACAACAAACAAGGACGGGTTTTGAAGCGGTTGCACGGCTGCCGCTCCGTCCAGCCCACTCATATATATATATATATATATATATATATATATATATATATATATATATATATATATATATATATATATATATATATATATATATATATATATATATCATCGTCATCAACCCACTCTATGTCCACTGCAGGACGAAGGCGTCTGCCTGCGATCTCCAATTGTCTTGCGCCAACCCCCGTCTTGCGCCAACCGACTCCAACTCGCGCCCGCAAATTTCCTAATTTCATCGCTTCACCTAGTCTTTTTTCGTCCTCGATTGCGTTTTCCTTCTTTCGGCACCCATTCTGTTACCCTAATCGTCCAACGGTTATTTAACCGGCGCATTACATGACCTGCCCAGCTCCATTTTTTCATATTGATGTTAATTAGAATATCGTCTATACCCGTTTGCTCTCGGATCCAAACTTCTCTCTGTATCTTAACGTTATGTCTAGCAATCTTCATTCCATCGCTCTTTTCGCGCTCCTTAACTTGTTCTCAAGCTTCTTTGTCAATCTCCAAGTTCCTGCCCCATATGCCAGCACAGGTAAAAGGCACTGATTGTACACCTTCCTTTTCAATGATAATGGTAAGCTTCCACTCAGGAGCTGGCAATGTCTGCCGTATGCGATCCAACCCATTTTTATTCTTCTGTGAATTTCCTTCTCAGGATCAAGGTTCCCTGTGATTAATTGACCTAGGTAAATGTACTCCTTCACAGACTCTAGAGGCTGACTGGCGATCCTGAACTCTTGTTCCTTTTCCAGGCTGTTTATCATTATCTTTGTCTTCTGCATATTAATCTTCAACCCCACTCTTACACTCTCTCTGTTAAGGTCCTCAATCATTTGTTGTAACTCGTCCGCATTGTTCCTGAATAAAACAGTGTCATCGGCAAACCGAAGGTTGTCGAGGTATTTGCCGTCGATCCTTACTCCTAAGCCTTCCCAGTTGAATAGCGCGAATACTTCTTCCAAGCATGCAGTGAATAGCATTGGAGAGATTATGTCTCCCTATCTGACCCCTTTCTTTATAGGTATCTTCCTGCTTTTCTTGTGTAGAATTAATGTAGCTGTGGAACCTCTGTAGATTTTTTCAAGGTATTTACATAAGCGTTTTGTACTCTTTGATTACGTAACGTAATGCCTCTATGACTGCTAGTATCTCTACTGAATGAAATGCCTTTTCGTAATCTATGAAAGCCATATAGAGAGGTTTATTGTAATCTGCGGATTTTTCGATAACCTGATTAATGACATGGGTGTGATTCATTGTAGAGTATCCCTTCCTGAAGCCAACCTGTTCACTTTATTGACTAAAGTGCAGTGTTGTCCTTGTTCTATTGGAGATCATTTTGGTAAATATTTTATATAATACTGGGAGTAAGCTGATGGGCCTATAATTTTTCCATTCTTTAACGTCTCTCTTTTTGTGGATTAGTATAATGTTTGCATTCTTCCAGTTTTCTGGGACCCTTGCAGTTGATAGATACTTCGTATAAAGAGCTACCAGTTTTCCAAGCAGTATGGCCTCTCGATCATTGAATAAATCGACTGTTATTCCATCTTCTCCTGCTGCTCTTCCTCGTTTCATGTCTTGCAGGGGCCCTTCTGATCTCATCGCTAGTTATAGGAGAAGTTTCTGTATCCTGTCCTTTACTGTTTCTAGCGGAGGTATCCTGACTCCTCCGGGTATTGTACAGGTCAGTATAGAATTCTTCCGCTTATTTTACTATATCTTCAAGATTGCTGATGATATTACCCTGCTTATCTTTCAGCGCATATATGTTGGTTTGTCCTATCCCAAGTTTTTTTCTGACTGATTTCAGGCTGCGTCCATATTTTACGACTTCTTCAGTCTTCCTCATGTTATAGTTTGGAATATCCCTTATTTGCGCCTTCTTGATCAGTTTTGACATTTCCGAATATTATATCTTATCTCTTGAGTTGGACACTTTCATTTTTTGTCGTTTCTTTATTAGGCCCTTTGTTACTTGGGAGAGCATGCCTACTCGTTGCCTTGGTGCCTTGCCTCCCACTTCAATTACTGCCTATGAGGCCAACCTATATATAGTTACGGTTTCATTCATTAGCTCTATGTCATCATCATCTCTCTGTTCTATGGCAGCATATTTGTTTGCAAGTACCTGCCTGAATTTGTCTGCTTTTACCCTTACAGCCTCTAGGTTGACCTGTTTCTTCTTGACCAATTTAGCTCTTTCGCTCTTCAAATTGAGCTGAATCCTAGCCCTCACTAACCTATGATCACTGCACTTTACCCTACCTAAAACTTCTACATCCTGCACTATGCTGGGATCAGCTGAAAGAATGAAGTCAATTTCAGTTCTTGTTTCACCACTAGGGCTTTTCCAGGTCCACTTCCTCTTGCTACGTTTCCTGAAAATGGTGTTCATTATTCTAAGGTTATTCCTTTCTGCGAATTCTACCAGCATCTCTCCTCTAGCGTTCCTAGAATCGACGCCGTAGTTGCCAATTGCTTGTCAACCAGCCTGCTTTTCCCCCACTTTTGCATTGAAGTCGTCCATTACTACAGTATACTGAGTTTGCACTTTTCTCATCGCTAATTCAACATCTTCATAAAACTGATCTACTTCCTCATCATCGTGACTGGGCGTTGGAGCGTAGGCATGTACTACCTTTAATCTATACTTCTTATTAAGTGTGATTACGACTACAGCTACCCTCTCATTAATGCTGTAGAATTCGTCAATGTCGCCCGCTATGTCCTTATGGATTAGGAATCCTACCCCGTATTGCTTCTTATCTAGGAGATTTCTATAGCAAAAGACATGCCCGTTATTCAGCAATGTATAAGCCACACCAATTCTAATCTCACTAAGGCCGATGATATCCCAAACAATGTCTGATAATTCCTCAGAGTCCTGCTAAGCTAGCCTCGCTCGAGAAGGTTCGGGTGTTAAACGTTGCAAGGGTCAGTTTCCATTGGCGGCCTGACCTGAGCCACAGATTCTTAGCCCCCTCTGCTGCGTTACAGGTCTGACCGCCACCTTGGTCAGGTGCTCCGCAGCTGCTGGGCACTGAGGACCATTGGGTAATTGAGTTAGTCATTTCGGAGGGGGTGGCCGAATACAGCACCAGGGATTCCTTGTCTGGTGAGGGAGTGTCTTGTTCAAGCTTTGTAGGCCTTCCTAATTTGGTTGTACCTGGATTAGTGTAGTTCCACTCGCTCTCGGCATCTTTTGCCGGTGACAGGCGTCACTTCAAGCCTGCAGAAGTTGTGCACTGGAGGAGGTGAATTTCAAGCTCACCATCATATAAAAAAAACTTCTGGCGGGATTCGAACTTCAGACTATGGCAACCGAGCATTCGCCATAGCTCAGTCAGATAATCCCGCAGGCGTGGAGGCTACCTTATCGCCGACAAGTACAGCTCCGCGGGCCTTACATGCCTAAAAATTTCTTTGAGTCGTCTGCCATAGAAGGGTTTTCCTAATCGCCATGCGTAACTCTATATACAATGATTTCGAAGCGGTTCCGGCCTCGTAGTTCCGGTGTCGCACGTGCGCAGGTGACATGGCGTAGTATTGCTCAATTGTCCCGACATCGTGGTTTCGGAGTCACCTGCACGCAAGCGGTCATGAACGCGGTAGGTATACGATGCATTTTCGGCGAACTTGAACAATACTTAAATGTAGTGGGAAAAAGAAAGAAAATTAGAAGAAATAAAAGCATTTCAGCGCTTACCGTTAATTCACTAGTAGCGTGTTCAAGGCGGTACACCAAACAACTGGCGGTCTCGGCTGCCTGTCGAATGCATTGGAGAAGTCTCTCCGAATGAGACGCACCTGGCACTGATGCGCCGCGCAAGGCTGAGACGCCCGATGTTAGGAGGGCGCATTTACTGAGACTTTCGCTCAAAGGCGAATTCTTGTTGGCGAGACGAGCCGCCAAACAATAGTTCGGAGCCACGCGTAAAATATGCGACCTTGGAAGCGGCCTTGCTCTATGGTTGGAAAGCGCTTATAGGAAGCCTCATTTAAGCTCTTATACGACGCCTCCTTTAAGCTACACCGTAAGCTTCTGCCTCCGATCAGTTAGACATTGTTTCTGCACTTCCCGTGGGAAACATATTAACGGCCCATATACCACCAAAGTTGCAATACTTGCAATTTACTAGTACTTGTTAAGAGCTAGTTTCACCATAAACCGTATTGCTTTCGTCACCGTCACTACCACGTGACAACATATATATATATATATATATATATATATATATATATATATATATATATATATATATATATATATAACCGATCGCCGACTGTGTTCACCGCTATAGTTGTGCTGTAAGTGTAACTTGCTTTCGACAGCAGAAATTCGTCCAATAAAGATTTAATTTCGCCATTTACAGTTTTGCTACTCTGTACGTCACAGTCACGACGTGACATCTGGTGGAGGTGCTTTTCGTTCATGTACCATACGCCCCCGACAAGCCGTGATCCAAGCCCCGGGCCGCAAAGAGAACACCAACGTAGTCCCGGACCATCGAGCAAAGCCGCCGGCTGTAATAGCTGCCCCCGAAGCACGGACTTCTACCTGAGAAGACCAAGAATTAACTTTGTGGCCAAGACAACCCAAATGGCAGCCGCAGCGCGTCCCCCATCGTTCTGCAACAGCCCAGGGAGCCACCCACTTTCCATGGATCATCGTCTGAAGTCGCAGAAACCCGGCTGGAGACCTATGAACGAATCGAGACTTTCAATAACTGGGACTCCGACGACAAGCTGCGGCAAGTATACTTAGCCTTAGAAGACGCCGCCACAACTTGGTTTGAGAACCGGGAGTCGACCTTGACAACATGGGATCTGTTCCGTAGCGGCTTCCTGCGGATGTGTACAAGTGTCATGCGCAAGGAAAAGGCCCAAGCTATGCTAGAAGCCCTTGTACAACTACCCAAGAAGACCATAGCGATCTTCACCGAGGAGATGACGCGCCTGTTCCGCCACGCCGACCCGGAACTGTCCGAAGAGGAAAAAGTGCGCTTCTCGATGCGAGGCGTAAAGCAAGAACTTTTCGCCGGAATGATCCGCAACCCACCGAAGACCGTAGCGGAGTTCTTGATAGAGGCAATGACCATTGAGAAAACTCTAGAAGTGACCACCAAGCGCTCACACCGCTGGCACCATCCAAGCATGTACTGGGCTCCGGTGATCTCCAAGAAACCATCAGGGCCATTGTGCCCGGAGATTAACTGCTCGAAATGTTTCCTTCATCGCAACCTCAGGTGCCCTCAGTTACTGACATCGCCAAGGACGAACTTAGACGGTCACTGGGGGTTACCGAAGTGCAGCCCGAATCGTTGCTACCCGTGCCGGAAGTGATGACCTACGCCGCCGTCACCCGTCATCAAGGTCCCCCTCGCCGCATTTCGTCGTCCACCGCCGCCGTATTCGGCGCGCCCCCGACAACCGCCCGCTCTGTTATCACTGCGGGGAAGCCGGACATGTCTACCGACGATGCCCATACCGCGAAATGGGACCACGAAGGTTCGCCGTCAACGCTCCTCGCCCGCTGCAAGGTGAACGCTCTCACGATATCGCCGACTACCTCGCCGCTACTCAGTGGAGCTCTCGACGACCGTCCCGTTCGACGACAACAGGCCGTTACCTGTCGCCGCAGCGCCGTCCATACACTGGTCCAGCCAGGAGCCGCTCTGTGAGCCCATACCCGGAAAACTAAATGTAGCAACCGATGGAGGTGGGGTTGCTGTTCGTGGAACTGAAGAAGATCCTCCGTAGCAGACGAAGACGCCGAACAGAGTATCTCTACGACATAACGACACGCCGCCGTCTCGACAAAGTCTGGAAGCAAAGAATACGCCGACGAAAGACGACCTGACCACGTTACGTAGCAGCAACAGGTCCACGCGACGCAGCCGTGATCTGACGCCAAGACCCAACTGTAACGCACGACAAAGAACCACCGACATCGACGTGATTCTCGACGGCCACGCAGTCACCGCTGTAGTGGACAAAGGGGCCGATTACTCCGTCATGAGTGGACACATCGCCGCCCAGTTGAAGAAAGTTAAGACTGCATGGGAAGGCACTCAAATTCGGACTGCTGGAGGACACCTGATAACGCCGACTCAAATCTGCACGGCAAGAATTACCGCTCATGACCGGACTTACCCTGCTTCCTTGTTTATCCTGCAACAGTGTTCACGAGACGTCATTCTCGGCATGGACTTCCTGACCAACACGGCTCAATCATCGGCCTGAAGTCGAAATCGATAACGCTGTCGGAAGATCAAGCGACACTGCCGGAGAGCTCTCGTAGTCACCATGCCTTGAGTGTACTCCAAGATCAAGTCAGCATCCCGCCCCGCTCCAGCATTGTCAGTTCCGTCGGCACCAAAACACCTGCAGACGTAGAAGGCGTCATCGAGGTTGACCAACGTCTACTACTCAACCGTGCAATTTGTGTCTCAAGAGGGATCGCTCGACTGCACGGAGGAAAAGCAGAAGAGGCGGACAAACTTCAGCCAGGAGTTCAAGCACATGAACAAGGGCACCACGATCGCATACATCGAGGAAATTCTGGAAACCAGCAATGCGTTTGTCCCCTCGGACTCAGCCGCATCTACCCCGGCGACCATGGTTCCCGGACCAGGCTACGACATTAATCCAAGTCTCCCCGTGATTAAGCAACAGCAGCTGAGAAGTCTTCTCCGACGATGCAAAGACTGCTTTTCGACGTCATCGAGGATTCGACAAACACCAGTTGCAAAGCATCGCATAATAACCGAAGAGTGCGCTCGACCACTCCGCCAGAGCCTTTACCGAGTTTCGACCCGAGAACGCGAATCTATTAGGCTGTGCTCGGCGCCTGCAACGTTCCAGCGCGTCATGGACATGGTGTTAGCAGGGTTGAAATGACAGACCTGTCTTGTTTACTTGGATGACGTCGTCGTCTTTGCCGGAAATTTCGACGATCACCTTAGGCGGACTGCGACACTGCTAGTGGCCGTCAAGTCATCAGGGCTCACTCTAAAGCCGGAAAAGTGCCGGTTCGTGATGAACTTCTGTTCCTGGGACACGTCATCGGCAAATCTAGAGTCTGCCCCGACCCACAGAAGACAGCCGCCATCGCAAAGTTACAGCAGCCTACCGACAAGGAGGTGTGCGTAGATTCTTTAGCATGTCTGCCTGAAACATGCGCTTTGTCAAGGACGTTTCACGCATTGCTGAGCCGTTGACACATCTAACTAAATGGGACGTCGAGTTCAAGTGGGGAAACGCCACAGGCCGACGCATTTCAAGAACTCAAACGACGCATGCAGTCGCCGCCCGTACTTGCGCACTTCGACGAGGACGCCGATACAGAAATCCATACTGACGTCATTAGCCTAGGCCTCGGTGCCGTTCTAGTACAGAGGAAAAACGCACTTGAACGGGGGCGATAGCTTACGCTAGTCGGTGGCTGTCAAAAGCGGAAGGCAATTATTCTACTACCGAAAAGGAATGCCTCGCCATCATTTGGGCTACAGCCAAATTCCGCCCATACCTATATGGCAGGTCATTCAAAGCCGTCAGCGACCATCACGCGTGGTGTTGGCTAGCGAATTTAAAGGATCCTTCAGGATGGCTGGCGCGGTGGAGCCTCAGACTACAAGAATACGACATCACTGAAATCTACAAGTCCGGGCGAAAACACTCTGATGCCGATTGCCTATCACGCGCACCTATTGACCCGCCGCCGCAAGATGACTAGGATGACGACGCCTTCTTTGCTGAACAATAACGAGCAGACCCAGAGCTAAAAGGCGTCGTCGAGTATTTGGAAGGGCACAATGACTTTGTCCCTAGGGAATTTAAACGAGGATTGTGTTCGTTCTGGCTTCAAAACTAACTACTAGTAAAAAAGAACATCTCACCAATGCGCGCCTACTACCTTCTTGTTGTTCCCTCAGCGCTTCATCCAGAAGTACTGCATGCCCTGCATGACGATACGACCGCTGGGCACCTCGGATTCTCCCATGTGCTATCGAGGATACAGGAAAGGTATTACTGCCGCGCCTGATCGCCGATGTTGCCCGTTACGTCAAGTCATGCCGAGACTGTCAGCCACGCAAGACACCACCGACAAAGCCAGCGGGATCGCTACAGCCGATCGAGCCTCCTTACCAACCATTTCAGCATATCGGGATGGATTTCTTGGGACCCTTTCTAACGTCAACAACCGGAAATAAGTGGATCGTCGTGGCGACGGACTCTCACCCGCTTCGCTGAAACGAAAGCTCTGCCGAAAGGTAGTGCAGCTGAAGTGGCGAAATTCTTCGTCGAGAACATCGGGCTGCGACACGGCGCCCCAGGAGTCCACATCACCGACAAAGGAACGGCCTTTACAGCGGAGCTCACTCAAGCCATTCTGCAGTAGAGTCAGACAAGGCAGAGGAGGACAACTGCCTACCACCCACAGACTAACGGTCTTACGGAGCGCCTGAATCAGACTCTCGCCGACATGCTAGCAATGTACATCGGCGTTGAACACAAGACCTGGGATGCCGTCCTGCCGTGCGTAACCTTCGCTCACAACACGGCGGTGCAAGAAACGCCGATCACCCCATTCAAGCTGGTTTACTGCAGGAACCCGATGAGGATAGCAATAGGGGCTTGTTGGTACGGCATATCTTATTTTGTTATAGCGCAAGCTTGACAAGGACAACAGAAGGCACATCTGACACACACAGCGCTACTTTCAACAACAGATTTATTTTTCGTTCTCGTCGCTATATATACACCCTCGACCCGTCATACACCACGTGTAACATTTTTGGGAAAATATACAAAGGATATAAACTGGGAACCACATGTAGGCAATTTCTTGACTCACATATTGAAAGACATGTGCACGTTCAACGCGAACAAAGATAATTCAGCTCTTTTGAAGATAATGAAATGGAAGGTTTACTGACGCATGCGTCGCCAAATGTTGATATGTGTCTGGCTTCTATTATCAAGCGCGTCATTTCACACCTGCTTCTACTCATGATTACTGCTTCTTTAAATCTTGGTTTGCACTTGCATCTCTGGCAATGGATGGCAAGAAAGCCGTCAGCGGCCACGTTGTTAACTTTGTTACTGTGCTCTCGTAGCCTGTCATTTATGCATCTGCCTGTTTGACCGATGTAGGATTGTCCGCACCCGAGAGGAATACGGTATACCACACCGGCGATGCAATCAACGAATTTGTTTTTATGTTCTTTTTCGCATGCGCTATGTGGGACTCTTTCTGGCCTTGTGTTTTTACAGAGGCTGAGCAATTTATTAGGTGCCGAAAACCCAACGTTGATGCCACTACTTCTGGGAAAACCCGTGTATGTAAGGGATCACGGCAACCTTTCTTTTGTTCATGTCAGTGCTCGACGCGTGCACCTGCTCCGAACTGCTTTGCTGCGCCTTCTTAAGCAGTTCTTCTGCGACTGACACAAGCACGTGGCTCGGGTAACCAGCGCAGCTTAAACACGAGGCTTGCCGTTCGAAGCTATCGTGCATTAGGTGTTGGCATGATTTTTTTCAGTGCTTCGCTGAAACACATCTTCGAGATTCCCCTCTTCACAAGCTTTGTATGCGCGGAATGAAATGGTAAAAGTGGCTTACTTGCCCTAGGTTCGTAACACCAGCAGGTTTCGTTATCTGTGAGCACAAACTTGATGTCAAGCAATCTAATCCTCCCGTAACATGGCATTTCAAAGGTCACTTCTAGTGGATTTAGACAGTCACGAATAGTGGTAAAACCATGAGCACATTCATTAGTAAAACAAGCAGATGAACAGTCAATTAAAACTAAAAAGTCGTCAACATATCTAAAAACTTTTACAACCTTAGATTCGTGAAGGCGCAGTGACAGGTCTCTGTCAATTTTGGCTAAAAACATATTACTTAGCACTGGTGCTAGGCAAGAACCTATACACACTCCTTGTTTTTGCAGATACAGGGTACCTTTGTTCTCGATAAACGTGGATGAGAAATAAAACCTAAAACCTTATTTGTCATCCACGTTTATCGAGAACAAAGGTACCCTGTATCTGCAAAAACAAGGAGTGTGTATAGGTTCTTGCCTAGCACCAGTGCTAAGTAATATGTTTTTAGCCAAAATTGACAGAGACCTGTCACTGCGCCTTCACGAATCTAAGGTTGTAAAAGTTTTTAGATATGTTGACGACTTTTTAGTTTTAATTGACTGTTCATCTGCTTGTTTTACTAATGAATGTGCTCATGGTTTTACCACTATTCGTGACTGTCTAAATCCACTAGAAGTGACCTTTGAAATGCTATGTTACGGGAGGATTAGATTGCTTGACATCAAGTTTGTGCTCACAGATAACGAAACCTGCTGGTGTTACGAACCTAGGGCAAGTAAGCCACTTTTACCATTTCATTCCGCGCATACAAAGCTTGTGAAGAGGGGAATCTCGAAGATGTGTTTCAGCGAAGCACTGAAAAAAATCATGCCAACACCTAATGCACGATAGCTTCGAACGGCAAGCCTCGTGTTTAAGCTGCGCTGGTTACCCGAGCCACGTGCTTGTGTCAGTCGCAGAAGAACTGCTTAAGAAGGCGCAGCAAAGCAGTTCGGAGCAGGTGCACGCGTCGAGCACTGACATGAACAAAAGAAAGGTTGCCGTGATCCCTTACATACACGGGTTTTCCCAGAAGTAGTGGCAACAACGTTGGGTTTTCGGCACCTAATAAATTGCTCAGCCTCTGTAAAAACACAAGGCCAGAAAGAGTCCCACATAGCGCATGCGAAAAAGAACATAAAAACAAATTCGTTGATTGCATCGCCGGTGTGGTATACCGTATTCCTCTCGGGTGCGGACAATCCTACATCGGTCAAACAGGCAGATGCATAAATGACAGGCTACGAGAGCACAGTAACAAAGTTAACAACGTGGCCGCTGACGGCTTTCTTGCCATCCATTGCCAGAGATGCAAGTGCAAACCAAGATTTAAAGAAGCAGTAATCATGAGTAGAAGCAGGTGTGAAATGACGCGCTTGATAATAGAAGCCAGACACATATCAACATTTGGCGACGCATGCGTCAGTAAACCTTCCATTTCATTATCTTCAAAAGAGCTGAATTATCTTTGTTCGCGTTGAACGTGTACATGTCTTTCAGTATGTGAGTCAAGAAACTGCCTAGGTGTGGTTCCCAGTTGATATCTTTTGTTTTTTTTTTAAATGTTACACGTGGTGTATGACAGGTCGAGGGTGTATATATAGCGACGAGAACGAAAAATAAATTTATTGTTGAAAGTAGCGCTGTGTGTGTCAGATGTGCTTTCTCTTGTCCTTGTCAAGCTTCCGCTATAACAAAATAATGCAGGAACCCGACGACGATTCTCGACGCCATGCTGTCGCACGTCACCGATAAAGAATCTTGAGGTCGCCAGCTATCCCTAGCGCGCCGGAAAAGACCGCCAGCTCGCCCGTCTACGGATCAAAAAACCAGCAGCGTACTGACAGCCGACACTACAATCTCAAACGACGATGCATCGAGTACCGGCTCGGCAACCGTGTTTGGGTTTGGACCCCGACACGCCGGCGAGGACTCAGTGAGAAACTATAGCGATGCTATTTTGGACTATGCAAGATCATCCGACGTATTGGCGAACTGGACTATGAGGTCGTGCCAGAGGGCATTTCGCATTCTCAGCGACGCCGCGCACAATCCAAAGTGGTCCACGTGGTGCGTCTTAAGCCCTTTACGCACGCTGACGAACTTCCTTATTTTGTTGTTTCTTTGCTACTGTTGTTTTTGTTTATTACTTCCGTTTGTTTGCAGCATCGGGTCTATGCTTTTAACAGGGGGGTATTGACACGTGTATTTGTTTGTCTTTTCCGGGAGACCGCTTGTCACCGCATAACAAATGTTATCGCACAGCGCAGGACGCGCCTGCAGCTTTCAGAAGCTTCTGGAATGTTAACGATGGTTCCATCCGCTGTTTGTCCACAGCGGTTCCATCCACAGTCGGCGATCGTCAGAAATCTGGTAGCGGGTCAACACGTCGGCTTTTATATATCAGTCGTCGAATGTTCCAGAGTAATCGCTAAAACCCGTGTATCTTCCACAAAGTTCTACACTATTCGCGTCGCACATGCATGCAGTCAGATTACACAAGGTTCGGCGACAGACAGCTGATGGAACCATCGATAACATTCCAGAAACTTCTGAAACCTGCAGGCGCGTCCTGCACTGCGCGATAACATTTTTAGGCGGTAAAACATGGTCGCCGGATTAAGATAAACAAGTACGCGTGTCTATATATATATATATATATATATATATATATATATATATATATATATATATATATATATATATATATATAGAGAGAGAGAGAGAGAGAGACAGAGAGAGAGAGAGAGAGAGAGAGAGATTTAGGAGTCTCCTGAAGTTCCGCCCACATGCGCGTGCGCGTATCGTGTACACACAGTGTACTTGTTCTTGATGCGGGGGCGATCTGCCCGTTGCATCTATCACACAGCGTGTGATGCAAAAGTAAAACACATTATGGCAAACAATTTGGAAAAGGGCCCTGGCTAATGTCCATAAAGTGTACGCGGCAGGTTCCCGTAATGTCCCTCGTGAACATGCAAGGAATATCCTCAGGGCACGGAAAGTGTGGCTACACGGTCACGTGAGGGACGTCTACAGGACGTATTCGACACATCCCTAGGGTGTCCATGTCCTAGCAGTAGGTTTCCATAGAAGTAGGACGGCATTGTTGTCACTCTGTACTGCATACATTTTAGGGACATATGCCACGGCCTTTTACACAGTGTTTGCCATAGACAGAATTTATTTGAAGGAAGGCAGAGAGATAGACCTGAGCTAGCGCTCTCTAGCCTTACACTCTGGACATGAGGAAGGGGAATGGGGATATAAAGGTGTTATGAGAAATGATGATGATGAAATAGAAAGAGAGATGCACAACGGTGAAAGAAAGTTCAACATTCTGTTTATAAACATTCAGAAATGTCATCCATGAAGCCGCTGCCGGGTTCTATATCTTGTCTGTAGTCACTAATTGAAATGAACCTTCAAATCTGCAGGGCACGTTTAGCGGCCGGATTCTGGAGACCACAAAGAACCACGCGAATTGACTGCACCAGGTGCTTCAGCATATTCTGAACGCTTTCCTTCTCATATGTCCATCTCCTTGCTTGCCCATTGTGTCGTCGGTTCCATTGTCATTGTCATTCTTGGCTTCATAGCACAGATGACCACTAGGGCCCGCTGGCATCGTCGTGGGACTAGAGGGCAGCAAATGCCATTCAGTGTCTGCCTCAGCTGGTGGAGGCGAATCTTCTCCACGTGCTCTCACCGGCCTCGAATTCACTGTGGGTGTGATCACTGTCCTCGATGCACACACATGCAGAGGCGGTCGTGGCGCCTGCGCCCCGCTATGCATCTCCTCTGAAATGTCTTTGTGGCGCTTCTCTCACGAGCGTTGGTAACTTTAGCGAATAGCTTGAGCAGCCTCCTTACCGGAAGATTGGTATGTTGCCATTTTTAGAAAGATACGAGCTTCTTGTTGCATCTTCGAGTATTCCTTCGAAGTCACTTCGTGAGAGCCAGTACAGATAGAGCATTTAAATGAAAACGCATCACAGTCGTCGGTATTGTGCTCTCCGCCGCAACGCGAGCAGGTGGCTTCTTCTACAAACAGCGCTCACGTGTCTTATCTTTAGACATTTCCGGCACTGAAGAACCTTCGGAACGAATGGTCGTACACGGTGTATCACGTAGCCCACTTTGACAGACTGGTAATGTCGAAGAAGCAAATACTAACTTGATGCATTGGGAGTTCCCCAAGAGGTGAATCTCAAGAATACGCACCGATGACTTAAAGGCTCTTGAGGTCCGCATACTTCATTTCAAAATCCACGTCGGAAATAACACCAGTCGTTGTCTCCTTCCTGTAACTAATAAAGGAGCGGTCGGGGAATGCGCTAAACTGCGGAACGGTCATTAACACCTCCAGTATTTCTGAATTTTTCGCATCTATCATCAGGATGTTCTTGCGAGCGGTGATTCTTGGATTCTCGTCTTGGATTTGCCCAGGGGCCACACTTTCAAACTATTCGCTTCGTAATTGCCTGTTGAGGAAGTTCATGCTATGTGACGTCGAGAGCGGCACGTAAGAAACCGCGAAGGATTCTCGCTCGCTCTGATTCGAAGAAGTCAATCGCATCCTATCCAGACGGCGGCCCGTGGCTACGGTGCACTCGCTGTCCATGACTTCCGGCGTTGAGCTCACCTGGGAATCGAGCTGGTCCGAGCTTCCAAAGACATGTCCAAAAATGAGCGCTGAAGCAGACGACTGACCTTGTTCAGGTGGTCGTGGGAGCGTCTTCTTGCTCACCCTTGATGAAATGACTCCCATGAAAATGGGAAAAACGTAAAAAACTGCTTAACTGCAAGATGTAGATGTAGGTGGAGATCCTTTCTGATCTATTGACACGTACCCACTCTAAAGGGTCGACCAAGAATCGGCCGATATATTATAGTAAAGTGTAATAAAAATAAAAAAATTATAATAAGTAAGCTATAATCGAAAAATAGAGATAGAGCGTGCATGATTTTATGAAACTGAATATTGTACATGACCATAAAGTAAAAACAAGTCAAGTTCAATTACGGTGAAAGAAAGGAAGGCTAAAAAAATTTGTATTTGGAGTTTAAATCTCATTGATCCTAAAAGAAAATCTTGGATGACAGCGATAACCTTCCCGTCGCTATGCTCAAGTGTAGAGGCGCCCGAAGAAAGCCCAAGAGGCCCAGAGCACTGGTGAGCCCTGGGCACTTCTTTCGCTTCGTCCCTCCGCCGTACTGTCTATGCACACGCTGTGCGGCAGATTCAAACGACAAAGTGTCGACGGCATCAAGAACAGATGTACTGTATAGGTGCACGCACGTGTGCGCTGAAGTACAGCATACATCTGCATTCTTCTAGGCCTTCCGCTAAGCGCAAGTGCCTAGTTGGATAGTTCTCAAAATGAATTGCATCAGAAAATTTGTGAAGTACGATGTACACACAAGTTGCAGTGATAGCTTCGGGTTCTAAATCTAACATACGAGAAATCATAATTCTGTTACTAGCAAACTCAGACAAAACCTCGATTGGAGTACAAATACTCGCGTGTATGTCAAAAAAGTCCATGCGGGATAACTTCGGACATCCATGGTAGCTAGGATATCCGAAACAGGTCAATGTGCAGCGTCCTTGGGAAACGAGTGGCAGGACGTTCGAAACTGGACGTCCAACGGATGTTAGGGGCGTGCGAAAACCGCATAAGAGATTTTGAATCGAATATCGAGTCAAATGTAAAAAAATATAAAAAAATTATTGCTTACAAATTTTGAGTAAGAAAACACGATGTCGCATATGCTTGGGAGTCTCCTAGGATTGCATGACAAGAATGCAGCAAGTTGTCAGTAACTTATTTAGCTGCATAGAAATCAAGATATACAGTGCAGTCTACTCTTATTAAAGGGAACACCAAATTATCATGCCAGCACTGACGACATCTCAGTTCTAGTATACGAAGGTCTGCATTTTTTTTCAGTGAAATATTTGTTAAATAGAATCAAGTGCTTTCTTTCCTCTAAAGCTAAGGAATTAGTGAAGTTATGTTGTACTGCAGAATTAGGTTCTCAGTTTATTAGCGGACCTGTGTTTTATGGGAGTCTTTCAGTGCTTATAAAGCTTTACTTTCCAGTTTTTTCTCCAAAATATAGATGGGCTTTCACATCTTTACGGCAGGAGGATTATCTATCGCGATAGACGACGATTTTAGGGCGCTTTGTGCGCGATATTTCCGCATTAGGCCGACGTCGGGCCGCTACCCAGGCAACACAATGACTGTGTTTTAGCAAAAGTTTCGTCTGAGAAAGAAAGAACAAGCACAGGAAAGAACGAGGTAGACGAAAAGAGCGCGAACTATTAACTGGGTTTATATTTGTGTCGAATATGCATATATATAGGCAGTGCTCACAGGTGACAACAAACGGAAGGGGAATGAGGATGAGGTGAGGCCAAATCAAGCCAGCCTCATGTAAAAACAAGCTGAGCAGGAAATTGTGTTCAGTGTGATATAAGGCAACAGAAGTATCACTTGCGCAGTCATCGCCCTTTTCTTTGACATGAAAAGCTACTGAGAGCTCGCGGGCTATTTTATTCTTGCTCTGGCCTAGAATGTTCCTTTTGTTGAATAAGTCCTTTACATGCCACGCAATGACCGGGCAATTGTGCTCCATCTCTTTTTCTCATCGACGATGCATGCTCCCCTGCGCTTTCCTTCACGCAGCACTCTGTTTGGCCCGCATGTACTCGTCCACATTTTAGCGGGATTTGATACGCCCGTGGCACATTTCACGAAAGTTTCGGAATGCTTTATTACGCAACCGCTTTTTCGCGTTCCTCCGCTTACCCTCGGGCATAACCCAGCGAGCTTTTTTGGGGCAGAAAAAACAACAGGGACGGCATGCCCTATTTTTGTCACTTTTCTGAGGTTGGGGGCGACGTTGTGCATATATGGCACAACCGTGGGTTTCTTTCTGTGCAAGCACTCAGTGCCGCTGCCACGTTTTCTCTTTACCTTCTTAAGAAGGTTCTCAGCCACTGCTGTGATTACCTCGCCGGAGAAGCCGGCTGAAAGTAGCGTGTTAATTTGGTTATGGAAACTGTCTTGCATTACGTGCGCGCATGATTTCGTAAGAGCAGATTCCAGGCCCGAACTTGCAATCGCCCTCTTAACTATCTTCTAAAAAGTTCTTATAAACAACACAATGACATCCGCAGGAAATCCTCGGGACATACAAGTAAGTACGTTTGGACGTCCTCAGAACGTCCCCACATCAGCCTCAAAGCATCCCAGTCAAGTCCTGTTGTCTGGCCTCAGCACGTCCTCAGATCAGCATTCGATGATCCTTTCAGTACGTGTTGATGACATTTTAAGACCTAGGCATTGCTTGCGCCCAGTAAAAATCCGTGATCTTATTACCTAAAGTAAGCTGTTTCTATCCACTAAGTGAGAAATCCACACTTAAAACTACAGCATGCACTTATACTGCTTGATGGAGAATGCTTTAGAGCCCTGTTGCAGGGGGCCACACGAAATGAAAAGGCAGACCCGTAGTGACGCACGCAAAACCATTTTATTAATTTTACTTATTAACAACACATGTCACACTGACTAAAAAGGTAGAAAGAAGCGTGACAAAGCGAGGGGAATTCTCTGTTTGAAATGTCTTTATTCATAAAAACACTGAAGCGCGAGAGCCCATAGGAGACACTGAAGGAAATAATAAACAGCACATTTTAAAAAACAACTTACATACAAATACAGAGAAATTACAAACGAAAGAGTTTATGCCACATACATGGAAGCACAGAAGCACAAAATTATTGCATGAAGCACCAAAGCAATTGCCTACTGGATATCGAATGTTGCTCTTTATGGTAAAATCAATCCAGTCAATCTTGTTGTTTTCTCATAACGAATACTTTTCAGCTTCTTAGCCGTGACATGATTTAGAAGAATATTAAAGGAGTACTGACACAAAAAAATCCACGTGAGTTTTTCTGCTTTAATAAGTAAATAATGACCCAGTAATCACGGCACGAAACCTCATTTACTTCAGAGCGCGACAGGTAATTATGTGCAGTCTTTTTTGTAGCGACCAGTCGAAGTTTAGGTTCCAGAGAGCAACGAGACGGGAGAAACGGGAACGTAAACAAAGTGGTCACGTGTTCGCAAAAAAAGCCATGACGTATGCTCTGACGCGCAGCCAGCGTGCGCGACCAACTTTCTGAATATTGTCGTGCGACTACCGCATCTGTCGGACGACTGCAGCCAATGACAGCGCCGGTAGCGTGAACGTCATGACCACGTGGTAGACCCGGCGGGGCGAGGCCGGCGAGCGGGCGCCTCGCCGCTCTGATGATGTCTGTTTCTTTTTCTCTCCCTGGTCGAAACGCGGGCCTCTTTCGCCGCTGACGGCGGCACATAAATAGGCTACAATTTGTTTCTGACACGAAATAACTTCTAGAATAAAGTTACCTCGAAAGAGCGCGAGTTATAAAACGTTGTGTGAAATATTAAATCGTTGGCGTGATTTCTACTCGGACGCGGTATAAGCGCAGACGCGCCAGCAATCGTCTGTATACGAAGCGGCTCGCCTGACTGGCGTGTTTACTCATCGCTACTAACGGCACCGGGAAAACTAACCGTATTTTCACTTAAGAGAAACATAAATGTTCAGGCATTGATTGTGCTGACGAATTTAGGCGCTTTATTACGAGCTGCGGACGCATCGCAAGGACCCTCGTCCCCGGACGGCTGGCGAGCTAGGCCTACATCGTCTCCCAGCGATCGCAAGCTCGCCTGGCATGCTCGTTCGCTTCTGTCGGCGCCAATGAAATCAAATGTGCTGCAATTTAAGCTTGACATAACTGTGTACACGTTGTGCCGACTAACATAGGCGCTTCGTTATACGAGCTGCAAGCGATCGTGTCACAAGCGCAAACGGTGCCGGATCAAACGACCGAGCGAGCTATGCCTGCCGGCTCCTGGCCATCGGCGGCTGTCAACGGATCCGGTACTGCTAACGCGGCTTTGCGGAAACACGTCGACAGTGCTCGCATAGACGTGTTTATATTGTCATCGTTTGTTTCAAACAAGATAGCTGTGCAAATACGGTTGCTTACACTTTCTGTTCGAAGTTACGCAGCATTCCGAACTTCCACGCAGGGGCGCCGGTTCTGGGCGGAGCTACCCGCCGCTCGCTCATTCGTACCATGTGTCCCGAATCGCCGCATGCGGCAAGTCGCACACGACGCACCGTACTACAGATCGCACGGAAAATCACACCATGTGTCTCGCGCTTAACGTGGCCATTCACTTAGCGACTCAGATATTGCGGCCGGTGAGGGCGAGGACGAACCTCAACAAAACCCTCGCATCGGCCACGATCAATGGTGAGACACAACAAATCGGCGTTGAACGTTGTGGCAGCGCAGTCAAGCAGATAGTGTGGGAAATATCCCGATGGACAGGACAAAACCTGCAGTTGCAGCCACACGGAGAGCGTCCCACTACAAGTGCAACAGCTAGAAGAAGCAACAACAGAGGAGAAGAGCACATGTAAGCCGCATGGCAGCCAACAAAAATTCGTGACGTGGCCACATGACGTAGCGTTTTCTTGGCTATTTACAATCCCGCTTGATGTCAATGTCGCGAGCTGCTCTGTTTTGCGGTTGGCTGCGCGCACTTACTTTAAGATTGATTTTAAATACGTTCTAAGCGATATTCGCCGCTGATATTTTATAGACGATGTGTGTGTGACCAACTAAATCGATCTCACAAGTTATCTCGACTTCAAATTTTTGTGTCAGTACTCCTATAAGTAAACTGCATCTAGCTTAGAGGCCGACACAGCGCGATATTTGCCGCCGGCCAGTGCTAAAGCATCGGATTGCTTGGACGTTCGCAACAATGTTCTTGTTCGTAAAAATAGCGCGGAGAGGTTGAGAGTGACGTTACAGCGGCGTTGAACCATAAATAAGCGATGATCAGAAACACTGAAATCATCACGGTTGAACTGTTCACTTTCGCGACCCGGCATAAAATCTCGCAAACCTGTGGAGAGCAGCTTCGGTGATTTTATTCTACAGGCGAAGCGACACCGTGAGTTCCAGCACCCGTTCCATTCGACACAAAGAGCTCCATGGCAAAGTCGCGTGAAGCCGTCCGATTCACTATGTAATTTATGAAGGTTCTGTCTACGCTGTTCGCCAATTAAAAACATGCGCTTATGCATCTATTTCTTCCCAGTACAAATCTGCATTCCACTTTCTGCCACTCTGAAAAATATGCTGTCCGCTGCCATGTTTTTCTTCAATGCTGCACTTGGCTTGGACTGGCTTGGCTTTTCAAATCGAAAGTGCCAATGTGCCGGCCACGTCGGTGCCAGGAAGAAAAGAAAATGCAATGGCTTGGTCGCTGACATCGCGGGATACCTTGCTGGTTCACTCTTTCATTACCAACCTCAAATACTATCACCCGCAGGTACTCAAAGCGATCCAAATTACAAAAAATGGTTCAATCAAGAACTGTGGTGAGGTATCAAGAGCAGTTGATCAACGTTTAACTCAACGAAAAAAAAATCAAAATCAAGCTCCATGGCGTAGTAACGACGCCACATGAAGTATAGCACCTAATTCTTCATTCATCAGCCGAAACAATCGTAAAAATTTCTATTCCAGGGTTTCTTCTAAGATAAAACTAAATGTCCTCAAAATGTTCTGTAGTGGACGTTCCTTGGACAACCAGACATCCTTAATAAGTCCTGCGAAAGATATTTTCAGGATGAACCCGTGAATGTCGCCCCGAGGACGTACCGAGGATGTCGTAAAACTGTGAGGACGTGTATACCATTTGAGGACGTCGAGTGTTGTCTGAGTGATTTCTTCCCGAATTGTGATAACAGTTCCGAGCGTAGCAGGTCATTCGCACAAGCATGCTTCAATTTAAGCAGTGTCGTTCCAGTGTTTCCTAGAAAAAAAATATAGAAAAATACGCCACGCTTACAAGACGAAAAAATAATATTCAAAATATATGCATTAAAGTACGTCTCACATTTCCTTGACCCAACTCTCGAACGCTTGATCCGTTCTCATATAAAGCTCTTCTTTTTTTCTTCCTGCCAGAAAAAACAACAACACAAAAACAAGGAGTTAATCATAACTTGCAAAACCATTTGCGCAATAGAAAGCGAGTTTTGTTCACTTGACAAAGGCGGTCATGTACTACACAACGTAAAAGTAAAATGCCAGTTACGAGTACGCATATCCTGAACGGCGAGATACGGCGGCTCCACTCCATGGAAAGGGCTTGCGCTCTTCTTGTCCGTGTTAGCTTGTGTAGTTTGCGTTTATATGCGCAGTCCATGATAACAGAAATGTACAAACTAGTCTACCAAGCTGTGAAGACGCGAAACGAGCTGGCATCCAGGGCTTGCATTTGGCGGCGGGAACTCGCGCCCCTGCCGCCCTGCCAGCGCCCCCGCGAGGAAGCGGTGTTGTGCCCGACGAATAGCATCGCCTCCTCGCCCCTTCCTCACTGGTGGGAGCTGATGCCGACGGAGAGAATCGCCCGTCCTTGCTTTCCGAGAATATTCTCATTCACTCCGGGGGAGGGAGATGCAATAGCACAAGACGACCGCGCTTCCCTATACTTTTCCTTTCTTCTTTTTTTATTTTATTTTTTCGCTGTTTCCTTCTTGGTGAGTGTGTGTGTGTGTTGTGCGCGTGCGTGTTTCCGTGCGTGCCTAATGAAACCCTGCGATCAAGATTTTGCAGGGATTGGTAGCTCAATACGAATATGTATATAGCTAATAATTATAATAATTTTGACCTCTTCAATGCGTCAAACAGTAGTTTGTGTGCTATGTTTGATACCATGTAGGTTCTGTTTTCCTTTTTTGTGACTATTGTCTCAATATTGTATAATCTTGTTTTGTTTTCTTTTGTTCTTGCTCAGTATGGTATAACTGTTGTTACACTGTGCAATTACCTTTGTTTTAAAAGTCTTGCTGTGAAGCCGCTGCCAAGCGAAAGGGCGCTGCTGCTTTGTCAATCTGTATCTGACAACTTTTTCTGCGACTCCACTGTCTGTACCTTTACAAGGCAGAAATACCAAATTTAAATTTTAATAAATATTCATCTTCATGCATCGCGTCCGTATGTGCACGGAGTTCGATATGTGCGTGCATGTATGCACAGTCAGTACGCCTTCCAGGCGAACTTTGCACGAAATTGGCAGATATGCCTCACAGGAGACGGAGCCTGAAAAAACACTCATGATGTACCATAAATTTATTAATTCTCGACAGCTTGATTGTTGAATGTCATTAGTTCATTGTGCAAAGGTTGTAATAATTTGATCTAACTCTAGTTCTTACCAATCAAATACACGTCGACAGCAGAAATGCTCGCTTTGTATGACTGACATTGATTGGCATGCAGCCTTAATTATTCTTAGACGAATTCACAGTAGCTCCAAAAATTGCAGATTCTGACACTTCTTGGCTTCGTATAATCACCTCTCTCCCACTCCCCAGTGAAAGCATCCAACCGAAATGTTTTCCTGAACTGTACAGTCCGCGAGTCACCTGAGCTTATATCGTCTGACGATTTTTGCTGTGATGCGACAGGGCGCCGTTTACAATTAACGCGCCGTTCGCGAACAATTTTGCTTGACTCCTTCCGCTGTGCAGATGGCTATTACGAGAACTGTCTAACCCAATATCCACTTGATAAAATTTTGTTCCCCGTTGAATAGTTATTTTCTCGATAGTTTACCTACAAAAAAAGAAAGCGATAATGTACGATCCAATAGTGTTTCGAAATGGAACATATCCGTTATCGAAGTATTGAAATCTTCTGATTTTTGGCAAAGGAAATTTAATACTTACGCGATATGTCTTCTTCTTGCGACTTGCACGCTAGGCTCCACGTATTCTTGCATAATAGTGGTCGTTGCATGCGCACCCGCATATATGGCGAAAATAAATTTGATTCTGATTTCATAATTCCCTCTAATTACTAGAGTTCGATCAGTCCAGAACAAAACACAGAACCATCTTTTAGCCGGAAGTTGGTCTAACTGCCAGATGAACTGTCACTGACGTCTGTCTGTGATGGTTGTTGTTTTTCCCGATGTGACGAACCGCCGTGATCGCTTTTGTATGGCTGGTCTATATTCCGTCATCATATCTTCGTCCGTCAACATTTGTTACGCAAAAAACAAAAAAAAATTGCTGCCTCTCACTACTTCTTCAAAGCACAGCCTGTCGGAACGCACTGGCGCGTGTGAACGCATGGCCTGAAGGCTCAGATTCAAAGTGCTGTTCAATTCTCGCCTGAACCACTGGTGAAGACTTTTCGCACCACGTTACTTTATTATGCTCGCTTTTCATGTGACCGATGACAATACATTAAATTTCGCGGCTTCTGCAAGACAAAGCTGCATGCATGTATGCAGCTTCTTAAATATATGAATTGGCTCAGCGGCTGTCGGACAGTATGCATGGTCCCGCGTGGCACGTCACCAGAAAGAAAACCAATTAAACACTGAGCGTATATGCACGTAAATGACGCGACCACGAATATAACGCGAGAGGGGACTGTCGGTCTAAAAAAAACTCTCTCTCTCTCTCTCTCTATATATATATATATATATATATATATTTATATTAAACTGAGGACGACGCAACGAGCTATGGAAAGAAGAATGATGGGTGTAACGTTAAGTGGTAAAAAAAGAGCAGATTGGGTGAGGCAACAAACGCGAGGTAATGACATCTTAGTTGAAATACAAAAAAAAGAAATGGGCATGAGCAGGACATGTAATGAGGAGGGAAGATAACCGATGGTCATTAAGAGTTACGGAATGGATTCCAAGGGAAAAAAAGCGTAGCAGAGGGCGGCAGAAAGTTAGGTGGGCGGATGTGATTAAATCTGCAGGGAAAACATGGCCATAATCAGTACATGACCGGGGTAGTGGGAGAAGTATGGGAGAGGCCCTTGCCCTGCAGTGGGCGTAACTAGGCTGATGCCATATATACATATATATATATATATATATATATATATATATATATATATATATATATATATATATATATATATATATATATATATATATGGCATCAGCCTAGTTACGCCCACTGCAGGGCAAGGGCCTCTCCCATACTTCTCCGCAATTTATTCCTCGTTACTGTGAACTGCCGTCGCAAAATACAGTGAAAGCACGAGTGCCTGCAGAATTACTCGTTGTTACTGCTGACTTTGTCACCGTCGGCGAGAAAGGTTTCTGCTCCCCATGCGATTACGTTATTCGACAGGCAGCACTTCAGAAATACCTGTAATAGAATCGAACACGGCGAAGCCTCTCACGCACTGTGCGACGAAGGCCGCTCGCTTGGCGCGCCTACACGTCACCGCCGATCGTCTTGCACAAGGTTTCGATTATTACGCTGCAACCACATTGATGCGGCACTGAGAGCATTTTAAATTGAGGAGAATAAAAGCGACGCGAAATGCACAGTGGCAACTCCCAGCTTGCGCGCTCTCAACGCTAGATAAACTAAAGGAAAAATAGAACACGTTATGTTCATGTCACGAACCCGAATACATAGCGAGGCGCGTTCCGAGGCTGGAAATTTCGGGGGATAAACTCGCGCTATGTTCGTGCAAATATATTAAGATGCGTATCTGTCGTGTATCGCCTCTTCTGTGGTTCGCGTGCTCTCACGCTGCATAACCTCTAGTATAGGCGGTGCCGCTGGTAGCAACACGTAAAGACACCTTCTTTTATGGTATTGTTATTTTATTATTATTACTTTGTTTTAATTGTACAAGGAAAACAGCAACAATGGTCAACTTACGCCAGCATCCAGGCACTCCAGCTACCTGTGTCTGTGTGTGTTTGTACCCATTCGCTACACTATGTCATTAACTACAAACACTCATTTAGGCGTAAATATCCGTTTATGCATTATGGTATAGGTTTTTAACAGGTAGACGCTATTTCAGACGTTCGGTTGTCTCGATTGGACGATTACCATCGCGCTCAGTGCGAGCTACAACCGCAACCGCGCGACCGGTTTACCACGCGCATTCGCGTTGTATAGCTCTATTGAGCGTGTTAGTACATGGTAGCCCCATAAACAAGCCAGACAACATATATATTCTAACGCGGAAACCAAAAGTTCGATCACATTAAACGACTTTTTTTTCGTATGTGTGCCAGAAGAAGTGCACGGTGATATTCTATTCGCATATATAAAATATCCCCACTGAGACTCCCTACGGATGCAATTTCGTTTACTGAGGCAGTACAAGCATGAGTCGGATATTCTAATGACGAAGCTTTCTTTCACATGGGAGCTATAGGTTACGTGGGAGCTTGGCCACGTGGGCGCCTGCATGCAGCGTGCAGTCTGCCATTTGGGAAGTGGTGTCATCCCTTCGTCTTGCGCGAGAGAGATTTATGAAAGCGCTTGTCACGATCCGCCCGGGTTCGTGAAGGAGGGAGGCGCCCTCCGTTAGACAGACGCTCCGCAGCGGGCTGGTGATGAACGATGACTGACTGCCGAGCACCTGTGCTCGTCGGCGTTTATAGGGTGCGGTGACCAATGTTGCCTACTACTCAGCCTGGCGGGCCAACGAAGATTATGCCAGAGGGGGCGTCACATGGTTGTTACACCCCCTTACCCCAAGTTTGTTTGTTAACTAAAAGAAACAAACGTCAATGTTCAGAGCATAAGGCTCTGCCGCCGTCTTAGCCAAGTCGACGGTGCCTGCCACCCAGGCGAGTAACGGTCCGGTGGCCTCCGCCGTCGAGTACAACGCCTGGGCACTGGTGTTGACGGGCCGTGTGTGGCAACGCAGGGTGCTGCCTGAGCTAGCCTCACTCCAATCGCAGGGTCCGCAGTCGTCGGTCTTGTGAGGGGTGCCGGACTTGACACCGGCCCAACAGGCGCCGCACCACTGGCAACGCTTGCCACCTCCGAGGTGGGCGCTGCTCCACTGGAAGCGACTGGTGTTGTCGCTAGTTCTCCTGCGGGCTGGAACTCGGAAGTGGCAGTCGAGGGTGCTGGCCAGGTCCCGAGGCGAGGCCTGACATGGTCGGCGTGTCTGTGCCACGTGGCCCCGTCTGGCATGCGGACGAGCAGCGATGAGGCGCTGGCAGGAGACATCACCTGTCCAGCAGACCAGGGTGGGCCAGGACGCAAGTTTCTGGCGAAAGCTGGAGCTCCCGACTCCGGAAAAGGCCCGGGACGGCACCGTCGGTCAGCAGCCAGCTTCTGCTTCAGCTGCTTCAGGAGCACTGTGGATCGGAGGTCCGGGCGCAAGACGTCCAAAAAGGTGTCTTGACCCAGCAAGAGCTCACAGGGGGCACGGCCAGTGACATCATGGCGCGTGGTCCGGTACTGAAACAGTATCCGGGAAATCTGCGCCCGGAAATTCCCAGTCTGGCTCTTCTTGAGCCTGTCCTTGATGGTTTGCACCACCCGCTCGGCTGTACCATTCGAAGCAGGGTGGTGCGGCAGAACCATCATCCGGCAGATGCCGTTCTTCGTCAGCCAGGCCAGGTACTCTGTGCTGGCGAAAGCAGGACCATTGTCGGACACGATGACGTTCGGCAACCCCTGGGCGGCGAAGACCTGTCGCAGCGCTGGAATTGTCGCGTCTGCTAACGGAGTGGTTACAGGTAGAACCTCCACCCACTTCGAAAAGGCATCCACCACTACCAGGAAGTAATGGCCCTTCAAGGGCCCCCCAAAATCCACATGCAGGCGGGACCAGGGTCTCTGCGGGAACGGCCAGGAGGTGATTTCCACATGACGTGAGGCCCGCTGATGCTCCTGGCAGATATGGCAGCTCTGCACCATGTGAGTGATGTCCTGATCCAGGCCAGACCACCAAACATGGGACCGGGCCACCATCTTGGTCTTTTACACGTCAGGGTGACCCGCGTGCAGCCACTGCAGGACCCTGGACCGGAGACTCTGTGGGCTCACCACCCGGGAACCCCACAGAAGGCAGCCCTGCTGCAAGCTCAGCTCGGCGGCCTTGTGGCTGTAGGCCTGCTGAACCAATTCCTCCCCACGGGACACCGCCTTGACCACCTGAGACAGGACTGGGTCCCGGCTGGTTGTTTGCGATACCGCAGATCTGGAGAGCACCTCCGCGTACGCGTGCTTCAGCATGAACACTTCAGCAGGTTCTGGAACAGCATCAGGCACCTCTGACAAGGGCAGGCGGCTCAGGGCATCAGCAGGTCCTAGGATCTTTCCCGGACGGTAAACCAGCTGTAACTGTAAGCCGCCAGCCTCAAGACCCAGCGAACCACTTGAGGTGATGCCTGCACAGGAACTGCCTCGTCAGGCCCCAGCAGCCTCAATAGCGGCTTGCGGTCCGTGGCCGCCTCGAACTTCCGGCCCCACAGATACTAGTGGAAGCGTTCGACACCGAACATGAGGGCCAAACCTTCCTTGTCCAGCTGGCTGTAACGTTGCTCTGCAGCATGAAGCCGACGAGAAGCAAACCACACAGGGTGTTCCTGTCAATCCTTGTCCCGGTGAGCCAGGACGGCTCCCACGCCGTAAGGCGACGCATCTACGGTAAGGACGACAGGTTTGGCAGGATCGAAGTACACCAGCACTGGAGCCTTGGTGATTAGCTATATGCTGCGCTAGAAGGCCCGGTCCTGCTCCTTCTTCCAGACCCATTGCTGACCATCTCGAAGCAGATAGAGATGTAGATGCTCCGACAGGTTCGGCAGGAAACTCCTGTAGAAGTTGATGAGGCCGAGGTAGCTCTGAAGCTCCCTCTTGTTCTGGGGCTTAGGCGCCTTGAGCACAGCATCAACTTTGTGGGAAGCCGGGGCTAGGCCATCCTGGGAAATGACATGTCACAAGTACTCAACACTGCAAGCCAGGAAAATGCACTTTTTCAGCTGGAGCTTGAGACCGCCGTCCTGCAGTCGTTCCAGGACGTTTTGCAGGACCTGTAGGGTGTCCCCGTCATCGCTGCTAGTAAGCAGGATGTCATCCAAGTACACCGCCACGTGCCTCATGCCCGGAAGAGGTTGTCCATCTCCTTCTGAAATATGGCTGCGACTGAGGCCACGCCAAGCGGTAAACGCGTTTGAACAATGACTGACCGCCAAGCACCTGTGCTCGTCGGTGTTTATTGAGTGCGGTGACCAATGTTGCCTAGCGAGCCTGGCAGGCCACCGAGGCTGGCGGGCCAACGAAGAATATGCCCAAGGGGTAGTCACATGCTTGTTACAGCGCTATACCTGAAAACATATAAAGTTGACAGCAGCTTTGATGGACAAGAAAAAAGAAACCTATATAATATTGCCTATTGTAAGCCATTCCATGGTTTCAGAGAAATTTATAACTATATTAGGTAGATGTATAGGTAAACCTATATAGCGCTATATAACTATAAAGCTGTATAGGTAAAACTATACTGCATAAAGAAAGATATTCCAAATCGGCTGCACATTTATTGCGACGCACTATAGCGTATGCACCCATGTTAATTTTTCCGCGTGCAAGTACTTTTGTGGTGCTGCCTTGGGTGTGTTTCTGAATTTCTCATCTTGGGCTCAGATAGATCGCACCGTTTATTCAAAATTTACTGACAACAGACACCACTGGCATCTCTGCCGCAAGCGCAGCGTACAATTCCAGACGATGTCACCCAGCTGCAGAGACTACTAGAAAACATGGTGGGAAAAAAAACGGTCGCAAAGAAAAGTTTCCCGCGCTTGTCCGCCTGCCTTCTCTGGTGGCGCACTTTTTTTTTCTTTCCCCTCCGAGCTCCATACTACGATTACCCGGCCACGCTACCCGGCCTTGCGCTCGGTTCTCTCCTCTTGCCCACATTCTTCCCCGCCGCTGGACTGTTTTCCCTTACTTCCTTTTTTTTTATTTTCGCTTAGCCCGAGTCGCCAGAGGGTATATCAGCTTGTCGTTGGAAGTAGGCATGCGCGTTTGCTCTAACAAGCTTTAAAAGATTCCTTTACATTGCTTGTTCGTTCGTACTCAAATTTCGCAATGAGTTCGTATTCTTTCTTCTTGCGTTTTTCACAGTGTTTAATTAGTATTTCTGCTTGCCATGGTTCATGCGAAAAGGCCCCTCCTACCCAGTCGAACCGGACCAGCTGCGAACGAACTTGTTTAACGGCAATGCAAAGCGTTTTACCAAAGCGGACAAACAAAAAATGCGGCCTTTTAGCGAAACGTGAGTTGAAACCAAGCAGCAGTACGAGCAAAGTCATTAAAAAAAGAATTTAAAGAAGTCCAGAGTCGCAGTCTAGTGCTTCTCCAGTCTGCATCAGCTGTGGCAGCTTGCAAAATGCTTGTTATTATCGTAGTTATGTACTTAGTGCAATATATCTGGTGCCGTCTAACAAAAAAATACGTGGATCCAAAATTCAATCGGCAACTAAAGCCGGCCCGACGCATTGCCGGCTTATCGCACCAACAAGAGTTTGGCGCTCTCGGCGTCCAGTCGTGCTCTGACGGAGGCTCAGCACGTGTGGCCGGCCGCGTGCCGATGTAGCTGGAAGTAGACGTCGGGCCCCGACTGTTTTCGGAAGGCAGGTGGCCAGTGAAGCCGGCTTCCGACTATTTTTCAACAATCGGCCAAGCATCGGCAGTCGGCTAGGGTTGCTTGGGTAGTAGCAAGTAGAGGTAGTTGGGACCCAAGTGATATCTCGACAAAAGTACTCGTACAACTGTTAACATAAAAAAGATGAGTTAAGTGATATAATGAGTGCAACATTAGAGATGTGTTTTATCCAACACAAGGGGATTTGTTTATACGGATAACTGAATCATGCAAGATACCGTTGCGCAAAGGCGGAACACATATGCCTTGACACGTACGCATGCTTTAGTTTCAGGGGACTAAATTTGTGAAAGTTGGCAATCTTTAGTTCTCCAATGAGGCACTGGTTATAAAACGTTGCGGGCTATATGGTAAATCGTTGGTGTGATTTCGACTTGGAAGCAGTCTGCAGCGCGGCCGCTGCTGCAATCGTCTAGCTCTGCGAAGCGGCTCGCTTGTCTAAACGTGTTTTCTCCTCGCCACCAACAGCGACGGGAAAACTATTTGTATTGTCACTTATGAGGGACATAGATTTGCAGACGTTGAATGTGTTGACGAATATAGACGCTTTATTACCAGCTGAGAACGGGTCGCCAGGGCCATCGGCCTCGGATCCGACGGCCAGCGAGCTAGGCCTGCATACCGTTTCCCAGCGATCGCCAGCTCACCTGGCTTGCGTGTTGGCTATACCGTCGGCATCGATATTCGGCAGAAGTGGTCCGAGTTCGTGTGCGCCACTGGACTCTTAGGATTGACCCCGTTGAAGAGCAGCCAGATTTGCTCGTTTGTCTGGTATAAACAAAACCGGCTGAGCTTAGAGCAGTCCGACTATCCTTCGCTAAGACTACGTACCCCATAGCCTGCGACTTTTACCTCGCCTTGTGTTCTGCTCGGGAATATGCTTCATTCCCAAAGCGCCCGCGACGAATGGCTCGTACTACTTGTACCAGTGCGTACGCATATTGATAGTTGTCGCTAGGTAAGACGCTTTTCTGGTTGTCATTGCGGAAAAGTCATAATTCGAAGTCGCTTTTGTTCCCACCGATGAAAAAAAAACTGTAAATACCCAGTACTTTACAATATACGGCTGGTGCATTGCAAGTAAGAATGGATTAATTGTGTGTGGCACTTCTCCGCATATGGACTTCAGTAGATCTAGGAACATCAGACAAAAAGACACGTAAGTACGTGACACACTGCGGACAACCGATGTGCAGGTTGTTCCTCAATTGTGCTGTCCCATTTTCATAGTTTACGTGTAAAACTTTGTCACTGCAGTCTCGACGTTGTGTAAACCTACATACTCGCGGCAGTTTGCGTGTTACTTTGCTTGTGCGACCATGTGTTGTCGTATTCATTGATCGGGCTACCTGGATGTATACTTTTTTTAAACAATCTTCTGAGCCAAGTCAGTAAATCGATCCTTCCTGTCCTCATGTTTCCTTGGGCGGTTTTAAAGCGTGAATCACATCGCAGAAGTTGAACGCACTAATTTTTACTGTAAGTGCACAGTATGTGTCTATACATACATGTGCGACGAGGAAATAATTTTGTTTGTGGCTGGGCCAGGATCAAGATTTCTTGCACACAAATGTGAAGAAGTCCACTAAATCATCTGCATGGTTCACAGAGTTATTTCTTATAATATTATTTGTTTGTTCGTTTCTTTCAGTTTGTATGAGCACTGCAACTATCCAAGCTCCACTCTCGACGGGGACAGAGAAATGCCGGATAGAAATACCGTTCAGAGCCAAAAACATGGGAACGGCTGAAAAAGAGCCTCTCGGGCAGTATTCGAAGCTCTTACAGCAGACCAGCACTCTTCTTTAGTTGTATCATACTATTTCAGTGAACAAAGACTGCTTGCGAATTGTTAACATTGCTGCACGACAAAATTAATGTATTTTATGATTCCAAATTAACACCAAAAAAAGAAAACATTGCGCTCACGTGTTTCTTTTGTTGCGTGTTGCGTATATATACTACCGAGCACACAGCATAATTAGTGTTGTTCAATTGTTTTTCATGCGAATTATACGCGCATGTCGCGTATATTAATTGTCAACGCAAGTTAAAGGCATCTAATAGACTGTATATCGTTGACCTGAAAACGCAACACGCAGCAAAAAAAAAGACCTGTGTTTTTTTTAATATAATAAAAAATAAAGAAAAACACATTCGCACTGTTGCGTACTCCAGGGTAGCGTATCGTACTGCTGCCGTGTTGTGGCGACGTCTGCCTATCGAAGCTCGACCGACGTTACTATTGGGTAGCGTGGCGTTGTGGGCGGGCGGCAGACAACCGGTAGACCATGGCGACCGGGCAAGGACAGACAGACAGACAGATAGACAAAGAACTTTACTAATGGTCCTGAGGAACAGCGTTAGGGTACCTCCCTTTTCAGGGAGTCCCCGTAGTCGTCGCGGGCCGCACCCACGTCGGGGTAGGAAGATCGTGGTCCTCCGCCCTGTCGCAGGCCCTCTGGACAGCCCGTAGTTGCTCTGAGAGGTCGCCGCTTTTAAGGGCTAACTCCCAGTCGGTTAGAGTGGTTAGCGATGAGCGGCGTAACGCAGGGCATTGCCAGAGCATATGGATAAGGAACAGTACGCCTCCCCACAGTCTGGACAGGGGGGTTCTACATTAGGCGCAAAGTGACTGAATCGGCCCCTGGAGGGGAACGACCCCGTTTGTAGCATGCGAAATACCGACGATTGTGGTCTATTAAGTTTAGAGTGTGGTAGCGGAAAGGCCCGTCGAGCGAGTTGATAATGTGCCAAGATTTCATGGAAGGTGAGAAGTGAATCCCTGTACAGTCCTAAGTCGCCGCCCGTGAGTCCACCTGAACCGCCGCGGTGTGTAAGACCTCGCGCACAGTCATGGGCCAACTCATTGGCGTTAACAACTTCAGAGTGCACATTGATTCCCATACGGGCCGGGAACCTTTTGATGCTATGAAAACCAGCAGCCCCCTCGCTGCCGAGGATGGCCGCCGCCTCCTTTGAGATCGGGCTGCAGACCTGGAGTCTGTAAAGATATTGGGACGTAGAGGATCCTTCAGTGCTATAGCTATAGCAACCTGCTCGGCTACTGTTGCAGAAACATTCCGCACGGATGCTGAGTTAATGAGAGTGCCGTTGGGGTCAACCGAAACTACGGCATAGTGATCAGAGCACTCGTACTGGGCGGCGTCAACAAAAAATGCCAGATTTGGAGTGGCCGCAGCCGCTTTCAGCAGGGAACGAGCCCTGGCTACCCGGCGCCCTACATTGTTTTGAGGGTGGACGTTACGCGGCATGGGATCTACCTAGAATGAATCTCGGACCACGGGTGATAGGGTCACGTTGCGCTCCGTGATTTTCTGGTGACCGCATCCAACGGATTCAAGGATGCGTCTCCCCGCTCGCGATGATGAGAGTCGTATTATTTCGGCCACTCGTTGAGCCTCGATCACCTGATAAGTTGTTGTGCATGCCTAGTTGCATGAGACGCGCGGTGCTGGTAGAGAGAGGTAAATCCAGCACGCGCTTGATGCTTTTGTGCATGAGGGCGTCGATATTGGCCTCATCCCGTTTAGACCACTGCAACGCGGAGGCTACATAGTTAACGTGGCTCATCAGAAACGCGTGGTAGAGTCTGAGGAGATTGCTCTCGCTTAAACCCCCTCTGCGGTTTGAGATCCTGAGGATAAGCCGAAGCATATTTTCCGTCTTGGAGGTAATGCGGGCTATAGTCTCTGAGTTGCCCCCACGAGATTCCAGCAAGAGTCCGAGGACCCTGATGGTATCCACTTTGTGGATTGGATTTGTTGTCCGTCCTTCGCATAAAGGGTTATGGGAACTTGATCTAAAGGTGTGGAGCACCTAGCTAACCCCCCGTCGGGTGGGCCTATACAATGGAAGTTCGGACTTGGTTGGTGACAGACTCAGGCCCGTGTCTAGTAGGAAGTGTTCTGTGATGTCAAGCGCCTCTTGGAGCGCACTCAACTGCAGCGTCAGACCCTCCCATGCACCACACGGTAATATCATCCGCGTAGAGGGCGTGACCCGTTCCTCTTACTGTGGCCAGTCTGTCCGAGAGGCCCTTCATGGCAATGAAGGGCCTAGGGGAAAGATGACCGCCTCTTGCGGGGTGCCTCTCGCTCCCGATGTATATTCCTTGGATTTGATTTGCCCTATTTTGACAGTGGCCTTTCGATCCCTCAGGAAGGAGCTAACATACGCATGGAATCGTGGCCCGAGGCCCAGGTCCGAGATGGCGTCTAGCACGAACCGGTGCGAGATGTTATCAACAGCCTTGGACAAGTCTAGAGCAAGGATGCCCCGAGTGTCTCTAGTGTCGTCATCAATTATTTGCCTCGTTATAATTAACATGACATCCTGTGTGGAGAGTGCCGGCCGAAAGCCGACCATGTTGTGAGGGAATAACTCATTAGTTTTTATGTGCCTAGATATACGGTTGTGAATGGCATGTTCGGCCACCTTACCCACGCAGGACGTAAGCGAGATGGGTCGCATGTTCTCCGGCGCAAGAGGTTTGCCTGGTTTCGGGGTGAGCACCACTGAGGCTGTCTCCCAGAAGTCGGGGACGAGGCCCGTTTCCGAAATTTTATTTACCTCCCCGGTGAGCAGCGCAACTGATTGTTCGTCCAAGTTGCGGTAGAGCTTATTGGAGATGCCATCCGGGCCCGGTGCAGAGTGAAGAGCAACCGTTGAGCGTTTGGAGCACCTCCCAGATTTCGAGTTCCGTGAAGGGGGCGTCGAGCTCCCCCACCGCTCCCCCTCCCCGGTAACGAGGATAATCCCCGTCATCGGAGAGGCCCAGCGGGAGATACTTTTCGGCCAGCTCTTGAAGGAGGACGTGCTCAGATACACCCGCCGCCTTTTGATTATATACTATGGGATCGATGGCTAGTCTCTGATTGTTTTTGCTTTGCGATTCGTCGAGTAAGTGTTCGAGCAGGTTCCGTTTGCCCCCTGTTTTCACCTGCCCATCAACCGAGGAGCACATTTCATTCCATTGTTGTTTGGACAGTTCGATGGAATGAGTTTCTGTTGTACGATTGAGCTCCGCAATTTTCTTGCGAAGTCGGCGGTGGAGTCTGCGTTCTCCAACGTCGCAGAATGGAATTTTTGGCTTCTAGGAGGTGCGCAAGGCGCGCGTCCATCCGATCTACATTTAGGTCGGTCTTAACCACCTTGGTCGCAGCTTGTACGTCCTTCTGTAGTCTTGTGAACAGACTATCGAGATTATCGTAGTCGGTCTGGTCCGCCTTCCGCATTTTCCGGAGGGCGTCCCAGTCCGTCACATTAAGTTCCCTGGTAGGGGCTGTGCTAATTGTTAGGGTAATCTCCACAATGAAGTGGTCCTACCCAGGTTCTCTTGCAAATTTTGCCATCCTGCTCCGGGGGCGTTCTTGACGACTGCCAGGTCCGGAGTGGTGTCTCGGACTACCGACGTGCCGGTTCGCGTCGGGTATTGAGAATCCATAATCAATTCCAGTGAGCAGTCAGCAACTGCCTGGACAAGGAGATTGCTCTTGGTGGATTGGCGGGGGTATCCCCAGGCATTGTGGGGGGCATCGAAGTCACCCGCTATCACTATGGGTGCCCCCTTGCTCAGGGCCACCGCCTTTGTCATGATCGTGGCGAATGCCTGCCGTTGATCCGACGGCGAGCTGTATATGTTCAAAAGGAAGACAATGCTTTTAAGGGAATTGTTAGGGATAATATCGACCATAATGATTTCCGCCCTAGTTTTGCCAATTGGTAATTTGTGTACTTGAAAGGAGCACTTCCGTGCGACCAAGGTTGCTAAACCCCGCTCTCCTTCCTCCCGTATCGATACAACCCGGTATCCCGGGAAGGTGGGCGCGTCATCGAGAGTTTCCTGTAACATAATTAAGTGCGGTTTGACCGCCTGTGCCGAAATGAATTGCTGCAGCGGAGCTTTGCGCCGTTGGAAACTGGCACAGTTCCACTGCCACACAACCAATTTATTGGGATTGACCGCCATGGTGATTTCCTTGGATTGGTCATTCCACCGTCTTGTTGACGGGGACGGCGCTTGCGGGTAAAGGTGCCCGACGGGGCTCCCTCGAAGGCTGTCTAGCTGTAGCTAACGCGGCCTGTGCACTTTCCAGGGACGCCATCCTTTTGAGGAGGACAGTCACGCTTTCAGCGAGCTGCTGAATTGCCCGCTGCACGCTTTCTAAGTCTTTGTTATTGGACTCGGTCTCCATAGAGTCAGCGTCCCCCTCTGGCGGCACGGCCCTACGTTTACCCGAGCGCGCCTGTGGCTCCCCTGAGGGGCGCACCTGTTGCTTCTCGACTTGCGAGGGGTACGACTTACGGATCGACTCAAAGTCGGCCCTCATCTGCTGCATTTCTGCTTTGAGTCCTAGTCGAGCGTTCTCTTGCATGAGTTGAGCGACTCTGGGATCAACTTTATGCTCCGGCAATGCTACCTGCGTTACCTTTGAAGCCGGCGTCGTCTGCTTCGGCTTGACACGATCGGCCCAGGTTGGCATGTCCTGGATCCGCACCCGGGAGGTAGAGCGCCCTCGGGAACGAGAGCGCCCTCTGGGGAACCAGCGCTGGAGTTTTCACGACGCCTGCAGCGCCGCCCTGGCGGTCAGAACGTGCACAATGCTGCCGCTCCCGCGGACGAAAATTGCTACTGGTAGTGGCGTTGCGTGCCCTGAAAGTCGAAGGAAAACAAAAGGATGCCGACGATACTGTATACAAGTGCCACAACTACGTCGGGATGAGGGAGGATGTATCCTTCTGCGTCTTTGCATCTAAACCCTACGCACAATAATAAGGGCGGCGTTGGATCCAAGCAGTCAGGCGAGCGGAGTAAGTTCCCGTCTTGTCACCCGGTCAAGAGGTGTCGGGCTGGTTTCTAAATCGAATTTCGCGTGTGTGCTTGGTTTATTCGATAGCGAAGACGGTCAGCCGTGGCAGACAGTACCAGACAGCAGAATCTGCAGTCGGCATTTCTTTGGAAACAAAATGAGCAATAGCATGCACCATCCGGCATATGTAGCAACCATTTTTCCTTCATAATACCCTCGCCAAGCCCCTTCCAACGCCACCGCACCAACCGAACGATGCGAAAGGTAAATATTATCCATTCATTGCCAAGAATTATGTGGGAGGGAAGCTGCCTTGTAATACGAGTTGTGTGCGCGTACTGCCGGCGCACGCGCGACTAAGCCGCCTATGTGATTTTAAAAATGCGCATGTGGATGAGGACCCCGCGATGAGATGTATCCGCTAAATTTATGTAGTTAGTGCTAAATGTAGCCAGCGTTGTTACGGATCCAGCAGCGGAGCACTCAAACCTTTGCTTGCGCGAGTCAGCTGATGCGATAAAGCATTCTTCTCTATTGACTGCTGTGGCGAAGTAATATTAGAATTTTTTATGTCTAGCCAGAGAAATATGGAGTGTTTTCAGGCCAACTAATACTTCCGAAACCATAGCGCAGCACGACCGGTGCCGTAGGTGCTAGATTTGCGAGGTAGGCGCAACCGTTAAAGAAACACACGAGCTCGCCGCGACACACTGTGAAAAATATATAAAGCTTAAAAAGCTTCTTTCGTCAGTTCTTCACTTGATGGTGCTAGCTCCTTTACGAAAACTGTTCACTAGAAGTGGCGCGAAGACGGAAACATACGAACTATAATACGGCCGCGCACGTGTGTGTCGTCTGGTCGGGAGGCTGGAATATGCCGCGAATATGGGCGGCGCGCAACGCACTCTTTTCGACGCGCCGCCTATCCAGCGCTGGTTCCCACTGGAGAGGCTGCGTTGTCTACCAGAGGGCGTGACGGAGCGCTCCCTCCTGGGGGCTCTCGCCGCGTTGGAGCCACGTGGTCGGTTCTCCGTTCTCCTTGGCCAGCTGTTGCTGCTGGTGCTTGTCCTTGGCGCGCTTACGGTGCCGCCGGCGTCTGCGTACGACGTATGGGACTTGAAAGCGCTGCTTACACGTTTTGTCCGCCGTAAGATGCGGGGCTCCGCAAAGGGCGCACTTCGGCGAACACTGGTGGTCATCGGGCGGGGAGGTTAGTCCGCAGCCCTGGCAATTCTCATTGGTGGGGTTGGGGCAGACATCCGCACGATGTCCCAAGCCGCCACACGCGTAGCACACCTCAGTTTGCCGTTTGTAGAGCGTGCAGCGCAGAAGGCTGACGCCGCACATGACATAGTTAGGCACTTTCATGCCGTCGAAGAGGACGACCGCTGTGGTGGTGTTCTAATTCGTTTGACTTCCAGAGCCTTCGGGTTACGATGATTGACGATCATGCTCTGGAGTTGGGCCTCGCTGATGTCGGCGTCGACACCTCGTATGACCCCTTTGCAGGTGTTGCCTGGGGCCACGATGTATGCGGCCACTTTGTATAGTCCTTCGCTTATGCGGATTTGCTGGATCCCTGCATAAGCGGTGGCGTTCTTCTTCTCCCGGGTGGAGACGACGAGAACCTTCTGAGTGAAATTAGGGCAGATTACGTCGCCCTCAGTTTCTGTGGGGGCTAGTGCAGCCGCCATGGCCAAGGCTTGAGCCAGCTTGGTTTGGCTTATCTTCTTGACGTCCAGCCCGCCCCTTGGGAGGACAATAATTCGTATGTGCTCCCTAGGTAGTCTGGGGAGCCTCGACGAGGCTGCGAGGCGTTGCAGCATGCCTTGCGGGGCAGCCGTGCGGCAGCCAACCTTCGAGCCCACGTGGGTTTTATTGCTCGTTGAAACTGGTGTTTCTTGCCGAGCTTTCTTGTTCTTGCCCAACGCTGTCGTCCAGCCTGGGCTGTTGGCTTCTTCGGAGGAGATTTCCTCTCCTACCACCATTTCTACTTCAGGCATAATGCCCCTCTTCGCCGTGTTAGGCCTAAGCCTACCCGCGCCTAGCGTCGCCGCTGCGTGGTCGACGCAAAAAGTTCCACAGTTTCCGCGCGAGGGCCACTCACCGAAGGAAGTCCTCAGAAGAAACCGTGTCAAATGGCGTGCATTTCAACGGTAAGTGACACAAAAAGCAGACCGAAAATATTTACGAAAGCGGGAGCCGATCTTTCCACGTCCGCACTATGATGATGATGATAATGTCCTTGATGAGTTTGGCGCTTACCCACTCGCGGGGATTGGCCAAGAGTCGGGCAGACTTTGCTTAAGTGTTCAGAAAATGGAGGTAACAACCTAAAATTTTGTTACATGAATTTAGGCGAGAGAAAATCGAAACGGTTCAGTAGACTGTCATGCTACGTAGAGGAAAAAAAATTATCTATAATATATCAATGCGGCAATAGAGGAGGAATAAATAGAATAATACGGAATCAATGAAATCGGTTTGATTCAATAATTAATTTTTCTAAGGCGAAGCACACATTCCTGTGTGAGTGCCCAAGCACAGACGCTCCGAAAGACAGTAGTACCGGAGTGTTCAATGGCAGGACAAGCTGTCGCACTGTAATTTCTAATGTCATTTTCCTCACGGAGGAGAAACGCCGGCATTCCAGCAAGTAGTGCTCAATCGTCTCTAATGAATTGCAAAAATGGCACAATGGGGATATTGCCAGACCAGATCGGTGCATGTCAGAATTTAGAGATGGGACTCGACAACGTAGTCTCGTTAATGTAACTTCCGTTTGTCTTGTTTTGCAAAACTTCCTCCTCCAAGGGAATTGTAAGTGGCGTAGTTCCAAGGATGATTTAAGGTTCGATTGTGATGTTAAAAGGATGTATCTTCTGAACCTGGCGGACGTGATAAAACCCATCATTGGAAGAAGGGGCGCACTCGGCGCCTTCTTCTTCTTCCCCGGACAAGGACGAGACGATTTCTAGTGCGAAACTTGCACCGTTTATTCAAAGGTTGATGAAAGATGAAGAGAATAGAATGAAGTGATCTAAAGTACATTTCGGAGCCCCTTAAATAGGCTCTCTACAATCGTGGGAGGGATCTTACTTCTGTCGACGTCACGTGACCGGCACAGAATGAGGGCCCCTTCTCCTCTGGTTACACCGAGCCTGCTGCAAGGAGGAAGGCGTCCCACCTCCTGGAATTGTAGATGCTTGTCCGTCTCTTTTGCGCGTTGCTAGTTCATGGAAGTTCTCCTGTAGAGTTTGACCGTTCGAGGAAAGGGTCCCTCTAAAGTCGCGCACACACACACAAAAGACGCCCGTAAACACTGCGGGGCTTCCGCCAGACACTCGAAATGGTCATGGCGAATTAGGAAGTCACGCTTCATTCCGACGAGGCATGGCGGGTAAAAGTCGGGTGAGAGAAAATCCTTTCTGCACAAGGTGCGGGACGCCAACCATGGCAGAAGTCACGCCTCATTTCGACGAAGAAGCATAGAGTAACATAGTATACGACAAGAGCGGACACTCGAGCCTTTTCGCGGCCGAGCTACGGAGGTTCGCCGATTCCGCCAGGTGGCAGGGCACATAAAAAAAATGTGGCTGCGGCTGTGGACGTGGCTCGCAGTGGCCCGCAGTGGGGCTCAACACCCTTCGGCCACGGTCATAGCGTTGCTCACTAAACTCTATGGCCACGGCAATGGCGTGATTTTTATGGCGTGGTGCTGGCGTGGTTCACGCCGTGCGAGCACCCCGTCATCCCTGTAACTGTGGCTTGCACCTCTATAAAATGGGTTTGATACGGCGATCGCTCCTGGGTTTGTCTTCTGCCAGCTGCTCCTGCTGCTTTGTTGTCGCCGTTTCTTGGTAAGACCCAAGCTTGTTCTTTTGAATGTGTTAAACCTTTTGTATTCCGTTACGACGCTCGCTATTCTGTAACCTGTGACTGTGCGGTAGAGCGTTGTTAACATTGTTTCATCGTGGGAATGTGTCGCGATGTGAAATTTGGCGTAAAAATTTTTACCTTCTTTGCACTTGTGAAAATTTAACGCTTGTTGAGTTGCTTGCGTTTGCGCAAACAAAGCTTCTGCCGGGCACGCTTCTCAGCGTGATGTTAAGCTTACGGACTATATTTGCAATGTTCCGACATTTCTTGGGAATTAACACTGAAAGCGTGGGACCGCTGTAACTCCGTTGCTATGTTAGCTAAATTAATGGCATTTGTCCTTTTGACTATCCGTTCCGGCGTGGATACGCAGGCTTGGTGTCGCTGTTTGTTTTTGCGTAGGCGTCCCTCAGAAAAGTTCTTTTTAAATTTTTTTGTTGCGACAACTGTGCCTGAATGCTTTGGGGAATGAGCAGTGTAATTTGACTTGTCGGAAGAGGAGGGAGAAGAGCCGTGATCAAAAATCTTTTTTGTCAGGTCATGCCGTCGGGAGGTGTTGGCTACGGCAAGTACTGCTGTGTGAAATGGTGTGGGAACAACGGCAGGACACAGAGGCAGCCTGGCATTAGATTCTTCTGGCTGCCACGGGATGACAGGTGGTCTTTTATGTTCATTTCTTGGAGCTGTAACTTGTTACCCTCATAAGCTAGCTCTTCCTTACGGCGTTAATCATTGTGCACACGTACTCGTTTTTTGCCCCATGATGTAAATCTTCAAAAGCTTTCACATTACATGACGCATATTGACTGCAAGCATCTAACACAGTTACATTGAAGTTATACACCTTATAAATGCTGCTCTATTTATCGAACTTCCAGATTTGACCAGCTGCTTTAGTCGTGTGTACTTTTACAATTCTGTCAAGAGCTAAAACTGCACTAAGCGGGCACTTTTCGGCTTGATATTTAAAATTAATAGCATTGAGCTCGGTACTTCTGTCTGCAAATGTCATAAATACTAAACTTTCCAGAGATAATGGCCAGAAAGATATGTAAAGCATGACTCCTTTGCTAATCAATATTTTTTCCCCAGGGCAAGGATATGGCTGCAGCATGCCCGGCGAGAGGACCTTCTTTCAAAGCCAGCTTCAGCAGTGAGCAATAGATATTGCGTGTGCAGTGAACACTTCGCAGCACACTGCTTTATGGACCCTGGCCGGACAAAACTGACGAAAAGTGCAGTTCCTTCTGCCCCCCGCTGACACGTTGGCAAGTCATGATAGCCCAGGGTAACTTAATTTTGTAAGGTTATGCATTCTATGTGTTCACATATTTCCACTGGAAGTAGTATCATATGTGCCTCTCTAATATGTTCACATAACTTACTGATTAGACCTAAGCTTCTTTTCGACTGTGGCATGAGCCACATTCTTTGTGTTAATGCAATTGCTAAACTCCCAGTATACTCACTAAATGGTGTGTGTGTGTGTGTGTGTGTCCCTCTCATGTGTTTTATTGTTTAACCAAAGGTTGTCCTGTTGGCGCAATGTTAGAGCCGCCAACTTCCTTATGGATGTGCTCTTTTCATTTTTAACATATTTAGACCCTGTGAGCTATTTTAAGGTTTTGCAGGCAGAACCACTGTCACTTCAAGCAGCAGGTCCTCCCCTTCAGGCACTCGCAGAATGTGACCTTGTGTTGGACTTGAGGGTAAGGAACCCCTATCAGTCTTGGTGCTTGATGCAGCAATTGCATGTGTGGCGACCATGTAGACAGAAAAGTTCTTGACAATGGCAACTTCGGGATTTATGTGATTTACAGATGCCCAAGCATCGAGCTCATGCACAAGTGCTTCACAGCCTCTACACACTGCAGAGCCTGCAGAAATCCTGCCACATGGTAAGCAGTATTCATTTCATACCCACTGCAGCATTTTTAACTCAGGTACTTCTGTGGCAATTGCAGGAACAGCTGTAGGAGACGATAATGAAAACCAAGATCCTGTGGAGTGCCTGCAATATCCGCAGCAATTTCTAACTGTATGCGACAACAATGAAAGCCAAAGTCCTGTGCCATGCGTGGAATCTCTGCAGCATTCTCAAACTGTATTCGATGACAATGAAAACCAAGGTCCTGTGGAGTGTGTGGAATCTCTGCAGCATTCTTCGACTGTACGCGACGGCAATGACAACCAAAGTTCTGGGGAGTGTGTGGAATGTCTGCAGCATTCTTCGACTGTACGCGACGGCAACGACAACCAAAGTCCTATGGAGTGCCTGGATTCTCTGCATTATTCTCCATCTGATGGTGAGAGGTGTTTTTTTTTACTCCCAGCTGCTTATGTGCCTAATCTTTTTCTTTTCCTTTGCAGAACCACATCCGAGGGACAAACACGAGAGCCGGAGCCCTTTAGAAGCTGCGGCAAAGACTCCATGCACTGCACTTGACGGCGAGAGATTATTTCTTGCTGCCAGTTGTTTCCATGTCTAATTGTCCTTTTTTTTCTTGCGGCGGTATTGCAGAACCAGCTCCATGTGTCAGCTACAAAAGGCGAAGTACAGGTCTCTGGGAACCATCTTGTAAGTATAACTACCTGACTACATTTACTTTGCAGCATAAATAAGGAATAGTCATGGACATCATAACTTCATGCACATTGTTAATTGACCTGACGAATACCAGTTTTGCATGTTGTTAACTGCATCACAGAATTCCTGCTGTAAAGTTTTGCCTTTCTTGGCCTTCAGTCAATGTTTTGTGCAAAGTAACTTGACAGTCAGTGTGCGAGAACAGAATACACTATATACAAAGCAGCAGCTGCATGGAGGAAGTTTGCAGGTGTGGTGTAATAATGAAGGGTTTTCTCTTTTGGAAGTGCCTCGTGATGCTAGACTTCAATCTCTTATCACATAGTGTGTTTTAATGTCCTTTGTAGCAGGTGACAGAAAATATTTGAAATGTTTCTTTTTCTCAATAAATGCATGCCAGCTGCTTGCTGTACAATGTGCAGAAGGTTCGTGAACTGGTAACATGCCTAATTAATAAAGTATTTGGGGAAAAGTAGCAGGGAGCTGGCTTTGTCAGTCCACTGTGATGTTTGGAATGAGAGATTCTGGTCGCTGTATGTGACAAGCTTAAATTGCTGCGTCATATGTGCTGCAGCATGGAGTTGGTTATGTATTTTGTTAGACAGGAGCAGAGCTTAGCTGTCGCAAAACAAATTTGGTGGTAAAATTTGCATTGTTAGGCAACTTCTTATTAGGCTCGTTATTGTGATCACTGTAGGAAAAAAATAAATTCTATGCTCGACGTAACAAGAGTGCAACCATGCTCCAAGAACAAAAGACAACATCCTAAAGAAAAAATAATAGAGGGACAAAATATCTCTTAAGCTTGCATGAAATCTTCATATCTGGTGGGTCGATATTTCAGCTGCTGTAACCATAATGATTTAAAAAATAGGACAGGTTATCTTTCGCATGGAAGGTGCGCTTTTTTTAGCGTTAATCCATGACACTGCCCCCGCCAAAGGTTCTTTCGAGGTTTTGCATGTGTACTTTTTGTTCTTGATTTTCAACCGCTGTATTGCACATTCAGCCAATCTTATTGTGATCTCAATATGTGCAAGAATGCATGAAGCCGGTTGTGTGAAGCACACAATATCTGAGCACAGGTTAGACAAAAGAGCAAACGTGTGCTATAAAGGGTAAACTAATTATGTCTGATTCGCCTGAACCAGTTCACGAGAGGATGCACCCTGCCGTTTGTTTCAGCGGAGCAGCGATGGCGCCTTCTGAATCAGGTCGTTCGTTTGAAAATGTGCAGAGACGATTCATGATTTTGGTGCGCCTTCTCTGCTGTCGGTGCCAACTTGGTACAGACGTACAGGTGTGAAGCAGCAAACGACAGGGTGCACACACGCAAGCGCTGGTGAAGCCCCGCTTATTGTCTGCACAGGCGCAGGGTATACTTGCACCTCTGCAGCCGATCATGCTTGCGGTTCAGGACCTCTCAAGCTTATGCACTTGATGTCCCGTTTTGTCACACCAATGTTTGTCTGCACTGTAGAAATTTCGGCACTTCTCATGCACTGTTCTCAACTGGTTCACTGCAGTGCAGGCGAATTGAACAAACCTAATAACTCATGTTCACTAGTGCACTGTACTTTCATTTATTGCTAAACATTTATTTCTTTTTTGTTTCTCTTTCAATCTAGCTTCTGCAAGCATCTCCGCTACGCTCGCTACAAAGCACACCCGTCGACCAAAGGACATCATCAGGCGGCTTCAGGGGCAGGTCTCCAAATATAAGAAGACAATTGCCAGGCTGCAGAAACGACAGGTGAAGACCCCCCTAACAGTTGATGAAGCACTCGGTGTCATGCGCGCTCATGTCACAGATGAAATGTTTGAGCTGCTAAAAAGCCATGCTAAGCTTAATGGAAAAGGCAAAGGAAGACGGTTTGCCCAGTGGATAAAGAAATTTGCACTGCACTTGCATTTTCGTGGGTCACGAGCATATCGGTATTTGTCTGCATTTCTAACTTTGCCTACTGAACGCTCTATCCGGAGGTGGCTCTGTAACGTGAAAATGACACCTGGAATAATTCCAGGGATAATGCCATCCATTTCGTTGGCAACTAGATCGTGGTGTGAGCGGGATCGTGTCTGTTCCCTGATATTTGACGAAATGATGCTGAAAAAAAATTTGGCCTATGTTTCAACCCAAGATCTTGTGCAAGGATTCACTGACAATGGTGTTGAGCACACTTCAACCATTGCAGATCGAGCCATGGTTGTTCTGCTCTCTGGAATAGCTAAGCGATGGGTTCAGCCAGTTGCCTACACAATTGGTCATGCATCAAAACCATCGTCAGAACTGTGTTGCCTGATAATGTCCATTATTAAACAACTAAAGGAGATTGGAGTAACTGTCAAAGCCCTCATATGTGACCAGGGAGTCTGCAATGTGAGCTTAGCTCGACAGCTTGGCGTGTCTGTGGTGCAACCGTTTTTCACTGTTGAAGGGGATCGTATATTCTTCATCTTTGATGTACCACATCTTGTGAAAACAACACGAAACAACCTGCAAATGCACAAGCTGCACCTTCAAAATGAGGTTGTTAACTGGGCGCACATAACTGAATTGTACCATTCGACACATGAACTGCGGCTTAGATTGACGCCAAAGTTAACAGAGAGACATATCTATCAGAAACCATTCAACAATATGAAAGTCAAATGGGCAACACAGGTATTGAGTGCATCAGTTTCCATTGCGATTACGGCACATGTATATGTCAAAGAACTTCCGGACACTGCGCTTTGCACAGCGAATTTTTGCGACAGAATGAATAAACTTTTCGATGCCTTGAAAAGCTCCAGCCCAAAATGAAATCCTCAAAAAATGCGTTACGCAATCGGGAAAGGACAATCTGAGGTAGTAGACTTTCTTGAGGCCGCCATTCATTGGGTTGCTACTTGGAAGTTTGAATGCAGACGGCAACCACAGACAATTACTGGTTGGCAAGTGACTATAAAAGCAATTCTTTTGCTATGGGATGAGCTTTCAAAGAAGTACGGCTTCAGCTTCCTCCTTACGAGGCGGCTACAACAGGACCCTTTCGAAAATACGTTTGGTTGTATTAGGCAGAAACAGGGGTGCAACACAAATCCCACTGTCACCCACTTTATGTGTGGTCTAAAACAAATTATGATCCAGAAAATCATGAATCTTTCAGACAAAGGAAACGTTGAGGGGGACAAGTCTGTCCTTCTTCAAGAGCTCTCCCCATTTTCGTTGCGGAGCCCTTCGCTTGCCGATCATGTACAGCCTTCTCGTCCGGAGGGCTTTCCTCCACTTCAGGATATACACACACTTGCTTCACTGAAGGAATCTCACGTAGTTGATGATTCAGCTTTGTACTATGTCGCTGGATTCCTCACAAAAACATTTCTTGAAAAGTGTGAAAAGGGTTGCAACTGTTCAGGAATTCTCAAGGATGAGCAAGATGACACAACACAACCACATAAGTACTTTATGTTATTGAAGTCTTATCATGTCCCTGGTAAATTGTATGGGAATTTAACTGTTCCATCTGAGAGAGCCTTTGAAATGTTCCAGGAGATGGAATCCCTCTTCCTTTCCACTGTTGAAAATGTAGCACACTGGTATAGTGTCAGCTCCATTTTGTATGACAAGCTATCATGCATAACGTTTCAATTCTGTTCGGCAGGCTGTCGAGAAAAATTCTTAAGGATGTTCTGCCGCATACGCTTATGTTGGCATGTTCGTTTCGTTAATCGTAACCTGGATAAAGTTAGATTTCAGTCCTCACTTTCTGGCTTGCGGCTTGACAAATTCAAGGCGTAATCCTTGATTTGGGGCAGGTTCGTACATAACATAAAGTGTGTCTGTGCTTGTCCTCGGCGCGTTAGTCGTGAGGCAGATTTCTTTGAGTCTTTGGGGAGTGTTAACATGCAAATGGGCGACAACTTGACAGGCTTCGTTGGCAAGCTTTTTGAATGTTCGAGCAGATGCCATCTTCCTTTCCACTGTCGAAAGTGTAGCACACTGGCATAGTGCCTGCTCCGTTTCGTATGACAAGCTATCCTGCATAACGTTCCAATTCTGTTCAGCAGGCTGTCGAGAAAAAAAATACCTAAGGATGTTACGCCGCATACGCTTATGTTGGCATGTTCGTTTCATTAATTGTAGCCTGTAAAGTTCGATTTCAGTCACTCACTGGCTTGGAGCTTGACAAGTTAGAGGTGGGATCCTTGATTTGGGGCAGGTTCTCACATAACAAAGTGTCTGCTTGCACTCGGTGCATTACTCGTGAGACAGATTTATTTCATTGAGTTTTTGGGAGTGTTAAAGTGCAAATGGACGACAAAGCTTCACTGGCCAAACGGCAAAAGCAACAGGTGTCAAGTGATCAGATATGTGCTGCGACACGAGGCAAATGTGACACTGCAGAAGCTAAATTTGAGTTCCTTGTGACAGAATTGTAAACAAGTGTTTTTATATTAAATAATTGCAATATCTTACTGTTTGGACGAGCGAGAAATTGCTAGGGATATTACATTATTTCCACGTAATCTGATAAAGCTAATCTGTGTGCCACTTTTTTTGCTTTGTTATGGTTAAGCAGGTGAGAACTGTGTAGGCTTACACATCGCGGGTTCTTCTACTTGTAGTACTTTGTGTGTGTACGCGATCGCACTGCGTCTCATGTGCATGCTTGCTGACTGCTGTGGCTGAAAGCTTCGGGGAACTGTACAGCTACAATCATTTCGGATAAACTGGAGTTGCTTTTAGCTGCTCATTATTTGCATGAAAATGGTTCGATGTGTGTCACTTGTCAAGCAACTCATCTTACTTTCTTACTTTTTCCTGTAAGTACAGGACAAGGACAATTTTATTTTTATAGCTCATTTTCACTTCAAATGCATTCTCCACTTTGTGGCAGATTTATTGTATATGTGTACTTTTTCATTATCCAGACATGTATAACATTACTCGGTTGTGTTATTCTGCTTGTGCAACAGTTTACTGCCACCATGCCAATAATTCGTTTTCTTATGGCTTGCGTTCTGTAAGATATATATCTTCGTGTATAGTCTTGTGTATGCTGTCTTGCATATTGTCCTTCACAAATAAAATATTGTGCTATATTTTCATGTGTGTATGCACCTTCATTGCACTGAACTAAATTTCAGCATGCCTTTGAAGCATATTTCGCACAATAAAGCTGTACTCCCTCGTTAGCACTTGCTGCAATTGTTGTGTTGTTATAGTTGAAATTGTGTGCGTAAAGACACGCACAGTTTCGTGCGCTGGTCGTCGCAAAATATGAACAGCCACGCAAACGACTGCATGAAACTACCCGATGAATGCAACGTAAGTAAACCGAAACTGAAATCAAGGCCTCCGAGATTGGAGAGTGCAGCGGGGATCTTGGAGGCTGGTGCGTTTCGCCGATTCCGCTTGGTGCGCTGACAGCCAAGTCGGCCGCAGGCGTCTATGGGAGTGTCCGCTCTTGTCGTATACTATGTTACTCTATGGAAGAAGGTCGGGTGAAATTCCTTTCTGCACGTGGTGCCAGACGCCAACCGTAACAGCGTCTCCGGTGGGGGAGGAAGATCCCGACGCGTAGGGGCCAGCAGCTGCTTTGCGAGGGATCAGCGTTTCACTAGCAGAATGACCCTTAGAGGTGACGAACCCTTAGTTCGTAGCTGGTAGATTCCTTGGAGTTGTCATCAGTCCTCGTGGCGCTCTTGTCACTTTTCTCCCTGGTCCGGTCTGGCGAAATTGGTCTTGCAAGCAGGTCTCGCCACTTTTCGTCTCCTGCGTGGGCAAGCAATCCCCCCAGAACAGTGCCGGACCCACAACCACAAAGCAGCGAGCACAAGGCCACCCTCCTCCCAAGACACACCCGGCTTTAAAAAAAAGAATACCCGCTACACCTTTCCCATTCCTTACGCGCGTCCTCCCCCTCCCCTGAACACTAAAAACAGCCATTTCTTGAAAGCGTTAAGACATGGTTCTTAAAATCAGCTAACATGGTGAATTAAGAAGTCACGCTTCATTCCGACGAGGCAAGGTGGGTGATGGTCGGGTGAGAGAAAGTCGTTCGTGCACGAGGTGTGAGACGCCAACAGTGGCAGGATAAGTCACGCCTCATTTCGACGAAGAAGGTCGGGTGAAATTCTTTTCTGCACGTGGTGCCAGACGCCAACCGTCACAGCACCCAGCCGATGGCCAACGGCAAAATGGTGATTACGAAATGTTGCCTCGTAGTCGGCCCGCGTGCAGTGTGCACTCGGCCACGTCGGCTAAATTTAGTGGTCGAGCCCATGGAGTTTCCTACAATAATTATTGTATGAAACTCTATGGTCGGGCCTAACTCACTTGCCGATGGTCGCTAGACGTGAGGCCAGTGTCAATCCCCAATGCCGGCCCACCATCGGGCGCCCAGGTCGGGCAAACCCTTTTGTTGTCGGCCAGAGACGTCGGGCCGATATTGTAACGGGGACCTTTTGCTGCTTGGGTATACAACTGGTCGAAGTTCCAGGTGGAATCCAAATGGAAGCACTTGCTTCCAATACAGCTGGTTCAGGTTCCAGTTGGATCCTAACTGGGACCATTTCAATTTTGCTTCTAATACAACTGGTGGTAGCTCCAGTTGGATCCCAACTGGAACCAGTTGCTGTCCAGTTGGTTTCTAACTGGGACTTTCTAACTGGTTTCCTGCTGTAACCAGTTGGTCTCGGTCAATGCCAGTTGGAACCAGTTTGATTCCAGTGTAATGTTTTCACCTGGTACATGCACACTTTCAACGTAACTTTCAGTTATTTCGCATCAGAAACAAATTTTAGCCGATTTTTGTGCCGCTGTCAGCGGCAAAAGAGGCCAGCGTCACGACCAGGGAGAGAGAAGAAAGACACCGGGACGCTCGGAGCGGCGAGAAACTTGCTCGCAGGGCCCGCCCCAACGTCAGTGCAAACTCGTGACGTAGCGTTTTCTCGCTTGTTTACATTCCTTTCTTGATGTCGATATCGCGAGGTGCTGCATTTTGTGGTTGGCTGCACGCACATATTTTAAGATTGATTTTAAATATGTTCCGAGCTGTATTCGTCGTTGATATTTTGCAGACAATGTGTGTGTGCCCACATAAATCAATCTCACATGTTACTCGACTTCGAAATTTTGTGTCAGTACTCCTCTAAATAAACACGTCACACTTCCGAAAGGTTCGTCGTCTTTTTCCTGCATACGTTGGGTCCTGCGTGCAGAACGTTGCAGAAATGCTATATATATATATATATATATATATATATATATAATCTTGCACTTCAAGAAACTTCGTGCGACGTCGAAAAATTTTTCATTGAAGTGACATCCTTAAACGAGAATTTACACCTCATAGCCCGAGACATTTCAATTTCAAAGCCCGAGTCTTTTCCCACAACAAAGAGCCTGGCATCTCTCGGTGGTGTAATCTTCCTTCGTGTAATATATATTGTCGTATACTTCGCTATCACTAATACTGCTTCACCTTTTCGGCAAAACTGCAGCCTCTCTATGTCCTTTTTTTTCTGTCAGTCCGAGTATAAGTGTTCCTGCGTATGACTACTGTTGATTCCGATTTCGAGTGAATCCGGCTTGGCCTTATTTTAGTTACAGAGTGAATTATACAGGGTGCCCAAACAATTATGCACGAAGATTTAAAAAAAGAGCAATTGCATTACTAAAAAAAATCTAGTGCATATTGTTTTCAGTACAGTGGAGTAGCCGCCACTAATTACTTCATTCCTGAAATTTAATTTGACAATTGCAAATAGCTCATTTGAGAAGTACTGTATTAATTATCAGTGTCAATGAAGCATTTGGAGGCACCCCAAAGCACTCCCTAAACACATCTAACTGGCGCGGTGTCTTCAGCGACGTACTAATTGCGTGCAATTTTTTGCGACTGTTAAACAAACCTAACGAAATATAAAAAATACCACGTGACTGCGCTCCCACCCGCATCATCAAGTACCACCCTCAAATAATTAGCTGATTGAAAGCAACTGCATTGCCTGTTGCAAATCCGAAGAGAAAATCCGAAGGTCACATTGATAACAAAAGCCCCTTGATAACGCGGCCGCAGCGCCGCTCTGACCGCGCACGAAAAGCGAGAAACAATGTAATAGGCACATTAGATTTCAAAATCCCGGCTTTGCTCGCGCCGAATCGACAGAGTTCTCACGAAGCTATGAGTGAGTGAGTGAGTGAATAAACTTTTATTTGGTCCAGCAAAGCGCGATAAAACGCGCACCCGGCTAATCCTATATTTCGCGCCAGAAATTCGCTTCCGGCCAAAGCCAAATTAAACCCACGAAACCTCTTAAAAACTTCTTGAAACGGCTACAAACGGCTATATACGTCTTGGTCTACGATAAGATAGAAAATAGAATTTCTTCTAAACATAACCTCAGCACTTGGAATATGTTATATATTCTATCTGCGGCAAAACCCACTACTAGTGCCACTAGAGTCTGTTTTGGTAAACACATTCAGAATGTCTAACTCAAGAACTTTTTTAGATCTTTTTGTCTAAACGTGCATAACATGCCAAACGACGTGTTAAAGTGCGGTTACCGTCGGCCGTCGGCGTTAGCGAATAAAAACGCCACAGGCAAATCGAACTCGTTGGAAGCAACATAAGTTAATTGGCTTTAATATTACATAATTTCACACCAGAACTTCAACAATCAAGCGCGTGTTATTGTTTTCCATACGGGGCGCACACACGACGCCTGGAAACCATTCTATGCTCGCACCGCAGGTATACTGACAGCAGCAGGAGCGAAACGCCGGCGTTGCACAGCGGTGTGACAGACCCAGGTAGCACACAAAGTCTTGAAAACGTCGTATTAAGGGATTCAACGTCTGAAACGGATTTTTGACCAAAATCGACGCATCAAAGACGTTCCAAACAAGAGAGCTTAAAAACGAGGGGTGAATACGTTTTGCAAACGACTCAAAACGCCACCGCCACGCCACGGCGCGTCAGCCTCTTTAGCGGCTTCTACAATATTCAACAACCCATCAACGCGATCCAACCTTGCGCAAGGTGGCGATACCGTCGTCAAATCATGTGACCAAGGTGGCCACGTGATTCGTGATGCCGGGCAGCCGGGCGAGCCGGAGCATAGTCGCGTCGTCATGGCGTCGTCGCGTCACCGCACTCGCATTGCGCTGTGGTGTGTTTGCGGCTGTTCTGAACGTGCTGCCGCTGCCCTTTGCTATGTAAGTGTTGCAGTGTTTTGCTGTCAAGAAAACGATATTCTGTGATCAGTTTGGGTTGTGCGATATGTTTGTGTGGTTTTAATTTGGAAATCAGTAGTGTTTTCAATTGTTATGTGATCAAGGCGGCCACGTTATTCGTGAAGCCGGGCATAGTTACGTTATCGCACTCGCATGGCACCATGGTCTGTTTGCGACTGTTCTGAATGTGCTGCCGCTGCCCTTTGTCATGTAAGTGTTGCAGGGTTTTGCCGTCAAGAAAACGAGGTTCTGTGATTAGTTTGGGTTGTGCGATCTGTTTGTGTAGTTTAATTTGGAAATCAGTAGTGTTTTCAATTGGAGGGCGCGGAGTGGAGGGCACTAATCAGCTCTTCAAGTTCATTGTCATGTTATGTGAGGCGCCTTTTCACTGACGCTGTAATTAAGGCGTTAAGGGCAGTATAAGGACGAAAGATAGAGGGACGAAATCGTGCCTGTGTGTCCCTAGCGTCGGGGTCGGCCGCTATGCGTGATCCTCACAAGAAAGCATTTTGCAGAATGCGAAGAAAGGCGGCAAAATTTCTGTCTGTGCGCACCTTGCCGATCTCCGCAATAGAGCCATCATCGTGGTATTTTAGTCTCCCGTTTAGCAAGAGTGTTGCAGACAAGGGAACTGGTTCAAACAGGCTTTTTTTTAATGATTCACTACTAGTGCGGTATCCCAAAAGGTGAGGCCAAGTGCTCGCCCTATTTTCTTCCCTCGCGCTACAGCGCACTGACAGAATTTTGCGTGCACCATACCGTGCTTTTATCGTTTGCGCTTCAGGTTCTCGATTGTGTTTTCGCCCCCTTTACCCACGTGATGGGTAGTTCATGGTATTACCGGGTACCACATGTGTCCATATATTCTGTCCAATATATGAAACGGCCAAATTCGATTTTATTTGACGCCTCAAATGGTAGTGATGTATTGAGTCCCTTGTAGCTTTGTGCTTGTTATCAATTTTACTATTTGGCGAATGGATACAGCATGTACGCTGCATAACTCGCTTGTGCATACTGCATACGTGAGTCGAGTATGCCCTTGGTATAAGATAACTTGTATGCTTTAGGTAGTACGATTGTTTGCAGTTTGGGACATGTGTCGGAATGTACGCTGTGCGCCCTTCGCGCTTTACGGCGGCCTGCCGAGTTCGTGCGGGTGCCATGTGTGCGCATGGAGTTCGCGAAGCGCTCTCGCAGTTTTTATATATATATATATATATATATATATACATGTGTTCTGTTCGCGCGCTTCGCACAACAGGGCATGTCGCAGTTCTTTGTCCTTGTGCAACATATTTTCCTAGCGTACGTCTTTGCATTATTTGATACCGGTTTCACACGGGGCTCTTTTAGCCGCTATCCAGTCCGTTACAAATCGAATTTCTCGGTCGTGATGGCTCCTCTGCGCAAGCTACGAGAGTGAGCCAGTCGCATCGATAACTTCGATCCGGATCGTGCTTGATCGCGATCGAGAGTGGTCGTGTGACACCGGTTTTACACATGGCTCCCACATAGGGAACACTTTAAGTTCAATGCTACTGAGTGAAGAGCAAGTGCATATATATGCCAGTGGTGGTATGTGGGCAAGTCTCTCTGGTGAAGCCAATACTTGTGCATTCAAAACATTTCAATTACCAGCGTAGTGCATCAATGTGTCTACTTCGACAAAATGGAGCACCAGTGCAGATATCTGAACATACCTGTCCAGGGCAGCAATTGTGTCTAGATTGAAACCACTACCAGCATGTGCGGCAGTTCTATTTCCAGCAGCGGGACTGCACAATAATCAGTAGGGTGCTCTCAAGCTGTTTATCTATGAAACTCTGCCTGGACTGTGTGCCAAATATTTTTGGACGTGAAAGTGGGGGTGCATTGGTAAACATCAGTGGAACTGTGCCTGGACTTTGTGGCAAATGTTTTTGGATGTGAAAGTGTGAGTGAACTGGCAAAGAATTTGCTCTGGGCTACATGTGTTAAACGTTTTTCTCATTCAGAGTGCTTTTTTTTACTTTAGGAGACTGGAGATGTGCGCAAAGTGTGACATGTCAGTGTGCTAATTAATGTATTTGCTGGTTTGCAAATTATTCGTTGCAACTTTATTTTTGCCAGAGAGGTACAACTTTGCCTCTTGTAAAGGGCTTTTTAGATAAAACACTTACTATTTATTATGACAATTGCTTCCTTTGTTACACAAATGCAGCTTCCAGTGCATTTCATTTTATTTCCATGTTTATGTAAGTTTCTAATATGAGGCTTGCATATTCATTTCTCACGTTCTGGAGTGGCAAGATGCAGCATTACTGTCTCATCGTTCGCTGTACTACAGTAGTGTTCACTTGTTACACTTGTTACACGTTTAAGTATTCTGTACTAATTTCACTTTATTGCTTTTTTGTTGTATGGTTATTTTTCTCGCCATTACCTTCTTTGATATATCCTAAAGGCAATATTTCCAATTTTGCATTGTTCCCATTTTTTTTATTTCTGTCACAGGATTGTTTTATGATGGTATGCGGTGGTATTTCTTTTCGTGCTCTTTTCAAGCTTCTAGATGACTGGTAACATTGCTTGGAGGCAGTTACCATCCAATTCATACTCTTGCATTTTTCAGTCTACTTCTTCCATTCGCTCCGACGTCACTTCTGCATAACTCTAGTCCATCTAATGGCACGTGCACTTTACTATGGTAAATTAGACACTTTAGTACACTCCAGGTTTTTCTGTTCATTTTTCTATGTGTACTTGGAATTTTGTTTATGTGCTAGTGAATGTTCACTTTCGAGTTCATTACGAATCCTTTCTGCGACTTTTGTCATTGTTGATGTACTTTTACTTCTATTTGCATTTCTCACACAGTTTGTTCGAACGTTGCATAAGCATTACATTTTAATAAAGTGTTTTTGCTTTGTCACAATGTTCTCATTTCATGCACTCCTGGCATGAAGGGCTTGGTCTGGCCACCTGCCAAGAAGTGGCCATTTGTTCTTTGCAGGATGTCATTCCCATTGTGGTTGTAAGCATCGTAGCTTACTAAAGGCGGTATTACGGATTCATTATTCCTAGCAGGCTCATTTTCGTGCGACTTGGTAGAGGATGAGCCGGCCATGCGGGGAACAGTGCTTGGCACTGCGCCATGGTTTTTACAGTCAACACCGACGCTTCTACTCATCTGGGGCGCGATTGGAGATCGTTGTTCGAAACGCCCGATCAGTTTCACCTCACGCGATTGACCTAGGCCGTGCCAACGGCCTAGGCCAATGAGGATTGTTTCGTGTGAGGCGAAACTAAACGCGTGTTTTGAACAACGATGTCTGATCGCGCCCGTCACCCGCGAAAATTAGCTTCAGATGATCGTAAACCTTTCAAGACCGCTTCTAGACCAGCTTTTTGATAACGTCCTAAAAACGTTTAGAAATTGGTTACGAATAGTTTTGGCAAAAGGATTACTTGTGTCTTTCCCAATCCTATTTCTAGACCAGCTTTTCGAATACGTCTTGCAGACCTGTTCTAGATCGTCTCAAGAAAGTAATTAAGCCGGACATTAGCAGAGATATCCGACGTTTTCCCGCCGAAGTTCTCTCATTCGTGTCTTCTTTAACCCGTTTTTATCGTCTTGGATAAACGCTACGAAAACGTTACGTATCTCTTTTGTGCTACCTGGGGAGCCACCGCGCTGCCATCACTTCGGCAGCACAATCCAAATTTGTCGGACGTCTCATTCTGTGCTGGAAACACTGGGAGGCAGGAAGACCGACGATAAGGGACGGAGCCGAGACGGACGGATGCTGACAGCTAAGTACTATTTCTATTTTTATTTCTAATTGCAGCGGCGGGAAATCTGAATGGAGATAGGGCCAGTATAGAAACGTAGGTTGCAGAGAATTGGAGCACTTCGAAGCCAGGCGAACACTCCAAAGTAGGGCGATAAAGTAGGTCGTGGCCAACACATAACAGTTAGGACTAAAAGTTTAATAGTTAGGGCTAAAAGTGTGTTTTTTTTTCTTGTCCATTTCTTCTTTTTTCCCCTGGTTATTGGTTTGGTTATTTTACTAGCTCTCTTTATTCTTCTAGAGATTCCCAGTGGTCTTTATTATAGTTAATTTTTTTCGTCGCTTTTACACTGTTAAATAACAGTAGGACAAGAGCATTCATGGGACGACCGGCTAGAAAAGCCAAGGAGGAAGGTGGGGACCTCGTCCAGTGTGAGAGGTGTGAACGATGGTGTTATTTGGATGAAACGACATTCAAAACCGTGGCGGAGGCGGAAGGGAACGGCTTCGTGTGCAGGCTGTGTAAGGTGATTGAGAATTTGGAGAAGCAGCTAAAGAGTGAAATGGCGAGGACAAAGGAGGAACTCGAGAAAGAAAAAAATGAAACGCGCAGAGTTTGAGGAAAAGGTCGAGAGGGAGTGGGCCTCAAAAATGGAGGCTGTAGAGCGGAAATGGAGTGAGGAGCGAGAGAAAGGGCAGCAATTGGAAAAACAATTGAAAGAGATGAGAGAGAGAGAATCTGAGAGGGAGGCACAGCAGGAATTGAAGGAAAAGGAAGCGGCAGGATCACCCAGTGGAGCAGAATGGGGGGCGGACACGTTAACGTGGGGACCGCGGGAGACACAGGTACTGAGGGATGAGACGACAGGAGGCAGAGAAGGCGAGGAGGCAGGGAAGACCCAGCCGACAGAGACAGGAGGGAGGCAAGATTTGCTTGAAGACAGAAAGGTCTGGGTCGTTGGAAGCTCCAATGTATCGCGAATGCAAACAGCACTCCTCAGAACAGTGCAGTATGACAGACGGGTGAAGGTCGAATGCATGCCGGGGGCTCGATTCGAAGCTGTGGCGGAGAGAGCCAAAAACAAACTGAATGAAAACAGAGAGGGAAGAAACCTGGTAATTTTGCACGCTGGGGTGAATGACGTCCTGCAGAATAGGGGGCGAATGCTGGGCACACAGATTCAAGAGGGAGTGGCGAAAATAAGGGCGACCTCTGAGGCGGTGCACATTGCCCTGTGTACTGTCCCAGAGGTCAGGGGACAGGGCCCTTTCATTGAAGAACAGGTAGTGGCGGCAAATGTAATGATTAGGGAGTTGGGGCGAGCCCTCAGGTGTGATGTGGTGGAGGTGAACAGAATGATCGAGGGGAAAAACTGCCCCTATTTCGGCCAGGATGGCATTCACTACACTGCACCAGCGGGATGGCAGTTAGGTACGAGGGTGGGTCGTAGGGCTCTGGCTTTTTTGCAGGCACGCAGGGCGACCCTGCATGCCAAAGCATAAAAGATAAAGGGCAGGGAAGGGGGGGCAGGACAGGAGCATGGAGGAGGAAGAGGAAGAAGAAGGCAGTAAATGTGGGGTTCATCAACATGCAGGGGGGAAGAAATCGCATTAAGTGGGACGAAATAGAAGAACAGTTACAAACGGAAAATTTTCAGGTATATGGAGTTGCCAAAACCCATTTAAGAGATGAGGAAGAGCCACCATTCATTGCGGGATACACCTGGCTTGGGTGCAACAGAAAAGGGAAAGAACGCAGAGGAGGAGGCCTTGGGGCGCTAGTGAAGGGACAGGACTGGGAAAGGGTAAGGGAGAGCTGCAGTGAGCACATGTGGCTCAAGGGCACCGTAGGGAATGTTGAGACAATCCTGGGAGTTGTGTATCTGAAAACGGGGAATGAGTCGAAAGAGGAGAATGCAAACCATTTCAAGTGTATGGCCAAGGACATCAGGGAGTTAGCTAAGAAACGGGAGATAATCATCCTAGGGGACATGAATGCATATTTGGAATACTTTGACGGGGCGACAGATGCAACAGGGCAGATGTTAGTAGATTTTTGTAAGGCTCATGATTTTGTGATAGTTAATACTGAAATTAAATGCGACGGGAAAATAACATGGGAAAGAAATAACACCCACTCGACAATCGACTACTGCCTAATGTCCCACAAGCTGTATGAACGGTTGGGATGTATGGAAATTGATGAGGAAGGCACAAAAAGCCTGGGGAGTGATCAGAAACGAATCAAAATCAGTTTTGGAAGGACAGTACCACTGGTAGAAACTAAAGAAAGGAAAGGTATGAGCAAATTGAATGACAGGCAGCTACAAGAAGTGGCGAAAAACATTGAAAGCATGGTATCCAAGCAACCGCAAAGGGCACGGACATACGACGAGTTAATAGGTATTTTTAAACGAGAGCTAGAGAAGGGACAGATTAGGAAACTAGGAAGTCAGCAGGGAAAATATAAACCGAAAAGCTGGTGGGACCGAGAAGTTAAGGAGGCCATAGAGCAACGCAAGAATGCGTGCAGAAAACACAGAGCAGCGAAGAAAAGGGGAGCCACGCCAGAAGAGGTAGAGACAAAATTGGAGGATTACTTTGCAATGAAAAGAGAAGCATTGACATTAATTCGAGCCAAGATAGCAAAAGTAGGGGTACAGTGGATGTTAGAGATACTAAAAAAAGACAGAAATGCCTTTAAGAAATTTTGGGAACACATAAGGCAACAGAGTAAGAAGACAGAGGTGGTTCAGCACTCACTGACCACACCAGAAGGAACAAAGGTAGAGGGAGTGGAAGCTCAGGAATATATTAGGTTAACAATAGAGGCAGCATTTGCAGAGCCAGTGGGTAGCGAAATGGAGAACAATGACAACAGCAGGACAGAATTAGAGGAGGAGTACAGAAGGATGACAAGTAAGGAATGGAACAGAATTGAACACAAGGTCTCCGTGGGAACAGCGACAGGACCTGATGGCATACCTATGAAATTGATAAGCATATTAGGCCAGAAAAGTAAATTGAAATTACGACAACTTATTGAACAAATAGTAGTAGGGGGAGATGTTCCACAGGACTGCAAATCAAGCAGAATGATATTAGTTTACAAAGGTAAGGGAAGCAAGGACAACATTAAATCCTACAGGCCAATAACTGTCACATCAGTCATATACAGATTAGCAATGCAGATGGTGAAAAAGAGAATGGAGGAATGGGCAGAACGGGAAGAGATCTTGGGAGAACTGCAGAATGGATTTAGAAGGAACAGAAGGCTAGATGATAATTTATTTGTTATAACACAGTGCACAGAGATAGCGACAGCCAGGCAGAAACCGCTATGGATAGCTTTTTTAGACATTAGAAGAGCCTATGATAATGTAAACCCAGAAAAGTTATGGAGCCAGTTGAGGGAATATGGTCTAGATAGAAAGATGATTGAGTTCCTACAAGTTTATACAGATAATGAGGTAGAGATAACATGGGAGGGGGAAACTACAAAGCCAGCTAAAATAAGAAGAGGTCTCAGGCAGGGCTGTCCATTGTCGCCTCTGCTTTTTATGATTTACATGAGCCAAATGGAAAAGAGACTAGAACAGAGCCCAGTAGGAACCGACATAAGCAATATGCTGGAAGGGCAGAAGGTAGCTCAAGTACTAGCCGGACTGATGTACGCATATGATATTGTACTACTTGCTGACACCCGAGTAGGGCTACAGGAACTAATGAGCAGATGTGGAGAGGAGGGAGAAAAATTGGGACAGCAATTCAGTAGAGATAAGTCTGGGATAATAGTATACAATGAAGAAAGGGGGGAACCATTGGGAATACAAAGCACTAAGATTGATCATGTTGAAAAATACAAGTATTTGGGCATATGGCTAAACGAGGGCAAAAAGTACTTGAAAGAACAGGAAAAAATTATGATTGAAAAAGTGAAAAGGAACTCAGCTGTAACGAAACACAAGGCACTATGGAACTATAATAGGTAAGAGGTGGTTAGGGGCGTATGGAAAGGGGTTATGGTACCTGGCCTCACATTCGGAAATTCAGGACTGTGCATGAAATCGGAAGTTCAGGCATGCATGGAAGCGAGACAGAGAAGTGTAGGCAGGTTGGCCTTAGGAACACACGGGAACACCCCTAATGATGGAGTGCAGGGGGACATGGGATGGACGTCATTCGAAGGTAGAGAGGCAATAAGCAAGCTAAAATATGAACAGAGACTCCCAGCACTGGAGGAAAAAAGGTGGGAAGGAAAAGTGTACAAATATCTATACATGAAAAGTTTGAACACGAAGTGGACACTCAGAACGAGGAAGCTGAAGAATAGGTACCTACAGCCGAGGGAGGGGGTCCAAAGTGGTTCTAGTGTGGGAAAGGAGGTGAAGGAGACGGAAAGAAAAATGTGGGAAGAAAGAATGCTCGGAAAGCCAGCGCTATCTATGTATAGGTCACAAAAACAGGAGATTAAGAGAGAGCTCTTATTTGATAACTCGCGGGGCAGCTCACTATTATTCGAAGCTAGGACGGGGGTTTTGAGAACGAAAACATACAGGGCTAAATTTGAAGACGTGGACCTTTGGTGCACAGCTTGCGGAGCCGAAATGGAGACCACTGAGCATATAGTGCTGAGATGCACAGACCTTCGCCCGACTCTGGCAGAGGGAACAGTGGCAGATATGTAAGGGGCATTGGGATTTCCCGGGGAACGAGGGCAAATAGACGAGAAAAGAGTGGCAGTAACGAAGGGGAGGCTAGAGGATTGGTGGAAGAAGCAACGGAGAGATAATACCTTAAATCGGGGAGATAATGTTTCCTCTACTTCTTTAGATAGTTATGTTGGGGGGAGGAGGGGAGTGAAAACTAGGTTAAGGAAAAGAGGATATAAAGAAAGGGAAAAAAATAAAATAGGAGGGGGAGCAAAAGGCTAGGTGGCGCCAGCCGCCGCCCGTTACAAAGGGTATAGCCGCCATCCATCCATCCATGAAAAAACAGCCACTGCCGCCCGCAATGTTTCAGTCGTGGGTTCGTTATGCCAGTTGTGCGTCATTCTAAGCCGTTTTGTACATTTATACTGGATATTAACTCGATTCATTTAGCTGAGCTGATGCTGTTTGCCGTGTGTTGTGCATCAGTGCTTCGTGACGTCGGCTGTATTGCGTGTTTTCGCCGACAACTTACTACCACAATGGCGGGATCTGCGTTCGCCGCCTTCGTGTCTCGGTGCGTCTTTGTACGTCGCACGTTCGGATAGCACTTTTTCCGGCAAGTGAAATACATTGCACTTCGTTTTTCGTCAACAATGTAAATATTTTTAGGTGTTACCCGCGACAATTCTTGATATATGGGCTCATCTGCCCTGCGAGTTTTCGTCATTACTTCTATACGAGGGTTCTGCTTGTGTTCAGCCGTTCAGAACTACCGCGCTCCACGACTTCCGCAACACCAGTCAGAACTTTGCCCTGCTTGTTAGTCTTTGTGGTTGACGTAGCACGAACCAACCGAAAGGAGTGCATTCGAAGACGACGCGCTGGCTGTAATGCTGAACCAGGCTGAACTCGCCCTATTTTGTGCCCTTTTGTTCTTGCGTGTGCGCGCGTCTGTGTCAGTGACTATGCAGTTTTAGCGTTCCCACTTTACAGCAAAACAAAAATATAACTGCAATGTTTACTTCATCTATACAATTCCAAATTAAATCGTCTGCTGATGTACAAATTTCACTTGTGTTTTGTTCTAAATAAGCAGCAAAACCTTTAACCTAGTAGGCGCTTCATCTGGGAGTGAAATCACGACAGCTTGGCATTTATTAATGAATGACTGTGACTGGGGTCCCCTTATTTGTAATTGCAAATCTGCCTTTCAACTGACTTCATGCTATCTTATTTTGTTCCTTTCACTCTATAGACGGCTGGACATCCTTCTTGTACCTTGGCGCTAGCTGGATGACGGGACCTCATCACGATCAATGTAAGCCAATGTAGTGTACCCTCTCTGGTCGTCCCAGTGATTTTTATATGGGTTAAGGACAGGGAGCGCTTCGTGGTAAAATAGCTAGTTGGTGTCTCACAAACGGGCATTTTTTTGCACTGGTACATTATAAGCTGCCACTATTATAACCAATTTCTGGGCCCAACCCAACTCCTCCATCGCCAAGAGAGCGCTTGCTGCCCTCCTTGGCTTTTGTGACGAGTCTCAGCTGAGAGCGCGGCTGTAAGCCCCGCTTTGCTTCTTCTTTAACCTTCTTGGTTTTTTTTTTTTCGCTCTCTTTCATTCTCTCTCTAATCTTTTTCTCCCCACTCCCCTTACCCCGTGCAGTGCTGTTGAGGTGCCCTCCCTTGAGAGACAGTTACGGCACTGCACTTTTCTCTTCCTTTTCATCTTAAAAAAAATCACTACTACTACTACTACACTGTTGTAGCAAATTTTTACTTATGTGTGGAATACTTGTATGACACAGCAGAGTTAATTTTTGAGTTCTTACATAGCAATGACTACCTACAGGTACATTTTGTAAGGCTTAGGGAAAGTAATTATTAGTAGAACTGTGTATGTACACGGTCGTCCACTCTTTTAGTCAGAATGCCGCTCCGTGCTGCCGGCGCTCCGCGGGGCGCCTCTGTCGGGCGCCGGAGAAACTATTGCGCAGGTGCAGTGAGAGCCGCAGGCGGGGCTTCGCGCGTCGTCTGCTACAGTGCGCCCTGTACTGCGTTGAAGTGGGCTTCAAATTTGCACTGCCTCCGCAGAACGCCGATCGGAGAAACGTTGTCTGCTACAGTGCGCCCTGTACTGCGTTGAAGTGGGCTTCAAATTTGCACTGCCTCCGCAGAACGCCGATCGGAGAAACGTTTCTGAATAAACAAAAGACTGCTGAGAAGCCTATCAGCTGCTTTTATCCCGTTGCAACAACCGTAGCAAAGTTTCCTACGTGCCTGGTGAAGTTGAAACACACAAAAAAAATCAGCTGCTTTTATCCCGTTGCAACAACCGTAGCAAAGTTTCCTACGTGCCTGGTGAAGTTGAAACACACAAATAAGCATACCGGGGAGAAAATGCGCGCCGCGTAATATTCGAAGCTTTATACTACTGCTGCAGCACTACGATCCGCCACAATATTTTTAATTTTTGGCGTCTTGCTGAGTAGCTGGTAATAAGTGTTAGCAGACGACTGCTGTTGTCTACTGAAATCTCGGCGCAACGAATGGAATGGAAAAACTTTATTTCCCTATATCTCAGAGAGATTGGCGGTGGGCCGGTGTCTTCATGTTTTGAGTCCTGGCCGCTTCACAAGGTCGGCGCCCCTATTCCAGGGCACCGCTGAGTCTTGCTGCCTCGTAGGCGTGCTGCACAATTGCCCGTTGGGCTGCGAGCTCGCTGCTGGTGAGCAGACCCTCCCACTGTTCCGCACTTGGGTTATTTACTTTATGGAATGCGAAATTAATTACGCTTGCATTCCCACGTGATGTGGTATAACGTGGGGGTTGTTCCGCACCATGGACATGTATCCCTGTACTGGGTAGGGAACATTTTGTGTAAAGTGTGCAGGTTGAAGAACGTACCTGCTTGCAGTCTTCGCCAGCTTACTGCCTCATGTTGTGTGAGCGATGTGTGGGGTGGGGGGTATTTATGTCTCCTTCCTCTGTAGTGGTTAAGTATTTCTGCATACGTCGGCTCCACCGTTAAAGGGGCCTCTAGGGTTTCCGACTGCCCTGCTCCGTGCGTGAGTTCGCGAACTAGGCGGTCCACCCTTGAGTTGCCCTCTATCCCGGTATGTGCCGGTATCCAGAAGATCCTATGTTTTATCTTTTTGTTAGGAGGCTCTGTTTTGAGGAAGATTCTCAGTGCTTCCTTACTAACTCTGCCTTGTGTGTAGTTCCTGCATGTTGCTTTGGAGTCCGTTTGAATTATCAGAGATTTGTTCCTGCGGTAACCTTCAGCCGCCGCTAGAGCTACGGCGACTTCCTCCCCCTCCGTTACCGTGCAGGTTCTCAGGATCGCGCAGCTAATTGGTTCTCCCGTGTGGTTTACCACTGCTTCCGCGACTCTAAACATTCTAGTGTTGCGGTCCCATGGGTATACGGCCGCGTCAGTGTATACTGTGTTTTCTAGTGCGGCTAGGTTTCGTTCCACGAAATCTGCTCGTGCCTGCCTTCTGGCGGCGCCCAGGTAGCACACAAAGTCTTGAAAACGTCGTATTAAGGGATTCAACGTCTGAAACGGATTTTTGACCAAAATCGATGCATCAAAGACGTTCCAAACAAGATAGCTTAAAAACGAGGGGTGAATACGTTTTGATAACGTTGGAAGCCAGGCAGCTTAAAAACGAGGGGTGAATACGTTTTGAAAACGACTCAAGGCGCCACCGCCACGCCACGGCGCGTCAGCCTCTATAGCGGCTTCTACAATATTCAACAACCCATCAACGCGATGCAACTTTGCGCAAGGTGGCGATACCGCCGTCAAATCATGTGACCAAGGTGGCCACGTGATTCGTGATGCCGGGCAGCCGGGCGAGCCGGAGCATAGTCGCGTCGTCATGGCGTCGTCGCGTCACCGCACTCGCATTGCGCTGTGGTGTGTTTGCGGCTGTTCTGAACGTGCTGCCGCTGCCCTTTGCTATGTAAGTGTTGCAGTGTTTTGCTGTCAAGAAAACGATATTCTGTGATCAGTTTGGGTTGTGCGATATGTTTGTGTGGTTTTAATTTGGAAATCAGTAGTGTTTTCAATTGTTATGTGATCAAGGCGGCCACGTTATTCGTGAAGCCGGGCATAGTTACGTTATCGCACTCGCATGGCACCATGGTCTGTTTGCGACTGTTCTGAATGTGCTGCCGCTGCCCTTTGTCATGTAAGTGTTGCAGGGTTTTGCCGTCAAGAAAACGACATTCTGTGATTAGTTTGGGTTGTGCGATCTGTTTGAGCCGGGCATAATAGCGTTATCGCACTTGCATTGCGCTGTGGTATGATAGCGGCTGTTCTGAATGTGCTGCCGCTGCCCTTTGTCATGTAAGTGTTGCAGGGTTTTGCCGTCAAGAAAACGAGGTTCTGTGATTAGTTTGGGTTGTGCGATCTGTTTGTGTAGTTTAATTTGGAAATCGGTAGTGTTTTCAATTGGAGGGCGCGGAGTGGAGGACACTATCAGCTCTTCAAGTTCATTGTCATGTTATGTGAGGCGCCTTTTCACTGACGCTGTAATTAAGGCGTTAAGGGCAGTATAAGGACGAAATTTAGAGGGACGAAATTGTGCCTGTGTGTCCCTAGCGTCGGGGTCGGCCGCTATGCGTGATCCTCACAAGAAAGCATTTTGCAGAATGCGAAGAAAGGCGGCAAAATTTCTGTCTGTGCGCACCTTGCCGATCTCCGCAATAGAGCCATCATCGTGGTATTTTAATCTCCCGTTTAGCAAGAGTGTTGCAGACAAGGGAACTGGCTCAAACAGGCTTTTCTTTAATGATTCAGTACTAGTGCGGTATCCCAAAAGGTTAGGCCAAGTGCTCGCCCTATTTTCTTCCCTCGAGCTACAGCGCACTGACAGAATTTTGCGTGCACCATACCGTGCTTTTATCGTTTGCGCTTCAGGTTCTCGGATTGTGTTTTCGCCCCCTTTACCCACGTGATGGGTATTTCATGGTCTTACCGGGTACCACATGTGTCCATATATTGTGTCCAATATATGAAACGGCCAAATTCGATTTTATTTGACGCCTCAAATGGTAGTAATGTATTGAGTCCCTTGTAGCTTTGTACTTGTTATCAATTTTACTATTTGGCGAATGGATACAGCATGTACGCTGCATAACTCGCTTGTGGATACTGCATACGTGAGTCGAGTATGCCCTTGGTATAAAATAACTTGTATGCTTTAGGTAGTACGATTGTTTGCAGTTTGAGACATGTGTCGGAATGTACGCTGTGCGCCCTTCGCGCTTTACGGCGGCCTGCCGAGTTCGTGCGGGTGCCATGTGTGCGCATGGAGTTCGCGAAGCGCTCTGGCAGTTTATATATATATATATATATATATATATATATATATATATATATATATATAGGGATCGCATATATATATAGGGATATAGGGATATAGGGATCGCTCGACTCCTCCGTGGAGTCGAGCGATCCCTCTTGCGACGCAAATTTCACGGTCGAGCAGTAGATGTTGGTCGCCTTCGACGACGCCTTCTATACGTCAGCGGGTGTTTCAGTGCCGACGGAAATAATAATGCTGGAGCGCGGCGGGATGCTCACTTGATCTTCAAGCACACTCAAGGCGTGGTGACTACGACAGCTCTCCGGCGGTATCGCTTGATCTTGTGACAGCGTTATCGATTTCGACTTCAGGTCGATAATTGCGCCATGTTGATTCAGGAAGTCCATGCCGAGAATGACGTCCCGTGAACACTGTTGGAGGACAACGAAGGTGGTAGGGTAAGTCCGGTCATGAACGGCAATTCTTGCCGTGCAGATTCCAGTCGGCGTAATGAGGTGTCCTCCAGCGGTCCGAATTTGGGGGCCCTCCCATGCAGTCTTAACCTTCTTCAACTGGGCGGCGATGTGTCCACTCATTACGGAGTAATCGGCTCCTCCTGTGTCGACTAAGGCAGTGACTGCGTGGCCGTCGAGAAGTACGTCGAGGTCGGTGGTTCTTTGTCTGGCGTTGCAGTTGCAATTGGGTCTTGGCGTCGGATCACGGCTGCGTCGCGTTGAACTGAAGCTGGAACGTCGCGTCGTCAAGTCGTCTTTCATCGGTGTAGTCTTGGCTTCCTGATTTCGTCGGGACGGCGGCATGTCGTTATGTCGTCGAGGTAGTTTCTTCGGTGTCTTCGTCGGCGGCGGAGGATCTTCGTCAGTTCGACGAACAGCAACCGCACCTCCATCGGTTGCTGCTTTTAGTTTTCCGGATATGGGCTCGCTGACCGGCCTCGGGCTAGGCCAGTGTATGGTCGGCGCTGCGGCGACAGGTAGCGGCCTGGTGATGGCGAACGCGACGATCGTCGAGAGCTCCACTGAGAAGCGGCGAGGTAATCGGCGATATCGCGGGGGCGTTCACCTTGCTGCGGGCGCGGAGCGTTCACGGCGAAACCTCGCAGTCCCATCTCCCGGTATGGACATCGTCGGTAAACGTGACCCGCTTCTCCGCAGTGGTAGCAGAGCGGGCGGTGGTCAGGAGCGCGCCAAATGTCCGTCTTCCTCGCGTAGGTGCGCTGGGCGACGGGTGGTCGTGCTGGCGGTGGCGGCGGCGGACGACGGAACTGCGGCGTGACAGGGCCCTGGCGCGGTCGCGGAGGGGGACCTTGACGGCGTGCGACGGCGGCGTAGGTCATCGCTTGCGGCTCAGGCTGGGGCGATTCAGGGGCTACTCCAAGTTGTTGTTGGAGCTCCTCACGCACGGCGTCGGCAATCGAAGCCAATTGAGGCTGTGATGGTGGGAACAGCTTTTGTAGCTCCTCCCGCACGACCGCTCGGATAGTCTCGCGCAGGTCGTCGGTGGCCAGTGATTGAACTCCGGCGTAGTTTGTCGAGTTCGTGCGGCGGTCGAATTGCCGGTTTCGCATCTCGAGTGTCTTCTCGATGCTGGTGGCTTCGCGAAGAAACTCGTCGACGGTCTTCGGTGGGCTTCGTACCATTCCTGCAAAAAGTTCTTCCTTCACACCACGCATCAGCAGGCGGACTTTCTTCTCCTCGGGCATTTCAGGGTCGGCGTGGCGGAAGAGACGGCTCATTTCTTCCGTGTAGATCGCGGTCGTCTCATTAGGTAGCTGCACCCGGGTTTCTAATAGCGCTTGGGCTCGTTCTCGGCGTACGACGCTTGCGAATGTCTGCAGGAAACCGCTTCGGAAAAGTTCTCAGGTCGTTAAGGTGGCTTCTCGGTTCTCGAACCACGTCCTGGCTGCGTCTTCCAAAGCGAAGAAGACATATAGCAGTTTGTCGTCGCTGTTCCAGTTGTTAAAGGTAGCGACTCTCTCGTACGTCTCAAGCCAGGTTTCCGGGTCCTCGAATGTTGAACCGCGGAACGTGGGGGGCTCCCTGGGCTGCTGCAGCACGACGGGGGATGCTGGGGCTGCCATTGGGGTGGACTTGGTGGCAATCTTCCTGCTCGTCTCAGGTAGAAGTCCGTGCTCTGGGGGCAGTCCTTGCAGTCGGCGGCTAGCACGCTGGTCTTGGACGACGTTGGTTTTGTTCTCGGGCTTCGGGCTTGGATCGCGGCTTTGCGGGGGCGTTCGGTACATGAACGCACAAGCACCTCCACCAGATGTCACGTGGTCGTGACGTCAAAGAACACAGTAGCAATACTGTGAAAGGCAAAAACTAGCTTTTATTGGGCGAACCTGTGCCCACAAAACAGGCTACACTTAAAGCACAACGAGAGCGGCGAACACAGTCGGCGATCGTCGTAAATCTGATCAGCGGGTCAAGCGCGTCGGCTTTTATAGAGCAGTCGTCGAATGTTCCAGACTAATCGTTCGGACCCGCGTGCCTTCCACAAAGTTCTACACCATTCGCGTTACGCGATGAAATCAGATAACACAAGGTTCGGCGGCAGCAGACAGCCGGGTAGAAGCATCGATAACTTTCCAGAAACGTCGGATACATGCAGGCGCGTCCCTCGCTGTGCGATTACAGTTGTTAAGCGGCGAAACGTGGTCGCCCGATAAAGATAAGTACACGTGTCAATATATCCTAAAGGCAATATTTCCAATTTTGCATTGTTCCCATTTTTTTATCTCTACTTGCCCCGACTGTGGGGCTGTTAGCAATCTCGCACACATGGTCTGGCGGTGCCCCTCGTTACAGGGACCCAATCGCATCACAGAAGACGAATGGAGCTCTGCCATCCAGAGCTCAGACCTTTCACGTCAAACCTGGGCTGTCCAGAGAGCCCACGATGCGGCGGTTAGGCTCGGCCTACCCGTCCCCACGTGGGAGCGGCCCGCAGCTCTGCCCTAGGGCAAAGCTTCTCAGGACCTTGTAATTAAATTTCTTTGTCTGTCTGTCTGCCACAGGATTGTTTTATGATGGTATGCGGTGGTATTTCTTTTTGTGCTCTTTTCAAGCTTCTAGCTGATTGGTAACATTCCTTGGAGGCAGTTACCATCCGATTCATACTCTTGCATTTTTCAGTCTACTTCTTCCATTCGCTCCGACGTCACTTCTGCATAACTCTAGTCCATCTAATAGCACGTGCACTTTACTATGGTAAATTAGACACTTTAGTACACTCCAGGTTTTTCTGTTCATTTTTCTATGTGTACTTGGAATTTTGTTTATGTGCTAGTGAATGTTCACTTTCGAGTTCATTACGAATCCTTTCTGCGACTTTTGTCATTGTTGATGTACTTTTACTTCTATTTGCATTTCTCACACAGTTTGTTCGAACGTTGCATAAGCATTACATTTTAATAAAGTGTTTTTGCTTTGTCACAATGTTCTCATTTCATGCACTCCTGGCATGAAGGGCTTGGTCTGGCCACCTGCCAAGAAGTGGCCATTTGTTCTTTGCAGGATGTCATTCCCATTGTGGTTGTAAGCATCGTAGCTTACTAAAGGCGGTATTACGGATTCATTATTCCTAGCAGGCTCATTTTCGTGCGACTTGGTAGAGGATGAGCCGGCCATGCGGGGAACAGTGCTTGGCACTGCGCCATGGTTTTTACAGTCAACACCGACGCTTCTACTCATCTGGGGCGCGATTGGAGATCGTTGTTCGAAACGCCCGATCAGTTTCACCTCACGCGATTGACCTAGGCCGTGCCAACGGCCTAGGCCAATGAGGATTGTTTCGCGTGAGGCGAAACTAAACGCGTGTTTTGAACAACGATGTCTGATCGCGCCCGTCACCCGCGAAAATTAGCTTCAGATGATCGTAACCCTTTCAAGACCGCTTCTAGACCAGCTTTTTGATAACGTCCTAAAAACGTTTAGAAATTGGTGACGAATAGTTTTGGCAAAGGGATTACTTGTGCCTTTCCCAATCCTATTTCTAGACCAGCTTTTCGAATACGTCTTGCAGACCTGTTCTAGATCTTCGCAAGAAAGGAATTAAGCCGGACATTAGCAGAGATATACGACGTTTTCCCGCCGAAGTTCTCTCATTCGTGTCTTCTTTAACCCGTTTTTATCGTCTTGGATAAACGGGACGAAAACGTTACGTATGTCTTTTGTGCTACCTGGGCGTGGAGATTCGGGTCCATGTTTCTCGGTAGGGGGCTAACCTCCAGTGTCTGGCGAACGCTGTTTGGGATGCTAGCCGCCCGACCCTCTATTCCGTCTGTGTTATGCCCTATTCTTTTTAGGAGCTTGCGGCCGGTGGCAGTCTGCTGGAGTCTGGCGATCTGTGCAACGAGCTGCGCATCCGCGAGTGTTGCTTAGGCCCATCTGTAACAGTTTATCGTTGGGCGTGTTTCTAGGCAGATGTAGCGCCGTCTTATACGCTTTCCTTAGTAGCGTTTCCGTCTGTTCTTTTTCGTGCTTGGTCATGTTGTGGTACGGGAGCGAGTACGTGACTCTGCTGACCACTAGGCTTCTGACCAGCTTGATTGTGTCTTCTTCTCTCATTCCGCTTCTTCTTTGAGACACCCTCGTTATCATTCGGCTTACTTGTTCTGTCGATTTTTTTAGTAAGCTGATTGTGTGGCTGCATTTCTTGCTTCCTTGAATCCACATGCCTAGGACGCGTATCATGCTCCTTTCAGGTATGTTTTGTCCCTCTAGTTTTACTATTAGTTCTTCCTTGGTGGGGTTGCTTCCCACTCTCAGGATTTCTGATTTTTCGGTGGAGCACGCCAGGCCCCTTTCTCTGACGTATTCTTCCACGCACTCGGCCGCTTCCTGCAATTTTTCTTGCTTCTGTCCCAGGGAGCCTCGATTGACCCAGACCGTGATGTCGTCAGCATATATTGCATGCTGGATGCCATCAATCTTGCTGAGTCTTCGAGCCAGTCCGATCATTGCGATGTTGAAGAGTATTGGTGAGATCACGGAGCCCTGCGGCGTGCCTTTGCGTGGGGTGGTGAAGACGTCACTTCGCAGATCCCCCAATCCCACCGTTGCCGTGCGTTTGGTCAGAAAGGCCCTCACGTCGTCGTGGATTCTCTTGCCGCAGTTGGCGTTGTTCAGTCCTTCCATGATGGCTTCGTGGCTAACGTTGTCGAAGGCCCCTTTGATATTGACACGTGTACTTATCTTTATCGGGCGACCACGTTTCGCCGCTTAACAAATGTAATCGCACAGCGAGGGACGCGCCTGCATGTATCCGACGTTTCTGGAAAGTTATCGAAGCTTCTACCCGGCTGTCTGTTGTCGCCGAACCTTGTGTTATCTGATTCCATCGCGTAACGCGAATGGTGTAGAACATTGTGGAAGGCACGCGGGTCCGAACGATTAGTCTGGAACATTCGACGACTGCTCTATAAAAGCCGACGCGCTTGACCCGCTGAGCATATTTCCGACGATCGCCGACCGTGTTCGCCGCTATCGTTGTGCTATAAGTGTAGCCTGTTTTTGTGGGCACAGGTTCGCCCAATAAAAGCTAGTTTTGTGTTTCACCGTATTGCTTCTTTCTTCACCGTCACTACCACGTGACATCTGGTGGAGGTGCTTTACGTCCATGTACCGGACGCCCCCGACAAGCCGTAATCGAAGCCCAGACCGCAAAGACAACACCAGCGCCGTCCCGGAACATCGAGCAAGCCGCCGTCTTCAACAGCTGCCCCCGGAGCACGGACTTCTACCTGAGAAGACCAAGAAGATTGTGGCCAAGGAAACCCCAATGGCAGCCCCAGCGTCCCCCATCGTGCTGCAGCACCCCAGGGAGCCTCCAACGTTCCGCTGTTCAACATTCGAAGACCCGGAATCATGGCTGGAAACCTACGAACGGATCGCGACATTCAACAACTGGGATCCCGACGACCAGCTGCGGCATGTCTACTTCGCCTTAGAAGACGCCGCCAGAACTTGGTTTGAGAACAGGGAGTCGACCTTGACAACGTGGGACCTGTTCCGTAGCGCCTTCCTGCGCACCTTTACAAGTGTCGTGCGCAAGGAAAGGGCCGAAGCTATGCTGGACGCCCGAGTGCAGCTACCAAATGAGAACGCTGCCATCTTTACGGAAGAAATGAGCCGTCTGTTCCGCCACGCCGACCCGGATATGGCCGAGGAAAAGAAAGTACGCCTACTCATGCGTGGTGTGAAGGAAGAACTTTTCGGCGCAATGGTACGAAGCCCACCGACGACCGTAGCAGAGTTCCTTCGCGAAGCCACCGGCATTGAGAATACACTCGAAATGCGGAACCGGCAATTCAACCGCCGCACAAGCTCTACCCACTACGCAGGAATTCAATCACTGGCCACGGACGATCCGCGCGAGACCATCAGGGCCATTGTGCGCGAAGAACTGCGCAAGGTCTTGCCTTCGTCGCAGCCTCAAGTGGCCTCTATCGCCGACATCGTGAAAGAAGAGGTGCACCGATCCCTTGGAGTTCCTGAGATGCAACCAGAACCACCGCAGCCGGAAGCAATGACCTACGCCGCCGCCGTCGCCCGCCGTCAAGGCCCCCCTGCGCGACCGCGCCAAGGTCCTGCCACACCGCAGTTCCGTCGTCCGCCGCCGCCAGCGCGCCCACCCGTCGCCCAGCACACCTATGCGAGGAAGACGGACATTTGGCGAGCCCCCGACCACCGCCCGCTCTGTTATCACTGCGGAGAAGCCGGCCATGTGTACCGCCGATGCCCATACCGCGACATGGGACTGAGAGGGTTCGCCGTCAACGCGCCGCGTCCACAGCTTGGGGAGCGCCCACGTGACATTGCCGATTACCTAGCCGCCACTCAGTGGAACTCTCGACGACCGTCCCGTTCGCCGTCACCCGGCCGCTACCTGTCGCCGCAGCGCCGTCCATACACTGGCCCAGCCCGGGGCCGCTCTGCGAGCCCATACCCGGAAAACTAAAAGCAGCAACCGATGGAGGTGCGGTTGCTGTTCGTCGAACTGACGAAGATCCTCCGCCGCCGACGAAGACACCGAAGAAACTACCTCGACGACATAACGACATGCCGCCGTCCCGACGAAGTCTGGAAGCCAAAACTACACCGACGAAAGACGACTTGACGACGCGACGTTCCAACTTCAGTTCAACACGACGCAGCCGTGATCCAACGCCAAGACCTAACTGCAATGCCAGACAAAGAACAACCGACCTCGACGTGCTTCTCGACGGCCACGCAGTCACTGCCTTAGTCGACACAGGGGCCGATTACTCCGTAATGTGTGGACACATCGCCGCCCAGTTGAAGAAAGTTAAGACCGCATGGGAAGGCCCTCAGATTCGCACCGCTGGAGGACACCTCATCACGCCGACTGGGATCTGCACGGCAAGAATAACCATTCATGACCGGACTTACCCTGCCACCTTCGTTATCCTCTAACAGTGTTCACGAGACGTCATCCTCGGTATGGACTTCCTGGACCAACACGGCGCAATCATCAACCTGAAGTCGAAGTCAGTAACGCTGTCGGAAGATAAAGCAATGCCGCCGGAGAGCCCTCGTAGTCACCACGCCTTGAGTGTGCTCGAAGATCAAGTGAGCATCCCGCCTCGCTGCAGCATTGTTATTTTGGTCAGCACCGAAACACCCGCTGACGTAGAAGGCGTCATCGAAGGCGACCAACGTCTACTGCTAGACCGTGAAATTTGCGTCGCAAGAGGGATCGCTCGACTGCATGGAGGGAAAACTGAAGTGTTGCTGACAAACTTCAGCCAGGAGTTCAAGCACATCAACAAGGGCACGACGATCGCGTACATCGAAGAAATTCTGGAAACAAGTAATGCGTTTGTCCTCTCGGATTCCGCCGCATCTACCCCGACGACCATGGTTCCCGAACCAGACTACGACATTAATCCTAATCTCCCTATGATTAAGCAACAGCAGCTCAGAAGTCTGCTCCGACGATACAAAGGCTGCTTTTCGACGTCATCGAGGATTCGACAAACACCAGTCGCCAAGCATCGCATAATCACCGAGGAATGCGCTCGACCACTCCGTCAGAGCCCTTACCGAGTTTCGGCGCGAGAACGTGAAGCTATAAGAGAACAAGTCGACGAAATGCTGCGCGACGACATGATCCAGCCGTCGAAAAGCCCGTGGGCATCCCCTGTTGTTCTGGTAAAGAAAAAGGACGGAACCCTACGTTTCTGCGTCGATTATCGTCGTCTGAACAAGATCACGAAGAAGGACGTATACCCCTTCCCACGGATAGACGACGCATTGGATCAGCTCTGCAACGCTAAATACTTCTCGTCCATGGACCTCAAGTCTGGCTATTGGCAAATAGAAGTCGACGAAAGAGATCGCGAAAAGACCGCCTTCATCACCCCAGACGGCCTCTACGAGTTCAAGGTTATGCCATTCGGACTGTGCTCGGCGCCTGCAACGTTCCAGCGCGTGATGGACACGGTTTTAGCAGGATTGAAGTGACAGACCTGTCTCGTATACTTGGATGACGTCGTCGTCTTCGCTGGAAATTTCGACGTTCACCTTAGGCGGCTGGCAACAGTACTAGAGGCCATCAGGTCATCAGGACTTACTCTGAAGCAGGAAAAGTGCCGCTTCGCTTACGAGGAGCTTCTATTTTTAGGCCACGTCATCAGCAAATCTGGAGTCCGCCCCGACCCGCAGAAGACAGCTGCCATAGCAAAGTTCCCACAGCCCATCGACAAGAAGGCAGTGCGTAGATTTCTTGGCATGTGTGCCTACTACAGGCGATTTGTCAAGAACTTTTCACGCATCGCTGAGCCGCTGACGCAGCTAACTAAAGGTGACGTCGAGTTCAAGTGGGAAACGCCGCAGGCCGACGCATTTCAAGAACTCAAACGACGCATGCAGTCGCCGCCCGTACTTGCGCACTTCGACGAGCACGCCGATACCGAAATCCACACTGACGCCAGTAGCCTAGGCCTCGGCGCCGTCCTGGTCCAGAGAAAAGATGGACATGAACACGTGATAGCTTACGCTAGCCGGTCGTTGTCAAAAGCGGAAGGCAATTATTCTACAACCGAAAAGGAATGCCTCGCCATCGTTTGGGCTACAGCGAAATTTCGCCCTTACCTATATGGCAGGCCATTCAAAGTCGTCAGCGACCATCACGCCTTGTGTTGGCTAGCGAATTTAAAGGATCCCTCAGGACGGCTCGCACGGTGGAGCCTCAGACTACAAGAATACGACATCACTGTAACATACAAGTCCGGACGAAAACACTCAGACGCCGATTGCCTATCACGCGCCCCCATTGACCCACCGCCGCAAGATGACGAGGATGACGACGCCTTCCTTGGAATAATAAGCGCGGAAGACTTCGCCGAACAACAACGAGCGGACCCGGAACTTAAAGGCCTCGTCGATTATTTGGAAGGGCACACCGACGTTGTCCCCAGGGCATTTAAGCGCGGATTATCTTCCTTCACGCTTCAAGACAGTCTACTCGTGAAGAAGAACTTCTCACCAGTCCGCGCCAATTACCTTCTTGTTGTCCCGTCAGGACTTCGTCCAGAAGTATTGCGCGCCCTACATGACGATCCGACCGCTGGACACCTCGGATTTTCCCGGACACTATCGAGGATACAAGAAAAGTATTATTGGCCGCGCCTGACCGCCGACGTCACCCGTTATGTCAGAACATGCCGAGACTGTCAGCGACGCAAGACACCGCCGACAAGGCCAGCCGGATTACTACAGCCAATCGAGCCTCCTTGCCGACCATTCCAGCAGATCGGGATGGACTTGCTGGGACCCTTTCCGACGTCAATAACCGGAAATAAGTGGATCGTCGTGGCGACGGACTACCTCACCCGCTTCGCTGAAACAAAAGCACTGCCGAAAGGTAGCGCAGCCGAAGTGGCGAAATTCTTTGTCGAAAACATCCTGTTGCGACATGGCGCCCCAGAAGTCCTCATCACCGACCGAGGAACGGCCTTTACAGCGGAGCTCACCCAAGCCATTCTGAAATACAGTCAGACAAGGCACAGGAGGACCACGGCCTACCACCCGCAGACGAATGCTCTTACGGAGCGGCTGAATAAGACCCTCGCCGACATGCTAGCAATGTACGTCGACGTCGAGCACAAGACGTGGGACGCGGTCCTGCCGTATGTCACCTTCGCCTACAACACGGCGGTGCAAGAAACAACACAGATCACGCAGTTCAAGTTGGTTTACGGCAGGAACCCGACGACGACGCTCGACGCCATGCTGCCGCACGTCACTGACGAGGAGAATCTTGACGTCGCTACCTATCTCCAGCGCGCCGAAGAAGCCCGACAGCTCGCCTGCCTGCGAATTAAGAACCAGCAGAGGACCGACAGCCGACGCTACAACCTCCGACGACGCTTCGTGGAGTACCAGCCCGGTGACCGTGTTTGGGTTTGGACCCCTATACGCCGACGAGGACTGAACGAGAAGCTTTTGCGTCGCTATTTCGGACCGTACAAGATCATCCGACGTATTGGCGCACTGGACTATGAGGTCGTGCCAGACGGTATTTCGCTATCACAGCGGCGCCGCTCACGACCTGAAATAGTCCACGTTGTGCGACTCAAGCCCTACTACCAGCCTTAATGAACTTTGTGGCTTCGCGTAACTGACCTTTGGACTTTATTTCTTTTTGTTGTTACTTATGTTTAAGAAGTGTCTTTTTGTGTTTCGCTCTCTTATATTTGTAGCATCGGGACGATGCTTTTTAAGAGGGGGGTATTGACACGTGTACTTATCTTTATCGGGCGACCACGTTTCGCCGCTTAACAAATGTAATCGCTCAGCGAGGGACGCGCCTGCATGTATCCGACGTTTCTGGAAAGTTATCGAAGCTTCTACCCGGCTGTCTGTTGTCGCCGAACCTTGTGTTATCTGATTCCATCGCGTAACGCGAATGGTGTAGAACATTGTGGAAGGCACGCGGGTCCGAACGATTAGTCTGGAACATTCGACGACTGCTCTATAAAAGCCGACGCGCTTGACCCGCTGAGCATATTTCCGACGATCGCCGACCGTGTTCGCCGCTACCCGCCGTGGTTATGCCGTGGTTGCTCAGTGGCTATGGTGTTGGGCTGCTGAGCACGAGGTCGCGGGATCGAATCCCGGCCACGGCGGCCGCATTTCGATGGGGGCGAAATGCGAAAACACCCGTGTGCTTAGATTTAGGTGCACGTTAAAGAACCCCAGGTGGTCAAAATTTCCGGAGTCCTCCACTACGGCGTGCCTCATAATCAGAAAGTGGTTTTGGCACGTAAAACCCCAAATATTATTATTAGTGTTCGCCGCTATCGTTGTGCTATAAGTGTAGCCTGTTTTTGTGGGCACAGGTTCGCCCAATAAAAGCTAGTTTTGTGTTTCACCGTATTGCTTCTTTCTTCACCGTCACTACCACGTGACAATATCTAGGGCCATGATAACGTTTTCGCCTGCTCTGGGTGACGTGTTTATGATTTCTTCTTTTATCTGTAGCAGGACGTACCTCTGTTGACAGGTTCGCCCGGAAGCCAAACATGCTGTGCGGGTATAGCTCCTTGTCCTCCAGGTGGTGTTGGATTCTTCTGGTGACTATCCTTTCGTAGAGTTTACCGAGGCACGAGGTGAGGGAGATGGGCCTCAGGTTTTCAATCTGAAGCTTTTTGCCGGGTTTAGGTATCATCACCACGACAGCGTGCTTCCATTCCTTCGGTATCGTGCCCTCTGCCCACAGTGCGTTGAGGTATGCTGTGAGCTGATCTATCGCCTCGTCGCTGAAGTTGCGTATCAGGGAGTTTCTGATCTTGTCGGCGCCCGCGGCTGTGTTTTTGGTTGTCGCTCTAATTGCCGCGTAAACTTGCTCTCTTGTAATCGGTCTGTCCATGTGGGGGCTCTCTGTCCCCAGATACTCCCCGTCGTAGCCTTTGGGATTGTCTTTGCCGTAACATTTTACACGCACTGCCTCCAATAGTTCCTCGTCGGAGCCTTCGTGCTGGTGGACCAGTTTCTGGATTGCTTTACCGCTTTCTGTTTTCGTTTTGGTTGGGTTCATGAGGGCTTTTAGTATGCGCCACGTCTTGGCTGTGCTGAGTGTGCCGTTCAGTGAGCTGCAGAACTGCTGCCACCCTTGCCTGGCCAGCTGTGTTGCGTATTCTTCTGCCTTCTTTGTGATCTCTATCTTCTTCTTGAGTTTCCTGTTTAGCTTTTGTCTTTTCCAGCGTTTTGTGAGGCCACGTCTTGCCTCCCATAGCCCGAGTAGCCGCCGGTCCACCTCCGGTGTTTGTTCTGTTCTATCTATTTCCTGTGTGTAGAGTTCTTGTACCTGTTTTAGTTGTTGGCTCCATTCCTCTATCGAGGTGATTTCCCTTTTTAGTTGTTCGCTGTGCCTACGGAAGGCGTCCCAATCTGTGATATGGGCTGTGCCGATTTTTCTTTTTACGTTCTCCGCTTCGATTGTGGTTTTCAGTACATAATGATCGCTGCCTAGGTTCTCTAGCAGGTTCTCCCACTCGGCCTGCTTTGCTCCTTTAACAAATGTTAGATCTGGGCAGGTGTCTGTGCTAACGCTATTACCCTGGCGCGTTGGCTGATTTTCATCCGTTAAGAGGACGCAGCCTGTGTTTTCTGCCGCAATGCATATTTGCGGCCCCTTCTTTTCGATTTTCTGGTATCCCCAGCTCGGGCTTTTAGCATTGAAATCCCCCGCAATTATTAGGGTGTTTGACTTGGCTAGCACGTTTGCTTCTGCAAAGAGTTTGCCGAAGTCACCGTCTTTCTGCCTGGGGGGACTGTATAGATTGACTATAAATGTGATTTTAGCTTTGTGCTTCTTTTTGGGTATTATCTCTGTTATTATGTGTTCGATTTTCGTGTTCTCAAGTCCTTTGTGAGCTATGGTGACTATCTTGTTGCTAATGAGGGTTGCGGTGCGTCCGCTCTCCTGGCACGTGTATCCTTTTAGGGTGGGTGTTGTATTAGTTTCTTGTAACATAATAATGTCTGGTGGTTTGTGTCTAGTGTTTATGTACTGCTGTAGGAGTCCCTGCTTTCGCCGGTATCCCCTACACTTCCATTGCCATATTTCTAGTTTGTTTTGTCCTGCCATGATGTATTATTGTTGTTGTTACTTTGGCTTTCTGGTCCGAATCTTCTCTCGTTAAAGAGCCTGTCTCTGGCGTCATTAGTGGTTCTCTGTGTGTTTTGGTTTTTTACGTAACTGCGGAAGTTTTGGTCTTGCAAGGCTATTTTCTGTTGCATTTGTAACATTTGATTCTGCATTGTATGCATGAAGCTTTTTAGTTCGTTTCTAAGACTCTGTTCTTCTGATTGTTGTGTGGTCTGCTCTACTGGTGGGCTCGACGTTCGCCCCGGTGAGTTCCCGCCTTGCCTCTGCAACTGCATTTCCCTTATTAGGTCGTCTATTCTCTTCTTTAGCTGCCGCGTATCTTCTCGGCAGAGCTCAAGTTCTTTTTTTAGTGCTCTATTTTCCTCAGCTAGTTTCTTTTCGTTGTTTGTTTGGTTGTTTTGACCCGAGTGCGGAAACAATGATTTGGGAGGGCCTGCTCCCCAACTCACCTGGACTCCGCCTTTCTTCTGTTGTTGTTGCTTCTGCTGCCCCGGGCTGCCGTTCTGCTTCCCCAGGGGTGGGAAGGACCCGTCCCTGGGTCCGACACGGCTTCGACTCCGTCCTCGGCTCCGGCCCATGCTTCGGCTCCGCGACTGGTGCTCGTAGCCGGCCCCGTTGTGGCTCTGGGATCGGCCCCTGTCGCCCTCCGAGCTGAACAATCTCGGTCGTCGCCATCGGCTCCGTCTCCGGCTCTGCCGCTGGCCTTTCTGAGGGGGTTGCCCTCGCAGCTCTCCGGCCGTCTTGAGTCGCAGCTTGCAATCTTTCGTGCCGGTTGCGTGATCGCCGTCGCAAACCAGGCACCTGAGTGTGCATTGGTGTCCTTCTGTCGGATTCTGCGTCCCGCATAGTTTGCAGGCCTTGGTCTCCGGGTGCGGACAAACGTCCGATCGATGTCCTTGCTTGCAGCAAATGTAGCAAATCTATGTATGGGTAGCAAATGTATGGGTAGCACCACATCTCTCCTTCGTAGTATAGGACTTGCCTTGGGGTTATGGGGCCGTCGAAGGTGATGACGGCGGATTTTGATTTTCCCAGCATGCGGGCGCTGTGGATCGTGACTCCTTGAGTCCGCACCCGTAGGTTGGCCTTGAGTTCCTCCGGCGATGTTCCAGGGTCTACGCCGTGGATTACCCCTCGTTGGGTGTCCTCGGGGACTGCCACGTAAGCGTTTACTTCATGGGTGCGTTCCCCGAACGTGAGATGGGTGATGCGTCTCACGTATTGGGCCGCTTCCTCGTTATCTGTGCTTACAATAATCTTGATCGAGCCGTTGCGAAGTCTGATAATCAAGTCTTCACCTTTACATTTCGAGTTGGTTGCCGCCACTACGGCCCGGGCGACTTGGTGGGTTTGCAGCGATCTCACAATGAGTCCTTTCGGTCTCAAAATTATCTTAAAGTCGTCTTTCGGGAGCGGAGGCAGCCTCAGTCTGGGCCGCCGCATCGTCTCCTTCTCGCACTGCTTTGACGCAGCTGGCGTGCCAGCTTTTATCGGAGCGTTGGCCACGTTTCTTCCGCCGAGGTCACCCTGAGCGGCCGGTGGAGAATTTCCGGGGTTGTTCCGTTCGTTTTCTCTCTGGCGTTTCCTCTGGCGTTTACTCATGGCTAATTCCCAGTTTTGGTTTTCTTCGCGTTGTGGTCCGCGTTGTGGGTCTTGCATGGCGGCCTCCGCGTTGCCCCTGCCCGCTAAAAGCTCTGGTTCGGCGGCGTCGAGGTTCCATTTCTTGAGCGTCTAATAAGTCCCTGGGTTGGACACATCCGTTGTCCGTCCAGAATCGGGTCGGTTGTCGGGGCAGTTCCAGGCGGCATCGTCCCACGGGACGAGGCCGGGGAGCCCACGAGCGCCCGTAGTCGTGCTCGCCCGACCACCTGGCAAATTCAAAGTCCGGTAAAAAACCAAAAAAATGGTCCCACCGTCTTGAATTTGGTGTCCTAGTGGTCCAGGTAGACTCATCAGCGTTTGAAAACAATCCCTAAGGTTTACTAGGCCCTCAGTATTGTCCACATTCTCCACATACTCAATTCAAGATGTCCTGCTTCAATACGCCAGCCACATACTTTGAACTTAGTGGGAACACAGTACGGCATATTTTCCTGCGGCCACCTGTGAACTGTAAAATTCGTTGGAGGCACATAGGTGTTTATTAACTGCGGGAAGGCGAAAGCCGTTTGCGACTCATTCCACTGAGTTAAATTTGCCGCGCTTGAATTCATTTCGTGACATATGAGAAGAGCAGCTGGCGCAAGCGTGGCAGAGGGATCATGTGAGACCACGACCCGCTGCACCGTGATGTCACGTGATATTAAGGTCACGTGACCTAAAATGTAACGGACGGACGCTAGTAGGAACAATTAAACGCTATTGCCTTAATAAATATCCTCTCAGCAACTACTTAAAGCCATGCAAAGCTGAAGACTGAGGTCCTGGTAAACCTTAGGGATTGTTTTCATATGTTGATGAGTCTACCTGGCCGTCTACCACTATCTGTGGGAAGGTAAAATAGGAGACTGAAAATGTAGCTCCACCTCCACTATTACTATTCCGCTCCGATTAATTTTCGTTGCGCCGAGATTTCGGCAGACAACAGCAGTCATCTGCTAACACTTATTACCAGCTACTCAGCAAGACGCCAAAAATTAAAAATATTGGCGGATCGTAGTGCTGCAGCAGTAGTATAAAGCTTCGAATATTACGCGGCGCGCATTTTCTCCCCGGTATGCTTATTTGTGTGTTTCAACTTCACCAGGCACGCAGGAAACTTTGCTACGGTTGCTGCAACGGGATAAAAGCACCTGATAGGCTTCTCAGCAGTCTTTTGTTTATTCAGAAACGTTTCACCGATCGGCGTTCTGCGGAGGCAGTGCAAATTTGAAGTCCACTTCAACGCAGTACAGGGCGCACTGTAGCAGACGAAGCGCGAAGCCCCGCCTGCGGCTCTTACTGCACCTGCGCAATAGTTTCTCCGGCGCCCGACAGAGGCGCCCCGCGGTGCGCCGGCAGCACGGAGCGGCATTCTGACTAAAAGAGTGGACGACCGTGTACATACACAGTTCTACTAATAATTACTTTCCCTAAGCCTTACAAAATGTACCTGTAGGTAGTCATTGCTATGTAAGAACTCAAAAATTAACTCTGCTGTGTCATACAAGTATTCCACACATAAGTAAAAATTTGCTACAACAGTGTAGTAGTAGTAGTAGTGATTTTTTTTAAGATGAAAGGAAGAGAAAAGTGCAGTGCCGTAACTGTCTCTCAAGGGAGGGCACCTCAAGAGCACTGCACGGGGTAAGGGGAGTGGGGAGAAAAAGATGAGAGAGAGAATGAAAGAGAGCGAAAAAAAAAAAAACCAAGAAGGTTAAAGAAGAAGCAAAGCGGGGAGCCGCGCTCTCAGCTGAGACTCGTCACAAAAGCCAAGGAGGGCAGCAAGCGCTCTCTTGGCGATGGAGGAGGGGGCTGCGGGAAATAGGAGATCGCCCTCCGTGCTGCACGGTAGTCCGACTCGGCGATATGAAGCACAGAGCGCGGTGCGCTCAACGTCGAAGGATGGGCAACGCAGGAGAAGGTGTTCCAGTGTCTCACCCTCGCCGCATTCCGCACACGCGGGGCTGCCTGTTCCGTGCAGTCTGTGCAATCGGGCGGCCGTGCTGTAGCAGCCGACGCGCAGCCGCAGGAGAAAGGCTACAACAGTGTACACCTTGCTTCCCTAATGCACAAATGTATTCAAGCCAGTATTTGATTAGTTTGGTATTCTAAGTGTCTTCTGTGTGATTTAGTTCTTTACAGGAATTTACTGTACAGCATCAGCAAGCAGTCTAATTTAAGATTTATGTGTGCTGTAAAAGGTGTGCTTTGCCGCTAGAATTGATAAAACATGGGCCGAGGCGTCCATACAAGGACAAACTTCAATTTCGCTCTACAAAAACCATCAGCACTTGGCTGGCGCTTGCAAAATGAATCACATCAGGTAGCTTGTGCCAGACTGTTTTTTAACCTTACTGTGAGGAGATCACAAAGTGATGTGTGGAGGCGCCTGTGTGACATATATATTGCGCTGCAACATGTGCGTGTAGAACAGGCATAATGCTGAGGGTTCCAGCAGTTTGCAGAGGTGCTTTTAACATTTTGTCATAACTGCAATTTTACCTGTGCTGTTTCGTATCACCTATTTCAATAATATCATTGGAGGTGTTATCAGAATTTAGCAATCTATTTGCCCTGGCCCATTAGCCTGCCACATTTGCCTTTTCACTAGGTCGGCATTTATTCAGCATGGACCATTACTTGAATGCACCTTTTTGTGTGCAGTGGCTTCTCAATTGCAACTCAACATAGATGCCCAGAATTACCTGAGGCTACAGATGCACTGATGAATTAGCCACCTATACGAATCACTTTGCACTTTCTTGCCAAACAGCATGTTAACACTTCCAAGACAGTGGGCAATGTTATCGTTTGATCACATCATGAGATACTTTCAATTTTGTATGACGCATCATCCAAGGTGTTGCATCATTTGTGTGAGGTATTGCCCTAAGCCAATTAGGGTCACATGAAAATATATCAACAAAAGTGATTGATCCAGCTAGGAGTGTTGCTTTGGAACACTGCTTTATCACCAGTCCTCCTTTGCATGCTGCCTGCTTACTCTACTGTGTCATGTTTAAGTTTGAAAGAAAGGCAACAGCAAGACAGCACAAAATGCCAAATTTGCTTTTAGTTCAACAATATAAAACGCTATTTAACTTTTTAATTAAGTTAGTACATCATTTACCTGCATACTGTTTTAAACGGATTATATTTTGCAGGAAGCTTCTCAGACTTGTTTGACAGGTTGATAAGTGACTTTTTAGCCACCAAAACACCATATAATAAGTTGAAGGCTGACTTTGACTCTGCTATGCAACTTAATGACTATATGCCAGGAACAAGGTCTCTGAGTTGTGGCGCTGGCTAACACTCCCAGGGTTCTGCTAGAACACATAAATACCCAAGAAAGTGGATGGGAAAACGACGCCACTGTGGCTCAATTGGTAAAGCATAGCATCCGAAATGCGAAGGTTGTGGGTTCGGTTCCCACCTGCGGCAAGGTGTTTTTTCATCCACTTTCATTTCCATTAATTTATCGTTTCTTTATTTTGTTTATTAAGCACAAGTAATTTCCCCTATGTTGTCCTTGGTGTCAGTGTTTGTTGGCTTCTTATGCTAGGGAATATACTAGTCATTTTAAACATCATCGCATACATACCTTAAGATACCCGTAATTTAAGAGAAAGGAATGCTTAAATTTATTTTTAATGTGAGCCAAACTTTTTACTTAGCACATATTGCTAATTGAAGTTGCAATTTCAACATTCCCATTATCTCCCTCGCCTTTTTTTTCCTCTTCTGTGCAGGTATTGCTTGCCTATGTCTACAAGAACAGTCACGCATGGCCTGTGACAGCAAGCTTTTGTGGGCAGCAAGTGCTCTCCTACGAAGGCTGGCCTACTCTGGCAGCGGCGGCAATCATCTTCAAGATGATCACCTTTGCTGCTATTTGTCATTCTTGTTAATTACACTTCCTGCATCTTTTCTAATTTGTCAGGTAATAAAGTATGAGTATGTGACATGGTGTGAAGTTGATGTCTTGCTGCATTTTCACTTGCAATCATCTTTTATGCATGACAAGCTCATCGTACAGTTTATGAAAAAAAAAAACAGCATATTATGATTTATCTTTCAGTTCTGGTAACATGCAACGTACAAGGAATTCACTAATGGATGGTATGCCGAAGAACTGGCCATTATTTCTGCGTGATGCTGTGCATGCATGTGGCCTTGCCTTACAAGAGGCACCCACAAAGTAAGTTACAATTTACTTTTAAATGAAGCACTGACATCAGAAAAAATATATTTATATTGCTAGTTAGAGTGGTTCGCAGTGTGTTTTTCCAGATGTGTACTATCCTGTATTTCTTAACTCATTGTAGCACAGTGTTGTTTCGTATACTGGTGCATGGCTGTTGTGCCCCCTGTAGCTGAAACCAGGATGTAATTTTTGCCTGAACTGCAGCATCACCGACAAAATTTTTCTTTGCTAGAAACTATTTCAATTTGGCGGAGACCCAGCAGGGCGAAGTTTTGTCAGTAATGACGTGTTTCAAGCAGAGATGTTCTTGTTTAGGTCAATGGGTGACTATTGGTATTATATCAGCATACAATACAGATCTTGTTTTATTTGCAAAATAATTCTGACAGGCGGCATTCAATTGATTGGTCTAATTAAAAAGCACTAATTGACCAATGAGGCTGTACTACACTATTCCCATGGTTCACATCTGGAAAGACTACCTGTGCATCACTCTATCCGACAATATAAACTTTTTTTTTCTGATGTCCATGCCTCGTTTAAAATAAATTGTAACTGTGGGCAAACATCGTGTTACTTTAACAGCTGCCGCAAAAATTTTAGGGAACGTCTAATAAAAGTCTTCAGTTGTTCTTGTCAAGCTGTCCCTTAGCCAACTTTTAGCGTAACGTTAGCAGGGCTTACTGAAGTACTTCTAGATGTCCATGGCTACAAAATGTCTTGATCAAGACAACTACTAGGCTTTTGAATTAGCCGTTCAAGACATCATTTAGACATCAAATAGCTGTTTGCGTGTTTCGTGGGAAGCGACGATTTCAGTTTTCATGAGAGTGTACGTGCTGCAAAAACAGGTTCATGACATAAAATAAAAGCGAAATAAACAGACCGGGAAGCGACCCACGTGTTGAAATAAGGCAAAACGATGCGTTCAGGAAAGTAAATAACCACTTCTAAATGACCCGAATTGGCAATCGGGACGCCTTCACAAAAGAAACAAGCAAGAAAATACATCAGATTTCAGTGCGCCCTTATTATCTATAAATTCGTAAGCGCCGTTGAACACTAGCTGGCGCCTAGAGGAAGTCTACGCCGTCCCGATGCTGCAGCCTGGGCACAAGAACAGGCTCGCGCAGATAAGCGCAAGCAGCAACTGCGTACCGAGAATCCAGCAGCCTACCAAGCCGTCGTTTAGTGAACCGTCAGAATTAACCCAGTGATAAACACCAGGGCCGCACGTTTGAGCTGCAGTGATTAACCATCTGTGCGGAGTATTTGGGCAATGATTTTTTTTCGCTGTTTCCTTCATTTCGTACTGGGCAACTCTGAAGGAGCCTCTTCGAGGGCATTGCTTTATGATGCGAATGGGAGCGCAGTCATGTGGTATTCGCCATAATTCACAGGGTTTACTTTACAGGGTTTATCAGTTGGAAAAAATTAGTGCGCAATTAATAAGTCGCTGAAAATACCGCAGTTCGATGTCCCTTGGCTGTGCCTACATATGTTCATTGACACTTTGATAATTATGATAGTACGTCTTAAGTTAGATAATTACAATTACATCACTAAATCTCAGTGACGAAAAAATTACTGGCAGCTACTCCACGTTACTGGAAACAATGTGTGCTAGGTTTTATTCGAGCAACGCATTGCTTTTTTTTTTTAATCTTGGCACATGATAGTTAATTGGGACACCCTGTATATATTTATGACCTCTGCATGCAAGTGACAATGTTTTCCTCCCTAATAAACGTAAATTATTAAAAGTGTTTTTTTTTTATTGAGTCGTTAGCTCTGCTTACTGGAAAGAGAAACGGTACTGAGACACATATCATTCACATGCATTTAATTCACACACCGTTGATAAAAGACTTTCGAAGGTGTCACTAAAGTCTACAGGTTTTTTTTTTTCAGAGTAAAAAAAGCATGCAAAGCATTTTGAAGTGAGGCGAACATATAGCAACATTTTTATTCTCTAGGCATAAGCTATCCATACCTTTAGAAATAATTGTCAATTGGCTACCTCCCCCTCCTTAAGTATACAATAAACTTTGTCCTGTATATATATTTAAACATATGGTATATGTGCATGGTGTTTACCGGGGAAAAGAAATTTGAAACAATGTTGAAGTGAGAAAATACGGATGTGGCGGGCGCCGCTGGTACTTCTAATGCGCTTGTTCTCCTGTTGTCAGGATTTGCAGAAATAAAGCAATGTATGAATTAAAATCCGTGCACGTCCGCGCCAACAATGTTGCAGTAAGCTATTAGACACAATAAAATTTTGCGTGAAAAAGTCGAGGCAAGTAAGAAGAAACCTGAAATGATGTCGGTGACCAAACTGTGGCAATGACATGTTAGGGGGGGGGGGGTCGCCGCCTTCACCCTCTTCCCCGTAGAGAGTGTTGCTATGTTCTCAGAAGACATGGCCAGTCTTTTCCGTAGGGCACACCCCGACATGCCAGAGGAAAGAAAGCTGCAGTATCTCTTGCAGGGAGTGAAATTGCAACTGTTTGCCGGCCTTGTGAGATCCACTGACAACAGTGGCGTAGTTCACAAAAGGCTACAGCCATTGAACGGGCCCAACAACAACGATACCACCAGCATGGCATGAGTAACTCGGCGGCAAACACTCCCGTACTGGCTGCGAGTAACTACAGGCCTCTGCATGAAGCTATCCGAGAGGTTGTGCGAGAAGAGCTTCGGCAGCTCGGACTTAATTGTTATTGCGCCTACGGAACCGGCGCCAGCGTTATCTTTTGTGGCTGATGTGGTCCGGGAAGAAGCCCGGCAAGCTTTTTCATAGCCAGACTGTAGTAACGTGCCGCGGCGCCTTACTTATGCGGAGGCTGTTCGCCGCCCAATCAACACAACTTCGACGCCGCTGACACCCACAACTTCCCATCACTTACGCTACAGAGCCGATATCGATCGTCGCCCCGTCAACTATACCAACCCTGCCGATCACGCCAGCACTAACAATGCCGTATCTTCGACATGCACATGCCATTCCTTGGCTCCATGGAGAGTTGCCGCCGAACTATCAGCATCCGAAAACCGATTTGTGGTGCACTGTCAACCACAAATGGAACAACTATCGCGACTCAATACCCAAGCTTTCCTGCTAACTATGCCTATTCTCCGTATGATGGTCGATGTGCCTACGACACTCCTGCAAACAGTCAGCCACAAAGTACGACCCCCGATCACGTTCTCCTTCTCCATCTCCTGGGTGCTACAATCCACTGACTCGTCGCAGTTTTGCCGACGTCACTATGGGCAGGTTCCCTAGCCCGTGACGGGGAAACTAACCACAGCAGCCTCCGGGGGTGAGATTGCCAGTACTCTGACTTCTCCCTATCTCCCATTATATATATATCGACGAATGATGACGTGAAGACTCCGATGACGAAGAAGATGCCGAATGCAACGACGAATACGAAGGACACACCTGCGAAAGACGTAACTGATGTCTTCAGTGCCGACCTTATCGTTCGAATTGACAGCCATCAAGTAGTCACTTTTGTTGACACTGGCCCCCATTTTTCAATCATAAGCTTACACCTCGCCGACAAACTAAGGAAGGTGAGGACGCCATGGCACGGGCCCAATATAAGAACCACCGGAAATCAGTTGATGACACCTGTTGGGAAATGCACGGCACAGAGTCTTAATCGCCAGTTCAACCTTTGTCGCCACGCTCGTCATTTTTACTGAGTGTCGTAAGCAACTTATATTGGGCATGGATTTCCTATGCGAGTACGGCACCACGATTAACATCCGTGACAGAAGCTTCACGTTTGCCACGAACTAGGATAATGTCACCCACGAGGAGCAACAACAACCTCGCTTACGTTACTGCAGATGATTACTATTGCCGCGGAGTTGCTCTGTCGTACCCGTGCCCATACTGTGACTGCCTGCAGAATGGGACTGGAGATGCTGAACGCATCAGTGCGCTAGCACTGAATTGCGGCGTCTCTTTGCCTGAGGACTTATCGATGTAATCGACGGAAGTGCTGAACTCATGCTGATGAATATTAGTAAGAAGGGTCGACACATTGTTAGAGGCAGTGCTGTCAATTTTGACGAAGTAACACAAATACAAGACTGCCGCTCAGCGCAGAAGGTGGCCCCTGCAATCCACACAGCTGTGCCTATTGCAGACATTTAGCGTGACATTAACGACCGTTGAGCTAAACCGCCTTCTTGAACTCATCAGTAAGTACCAGGGCTGTTTCTCATCTGCGCCAAGAGTTGGTCAAACGCCACTTACCGAACACCGTATCATTACTGATGTCTATGCCAGACCCATTCGACAAAACCCTTATTGTATGGCCCCAAAGGAACATGAAGCAATATATAAACAAGTGAAGACGATGCTGGAAGATTGCATTATTTGACTATTTAATAGTCCTTTGGCATCACCTGTAGTTTTAGTCAAAAAGTACGGTAGCCTGCGCTTCTGCATCGGCTCAAACAGGTCACAAAGACATTTATCCCCCGCCATGCATTAACGATTCCTTGGACAGGTTGCAAAAAACGTGCTACTTTTCATCAGTGGACTTGAGAAGCGGTTCTGGCAGATCGAAGTGGATAATAGAGACCGTGAGAAAACCACCTTTGTGACGCTTGATGGACTTTATGAATTTCAGGTACTTCCCTTCAGTTTGTGTTCGGTGCCAGAAACATTTCAGCGTCTATAGACACTGTGCTCTCTGGACTCAAATGGCAAACATGCCTGGTGTACCTGGATGATGTGACTGTCTTTTCCGCAACGTTCGACAAACACTTACAAAGGCTGAAAACTGTTTTTGAAGCAATACGCTCTGCTGGTCTCACTTTGAAGCCTGAAAAGTGCTATTTGGTTTTCACGAGCTCCAGTTCCTCGGTCACGTCGTCAGTAGCCAAGGAGTCCGACCTGATCCGGATAAATTGCTGCTGTCGCTAATTTCCCAGACAAAAAGGATGTGCAATGCCCTCTGGGACTCTGTGCATATTACCGGCAATTTATTGCGAATTTCTCGGGCATCGCATGACCGTTAGCACAGCTCACCAGCAAACCTATTCCTTTTACTTGGGGCGAAGGCCAGCAGAGGGCATTTCATGAGCTTTGGCAACGCATGAAAGCTCTCCTGTGCTAGCATACTTTGATGAAAATGCCCCGACGATATTGCATACAGATGCTAGTAATGTCGGTCTAGGGGCAGTGCTCGTACAATGGCAGGACAGCAGCGAAAAGGTGATCGCTTACACCAGTAGGACACAACTCCGAGCCAAGGCTAACTACTTCACCGCTGAAAGAGAATGCCTCGCATTAGTATGGGCATTTCTGAAATTTCGTCCGTATTTGTACGGTCGGTCTTTCACCGTCATTAGTGATCCCCATTCACTTTGCTGGCTCATTAATTTGAAAGATCTTTCCGGCCGGCTTGCATGCTGGGGTCTTCGACTCCAAGAGTCCAACTTTATTGTCGCATACAAGTCGGGGAAAACGACACGCAAATGCCGACTGCCTTTCTCGGTCTCCTGTTGAGCCAGCAGCAAAAGATGATGATGACACGGTCTTCCTAGGACTCGTGGACAGTGCTGGTCTTTCACACCGGCAATGGGATGACACTGAATTGCTGCCGCTTATTGATTGCCTGGAAGGACGAACCAACACCGTGCCGAGGCTATTTGCAAGAGGGCTGGCGTCGTACTGCTTGCATTCCAACGTCCTCCACAAGAAGAACTTCCCACCTAGCGGCAGCAGCTACTTACTCGTTGTTCCCTCATCACTTCGATGTGAAATTTTACACGCCTGCCACAGCGAGCCGACTGCTGGGCACTTGGGCTACATTCGCACATTGGCACACATTCAGCAGACTTACTACTGGTCAAGAGTTACTGTGGTCGTTAAACGTTATGTTCAGACATGTCTGGATTGCCAGCATTGCTAACTGCTATTCGTCAAGCCAGCTGGCCTACTGCACTCTGTTCAAGTACCAGCCACACCATTTGCACAAATAGGCATGGATTTTCTGGGCCCCTTCCCTATGTCTACAACCGGCAATAAGTGGATAATCGTCGCCATGGATAATCTCACTATATATGCCGAGACAGGTGCTCTGCAATGGGCAACAGCAGATGAAGCGGCATGATTTTTTTCTTGAATCCATTGTTTTAAAGGGACACTAAAGGCAAATACTAAATCGAGCTAAAGTGATAGATTAGTGCTAAAAAATCTCTGAGGCGTCAATATTATCAAGAACAGAGCCTTAATAATCGAGAAATTGAGGCAAATGCAGGACATGATTAGAGACTCCCCTGGAACATTCAAGCATTTGTCCGATGACGAAAGCATTCCTCAGTTAAATTCTGTCACTAGTGCTCAACTACTCGCAGCAAAAAGCATCCTTGTGTTGTATTATAAGATGAAATAAAATGCTATTTGTCCAGTTCTATTTCGTTAAAAAAAAAAAAAGAACTCATTGGAATTGCCGTTGAGAACAATGCGGGCGGTCGAAAGGTTCCGTTGGCACTTGACCCTGCACCACCCACACTTTCGTGTCTCAGTGCTCTCTTGGTCGCATAGTGGTGCGCTGGTTTTGCTGGCTCGCGAAACTCACACAAACTGCAAGTAGCAGAGAATTTAACTTCCATGTTATGTTGCAGGATGCCCGAACGGTCCATGCCACTAGATCAAACAACAGCTGCAGCAGCGAATCTACCGCTCTGTCTTGACTCAGTACCGCCATCTGTCGGGCGCCGTTTTAGTCATTGACAGCAGGCAGCAAAGGGTGGTGATGGCGCATGCAAAGTCACCACTGCCCCACTTAGGTAGCACGAGATTTGAATTTCGAAAGAGGCATTCGGACCATTCAGATGCAATTTTCTCGTAAACGAAGTATTTTCTTGGCATGAAACAAGCGTTGCGAGGTTTCTGGGATGATATTTAAACAGTCCATGTCGACTTAGTATTTCTCTTTAGTGTCCCTTTAAGGCATGGAACTCTCGCAGTAGTTGTCACAGACAGAGGTACTGCATTCATGGCCAATTTTTGGACATCGTTCTACGTCTAAGTGGTACTGCCCACCGGAAGACAACGGCCTGTCACCCCCAAACAAATGGACTAGCGGAACGATTCGTTAGGACACTGGCTGATATGATAAGCATGCACTAGATGTAAAGCACTTGAACTGGGACAAGGTTTTACCTTATGTCACCTTGGCGTACAATATGGCTCATCAAGAGACCATTCGCAAGACACCCTTCAGTGTCGTATACGGCCGTGAGGTTACGACATTAGACTCAATGCTCCCTTATGAATTTGATGACAACGAGACGGGTGCTGAAGGGGTCACACAATGAGCAGAAGCAGCTAGGCAGCTTGCGTGTCTGCAAATCTCCGAACAACAGGACTGTGACGCCAGACGCTACAATCTTTGGCACAGACCCGTAACATACAACATCGGTGACAAAGTGTGGGTCTCAACAGCTATTCGTCAGCGTGGGTGCTTTGAAAAGCTCCTGTGCAAATACGTCGGGCCCTACATAGTTCTCCGACGCATCAGTGACGCAAACTATGAAGTCGTTCCAGATGGCTTTCAATGTTCAAAGCGCCGACGGCATTTACCCGAGGTGGTTCAAGTGCTTCGTATGAAGCTGTACTATGAAGATTGACAAGGCTGCGCAGTTTTTCATCACTGTTTTCCAAGCCTCTATCATCGAGACGATGATTTCTTTTTCCAAAGGGGGAGCAAATGGAACAACTATATTTGGCACAACTATATTGCTGCGGGTATGTGCCGGTGGGGACAAGGTTGAAGTAGCGCAGGTTCTTAGGTTAAGTGTGGAGGTGAAGAAGACGTTGTTTATTTTGACAACTGATAAAGTGTATTTATTGGTGGTGCTGCTCCGTGTCCTCGTCGATCCCAGGTTGTTACAATATGCACGACGACAACCTATATCCGCACAGCATGGTGGGCCATGTCTCTCCGCCCAAGATGCCATGCTTCAATTGACGTACAACATGCTTGACATCCCCGCTCATACTAAAGCCGTCTTGGCCCTAGACTTATCCAAGGTCTTTGATCGTACAGAACACCGAGCGATCGTGGTGGCCCTCTCCCCCCTCAATGTAAGTGCCCGCCGCATGGCATGTACGCCTACATACAAGTGCTCCTCTCAGGACGCACGGCAGAGGTTTATATGGGCCCCCTTGCATCCCCTTCACACACCCTTAGCGAAGTAGGTGCTCCGCAAGGTTCTGTCCTTTCCCCTTTTCTTTTCCCCTTAGCCTATGCTCTTCACAATATCCCTCAACTTCACCCCACCATCTATGCAGATGACATCACTCTGTGGACCACCCAGGGCAGTGATGGCGACATAGAGGAAACTTGCTGCCGCCAACATCACACAACAAGCACAAAGCACTGGTCTCTCCTGTTCCCTGGAAAGGTCTCAGCTACTTCTCATCTGCCCCTCACCACATACTTTTCCCACGGCCCCCATCGGCGTTACTCTGGCCGGACGCCCTATCCCGTAGGTCGACACACTCCGAATCCTGGGCCTTCACATCCAGAACAAAGGCTGGAACACTTTCACTATCCGGAAACTCAAGTAGGTGATGGAAGCGCTGTCGCACCTCATCCGCAGAGATTCCGGCAAACACTACGGCATGAAGGAGCGCAACTTATGTCGTCTCATTCATGCCTTCATACCCCCTCCCCCCCCCCCCCCCAGCTGTTTCCTCTACACAATCCCATATCTCTGACTTGGACGAGAAGAAATCACCACCCCAGATGCTATGATTCGTAAAACCTACAGAGTGGCCCTACACACCCCCCCTAACACGGAAAGCACTAAACTTCCACATAAACAATACACATGCTTTGCTCAATCTTTCACAGGACGTTACATACTAGGCATTCTCCGAATTCGCATACCAGCAGCCGACCCCACACTCCTACCAGTCCCCTGCCCCGGACACACTCAGCTCATAGTAGGAAGGGGGGGGGGGGGGGGGGGGTGAATAAACTTTCTTATGTACAGAAGGAAGGGGAGAAAGAACCTCAGGCTGGACAGGGGGACTAGGACAGAGCCCAGGGAGCCTTAACACTAGCCGACCACTCTGCCAGCCTGGTTTGAATGACAAGGTCTGTCGATCGCAGTGTCGATTGCCACACCTCCGCTGAAGGAGCTTGCTTCGTGAGCTCTCTAGGGGGCAAATGGCTGAGGCATTCCCATGTAAAATATGGTCCTGGCTCGCCTCAGCCAGGCCACAATATGTGCATTTTGATACATTATCGTCTTTGATGATGGCAGCTAGGTGCCTGGGGATTCAAACGCTATGGGTTTGCGCCTGCCTCAGAGTTGTGGCCTGCGCACACGCAAGGGAGCCGTGCGGTGGCGGATAAAGTCGACATTCCTCTCTGTAGATGTACAGCCGATCACCACTTAACACGTAGGCGGCTGCATATATTTCCAGTAGCATGAAAGTGTGTAATGTCAATCTACCTTCAGTAAGCATACCTTCAAGATTAAAATTCTTACGAACTTCTGGTGATCTCGGCTTTTATTCCTCACCACACAGACCACCATGTGCACCACCCTGGTTTGTATTTCCCGCCAACATGCTATCATGTGTAGTGGAAGCACAAACCAAAGTAATGCAATGGTGATTATGCAAAAAAGAAGTGAGGCGTGCAGACAGGACACAAGAGTAGAGAAGTGGACAACACGAACGCCGACAATGGTGAGACTCAAATTAAAAATATATATTTTCTCGATGAAAACGCAAATTACTTTGAAATTTCTGTGGCGAAGATTGCTATTCTTCTTAATGATATCCACTTTTCTGCTTATATATTCATGGACCACCTTAGTGTGTTACTAATCCCTAAAGATAGGCCAACGTAGCATTTTTGCCAAATTCAGGCTTTCATTTTGAGCTTTCATCCACATAGGCGAAAATCAAATTTTAGAAGATAGAGCCTTTTAGGGACAGTTCTATAAAAGCAATTCCAGGTTTTCTCCCCGACCTTTCTTTGTGAAAAATTTTGCAAGAACGCTAAATTTGCGCACTTTCACCTCGGTGCTAGGAAGTAAAAAAATATGAAGTTATTTTGTGAAACTGTTTTATTATTAAAGAACAATGTTCAGACAATGCAAAACCCCAAATTTTGAAATAATGCGCAACACGGTAGATCTTTGGTGAATTTGTTTTTTGCACCTGGTTTTCCATCATTTTGTGAAAGTCAAATGGCACTCACATGGCCAAAAATTTTTTTCCATTAAAAATATTTTGTGGGAATGCTCTTCAAGTAATAAATGCGTAATTTTTGCATAATTTTTTTAGAGAAATCATTTTTCTCGAGCACCACGGTTGGGACAGTTGGCATGGAATGACCCAAGTATGCTTGCCTATGGACAAAGTTTGTACCCACAGAGGTGTTGTTCTGTGGCATTTGGGTACCGTGGCGCGTGCGATCCCCCACATCAGGCCGACATTGTGAAGCGCTCGTGGTGACAAAGCCCTCTACCGCATCAGTCAGGACGGCCCATCAACGGCACTCATTTTTGCGCCGAAAACGAAGTGAAATGCTAGCTTGGGTGGCATCGAGCCCGAGGGACCCCATATCGAATATAGGGAAAAACCAAATAGCAGATAGTTGGTTTGCGAATCGAATTATTCGGTTCATTGATAAGAGTATTCACACACCACCAATTGTTTCCTGATATCTGTGCCATGGCTCCAATGCGAGGTTTAGTCACTCTGATTTCGCAAAAGTAATCCTCAATCCCAAGTTTTCAATGAGTTCAAGGAGCACATTTATTTCCAAGGAGTTGTACGAGCCACGGTTGGTTTGTGCTGACAATTTTGCCACCGAGTGAACGCCTCTCGGGGATAAGCAAGAGTTCTCCCAATACGCAGAGTACTGAGCTCTGTCGATGCCTTTCAAATGAATACACAAACACACACACACACACAATCATTGTGAATGACATTTCATTTAGACTGCAAAGACAAAAATCACAGTGAAATGGACATCATCAAAAGTATACTTCCACCCACGAACTTGCATGTGCTGGCAATGAACTTGCTCACCATGCACACATGCATTGGCAATGCCCCCTTCCCCTCTCATGTACTGCACTTTCCTAGAGGAAAAAAGCACAAATGCCGGACAAATCGTCCTCGTAGCTTCACACAGGCAAGACAGAAACGATGCCTTGCACATCACTAAGGGGCACAATGCATCGCGTTTCTAAAGTGTGACCAATTTCCATTCAACAAAGAAGAGACCACCGCGAGTGCCCTTATGGCTTATGAAAGAACACTCACGGACGGCAAAACGTTACACACAAGATGTGGCACAGACTGCATGCGGGAGAACACAGGCCAAGAAGACAATACAGGTAATATGGCGTGGCACATGAACGGACTCGACAACCACGAACGATAACACCACATACGAAAATGAGTATACATGGTTGAACTCACTGCCAGCCTTTTTGGCAATCTTGGCAGACAAAGGCTTTGCTGAGAGAACAAACACCCCATCCCACAGAGCCAGAGAGAAATGCGCATCAACTTTACCAATGTTCTTTTTCTTTCCATTTCTAGGTCCATCACCGGTCGGCGAAATGAGCTCGGGTGGTGCACACTGCTACCCAGATGAGGAGGAGGGCCTCCTCTCGGTGCAGATCTTCATATTACTATGTGTGCCGTCTTCTTTGTTTTTACTCCTTTGAATATGATATGGCAGTTCACAGAGCCCTCAAAATGTTGAACATAAGTTACACTGCAGGTAGCTTAAGATGGAAGAGAAGAAATAAACAAGCACATCTGTTTCAAGAAAGCTACTGAAATAAATACATAACTTAATACATTATAAAGCTATTTGCGAGCACTCGCATACACTTTGGAACAGGATTTACTACAAGTTGACTTTGTTAGACAATGAAGATTTACAATGAAAAACATTAAGATTCGAATTGTTACCTTTCACCCTTATACCTACTGCAATTTTTAAAAACGAAAGCCTTGGCTCTGTGCGAGACTCGAGCAACTTGCAGTGCTTGCCTGCACAGATAGTTTCTGCTATAAGAACCTTAGTTCTTCAGATAAAGCAAGTACAGAGGTCAAGCTATCCAAAAACCTAACCTTGTGACAGACAATTCAGATCTCACCTTGTGACAAACAGCCCAGTCACCACTATGCAACAACTGATCCAGAATTATCATCTGAACATGCACACATGTAACCACTAATGCGCTCAAGCTTCCAAGTTTAAGCATAACTTCAGTTAAGTTTAGGCACAAGCTTCTTGGCAGTAAAATACCTTTGGCATCCCAAGTGGCTACATGTGTGTCTGCATTACGCCGTGGCTGCATTTCGCCGTGGCTCTGGCGAAATGCAGCCCCAAAGACACATTACCGTGGCAATGCACAGAGGTGAACCACTGACAAAGCTTTCCACACACTAACCTCGGTGAACTGGAGGAGAACACTGTTCTAGTTGGTTACAAAGTGTTACAAGCCAACTGGCACCACAGCTCCACAACATGGCAAAGTCATGCCACAAACCTACCGGGTGACCACACATGCATATTCGACAAGAGATAGGAAAGTGCCGAATGGGCTCGTTTTCACACTGATACATGAAGGAAGGGAAAAACTGAGGAGAGACCCTACCACCTCCGCACGCTAGGAGAAAAGTGTGGAGGAATTGATGCGTATTTTCTCCTTTTCATTGCTTTTTTTTTTTCTTTCTTTCCCTGTGGCGGCCATGTTCTTGGGTCACAATGGGGGCTTTGTTATGGTCGTGTGCGCTCACACAGGTTGTTCCATGGGTTTAGTACAGTGGCAAAGGTGTCGTGTTTGCTAGATTTCATTAGTCTCCGTGTTTTGTACTGCACTGCGTTATGCAGATTGTGCTCTCCCAGCTGTTGTGGCCAGGTGGGACTGGAAGAAGCAAAAAGTGTGAAACGAGCGCATACGCAACACCGTTAACCACACCATGGACGAAAGACGACGTGGGGATATTTTCCCTGTCTTCGGTGGATTCATGCTAATGTGTCCTCAGAGACTGAAACTGCTGTGCTTCAGATTATGCACGATAAACACCTTGCACGTCAGTGACAGCTGTGCAGTGTTCCTGCTTTTGACAGCGGACGATGCGTTTGTGGCACGTAAAACAACCACGTGGAAGGATGGAAATTATGCGGCTGCTGTGAGTAATAAAGGGACAAAACCCCTTTACTGCAGCAATCTTATCTGCATGCTCGAGGGGCCCAGGGAAGTAAACGTTCGCGGATGTGGTGCAAGAGTGAACAAGGCTTGGCAGAAGAGTGTACGCCTGCACGTACATAGACCCAGTCAACATGCTAGTCACACGCATACTAATTTACTGTTCGGCACCGCAGTACTTTGTTTCCGTGAAGTTTCACTTACCGCGAGAGCTACCTCAGGCCAAAGTTGGTGTATTTAAACATGTAACAACATTCTTCTCTGCCAGACTGTTCGTCGGTGCGCTCTGGTTTGTCCCACCTTCACTGTGAGTGGCCACCCGAAACGTGTTCAGCAAAGCAAAATGATTCCGACGAAGCCACGACCGGCATGCGTGTTTGTTCTGATAAACTGCAGATGGGCTCGGCATAGGTTTTATCGCAATGGAATACACCGCGATTGGACCGTTGGTCAAATCGCTATGGTGCGCAGCTTTGCGTGTTTTTGCCTATGGTAGCGCGAAGGCAAGAAATGTAAAGAGAGGAGAACCTGGCCTGACGCAATGGCGGAGTAGCACCGACTTCTGGCGTCACTTTAGCTTCACGAAGAGTGACGTTAGGGTCCCTCCTCAGTTTTTTTTCTTCCTCCATGCATCGACTTGACACTTGGCACTGCTGGCATTTTTGCGCAAGTACGACAATCGCCAGCACTCAGTCGTACGCACCACAACAGAGGCGCATTAGGACACGTAAAAACAGCTCTAGGTGCACCCCTTAATGCACACACACAGTGGCAATCGGTATTGTTAATTACAAAGGGTACCATCATTCTGGTGGCAATAAGAAAACTAAGCACATTTTGAATGTCCCCACAGTTCATGCAGCAAGTGACCACAATCTTAAAGAAGTCTGTGTTAAACATCTGTCCCACGGAATGCAATGTCACAATTTGACGATGACCACAAATGCACCCTGTCCTCTTGCACCGACATCCCATCTTTCCATTTATTGCCAGAAATGGTCATCCAAAACACCAACTTAGCTGGGAAAATGTCTGCCTTCCCACAACCCGGAACAGACAGGTGCTAAAGCTCACTACTCTCTCACAAAGCCTTGCTTAGATGGACATGGCAACCCCAGCTCTCCGCACAGCACTTATTGCCCAATGACCACCATCATAGTCACAAGATTGAATGCACTCCTACTTACCACGTCCTGTGTCACAAGTTCACACACGTTCGCAACAAAGTCACGACAGGCTGTCTTCCATTGCTGCCCAGATCAATATGTGTCGCCAAAAAGACCACTGTCAAGTCACAACAGATAGTCAACCAAAACTGTAAACACCACAGGATCTTGACGAAGCCATAAAAGACAATTCACTTTGTTTTGTCTGTGTTGCAACATGGCCATCATAATCTACCGATGAATAATATGCGTTGCCACTACACTGCTGACTTGGTCGACAGCGATGTGCAGCAAACTGGGCCACAATGGAGCCTGAAAATGGTTGAGCCACGGCCACCCGCGAATCTGTCCGTCGAGAGACCCCCCCAACTACCCACGACTGTCATTAGCAGCAATTACTGTACAACAACTGAATCTACACAGGTGTCACACCTTCCATCACTTAGGCTTCAGTGTGCTGAGGAAGTTTCCCAGGTCGTACTCGGAGTCGTACTTGGAGGAGTCCCACAGCTCGGGGAGGCTTTCCAGCACCCCTCTCATGCCGACACGCGATGGGCCCGCGGAGGAGTTCTGCGCAGTGTCCAGCATTGTGTCCGCCTTGGCACCGTCCGAGTCGAGCGTGAACAAGTCAAGCAGCTGGTCGGTGCCCATGGTGTTCAGGCTGCTGTTCTCTTGCGTGATCACCGTGTTGGCAATGGTCAGCTTGAACTTCTGCAGCCTGCGATGTGCGACACAACAGGTTTTATTGCTAGAACATTTTAGGGTGCCTGTAAACATACTGCCATTCAAGAAATACGGTCGAACCTTAATATATTGAACAAGATATTACAAATTGCTTTATGTAAAAACCAAGTAAATGTTCTTACAATATGACAATACAGAATATTAGAAGAATTGAATAGTAGATATTCGATTCGCACATCGAGTTATTTGAATGTTCACTATTCAGTTCGATTCGGTGTTATTTGAGTACTTGCACACCCCTAACATCGAACTATGAGCTCTGCCCTGCCCCTTCAAGTGCACTTCTCCTAATGAAAATCCCATCACTTCTAGCGCAGTTAGAAATATGGTTAATGCCAATGAACTTGGAATGGGGCACTTTTGCCAGATACCATCAAACAATACATCAGATCAACAGGGCAGTACGTGCCACAGAAGAAAAATGAGCAGGTCGCGCGTTTCAGTTTTGCTTGCTGCACACATGTATGGCTCGTGCGAACTGCGACCGTTCGTTACTTGCAAGAGTCGACTCCCAAACTACATCAGGAATGCAAAGGGCCTCCTGGTCCAACATGGTCGGTGCACTTCGGTTGGCGCAGATGGATCAAAGTGGGCAAGTATGGGAGGGGTGGTCAGAAACCTGATGAGAGTGGCGAACGCGTGAGCCTGCTCTGGGCCCCATGAGAATGGCGTGTTCTTTAGAAGATCTGGTTCTATGAAGATGTGGAATCGGCGATGGGTAGAGCAAAAACAAAACACACTACACTGATGGGCGACTTCAATGCCAAGGTAGGCAAGAAGCAGGCTGGAGACAAGGCAGTGGGGTAATATGGCATAGGCACTAGGAATAGCAGGGGAGAGTTATTAGTAGAGTTTGCGGAACAGAATAATATGCGGATAATGAATACCTTCTTCCGCAAGCGGGATAGCCGAAAGTGGACGTGGAGGAGCCCGAACGGCGAGACTAGAAATGAAATAGACTTCATACTCTGCGCTAACCCTGGCATCATACAAGATGTGGACGTGCTTAGCAAGGTGCGCTGCAGTGACCATAAGATGGTAAGAACTCGAATTAGCCTAGACTTGAGGAGGGAACGGAAGAAACTAGTACATAAGAAGCCGATCAATGAGTTAGCGGTAAGAGGGAAAATAGAGGAATTCCAGATCAAGCTACAGAACAGGTATTCGGCTTTAACTCAGGAAGAGGACCTTAGTGTTGAAGCAATGAACGACAATCTTGTGGGCATCATTAAGGAGAGTGCAATAGAAGTCGGTGGTAACTCCGTTAGACAGGATACCAGTAAGCTGTTGCAGGAGACGAAAGATCTGATCAAGAAACGCCAATGTATGAAAGCCTCTAACCCTACAGCTAGAATAGAACTGGCAGAACTTTCGATGTTAATCAACAAGCGTAAGACAGCTGACATAAGGAAGTATAATATGGATAGAATTGAACATGCTCTCAGGAACGGAGGAAGCCTAAAAGCAGTGAAGAAGAAACTAAGAATTGGCAAGAATGAGATGTAGGCATTAAGAGACAAAGCCGGCAATATCATTACTAATATGGATGAGATAGTTCAAGTGGCTGAGGAGTTCTACAGAGATTTATACAGTACCAGTGGCACCCACGACGATAATGGAAGAGAGAATAGTCTAGAGGAATTCGAAATCCCACAAGTAACGCCGGAAGAAATAAAGAAAGCCTTGGGAGCTATGCAAAAGGGGAAGGCAGCTGGGGAGGATCAGGTAACAGCAGATTTGTTGAAGGATGGTGGGCAGATTGTTTTACAGAAACTGGCCACCCTGTATATGCAATGCCTCATGACCTCGAGCGTACCAGAATCTTGAAGAACGCTAACATAATCCTAATCCATAAGAAAGGGTACGCCAAAGACTTGAAAAATTATAGACCGATCAGCTTACTGTCAGTTGCCTACAAAGTATTTACTAAGGTAATCGCAAATAGAATCAGGAACACCTTAGACTTCTGTCAACCAAAGGACCAGGCAGGATTCCGTAAAGGCTACTCAACAATAGACCATATTCACACTATCAATCAAGTGATAGAGAAATGTGCAGAATATAACCAACCCTTATATATAGCTTTCATTGATTACGAGAAAGCGTTTGATTCAGTCGAAACCTCAGCAGTCGTGGAGGCATTGCGGAATCAGGGTGTAGACGAGCCGTATGTAAAAATACTGAAAGATTATAGCGGCTCCCTGGCCGCCGTAGTCCTCCACAAAGAAAGCAACAAAATCCCAATAAAGAAAGGCGTCAGGCAGGGACATACGATCTCTCTAATGCTATTCACAGCGTGTTTACAGGAGGTATTCAGAGAGAGACCTGGATTGGGAAGAATTGGGGATAAGAGTTAATGGAGAATACCTTAGTTACTTGCGATTCGCTGATGATATTGCCTTGCTTAGTAACTCGGGGGACCAACTGCAATGCATGCTCACTGATCTGGAGAGGCAAAGCAGAAGGGTGGGTCTAAAAATTAATCTGCAGAAAACTAAAGTAATGTTTAACAGTCTCGGAAGAGAAAAGCAGTTTACGATAGGTAGCGAGGCACTGGAAGTGGTAAGGGAATACATCTACTTAGGGCAGGTAGTGACGGCGGATCCGGATCATGAGACGGAAATAATCAGAAGAATAAGAATCCGCTGGGGTGCGTTTGACAGGCATTCTCAGATCATGAACAGCACGTTGCCATTATCCCTCAAGAGAAAAGTGTATAATAGCTGCGTCTTACCAGTACTCACCTACGGGGCAGAAACCTGGAGGCTTACGAAAAGGGTTCTACAGTCGAAATCCGCGGTAACGAAATTCCGAGGGAACGAAATTCTCGCTGCAACAAAATATTTTCGGATCCCCGGTGAACAGCCATAGGAGTCAATGCATTTCCTATCTCGCGACAAGGAAACTTTTTTCTATAGCAATCCCTCATCAACGAAATTTTCTGAAACGACAGTCCGCAAATAATCTACTCATGTAACACTAGTTGTGTCCGGAAACTGCTCAAATGCATTCGTTGTGCGCTTAAATTGCAATAACTACCGCCACAGCACATTTGCGTGGCCGCCGCCATCATTGTTTACAATAAAAAAAAGCCTCGCACCACCTCTCGTGACAGACGACAGCGATGATGATGATGGTGGTCGTTCGCCCGTCGCAACGGGTGACTGCGCAGTGTCCGGGCCAAAAATGCAATTAGCATTTAAATGACACAAATAAAAAAAGACAAGAATCGTAGGCGACCTCACAGTGAGCACATTTTATTTAATCCTGTGTGCCATTACAGCTTGTGCTAAATGCGGAGCGAAACGCCTGCGTGCGTGGCAGCCAAATCGACATCTACTACAGTCGTCGACCGATTTTCCGGACTCCAAAAATTCGGACATGCCCGATTATTCGGTCAGCTTCACGGCACCGCCATTCCCCCCATAGACCATGTAATGTATAACTGCCGAAAGTTCGGACACGTTGCAACCTCTCGTCTGATTTTTCAGACAGTCCTTGAGCCAACTCAATCGAGAGCATCATGCACCGATTATGACCGGCGCATAGTTCGACTTGCTGAACGCGATTTTTGTATTGAACGGAGCCTCCTTGCTGCCCCACGAAGTGGCGCTACTGGAAATCTCCGCTCATCATCATCGTTTCTGTCTGGTTCGATAGAGTGGCCGTACAGCAGTTGCGGTTTCAGCTTTGTAAGCCATGTCAAGACAATCCAGCAGCTGATTTGTTTGTTTCGCGCACGACACTGCGAGCAGGCCACCAGGCCACCTTTTTCGTTTGTGCGACTGGTGTCAGCACGGTGGTGTTTGCTTTGTGTGCTGTGTCGAGGTTTCGGTGAACCAACGCGGCGTACGGAAACATCGCGTCAAGTGTCTAATGGCGCCGACAGTGCCCGCGCAGACTGCGCTGGGGAATGCCGGCAAGCAGGTGCCGGAAGGCCTAGGATTTGTCACCTTCCGATGTGCTCCCTACTGATGCGGAAAATGTTCTGCCGAGACCTGCGCAGTGGTTGCATTGCGATTCCAGACATCGTCTCATTTGACAGTTTCACAGGTGCCGACACTGCTGTACTGACATGCGCAGAACTCAACAACGGCGAGATCATTCGTCAGGTTTCTGCTGCACCGCCGGACGATGACTCCGAGTCGGAAGATGACGCATTATGCGTTACGCTGCCGTCACATGCGGAGCGTGCACAAGCAGTGACTCTGCTTTCAGCCGCCTATAGTGACCGTACGACCCTCTCCGAGATTAGGGCTTATCTGATTGCGTGTAAACGGAACAGCGTGCAACGGCGCATTCACGATTTCTTTAAGCCTATTGCCGAGCCCGATTAAGTGCATGGAAATAAAGGATTTCATTTTTTTTTTCTTAATCTGCTTTTTCGGACACCTGTTTATTCGGACATTTCCGCAGTCCCCGTGAGGTCCTAATAAACGGTCGGCGACTGTACATGGTCGTGTGCTCAGTGTCGTTGGTGCTAGAGTGCGTCAATTGTAGGTCTCTGTGCCAATCGGACCATTTGCTTTGACAGCCTGCTAAGATGCCGCCTCCAGCCAAAAAGAGGTAATTTATGGCACTGCAGGATAAGGCTGCAATTATTGCCCAAGCTGAAAAGGGCAGGAAGAAAATGGATATCGCCGAAGAATTTGGAATTGTGTGCAGTTCGATATCGACGATTCTGAAAAACAAGGCCTCCATTCTCGGCGCGCTCAGAAATGGTGTGAGTGCGAAAAACAAAACGGTGAGCGCTGCGGCTTTTCCAGACGTTGACAAGGCGGTGTTTGCATGGTTTTGTGAACAGCGTGCCAACAAAGTGCCGCTGTCTGGCAGAGTTCTTCAGCAGGAAGCGCTGGACTTCGCATGCGTTCTCAGGCACGCTGATTTTAAGGCTAGCCCTGGCTGGCTGAGCCGTTTCAAAGTCCGCCACGACATAGTGGGCCAAAGTCATTTCCGGGGAGTCAGCAGCCATCGAGCCTTTGACAACGTCGTCGTGGCTGCTGACCAACAAAGAAGTATTGGACCAGTACTAGTCCTCGGACATTTACAGCGCAGATGAGACGGCCTTATTCTACGAGATGCTGCCATCGAAGACCCTGGACTCAAAAGGCCAGAAATGCCGTGGGGGGAAACACAGCAAGCGGCGTGTAACAATTTTGTTGTGCACCAACATGGACGGCACAGATAAACGGCCACTGCTTGTAATCGGCAGAAGTAAGAAGCCCCGCTGCTTCAAGGGAAATCGTCGGCTGCCCGTACAGTACACCGCGAACCTGAAGGCATGGATGACCCGGGCCATATTTGGCAGCTGGCTCGAGGCCTTCGATACGGACATGCGGAAGGCAGGCAGATCGGTCTGCCTTTTTTTGGACAATTGCAGTGCCCATCATGTCGATGACGTGGAACTGGGAAACGTATGCTTGGCTTTTTTTCCACCGAACTGCACTTCCGTGCTGCAGCCGCTTGATCAAGGCGTCATTCGTAGCGTCAAGTGCGCCTACAAGGAGAGGCTGATTCAGCGTCTGCTGCTGAACCTCCAGTTGAAGCGTCCCACTGTAGTGGACATGTTCATGGCGCTTGAGATGATGGCCGCCGCATGGGTTGCGACGTCGCCAGTTGTGATAGCTAATTGTTTTAATCATGCCAGCTTCATTGCCACTCGGCAAGCATCATGCGCTGATCCAGTGGCATCGCAAGAAGATTCGCCTGAAGGTGCACTAGTTGACAGTGCTGACGGCGCAGTACCGCCATCGCTGGCCCACGCATGGGATGAACTTTCTGCCGTGACAGATGGTGTTCCAGATGGCCTTAGCATCGATGAGTTCGTTCATGTGGATGAAGGTGTTGTCGTCCATGAAGAGATGACTGATGAGGTCATCATAAGTAGCGTTTGCCAAGGTGCCGCCGACGCCGACGACCACCATACACCAAATCAAGAGAGGACTGCGAACCCGTGGGATGTGTTGAATGCCTTCGATGTAATTCGATCATTTTTCGGTGAGCATGACGACGACGTGGCAATGGACCACTTCTTGCAGTGCGAGTCGAGAGCAGTAAAATTGCTGCAAGGCAAGGCTCGGCAAAGTAAGCCGACTGACTTTTGGCAATAATTTTTTTTTTTTTGCAAGCCAATTCCCTTCCCTGTCTTTTCTGCCTCATTCTCGTGCTAACGAAATTCCCGCAAAAGCGAAATGTTTTGCTTTCCCCAGCGATTTCGTTATTGCGGGTTTCGACTGTACTTAAATCGAGGACGATGCAACGAGCTATGGAAAGAAGAATGATGGTGTAACGTTAAGGGATAAGAAAAGAGCAGATTGAGTGAGGGAACAAACGCGAGTTAATGACATCTTAGTTGAAATGATGAAAAAGAAATGGGCATGGGCAGGACATGTAATGAGGAGGGAAGATAACCGATGGTCATTAAGGGTTACGGACTGAATTCCAAGGGAAGGGAAGCATAGCAGGGGGTGGCAGAAAGTTAGGTGGGCGGATGAGATTAAGAAGTTTGCAGGGACGACATGGCCACAGCTAGTACATGACCGGGGTTGTTGGAGAAGTATGGGAGAGGCCTTTGCCCTGCAGTGGGCGTAACCAGGCTGATGATGATGATGATGGGCCGAGCAACGTTGGCAAAGGTTTTGATGAAACAGCGAAAGTAAGAACACAGGCCAACGAAGCAGCGCACGTCAGAAGCAGAACGTGGCACAGGGAAACTGTTTACAGCGCGAACTTTTTCCGGATCTGGTGGCCACCGGATGCGTCAATGAGGTGTCCCAACACGGCAATCTGACGGCGCCCGAATTGACACTTCGTGGAGTTCAGCTGAAGGCCAGCTTTTCGGAAGAACGCAAGAATTGCAGCGAGTCGGGTAAGGTGGCTAAGGATTTCATTGTACTGTTACACTGTTCTATAAGAAAATGAATATTGTTACCGGCAGAAAAAATACCGTATCGTCCGCATACATAATAAACCTTGCCAAAGGTCTTGCCATTACTTCTGGGCATCAGTAACACAAGGTTGGATGTACAAAGAACCAAGAAGTTACGCTTTGTCCATCACTTAAGCTGAAAAGTGAAAGGTTAAAGAAGTAGAACGTCATCGTGACCTGCTATCTGTAATCAGCCACTATATAAACGAAGCCACAACCTCCCGATGATGGCGTTCAAACCGCCAACCTTTTATATTGTACTGCTCGCTGGAAAGCGAGTGACCGGCCGAAGAGCCCCGCAATCGGCTGCCGAGATCTAGCCACTCACTCGTACACTCCGAGATCTAGCCCCTCGTACACTCGCTTTGAAGGTCACCTGCCCAGTAATACAAATTGTCGAAACTAAGTTTTTGCAAGCACAGCAGTACTTGCTGAATGCAACTGACCATCATCATCCTCAACAACAAGCAAGCAGTCGAGAGAACAAAGTACTGCCTTGACAGCTAGCAGAGAACAGCTGTGGAATACGCCAGAGAGGAGGAGAAAACAAGGTAGTTTAACTTCTGTATACAGAACTTGTCTGTTTATATTTCAGGAGGTGCTTTCTTTCTTCAGGTCACATTAGGAATTAATTGAACTGCATTCCGGATACACATAGGCATGTCTCACACCAAGCGATAACATTGCGATAGTACTTGGAGGGCGAGAAACGGTCCCCCCAAAAAACGCAAAAGAATGTAAAGTATTTGGCGACCCAAACGTGTTAACTGGCCCACATGGTGGCCAGTGCTTTTGTGCACAGTCTGTACCATATAGTGCGGAATATAGGGCGAGGTTTTTTCAAAAAAATATTACTAAAAGTTCACCCTTCAACTTATATACCGGCCCTTGGCACAACATGAATAGTCGTCTGGCAACGTGTAGGAGCGCAGACCTTTCGGCATCCGCATCGTTATCGCCTCCTTGGTGACCGACGCGGCCCAACTCGCGGGCGCCGCGCGGTTCTTTATTCTATGGCGCGGTGCACCCGGAGCTCGAAGACGGTGGCGGATTTTGTCCACAAGCATCGTGCCAGATCTTTGCCAGTGACAGCAGAACTCATCCACATCAAAGCTATTGAGATCGCCCGAGAATCCGGACTGCCCAAGGAACAATTCAAGGGCTCCATTTATTGGGTTCGTCGCTTCATGCGACGTAAGGGATTCGCACTTCGACAGCACATATCAATCTGCCAGAAGCTGCCAGAGGCATACGAGGACAAGCTGGTCAAACAACCCGACGACCCCAACCGGCTGGATGCGCAGGCCGCCTCTCGCCACTGTGGCCACATGGGTGTCGCAGGCTTGGCGCTCGCTGCCCGACGATATGGTGGTGCGGGCATTCAAGAAGTGTTGCATTAGCAACTCCTTGGACGGCACCGAGGATGACATGTTGTGGGACGCAGCCAGTGAAAAGCAGTCGTCTTCGGACGAGAGTTCAGACAGCTCAAACGAATGAGCAGGTGACGAGTCTGGCGGCACCACTAAATAAAACGAAGTTTTGTGCCTCATAATTTTAATGTTGACTTCTTTGCTTCAATGAAAGGGGGTCGACCTATATTCCGCCTCGACCTATACAGTCGAACACGGATATATCGAACTCGAAGGGGATCACGAATTAATTCGATATATTGAAAATTCGATATAAAAAAAATACAGGCCCAGAGACTACCTGTGGCGGACGATGACCTACCGATCGGCGCATTCAAGAATGACAACTATTTCCGCACACACGACGCAACGTAATGCTTTATTTGCGTGAAAAAAAATCGCTTATGTTGGTCTGCTTCTTCGCCTTGCAAATGAAATTGAAGACGCCAGCCTCGATCTTATCGAGGCTGTTCAGGTGCGAAAGCCCGGTTCCTTCCATGTCGCCGCAACAACGGCGAATCAAGCTGAACGCGGCCGCCACTTCAGCGGCGGAGTACGAGCGTGTAGCCGCCCCCTCGTCCGGACGATCTTCGTCGCCACTCGAGCTGTCGGCCTGGGTCCCTGCGACTGCAGCTACAATGTCCTCGTCGGCGAGGCTCGCAACAGCCTGAACATTGCTGTCAACGTTCACAAAATCGTCAGCAGACACTTCGGCTGGAACGGCAGCCGGGAAAAGGGACGACAACTCGCGAAACGCGTCGTCCATGCACTCGTTGTCGCTGTCGCCGTCTTCGCAGGTTTCGGGAAGTTTGGCCGTCACGAGGCCTGCCTTCCGGAAGCAGTTGGCCACGGTATCCTGCTTCACGTCTCTCCAGGCGCCCGTCATCATTTGAATGGCCCCCAGCAGGTCAACCTTAAGCTCGGTGCCCATGCGGAGGTTCACCAAAAGCCTATCAATGAGTCGCCTCCTGTAGCCGACTTTGAACGACTTAATGATGCCCTGGTCGAGCGGCTGCAACTTCGCTGTCGTGTTTGCCGGCAGAAACTTGAGCGCGATGTTTTTGAGCTCGCAGGTGGTGTGATGGGCCGAGCAATTATCGACGAGAATGCAAGCGTGACGCCCCGACTTGCCCAGTTCGGCGTCCCACGCTTGCAGCCATTCTATAAACAGCTGACGCGTCATCCACGCCTTCTTATTGAAGGCGTAGCGAACGGGGAGCTGCTTACAGTTTTTGAAGCAGCGCGGTGCCCTTGCTTTGCCGATCACAAAGGGCTGGAGCTTTTGAGAGCCGTCCATGTTTGCAGCAAGCAGAACGCTCACGCGGACTTTGCTCATCTTGCCCCCGTGACACGTGCTGCCCCGGACGTCGAGCGTCTTGCTTGGCAGCATCTGCCAAAACAACCCGGTCTCGTCGGCGTTGAAGATTTCCGCGGGTGAAAACTTCGCGCAAATTTCCGGCCATTCGTTCGAAATCCACTGCTGGATATCCTGGCTGATGACGGCTCCGCTTTCCCCAGAAATGGTTTTGCCAACTATCTTATGGCGGTTCTTAAACCTCTGCAGCCACCCTGTATTGTCGGCGAAGTTGTCATCACCGAGTGCAGCGGCAAACCATTTAGCTTTAGCCATTAGCATTGGGCCATCCACCGGAATGTTTTTAGCCCGCACCTCTAAAAACCACGCATAGAGGGCCTTTTCAACTTTCTCGTGGGCAGGAGCGCGCACACGACAAGCTCCCGACGTTCGTTGCTCCGCCGCTTTCGACTTTATGTCCGCCTTGTTTTTTAACAAGGTGCTTAGAGTGCTCCGAGGAATCCCGAAGTCGTCTGCCACCGTCGCACTTTTCTCGCCCGCCTCAACACGCTGAATGGCTTTCAGCTTTGTCGCAAAGTCCAGGTTCTTGCGCTTCTTGACGCTGCTTGTGCTTGCTGTGGCCATTGCTTCCGCGTCAGCTCACCACGATCCAGTCACACGTGTCGTGAGACGCACGCAAAACAATAATGAACACGAAACACAAGAACGCGCACAAAACACAAGAATTCACGTGCGTAGCCTCCGCCAACAAACCGCTCGCGATGGTCACCGGTCACCTCCGAGGGCGACAGCGACGTACGAAAAGCACGAGCTGTGGTTGGCTGAGCAAAACTCGTGAAAAAGCAACAAGAAAAAAAAGGCAAAAGGAGGAGGCTGCCGGCGCCCTCTTTCCTCTTTTCCGAGCCGATCACTATGGTTAGGCGGGGGAAGGATGAGAGACATTGAGAGAGAGAAAAAAAAAAAAAAAGCAGTTCCGCAAGTCGGAGAGCGTGCGCAGCGGGAGTACAGTCCGAGCCTCCCTCCCTCTCGCTCTCACATTTTCCGAGCATTTCGTGGGTGGCGCGGAGCTCGCGGGTGCAGCGAGTGCCGAGATCGCGCGGCGTTCTATATATCCAATGGCGGGTAACAATATCGTTCGATATAAACGTACGGATCGCTATACTTTAACACAGAATTTTCAAGGGGATAATTTACGAGTTCGATACAGACAATAATTCGATATATGTGGGTTCGATATATCCGTGTTCGACTGTATTCCGCATTATACGGTAGATGCTCGGGACGCCCGAGCTGATGCATTGTGGTCACAGTGGCTGCATCTGGCCTCCCAGATTCACTCCCAGCACTCACCAGGAGGCAAAAAAAGTGCTGTGGACCGATTGTCGCATTTGAATCGCCGAGTACTGCACCAATCACCCTGTGTTAGTGTGCATGCTTTCTTTTCTTGTGTCATCCAAATGCATCCATGCCTTGTAACCATGACTCCTTACAGTCGAACGAATCTAGCACTTTTTCCAGCTACCAGGCTCCCTGAAGTTTCTGGCTTTACGAAGCTTTCTCACTATCCCTGCTCTAGTGCAGGCCTTCCCACTCACCCCATGATCTTCTCTTCGAGGGTGCCCCTGGTGATCAGTCGGTAAACATTGACCACTTTCTTTTGGCCAATCCGGTGGGCACGATCCATGGCCTGCAAGAGGGGGGGCACACTGAAATGTCAGCATCTGGACTACAGCACAATCAACAATGATCCTGCGTTTTGCAACTAAATCTGTTGACATGCTTAGGAAGCTCTAACTCTGGAGGCTAGCTGCCTACATAAAAACACACTAACGAAGAAATTGTTTCTCTCATCAGCCAATGCACCGATTTTGACGAAGTCTGACAAAAAAAGAAAGTTAACATGTAGTCACTATAGCAAGAGGATTTTCAATTTATGCCGTCAATGTGTTTTTCAAATTTTTGAACATCTCAAAATAAAGGTCAAGTATCAAGTTTACAACTCTGCAACTAAGCAATAAAATAGGATATCATAATTCTGTAAACTGCACGTAACAATAGATCTAAAGCGAATGAAGTTGATGTATGGTAGTTTTCCGGTTAATTCAATCGTGACTGAAGACCCCGGATGGTGCCCACACATTTCTAAGGGCCTAAACATTTGTAATTTCGGTCCTAAAACCGGCATTGGCCAGATAATTCGAACATGACCAGTCAGCGTGCACATGCCTGACCTCTAGATGACCCCAATAAGGACAGCTTTAGCAGAATTATCTGTATTGGTGGAGCTTAGGGGACAATGAATGCGATGGACACGTGTCATCACCCCTTGAAAATTCCTATTTCTGGCCTACCTTAGAAAGATTTTCTATCAATAGTGGTAGCTCACAATGTCTTTTCCCGGTTTTTACTAGGGGCATGAGAATGCTGAATCGAATGAAGAAAAAAGAAAGCAGAATATAGTATTGCATATCAAATTTTTTCGTAAAATTTAATTCTCACAAATTTTGGGCAAGAAAATATGGTGCTGCACATGCTTGGGAGTCCCCTAACATTGCATAACAAGAATGTAGCAAACTATCAGCATCCTAGGGACACAGAAATCAATATGTACAGTATCGTCTACTCTTATTAAACGGAACACCAAATTAGCGTGCCAGCACTAACTACAGCTAAGTTCTAGTACAGTAGAACCTCGTTGATACGCTCCCATTATGTACGTTTTTCCGGTGCCAGCGTTCGCAACCGGGAACACAAAAAAATGGCTCAATAGGGTTATGCTCATTTTTTACCAGTTCATACGTTCTCGAAAAACACGATTTTTCGGCACCAACATTTGGTATGGTGCCAAACTGCGATCATATGATACGTTTTCTGGCCGCCAGATCCCGGGTAAACAAGAAAATGCGCGAGGTGTGCACGATCGAGAACAGTATATAGCTGCCCGCAGCAGCAGCTTCGCTGCAATACTCGTTTGCCCGTCTCACATGAAAACACCGGCGCACGCTCAGTTTCTCATTTTGGTGCCAGAAAATCCTCTCCTGGGTCGTCGCACATGGCCTTCACAGGTATCACCGCCAATCCTATTGCGATAAGCATCTCCGCCCTTCTGTTTCGAAGCGCATAGTGCCGTCAGAAGCGTAGCAGACGTTTTTAATAGGCGATAACCGAAAGGTGCTACCGTTCCTTGCTGCAGACTGCGATCGTATACGTTTTCCAGCCGCTGGATCCCATGAACAAGAAAAGTCGCAAGGCGTGCGCAATTGAGAACAGCATATAGCCGCCCGTCTCACAAGGAAACGACACGTGCAGTTTCATATTCTGGTACCAGGAAATCTCCACCCGGGTCGTCCCACGCCGCATTCACAACCATCACCGCCAAACCTATTGCATAAGCATCTTCACCTGTCTGTTTTACAGCACGTGGTGTGTAGTGCCATTGGTAGCGTACTGCACGATTTTAGCAGGCGATAATCGAAACATGCCGCCGTTTCCCACCATAGGCAGTGCATTGTGGGCATCATGTTTCACTTTGGTGGCATTTGGCATCACCCACGAGCTCAATTTCGTTTCGGTTTCCTGCCACCCTCTTAAGGGGGGACACAGATATTAAAAATAAAAAAATCTAGAAAAAAGAGATTTTGGAAGTGTTATTTTCGAAATATTTTTCGACCGATCTGCCAAGTATTTCGTTCCTACAATCAGTATTTTAGGCGAAATAATAATTTGCGCAATGAGTTCTGGCTGAATTCCAGCCAAAATGAACCGCAAAATGGCCCTTTCTTCCCATCGCGCAGCTGCCGCTTCGCGCTGCCTATCGCCGCCACCTCGGTCTCGTTTGAAAGAGCTGCCTTCCTGCAGCTGTGTGCCTTCCTGCAGCTGTGTGCCTTCCTGCAGCTGTGTGCCTTCCGGCAGCTGTGTGCCTTCCTGCAGCTGTGTGCCTTCCTGCAGCTGAGCTGCCTACCTGCAACTGAGCGGCGGTGGTGGGAAACTGCCACCGCCGCTCAGTTGCAGGTACCACCCGATTGGCGCACCACCACCCGATTGGCGGAGCTGGCTGGTGTCGTCTGCTAAGCGAGCCGGCCCGCACGCCACCGTCACGCTCAGACGCCATTTTGAAGAACTGTGTGCAGCCACTGAGAAAGGCAACAATGCCCGGGTCAGTGAGAAAGTTTCATATGCTGTACAAATTCAGCAAAAAAACGTAAGAAATTGATGGTTGGTATGTTAAAGGTCGTCGCACTTCCCCAAGATGCGGCGAGGGCGATGTAGAGGCTACATCGAGTGGAAGTTGGCGACAATAGTGCGAGTCCAGCATGTGCGCCAGCTTGCGAAGCCAACAGCGTCTGCGTCCACCGTGACACGGTGATGCTGCAGCCTTCCGATGTGGAGCAGAACAGGATTCGAACCGAGGAAAAACTCCAGGAACTTGCGTCAATGGCAGCGATGAAGAGGAAATCGGATTGTTTTAACCGAGACGGCAGCGTGGTCGACAGTGCTTGATGAGACTGCATTCACGATCATCAATTTGGATCTGCAAAACCAGCTTTTAAGGTCTGCAGAGTGCACAGCGTGTGATAGTGGCAACACTGAGTTCAAGTAAGGTGAGCAAGAATACGGCCTCTCTGTGAAACTTACGCTCTCATGTTCCAACTGCAGAGACATCGCGTCCCCGTGGAGCTCGCCGCGTGTAAGCGGCGATCACACGGTGAACCTATTCGTTGTAAATATGTTGGCTACGCATGCTATGCAGTGCACTGGGCACCAGCAGACAGCACTTAATGATATTTTTTCGGTGATGAACATTTCCAACCGCGATCTCCGCAACAAGACGTGGCAGCACTATGTAAAAAAAAAAAAAATTTGACCCCTGCAGCAATTCGTGCGGCCGAAGTGATGAAGAAGTGAGTAATTCTTTGGCCGACAGTGTTCAAGGGGCACTGAAGAGACATTTAAACAGCAGCAGGCAATTAGACTACATTCCTGGTGGTTATTAGGAATGTACATGTGTAAACATGCGCAAGAAATTTGTCAATTTTCATTAAATTTTGGCTGTTTGTTTATTGCAATTTTTCTCAAATTTGGCTCCATGAAATATTGAGGCCTCGATATCTCAACACCTAGAACAGTTAGAAATGAAATTCTTTTTGCAGAATGAAGTCTAATGTGTACTCTGTGAAAGATAGCAAGCAGATTTCTTACCTTTCATTTCAGAAATTAATTATTTTGCTACAAGTTGTGCCCCATGGTTGCCACATTTTGTGGGCTGTAAAGTATCTATTAATGATCACATTAAAAAAGTGTTTGCTATACTTCAATCCTTACTCCTTATGCTATCTAAACATGCCTTACAAATAACTTTTTATTGTTCCATTTATATTTAATTGAGGCCACAAACAAAGGTAATTAAATGTTAATTACCTTAAGAACTAATTGAGCTATACCAAAACTAAGTACATATTTGAAATCAGTGCAAAGATAGCAATAAGACTGACGAGTTTGATTAGTATATATGGGAAAATTAAGAAGCTTAACACCATGCAATAGGAAAACAATAAAACGAGTTTCGGGCAGCCGAAGCACTACCAGCTTGATGCGCGTCGCCATCTCGTGCCGCAACGATCCGCGCGACGCTTCGCATTACGTCGATGTCAACAATAGTTCTCTGTCAAATTTTTTAATTACTTCGGATCGTACATTTTTCCAGTCAGTACGCTTTTTCTCACCGTTTTTTTCCAAAACGTATGAACGAGGTTCTACTGTACATGAAGGTCCAGAAAATATTTTTTTATCAACAGAACTTTTTTGTTGAATAGAATCAAGCACTTTTTTTTTCTCTGAAGCTAATGAATTAGTGACATTCTGTTGTACTACATACCAATGCGGTTATCAGCTTAATAGTGGACCTGTGTTTGGAACAATCTTTTATTTATTGCAGAGAAAGTTATGCCTTCCCCCTTTTCTCCTATATGCAGAAGGGCTATGCCAACTTTATGGCAAGTGGGTTATCATAAGGCCAATATGCGTGACCGACGAAAGGACCGTCCATCACGTGACTCAATCACCACTCTGTGCGTAGCTGGCGCTGACGATAATGAGCAAGCGCTTTCCGTGCAGTTTCATTGTCAGATTCGGTGCAATGTGACATCGATGAAAGATTCTGAAATCTAAAGGGTCATGGCAAGTTCTCGTGACACTACCCTGCCGTTCATCTTTGCCATACATGCAACTGGGCCATGACACATTCATGCCTGCCTCGTAAATCCAAAGCTAGTATTGAGACAGGTTGCACACTTCATCTTATGGATGTTAGTGAAAAGGGACAATAGAGAGGACTATTAGGTCGCACAAAAGCAACCTGGAAAACTGGCACCACACACGCAGTGGTGGACAAAATGATGTCGTCCTGCATGCCCCGTCTTTCTGAGCCAAACTACTCGCAACTGTAACGCAGCATCGTCCCTCAGAAAAGAGAATCTTGAACGCTCACTGCAACATTATTCACACCACCCGCTCAGCCCACTGTCTAGAAAAATGCGAGATTCCGAGAATGTATCACAATGCAAACATACAGAACCCCATGAGAACCCAGGTTAATAGGAAGAAAAGGAAGAAATGGAAAAAGCCTTGCACCCTTTTTCAAATCTGTGACCACGTCATTGAAAGCACATTTATGCCTCTTCTATGGGGGGGATGTGTTTCACGCAATGTTGTGCCTCTTGAATGAGCATGCCAATGGGGCTCTACTCTGCCTTGGAAGAACAAGTGCAAAAGGGGGCACCTGTAGGTCCTTCATCGGGTTCCAGTCGTGCTCAACGAAGATGACCGTGTCGGCGCCAGTCAGGTTGAGGCCCAGCCCACCGACCTGCGTGGTCAGCAGCAGCACGTCGATGGAGGGGTCCGCATTGAAGCGCTGGACCAGCGCCTGTCGCTGCCCCGGGGCCACGCTGCCATCCAGGCGGAGGTAGCTGACGCTGCTCATGTGTGCCCTGCGCCGAAGACGAGACGGGATCGACGAGGTGCAAGAGTGGCACTGTGGTGCTGTACTGTACGCACGGGAACGCTGGGAGGCTTTGTACTCGCCCTTAGAGGGACGGGGCCAGTACAGAAATTTTTGGCTCGTTTTTATTCCTTTCCTATCAACTGCCGCTGACGACATTGGTGGTAGCTTAGGCACAGTGTCGCTCGGACCTTTTATCAAACATGAAAAGAAATGGCATTGCAATACAGTGGAACCCCACTGATATGATCCCATTTCGTACAATTTCTCGGCAGGAACATTCGCAATCGAGAACACAAAAAATTACCCAATACAGTTGTGCTTCTTTTTTACTGTTCCCGGAAATCAAACTCCCTGCACCAACATTCTATACATTGCCAAACTGTGATCGTATGACACATTTTCCAGCCACTACGTCCCGTGTAAACAAGAAAAGGCGCGAGGTGCATGTAATCGAGAAATGTAACCGCATGCCACCGCAGCTTCCTCACAATAATTGCAGGCCCGTCTCCCATGAAAACTCTGGTGCGCACTCAGTTCCTGCTTCCAGCATCAGCAACAAATTTCCTCACGGGTCGTCACACATTGCATTCACAGCTATCGCTGCTAATCTAGGGTGTCTACCAAGTTGACATTTCCAAATTCCCTGAATGAGCCAGAACTTTGTTTTATGTCAAGACAGGCTGACACCATGGTGCCCGATGCTGTCACTCTCTAGTAAGCATGTTGAAACAAAGAAATGACTTAATCCAGTTTTAATAGTAAGGAGTAACATCTATTTTATTTGAAATGAGAACAGAAGGAAGGTGTTAGTAAAATGCACAGCGAAAAAAATCGTAAAACTCATTCCAAATTGGGTCGAACATTTTCAAATTCGAATGAAAAGGAGATGCATTTATAAGTAAATATTTTTTTGAATATGAGCTATTTCTATCAACTGATAGCAAGCTCATCGGTATGAGGCCTGAACTTTGTCACAACTAAGATTCTCTCTCAGTCAACCTCAACTGTCGTGACATACTCTCAGCCTGTACACAACATCTCAGTGTTGGGTTTCACTGCTTTAAAGAGCTTATTTTGGTTAGGATGAGGGACACCTGTATCTCGGTGTCAGCCAACACTGTTTTTTGAGCTCAAGCTCCTTCAAAGAGGCGGCGGCAACTTCTTTTCCCGTTACTTCCTCATTGCGTCGGTCCTTTGTGTTCTCATCCGCCTTCTGCCCTACTTTCATCCCATCGATTATTTGATGCATCCTCTTGGTCAGTTGTACAGTCAACGTCCGATTTTCGGACTTTTTCGGGCCGCAAAAACATCCAAAAAATCTGGCAGTCCAAAAGAAATGAATCTTTACCTGCTCTTAAAGGGCCCCTGAAACGGTTCGGACAAATTTTTTAGACGCGTAGGGTACAGCTTAAGTAGAACATTCGCACCACAATTTAGGTGAAGCGTTACGTATTAATGGAGCTACAAGCGATTAGAAGCTACCCTCCTCCCTAGCCATGCTTTTCCTCCTCAACTCGTTCGCCGAGCGAGTGGGGCTAAGCTCCGCCTTCACTGGTTCAGCGTCACGATGCGAAGTCACATCGTCCACTTCCGGTTGTTTTGGAGCCCGCCCCCGCCCGCGCGAGGCCGCTCCGCTAGCCGCTTGGCCGTCGACCCCAAGCGAGAGCTATCGAAGCAGCGTGCGTTGCGAGCATTCTGTCGTAGCGCCGAACGTGTCTTGTATTCCGGTAACCACAGGCAAGCTGGTCATTTCGGCAAATGACTGTAGGCATAAACTCAAGCTGATGAAGGAACATTAGCGTAGACGTACGTGAGCGGCCTGATCGGTCTGCACGGTCCATACACTTGTTGGTGCAGCGCTTTAACCAGCCAAACAAAGCGCTGATATTGCTCTAACCAAGTGTAAAACATTTTAAACATTTATAAAAACGTGTTCATGATTACACTCCTGCGAAAAATACACACCAGCAGCAAAGAAGAATACACTTCGTTGCTGCTACTGTGTATGGTTGAGCTCTGTGCCACCAGGTGGCTGCACCGTGCAGACCATTCGCATTTGCCCTTCTGCTCAACTCATGGCTCATCCCGTTACGGCAAAGTCAAGCGGCCAGACTCTGTCCCCTTGCGCTTGCGTTTTCCCTAATACCGGACTCGGGAAACACTATTGCGTTAGTAATCTTCCGGTGTAAAGTGACGGCCACAAACGCGCAAATCCTGGCGCCGATCGGATAGCGGCAGTCCGATGCGCAGCAGCCAGTTCGCTCGTACGCTGCCTTGCAAAGGGACACGATGTCGCAGCTTGACATATTGCCAGTCGCTACGTTTGCAGTCCACAAAGCAACAAAGTCGAATCATAGTGCTCGCGAAAAGACTGAGACCGACTCTGACCGCGGAGCTCTCTTCAATATGGAGTACGTTGTAACACAAGCAGACGACACATGCTGTGTGCCGGAAGTGCTTAAGTGTACTGAAAAATTATTCTTGTGCATTCTCTTTATGTTACTTTCTTTTCATAAAAGCAAATTAACTAACATTCCAACTATTACGAAGATCATTTGTTTACCATAAAGTTGGAAAAATTATCGATCACGCGCCCTTGTCAGCCAATCGGATAGCTCGCCCCACTGACGTCGAATGGGCGATTTCGGTCATATGGGTAGGGGCGGCTTAAAATTGCGCCGAGCAGTGCGCTGCGATCGGCAGCGATGTGCATATTTAAAACCTTATAATAAATTACACGCTTTACGCGGAGCACTTAGATGTGTCAATCAATGATCAGAAGGACCTACTCTAACGACTCAATACGTTTGTAGAAAATCGTCAAAAGCGTTTCAGGGTCCCTTTAAGGGCTAAAATTGCCACAGGAACGTCCAAAAAAGCGCTTAAGGCATGCCAGTGCACTTATTAGGCATGCCAGCGCTCGTACTGTGACAGGAGACGGGGGTGCACGCGTGTATGATTACGGAATACATACTGTGTTTCGTGAGAATTGCCCCTTCCTACGCTTGTTATGCTTCACCTCCTAACACTGCTGTACTGAGGCGAAGCCAACTTTCGGAGATTGGCATTACGCAACGTGCTGTGTTCTGCGAGCTCCGAAGCCAATCACGAGGATTACAAAGCAGGAGTCGGTGCCATTGCTGACAGCGGCGAATTCTTTCAATGAAAAACACGGCACCGCACGGCAAGGAGCTTAATAGCAAACGTAGAAGCAGCTAGGCCTAACGTTGCCGCGGTGGTGGCTACGGCGGCCAGTGGATCTGCGAGCGAGAGTGCCGGTTCGAGGCGGCGAGATGATCAAAATGGCGGCGGTGGTGGCTTTAATGCCATTTCAGACCTGCAGTCAGGGCAATATACATTGACTATATGGGGTACGTGGTGGTGCCGCAAAGCCGTGCGAATTATCGGGCATGTCCGAAAAATCGGGCGTCTGGAAAATCGGTCATTAACTACTCTGGCAATACATCGTGCCGATGGCACGGCGTCAATGACGATTCGTTGCGATTCCTCTGTTACTGGAGTCAGCATTAACACGACTTTCTTTCAATAAAGTTACAGCTAATTTTCCCTGATAGAAGCACAAATTCCCCGAGTTTTCCTTGAGTATTTCCATACTATTCAAATTCCCTGAGAATTCCCCGTTTTCCTGGTTGGTAGACACCCTGCCAATCCCATTGCATCACCTATCTGTTTCAGAGTGCATGGGGCAACTAGAAGCACACTGTGCGCTTTTCGTAGGCGATAACCCAGACGTGCCGCCGTTGCCTGCTGCAGGCGGCACGAAGCGAGCATCGTGTTTTGCTGTGGCAGCATCGTATTTTGGCGTTGCCTAAAGCTCGATTCCATTTGGTTTCCCGTCGGCATTTTTTGAAACACTACGCAATAGAAAAAGGACAACATTAATTTGGGTCCGACGCCCTGCCAGCTCGATGCATGTAGGGGTCTAGTGGCGCAAGGTTTTGCATCGAGCGAGCACATCAGAACTTCCTACGAAAGTGCCTCACCCGAAGAAGCTGCCAACCCATGCTGGATTCGTGGAGCGCAAATGTAAGCGTGTGCAGTAACTGAATCATCAGCAGCTGTTAAGTGGATATTTCATTAATAAACCTCATATCCGAACCTTCATTGAACAGTCAACACCTTGAAAAAACAAAATTTCTAGTATTTTTCACCAAATCTTTGTATATTTCGACTTTCAGTCCAGCGTTCTTTCAAATTCTAAGGTCTGTGCTCGCCAAAGCCAGAGTAGAGCTGGCAACAGTGAGCTACCAATCTCCCTGGCACTCACATGAGCAGGTCCTTCTCCAGGATGTCGAGCATGCCCTTCAGCTGGCAGAAGATGAGGGCCCGGTGGGCATGCACCACGCTCTCCTGCTCGGGCTGGGCCGCTGTCCCAATGCCACAGTCCAGCAACAGCTGCCTGCAACACACGGGAGCACCGCAGAAGGACATGTCGCTGGGCCAGAATGGTGCTTACTTAATGGGGGGGCCCCTGTTGACGAATGTACCTTTCGACAAACCTGTCAAGCCAAGCATTGCATCGAGTTTTACTGTTTTACCTTTTATTATCACCCCGTTTGTGCACTTGCCTTACTTCAGTTTTTCTTTCTTTTTTTTTCATTTGTAAATTATTATGTGGTTGTTTGAGTTGTAAAAATATGATGGAGCACAAGGTGAATTTTCTCACAAGCGAGTGTTGTACTAAAAGTGCATCGACCACTACGTACACTACCGTCAACTTCGATATGGTGAACATTTTAATGAAATTTACGACTTGTCAAGTGTGCCGTGGAACTGTGACGATCGAATGGGAAACGTGGGAGTACGGCTAGTTGTAAAACCAAAGGTGCAGTGCGGCAACTGTGGCAAACTTGGCTTAGAATGGAGCTTGTGACGAGTTGTTGGTGCCACTAGCAAATGCAACCTGTTCGAGACTAATGTTCGTGGGGCACGTGCTACGCAGAGCACAAGAAATGAACAAACAAGGACGATAACGAAATCCCAAGGCAGAAAAATATTTTCGAATCACTGGCGAGCACCCATAAAAGTTATCATATTTACTCGAATCTAACATGCACTTTTTTTCTGATAGAACAGGGCCTAAAATTGCGTGCACATAAGAATCGAGTACGACCCTAAATCTGCGTTACCTTATTGCCATCGACATTTAAAAATGGCCGCCTCATACGCACTTCAAGCTTAGCTGCCGTCGCTTCCTCCACGTCTTGCAGTATGTGTGCTTAGGTCAGTTTACCGTCTGTCTTCTCGTTTTGTGCGTTTACTTTACTCTAGCGGCATAGAAGTGCCGAATGCAAAGACACACGAAGTTCATCACAATGCTGCATTAAAAGGAAAGCGATCACGTGTGCGGAGACGGGCGGAAATCGGGCTGCATCACAGGCATTCGGAATTCCCAAAACTTGCGTGTGGGACTGGCATTAACAGAAGGAGAGGAATTCTACTCCCGCAGCTGCTGCATACAGCGCGGCCCCTATTTTGAAAGCGATCTGCAACGGGAACAGAGTCTACACGTCTAGGTGCACCGTGCTGTGTTCTTGTTGGTTAGCTTGCTTTGAAGCGAGAGGCAGCACGAGGGTCAATTCGCTCGCTCTTACTACCGCGCTTCCTCACTCCAGCGTTCTGCTAGAGAGTTTCTGCGGTCGCCAAGTGAGAAGTGTTCACGTTTGCTTGTGTGCACGTGACACCATGCTTATTAATTCAGTTAATCAGTGAATGTTTACAAGCTTGTACACGGCCTATAAAACTACTATCCTTACTCTTAATAGCTGTCTATTAATTTGCTATTGCAACTGATGCTTCACCTTTTGGGCGAAACTGCGACATTCTTTATTCATCGCAACTTTAATGCATTGGGAGTAAATCTGTTTTTCCAAATGGGAGAAAGTTGTATTTCTGCACGAAAGAGTGAGGTGCACAGTACAGTAAAGTACTTTTCATTTTTTAGGTTACGGCAAACAGGTGCGCGTTACATACAAGCCCTTGGCAAAGTGAGGGCGTTCCTCCCCAACACCCCTCCCCCCCCCTTGGGGCGGGCATGATGGCATAGGCTAATGCGGAGCAGAACCAATTGCTGCATAGCCACACGTGAAGACGCTGATGACACTTTGTTAGGTTTTGTGCTTTGTGTACCATGCACATTATCCCTGTCTTTTCTGTCTCATTCTTGCGCCGTTGAAATTCCTGCGAGCGAATTTTTTCACTTTCCCCAGCGATTTTCTTATTGCAGGTTTCAACCATTTGGGTGTTTTGCAACAAGACCTCTCAGCCGCTCCTCAAAACAAAACGAAATCCAGCAGGAGCAACACGAGCCTGCACTGGATATTTAGCAAAATGTGCCAATGTAGTCAAGAACCTCGACAAAGTTGACAATTGTGGTAACCCAGGGAGCAATGCAGTGTCTTTTGATGAAAGCTGGCACACTTGGGGACATACAGCTGCCTGTAATATGAGCTGCAACGGTCAAAGGGGGGCGGCACAGCAGTGCCAACACACGAGAATTTTCTTTAATAAGTCCCCATAATTGACAGGGTGTTTACTTCACCAGTTTTTCACATGTGGTTGCTTCCATATGCAGTGTTGGGACCACCTACACCACGGGCAGCGTGTTGCAGCTCATATTGCAGGCGAATGCATATCACAGATAGGCATGGCATTCGTGCCAAAATCGCGGCAATCGTGCCAAAAAAGGACACCTTGTCCAAGGCTGGCCAGATGGAAGTAGAGGTGGCAATGATTTATTTCAGCGCTCCCTTTCACTTCATGGCCTCAGATGTACAGCCATGCTTTGTGGTGGGGACAGCTGATCGCACAACACCATCAATGAAGCAAAAGTGTATGGTTTCATGCATGCGGAAAAAGAGGCCTGTTCAAACCATATACAAAAATGCATAGGGACTGCAGTGGGGAACTTTGTGGAAAAGCACAAAGGGTAGAGTGGAGGGCCTATCAGTGATAAAAGCCGTCCGACTGGTAACCTTATCTCCAAGCTACTTTGGTTGGGCTCTCAAATGCCATTCTGGAAATGTGGACCACATGCACATTGCAATACATGAGATTGCACATAATGCAATGCACATAATGATTGCACATAATGCAGATAATGCACATTGCATTACATGAGATTGCATTGCAATCTCATGTAATCTCTACCGACGAGAAGCCCAACCGCAGCCTTTGTCCCCGTGGCCCTGATTCTTAAGGCAAATATAATGCAGCCATTGCACGGGACAAGCCCCACCAAAGAGCAAGCCCAACTTGCCAGAGGCTGTGACGGACTACGTCTGGTTTACAAGCGTTTGTCAGATAAAAAGGTGCTACGGAGAGCAATGACTTGGAACGCCAATGACACACTTCCTTCGGTCATCTGGAACATGGCGCAGAAAGACGAATGCGTCGCTGTTTGCTGTTGAGACAACTACAACGTGTTTCAACCTCAGAAACCACGAGTCTTGTTCACTTATACCACCCGAGAAGCAGCTTCAGCAAACATGCCAAGGCTGCCAGAGAGCAGTCGAGAAAGCCAACTGGACAGCCAGTTTGAGCAGAAAGCCTGCATCCTTAGCAGCATTCCAGGCCGCAGCAAAAGCGTGCTTCACATTACTCCCCTTGGGCTTTCTGAGCTAATGTGATTATCAATTTCCTACCTTAAAGCTTTAAATGTACGCCTATACGTGTGTTGCCTTCTTGTGTCCTGGTTCCCTGCCTGTGCTACAACTCTCTGGTTTATGGTTGAAATGTATATTCCTTTTTCCAGTTATTATTGGTTCTTTGCATTTTTCTCAAGTATACTGCAATTGCAGGTCTGTAATTTTAGGAGTGGCACTTTTTCCCTGCTAGTCATTCAATTCTCTTCATCTTTTTCTTGCCTGAATACTGTTGAGTCAGAGAGTCAGTTTTAGGACACTGTGACATTATGAATCTTGTAGAAATTACCAACAAAAATCCACATTTGCAGATTTGGAATTTTAGAATTTCATAACTTTGCCTGAATAAAGATACAAACATTTCAAAAGAGCTCTTTGAACATTAAAAAACATAGATGTTTAATTTTAGCTCTCTTGCTGCATTACATATCTTGCAATTCACATCCCAAATTTATAACACAAGAACTGCGACAATGTTTCGCATTACCTTGAAAAAAAAAAAAAAACTAATTGTACATTTGAAATAAGCACTCATGATTAAATATTTCCTATAAATTTCATGGCCTAGAGTCAGTAATAAAAATTCACCGAACATTGCGATACTCCTTAATGCAAAATTTGAGCGCAGCTCTACACGTTTTTGTTGCGCGATAATACATTGGCTGTTGTGGAGACTGTCTTGTGCGGCACACTGCAACCGAAACGAAGTGTGGTGTGGCTACCTCGCTAACCTGGAGATCGCAAGAGGCAGCCTGTGGGTGACGCACGGGTGCGATTCACACCTGCCACAGCAGACAGACCTCCCAGACGACGTGCTGTTAAGAACGGCCCAGCTGAGGTGCAAGTGTTGCGAGCCAGTTGCGACGGCGGCGGCGTTAACTTTCAAGGAACGCCACCGTTGTGACTGAATGAGTTCGGCGGGCCAACTATTGTTACCGAACTCACCAAGGCAGACCTGATCTGCTATGAGTGGGGGAGTTGCCACGGGAACCTCGTCGGAGACCCCTTCCCACGCGCCGACCAAGACGTAAGACAATGGCTACCCGGGTGCACTTCGAGGGTCAGCTCAGAGTTCTACGAAGCCCCTCTGACGTCGGCTCCGGACCGTGCACCTGTGTGTGTGTGCGCGCGTGTGTGTGTGTAAGCCGTCCCGGGGAGAGGCGGCGTGTTTACAATGACTGGACGAATGTTTCCGTCCCCTTGGAATCAAGGGGGGACCGAGTGGTTATAAGCTGCTGTTGTGCAGATGCTCGGTACACTTTCTTAAGCAGTCATGTTAGACAGAGACACTCTCTCAAGCAGTCGTGTTAGACTGACGCACTTTCTCTCGCAGTCATGCTAGACTGATGAACTGCATGTAAATACTGTAAATAAACCCATATTCCTCGTTCTCGATGAGAAGCAGTCTTTCCCTTCATCAACGTCCTCAGCGTGGATAAGTTGGACGACGGCATGGGCCAGCTACCTTCTAATTCATGCCGGACTCCAATCTTGACAACGGGTTACGAGCGATGGGATTGAGCCCCCAATCCTGACAGCACACTACTCTGGCGCCATCTCGTAGCCATTGTCGCCACACTACGCTTTTCTTCTCACGCTTTCACCATGCCCTCCTCCTAGCGTCTTTCGTCGCCCGCTGCACTCCGCGTTCATTCTTTCACCCTCCGCTGAGCTCGTTTGTTCTGTTACACCGACGCTCACCACAGGAACGACCGCCCGAGGGCTGCGCTCTAAAATTTTTTTTCCAGGGTTCTTAAGCACTATACAGTCAAATCTCGATATAACAAATTGCGCAGGACTATGGAAAATTGTTTGTTATTCTGAAAGGTCGTTAGAGTGAAAGTCCCAAATGAACCGTTCCACCCATCAACCTATCAGTTCGTAAGGTGTCGCCGTGCGAGCTACCTACAAAAACGTCACTATTGGCTCTCGGCGCACGCTGTTGCTATTTTCCATACATTCTACTGCCACGCACACCAAAGCACCGTGAGTGACGTGTGCAAAGCAGACGCTGGCGCCGAGAAAACTAAGAACAAAAAGGAAGCTCCGTGTCACCTCCAAAGCACAATGTCTCTTGCTTTTTGTTTGTTTTTACATTCCTTGCCGTGGACACTGCAACTGCTTTGGTTCATTGCATATACGTTTCTTTGTTTCATACCCACATGAGCTATTGTTGTGAAATAAGGGGCCTAACATATAGAACTTACTTAACACCTATAGCGCAGTTGCAAAAACGTGCCCTAAGAATAATAACATTTTCCTTAGTTCATCACCTAAACAGCGTTCTGTTTACTGACCTTCGTATTCTTTCTTTAATGGCGTTAAGAAATTATAAGATCACTTGCTTAGTTCACAAGATACTCAACACCACTTTCCCTTACCCAACACCATATTTAACTTCCCACGTGCAAACACCAGGCAAGCAACTAAGTTTAACTTAAACCTTCCTTATAGCAACAATGTCTACGGTGAACGATTATTAAAGTTCTTTGGCACTATAACTTGGAACACTATGCCTGTGGAAATAAAAGTAACCAGAAATTTTGATGGGAATGCTTCTTCTTGTCTAGCCAAACGTAACAGCTCTTCCTTTAAAAAAAAGTACTTGTTCATGTAAATAATGTTCTTACTCATTGAGCAGATATGTACTTGGTTGACCTGTATATGTACTTCTGTGTATTTGACCAGCTACTAGCCACATAGGCTATTGGTCCGCAAATTTTTTTGTGCGCATTCCTTGAATTGTTTAAATAAAGCTCACTTTTTGATTGAATGTTTGACTGACTGACTGAACTGTTTCACTTGAGGCGGACACACAAACTATTTCAAAGCACAAGTGCCCATAAACGACACCGTCCGGAAAGTGCAACTGTGTGGCATCCCCGCTTGTACAGAGGTTGCATCTCTCCATGCGCATGGCTAGTACGGCAGCAAAAAGAAGCACGAAAGAAAGAGGCATGTGCAGAAAGGAGGGCGAAAGAAAGAAAGGGTGCACCCCTGTTACTAGGCGACGCTTGCCTCAGCGGAGTATGCGCACGCAGAACCCGATGCATTGTTGCCTCCAGAATAGATTTTTTCTTTTTTTATGTTCGCTTCTGTGTTTTTTTTTTTATTTTTTATTGAGTGTCGTTTCAGGTTTTTGTCTGCTAGACTACTGTTTCGGCTGCCGTGAAAGGTGCACGGAAATCTAAGAATAGCCAGATTTCGGAATATCAGTTCATAGTACTGAGGTGTTGTTAACATGACACAGAAACTTAATAACGATCATTGTTCTGAAATGTTTGGTATACTGAAGTTCGTAGAACTGAAATATTTTTACACTGAAACTATAAGAAGTAAGCTGGGGATTTCTGAAGAGTTCGTTAATGTGGTGTTCATAGTACCGAGGTTTCAGTGTAGCAAATGAATTTTACCAGCGAGACAGCCCATCGGCCATCAGTACACAGTGTCCTCACCTGAGTGAGCGCAGCTTAGCGGCATGGTTGATATCCGAGAGGGAAGACTCGGACTGCTGGAGGCCGGCCATGATGCGGCTGTACTCGGGGTGCTGAGGGTTCAACACCAGCTTCGGGTGATTGCACACCTTGCGCAGGTACTGCAGAGCCTGCAACACAAGCGGCTGTTTTGTTCCCCAGACACCCACGCATGCACAACATTTCCTGTTTCTGTTACCTTTTGACAACACATGAAGCATTGAGGATGCAACATGTGCAACATGTTGCAACAACATGTTTTGCAACATGTATACCTGACCCCTTGCCTACTTTGTAATAAACTATTCAGTTTCAAATTCCTCTCTGGCTGCTTTCTCTTCTTGAAGTTCTGCCAAATGTGCTGTTGTAAAGGTAACTACAGTTGAATCCTGCTACAATGAAATTGAAGGGGCACTGCGAAAAATTTCGTTGCCGTGGAAATTCGCTGCAATATTACCAAATACACAGGCGACATGCGACGCGACTCTTGCATGGCGCTTTTCGTTGGGCACCACGAAGCGGCAATCCTTTGGAGCGCCATAAAGAGGTCCACTTTTGTTTCGCGGGCCAACTGCGTGTTCAGAAGCAGCCTTTGAATGAGGCGCTCACGGTAGGCCCGCTTGACGCTCTGGATGAACCCTTGGTCGAGGGGTTGAACGATATAGGTGCAGTTCGGTGGGAAAAATATTAAGTGCACAAAAAACATCAAGGCCTGCCCGTGTCCTTAATGACTTTTTCCTATGACCAAAAGCAGCCGCTTGTCTGAACCGTCCCTATTAGCGCACAGGAGCATGGTTATTCTCTCCTTGCTGTGCTTGCCCCGTGGCAAAACAGCCCCTTAAAATCCAGGGTCCTAGTGGGCAGCATCTCGTAGAAGAGTCCGGTCTTCTCGCCATCATAAATATCCGATGGTGCATAGTCTTGCAGGATAGCTGCAACTTTGCCGATGATGCTGTAGAGTGACTTGAATCTGTTCAGCCAATCTATGCTGGCCTCCATCCATTCCTAGCATGCAGGCATAATCCAGTGCTTTTTGCCACACAATATCACTACTAGGGGCAATTTTCTTGGCCCGTGTCTCCGCGAACCAGGTGTAAACTGCCTAGTCCAAGGCTTCGTGCACCGGCTGAGCCACTTTCTTGTGGTTCGCTGATGTCCCTGAAGCTAGCGCTTTGGCTATGACATCCTTGCTCTTCAATATTGCCAAAGAGAGCTCGCCGGAATTCCAAATTCTTTCGCGATGACCGATTTTTTTCTTTCTAGCTTCAGCCTAGGCATAACTTGAGCCTTCTCTTGTACCGACAAAAACTTGCGTTTCTTTGTCAGCTGTGACATGCTTCAGCTGACGATTCATCAGCTTCGAGAAACAATGAGCAAATGGTATGCAATTGTTCATTGTCAAGTAAGCGTCACCCGAACGCCTCATTGCAGCCTACCGGGATTTGACCTCGTAACCGCTACTTCGTATAGTAATTGTTGTACACCAGAGCCATTTCCACAAAACTTTGTAGAAAATGATTAGAAATAGTACAAAAATTAAATTATTTTGTATATGTTATTTGTACAAACACTATTTTCCTAACCTATATGACCCAAACGTTTCCTTGGAGCTCGAATGCTCCTCCATAAAGAGCGCGTTCCATCGCCATCACCAATGTGGCATGGCGGCTTTCTGTTTTATTTACATTGCGTCATGGCCCGAACAGCTCCAGTTTCTTTTTCCTTTTTTTTTAAGCTATCAAGGTGAATGGTTTGTCAAGGCATGAAAAAACAGTTTTAGGGGTTTCGATGAGCTACAGTTTAAATAATTTTACTCATGTCTGCTCTGTAGAAACTTTGCTGAAATGAAAATGTTTCTGTGAAGTAGTCCGTTTTGGACAGAATTTCGATGCATTATGTTCTATGGGACATAGATGGGGAATGAAAAAATCTTCGTTGTGGGGAAAATTTCGTTGAAGTGGACTTCGTTGTGCTGGGATTTGACTGTATGAGAAAAACGTGAACTCTTCATGAGTATGCAGTGGAACCCCGATGGGCAGAACTAGCGTAATTCGAACTGATCAATCATTTGAACATTAACTTTTAACTACACTCGAGTACTATAGAACAAATAAAACTAAGTAAATATGAACTATGAAAACTCAAGGTGTGCAACTATTGAAAATCACTAAATTGAACCAAATAGTGAATGTTAGAATAATTCCATTCGCCAATCGAGTATCTGCTATTCGAGCTTTAGGATATTCTATATATTCTGGGTAGAGCCAAGCGCAGTTCCTCATGTCACATGTGTCACGGAGCACCTCATGCTCGATGCCACCCAAGCAAGCGTTTCACTTCGTTTGTGATGCAAAAGGAGCACCGAGCGCTCCGGGGACGGGCCGCCCTGTCTGACGCAGTAGTGGACTTCATCACTGCGAGCATTCCCCAATGTTGGCCCGAAACGGCGATCACACACAAAGCACCCGACACAATTACATAATTAGCAGAACGGCATGGCGCGGCGGTGCCTGGGGCCACCTCTGTTGGTACAAGGTTCCTCTGGGTCGACAGGACCGATCGAAATGATAACACGACAGTGGACAGAGGGAACGACAACAAAAGCACAGCATACTTTGTAAAGTGCGGAAGCATGTACGAAGATTGGGCCAATTAGTGGCTGATAGGCACGTACTAGATCGTGTTGCATAAGCAGCGACAAACTTCACGCCACTGCAACAGCCATCAATCTAACCCGCATGCTTCATCTCAGGACCGATCACAGGACAAGTTACCCATACAAACATACTAGTGGCAAGCATTCTACAGCAGCTTGCAGCAAATTTTCATCACGGCTACACTGCCAGGCCATTAGGCCTAATCGGCATCGGCGGACGTTGCTGACTGCAGTTACAGTTTGGTGCCGAATTGACATGTGCACCTGTTTGCAGAAGCTGTGCGACATTATGAAACTCGACAAACCATCTTGTAAATGAAAGCGAGCGCTCAGGATGACAATAAAGTTGTTCATGGCCGCCATATTGGTGACACACATACGGTAAGGCGACCTCTCATACCCGACGCTGTTCGCAGGTGGCGCACATCTGTCTTTTCCTTATGCGCAGCATACCATAGGATACCATAGCATACCATCTGTGCAATCGGTGAGATTGCACAGATGGTATGTGGCCCTTGAAAAGCGAAAAACCGCAAAAAAGTTGATTTTTGAAAAACCGTATTTTTGGGTTGTATGTCTCATAAACTACCTCTTCTGTAATTATCAGCACCTAATTCAACCGTAAAGTACCAAAAGAAAGCTACTTTTGAGGCCACCGCGGCCCACAATACACGCGCAAATGCCGAAATGAAGTCAAACTTCGTGCGCGCGCCATTCCCAGCCCATGCGGCCTGCCCGCGCCACCTTGGTGTCGTTTTGACCGTGAATTCTTTGTCTCTGTTTTGCCGCCTTACAAAATGGCATCATCGGCATGGTTGAGGAGCTATTGGCGTTTTCCCGCAATGTGATGCGGAGCTATGCTTGGCCGGAGCAGCGCATTCAAATCTCGCGGGCTAAAGCACGCCTGCCATTGGCTGCTGCGCGGGCGGCGGCGGCTGCTCACTTTGATGCCGCGCCCGCCGCACTCGCGTCGTTGTTGCCCCTTGCTTTGTCCGCCTCAACATGAGCTTGCGAGCTGCTCATCGCCTTGCGCTATCTTTTAGATTATTTGCTCAGCTTTTTTTTTTTCTTTTTGTTTTTTCGCTAGTTCTTCGCTGCACGCGATGCTGGCAAAGCCTAAGACAGTGCAGATGTTCGGTGCACGAAAGTGTGATATGCGTCTTGTACGAGCATCGAACTTCCGTAGTGAGTGCTGACTGCGTAGACACTTTTCAGCGGCGGAACTGTGCTTTCGGCTGTCGCCAGTCGAAAATCCGACACACTGAGTGTGCCTGGAGCCGCAAGAGCTAATTAGAAGCTCTGCAGGAGCTTTCTAATAAAAAAACACGTGTTCAACTTTAAGGCCTGTTTTCTCGAAATGGATTTTTCGCTAGTGGTGGTGCTGGGGAAGGCGATATCTCAAGAACTGCTCTTCAGATTTGTATGCCGTTTTTCTTTATTCTGTTCCTGAATGACTTTGCCAGGGGGTAACAGGCTTCTTTTTTTGAAAGCTGGTGCAGTTAATATATAATAAGCAATTAATTTTTGATGAGTGTGGTCATTACTGGCTACATCAAGTTGTCTTAAAACTTTTTGGAGGGGAAATTAAAGAAAAGGGCTCTTTAGCCCCCCGGGATATCTATCAAGGGATCATCACAGTGAATTTCAGCTTCCTACGATGTCCTGGGATTTCTCCAGGCTCTTCCTCAGGCATATACATGAATCACCTAGTTAGACCTCAATAACTCTGGAACTAATAAACATAGCTTCATGAAACTTTGCAGTTCCTCATAGTTCGGTGGTGTGAACCTACCCTGAAAGTTTCACCTGGATATCCTAAAAAATAAAAAAGTTCAGTGTCCAGGGTAGCCCTTAAGTGAGAGGCCACCAAGCTGGCAGAGGGAAGTGAGTGCCAGAGGAGCGGGGTGCCTGGAGGCGGAGAGGAGGAGTGCATGACGGGGAAGGTATGGCTGTGCACGTAGTGTAGGGGGAGAAGGAAGGTAGGTGGTGGTGCACTGGGTTTACCTCCTATGGCAGTTCCTACAGGCTCTGTGTGCACTATCGATGTACCGGGTTTGTCTGGCCATTGACAGGCTGAGCATTGAGCGAGAAGGACAGAGCAGCAATGAAAGCGGCAACAGGCCGAGTGCGACTCGACCGACCCCGAAGTCGCCGGCAAGGGGCATTAGCTCAACAAGACTGGCAAAAGGCGCAGGCTAGGCAAGCCCAGGAGAGGCAGCCTGCGACAATGCTGGTGTGTCATGCAAGACAGCATAACTCTGGAACAGCACCCGTATGCCTGCGTGTAACCCTCTATGTAACCTGTGTAACCTGTAATGTTTTTCATTCTTCTTTCTTTTCTTTTGTAGCTTTGTCACAAGACTAGCTTTAGGTTCACAAGGCGGGTGCGAAAGTGTCATGGTCAGCTGCACGCATTTGCGTGGACGCTGACTGAACGTAGAGGGGTGAGGGGGGGCGGGGGTAGCAAGCTGCGACCCTGCAGATTTAAGTTTTTGACAGATGGCAAATCACGCCAAAATTAAGAATACAATGAACCGACACGGACGGTGCCTGCTCTTTACTGTTGGCGAAGGTTACGCGCGGAGCGGTGATCGAGTCACGTGATGCGTGCTCCTTTCGTCTATCGCGCAGATTGGCCTTACGATAACCCACCTGCCGTAAAGTTGGGATAGCCCTTCTGTATGACATAAATAAAAGATTGCTGCAAAACACAGGTCCACTATTGTTTAGAGAACTTTGTCGGTATTCACTACAATAGAATGTCACTAATTAATTAGTTTCAGAAGGAAAAAAGCACTTGATTCTGAGCAACATAAATTTTATTGATAAGAAAATATGTTCCCGTCCTTCATACACATACTATAACTGAGCTGCAGTCAGTGCTGGCATACTAGTTTGATGTTCCCTTTAGTAAGAGTAGACCGTAGTGTACATCTTCATTTCTATATACCTAGGTTATAGCTTGATACATTTTTCTTATGCAATGCTAGGAGCTCGGAAAAAGTACGTACTAAACGGTAGTACTCTTTCACCGAAATAGGATGAGATTGGCCACTTGCCATTTCCTGCCATTCTGAAGAAGTCTCGCGCAATTGTTGATCATTATAAACACAGTGACCAAGCTGCAGCAAAACTGCAGGATGGCCAGCGCCTGATGGAGCTCTCAGTTTTGGCACTTATTCAAGACGTGGAAACAAGACGGAACAGTGAGCATGACATGCTTTCGCATCTTGCGCAACTAAAAGAAGCCGTCTGTTTAGAGCTTGCCACCTCTGAGACAACTGTGCCCAACCTGACACCACAGGAGTGGAAAGCAGTGGCTGGGCTCGTCAAAGCATTGGCGACCAAAGATCTTAGAGGCCAGAAGTATGCAACTTTGCCGTCAGTAGCATCATTTCTCTATGGAACACAAACAGTCCTGAAAGACTGCATTGCAGCCGATGATGACACCTCAGAGTTTGCAAGAAACTTGCTGAAAAGCATGAGGACAAGGTTTCCAGGACAGGACGAGCAAAAGGAGTACAGTCGAACCCCGCTACAACGAACGTCGCTTCAACGAAATTTTCGCTTCAACGAAATATTTCCAACTCCCCGTCAGCTCGCTATACAAAGTAATGGAACAAATTTCTCATCACAACGAACCATTTTTGGGGCGCGTTTCCGCTTCAACGAAATTTTTGCTATGCGAAGCTCGATTTAAAAATATATCTTACAATAAAACAAGCATATCGCCGCCCATCTATGTACTTCCATAGGCCCACGCTGCTTTGTTTCGCTAAACATTCGCTGGACCAAACTAATCCACTCACTGAAACGCACATGATCACCGCCATAGCTTGGTGTTGATGACTATCGGGCTGGCTGCCTTGCGACAAGGCGCGGGGGCAAGCTCCCGTTTTCTTCCAATCCAATTCAGAGCCGCAACCAATCCGTTGCCAAAGGACGCAGCAGCCTGGCAACAGCAGCGCGTTTGCCCTAGTTTTTTTCACTCGTGCTTGTGCTGCTAGTGCGCTGTAATGAATGCGAGCATGGCGACTTCATCTAGAAAGCGGAAGTTCCTCTCGCTTGAAGAGAAGGCACGGATTATCAGCGCGGCATCCAGTGGCAGGAAAAAGGGAGATGTTGCAGCGGACTTCGGCATCTCACAGAGCACGCTGTCAACGATCTTGAAGTCGAAAGACGCGATAGCGCAAGCTCTTTCTTCGGGGACATCCGCGAAGCGGAAAAAGCTGACGCAAGCGGCTCATGAGGACCTTGAGAAGGCTCTGTACACGTGGTTCCTCGACGTGCGCGCAAAGAAGATGCCGGTCAGCGGAAACATGTTGCAGCAAAAGGCACTTGGCTATGCCTGTATGCTGGGCATCAATGATTTCAAAGCCAGCTCAGGGTGGCTGACCCGTTTTAAGGCCAGGCATGAAATCGTCGCTAAAGTGCTGTGTGGGGAGTCGGCCTCATCAGACGCCGACGCTGCATCTGCTTGGGCATCAGCTACTGTGCCGGAATTAATGGAGAAATATGCCACATCAGACATATACAATGCCGATGAAACGGGACTTTTCTTCGAGCTCCTCCCCTCCAAGACGCTTCACATGAAGGGCCAGCCATGCAGTGGAGGGAAGCATAGCAAAAAGCGTGTGACTGTGCTCCTGTGCTGCAACATGGACGGGTCTGACAAGCGCTGCCCACTGGTGATAGGCAAAAGTGCGAAGCCGCGGTGCTTCAAAGGTGGCAAGAGCCTGCCCGTCAAATATGTTGCCAATAAGAAGTCTTGGATGACACGGGCCGTTTTCAAAGAGTGGCTAACCGCTTTCGACCGTGACATGACGGCAAAGAAACGTAAGGTTTGTTTGCTCATCGACAATTGCTCAGCGCATAACGTTGAAGACGTTCAGCTTCAAAGCGTGGAAGTAAGATTCTTCCCGCCGAATTGCACGGCTTTAATCCAGCCGCTGGATCAAGGTATCATCAATAGCGTTAAAAGCGCTTATCGACAGCGACTGATTCAGCGGCTGGTGTTAAACATCGACACCGGTCGGGCAATCGAAGTGGATTTGTACATGGCTGTACAGATGGTCTCAGCAGCGTGGACGGCAACCAGTCGCAGTATCATCTACAACTGTTTTGTGCACGCCGGCTTTCACTCCGATGCTCAACTGGCAGCGAACTCCACGTCGGACGAGGAAGGCTGCAGTACAATTGCTCCACCCTCCACGGAGGCCAATGCGGCATGGGCAGCCCTTCAGGACTCCGGAGATGTGCCGGCCGATGTTCACATCGGCGACTACATCGCTGTTGACAGTGAAGTGCTAGCTCACGAGGAGCTGAGTGACGAAGCTATAATTGAGGGCGTTCGCCACAACGACGCATCATCGGATGATGACAGCGACGCGGAGGACTTAGCGCCACCACCTGCAATAAAAGTGATGGATGCTTTTGATGTGATCCGCAGATTTTTCGGTGCTCACGATGACGACGTCGCGATGCAACTGTTCACCGAGTGCGAAAGCCGCGCCACTGCACTCGTGGCAAAAAAAAAGAAGCAGAAGAAGCTGACCGACTTCTTTGGAAATAAATGATGTTTTGGGACTATGTGGTCCAACCTGACAGTGTTTTTGGCCTGTTTTCGCCTCAACGAAATTTCGCTTTAACGAAATTTTTCGCGCGCCCCGTCAGTTTCGTTGTAGCGAGGTTCAACTGTACGTGTTGGCAACCGCCTGTGACCCAAGGTTTAAGAACCTTCTTTGTGCTCAAATGTCCCAGGAAACAAGACTCTTGGAGCTTGCAAGAACTGAGTTGCAGAGCTCTCTAGAAGCATCAAGTGACTGTACTGAAGCATCAACATGTACAGCTCACAATAACTGTGTCAGCAGTTCAAATCACCCGCCCTCTGATTGAGGAGTGGCGACGTCATGGTCTCACAGTGACGTTGCGTCGTCGGTGAGTTAAACGGCGCCCACAGACGGCACTACGGCTTTTCTGCGCAAAACGCAAATGCGCGGCCAGAAACAGAGCCAAGAGAGAGCCAACACCAGCGCGATAGCGGAGCTATGGTGGCTAGCGGAATGGAAAGCACGCGACGATAAGCTGGTTCTTTATTTTATGATGCCAACTTCGACGCTCGTTGTAATGGACGACCTTGACAACAACACATTGGCTCACGATGCTGGGCTCGACTTCAACAATTTAAGCAATGATGAACGTGACCTACTGCTGAGGGCTTGCGCTGCCAATGTCATTGCGTACTACTACGATGGTGGCCTGCTTTGAAAGGCACTCCACATGACTTCAGAAAGTCGGCGTTGAACTCGTAATCCTCTGGACGAAAGTGCAGCGAGCACACTACGTGATTTTTCGTCTCTTTGCCAGCACGCTGTGGCAGAGGTACGGCACTTAATCACTTCGAACGGAGAGGTTCACTCGTTGGCACACAGTGATAAGTAATGTTGGATTCGCTGCTGTAACTGCCCTTGGCCAAGTTCCGCGGACCGTTTGTGCATCCCACGACATCACATGGACATGACATTCTCGCTACTTGTTCTAAATGCAAGTTTCGCGAGCCAGCAGAACCACCGCAGCACGACGCGATAACGAAACAACTGAAACTCCAAAGCGCGCGCGGCGCAAGGTCTAGCGCGCAGAGTCGAGCGAAAACGAAACCTTTTGATCACCCATACTACTCAAGGGTAACGTCAAAATGTTATTTTTTCTTAGAATCGAACAGAAGTAGACAAGTAGCGTTTTCTTCCTTCTTATAACCTAATGAAATGATCTTTTTAATAAGAGTAGTTGAGAACTAGTGACATAAATTATGATGAGTGCCTTCGTCATCAGGTTAGTACCGGAATGTCGTTGGGGGGTCTCAAATCGTGTCATGCATTTACCTCAATTTCTCAGTTACTAAAGCTCTGTTCGGGATTATATTGACGCCTTAGACGTTCTAGAGCATTGCTTTATCACTTTAACTTTACTTCATGGTAACCTTTAGCATCCCTTTAATTAAGGTTTAACACTTCTGCCAAGATGTGCAACGACACGTAAGGCAATAACTAGTGCCAAACTTCTCGCAGTCAATGAACAATGGCACACAACAACGCCTCAAGCAAACATGCCTCGCTCTGTGTTGTGCGTACTACACAGACAAACACAAGCTGCGCATGCAAGTGACATTTGGCATCAGCTCATCAATCTCATATTGTACTAAACGCTAATGAACATAAACATTTGCAATAATCATCACTGCCAATTATCATCAATTAATGGAAACAGCAAAGAAAGCTTAGCTTACATAGACTCCCACAGTGCGTGTGATCCGTATGATCATTTTCTAAATGGGATACAGCCCCAAAAAATGATGCCACAGAATGCCGAATTTACCTGTGTTTCGGACGAAAGAGGTTCAAAATTTGTGAACAACCTGCACCACGTTTCTGAAGTTCGTCTCATGGGGCCGCAGCCATTGCAACTGTGATTGTGCAATATTGAGCGCTGCATCATATAGGCATGACAGGAAACCAATCGCAGTAACAACTGCACTTCGTGTCACAGCTTTTTGCAACTTAAAATAAATAACAATTATGGTTGCCAAACTTTGAAATTCACAGGAGCTACAATTTCTAACAGCCTTACTTTAATGATGCTGTTGTGTCGGCAACCCTGTGTGCTCGAGTGCAGACTGCGGGTAACTGGCAACCAGAACCTTTGTGGCCGGACAGAGCCTTGCCTACACCGCTGGCGAAGTTGTAACCGTTGTAACACGTAACTATGTAACCCCCCCGTGTGCCGCAAGCTAGCGGCTTAGTTAACAAAAATATAACAAATGCAAAATTACTCCAACTCGTCACTCACTCTTGAGAACTAAATAATTCAACGCACAATGTTTTGTAGCTTACTTGTTTATTTTAAAAAATTTTTTTTCTCCCTAAAGCCACGTACCGTAAAGACTCGTTTAAGGGCCGAACTTTGTTTCTCACAAATCTGATGAGGTGTGGCTCTTACACAGGACCAAACCTTTGGGTCAAAATGGTGTCGGCTCTGCCAGTGACATGATAGATTATGGGGTTTTACGTGCCAAAACCACTTTCTGATTATGAGGCACGCCGTAGTGGAGGGCCCCGGAAATTTCGACCACCTGGGGTTCTTTAACGTGCACCTAAATCTAAGCACACGGGTGACATGAGCACATCCCAGCTCTCACCACCTGGTAGCAGCATGCAAACATAGGCAGTGAACGAAAATTTTCCGATACTCATGCTCGGCTTTGGGGCACCGAAAGCAATTGCTTCTCCATAGAAAATTTTTTCTCCCCAAATTTTGGACTGCCAAGTTGGGGGTGGCACAGGGAGTGCAGACTGTATAGCCTTTAAAAGAGTCTATACAGTATAAACCAGAAACCACATTGTTAGTTACCCTTCAATGTTTTATGTATTGCTAATTACATATTCATGCATGTCAATAATCTTGATTTTATCAACAACTGTTAAAAAACATCCTTATTTCACTTACCATAAATATCCATGTATAGAACCGAGATTTCTTTCTTCCAGATATTTAAGAGTGTGCGATAACTGTATAAGAGATTTCAAATCGAATCAAATCAAGAAAAAGAATGGTGAATATCGAATTGAATGGCGAATATTGAAAAATCTTTCACAATATTTATTGCTTACAAACTTAAGGCAAAAAAAATACATATGGGCCTGCACACACTTGGGAGTCTACTAGCATTGCACAACAAGAATGTAGCAAGCTATCAGCAACTTAGGTACATAGAAATCAATATGTACAGTACAGTCTACTCTTATTGAAGGCAGCACCAAATTAGCATTAAAGCACCGACTACAACTCAGTTACAGTACATGAAGGTCAGAAAAAATATTTTTTTATTAATATAATTTCTGTTGAATAGAACCAAATGCTTTTTTCCCTCTGAAATTAATGCATTAGTGATGTTCCGTGGTGCTGAATACCTATGAGGTTCTCAGTTTAATGTGTGGCTGTGTTTTGTGGCAATCTTTTATTCATCCTGTAGAAAGTCTTGCTTTCTAGTTTTTCTCTGACATACAGACTTTACAGCAGGTGGGCTATCATAAGGCCAATCTGTGTGACAGATGATAGGAGCACACAACACGTGACTCGATCATCACTTCACGCATAACCTTTGCCGACTCTAAAGAGCAGGCACCGTCCCTGCCGCTTCACTGTCGTGTTTGGCGTGATTTGCCACCTGTTTCCGAAATCTGCAGGGTCACGGTAAGTTTGCAAGGCGCTCCCCCCCATCTGCATCTCCTCCTTCAGCCACATTCCACACCTTAATAGTTCCCCGCTCATTTTCTCGAACATAAACGTGAACATAGCATTCGAGACAACCCGTGGACATGTAAAAGACCGTCACCCACCTGGAACACGTGAGCGGTGGCGTGCGAGTTGACCGCCTGGTCCTCGGCAGCCCCTGCAACTGAGTCGTCCACAGACTTCTTGGCGCGGCTTTTGGCAAAATCTTCGTACAGTTGCACCTGTGGCAAGAGAAGATAAACGTTGGCAACTTTAACACGAAATTAACAGGAAACACTACATCAGCTTAGACTGATAAAAAAATCTTCAAAGGCTCCATTTTTGTTAATTTCTCAGTACAAGTTTTTCAGAACAAAAAAAAAGCCCAATTTCCATTATTCAAATTTTACAGCACGACACCGGCACTGGTATGTTGGTGCAACAGCACAGTTCTAAGTATTTTTTTTTCCTATTTGAGCTCTAGTAGGACAGTATAAACTCTCAGACCTTGCAAAATTCAGTCTTCGGCTCCTTTGGGAACACAATGCAGGTGAACTTTACCCATAAATTTACTACGCTCAAGAAGACATCAAAATAAACGTCATGATTGGCTAGTGCAAGATGTTCAAGACAGTGTTGCCCGCCGCCTTTCCTTTTTTGTATCTTTTCTGGATCATTGAGCCTCCGCTCATGGCAAGAGCGCAAATCAGAGTCTTGTTTTGAGCTAGCTAGTTGTCCATGCATGAGGAAAACAAGCGGTGCAAAACAACGAGGGACATTGATTAACGGCACATACACACTACAAAGGTCCTTGTCATTCTGCACCACCTGTTCACACCGCCCCTTCTCACTAGGAGTGGCCTTCTTTAGTATTTGTACATACCCGTCCCGATACAGCTCCCCACTTCAGTGTCTTTTCAGGGTACACACCTGTAGAGGGCTCAACTCGCAGTAGTAGTCCTGGATGATCTTGGGGGGCAGATCCTGCAGGACATCGTCCTTGACCCTGCGCAGCAGGAATGGCAGGACTTGACGATGCAGGCTCTCCATGGCCAGCACTCCTGCATGGGCCATGATCCAAAACGGTTTGTCGGTCAAGCAAGTCAAGCTTCAACAGAAAACAATTGGCTCTCGCAAAAACAAATGAGCCTGAAAAATGATATAAGCAGAAGTCATAATGTTCTAAAAGAACCAATGCAACAGGACAAGTCATACATACAGCGAACCTCATTAATTCAATCCCGTTTCATCGAGGTCCCGGATCCACGACTTAAACTTTCCCCACATTGCAAAGGAGCTAATTCGCCACATGTGCTGTCTCTTCGAGGAGGGAGCGTAGTGAAACTGATGATGGTGCAGGGCAGCTGCCATCAGTTGCCCAATATGTGTGTGTGTGTGTGTGTGTGTGTGTGTGTGTGTGTGTGTGTGTGTGTGTGTGTGTGTGTGTGTGTGTGTGCGCGTGTGCGTGTGTGTGCGTGCGTGCGTGCGTGCGTGCGCGTGTGTGTGTGTGTGTGTCACGTCATATCGTCATCACGTCATATTTATGTATATATCAGTGCTCCAAATGCCGCACGCCCTAGTCAATGGTAGATTCCTGTCGCTTGCTGGTGCCAACTTCATCGTGCCACGTTCGATAGCACGAACGACGTCCAATTATTTTTCTGTGCTGAGCACCCGGTGTTTTTTATTTGAGCATGACGCGAGTCCTAGCTTGCATGATGTGACAAAACTCTCGTGCATGGTTCTGAAATGATCTTGATGTGGCTTCATGTGCAAACGAACAGGGCGCTTAGAAGCCGTTGTTCCTATCTCAGATCCTATCTCAGAATTGTTCTGCCGGGCCACCCGACAGAGATGACGCACCACCGTGATTCACGACGCAAAGTGGAAACACGATGTGTTAACTGATACGTACGCAGTAAGCTGGTACAGTTTATGCAGATACAAAACAAATTATGTTCAATGGCTACTGAGTCAGGGATTTGACTTTACTAATTTTAAAACGAAACTACTGTTTAAGTGGGTATGGTTTAAAGAGGTCTTACTGAATACATACCTATATATGTGTGAGTAAGCACATGCACGCACGCACACACACGCACATTACATATATATATATAGTGGTAATGAGGAATTCTTCAGGCTACCTTTCAAATGTAAAGAACTTGAGCGATGCTACAAGGCAAACAGAACAAGTATTTCATTTCAACAGTTTCGATCAGTGGACCAATCCTCATCAGAGTTTACAAAAAAATAGCAGTTCAGCCCTGATAGTGAAGACACCAGACCAGGTGCCTGGTCGTTCCCAGATACATCAAACCGAGAAGGACAGTTGTGACAGTGATTGACTTTCTCTTGGCGCTTTGGCAGATTTACAGCTGCCTTATTGGCAACTATGCAGGGCAAGAGGAAGGCGGAGTCCCGTGTATGTAGAGCAAGGAGGTCAGTGAAAAAAAGGAAAGAAAGAAATAAAAAGAAGAAGAAAAGAAAAAGCACACAGGAGGACAAAGGGAATTTAGCTGCCGCTACTTCCTACCCCTTCCACTCTCCGACTTATGTCTCCCTCCTCCTGTACTCTGACGAAGGCCACCAGCCGAAAACGTTAAGCAAGGAAGTCTTCCAAAAAGTTTGTCGTCTCTTTCCTGTGTATGTTACGTCAGGTCCTGCGTGCTGAACCTTGAAGAAAACCCCTATATATATATATATATATATATATATATATATATATATATATATATATATATATATATATATATATATAGTCTCGGACTGATTTTTGGACTCCGAAAATTCGGACATGCTCGATTATTCGGTCTGCTTCGCGGCACCGCCGTTCTCCCCATAGACCATAATGTATAACAACTGCCGAAAGTTCGGACACCTTGCAACCTCTCGTTTGAGTTTTCGGACACTCCATGGGCCAACTCGATCGAGAGCACCATGCACCGACTCTGACCGGTGCACGGTTCGACTTGCTGAACAACATTTTTGTTTTGAATGGAGCCTCCTTGCCGTCCCACGAAGTGGCGCTACTGCAAATCCCCGCTCATCATCATCATTTCAATCTGGTTCGATAGAGTGGCTCTACAGCAGTTCCAGTTTCAGCTTAGTAAGACATGTCAAGGCAATCCAGCAGCCGATTTGTTTCTTCGCGCACAACGCTGCGAGTAGGCCACGTTTTTCGTTTGTGCAACTGGTGTAGGCATAGTGGTGTTTGTTTTGTGTGCTGTGTCAAGGTTCCGGTGATCCAATGCGGCATACGGAAACATCGCGTCAAGTGTCTAATGGCGCCGACAGTGCCCGCACAGACTGCGCTGGGGTATGCCGGCAAGCTGGTGCCGGGAGGCCTGGGATTTGTCACCTTCCGATGTGCTCCCGACTGACGCCGAAAATGTTCTGCCGAGACCTGCGCAGTGGTTGCATTGCGATACCAGACACCGTCTCATTTGACAGTTTCACAGGTGCTGACACTGCTGTACTGACATGCGCAGAACTCGACGACGGCGAGATCATTCGTCAGGTTTCTGCTGCACCGATGGACGATGACGCACCATGTGCTATGCTGCTGTCGCATGCGGAGCGTGTACAAGCAGTGACTGTGCTTTCAGCCGCCTACAGTGACCGTACGACCCTCTCCGAGATTCAGGCTTATCTGATTGCGCGTAAATGGAACAGCGTGCAACGGCGCATTCACGATTTCTTCAAGCCTACTGCCGACCCCGAATAAGCGTGTGGAAATGAAGGATTTCATTTTCTTTCTTAATCTGCTTTTTCGGACACTTGTTTATTTGGACATTTACGCAGTCCCCGTGAGGTCCGAATAAACGGTCGGCGACTGTATATATATAAGAAAGTGAAGTGATTATATGTTAGTAAGGGCTAGGATTCACCTCAATTTGAAGAGAGAAAGAGTAAAAAGTGGTCAAGAAGAAACAGGCTAACCTAGACGCAGTAAGGGTAAAAGCAGACCAAAAATAACGTACAGCGCGAAGCAAAAGGACTGCGAGAGACGACACACACTGCGCTGACTTCCAACAATATTTTATTGCATTGCCACATCGCGCGTATATACACAAGGGGGGGCATGCGCAGAAAATGAAAGGCAGTCACTAGAGGTGTTCTGACAGCAAGTCACTGTAATAAGAGCATGGTCACATGAAAAAAAATGAACATTACAATTTATATCTGTTAGATACGTGGCTTCACCACAGTTCAGCACGATAGAGGGGGCACTAACGCACATACGACTTAAGTTTTCTGACAAAATCAGCTTCCACAATTTCCCGGGTGAGCTGTGTCTCGCTAAAACTTCAGTATCTGCAAAGAGGGGCACGCAGCCGCAGTCCCGACAATGGATGCCCAAGTGGCCTTGTACAGTGCAAGTGACATTGCACAGATCTTTCAGAAAGAGCTGGAGCCTCTAGTAGTAACGCATGAGGTCCCCATTGATGATCCCTTGCGCTTTCTATGTCTCAGGCTGTGCCTTGCAAACAGACATGTGTGCTGGTGGTTCGAACCGAGAAGTAAGAAGTCACTCTTGCCCTTTAACTACGCATACTCAAAGCTCGTTAAACGAGGTATTAAAGTGTTGCGGGATTACCAGCCTCAATGAATCTTGCCCACACGAGATGTAACATAGTCTTGCTGCACAGGTTGATCGCCTTTCTTGGGCTGGCTACCCTTTGGCCTTAATTTCAGCCATAGCAGAACAGCTTCCGAGGCGCACAAAACATGAAGAGCCCGCTCAGTCAAGGAACCAGCCAGATGAAAGACGCAGGTTTGCAGTTTTACCGTATGTGCATGATGTCTCCCATAGGCTAAAGAAGGTTGGGCAGCGTGCAGGAATTACAGTTGTTTTCTCAGCCCCGGAAAAGTTGGCAAGGCTCTGTAAGCGTGTAAACTCGCCTAAATCACATCAGAGTTGTTGCTCTGTCGGGCACGGAAAACATTTTGTGGCGTGCACAACGAATGTCGTCTACCAAATTCCCCTGTCTTGCGGCAGTAAATACGTTGGGACAGACAGGCAGGTGCTTAAACGATCATCTAAGAGAGCACTGTAACAATGCCCACAGCACTGTACAAGGCCACTTGGGCATCCATTGTCGGGATTGCGGCTGCGTGCCCCTCTTTGAAGATACTGAAGTTTTAGCGAGACACAGCTCACCCGGGAAATTGTGGAAGCTGATTTCGTCAGAAAACTTAAGTCGTATGTGCGTTAGTGCCCCCTCTATCGTGCTGAACTGGGGTGAAGCCACGTATCTAAACAGATATAAATTGTAATGTTCATTTTTTTTCAAGTGACCATGCTCTTATTACAGTGACTTGCTGTCAGAACACCCCTAATGACTGCCTTTCATTTTCTGCACATGCCCCCCCTTGTGTATATACGCACGATGTGGCAACGCAATAAAATATTGTTGGAAGTCAGCGCAGTGTGTGTCATCTCTCGCAGTCCTTTTCCTTCGTGCTGTATGTTATTTTTGATCATGAATTACCAACTAGCACAAGCAACCACCCTAAAAGCAGACACATTTAGGTTGGCACTCGCAGACAAATACGCAGCCTTAGAAGAGAGAGAAGAAGATGATATAGAGGCAATGAATGAAATTGTAACTAGGCTGGCTTCAGAAGCAGCAATTGAAGTGGGAGGTAAGAGACCAAGGCAACCAGTAGGTAAGCTCTCCCAAGTAAAAAAAGACCTAATAAATAAACGACAAAGAGTGAAAGTGTTGAACTCAAGAGATCAGATAGAATTTGCCGCACTGTCAAAACTAATGAACAAGGAGAAAATAAGGGATATTGGAAATTATAACGTGAGAAAGACTGAAGAAGCCGTCAGAAATGAACGCAGCCTGAAATCAGTGAGAAGGACACTTGGCATCGGACAAACCAAGATGTAGGTATGCACCGAAAGATAAGCAGGGTTGAATCATCGCCAATCTCGAAGATATAATAAAAGCAGCGGAAGAATCTAGTGACCTGTACAGTACCCAAAGCAGTCACGATACCTCCATTCCGAGTAGTAATGAACAGGTTACATAGGCTCCTTCTATACCTAGTGATGATGTTAGAAGCATGCAATTCTTAGAAGCAATTCTCAACAAGAAAAGTAGCAAGGTATCTACAGTCGAACCTCGATATCATCATCATCATCAGCCTAGTTACGCCCACTGCAGGGCAAAGGCCTCTCCCATACTTCTCCAACTACCCCGGTCATGTACTAATTGTGGCCATGTTGTCACTGCAAAGGTCTTAATGTCATCCGCCCACCTAACTTTCTGCAGCCCCCTGCTACGCTTCCCTTCCCTTGGAATCCAGTCTGTAACCCTTAATGACCATCGGTTATCTTCCCTCCTCATTACATGTCCGGCCCATGCCCATTTCTTTTCCTTGATTTCAACTAAGATGTCATTTACCCGCGTTTGTTGCCTCACCCAATCCACTCTTTTCTTATCCCTTAACGTTACACCCATCATTCTTCTTTCCATAGCTCGTTGCGTCGTCCTCAATTTCAGCAGAACCCTTTTCGTAAGCCTCCAGGTTTCTGCCCCATATGTTAGTACTGGTAACACACAGCTGTTATACACTTTCCTTTTGAGGGATAGTGGCAACCTGCTGTTCATGATTTGAGAATGCCTGCCAAACGCACCCCAGCCCATTCTTATTCTTCTGGTTATTTCAGTCTTATGATCCGGATCCGCGGTCACTACCTGCCCTAAGTAGATGTATTCCCTTACCACTTCCAGTGCTTCGCTACCTATCGTAAACTGCTGTTCTCTTCCGAGACTGTTAAACATTACTTTAGTTTTCTGCAGATTAATTTTCAGACCCACCCTTCTGCTTTGCCTCTCCAGGTCAGTGAGCATGCATGAGTTACTGAGTTATTGAGTTACTGAGCATGCATGAGTCCCCTAAGTTACTAAGCAAGGCAATATCATCAGCGAATGTATTCTCCATCAACTTTTATCCCCAATTCTTCTCACTCCAGGTCTCTGAACACCTCCTGTAAACATGCTGTGAATAGCATTGGAGAGATCGTATCTCCCTGTCTGACACCTTTCTTTATTGGGATTTTGTTGCTTTCTTTGTGGAGGACTATGGTGGCTGTGGAGCCGCTATAAATATCTTCCAGTATTTTTACATATGGCTCATCTACACCCTGATTCCGTAATGCCTCCATGACTGCTGAGGTTTCGACAGAATCAAACACTTTCTCGTAATCAATGAAAGCTATATATAAGGGTTGGTTATATTCTGCACATTTCTCTATCACTTGATTGATAGTGTGAATATGGTCTATTGTTGAGCAGCCTTTACAGAATCCTGCCTGGTCCTTTGGTTGACAGAAGTCTAAGGTCTTCCTGATTCTATTTGCGATTACCTTAGTAAATACTTTGTAGGCAACGGACAGTAAGCTGATCGGTCTATAATGTTTCAAGTCTTTGGCGCCCCCTTTCTTATGGATTAGGATTATGTTAGTGTTCTTCCAAGATTCCGGTACGCTCGAGGTTATGAGGCATTGCGTATACAGGGTGGCCAGTTTCTCTAGAACAATCTGACCACCATCCTTCAACAAATCTGCTGTTGCCTGATCCTCCCCAGCTGCCTTCCCCCTTTGCATAGCTCCAAAGGCTTTCTTTATTTCTTCTGGCGTTACCTGTGGGATTTCGAATTCCTCTAGGCTATAGAATCCCTGTAAGTTCTGCCAGTTCTATTCTAGCTGTAGGGTTAGAGGCTTTCATACATTGGCGTTTCTTGATCAGATCTTTCGTCTCCTGCGATAGCTTACTGGTTTCCTGTCTAACGGCGTTACCACCGACTTCTATTGCGCACTCCTTAATGATGCCCATGAGATTGTCGTTCATTGCTTCAACACTAAGGTCCTCTTCCTGAGTTAAAGCCGAATACCTGTTCTGTAGCTTGATCCGGAATTCCTCGTTTCCCTCTTACCGCTAACTCATTGATTGGCTTCTTGTGTACCAGTTTCCTCCGCTCCCTCCTCAAGTCTAGGCTAATTCTAGTTCTTACCATCCTATGGTCACTGCAGCGTACCTTGCTGAGCACGTCTACATCTTGTATGATGCCAAGGTTCGCGCAGAGTATGAAGTCGATTTCATTTCTAGTCTCACCATTCGGGCTCCTCCACGTCCACTTTCGGCTAACCCGCTTGCGGAAAATGGTATTCATTATCCGCATATTATTCTGTTCTGCAACCTCTACTAATAACTCTCCTCTGCTATTCCTAGAGCCTATGCCATATTCCCCCACTGACTTGTCTCCAGCCTGCTTCTTGCCTACCCTGGCATTGAAGTCGCCCATCAGTATAGTGTATTTTGTTTTGACTTTACCCATCGCCGATTCCACGTCTTCATAAAAGCTTTCGACTTCCTGGTCATCATGACTGCATGTAAGGGCATAGACTTGTACCACCTTCAATTTGTACCTCTTATTAAGTTTCACAACAAGACCTGCCACCCTCTCGTTAATGCTATAGAATCCCTGTATGTTACCAGCTATTTCCTTATGAATCAGGAATCCGACTCCTAGTTCTCGTCTCTCCGCTAGGCCTGGTAGCACAGTACGTGCCCGCTTTTAAGCACTGTATATGCTTCTTTCGTCCTAACCTCACTGAGCCCTATTATATCCCATTTACTACCCTCTAATTCCTCCAATAACACTGCTAGACTCGCCTCACTAGATAACGTTCTAACGTTAAACGTTGCCAGGTTCAGATTCCAATGGCGGCCTGTTCGGAGCCAGGTATTCTTAGCACCCTCTGCTGCGTCACAGATCTGACCGCTGCCGTGGTCAGTTGCTTCGCAGCTACTGGGGACTGAGGGCCGGGGTTTGATTGTTGTATTCATATAGGAGGTTGTGGCCAAGTACTGCACCAGGGCGGCCAATCCTGCTCTAGTGAGAGAGTGCGTTACCGGTTCTGGTCACCGGGATCAGGCCGCACTCCAGGCCTGTTTGTGCAATTTTCTCAACACACGTTTTTTTTTTTTATTTTCCAGTGGAGAATTGCGCGGCACTGGGATTTGAACCACGGTCCTCTTGCACGGGAGGCGGATACTCTACCGTCCCCGCAGGAGTTAAATTAAAAAATTAAATTCTGGGGTTTTACGTGACAAAACCACTTTCTGATTATGAGGCACGCCGTAGTGGAGGACTTCGGAAATTTCGACCACCTGGGGTTCTTTAACGTGCACCTAATTCTAAGTACACGGGTGTTTTTGCATTTCGCCCCCATCGAAATTCGGCCGCCGTGGCCGGGCTCCGATCCCAAGACCTCGTGCTCAGCAGTCTAACACCATAGCCACTGAGCAACCACGGCGGGTCCCGCAGGAGTTGTACGCCTCATTTAACCTACAGTGGTGCCCTATTTGATCAGTCAAGGTGGACCGATCTGAGCTCGGTTATACCGCACGGATGGCACTCGGCTAGAGAACCAGGTATTTATGACCTGCACATGTGTGGCCATACATAATTGAGGATATATATAATTGTTTTTAGGAGGGTTCCCGTACAGTGATAAAATAAAGGAAAAGACATTAAAAGGAGCCAGAAAAAAAGGAGGGGGGAAAGGAACATAACAGGTGATTTGAACTCCTGACCCTTGGATGTTGCCCGGAAAGATAGCTCAGTCGGTTGGTTCGTCAGGCCCCAGGTTACTTTCAAGCGCCATAGCTCCTGCTCCGAACCTCATACTTACGTGAAAAGGAACTGATGTTGTCCGCGATAGTCGAGTGGTTGGAAGGCATACTTTCTTGGAAAAATGGCCGCCCGAGGAGAAGAGCGAACTCGAGCGGCTTTAGAGACTAGGAAAACTGCGTTAAAATATTTAGACTTGAGGGAAAGCTTCATTAACAAACTATAACACGGTAATCAGCACTCGAATACGACGAGAGAAATTATTGAGACATGGAAAATTCCCTTGAAATAAATATGGTTTGCGAGACAAATGCTTGTAAGTATTGAACCTCTTAAAAGATGAGGGGGGAATATGCGCTCACCGAGAGGGCATCGTCCGCACGAGACCACCACCAGGCACCTTACTGAGACGTGGAGGGCTATGCGGCCAGAACAAAGCCTCCCTTCTCCGCCGGCCAAGAGGGGAAAACGCGCTTTCCGATCGCTCAAGGTTGCGCGGACATAGTATAACTCTAGCGTCTAGGAAAAGCTTAAACAGGTGCGAGGGCGGCACGCATAGCGTGGGAAGCTAGCCGCCAGAATAACTATCTCAAGGACTGCTGCTGACGAGGGCGAAATACCTTAGTGTAATTATAATAACCCTAATAGGACTATTTTCGAAAGAAAAAAAAGGAAACGGCCCAGAGGGCTATACTACGAGAGCTACGACTGATAATTTTCTATATATATATATATATATATATATATATATATATATTCATCTCATCTATGGGATCGCATGCGCGTGCTGTTGCTTTGTCTCTGCGTGTAGTAGTTAAGAGAGCCAGTTTAAGGGCAGAGAAGAAGGAAGGAAAGGAAAGTCTCCGAAGCAAAATTGCAGCGCCGTGGTTTTAAAGCACACCCGTGGTAGAGAAACGGATGGCGATATAAGTGTGCGTGGCCATGATACGCACACGACAAACTGCCTTAAAATATTTAGACTAACCTCAATATAACGAACCTCAATTTAACGAAATTCTCGAAATAATGTACTTTTTATTTTTCCCAATCTCTGCCCCATTGAAAACCATGTATTTTTTTCCGCAATTTAACGAGGTCACTTCATACTGTACTTCCGATTTAACGAAGTCCTCGCACATTGCACGCATGTACCAGGAGCCTCCTTGACAGGCAGACGAGAACTTTAGCCGGGCATACAGCGATTTGCATGCACCCTTTAATGCTCAAGTTTTCCCGGCGCGCTTCAATACGAGGAGCAGAACGTGCTGCTGCGCCATCTATCGTGTACGTATGAAACCCGCATCGGACGCGCTCCTTTAGTGCTAGCCACTGCCTCAGAAGTTCCGGAACGTGTCACACTATGACGTCACCGGGCTGTTGGAACGGGAAAGCGCCAACCGGAACTAAGTTTACGAACAGCGGTCGTCGGGCGCGTTGTCTCAGTTGGTTATTTGATCTCGTTGGGCCTAGGTCGTCGTCCTATTCACAATGAGTGGTGCACCTCACAAGAGAAAAGTTTTGAGCCTTGATGTGAAAGCCAAATTATCACCGAAGTGATGAACGGCGAAAAGAAGGCGGCTGTTGCTGAAAGGTATGGAATTTCACCGAGCTCGCTTTCAACAATTTTGAAACTGAAGGACAGTATCATGAGTGCCGTCAGTGCTGGTGGTTCAGGCCAACAAAGAAAGAAGGTAAAGGAAGCAGCTTACGTCGATGTAGAAAAAGCTTTTTTCTCATGGTTCCTCAATATGCGCGCAAAAAACATGCCGTTGAGCGGGGTCATTCTTCAACAAAAGGCCCTTAACTTTGCTTGTATTCTTGGGCACAACGACTTCAAAGCCAGCAGCGGGTGGCTGCAACGATTCAAGGAACGGCACAGTATTGTTGGGAAGGTGGCCAGCGGAGAATCAGCCGAGGCGAACTCAATTGGAGCAGTGGACTGGTTGCGTGATCGTGTTTCCGACATTCTATCACGTTACAATGTCTCCGACATATATAATGCCGATGAGACCGCATTTTTCTACCGGCTGTTGCCAAGGAAGACGTTGGCTTTGAGAAATGAAAAGTGCCATGGTGGAAAACGCAGTAAACAGCGTCTCACTGTTTCGTTGTGCGTGAACATGGACGGCAGCGATAAGCGTGTGCCATTCGTAATTGGCATAAGCGAGAAGCCGCGTTGCTTCAGCGGAAAAAGGAGCATGCCAGTCAAGTACGCCGCCAACACAAGGGCGTGGATGACAAGGGATTTGTTCAGCAACTGGGTGAAAGATCTGGATGCTGAAATGCGCAAAAGGGGTCGAAACATTTGCCTCCTTCTGGACAATTCCTCAGCGCACTATGTTTAAGATTGTGCGCTTTCCAACATTGAGCTTGAATTTTTCCCTGCCAACTGCACCTCCCTGATACAACCACTCGACCAGACAATAATAAACAGCGTCAAGTGTACATACCGCAAGCAGGTCATCGAAAGGCTTCTGCTGAACATCGAGCTCCGCAGAGAGATGAAAATCGACGTGTTCATAGTCTTGGAGATGCTTTCGCGGTCGTGGGAGGCAACAAATAGGGAGATCATAGTCAAGTGCTTCAGGAAGGCGGGATTGAAGGAGAGCGTTTCTTTGGATGAAGAAGCGGAGTGCAGAGCAAATGACGGTGACGAAAGTATGGCGTGCACAACAGATGTCGTTGACTCGTGGCAACTGCTCTGCGATCAGGGATGTGCTCCAAGCGATGTGACACTCGAGGACTTTGTCTTCAGCGACACTTGCGCTGTCACAGCTGAAGAGCTGGACGATGACGCAATAATCTAGAGCGTCACAGATGCAGAAATGCAGGACGACGACTCAGACGAAGAACTCCAGGCGGCAAGCAGCACAGGTACACCGAAGCAAATCATGGATGCGCTGGACCTCTTACGCATGTATGCGGGCGCGCACTCGCAAGAGCAACCCTTAGAGGCCCTGCCAACCTATGAGCGCCTTATGACCCCGACGCTTATTAAAAAGTGACAGATGAAGCTGATGGAGTTCTTCTCTTCCACCTGATTTGCTTAGAATTGCTCTGCGGGAAGTTAAATAAAATATTCCAGCGTTCATGAATCAACGTCGTCATTGCTTTACAGAGCGCAGTATCATCCGATGGCTGCGAGCTCTAAAGCGGGAGACACAAGGTCCGATTCAGTGTCCGATCCGGCGTCCGACGGGCCGGAACGGCAGCCGGAATCGAAGTGTTTTGCCGTGCCGAAGCGCCGGATCGGACTACCGGCGTGCGACAAACCGGGCAGATTTTCGTCGTCCGACGCATCCGACAACCGCACCGTCGTCTGGCCGCAGCCAATGACAGCGCGGCTGGCATGTGACATTCCCTCCACGGAGGCGACGCTGGCTGGCCGGTTTCTCGCAGTATTTTTTTTTTTCCTTGCGTGCTGCAGTTTGTTTCCGACGCGAAATAGTTACCAGTTCAGTAAAGTTGTCTCGAATGTGTGCCTGTTATGCAAAGCAGCGCCTAGTACACTAGCCCTAAGCTACTGGCGAGATCGGGAGCCGCAACGCGAGGGCATTTCGCGGGCAGACATCACACACCGACCGTCTGAGCGAGGCTGCTCGCTTCGCTTGCACGTTTTCCCTTCGCAACGACTGCGTCGAGTAAACCAATTGTATTTAATTACGGGCGACCTAAGTGTACAGTCTTAATTGTTTTGGCAAACATAAGTGCTCTTCGACGAGTTCGGGTTGGATCGTAAGCGCCGTCGGCCGCGGCGTCTGCCTAGCTAGGCCAACCGGCCCTATTGCTGGCTGTTAGCGGAGTCGTCAGTGCACAACGCGCCGTCTTGAAGTGTTCTGTCACTCGCAGGGGCATAATTTTATTGACAGTGTTCGCGTAAAGTGAAGCAGTGTTGTGCAGAGTTGTTTATATTGCGTTTCTTGACGTGGATATGAAGTCAAGCTGGGGGGCTGGATCTGGGCAGAGCTTACGCGCCGCTCAATCTTTCGGATGCACGCACCGTGTGCCCTGAATCGTCGTATGCCGCACGTCGGATCGGACGCCGAATCGTAAGTGGTGGCCTCATGAATCCACCAATACTACTTCCAATTTTCTTCAAAAGAATATTCAAGTTGATAGCTCTGGTATGTGCATAATTTTTTTTTCTTTGCACCACGAGTTGCCATGTCTTCGTGAACGGATTTTTTTTTTTTTTTTTTTTAGTGATGACAAATCATGATGATGATGGCACTGATGGCCACATCTAGTGGCAGCTATGAGCACTAGGCGCGGCCCTTGCTGCAGACCTGCTCTTCACCGTACGCGTAATGGAGAAAAATGCGTTTGTACCCGCTGGCTATCGGGCATCATGCTTTTGGTTGTGTTATTAGTTCCGGGGTTTATTGGTTATCTTTGTAATTTTGCTATCTACAAGGTGCCATACGCCAGGAGTGTTCCAAAAACCTGCATCTTTATTTGGACTGCTGAAACATGCGAATAAACTTAACGAAACTCGCGATATAACGAAATTTTTGGCTGCAAATTGGACTTCGTTATATCGAGGTTCGACTGTATAAAGAAAGGGGTCAGGCAAGGAGACACAATCTCTCCAATGCTATTCACTGCGTGCTTGGAAGAAGTATTCAAGCTATTAAACTGGGAAGGCTCTTAGGAGTAAGAATCGACGGTGAATATCTCAGCAACCTTTCGTTTTCAGATGACATTGTTCTATTCAGCAACAATGCAGATGAATTACAACAAATGACTGAGGACCTTAACAGAGAGAGTGTGAGTGGGGTTGAAGATTATTATGTAGAAGACAAAGATAATGATGAATAACTGAGCAAGGCAACAAGAGTTCAGGATCGCCAGTCAGCCTCTAGAGTAGAAGTATGTTTACCTAGGTCAATTAATCACAGGGAACCTTGATCATGAGAAAACAATTCATAGAAGAATAAAAATGGGTTGGATCACATACGGCAAACATTGTTAGCTCCTAACTGGAAGCTTACCATTATCATTGAAAAGCAGTGCATTTTTCCGGTGCTGACATGTGGGGCAGAAACTTGGAGACTGACAAAGAAACTTGAGAACAAGTTAAGGACCATGCAAAGAGTGATGGTACGAAGATTGCTAGGCATAACGTTAAGAGACAGAAAGCAAGCGGTTTGGATCAGAGAGAAAACCGGTATAGCCAATATTCTAATTGATATCGAAAGATAGAAATAGAACTGGGCAGGTCATCTAATGCGCCGGTTAGATAACCGTTGGACCATTAGGGTTACAGAATGAGTACCAAGAGAAGGGAAACGCAGTCGAGGACGGCAGTAGACTAGGTGGAGTGATGAAATTAGGAAATTCACAGGCGTTATTTGGAATTAGTTGGCGCAGGACAGGGGTAATTGGAGATTGCATGGAGGTGCCTTCGTCCTGCAGTGGACATAGAACAGGCTGCTACTGCTGTTGCTGCTGCTGATGATGATGATGTCACATTGCCGTACCAAGGTTCTGAAATGAAAGTTTGACTCTTCCAGTGATCGAGCTATTGGTACTACCCAATCAATCTTCTAGGAGTGCTCTGTCCATCTATGCAGCCTGAATCATGCCCCCAGTGACCCCCCCTGAAGTGGTCGGAGACGCACCGGCCTCCTGTTCTCTGGAGGAGGACTTGGCGTCACGTGACTGCAGGATGGGCCGGCTGAAGCGCTGCGCGAACTGGCGCTCGGTGCCCAGGAACCCTGGCATGAGGAAGTCGAACAGGGACCACAGGTCGAGCACCTGGTTCTGGATGGGGGTGCCCGTCAGGATGAGCCGGTGGTTGGCCTGCAGCTGCTTCAGGGCACGCGCCAGCTGCGCAGGGGAGGAAAAAAGAATCACACCAAGCCACACTTCACACGTGCATGGACAACACACAAACGACAGAGGAGCGGCAAGAGTGTGCTTGTTGGACACACGATACTCAGGCACAGGAAGAAATTGTTTGTTCTTCATTAGCTTGGGGACAACGCCACGACTGCACGCTTGCCGGCATGTTATCGGCGGCGAGCTAGTGCACACTCGCGGCAGGCGCTCGGCACCTTCTTGCGCCTAGAGCCCCATGGATAAAGTGTAGCAGCATTCCTCGTCTCCTGGCTTCTCTTTCTCACAAAATTTAACATGAGCAGCATGATCATCCATATTACATTTCCTCAGAGTTGTGCTATTTCAGATCTACCTTTTTTTAGCTTTTACAGTGGAAGCTTTTATCGAATTACCGCTTATACAGTCGCAACCCGCAATAACGAAAACCCGCGACTACAAAATTCTCGCGAAAATGAAATATTTTCGTATCCCTGTAAGCGCCCATAGGACTCGATGCATTTTTTACCTCTCGACAATGAAATCTTGCTGTACTACAATCCCGCATCAACGAAATTTGTCGGCACATAGCCCTGCATATTACCAACTCGGGCAAGGCTAGCAGACTTCAAAATGTGCTCAAATGCGATTGCTTTGCACTCAAATTCCGTAAAATACCACATCACACTTGCGTGAGGAACCCATTTTTGTTTACAAAAACAATCAAGCACCAGAAGCGATTGCATGTGCTGGAAACGCGTCATGGCCTCCATCTTGTTTGTTGATCACCCATTTGAAGCGGCACGCACGTTGCTACCGACATGCGACGAAGGTTTGTGCATACCCAGTGCAGTGCGTAATGTGCGCCTCGGCAAAAAAAATGCAGCAAAAACGAGGACATCCACGTCGCACCGACGTGGAATTGTTCGTGGTGCTTAAAATGGCAGTCGCAGCATCGGACCGTGATTGAACGATCGTCTGGGAATACACATTCCTTACTTCGAGAATGATGGTTTTGGTGCCACCCGACAGGCACTGCGTGCAAATTCGGTGCTGGATGTAGATTTGTGCGAAGGGGCCGTAATCTCAATCAACTGATCTTATGTATATGTGATACGATCACTTTCGTGCGAATGGCACCAGACACATCGGTGCTTACGAGCGAAGGCATGCGCTGGAGAAATGCTGCTGCCTGCGTGGAGCACTGTTGCTCTGCATCCGGTGTTGAGTTACTTGCAAAAGTGACCGCATCTCCGAAAGCAATTGACCGAGAATACTGCTCCACAGCAGTTCTGCCACTGCTGTTCAACGCGTGCGGTGCACTCTGTAGTGTTGGCAGTGCGGTTCTACATCCTCTAGGAAAGCTTGCCAAAGTAGGCGAACAGAATTTTGACAGTAAAGTTTCATTCTGCGACACATTGCCTATCTGCGATGTCTCATTTTGCAACAACGAAATTCCCGCAAAAGTGATTTTTTTTCGCATTCCCCGCCAATTTTGTTACAGTCGAACCCGACTATATCGAACCCGTTTACATCGAATTATTCTATATATTGAACAATTTCTGGACACGATATAGTTACAATGAGTATATATTGCAAAAATTATGCTTACATCGAACAAAAATAGCAGCGACACCCGATATATCGAACGTCAAGCGGCGGAAAGTGCCCCCGGAAGTTGGCTTTCCCTCGCGGTGGCGGAAAAAACCCGGCTGAGCGGCTCCATCCAACCGCTCTACCTACCGTGACCGCGCCCGACCGCGCTGCTTCGGACGAGCCGTCAGCACCCCCCCCCCCCCCCCTCCCCTGCAAAAAATGATCCTGGCCCGCCCACAGCGCTTGCTCAGACAGCCAATCAGATGCTCTTGTGCCTTCGTCATGCAAGATGGCGAAAGTGCGACCTGTCTCGCTGTTTTTGTGTGCGCCTTGTAGGCCTTCTCTCGCAGTGTTGCCGTGATGAAGCAGAAGAATTTGCCTTTCGTCGTGAAGCTCGCAATCATATATCGTGTCGAACGGTGAGAAGTCGGATGTCCCCGCAGAGCACAAGATTCCGAGGAGCACTCTCGGCACGATCTTGAAGAATAAGGGGGAGATTAGGGCTAAAGCGTCCAAACTCGCGACCCGGTGCCCGTGGCGCCCGACCCGCACGCACGGCCGTGTACGAGTGGCTAATCTGAAATTGCTTCAGCCGTGCCGACTTCCGCGTGCTCGGTGATGACCGTAAATTCTGATAAATGCGACGAAGCCGTTGCCAGTGTTGCCGAAGTTTGGAGCGAACTGTCAGAATTTCCGGAAGCTGTTGACGAATCAACGGTGGATGAGTTTGTGAGCGCAAATGATGTGTCGCGACCACGGGAGAGCCCGAAAACGAAGACTACATTGCCAACATCGTACCGAGCACAAGTGAAAGTGGGCACAATGAGGAAAGCAACGACGGTCCTTGGCCCACATCCTCAGAAGTGATTGGTGCGCTCGCACTAGTCCGGTGCTTCTGCGCGAATGCGGAAAGTTGCGGCCTCAGCTGCTCCGACTCCTTAATGTGGAAAAGTGCGTGCTTCGCAGGCAGCGAAATTGCCAAAGCAGAAGAAAATGCAGGACTATTTTCGTGCGAAACTAAACTAGTTTAATCAATAAAGTGATTTTGTAAATGGTATGTGCTTTTATGACATCCAATTATTTAGCAGGCTTATATCGAATTATGCTCTATATCGAACTGATAGGCGTTTTTTTGCGAGTTCGATATAGCCGGGTTCGACTGTATTGCAAGTTTCAATTGTAGAGAATGTTTTCACCATCGCGTTCACTTTATTGTAACAAGGATTTACTGGCAATTATTTCAGCACATATAGCGATTTTTCAGGCAATCAATATTTATCTCCTCAAGCAATTACTGTATACAGTTGACTCCCTTTAAGACGAACTCGAAGGGACCATGAAAATCTGTTCGTCTTATCAGAAGCTCGTCTTAATTATTTATTTATAAGATACTGCGGCCAAGAAGTCCAAGCAGGGTGAGCAGAATACAAAAGATTATATACACAGAAGAACAAGATGAAACAAGCGTGTAATATATTTTTCACACAAATTATTTGGTCATAAGCTAGACGATTAAGAAAAATTTTTACTCGATTACAATACAACAATAATTAATACACAAAATAACAACATTAGACAGCTTTAGTTTAGCGTACGCTACACCATTGCGTACGCTATAAAATAGTGGGTCGTCACTGCGCATGCACAGAACGCTAAACGAACCATGGCGTATAGCGCACGCATGCTATTTCTCAGATTTAACGTTAGCGTCTTTGCATGGTTTGCGGAGTTTGCGTGAAACATGGCTGCCCACTTCGAATTGAACTTGGCGTGGTTTTTGTAAAATGCACTTTGTTTGTAGCAAAATACTGTGTCCAACGGCTTTTGCTTAGTCTCAGGCCACTCTGACAACAGAGTATTATGAATAACCTTGTGGTGTTTTCGAGATCGCTTCTCGTTTCGAACAAGTCGAAGCCTAACGAAAGAAACATTCGAGATGTCAGCGCCACCTATCGCTACAGTCGGGAGATAGCCGCAGCGATGGCATATGGCGTCTGAGATCCGAAGATTTTGCAGGCCAACTAAAACTGTAAGAAATGGATGCTAAGCAGTGCACGCTACACTATAGCATACGCTATAAGTTGCGTACGATAAACTAAAACTGTCTATTATTTGCACAATGGTATACAGCTTACAGGTGCTGGGGATATGCTTCAGTTAGTTTATTCCAGTCAGCTAGTGTTTATGGAAAAAAAAAAGAGTACTGAAAAGTGTCAGTCTTTGTGAAAATTGGTGTTAGAGAATGAGGGTAGTGGTGTCGAGTGGGTCTGCTTATCAAGGGGGATACGTATTTTGTGGTGTCTAAGGCTAGCCTATGATTAATTAAGTTTGAAAGAAACTCTAGCCAACTTTTCTTTCCTCGAATTTGTAATAGTTCAATGCCGTTTGCGGTTAGTAATGCAGTGGGGTAGTCAGTAGCCTTAAATTTACTGTAGATAAATTATACTGCTTTTCGTTGAATTCTTTTTAGGTTCTTAATGTAAATTTTTGAGTGAGGATCCCAAACTATGGAAGCATACTCAAGTTTTGGCCTAATGAAGGAAAAGTAGAGAGTAGGTTAACACCAGGTGGAGCAGTCTTGAGTTTGTGGTGCAAAAGGCATAGTTTCCGGAAAGTGGCAGAGCAGATGGTATTTATGTGCAAGTGCCATGATAAGTAACTCGTTAATGTTAAGCCTAAATATTTATAGCAGGCTACTTTCAGTAAAAATGCTGCAGCCAAATTGTAAGTGTGGCCTAAGGGGACTTTTTTGCACGTTATGGGGAGATAGACACACTTAGTTGCATTAAGAAGCATTCCCGATTGCGCACACCAGAAGAATAATTGGCAACATGACCTGGTGCATCCAAATATCTTACTTCAAAATGGTAAATGAAGTAGACGTAAAACGGGGTAAAAATGACACAAAAAGCATTTATTTAGCTGAACTTTATAGAAAACTATTTTCAACTGGTACTACTGCTTGGTTTCATTTGGTCCGTGAAGCATGCTTGGCGCTTCTGTGCAAATCAGCGTGCAGCCACAAATGACGTCATCTTACCTAAGGACCTTAAAAATTTTTCTGTGCCATTGTACTGCAGGAAAAAGTTCACTGGGGAGTTAAAGCAGGCATCTGCCGTCTCACAGGTCATCGGTGCTATCATCCGAGCAAGTGAAAGCTAGCGCTGACCACGCAGCGAGGCAATGCAACCTAGAGGAAAGTCTAGGTGATGTTGAGCAATGTGACGAAGGAGAAACAAGGCAAAGCATGGCGGAGGAGGAAGGTAGGCGGAGGCGGGCTGGGTTGACCTCTTCTGGCAATTGCTACAGGTTTAATTTTCAATATGAATGTACCGGGTTTGTCTCATGATAACATTGCGTGCCGTACACTGTGTGTGCGAGTGAAATCGTGTGACAGTGAGCCAAACCAACGATGGCGGCTCAATCTCGCGTGCGCAAAGGAGAAGGGGGGGGGGGGTGCGCGCCGTCTTCTGTTGCACGCATGGCCGGTACCAGGGAGAGGAAGAAGGGGGTGTGTTCTATTTCAGCCACATGCGGTCGCGCGGGCTTTATAACTTGAATGCGATCTGCTTTGGGGGCCCAGTCTAGGCGGGCCGATGGCTCGTAGCTTGGCGTGCACAGTGTTCTCACCACTCAGTTTGCACTGAAGTGATAGACAGCACGAAGGTAACTTTGCTCACTGCTGCTGCCACGATTCCTCACGCCAGCATTTTGACAATGAGCATTTGTGATCATCGAGTGTGATGTGTTCATGTTTGCCTGTGCGTGCCGACACCATGCTTGTTAATTTAGTTAGTGTACAAATGTTTACAAAGGGGCGTTCTGCTTTGGCAGCTGCTGCGTATTGTGTGACCATGCAAGCCCTGTCTTGAATACGACCTGCGATGCGGACAGTCTAGGCGCACCGAGGGGCAATAGCTTCGCATGTGCTATAGCACCCATACGCTTGCGCATCACCCGCATTCACAAAGTGAAACACCACTGTCTCTTTTTGTTTCCTCCTCTTGTTTTCGCCTCTGTCCCCGGGCGATGTGCACCGCCGGCCTCCAGTAGGGTGCCTTGATGCGAACGCCCCCGGGCATGTCGAAACGAGGCACCCGAGCCTCCAAGATTGGTAGAGATGGCAGTCACTCTGAATGTTCGTCTTAACCCTTTGAGGGTCGAATTATTTTGAAGAAAACTTTCCCAGGTGGTCAAATTACTTTATTGCGGATCTTGAATGTACAAAATGTATAAAGTCGGGAATAAATAGTAAAAAATAATTATGAACAATATCTTGGTGTCGGCATCACTAAGAACTACAAAATGTTCATTTCCGAGCGTGGTACTCCTTGAAACATGGGTCTACGAACAGCGTCTTATCGCAGTCGGCACACCTAAAATGCGTGTCTGTTCTCTTGGAGCAAGGAATTGTGTTGGCGCACACATGACATCTCTGCGTGTGGCTGCCTTGGACAGAGGTCTGAGGTACCCTCTCGCGTTAGCGCGTTGCCGCGGAGAGCGAGAATACCTAGTGCGCGGTGGTGATAAACAAGCTAAGAGCAGTGCCAATCAAGATAGAAATCAACTTCCGCCGCCCCTGCGAGAGCATGCCGACAAAGAGAAAAACTACGTTTCGTGCACCTCCGTTGTGATCACGCGGTGGAACCGAAACCATGAAAGCGCGTTTCCACTGAGAGCGAGAAGACTTCGCGAACGGCGCTGATAAACCAGCTAAGAGCAGCGCCAATCAAGATAAAAATCAACTTCCACCGCCTGCAAGAGAGTGCCGACAAAGAAAAAAATGACGTTTCACGCGCCTCCGTTGCGATCACGCGGCGAAACCGAAACCGCCAAAGGGGCATTGCCGCGGTCTGAGCGATGCGCTGAAGCAAGCAATCAGTTCTGTTTATCTCCCCAAGAAGGTAGCACAAAATTCAAACGCTTCTTGTAAGTGTTAAGAGGTGGCAGCACCTCACGGTGAGCAAGCATCGTCGTTATGGCGCAAAATTTCAAACAGAGGGTCGAAACCGTACCCGTACGGCAAAGACCTTGCGGGACAGAAAACCGCCGCCATACATGTACGGCATAAACCTTCAAAGGGTTAACCGAAGAGCCGGTCTGAAGCGGTTCGTCTTAAACGGATTTTTTTTTTTTTTTTGCAATGAGTCTATGAAAAATCAAACAAACGTTCCCGTGTTGTTCGTTATATGCGAGAATTCGGCTTGACCGAGTTCGTCTTAAAGAGAGTTCACTGTATATACAGCCACGAAGAGAAGGTGCTCATGAAAAGGCAATGATAGGAAAGCATGCCACCACACAACTGACAGCTGTCAAGCACATTACACAAAACTGAAAGTGAGTAAGGCCAAAGATAAAAAGAAACTTGTGCCATCACACACACCTTAGTTCGTCCATTCTTGATGATGTGCCCCTCGTCAAGGATGCAGTAGTTCCACCGGATGGTGGCAAAAAACTCAATGTCGTTGCGCACTATGTCGTACGAGGCCACCACCAGGTTGTGCTTGCGTGCCTTTTCCTGCAGCCTAAGAGGGAACATGATGCAAAGCGTTATTACCAATTGCCGAAGCATACCGTTGTTCATATAGCCTCGAGCTCCAACTTTCAGATTTACACAGGGATCGATTAAGTGCCCCATAAAATTTCGTGCCCAATGCACACCACTAGGGCACAAAAGTTTATGGGACACTTAATGGATCCCTGTGTAGGTTTGAAACTTGGAGCTTGAGGCTATATGCCCAAGTTTTGCAAGAATTCAGCTTTTTTTACAAATCTTTGCCCCATAAACTTTTGAATATAACTGTACACATAAAAAAATAAGAAGTAATCCTGTTAGCTTTCTTTTCTGAGCTCCCTTAATACTTCTTTGGAGAAAAGATTGCTTATCAGTAGGAATGTGTGAATATTCAAACTTCGAAGTATTTGCGAATAGTGTTCGTTATTCGATTCGAATCGCACCAGATTTTTACTATTTGAAGTATTCGAAGATCTGGAAAAAAAGCATAACAGTTTCATTTGCTAAAAATCAAACTGCAGCACTTCTAAATGATGCATGTGACCTCAATTCTCCTCGCAAACTTTGTCCTATCGGATAGGTTTAACAGCCACCAACTGCACTCTGATGCTATTTTAGACAAGGTAGCTCGATCAGTGCCCACAGACTTGAAAGAGTGCAGCGCAAGAGAGTGAAGCGCAGCATCTGCTTATGCCACATTTAATCAAATGCAATGCACACCCAATTTTCTAGAGTGCAAGATAAAAATGCACCTGAACGTAATGTTAAAAGATTTTTTAAAGCTATGGGATGTCCCTATGTTGACGATCAGAAAAAAAAAAAAGAAAAGGGCAAGCACAATACATCCACATAGAATGTGAAATTTATTCTGCTGACAGTTCTTTTCCTTCAGTGATCCAGTTTTACTGGCTTTAAGGTCACTTCAGGATGCAGCCCGATTGTGTGCCACTTCAAGGGCCATTATCTTGACAAGATCGGTCTACATGGGGCTGCTTCAGAACGTCTGCAAGCTGGTCATCAAGGTCTGGAAATTTTCCAGTTTTCGGCCTGCAGAAACTGTTTCTGGTCAACGTGAAGCCGAAGATCTTCCTTTATTTTCACACTCACAGATACAGGTTTCGGGCATGAAAAAAAGATGCGGCATAGCTATCTACAGCGTGCGAAATCAAAATAACTTTGATACGAATTTTCAACGTCCTAAAAATGGCGAAATATCAAGTTAACCGGCTTCACACCAATACCGTACGTTGTGTCACCCATGGCACTGCGCGGAACAGTTTTGTTTTCACGATACTCGGCCGTACCAGCTACAAGCATGTCTAGTGCATGCCTGTTCTCAGTGTAAGGCGCAGTTGTTACTAGCAGGAGAGCATGTCTACTTCTGGGACATGTTGAGCAGCTCGCTTTCCTCCGTGACAACATTCAGTGATTCAACTTGTAGCTATCCATTCTGTTGAACAGCTGTATTGAACTGTTCTTTTTTTCTAGGAACAACAATCGGGGAGTACACTAGCTGTGCAATAAATGTGCTTTTTGGCCATGTCTTGCAGTACATTTATTCAGTAATTTAACTTGGAAGTATTCGAAAAACATTCAATTCGATTCGCACTCAAACTTTAAGCAGGATCACATCAACGAAGTTTCACTGTATATGCATCAAGGTAGGATTCTGGGCACAACCCTCTAGCGGTACGTGCGTAGACTAGATGCCTCTCTGGCCTATTTGCCGCAGCGTTCCTGGCCAGCCAGAGGCCGGCGTACCTGGCACGCTCCATGGGGGGACCCGTGTAGTGCAGTGGCTGCAAGTACTTGCTGGCGACAAACTTCTCCACCTCGTACACCCAGTGACCTGTCAGCGTTGGTGGGCACACCACCAGCGAGGGCAGTGGCTTGGCATCCGCACGCTGCGTCTCCTGCAATGACAGGTGGCCACAACATGGCTGCAGCACTGGCGGCAGATGTGGCTCTCGGCAAGCTAGACCGATACTTCCTTCAAGGGACACTAAAGGAAAATTTTAAGAGGAAGCTCAGGCCAAACTTCGATGGCACCTATTCAAATTAAAACTACAGGAATGCAGTTCCGAGATATCCCCTGGACCGGTCTTAGCACAATTTGTTGTATTTGAGAAGAATACTTAAATTTCATCAACTGTAAGAAGCAGAATTTTGACTTAGGGCCTCGATAGCTTTATTAAAAATTGCAAAAAACTGGCAAGTTTGAAAATATAGGCACACAGCGTTTGCAGATTTGTAGCTCTGCACCAAAAAGAGATGTCGCAGTTTTCTGTAAACTGCATCCGTTAGAGCACCTAAAATGGACAAATTTGGTATGAAAATTTGCAGCTTATGTGGATTTGTTAGAATGTTTGCAAAAGTTCTGCAAAAGTCCTATTTATAAATTAGTGATATATTTCTCAACAGTCCGATTTTTGTCTACTTAGATGTACAGCACAGACAACTTATGACATAACTGCCTATAGCACGGAACCAGTTATGGTGTAAGGTTTCCCAACTATCAGTATTCCTCCCATAGAACTCAGTGTACAGTAGAACCCCATTGATACATTTCTTGTTCATACATTTTTGTGGGTATAATGTCGCTAAAACCTTGCAGTAATTACCATGAATTATTACAAACGTATCAAGATTATCAAAAAGAGGAAAGCTTTAGCCTGTAGTTGAGTTGTTATTGAAAAGAATGGTACCAAGTTTGTTTAAATCCATTCGTAGAAACACCCTCCAAACTTCTGCATGGCAGAGACACCTCTCTCTCTATCACAAACACACTCGTGCGCACATGCATGCACACATGCACGCACACACACGTACAGACAAAAAGCGGAGAAAATCCCAATGTTTTGCAAATGTTGCAAATTCCATCTATTGAGCATGATAAAAAGAAAGGCTTTAGAACGAAGCTCCGCTTTTCTACAAAGAAAGAATTCATTGCACAAAGAATTTTTGCACAAAGAAACCAAAATTATTGAAATAGCTTCAGGGAAACATGAGACTCCTCCATTAGTTTTCTTTTACTGTGACAGTGTAAAGGGTGCCATTTCGCAGAAAATCCGGTGTCGGTGTCGGCTGTTGGGGAAGTTGTTGGAAAGTTGGAAAAATTATCGATCACATGCCCTGGTCAGCCAATCGGATAGCTCGCCCCACTGACATCATATAGGTGATTTGCATCACATGGGTAGGGGCGGCTTAAAATTCCGCTGCGCAGTGTGCTGCGATCAGCAGCGATGTGCATTTTTAAAACTTTGTAACAAATTACACGCTTTACGCGAAGCACTTAGATGCATCAATGATCAGAAGGACCTACTCTAAGGACTCAGTATGTTTGTAGAAAATCGTCAAAATCGTTTCAGAGTCCCTTTAAAGGCGAAGCTTAAGCCTCCTCCAAATCATATTTTTTTTTTTTTTTTTTTTTTTTTACATGGGCAAATTCTCTGCTCGTGTGTCACGGCGTTGGTTTTTATTTTCAAGGAGCAAAAATGCCATTTACGCCACAAAACTTGCCACGGTTGACGGTATGCTCAGGAGCCCCACGTCGCGTTCAACACGATTTGTAAGCCAAGCACACAGTCCCGCATCGCTCGTGTTTCCAAGTGCTGTGAATGTGCTGCCCCCGCTAATGATGACATTAAAGATGTACCCAGTCTCAAAACGAGGTCTAGACTACAAGAGCCCACAGCTGTGCAGAGTCGTGGAAGCAAGCGTCGGTGCGCCACCCACAGTCCTGTACGGTTCACAAATTAAAACAGCATGCACGCGACGTCTGCGTTGTGGCACGTAGCCCACGACTCCACGACACAGGGCTTTGCTTTGCTAGAGCTGAACTGTCGACACGATATGGGATTGCAGTATGCACTGATGGCCTTTATGGTCCAGCACAATCCAACCACTGGCTCACGTGCCGGCTTGTTTGATCCATGCAACAAGTGCTTCCTCTGTCTCGCCATATGATCAGATGACGGTTGCACTTTGCTCTCTGTATGCAAGTTTGATGTGAAGCTTCTAACAAGCTTTGAATAAATGCTGCTTGCCATCACGGTGTAATCAACACAAAACAGAGGAATGACGGATCAACTTTGAACCATGCCTAGTAGGCGAGCACAGCAGCCGCAGCACCACTGTCGTAGCAACAGCCAATCGTAAGGCCCCTCTCCGCGTGCTGCCGCAATGAGTCAATAGCAGGGCCACTTGCAAGACAAGCTTCGTCAGACCAGCCCCCGACTTCTTTACATTTGCACTTTTCTTATGCGGCCACTGTTGGCGAGGAGGGCGGGAACGAAAAGGCAGAACTTGGAGCTTTTGAACGATACCAAGATGGCGGCAGAAAGACATGGTTCTGTGAACTCTGGTGTTTCCACGCAATTGTGGGCTCCTATCTTGCCATTTGTGATGATAAAACTTTTTCTGCCCCTCTGAGTGCGCCTTCAGGTAGATCGTTTTCATACAGCGTAGATTAGGCATTATAGATGCTAAAAAATGATTTCCAAAAATCTATTTTTTTCGCCCTATTCAATTTCTTAAAGGGGCACTAGAGGCAAATATTAAGTGAAGCTAAAGTGATAGATTGATGCTCAAGGATGTGCGAGGCATCAATATTGTCACAAACAAAGATTTAGTAGTTGGAGAAATGTAGGTAAATGCAGGACACGACTTGCGACTCGCCAGGGTCACGTAAGTGCTAGCCTGATGATGGAGGCACTCCTCATTGTAATTCTGTCACTAGTACTCAACCTTTCGTAATACAAAGATAATTGCACTGCTTTATGAAAGGGAAGAAAATGCTATTTGTCAAGTTCTATTCAATGTTTGAAAAGAAGGGGGTACAATCACTGCCTTCTACCAGTGCTAACATATGGGGCAGAAACTTGGAGGTTGGCAAAGAAGCTTGAGAACGAGTTAACCCTTTCCCTGTCGGACCTTTCTGGCCGTGACACACCCCCAGTGTAGGCTTGGTTTCAGGGAACGAGCATAACAGGGAAAGAACATAGCACTTTATTTTTGATTATGAGTGGTATACAAATAACATAGTCAATGCAATATGCACATTTCAGTGTTCTGCAGCTGTTGTTACTAAACATCACCATCATCATCAGCCTGACTATAACATCCGTTCAACATCCGAATCTGACGATGCGGAACTCATCTCTTCGTCGCATGGCGCTGTCCGAGTCCAAATCCGAGCTCAGTTCGAATTCTGAATCGGAACAGCCACCACTCCAATGAGCAGACGAAGGTCTCGCGCCGCTCAGCCATCCAAAAGTAACCGCGCACAGGGAGGATGTGCTTTCAGTTGCCCGCACAACGGAGAGAAATGGGATGTTGTGTGATCAAAAGACAGAGGGAGATGGAAAAAGGCTAAAACAAAGTTCGAAGGGCTTTACGTTTACTGCTGCAAGTCGAAAGCGAGGGTGCGGCGAGAGAGCGAAAGCAGCAATCGAGTCACTCTTTTCAGAGAGGCAACGGCGCGTGCGCCTGAACTTGACGTGCCATAGCAGACACACCAACAGAAGAAAAATAAAAACCTTCAAACCAGCGGCGATGGCAGAACAACCCTTGAACACATAACTACACACGTGCGACGCATGATCCAGCGAACGCGGAGCCACCGCGCCACTCAGCAAAGAGAGAGGGGGGAGTGGCAGTCGCATCGTACTCTTCAATACATGTATTAACACAGGTCGGGGCTAAAATACGAACTGATATAAAAAGTCAACAGATGGCGTGGCCAGTCCAGGAGCGCCAGCTTTGCGCTCAGGTGTGAAATTTTGAACGCACGATAAAGAATGTACCGGTACGCGAGTGACACTGTGGGGGGGGGGGGGGGGGAACGCGATGATGTACCGGTACGTCCTTGACAGCGAAAGGGTTAGGGACTGCACGAAGAGAAAAATATTAAGTGTAATGTTAAGAGACAGGAAGACAGTGGCGTGGATCAGAGAGCCAATATTCTGACATTAAGCAGGCCATATAATGCATAGGATGGATAACCGGTGGACCATTGGGGTTACAGAATGGGTGCCAAGAGAAGCAAATCGCAGTCGAGGACGACAGAAAACTAGGCGAGGTGATGAAATTAGTAAATTTGCAGGCGCAAGTTGTAATCGGTTGGCACAGGACAGGGGTAATTGGAGATCGCAGGGAGAGGCCTTCGTCCTGCAGTGGACATAAAACGGGCTGATGATGATGATGATTGGGTTTCCTTTGTAGCAATTGCTACTAACGGATGGATGTCTGATTTTCCCTTTATTCATTACTTCTCTCCACCTTGCGGGTTTCCGCAGAACTACTACATCAAACACTTGCCTTTTCTTCGTGTTGTCGACAAATTCGACTTCGCCCTCCCATCTGCTAGCCGCCTGGTTAGCACCGATGGTAGAGCGGCTGCCCTGGAAAGGCGGTGGTCCCGGGTTCGAGTCCCGGACCAGGAAGAATTTTTCTTCAACTATGAGGCTTTTCTTTCGAGGAACCCGTATGGGTTTCCTTTGTAGCAATTGCTACTAACGGGTGGATGTCTAATTTTCCCTTTATTCATTCATGATGATTCAATGGTTAAAAAAAAAGAACTCGTTCACGTTACCCTTCAGAAAGGCGCAGGCAGTTGAAAGGTTTCGTTTTTGCTCAACGTTGCGGTGTATGCGTCTTCGTGTTTCACTAGTTTCATTACCGTGTAGTGCTATGCTGGTTGTGCTGGCTCCCACAAAATGCAGATAGCAGAGAGTTCGTCTATGTGATGTCGCAGGCAAAAGCAGCTGCAGAGGCGAATGCAACACTATGTCTTGGGTTGGTTTCTCCATGGCTGTGCGTTTGCATTTTGCACAGGCGCCGTTTTACTTTGCTATAAAGGGTGGAGATGGCGTATGCCACGTCACCAGTCCCCCCCCCCCTCAGAGGCAGGCTATTTGAATTGCGCTAAAGGTATCTGCACCCTTCAGACACACTATTTTCTCTTAAACAAAGTCTCTTCTTCGCACAAAACAAGCACTGCGAGGTTTCCAGAATGGTATTTTAACAATCAATGTTGACTTATTTGCCTTTAGTGCCCCTTTAAGACTGCTACCGCATTCCCTTTTATTAGTTTACTGATAGCTTGCAACATTCTTGTTAAACAATGCTAGGAGGCTCCCAAGCAAGTGCAGCACCATGCATTCTTGCCCAAAATTTGTGGGCATTAAATAATAACAATTTTCTAGTATTCAATACACTGCTTCTTTCTTTCTTGATTCGATAAAATAATCATTAGAAAACTGCTATTCAGTACATGCACACCTCTAGCAACTACAAATTTGTTATTTGTAACGAAAACAGACCTTTTGTAAGTGGCAAGTCATGATGAGGTTCATCACACTACACAAAACAAGGGACAAAAGAAAAAAAATGGGAATGTAATGAGAACACAGCGCTGTTAAATTCTGCGTAACATTCTTGGTTTTCTGTCCCTTGTTTTGCATAATGCGCTAACCGAAGTGATATACTGATATACAGAAAATGACAATAGACTTCTGGACAATTATTCTATCAACGTTGTTCAACTTAATATTTTCCCTCAGTGTCCCTTTCAACATACGGATACTAAACTGTAAAATCCAAATGGACTGTTTTTAACACTTATCCCCCTTCAATGTATACACAATTTAAACGTAGTCCACACATTTTCCAAACTGAGGGCTGAAATAATAATTTCATAAGGTTTTTAGACTTGGGATTGTACTTTTATCCACAAATGACATGCTGGAGTTATCAGCCGAGAGGCAATAAGCCAGTCCTACCATTTCATTCTGCTCATTCAAAACTTGTAAAACGCGCAGTAGTGACATCGTGTTTCAACAATTCTTTGACGAAGTCATGTGACCACAAAATAGAAGCCAGTCTCAAAGAGCAGGCCAAGCGCCTGGCAGATTCTGGTTACCCGATGCGCATGCTAACTTCTGTCGCGGAGGGCTTAAGCAAAAAGTGCAAAAATGCGTCGAATGCAAGCAGTACCAATGCTAGAGCAAAGAAAGTTGCTGTGGTACCATACATTCATTGCATTTCTCATAATCTCAGAAGAATAGCGGCGAAATCGGGAGTAGACGTAGTTTTCTCTGCCCCTGAGCGTCTACAGAAGCTATGCAAACAGGTTAACACAGAAAATAACAAAAGGCCCTCATGTTCTACCCAACATCGCAAACAACTTGTAACCTGTACTCATAAAGTTGTCTATGCCATCCCACTTTCATGCGGAAATACGTATATTGGTCAAACCGGCAGATGCATCAACGAGAGATTAAGGGAGCATCAATACAATGTCAATAAGGTAATCTCGGGTCACTTGGGTATTCACTGCCGAGATTGTTCCTGCAAGCCCATGTTTGAAAGCACTTCCGTTCTGTATAAGGCTCATAGCAGGATGACGAGGGAGATTGTAGAGGCATACGAGATAGCAAAATTACAGCAAAAGTGCGTAAGCAAGCCTTCGGTATCACTTTCGGAAAAGGAGATACGATTCCTTGGTTTGTCTTCGTGACGATTGTAGTACATGTTTTTTTCTCTCTTTTCCCCCCCCCCCCCCTTGCCTTGCACACGTGTCCGGTTCAACGAAATGTACCACTCAATGTTCTTTTTTGCTGTCACGTTTGTTTCCGCTCGCACGGTATATATTTATCGATGCGTGCGAAAATAAAATATATAGTTGAAAGTGAAGCGCTGTGTCTGTGTATCTGTTTCTTTCTTCGTCCTCGTCCAGTCGCGCTTATACACTCTACCATGGATTCTAACCAACTAGCCCGCCAGCGTGTTTTAACCAAATAATGAGTAGGGGTGTGCAAATACTCATATATCGCTAAATCGAATCGAATAGTGGACGTTCAAATAATTCAATTCACAAACAGAATATCTACTATTCGATCTTTAGAACATTCAATACGTTCGGTCCTGAGACCCCGCGCAGTGCCACATGTACCACGGAGCCCCTCATGCTCGATGTCACCCAAGCGAGCGTTTCACTTCGTTTTCGGTGCAAAAAAGGGCGCCGAGCGTGCCGCTGACAGGCCACGCCGGCTGATGCGGCAGCGGACTTTGTCACCGCGAGCGATCCCCGATGTCGGCCTGATGCGGGGACATCGCACGCACGGCACCCGAATGCCACAACTCTCGCATTCTCAAAATGGCGCTGCGTCAATCGGGTGTGCCTCTGTCAGTACAAGGTTTGTCCGGGTAAACAGCACTGATCAAAAATGATAACGCGATGTGGACAGAGGGAAGAGCAACAAAAGCTGCATGCGTTTCGAAAACTGCGAAAGCATATGCGATGACTGGGCTGATAAACACACCAAGCCAGTTGGACACGCAGTGACGAACTTCATGCTACATAAACAGGTGTCAATCTAACCCGCATGATTGAACTCGGGACTGATCACTGCCGAGCTGGCTGTACGAAGATATCGGCGACAAGCATTCCTGACGGCTTGCGGCCCATTACCACGTCGGCCAGCGGTGCATATTTGTCACAGAACACTGCCCGAGCCGTAAGGCCTAACAGCGCAGCTTCATCGGATGTCAACAACTAAAGTTGCAGTTTGGTGCTGAATCAACACAGATCTATTTGCAGCAGCTGCGTGACACGGGGCAAGCGAAAGAAACTGCCTCACAAATGAAAGTGAGTGCATGGGTTGGAAACAAAGCTGTTCACGGCCCCCTCTCATTCCAGACACTGTTCGTAGACACACATCGGTCTGTTTTTTCAAAACTACCTTTGGAATTACACAGAGGGCATTACAGAGTCCGTAGCCGGTTGCATGCATTTGTGTGGATGGCGGATAAACAAGAGAAGGGGGGGGGGAGGGTCGAGCAAACTTGCCGTGACATTCTAGATTTCAGAATCTTTGACTGGTGGCAAATTGCGCTGCACCTAACAATGAAATGGCACAGACGGCCCCTGCTCTTTGCCGTCAGCGCCAGCTACACACGGAGCGGCCATTGAGTCAGGTGATGCACGAGGATCTTTTCAGTGTCACATACATTGGCATTATGATAATACAAAAGCCTTAAAGTTGGAATTGCCCTTCTGTATCTTGGAGAAGGGCTGGAAAGCAAAACCTTGTATGCCACAAATAAAACACTGCTACAGAACACAGGTCCACTATTAAACTGAGAACCTCATTGGTATTAACAACAGAACATCACTAATTCATTACTTTTAGAGTGAAAAAACAAAAAAGAAACACTTTATTTAATTCAACATAAGTTCTAACAAAAAAATAAAAGAACTGAGCTGTAATCAGTGCTGGCATGCTAATTTGGTGGTCCCTTTAATAAGAGTAGACCATTCTGTCCATCTTGATTTCTGTGTACCTAGGTTACTGATAGCTTGCCAGATTCTTGTGCAATGCTAGGAGATTCCCAAACATGTACAGCACCATATTTACTTGGCCAAAATTTGCAAGCAATAAATATTATGAAACATTTTCTGATATCCTATATTCGGCATATATTTTCTTTTGTTTGAATCAATATTCAATTCGAAATGTAGTGTTTGGTATTCCCACACCTCTAATAATAAGGTTTTACTGCACCAGAAAACTACTAGTGCCCACAACTGTTGGGCCACTACATTACTTCAGCTGCACAAAGTTGCCAAGTGACATGTCCAGTGGCCAGCAGAGTGTGCAGCCCTCCATACCTTGTACAACTGCTCCCTCTTGTGGTGGTCCGAGGCAAGTATGCAGATGGACTGTAGCGTTTTGCCCAAGCCCATGTCATCGCACAGAATTCCGTGCAGACTGTACTTGTTAAGGAATGCCAACCAGTTCACGCCCTCCTGGAAAAGAGACGATCAGCTGAAGAGAGGCCAAGGGCTTAGCACTCCAAGAACGGGACCACACGGGGTAATAGCAACCACTAGAAATGCTTTAGTAGACAGCATTTTCCTTTTTGTAACTTCCCTTTTTTTTATTTTTTTCGCCAGCCTTCCAGCAACAGCAACCTCAGAGAAATGAAAAGCTATTGGACATAACATCACAAATGAACATTGTTATAATGAACTCTCATCTAACAAAAAAGCACAACCTTCGTAATATCTTATGTTTGTCCTAAGTATTTATTTGTTACACGGTAACATTCGTGACAAACACTTTATATTTGCTTTGTTATAGCACTCATAAGGTTCCGTGACGAAAAATAATTTACTCGAGTTTTTATGCAAATTATGACCACAGTGCTATTTATTTATTTATTTATTTTTTATTGTCACATATCCACACCACACCACCACGTGATGACATTACAGTGGGAGTCGACAACACTGTACAAGATGACATTCACAACCGAGTCAATACTGCCTGCGCATGTTTCATCTAGTGCAGTAGTGATCAAAGCTCACAGCACAAATGTGTACAGTACACATCAGGTGCACACAACGCTACAAATGTGTACAGTGCGCTCCATGCGTAATGTACACATTTGTGCTGCACGTGTATGCACAGGGCTACAAAACAATCCACTGGGTGCCAGGATACAAATTTTGCCAGTGCTCTGTCGACGACTGCAGGGACAACAAGAGAGGAGATTACACTCCGTGACACATGCTTCCACGCACTGCACCAATATTACGCTGCTCAAAGGTAAAGTTCTTGGTTGCAGGCTTGGACTATCCACCATAATTAAGGTTACTCAGGGAAGAGCTCTAGAAGGTTCTTGCTGTAAACGTGAATTAAATCTTGCCGTCAGGGCAATGACGCATACACAAAACACACGAAGCTGCGTGTGGGTGCCATGCACGCGCAGCCATTGCAGCAGCAGCCATCCACGAAAGGTGGTGCGGCCGAAAGGTGCGACTGCACAAACCGCAGGTGCGCGGGAACGAACATCATAACGACATCGAAGAAAAAGAGCTCACGACCAAAAGATTATCAATTGCAACCAAAGAGGAGAATGACATGCATCTGTGAACTGTGTCGATGTTACTCGGAGCCACAGCTGCGTGGCTGTCGCGGACGAGCTGTACTGGAAAAAGGGTGTCCAAACAGTACACGAATAGCTTTTTTTTTTTTTTGTACTGAAACGTTCAGGCCAGAATTTGGGGACTGCCACCCTTACACATGAATGTAGAGTACTGCAACATTGCCACATGTCCTCAGACGAGTGGAATGCATTGTGCAAGAGCTTAAATATACCGGGAAAGCTGTAGTCATTCTAATGAATTTAATTTAGAGTCATAATATGGCCAGCCAAGAGTTAACTTCCAAAAACACTTATCACGTCCCGAAAGTTCCAATATGAAACAGGAGGACAAACTATGTAATGGGCATTTAAGTGTCCAATCTGTTTTGGACATCTTTCAAGCATAAACGAAGAGATAGGTTCAAGTTTAAAAGCAACCCGTTAGACATAAAGTCTTTTTTTGGGCTAGTTCGTTCACCTTTGACAACTACTGATGATAAGAGGCACATGGAAATTGATGCGAACACAAACTTTGAGCTGTTGTATTCTAAGACCAGTTTATGGAGGTGTGTGAATTCCTTCGTATTCGATTTCAAATTGAATAGTGAACATTTGAATAATTCGACTCGCAAATTGAATATCTAATATTTCTGAAATTTCTGAAATATCCAACTTTTTGAATATTGGAACCTTCGGTGAATGACCAGGCCGTGGTTGCTCGCGCGGTAGCTTTTTGTCACAACCGCACTGTCTGATCACACCCATCGCTGTTGCTTCGTTAGTTCAACCTTCTTTGTTTAGACTGATCCAGGGATCAGGAAAGGGATTCCGTTCGTAGTCAGCTGGTCTGTATGCTCGTGGAATGAGTTGTGATCGGAGAAAATGCCAGTTGCGTTTAGTTTTTCCTCTTGTTTCATTATTTCCTCGAGTGATGGCTCACCGCGATGCTGGCAGATCCTTGGAACCATATACCCGTGATATGGGTTAGATAAAGTGGAAAATTGAGTAATGTGAAACAGCGTCCATCAGACCCTGCAATAACCGTTATTGGCCGCACTGTCTAGCCTGTTAGGCCTAATCAGAGCAGTGGCGCTGGTGGGTGTCGGCGGGTATCTATTCATCTATTCACATCTATTCAGTTCATCTATTCACAGCGGTCACGCAACCCTCAGAAAGTCGACAAACCACCTCGCCAATGAAAGTGAGTGTAAGGGATGACCATTGCATGTTCACAGTCAGCATCTTTGCAAAATACCGTACGGCGGCCCTCATTTCGAACGCCGCTCTCAGGTTATTTGTAGGCACAAAACGGCCTAGTTTCAAAAGTTCGAGCGAACGGTCACAAGACTAGCTTTGCATTTAGATGGCAAACTTGAATATAATCATGTGACAGACCACTGGCCTCGGCTGCATGCGGACGGAAAGAAAGGGGGGGGGGGGGGATCTTACACAAACTTGCCATAGGCCTCCCTATTGGACAGCTCTTCACTGGCAGCGCCGATGACCATGCAGAGCAGTGCCGAGTGGGATGATGCGCATTCTCCGCTTTTGTCTGTCGCGTAGATTGGCCTTAACTCACTGAAACAACCTGTCATAAAAATGGAAATAACCTTCCATTTTTTTGGAAGAAAACTGGAAAGCAGTACCTTCTACGCAATAGATGACAGCCATTAAGCACATTATGGCCCACTATTAAACTGAAAACTCCAATGGTATTTAGGACAACTTTGCTTCAGCTTGGGGGGGGGGGGGGGGGACCTTAATTCTATTTGACCAATATTCCATGGATAAAAAATATTATCCAGACCTTCGTATACGAATCGAGTGGTCATCAGTGCAGACAAACTAATTTGGTGTTCCATTTAATAAGAGTACAGCATAATATGCATCTTGATTCATAGGTACTTAAATTACTGACAGCTAGCATGATTCTTGTTAAGTAATGTGATTAGCCTTCTGAGAATGTGCAGCACTGTTTCTTGCACAAAATTTTAAAGCATGTAACTATGTTAAATTTTCTGATATTTGACATGCGGCTTTTTTTTTTTTTTTCTTCCTTCCATTCTATATTCAATTCGAAACGCACTATTCCATATTCACACACCCCTACAAGTTTACTGGAAGTTCTCGCCCGTGTATGTCGATTCTTTGGGGCTATCCTCACATTATGCTGCACCATATTAAAGCTAGTGTCGCTAAACAATTACAGCACGCAAATCACCAGTTCTACTGATGTTCATAGCACGGCCTTCTTGACCTCACGGAGGCCATAGAAGCTTTCAGTGAATGTCATTCATGAAATCCCCTAGCCCATCAGACAAGCATGCAACAAAAAATATCGAAGAAAGTACAGTATAATACACTATTAATGGGAACACTCAGGCACGTACCCAGGATTTATTTTCCGGGCGGAGGGACCAAGGTAACTTCTCTATGCAAATGAGGGGGGGGAGGTACCTTTACTAGTACAAATGTGAATAATGCCCACCATTCACCATAAAGATGCATAAACCCACAAAAGAGAATTGAAATAAGGTGTACCTCAAGTGTACGCGTGTGAAATACACCTACCTCTACTTGACAAACAAGGAACCACATCAAACGGACTCGCGCATGACAGAAGCACAGGAAGAACACTGCCAAGAACAAGTAAACAAGCGAAAGTTTAGAATAAACATTTCTAGTAGCATTTTTTTTAATGAGCTCAAAGAATTATATACAGTCTAGCCCGGTTATAACGAAGCCACTTATAGCGAAATAGCGGTTATAACGAAGGGATTTCAATTTCCCATTCCCATTTTTGCATTTTCAATACATTTTGGGTCCGGTTTTAACGAAGTAAATAAGGATATAACGAAGAGATTTAATACCAACCGAAAAATAATCTGTAAATCAACGCATTTTTGCGTCCTAGAGGCGATTTTTTCCGCGAAAATAAGAGCAAAATTCGGCTGACGGCGTCCTTTCGTGGCGTGGTCTGCTCTCCCGCGGAGCGAAAGGTTGCTTTCCTGCATTGCATGGCACGCTGGTCTCCTGTTGCGCCGTCCTTGAACGGTGTCACGGCGTAGAGCGGTAGAGCACGCCATGCAGGGGAAAAATGTAAAAAAGAAGAGACAATTTTTTTTTTTTGTTTTGATGACGTCGCGGAGAGCGGCTGTCTTGGCCAATCGCGGTTCTCTATTTCTCCCGGGCAGTCGGCACCACGGCTGGACTGCAGTCTGCAGGAGGTGTGGCAGCGCGCGCGTTGTTTTATGTCGGTGCCGCGATGCTAGTTGTGCCACTAAGCCAGTCACCTCCGCAGCGGCCATCGCAGCTGTTGACACGCTACGCATGTACCTCGGGAGTCTGGAGTTCGGCCAGGTCTTTGGTTCGCAGTTGGATGGTATGGAAGCCGCAATTCTGAAGTCTGCATTCGCGAAACGTGTTCAGGGGACGCTGGACCACTTCTTTCAGCGGCAATAAATCGGTATGCCCATGTTTGAACTTTTTTTTCATAGTCCACTTATTACGAAATAGCGGATATAGCGAAGTGATTTCCGACTCCCGCCGACTTCGTTATAACCGGGCTAGACTGTATATATATATAGATATATATTTGTGGAACAATCACAGTTCTCTCAGATTCGTCGTTTACTGCTCTACCAATTTAAATTTAAGTGCCAAAACTGACTCGTGTTGTTATTCTGGAAGTTGCGCAACGATGCGTGGTCGCCAGCCTTGTATACCTGCGTAGAGCGCAGGACGCTTCGGTTCCAGACGTACTGCGCCCACCGCGGAAGATTAGAAAAGCACCCACATTAGCACAGCAGAGAAGTGGCTACGTCAGGCGGCTTGACTGATAACTGTAGAAGCATCATTCCAAACATGAAATTATTCTCCACTTCCGGCTGTGTTTTCTCTACTTTTTACATAAAATTATGTTGATCAATAAATATTTTCACAAACAGTTAAATTTGTTAATTATCACTTTTCCTTCCTGTTTGGCTGTTGCCTTGGCTATTTCCCCTCAGTAGACTGCTTAATTTCTCAACTCCTTGCGACTCTTGTTTCCAGTTGCCAATTTTGCATGAAAATTGCTGTACAATTAGGGAAAAGCCACACAAGGAAACGGGTGACAGTCGTATTGCTTCTGGGTTTAACGGTTATTGCAGGGTCTGATGGATGCTATTTCACATTACTTTATTTTCCAACTTATCTAACCCTTATCACGGGTATATGGGTCCAAGGATCTGCCAGCATCGCGGTGAGCAATCCCTCGAGGAAATAATGAAACAAGAGGAAGAGCTAAACGCAACTGGCATTTTCTTCGATCACAACTCATTCCACGAGCATACAGACCAGCTGACTACAAACGGAATGCCTTTCCTGATCCCTGGATCAGTCTAAACAAAGAAGGTTGAACTAATGAAGCAACAGCGATGGGTGTGATCATTGATAGATGGTGACAACTGAACTCATCTGGAGTTAATCGCACGGGCACCAAATTTATGAGAAAACTGACCTTCACAGCCCAGGAGATGCCGATAACTACCGCCATCCAAAAAGACTGAAAAAGTTGACAACCATTCCTATCAGTCAAGATGGAATGGCAGCGAGAGCTGACAAAAGTCAAAGCTCTCAAATGAAAAGCAAAGTGCTTCACCTCTGCCACGGATCGGCCCAAAGGTAGTGCAATGCCGAGCCAACCTGTGGCAAGGTGAAGCAGGCGTTAAGCACTCCCCATATGTGGGTCGATCCCGAAGATTTCGAAGGGCGCGTTACATGTTCCCAAGCCCACCAGAAGTATGTGCCACTGAGCTTGAACATTTTCTGCGCTATCACCAGGACCAGCCCACATGATGATTTTCTTCTGTTGACTGTTGACAGATGCCGAAAAAACTATGGAAGGTTAGTCGTATACAGCTTTCGCTGTAAAAGGTACCAAAATAACCGCCGATTAGATTGATTTGTCAGCGCTTTAGGAATGTGTGTGAGGAGTGGTAGCATGGGCAGGGAAGGGGGTATGCCGCTTAATTTCGAGGGGCGTGGGGGCCCTGTGTAGTGTTCCCGGTCCCGGGAACACTACACAGGGTGTCTACAAAGTTGACATCTCCAAATTCACTGACTTTTTCCAGTTTTTCCCTGAGTGCCTTTGCAAAATTCCCTGAGTGATGCAGAACCATGTTTTACATCACGACGGGGTGAAACCATATTGCCCAATGCTGTGACTTTCTAGTAAGCATATGAAAAAAATTTAAAAAGAAATCTACTTAATCCAATTTGTATACTAAGGAGTAGTGGTTATTTTAATTCAAAAAGAGAATAGGAGGGAGGGGTTAGTAAAATGCACAGCAAATGTTTTTGAAAAACATTGCAAATCGAGTCGGACATTCTAAAATACGAATAAGCCAATCACGAGGACCACAGGGCAGAGTCGGTGGCATTGCTGATAGTAGCAAATTTTTTCAAAGAAAAACATGGCACCCAGTGGCAAGAAGCTCAATAGCGAACATAGAAGCAGCTAGGTCCAGCAGTGGTGGCTATGGCTGCCAGCGGATCTGCGTGCGAGAGCGCCGGTTCGAGGCGGCGAGGCAATCAAAATGGCAGCGGTGGTGGCTTTGATTAATGCCGTTTTGGACTAGCGGTCATGGCAAAAAGTCAGGAAAATCAGACGGCGAAGGGTTCTTGCGTCCAAAGTTCCAAATGTTCCGATTCTATGGGGTACGTGGTGGTGCCGTGAAGCCGCCTAAATTGTCGGGCATCCGGAAAGTTGGTTATTGACTATACACTGGCAACTCCTCCAGTCGACGACAGGGCGTCAAAGAGGATTCGTTAAGATTCCTGTTGGTTACTCGAGCCAGCATTACCGTGACATTCGACCGTTTCAATAAAATTACAGCTAATTTTCCCTGATAGAGGCACAAATTCCCTTAGTTTTCCCCGAGTGTTCCCAGACAACTCAATATCCCTGAGAATTCTTGGTTTTCCCAGTTGGTAGACACCCTGACTACATTAGTATTTTAAGAGTGATCACAACTCGGTTCTGACACAAAAGGCTTGAACAATATTATTTTAAGATTACGACTAGGTAACATGTCACTTCGAGCATTTCTGATGAACCTATCTTTGTTTGAATACTGATCACTGTAATGGTGCGAAATATTTAAAACTTTGAATATTCGACTTGAATATAGTAGTACAGTTAAAGCTTGATATAACGGACTTCAATGTAACGAATTCTCCATATAACGAAGTATTTACCTTTTCATATCCTCTTGTCCATAGAACACTATTTATTTAGAACATCAATATAACGAAGTCTGTTTATATAACACAACATAACGAAATTTCACTGCTGCCACAAATGAATCCCGGCACTAAAATGGAAACTTCCGAGGACGCAGATGGTCAACTGATTGAATTACAAGTGGCTGCTTGGAAACCCACCTTGACCTTTGTAGGTCAGCATGGAAAGAATTGTAGGCATTACCTCTTCAGCAGTAATATCCAAAAATACAAACGAGTTTGCTGTACTCGAAGGCGTGGGGAAAGTGCGGGATTGGGTACACAGCAATGATAGGTTGTGAGCAACCTTCGTAAAAAATTCATTAAATTCAGTTGCCAATTGTTCTTTCGAGTCACCGTATAGATCAGTGTCAGGAAGCCTGGATTGCCGAGTGGTCCCTTTAATGACTAAATTAACCATTTTCCATAGATTTATATACAATATCGTAAGTGTGCTAATTTGTTTCTGGAGTACTTGTATTGAGTTCTGTAGCAACCGTTTTCTTTATTTCCTTCCTGCTTTCTATACCAATAATCCTTGACATGGGATAGTGCTAAGGCACTTTGCGTCATCCAAGGGCTTATTGGTGTTTGTAGTGTTTTTTTATCTGGTCTTGATTTAGCACTATGCATTGTGATATCGCATTATTCAAGCATTCATACATTTTGTTTGTATCTATGCCTTCCAATTAGAGGTGATCTGCCGCGTGTGCAAAGAGCAGGTGCGGCACCATGTCAGCTGCCTTCCCGCGCATTCAGTGCTGGAGGTTGCGTAATCTCGAGTGTCGGTGACCGTTGGAGCGAGAGGCCGACGAAGCATTCGCCCTCCACTGCGAGTGCTTTTCACGATAGCGTCGTCACAGGGTAGGCGACGCTATCAGTCGCGGACGCAGAGTGTACATGAAAGCGGCTTGCTTAATTTGTACTGCTGATGTGAAGATATCGTCGACGTGGCATGAAACCGTATCACTCATCACAGACTCCCAAATGCAACAAAGTGAATTGTTTTCTCATTTAAATTTGCTTTTTTCCATTGCCCGATAATTTGGAAAACTTTGCAGCCCCTTTCTGTGTAAACGAAATGAATCGGCGACTGTACTTATTTGCTTCAGAGGCTGAATGTTAACACAACGAAATTTTGATATAACGAAGCAAATTGCCGATTTTACCGACTTCGATATGTCAAGGTTTAACTGTATTCGATTCAATTTGAAAAACACTTTTACTATATGAAATACAGTAAAACATCAGTATAATAAACCTTGATGTAACAAAAGTCTCGATACAATGAAGTATTTAACTTTTCATAACCACCTGTCCACAGAAAACCATGTATCTAGAACCTCAATACAGTCAACTCTCGTTACAATGGACCGTGATAATCTGACAAGATAAGTCCATTTTATCCAAAGTCTATACTGATATCCTAAAGACCTCATTTCCAAAACTTTGGTCACGATGTGTAAAAAAATTAAATTAAATTATGGCGTTTTACATGCCAAAACCACTTCTCGATTACAAGGCACGCCATAGTGGAGGAATCCGGAAATTTCGACCACCTGGGGTTCTTTAACGTGCATTTAAATCTAAGTACCACAGGTGTTTTCGCATTTCGCCCCCATCGAAAGGCGGCCGCTGTGGCCGGGATTCGATCCCGCGACTTTGTACTTAGCAGCCTAAGGTCGCAGTGTGTAACGTTATTGCAAAGAGTGAGTAATGAACATCCAAACTAAAAAGCAAACAAAAAATTTCGCAGTTTAGCCCAAAAGGCGAAGCATCTATTTTGACAGCAAATTACCGTATTTACTGGCATAATGATCACACTTTTTTGTCAAACAAATTTCCGCAAATTCTGGGGTGTGATCATTACACAGGTTAAATTTTCTGCGAAAAGAAACTTTTTTTTTCATCCCGCATTCGCTGCGGGTTGCCGTCGTAACAGTGCGGGACACCAAAACAAGAATGGCGGCCGGCGGAGTAAGCCGAACACACACAACGCAATTTTTTTCTTCTTATGAGTACATTTCGTGCATTGAAACAGTTTCTTCCATATCAGTAATGAATAATATCGTTAATATCGGCAAGCTTGTGGCAATAACGTAGCCATGTCCACTCTGAGGGGACAGAAACGGAGATATGGCTCAGCTGCCAGTGACAGAAGCTACTGGCACTGGGCGCACTTTGTCCGCATCACAGATCCCTTTCAAGATGCGGCTAACACGGCGACCATGCTGTAAGCGGCCGCTGCCGGAGTAGAACCCCCTCTCCCTCGCCTCCCCCGTGCGAAAGAAGACTGTGCACTTTCGCCCCGCCTTCTTCTCTAGCGCGCGATATTGAGCCACGATCGTTGGCTGACTCTCGCAAGTCAGGTGTCAGATTCTGTCGACACGGCAAAAGTCCGTTTTATACACCCGATTTTGACAAAAATTGCCGCTACTTTCGTCCGCTGTAGCCGACAGTTCATATTAAAGCAGGCTCTTAAAAGCGAACTTCGTTGCATTAATAAAATTGTTAGAACAAACTAAGGCTGAAATATGGTCCGTTATAGCCGAAAGTCTATTGTACACGGGTCCACTGTAACAAGCGTATATTGTATAACGAAATGTGCTCACACCTGATTTCAATCTAACAGAATGTCACTGCTGCTGCAAAGAAATGCTAAGACAATAAATGGAAACTTCCATGGACGCAGACGGTCAATTGGCCGAATTACAAGGGGCCGCTTGCGAACACTTTTCTCAAATAGCGCGCCATCGTGCTACCGAGAGTGTTCGCCGAAGCGGAGCAGTGTCACATTCCGTATAAACTTCAAGTGCAGTAAGACCCTATCATGCCCCATGCACTGTAGGCGCTGGGTGCGAGTGAAACCGTGCGAGGGTGAGCCGTCAAGGCTCGACCAGTGCCGTCTTCCTGCACGAGCAAAGGGGAAGGGGGGTAGGTTGGTGCACATATCCTTTTCTAGTAAAGCCGTGGCTGCGCATGGCTTTCGGCGTAGCTCAGCTCATACGCAGCCGGCATGCCTACTTTTAGAGGTCGCCTGCCACGGGTGCGAAGACTGGGCATGCCGAGGTGGTATGGCATCGCATGCACCGTCTTCCCACGCGTTTAGCGCTGGACGTTGTGTAATCTGTTTCTGAGATGCATTGGAGCGAGAGGCAGACGAAGCATTCGCTGCTGGCGCTTTTCAAGATGGCGTCATCGCAAGGCGGTGACACTATCGGCCGAGGGGACGCAAAAGCGTGGCTGGCTTTGCTTAATTCGTACTGCTTATGCGAAGATATCGTCGACACAGCACGAAACCGTATCTCTCGTCGCCAACTCTCAAACTCAACGAAATGAACATTTCGCATTCACATTTGCTTTTTATGGTTGCCCGATAATTGGAAAATTTTGCAGCCCTTCCTTGTAAGAAAAATCAATTCGTGACTGTACTTGCTTGCAGAAAATGTCAAATGTCAATATACTATGAAAATTTTGAGATAACAAAGCGAATTGCCAATTTTACCAATTTTGTTTATCAAGATTTAACTGTATTTGAACTACCAAAAACAGCTGTTAAGTTTAGCCAGCTTCACTGCAGTACAGTCAGTTATGTGGCAAGACCACGGTGTAAGAAGTATACAGAGAGGTGTTGACACTCTCCCCTCGCAGCGTGCGAGAGCACCGCCCGCTCGTGGCCACAGTATGTTCAGGGGTAGCGAGCCAGGAGAGGGGGCGTGGTCACAGCCGACGTAGAGGGCGCTGTGAAATGCGGTCCCAAATCGTGGCGAGCTGCTACGCGCGTGGTGCGCTACCTCGCAGTTTTTGCTGGTGCGGCTGCACTTCCTTGATGTTTTGAACAAGTTTTTTTATTCCCGTGTTTGATGGCCTTGTGTTCACCTTTCGTCGCCATAGAGGCTCACCTCTGGTGGGCATCGCGCAGACAAAAGTAGCAGCGCCTTTTTTTTTTTTTTTTTTTTTTTTGAGACGTGTTTGCAATGGGGAAGGAAGTGTTCCATCCCGAACTGCAATTCGCGCTACCGAACTTGCACGGAGCGTGTGCCCCTATTCAAAGCTCCATGTGACAGTGTTCGTTTGGAGCAGTGGCTTGTGCGATTCCGAGAGCAGAACGGACTTTGACACCTACCGACCATGTCTGCGCCAAGCATTTTTCATAGGACGTGATACCCCGGTTATATTACGCGAAGCTCAATATAAAAGTGCTGCTTAACGCCGAAAAGAGGCCTGTACTCTCTAAAGACGCAGTTCCCACCTTATTTCCAAATTGCCGAAAGTACCTCACACGGCCAAACAGACCTCGAAAGCAGCCTTTTAAGAGGGAACCTCCTGGGCGAGCACCCAAGCGACGTCGGCCGAAAGTCGACAAGAGTACGACACAGCATCTGCAAGCTTCTTTGCCCGCTGCGACACCTGTAGACTCGGAAATAGCCTTGGAGCCAGCGGCTGAGCGACATCATCTTCAATATGCTGGGAGAAGGAACTTCAGTGTGGCTTGATAACAAAAGAGATGTTCCTCACCAAGAGCACGTCTGAGGACCTTCAAGTCACATCAAAATCCACAAAAGAACTTTGCAATGCTGTCCTGCACGATTACAATTTTAAATATGTCTTGACAAGCAAGATGAATAAAGATCCAATTGAACATTTCTTTATGAATAAAGGGAAAATCAGACATCCACCCGTTCGTAGCAATTGCTACAAAGGAAACCCATACGGGTTCCTCGAAAAAAAACGCCTCATAGTTGAAGAAAAATTCGTCCTGGTCCGGGACTTGAACCCGGGACCACCGCCTTTCCGAGGCAGCCGCTCTACCATCTGAGCTAACCAGGCGGCTAGCAGATGGCAGGGCGAAGTCGAATTTGTCGACAACACGAAGCAAAGGCAAGTGTTTGACGTAGCAGTTCTGCGGAAAACCCGCAACGTGGAGAGAAGTAATGAATAAACGGAAAATCAGACTCGAAAATCGAGTGTGGGCAGTGGAATCTCAAGGCGCCAGCCCACTGATCTGAGCCCGCTGGTCGCGGCGCCATCTGTCGTCTCGCAGTAGAACTACAGGGTGCGCCCTGCCGTGGCCGAACATACTATGGACGCGCTGGCGGGCGCAGTGTCAACACCTCAGTATATTCGTACACCATGGGCAAGACATACAGAATGTATTGTGGTGAAGCACATCAAAAGTAACAAGGAGTTCCCGTCTTGGGGCTCCTGCTGGTTGTCATGGCACCCCGACACTTATCAGCGCGAGTAGCCACACTGTGCTGCCTCTCCACGCACCTGGACAACACCAGCCGCCAGGTGGAAACCTCTGTGTCTGCTACTCATTTGGCTAAGCGTCTGCAAATGCGGTTTTCAAAACTACAAATTTGACCAAACAGTAAGCTTGGCAATGTTTTTAGACCCTCATGCTAAAAAAGAAATCGAGTACCACCAAGATGCTTCAATGGCAAACTTGATTATAAACCTGACTTTAGAAGAATGGAAAACCTCAAAACCCAGATATATCCTCAAGAACGGAAGCTTCTGAGGAGGCTCCTTACACGGCAGCGCTGCTGAACAACTGTGAAGCTCATCAACCAGCAGCAATCTTCATTTGCTTGTGGAAGCAATTTTAACTGCCAGTAGCACAGGATGAAAAATACGTGTATGTTGAAATTTTGAACCAAAAAGAAAATCCGTGCGAGTGGTAATGTAAGCATGGCGCAGACTGTTGGTTGGACTTGCAAAGAAATTCCTGCCAATAGCATGTTCAGTGAGCAGCTCTTTTCGGTGTCTCAAGGAACTGTGACATTCAGTACAGTGAAACCTTATTAAACGGTAGTTGGCCGGAGCTTGGGAAAAGTATGGACCAAACGGTAGTACTGCTTAACCAAAATAGTGTGAGATCGCCCACTTACCAGTCACAAAAGGAACTCGGAGAGAGTGTGATGAAAGGGCAAAAATATGCAGTACTTATTTATGTTGCGCGACAAAAGTCTGATTTTAGTATGATGCCGCGGCGTCCTAACAGCGACAACAGTGGCCTCAAACTCCCTTAAGCTGCGAACCAGCCTTTAAGCCAGCCCCCTGTTCTCGGCATACACTCTCACGAGGCCGACACAACGCGCATCATCTGCTACTATCGGGCCTGAATTGCCCGTGCTGTCACCTTCCGTGTCGTCCTCATCACTGTCGCTAGGCGACACCCTGGCAATAACAGAGGCAACAATGGCGAAAAGTCGAATCTCGTAGCCGACATCTCTTCGCAGTTGCAGCAGCGATGCCGAGCAACTTGCTCTCATTCCAAATGCCACACACTGTAGTCAACGGTAGATCCCTGTCGCGTGCCAGCACTGACTTCCGCATGCCACGTTCGATAGCACGGACGCCCAGTTTTTCTTCCATGCAGAGCACCCAGTTTTTGTCCAGCTTGCACAACGCCACAACACTGGCCACCATGAGCCAGCCACAATGCTCTCTGGCTCGGCGCCGAAAGGATGTTGATGTTAATGTGGCTTCACCCTTCCAAACACCGTCTGCGTTTGCGCTTGGAAGCCAGTCTGATCTCTGAGGCTCATTATTCTGCCTGGCCGACCTAACGCCGTGATTGCTCTACGAAAAGTACAAACACTATGTGTTAACCGATACTTATGCAATAAGTTGGTACAGTTTATGTTCATAACGCATTATTGTTTATAACACATTATGTTCAATGGTCGCTGAGTCGTCGGGGATATGACTTTACTACTTTTAAAACGAAACTATTGTTTAAGCAGTTACGGCTTAACGAGGTTTTACTGCATTCATATTCGAAAAGTATTCAATTTTATTTGCACTTGGTTTTTATTATTCGGATTGGCTTCGAAATTGGAAATTTTAAATTTGCACACCCCTACCAGTAAGGTTTTCCTTCCAGAGTGGACAGTAATTAACATCAATTCTGTGGTTTTTCAAATGCACAAATAGACATGCCAAAACACGGTTTGAAACCTTGCAGTACCTTTGGAGGAAACATTTTACCCATGAGTAAATTCATTCCATGGTTGAAAGAGCTTTGCGCTGTTGACAGTAAATGGTTGAGTGGGAAGGAAGAAATTACCACTGTTGCTTTGGGAAAGCTTTCGAAGCACCCGCAAATTTACCCCGGATACTATACGCAAGCCATCACTGCTATGCAGTAATAAACAGCAATATTCAATGCTTCCTACACATCTTCGCACATTTTAACAAGGGGAGGCACTGCTCACTGCCACCAAAAATTGGCTGTTCCTTTGCTCCGTCCGGGTGGGTGTGGAGCATTTATTTTTGCTCGATTGGACCCCTGCATTGTTCTCGATTTCTCAAAATGGCATTTCTCACGGCGTCACAGTACTCGAGGTATGATATTCCTGGTTCTACTTTATGCTATCCTATCCTATCACAATAATATTTACTTATTTTTCATCAAAAAGCTATAGAGAGAAGTTGGCCTAAAATATAAACAAATATTATTACAGAAATTTACTAAAATTAATAATTTGCATTTGGATCCCACCATTCATTCTTCTAGCATTGCAATACTGATCATTATGCATTATTTTTAGGTGCCAGTGTCCCTTGTAAGAGCCATCACTTCAGAAAGCCCAATTCCAAAAACTAGACCACACGAAAATACATCATTTTCTTGACATCTTAAAAATTACCTGTTGCAGAGAAACCATTTGCACATTTCAAATTACCATTTAAAAATTTTACTTAAGTAATGCAAGAATGAGAAGAAAGGGGGTTAACTGAGGGGCCCGATTATTATTAATCGTATTATGAGAAGCCAACAAACAAAGACACCAATGACAGCATAGCGGAAATTACTTGTACTTGCTAATTGAATTAAAGAAATGATAAATTAATGGCAATGGAAGTGGTATAAAAAACAACTCGCCGCAGGCGGGGAACGATCCCACGTCTCCGCATTTCTTAGGCACTGCACACGTAATGCGAAGACATGGGATCGTTCCCCACCAGGGGCAAGTTGTTTTTTCATCCACTTCCGTTGCCATTATAATTTATCATTTTTTAAATTCAATTAGCAAGTACAAGTAATTTCCCCTATGCTGTCGTTGGTGTCTTTGTTGGCTTCTCATGATCCCTAATTAATGCAAGCTAGATGAAACTATGCCAATAACCTGTTTCTTTCACTTCAGGTGAGAGGAATGCAAACCAGCCTTGCCTGTTGGTAGGAGCGCAGCTGTGCCCTGATGGGCACGCTCAGCTCGTAGTTATCCGCATGCCGTGCATTCATGAGCTGCTCCAGGAAATGGCGCTCACTCGCTCGGCGCTCGCGCAGGTCAGCTGACAGGGACCCGCCTGCCTCGTCAATGGCCCCGCTCTGCAAGCAATGCCAAGCGCTACAGTTAACCAAACTGTTACTGCCACTTTACCCGAGGATTTCAATGAGGGCATGCGAAGGTTTCGAATTTCTCATATAAATCGACAGTTCTCGCCCTTTTATTCATATTCAATTCGAGCGCAGAAAGAGCTTTTGCAGTATACGGGAGGAAACAGCGAAGCAAGCGAAGTCTTCCGAACGATTCCGCAGCGGGAGAGCCACTGTTGTTGTGCCGACCCACGAGTTTGTGAGTGAACGGGAAGAAATCAATTATACACAATAGTGTCCAGTTGTTCAACACACACGTCTCGCCTCAAGCAGCCTACAAATTTTCTATCCAGAATTAGGCAAATTTATTCGCCGTATGGGCAATGCCACCATTAGAACGAGGTGTGGTACTGTACGTTTATGCACTTCACTCTTTCAAAGAGCACTATAGCTCTTCGTGCATTGGCTGAGCCGCTTTTTGTTTGTTGAATTACTGTCATTGTTGTAGTGCGCAAAGTACAGACACATTTCCTTTGTTGTCATTAACAAACTTTTCAAATGAGCTCCCCAAATAAAATAAATATGCATTTTGTTGGAAAACATGGGGGTTTGTATATTTTACTTTGTTTAGGCATTTATGCCCCTCAGACTTTTCATGCTGAAGGACACTTGTAAATAACTTGTGCCACGGCCAACATTTTAATGTATATTTTTTTTCTGCTACATTTACCAGCCATACGTACAACCATACAGTATATGCTTGAAATGGCTGAAAACTTTGTGAAACTGAAACCGTGTCATGAAATTGCTTCATTATATTGCAAAATGAAATATACACTGTTTTTTGGTGAAACTAAGATTGGGAAATGAAAACAGTTCCCTACAGAGTAAATTTTGTTACATCGAGGTATGATTGTACAACGATTTGTTCATCCCAAGAGCCCCCAATAATTAGAACTGCCTCCCCACCTGCTATAGTAAGTCCTAAAGGCTTCAAGTTGGCTGTCCACGCACATATTGTTCTCGCCCCTTTCTCTGTAAAGCCTTCGGGTGACTGAGAGTAAGAAAATAAACAAATATACATATAAATAAATAAATTGCTTTTTTCGCACTAAAAGACCTGAACGCATTACAATTTGAAAAAAGAAAAAAAAACGACAGTGGAAGCAAAAGAACACTGAGAGCTCGGTGAAAAATGCTAGATTATTTCATTATTCAATATGAAGACTTTAATATTTGACTTAATACATTTATAGTATATGAATTTAATATATTGACTTCAATCTTTATTAAAGATTCACAGACTTTGTTTTGACTATTATTTCCCCACCCAAATCATTTGTGCACCGTGGATGCCATCTCCTTGCAGCTCGCCCTAGCATTCACCGCACACTAGGGCTGTGCGAATATTCGAAACTTTCAAATACCGAAGCGAATAATGTCATATTCGATACGACCTTCGATTTGAATAGGGCTATTCGAAAGCTTCGAATATTTTCGAAGTCTTTCGAAGTTTAATAATACCGGTACGCGTACATTTTTTGCAAGTTTGTCTTTCTATATCTACCCTGGGTAGAGCATTTTCATGCCACTTTGCTGACGGGGCCACGGCCGCTCGAAAGAAACAAGGCCGTGACCGAGCTTTGAACCTAGCATACGAATTCACGAACGTAAACAATATTGATAACGATAGCGATGGCTCTTCGGAAGTTTTAAAGAAAGCGTTTACTATTGCATTTTTTGGCACTAAATATAATGTAACTGTAACGTCATCATAATATCCGTAGTTATTTATCTACCTAAAAGTACATATTATACCTTGTAAATGTAAGATATAATATAAATCGCCTTAACACCGACAAATAAAAAAAGTTTGTCTTAGCGGTAGTAGGTATTTGGTGAAGCAACCATGTGCTTTCTATAGCTTCTTTTTTTTAGGCTTGCGCTTGCAAACGTGGTCGCCGGATGTGTATGTACATACGTCCCTTCAAGTTATCAACTTCAGTCACGCTTTAGTTGTTCATTTTGCTCGATTGCGCGCACAGCCAAAGTAGCCAAACCATGAACGAATCGGCGCAGCGGGTGTTCCGGAGTGCCATCTGGGAGTTCTTCGATCGCGGAGCCAGTGACGCGACGTGCCGCACGTGCAAGATGCACCTTAAGACGCCCACGGGCACTACAACCACCCTCGTCAATCACCTAAAGCGTCACCCTGATCTATTCAAGCAGTTCGAAAAGCTCCGTGCTGCCGAAAGCTCAAAAAAGCCTGCAGGCCCTAAAAAGATGACGGGCACCAACAAGGCGGATGCAAGTGCTGCTAGCTGTAGCTACTTCAAGCCGACGTTGAAAGGTGACAGTCAGCGTGCAAAAACGTTAACAACGAAGGTTGCACAGTTCCTGGCCACTGGCTTGCACTCTTATTCTATCGTTGAGGAGCCAGGCTTTTTGTCTTTGATACACACAGCAGTGCCCGAGTGCAAGGTCCCATCGAGGACTACGTTTTCTCGGAGTGTCGTGCCAGAACTTTACGCCAAAGAAAAAGAACGGATCAAAAGTGAGCTGCGCAATCACTTCACTGACGGGACCCCATGCTACTCGGTGACGACCGACGGGTGGACGTCTAGGCCCGGGGATAGCTATGTCTCATTTACATGCCATCTCGTTGATAAAGAGTTCCGGCTTCACAATTATCACCTTGCATGCCGGCACATGCCGGAAGACCATACATCTGACAACCTGAAGCGCATCCTCCTTGACTTGGCAAAGGAGTGGGGACTGCCTCAAGATGTTCCAGTTTTCATTGTCACTGACAATGCCAGAAACTTCCTGGGCGCCGCATCGCGAACAGGATGGACAAGTTTACAGTGCTTTGCGCATACGTTACAATTGTGCATACAGTGTGCAAAGAAGGACACAGAATTTTGAGCAGCTGTGTGTCAAGGCCCGAGCAATTGTAGGGCACTACAAGAGGAGTTCCCAAGCCAGAAGTCGCCTCAAAGAGGTTCAGGTTAGCATGGGCTTAGAGCCCCTTGAAGTGATTCAGGATGTTGCGACGAGATGGAACAGTGAATATGAAATGATGTCACGCCTTTAAAAGCTCCGTGTACCAATTTCCTTGAATCTGTCGGAACAGCACACATTGGAAAACCTGACTTCAAGTGAATGGCATCTGATGGCATCCATCACATCAGTGCTAAAATGTGTTGATGATGCAACAAGAGAGTCTTGCTCCGAAAAGCATCCAACTCTTTCGCAAGTGGTGCCACTAGTGCATTGCATGCAACTTCTGCTCACTCAGCAACAGCAGCGTTGTGGGGAGGAGTCTGCATTTGCAGGAAACCTCCTTCACAGCATGAAGTCCAGGTTTGTTGATATAAAATTGCAGGAGACATATGCCTTGAGCACAGCATTGGACCCCCAATTTAAAGCCGTTTGTTACGACACCACAAGTGAGAAACGGTGGCTGAAAAATCCACTCTGCTCAGCTGCGGAGAAGAGCCTGCCTTAGGGGAGAGACAGCGAAGAGTCCAATGCACCTGCACAAGCTGTCTCCAGTGATGTGTGGGATGTTTTTGGAGCTTTGGCCTCTACCAACACTTCAAGCACTGGTTCCCAGCGACTTATGGAAGAGGTGGAGGAGTACCTCCATGCACCTGTTCGGCCCCGCTTGGAAAATACTTTCTTGTGGTGGAAAAATTTCACTGTCCAAGCTAGCTCAGTTATACCTGTCGGTGCTAGCAAACCAAGTGTCAAGTGAGAGGTTATTCTCATCAACAGGAAATGTCACCACTAGAAGAGAACACCTTCTCCCCGAGCATGTTGAGCAGTTAGTGTTTATACATAGCAACATGCATTAGGATGAAAGGCTGGGTGAGCAGTGCACAGTGGTCTGAATAAATTGAAAAATGAAAAGGTCTCATGCCTCATGTCTGTTTCTCATTGCCTCACATTTATAATGGTTCAGAAAATATAACCGATAAAACAGCCAGCAGAGATCATTGTAACAAGATTAGGTACTTCACTCCATCAATTTTTCTGTTGTGTACTAGGAGTCCCAAATATTCGCTTCGATTCGAAAATATTCGCTTCGCTTTGAAATTATTCGAATTCGATGCCTATTCGCTTCGTATTCGCTTCGAAGTGAAAAAGCACTATTCGCACATGCCTACCGCACACGTGTGGAGTACTCACGTCGAGGGGCATCAGGCGAACCAGGGCGGCAAAGCAGTGGGTGGCCATGAGCCGGACGGCCTCGTTCTGGTCACTCATGCGCCCCAGCACAGGCACCACCAGGAACACCAGGTACGGCACAATGCCCAGGGAGAGGCCCTCAATGACACCTGGCAGGTTTGTGGGTCAAGGACAACAGCCCGCGAGCTAGACAGTTTTAGCGTTTCGTGCACTCCAGCACAACATTTGCATAAAACTAGAACCTCGTGGCTGGACACTAGTAGGGACATCTCGTGATGCTTCGTCTAGGTGTAATGCCTCGTAGACACACTTATGGGTTCCATGAGCATTTTTGTTGAAAAAAAAAAAAAAAACATTTATAATGGCAACGTGTTCACTATTATGCCGCTGCCAAAAATTTACGCCAGCAGTGAAGTAGAGAACAATTGGCTGCTGCAGTGGCACCTCCGTGTTTGTCTGGCTGAGCTCTGCGACACAAGGTGGCACCACCAATCAGTAATCCGCAAATGGTAAGAAGATTGTGGATGAACTCCCTAATGTGGTATCAGTCAGAATAGTAATTGGAGTGGCAAAACTGGCTGGTTCAAAAACTCCTAACCACAAGATTTGACAGCATCAACAAAAGTTCTGGCATTTATCTATTCTCTCCCACATTGCACCCTGGCCTAATTAAACACTACTACCTGTATGTACCGAGTGCCATATACCGTATTCACACGATTGTAAGTCGACTCGAATGTAAGTCAACCCACCCCTCCCATATCGCGTGACAGGAAAAAAAAAAGAGAGCATACCCGAGGGCGCATTCGATAACGAAAATTTATTAGTAGCTGGCATGGTCACTGGACTACTCATCTTCACTAGTGCTGCCATCGTTATCGTTGCTACGGTCCCACAGCGCATCGCCGTCCTGCGAAATTTCACATTTGGCAAACCACCACACCACGGTATCTTGTGGAACAGAAGCCCACGCCGAATGCACCCAACCACACGCAGCCATCAGGGAGGCTCTTTGGACAGGTCCGGTTGGCGTAATTTCGCAGTCTTCTGCCGCCAGCTACTCATACTCACGGCGGAGCAGAACCTTCAAAGGCGAAGATCCAGGCTTGTTTCATGACCATGTCGCACTTCACTGGCAGGGACCGATCACACACTTCAGCGAAACACGACGCAAGCTTAGCCTACAGCTTCGGAAAGCGTTCAGACTTCGGCACGTGGGAAATTCCTCACTTGCCGTCAAAGGTGAAAATTTCGCTTCGCTTCAATCGCCACTCTCACACCACCCGTTCAGAAACATCAAACTTGCGGCCCGCTGTGCAGTGATTTGTTTCTTCGACGTAAAGGATGGCAGCCCTCTTAAACATTGCTGTGAACGAGTGCCGAATGTTTAGTGGGCCTGCAGCACTCACGACGACTGAGGAAGCATAGAAATAGCATTTAGCCGGCAGTCAAGTGGAATGCATCAAACCAATGCCTTTCGTCAAACTATAGAGAAAGCTAAGGGCAACAGGGAAAGAGAAACCCGCGAGCGGTGTCTGCTCTTCCATGAACTACCGATGCTCCCCGCAAGCGCCGCCATTCTGAGGGTGCCGCTGCGAATGGAACAGCGGCGCTTCCATTAACTATCGACACCCCCTCACGAGTGTTGTGTGCACTGTAAAACTCTCAAAAATGTTGAAAAACCCTTCCGAAAAGCCAACAAACACGCGTGATAGTGAAAAGCTGTGGGTAGGACCATAGAGCAAACATGAAATTGTAACTATGTTGTAGCTCTCGTTGGTCGCACTTTTTTGGCAGTGCCATGTTATGGTTTCGATTGTAAGTCGACCCCCCACTTCATATTTCCAAATTTAAAAAAAGTGGTTGACTTACAATCGTGTAAATACGATAAATAGGAGTGTCCACGTGTGCAGTGCAAGACTTTTCATGCCAAACCACCACTGGCCGATCTCAAATTTCCGACAACAATATCATTTTGCGTGAAGTTTAGGACCTTGCTTGCAAGCATTACTCACCAGCAGTGCCCACGATGAATGTCAAGCGGCTGTCATCCGACAGCAATGCTATAAAAGGCTTTTCAATTCTGCTGCAACGAAACAGCGGCACCATCCGAGCTATGGCGGAACCAGAGTTCACGCCATAGCCCCGACAGATGGCACCGCCATTCTGTTGCACTAGAATCTACAAGTTTTGAGTGGTATTACCACAGACAACGCCTGCTATGGATTTACCGTGGATGATGGTAAGTAACGCCCACAAATGTGTGAATAAACTTCATGCAAAATGGTATCAGTCTGAAATTTTAGAAAAGACCAGCCAGCATGTAGCAAGAAAAGCCAAGCACATCTGGCACTTCTATGTATGCAGAACTCAGTATGTAGGTCGTATTCAAGCGACTGCTACAAAAAGAAAGGCTAATGTATAGTCAAGAAAACTTGGCAGCAACAAGTAGACCTACTGCAGGTACTAGTGGTAACCTAAGAACTACTACAGTCGAACCCGGTTTTATCGAACTCGCAAAAACACGCCTATCAGTTCGATATAGGGCATAATTTGATATCGGCCTGCTAAAGAAGTGGACGTCATAAAAGCTCATACCATTCATAAAAGCACTTTACTGATGAAACTAGCTAAGCTTTGCATGAAATAGTCCTGTATCTTCTTCTGCTTGGGCAACTTCACTGCCTGCGACAGCATGCGCTTCTCCACATAGTCTAAAGAGTTGGTGCAGCAGAGGTCGCAACCTTTCACATTCGCGCAGGAGAACCACACTAGTACGAGTGCACCAATCACCTCTGAGGATGTGGCCGAAGGATTGTTGTTGCTTTCCTCATTGTGCCCACTTTCACTTGTGCTCAGTACGATGTTGGCAACGTAGTCTTTATTTTTGGGCTCTCCTGTTGTCGTGACACTATCATCCGCACCCGCAAACTCGTCGAGTGTTGATCCGTCAACAGCTTCTGAAAATCCTGACAGCTTGCTCCAAACTTCAGCAACACTGCTAATGGCTTCGTCGCACTCATCAGAATTTTCCGTCATCACTGGGTACGCAGAAGCCGGCATGTCTGAAGCAGTTTCGGATGAACCACTTGTACACCGTCACTTCGACATTGGCCATGCGTACGCGTCAGGTGCCACGAGCATCCGGTCGTTGTGTCCGCTTTAGCCCTAATCTCCCCCTTACTCTTCAAGATCGTGCTGAGAGTGCTCCTCGGAATCTTGTACGCTGCGGCAACATTCGCGTTCATCTCGATTTACGATTTCGAGCTTCACGGCGAAAGTCAAATTTTGCCACTTCATGCTGGCCATCACAGCAACTCTGTGGGACAAAGCCCACAAGACGGAAATACAACAAACGAGAAAAGCAACGAGCCAACTCGGACTTGCGCCATCTTGCACTATGAGGGCACAAGAGCCTCCGCGTGGCTGTCCGAGCAAGCACTGTGGGCGGGCCAGGATCATTTTTTGCATGGGGGGTGTTCACAGCTTGCACGACGCAGCCTGGTCATGGTAGGGAGAGCGAGTGGATGGAATCGCGGCACCAGACTAAACCACTTCTGGGATGTGTCGCCGCGTTATCCCACTGCTGCAAGGAAAATACAACTTCTAAGGGCACTTTTGTGGCATTCGATGTTCAATATATTGGGAGTCGATGCTATTTTTGTTCGATGTAAGTGCAATTTTTGCTATATATACTCAGTGTAACTACTATACCATGTTCAGAAATTTTTCAATATACAGGATGATTCAATGTAAACCGGTTCAATATACTCAAGCTCAAGTGTATATTTCATTATAAAAGCTAACATTACTGTACTCACCCCCTACTAAGGCCCACTTTTCTTTCAAGAGAAACAGGGTCCACAAACTTTATGCCCTACAAGTGAGTGTGAAAACGACACTGCATTTGCAGCACTGGCCGGTTTTTAGGGCATCTCAGAGTCAGGGAAATGTGATGCACCCATAGACACCACTGCACTTTAAAGAAAGGATACAGGCGATTGCTTCAACGGCTCCCAGTCGTTGGACGTCGTCGTCCGAAGCCCCGAGTTTGGCCAAGACTCTGTCGACCACAGTGCCCATGGTTGGCACTGTCCGCACTCGGGCCATCATGCCAAAGCAGCGGGAAGTAAGGTGGCGCACCACCGGAGCCGGGTGGTCCAGGGCATCACACAGTGGTGGCAGTGCTGCATCCAGCTGCAGAAGGAAAGCACCTGCTGCATGACGCTGCAACCTTTCCTCCAGCAACATGTGCACAACTATGCTGATTCATACGCCCAATTGTTGCTTCTCTGCTGCATTTCACTTGCATATCATGCCCTTGCTGTTGAGGTTCCTTTAACAACACAATCATTCATTCAATAGCCTGGCTTCACTGATCCCATCATGAAAGCAACACAGCATTAATCACTGTAACTTCGCACAATTTATTCCACACTAATATATTCTAAAGGGACTGTACAAGTTCATATGGAAAAACATTTGAGGGTTCACACAAACAGGAAATGTGCAATACACATATGCATGCAATTAAATGTCTAAACATGTTAAACACAATGGTTCCAGGGATTCAAGCACAAGCATTTTCTTTTCCAGACAAAAGAAAGTTCTGCTTGCATTTTAAGTGACTAAGTATTGCTTTTTCAGAAGGAAAGGCATGCAATTCAGGTGCGTGTGCCCACCTTGGAGTAAAGCCCTGGGTGTAGGTGTGGCCCAATCACTTCCAGGGCCTGCAGAGCTGTGGTCAGCTCCTGTGTCTTGGCCTGTGCGGCCTCACTCGAGGGTTCAGCTTCACCGTTGTGCACAACATCACCTGGGAAGGCATTGGGTGCACAAAACCCACACAAGTGGCTGTTAGCCTGGCTTCTTGGCACAACAGCATGATATGGCAAAACAGCGCGATAATGGAACAGGTGTAGGAAGCAGACGATGCTGTGTCGCCTGTGTGGGCTTAATCTATTGTCTTGTTCTTGCACTGTTTGCCATATTATGTCAATGAAAACATTCACCACTATGCAGAAACGTCTAGGCACGAAACCAAACTGTTGCAGAGCACAGCTGTACACTCATGTACAGGCGCCGACTGATAAATTGGACACCGATAACCTGGACATGCTCGGTAATTCAGACAGCTTCGCAGGACTGCCACTGGCCCCATAGACTTAACGTGTAACGATGACCGATATTTCGGACAGCCGCCAGCTCTACATTCAATTATCTGAACTCCGTCCGTGGGCTGTAGCGTACGTCAACTTGGCTGCCATTATCTCCTCTGGCAACCTTGACAATACATCAAGTATGGCCTCAGAGATCACTCTCTAGATGGTTATCTCTGAGGCATTGCCTTGGTCGCCACTCTGCACCTCTGAGATTTAACTGCAACTGCCAATCTTGGAGGCTCTGCCTGAATTGTGAGGTCGCATACACCGTGATCATGATATTCTTTTCCAGCACCCCCGCGCATGGCCCGTTATCACCATTCTGTTTGTTGAGTTTGCCTTGCGGACAGCATTCCGCCATGCTGTGCTTGTTTGCTTAGTTTGCGTTCCAGACAGCGCTCTGCTGAGCGCATGAAGTTTTGTCTTGTGAAGTTATTGATAGGCTGTGTCAAATGGCCCCAATGGCCGTTGCAGTCCGAATTAGTCCGAATCCGCAAATGAAGCGGCTGCACTTCCGGCTATCACAACGAGCTCAAATGTGTGCAGATTCCTGCCGGCGTTAGATTTGAAGGCTTTGCAGATGTCGACAGCATGGTTTCATCGTGTGCCGAACTGAACGATGATAGGCATGTGCGAATAGTGCTTTTTCACTTCGATGCGAATACGAAGCGAATAGGCATCGAGTTCGAATAATTTCGAAGCGAAGCGAATATTTTCGAATCGAAGCAAATGTTTGGGACTCCTAGTACACAACAGAAAAATTGATGGAGTGAAGTACATAATCTTGTTACAATGATCTCTGCTGGCTGTTTTATCAGTTATATTTTCTGAACCATTATAAATGTGAGGCAATGAGAAACAGACATGAGGCATGAGACCTTTTCATTTTTCAATTTATTCAGACAACTGTGCACTGCTCACACAGCCTTTCATCCTAGTGCATGTTGCTATGTGTTGTCACAATCGACGACAGGCCACACGTTGTCCCGAACTACCGCTTTATTTCCCGAACGCCAACCTTCCGCGCCCGCAACACCCGCAACCACACTCCGATCCCTTTTCACTTTCTCCCCGCACATTCGCGCCGCTGTCCTCCCCGCACTCACGCCACCTGTTCACCGCTCAGTCAACTACTGTCGATCCCGCGCTTGGCCTCCGAGAACTGTGGCCCCTCGTCGTGGGTCTTGGGCTCGCTTGCCCTGGCCCTTGCACATCACAACTCTCCCCCCCCTCCCCTTGAATCGTGAAGCTGTGCTGGTAGGGAGAAGCCATGGCTCGTGGTAGAGCATCAGCTGATCAGCGTGGGCGGTAGTTCGACGACGTCCTGTAGCAGGATCGCTCAAAACAAAGTCATTGTCACCTAATTGTTTGACTACACAATAAGGTCCACTTCACCGCGGTGCCAATTTCGCCGAAACGCCCTTGGCAGCATCACTCAAGGTATGTGAATCCAGCAGCACAAGGTCACCCTCTTTGATGGTTGTTGGCTGACAATGACGGTCGTAACAGGATTTCTGCACCTTCCAAGCAGCTGCCTGATGGGACCGAGCATGCTGGAGGGCCTCTCCAAGGCACCGCTGGAGTTCTGCAGCAAGTGCATGGTGTGCTGCTTTCGGAGGCTCCGTGTCCTCCTTGTCGCTTGCAGGTTCCCATGGGGTGCGCAACTCGCGGCCGTAACACAACAATGCTGGAGTATATCCGGTGACGACGCTCTCGGCAGTACGCATGGCAAGGGCGATCTCAGGTATATGCCGGTCCCAGTCTTTGTGGTTGGAGCAGTATGCCCGTAGACACTGCTTAATTGTGCCATTGTGACGCTCCACCATTTGGCCAGCCGGCCGGTAAGGCACTGTGTGACAATCTTTGATGCCCCAGTGTTTCAAGAGATTGTGCCATAGTGTGCTAACAAAGGGCTCGCTATTGTCACTGGTGATTGTAGTATAGTGTCGCCCCCTGTCAGATCTCTGTGTCATTGTACATGTATGTTTTGTAGTTGTTTAGCTAGATGGCGCACCCCCCTTCTGTCGTGATGAGCTTGGGCCAATCTGGAGGTGTCATCTAGCGTGTGAAGCCTTTATAAGTAATAAACGGCCGCGGGTCGGCCGAGTCTTCGTTCCGGTTTTCATCGGAGCAGTTTGCTCCGTGTCTCCTTCCTGCGCCGGCGCTTGCCGCGCGTTCGCCCGGTCGGGGCCCCCCGCTTGCCTGCCGCTGCCGACACAACATCTTTTGGCGACGAGGATGGGATTCCCGCAGCGGTTCCGACCGAAGCCCCGGGAAACCAGCGAGCTTCGTAAGTGAAGCGTCATTTACGTGTCGGCACGGCCTGCAGACGCCGCCGACGCACTTGGCGTCGCGAGGCTTCCGAGCCTAGGCCTACTCGCCCCCTTGTTCTTCCGTGCCCCATTCCTGCTGCGAGCTCCAGCTTGTTTTCTGCACTGTCTCCTGCGCGCTACCGGGCATGGCGTCTTTTACGGCGAACCTTCCCGTTTTTCTGGAATTGCCCGGGCCACCGTTAATTCCATGGTATCGATGGAAAAAAATTTTTCAGGCCCACCTCGAAGCGGCCGGCGGTGGCGACTGGACGGACACGCGACGAGCGTCCGCGCTCGTCAGCGCTCTCGGGCGTGAGGGACAACGGAAGTACTTTGCAGACGAGGAGCAGGAAGCAGCAAGGCAGTTAACCAGCGCAGCGTCAGCTTCAAGCGAAGCAGCAAGGCAGTCGACCGGCGCAGCGTCAACGTCAAGTGATGCGGTCCCGCCAGCGTCAGAGTTTCCGAGACTCTTGCAGCGGCTTGACCGGCTGTTCGCCGCGTCAACAAATGTCCTGGCGGAACGGCACGAATTCACCAGCCGAAAGCAGTTCGAGGGAGAAGGATTCCTGGAATTCGTGACCGCATTGAAGGAGAAGGCGGTACAGTGCAACTTCGGCACAAGCTATGACGAGCGCGTCCGAGACCAAATCATACATGGAGTAGCGAACGTCAGCGTTCGCGAAAAGTTATTGGCTCATGGCGAATCCCTGTCCCTGGACAAGGCAGAAGAAATTGGACGCTCGTTAGAAGCCCTGCATCGAGCGAACCGCGCGTTCGGCTCCGAAAATGTACGAAGAATCGAGGCATCTCAACTTGGCGTTCCGTCGACGGGCCAAGATGGCCGACGTAGTCCGGGAGGCCGCCAAGATGGCCGACGTAGTCCGGGAGGCCGCCAAGATGGCCGACGTAGTCCGGGAGGCCGCCAAGATGGCCGACGTAGTCCGGGAGGCCGCCAAGATGGCCGACTTCTTCCGAGAAGCTGCCAAGAGGGCCGACTTCTTCCGAGAAGCCGCCAAGAGGGCCGACATTTCGCACATGGCTCCTCCGGGAACCGTGGTGCATGCGACAGGTGTGGCAGCACGAAACATATTGCAACGTACAAGAATTGTCCAGCAAGGAACCGGCGGTGCAACGCCTGCCACACGTTGGGCCATTTTGCATCAGTATGCCGGAAAACCCGTACTGTTCAACACGTCTCTTCCGCAGAGACGCTGTCTTCAACTTCCGCAAGGCAGCCGTCCGCGTCTGTCTTGACGGTAAGCGCTTTTGATAATAAAAAAGATTTGGAAGTTCCGGTCGTAGTGAACGGCTTCTCCATGCGACTGCCGGTGGATACGGGAGCGTCTGTGTCATGCATGACGGCCGAAGATTTTAGAAATAACTTTGGTCGACAGCACAGGCTGTCACAACCAACAGTGGACTTGAGAAATTTCTCCAAGCAACGCATCAACATTCAAGGCCTGTTTCAAGCCACTGTCCAGTTTTTCCAAAGGTCATGCTCCGTCACGTTCCACGTAACGACTACAGGAACATCACTGCTGGGTTTAGACGCTATCCAACGCTTGGGCATACAGATCGACGGTACGTCGCTGACATGTCGTCTACCATCGCTTCCTGCAGTACAGAGCCCCACAGGTGTGCCTCCGGGTTTTGATCACCTCTTCAGTGACGAGTTGAGTCTCGTCAACAACTGTGTGCACCGAATTCATCGGCAGCAAGATGCAAAACCAGTATCTTCAAAATTGCGCAGACTACCCCTGGCTCTCCGTGACCAGGTCCCAAATGAATTGCGACGTCTCGAGGACTGCGACGTCATCAAGAGTGTCGAGGCTTCTGAGTGGGTGTCTCCACTCGTGGTGGTACGCAAGAAGGATGGAACCATGCAGCTCTGTGTAGATCTACGGGAACAGGACAGTCTTGTGCCTCACGTTCAAGAAAGGGTCTTGCAGAAACAGTGGCAGACTAAACAGTACGTGGACAAACGTAGAGGTGCTCAGGCAACTCGTATCAAGGTGGGAGACACCGTCAGAATAAGATTTAACAGGAAAGGATTTTTTAAGTACAGTAAACCTCGTAAAGTCAAGGCCCAGATAGGACCATCTACTTTTTTACTCAGTGATGGGAAGACGTGGCATGTGTCTAAGTTAACCCTAGTGATAAAGGATTCAGCAGGTAGTACATTGTGTACAAGTGACAAAGATTTTTTGTACTCTTATTCAAACTTGGATAGTCATTCCGATGACTCGTCTGTAGCGACAGCGTCTTCTCAGAGTCATAAGCTTCAATTGAGTATTCCGTCTGACTGTATCACTTCCGAGTTTACACAGTCAGCAGTCGTCTCTGATTCCGTAGGAGAATCGGTAGCCTCCCAGGACTTGTTGGGACGTCGAGAGGAGCTTCCTGGGCAACCCTCTCCAGCTTTGAGCGACAACCACATTCAATTGTCCAACCAGGGGGAGGGAAATAGTGGGACGACTGGGTCTTTAAAGTCGACCGATACGCGTCGCAACCCCCAAAGTTCTGAGGTACGCACGCGTCCTCATCGTGACAGAAAACGGCCTCCGTGGCTCGATGGTTTTGTTTCTGTAGTGTAGAGCGTATTGCTGTCTTCGAAATGCCATGGCTAGGGACCTCGCTGTGACATTTAGGACAGTCCACATGTTTCATTAACACAGGTATAAAGTGCTCCTTGTTGCGGTGCAGTGAGTTTTGTGCCGTGTTCCTTGTCACTTTGTTTGAGTGACTGCCCGTGTTTTGGTGCCCAAGACTGGTGCGCGTGTATGTGAACTTGGGCGGGGACGGACTGAAATTATTGTGGACTTAAGTGCGTGCTTTGTGTGCTGCTGGCGCGCGTGTGTGAACGTGGGGGGGAACGAACTGAAATCGCCTTTGGACTTAAGTGCGCGTGTTGTGTGCGCGTTTCACTGTATGCTTACTTTGTGTCCAGGGGGGGATGATGTAGTATAGTGTCGCCCCCTGTCAGATCTCTGTGTCATTGTACATGTATGTTTTGTAGTTGTTTAGCTAGATGGCGCACCCCCCTTCTGTCGTGATGAGCTTGGGCCAATCTGGAGGTGTCATCTAGCGTGTGAAGCCTTTATAAGTAATAAACGGCCGCGGGTCGGCCGAGTCTTCGTTCCGGTTTTCATCGGGAGCAGTTTGCTCCGTGTCTCCTTCCTGCGCCGGCGCTTGCCGCGCGTTCGCCCGGTCGTGGCCCCCCGCTTGCCTGCCGCTGCCGACACAACAGTGATGGCCACAGGTGTGCCATGGCGGCAGAAGACTTGCACCATGCACTCCAGTATTTTTGCACTTGTTGCTGCTCGTAGAAGGAAAAGCTCTGGAAACTTCGTAAATTTGTCAATAACTACCAGCAAGTATTTGTGGCCCCGGGGTGTAGATGGCAAGGGCCCGATAATGTCAACACTGAGCTCTTCCATGGCTGATGTTGCCCACTGACTGCTCATGAGGCCCTCTGGTTTCTTGCGCCAAGCTTTTGTGCGCTGACAGGCAGTACAGCCTTGCACATACTTTGATATGTCTGCTCGCATGCCTAGCCAGACGAATCGTGCAGCAACACGCCTCAGAGTTTTGAAAAATCCAGCATGGCCTGCAGTGGGATGGTCGTGGGCCACCTTCAGTGCCAGCTGCCGCAAGTGATTAGGTAACCACGCTACCTTCTGGTTGCCTCTTTGCTGAACCAGCAATCCGCTTGGCTGCAGTTCCGTTGTTTCCGCCAGATCGCGAAAGAGGCGATGATCAGGGTCCGAGCTTGGTAGCAGAGTCCCTTGGACCACCGCCTTCAGCTTTAAGAGGCGGTCATCACGAGCCTGTTCTTGTACCAGCTGTGTTGTGTCACTCAGCAAGGAAGAGTCAACCTCCGAGGACACAGCTACTTCATCAAATGTAATTTTGCCTTCAGGTTCTGGAGCAGCAATAGGGAACAGCGTCTCATGTAGGTTGTCACTTGGGTTGTCTTCACACTGGAGAGGGGCTCTACTCAAGGCATCAGCGGGTATGTTTGCCAGCCCTCGTCTGTGCTTGATTCGGCAGCTGAAGCCCTGCAGCCGAAGAAGCCAACGCTTGACCCTGGGTGAAGCTTGGTCGGTATTAAACATCCATGCCAGGGAGGAGTGGTCACAGTGTATCTCAAACTCCGTAAATTCAAGATATGCCCTGAACTTGTCCACTGCCCAGACTACTGCCAGGCATTCCCACTCCTGGACAGTATACTGGCTCTCGGCTGCTGTAAGGACTCTGCTAATGAAGGAAACAGGCTGCAGACCATCAGGGCCAGCCTGCAGTAGCACAGCTGCAATGCCAATGCCACTTGCATCTGTCTCCACCACAAAGGGTCGATTTAGATCTGGGAGGCTTATAACAGCATCCTGAGCTAAGGCCTGCTTGAGTGCAGTGAAAGCCTGTTCTTGGCGCTCCTCCCACTGCCATGGCTTGTTCTTCTTCAAAAGGTTGGTCAGTGAATGTGCCGTCAGTGAAAAGTGAGGGATGAAGCTTCTATAGTAGCCGGCAAGTCCCAGGAAGGCTTGCAGCTGCTTAACTGTACTGGGTCTTGGATAATCCAGCACTGCACTCACCTTGTCCTCATCTGGTCTGCACTGCCCAGAGGAGATGATGTAACCTAAAAACTTGAGGGACTGACGGCAGACCTTCACTTTATCTGGATCAATCGTAAGGCCAGCACCCTCAATGCGTTATAGCACGTCCCTTACATGTTCAACATGGTTCTCCAGTGTCTCTGAGTATACAAGGACATCATCTAAAAATGCCATAGCAAAGTGGTGATTGATTCCCTGCAGCACCCGGCCCATTAGGGTTTGAAAAGTTGCTGGACCGCCTGCCACCCCGAAAGGCATCCTCGTAAATTCAAATGTACCTTGATGGCAAATGAAGGCCGTTTTAGCTATGTCAGCCTTGCAAACAGGAATTTGGAAAAACCCTTGGGAGAGATCAAAGCTGGAAAACCACATTGCTCGGCCCAACTGCACTAGCAGCCAGTCTGTTTGAGGCATTGGGTAGGCAGGTACTCGGGTGCGTGCATTTAACGGACGGTAGTCCACAGCGAGCCGGTAGCCTCCAGAGTTCTTTGCAACGAGCACTGGGGCGCTAGTCCACGGGCTGGTGCTTCGTCTTATAAGGCCCTGTTCTAGGAGGTCACCCACACAGCCCTCGATGATCTTCTGCTTCTTCGCATTCACTGGATGTAGCTTGCATCTCACGGGCGCACTGTCCCCCGTGTCAATGCGGTTCCAAAAACATCCCACACATCACTGGAGACAGCTTGTGCAGGTGCATTGGACTCTTCGCTGTCTCTCCCCTGAGGCAGGCTCTTCTCCACAGCTGAGCAGAGTAGATTTTTCAGCCACCGTTTCTCACTTGTGGTGTCGTAACAAACGGCTTTAAATCGGGGGTCCAATGCTGTGCTCAAGGCATATGTCTCCTGCAATTTTATATCAACAAACCTGGACTTCATGCTGTGAAGGAGGTTTCCTGCAAATGCAGACTCCTCCCCACAACGCTGCTGTTGCTGAGTGAGCAGAAGTTGCATGCAATGCACTAGTGGCACCACTTGCAAAAGAGTTGGATGCTTTTCGGAGCAAGACTCTCTTGTTGCATCATCAACACATTTTAGCACTGATGTGATGGATGCCATCAGATGCCATTCACTTGAAGTCAGGTTTTCCAATGTGTGCTGTTCCGACAGATTCAAGGAAATTGGTACACGGAGCTTTTAAAGGCGTGACATCATTTCATATTCACTGTTCCATCTCGTCACAACATCCTGAATCACTTCAAGGGGCTCTAAGCCCATGCTAACCTGAACCTCTATGAGGCGACTTCTGGCTTGGGAACTCCTCTTGTAGTGCCCTACAATTGCTCGGGCCTTGACACACAGCTGCTCAAAATTCTGAGTGTCCTTCTTTGCACACTGTATGCACAATTGTAACGTATGCGCGAAGCACTGTAGACTTGTCCATCCCGTTCGCGATGCGGCGCCCAGGAAGTTTCTGGCATTGTCAGTGACAATGAAAACTGGAACATCTTGAGGCAGTCCCCACTCCTTTGCCAAGTCAAGGAGGATGCGCTTCAGGTTGTCAGATGTATGGTCTTCCGGCATGTGCCGGCATGCAAGGTGATAATTGTGAAGCCGGAACTCTTTATCAACGAGATGGCATGTAAATGAGACATAGCTATCCCCGGGCCTAGACGTCCACCCTTCGGTCGTCACCGAGTAGCATGGGGTCCCGTCAGTGAAGTGATTGCGCAGCTCACTTTTGATCCGTTCTTTTTCTTTGGCGTAAAGTTCTGGCACGACACTCCGAGAAAACGTAGTCCTCGATGGGACCTTGCACTCGGGCACTGCTGTGTGTATCAAAGACAAAAAGCCTGGCTCCTCAACGATAGAATAAGAGTGCAAGCCAGTGGCCAGGAACTGTGCAACCTTCGTTGTTAACGTTTTTGCACGCTGACTGTCACCTTTCAACGTCGGCTTGAAGTAGCTACAGCTAGCAGCACTTGCATCCGCCTTGTTGGTGCCCGTCGTCTTTTTAGGGCCTGCAGGCTTTTTTGAGCTTTCGGCAGCACGGAGCTTCTCGAACTGCTTGAATGGATCAGGGTGACACTTTAGGTGATTGACGAGGGTGGTTGTAGTGCCCGTGGGCGTCTTAAGGTGCATCTTGCACGTGCGGCACGTCGCGTCACTGGCTCCGCGATCGAAGAACTCCCAGATGGCACTCCGGAACACCCGCTGCGCCGATTCGTTCATGGTTTGGCTACTTCGGCTGTGCGCGCAATCGAGCAAAATGAACAACTAAAGCGTGACTGAAGTTGATAACTTGAAGCGACGTACACATCCGGCGACCACGTTTGCAAGCGCAAGCCTAAAGAAAGAAGCTATAGAAAGCACATGGTTGCTTCACCAAATACCTACTACCGCTAAGACAAACTTTTTTTATTTGTCGGTGTTAAGGCGATTTATATTATATCTTACAATTACAAGGTATAATATGTACTTTTAGGTAGATAAGTACCTACGGATATTAGGATGACGTTACAGTTACGTTATATTTAGTGCCAAAAAATGCAATAGTAAACGCTTTCTTTAAAACTTCCGAAGAGCCATCGCTATCGTTATCAATATTGTTTACGTTCGTGAATTCGTATGCTAGGTTCAAAGCTCGGTCACGGCCATGTTTCTTTCGAGCGGCCGTGGCTCCGTCAGCAAAGTGGCATGAAAATGCTCTACCCAGGGTAGATATAGAAAGACAAACTTGCAAAAAATGTACGCGTACCGGTATTATTAAACTTCGAAAGACTTCGAAAATATTCGAAGCTTTCGAATAGCCCTATTCGAATTGAAGGTCGAATCGAATATGACATTATTCGCTTCGGTATTCGAAAGTTTCGAATATTCGCACAGCCCTAAACGATGACGAAATAATTGAGCAAGTTCTCCCGCCGTCAAACAGCGACTGACTCGGCGTGATGATGTGCCGTGTGCTCCGAGCCTTCCACATGCTGAGCTGAGTCGAGCCTCTGCAGTCCGTGCATCGTCATACAGCGAAACTCAAAACTCGCAGAAATAGAGACGTACTTGGTTGCATGTAAGCGAAAGTGCATGCAGCAACGCATTGACCACTTGTTCTGTGCACAGGCACCTTAAAACTTAAATGAGGTGTTCTTTTTTGGATACATTAGTTTTTTTCGGACGTTCAATAGTTCGGACTTATTTACATTCACCCTGGAGTAGGAATTACCGGTCGTCAACTGTAGTGTGTCTGTCCCGTAGAGTGAAGCAGCTGCTGCCCCAATTGAGACAGACCTGCTGGTCGAAATGATGTCTCTAGGCTAAGGCTCTATGTGCTTGTCAACTAATGATGCCTGAGAATGTTGCAAATTTGAAGATAATTTCTTTATTGAATGAACTAATTTTGTTGCAAAGGCTAGGATAGAATTTCAAAAAACATGTCATTGACCTTGAATGGAGGCCGAGCATATAAAGAAATGCAGATTATTTTCTTGGAGACTGGTCATTTCGTGGGCACCCGTTTTTGAAGAATGGTTAAAAATGCCTCTCACTGAAATGTTGGCTCTAGGCTTAGCGTTCTATGTGTTTTTCACCTCAAGCATTCCTTGAAGGGGGAGAAAAAAAAAAGTCACCATGTTCCGTGACTTGTACGTATGAGAGGCTACCAAAAATAATCAATGTATTTCACACAAAAGTGCTTCATAATGCTTAGAGCATGTGTGATGAGTCACCAGAACAGAACGTAAAATTAGTCAGTTATCGTTCTACATTTTATCTACGTATTGTCACGTGGTAGTGACGTTAAAGAACACAGTAGCAGTACTGTGAAAGACAAAACTAGCTTTTATTGGGCGAACCTGTGCCCACAAAACAGGCTACACTTAAAGCGAAAGGATAGCGGCGAACACAGTCGGCGATCGGCGAAAATCTGATCTGCGGGTCAAGCGCGTCGGCTTTTATACAGCAGTCGTCGAATGTTCCAGTCTAATCATTCGGACCCGCGTGCTTTCCACAAAGTTCTACACCATTCGCGTCACGCGATGTAATCAGATAATACAAGGTTCGGCGACAACAGACAGCGGATAGAAGCATCGATAACTTTCCAGAAACTTCGGATACATGCAGGCGCGTCCCGCGCTGTGTGATAACATTTGTTCGGCGGCGAAACGTGGTCGCCCGATAGAGATAAGTACACGTGTCAGTATGCAAGTGACATCTGCTATACTCGCGGACAACTTTCTGCGGCTATGAAGGGAAAGCTACGGAGGCGAAGCGTGCACGAGTCGAAGCGCTTCTGAAAAGAGTCCTGCGCTTTAATCCATGTTAGTTTTCTGGGAAAAAAAAAACATGAACACCTTATTAGCAACCGTTCAATAAGACAGAACAAACCATTGAGTGTAAAAGTTCACTTATTTTGCAGTTTTATCCTTCCGCGTCTGGGCAAATGTGAAACCGTCACACGTGGAAGCTGTGCCGATTCAGTGTCTGTTCCCAATAACCAAAAGCGCAGTCAAACGCAGCCGGACTACTTGACGCGGTAACACATGTGCACCGTAGCTTTCCCTTCATAGCCACAGAAAGGTGTCTGCGAGTGTAATTTCCTAATACGAGTATAATTTCCTAATTGATTAGAATACAGTCACAGTCTGGAGCACACCAGCAATATGTTAAAGAAAGAAAAGAAAATCTAAAACGAGGCTCTTAGATTTGGGTACTCCACACACTTGCGGCACAAGAGTGTTACTGCCCTGCAAATGCAAGCAGGTACCTCTACTTTAATTTCACAGTGGCACAGTGCTTCACTGAAATTCTTGTATCGACTCCCGATAATTCGAAGCCGCTTAATTGGAATTTTTGGTTAATTAGAAGTGAAGTGCTGGTCCCGTCAGTTTTGCATGTAATCCTATAGAAGAAATCGCTCGATAATTCGAAGTCCTCATCCAGTAATATTGTATAATTGGAAGTTAATTTTCAGCTGGGATCCTCGAGGTGACCGTCATTCTTTGGTAGAATGTGCAATTTTTCAAGTGCTGCAACAGTTCCATGCTCCGCGTTGGTGTCATCGCCACCGCAGCCGCCCTCAACGCCATCCTTCTTGGAGCGGCGCGATTATTCATTGCTACAGCTGCCGTGGCCTCCGCGATCAACTCCGGCGGGAGCCGCTTCGCCTCCCGCCGGAGTTGATCGCCACCCGCGGCTGCCACGCGTGGCCGGAGCTGATCGCGGAGGCCACGCGGGTGCCATAGGTGCACGCAGCGCTGCATACTGGCAGTGGCGAGATTGCGCGAGATTAGTCTTGTAGCGTGCGCAGCGTATGCGTGTGTTGGTCGAGCGCCTTTGTGCGGGAAGCTCGTAGGCTAGGTTGTTCCACGAGTGATTCGGAATTGAATGTACCTAGTCGCGCAGTTTATAGTCATGGCAAACCGTGGCTCATATCGCACGCTCGACCTGGCAACGAAAGTCGAGGTTTTGAAGGAAGTTGAGAAGGGAGGTGCCGCCAAACAAGACATAGCGCGGAAGTACGAGATCAAGCCGAACACGCTCTCTAACTACATCAAGAACAAGCGCACAATAATGGATGCATTTGAGAACGACAAGTTCAAGACTTCTCGGAAGCGAATGCGCACCGGCGCTTACCCAGAGTTGGAGAAGGCCCTGCTGGTTTGGATTAGGGAGGCCAGGAGCAACAAATATCCTCTCAGCGGAGACATTGTTGCGATGAAAGCCCGAACGCTTGCAGCAATGTTGGGGATCGATGACTTCGTTTCGTCAGCTGGATGGCTGACACGCTTTAAAGATCGCCATGACCTGGTTTTCAAGAGCGTGTGTGGTGAAAAGGCGTCCGTTAACCAGGAAACATGCGCCACGTGGAAGGACGGAAAGCTGCGTGAATATCTCGCCGAATACAGACCGGAAGACATCTTCAATGCAGATGAGACTGCACTCTTCTATCGGATTCTACCAGAGAAGACCCTGACATTCAAGGACAACGACTGTGCTGGGGGCAAACGCAGCAAGGAGAGAGTGTCAGTGCTGATCGCGGCAAACATGACTGGCACGGAACGATGTCGGTTACTTGTGATCAGGAAAGCCGTGAAGCCGAGATGTTTTAAAGGCGTGAAGATGCTGCCTGTGGACTATGAGGCGAACAAAAAAGCGTGGATGACGGCCGAAATCGTCCAGAGCTGGATAAGCAAATTGGACCGCAAGTTTGCTGCTTCGAACCGCAAGGTGTTGTTCCTTGTCGATCACTGCAGTTCTCACGTGAATGTGCCAGCCTTGAGTGCAATACACCTCGCATTTTTGCCTGCAAACACAACGGCTGTTTTGCAGCCAATGGACCAAGGCATCATCAAGAATGTTAAAGTCCTGTACAGGCGGCACCTCCTCGAGCTCATGATTTTGTGTATGGATAGCTCCACAAAGTATGAGGTGAGCCTGCTTAGTGCCATCCACATGTTGGCGCGAGCATGGGATCGTGTGAAGCAAGAAACAATCGCAAACTGCTTCAGGGCTTGCGGTTTTGTGGCAGCTTCTTCGGAGGATGCCTCTGAAATTTCAGCGGAGGAAGCGTCAACAAGCGAGCTTGACGGCACTGATTTTGGTGATGCTCTCGGGGACGTCAATTTTGAAGATTACGTCACCGTATACAAGGCGGTCGAAACGTGCGGTGCACTGACGGATAGCGAAATTGTAGAGATTATTCGGCCCCAGGAAGCGACCCAGGAAAGCAACGATGACGTTGAAGGCGAGCCGCAACCTAAGGCTGCCGATGTAGCTGCAGGCCTTGCTCTTGCGGAGCGCTTCTTTGCCGCTGAAGGTAACGCGGAAGAAGCGTTCCGCCACATCTACAGCCTGCAGAAATTGCTTTCAGCAGCGCGATTCGGCAAGAAGAAGCAAAGCAAGATGACCGACTATTTTTCTTAGAGAAAATACTCGATTTCGCCACAAATAAAGTGCTGTTTTTTGTGTTTTGTGCTTAATTGGAAGTTCGTTTAATTCGAAGTTTTTTGCGGTCCCCGTGAACTTCGTATTAACGGGAGTCGACTGTACCTGCTTTTTCAAAACCATATCAAAATTGCTAAAAGGAATGCGACTTACAGCCAATGCGTTTTCTGGGTGCCTGTTTCAGAGAATGGTGAAAGTAGTAGCAAACCTTTTCACACAAAATGTGCACCTAGCCATTACTTTTACGCATTAATATAGTGGCCACATTTGACTAAAACAACTACCATAGTAATAAAAATAATGATGAAGGCTTTGCTAGGCAGTCTCCTTGTAACATGGATTTATAATGTTGACACCAAATACCAAGATTTTTCTTCCATGTAAAATTTGCAGACATTCTTTTTAAGCAAATTTATGGACAGGCACAGTGGAAAATATGCATTGCAACAGCCGTAGACTCCTTCAATGCTACATAGCTTGCTATATCCAAGTTGCAAATTTTCCCGACTTGCACGGTTTTGAAGAAGTAAGTGCGGTTCAGGCACGATAGCAGAAATAAGCCGAAATATCCTTGAGCAAGTACGGCTTGAGCCGCCCGTACACCGGCATGCCCGAAGGGAACGAGCAGCGTCCCGGCCATGGCGCCACTCACGAGAGGGCGCCACTCCAACTTCTCGCTGCCAATAGGCCGCACTACAGCGTTCATCGCTGTTCCTCACCCGCTGAGGCCAGGCTGCACCCTGGCTCCCGTCCCTCTTGTAGCGGCTTGCGGCCGAGCTACGCCCAAGCTGCCGCTACCAAACCGCTGCGGTTTGTAACCAACAGCTACGGTTGGAACTGTGAGCGCTGCAAAACCTGAACTGAGGTTAGCGATTAGAGCAGCAAATCTCTTGAATGTACTATCTGTATTTAGTTTGTGTGTAATTCCATGTCTGCTGTCCTTGTATAAATTTGTTCCTCTCTGCCTTGAGCAATTCTTTAGTGCGTCTGGCTGACCTGCACACACACATTTGCCCACAGTGTGCCGTATTCTTTGATCGTAATATTTGGAGATACCTTTGATTTCACGCAACCATAGCACAATATGCATCGGTCTCTAGGAGCAACGTCATTCTGAACAAAGTGCCAAGCACACTATTTTATCACTAAGAGTAAGTGCTGCCTTCTGTCAATGTGTCCAATTCACGCGAAATGTCACAAAAATATCTTTCGAAAGTGATGCTTCAAGAATAAGGCGCAAGTTTGTCAATGCATGCCTCTGCATGCACATACACTTGCCTTTGGCCTTGACATTCCGTGGCCGCGATTTTCTAGCAATGTCGTTTATACTATCTTTATTCATGCTTTTCATGCTTCATCACAAGTCAGAGCAATGCTCCTGCACGTTATCAACCAGATCAGCCAGCCATGAAGAGTGTATGATAAGAGTGGCATAAAATTGAGTGGAAAGCATTGCTACAAAATCGCGACATCCTATCTCAGAAATTGTCATGCCGTTGCTACAGAAGTACAATCAATGCATGCACCAAATTTTCATCGATGACAACTACATCAACCAGGCTTCGCTCATATCAGTTTCGCGGAGAGATGGCCAATGACACCTGCCCATGATGTTTCAAAAGAAAAACATCGCTATTCCTGCTTGATTGGTTGGGCACATAGCATACGGTTGTGCAGTGGGAGCCCATTATTACAGGACGCACTATTTCTTAAACATTAAGTCTACGAGTCTAGTGGCGGTGCCACAGGGCCGTACAAGTGACCAAGCACGTTTGCATTATTGGTGTCCGAATAATGGGTTGTTCACTGTGTTTGTTTTTGACAAACTAAGCTCAATCAAGATTTTGGAACCTTTAACAGACGTTTTAACACAAAGGCCAAACCCACCAATAGTGTTGTGCACCCTGCGCTTTTGCACTTGGTTGTCGCCTGCTTCACATGCTGTGGATAAAGTCTAAAATGCCAGTGAACTGCTGGCGCTGTTTGCTTTTAAGTGCTCAGGGCACAAGCATGATGGGCCCACGGTTCACATAATAAGGTTCAGCTGTAATGAACAGTGGTTGAACAAAAAGTCTCCCATGCTGGTACTACCGACATTTGAAAGAGTTGACTTAACCTGAGGAAGACAAGCTGGCTGGACGTTGGCTCTAGACCGACACATCCCTTTTTCCACCACTGTTGCATAATTTGTCTCCATTTTCAACTTAATGTGATACACGCACAAAGAGAATGCAAGTGATCAGAAGCCACGCGTACGAAATTTAAAACAAATACCAGAAAAAAACTAACAAATCCAGGATGGCCATTCCTTTAAGCCATTTGTTTTTCTGTCGTGCGACGTTTAGGTTTGATGCTGCCAACCCGTTGCCCGAAAGTGTGTGCTGTGCCCAGGTCTCACCCGCAGACGCTGCCACGTCAGCAGTGCTGCCCCTCCGGAGTAGTGGCTCCACGGTGGCCTCCCACAGGCTGGGTAGTCGTCCGGGCAGGGACACTCCAAAGTGCTCAGTTGCCAAGGACAGAACCTGGGCAGCGCCTTTCCGCTGTATCTCGTTCTGCCGCTGAACATTCTGTGTCCGCAAAAGAAAGAAGGGCAGCGGTCTGGCATCTCGTGAAAACTAAGCACACAACAGGGAGAAGAACAAGCACCAAGAGAGCACGGCATGTTAAAACTAGGTCTAGGCAGACAGTTTCCAATGCAAATGGAATGTTGTACTGTGACGTGCAAGGGCCGGGGCAACCGAGCCCAAGACCCACGACGAGGAGTCACGGTTCTCGGAGGCCAAGCGCGGGATCGACAGTAGTTGACTGAGCGGTGAACAGGTGGCGTGAGTGCGGGGAGGACAGCGCCGCGAATGTGCGGGGAGAGAGTGAAAAGGGATCGGAGTGTGGTTGCGGGTGTTGCGGGCGCGAAAGGTTGGCGTATGGGAAATAAAGCGGTAGTTCGGGACAATGTGTGGCGTGTCGTCGATCGTGACAAGTGGGGGCTCGTCCGGGATCTACGTGGACATGGAGACAGTGGACGTTCCCGAGCAATTAGTACAGCATCTGCTGGGGCAGATGAGCGGATCCACCATAGAACGCGAGCAAATCGCGGCAGCTGTCAGACGAAGACTGATGGCGGCCGAGGCAGTGCCTATGGGTTCTACGACAACGGCGGCGGCGGTTCTACCGGCGAGCGACTGCGCTCCGCGCTCCACAGGAGGTCAGCCAGGTCAGCCTCCAAGGTTTAAGGGGTTCAACGACCATCAGTCCCCCGAGGAATTTTCGGACCGGCTTGAAACGTTTTGCTTGGTCAGCGGTGTCGCAGCTGACAAGAGGCTTACGCACATTGTGCCTACTGCGCTGGAAGGTAGCGCGAAGTTGTGGTGGCGATTCGGGAACTCGTTTGCGTCGTGGGAGGAGTTCACTGCGGCGTTTATTGCGGAATTCTCCTCCACTGACGCGAAGCGCCGCTTGAAACAAGAGCTAGAGCACCGAACACGACATCCCCAAGAAAATTTAAAGGAATTCATATATACCATCACGGCCTACTATAACCGGATTGACGGCGAAGTGCCCGAGTCGGAAAAGGTTGACCGCGTGCTGCGGCAGATGCACCCGCAACTCCAGGATTTGGTGGAGGGAAGACAGTTCAGCAGTCTCACGGAGTTGGCGAAGGCCGCTGACGGTCTCATGGAGCATTTCTGGAGGCGCATGCAGTACAAGCCACCACCACCCCCGACTGACCAAGTCGCGAGAGACTTGGCTTTCCAATTGTCTATAAACGTGGCCAGCGTGCCGGGAACACAACCCGGAGGGTTGATAACAGCGGCTGCCGCGCCGTTCCAGTATCCGCTGGCGACATCCCCCTGGCCGTTGCATCCCGCGGCGATACAGCCCTCCTACCACCGAGACCAATTGCACGGATTGGCCGCATTCGCCACAAGCACGTCACATCTCTCAACACCGTCACGGCAGCAAAGGTACCAGCCGCGTGACCACAGAGGATTCAACTGCCATCGCTGCGGAGGCGTCGGTCACATGGCCCGCGAGTGCCCTACAGGTCAGCGTGGCGGCCCACCCCGCTGCTACCAATGCAACGGGATCGGACATATCCGCTCTCAGTGTAAGGGAAACGGGGGACGGTAGGTCCTACACCGGCAAGCACCTACGAGACTGCGCTGCAAGTAGCGACCTTGGCCGCCAACAAGGAGCCTCTCCTGGAAGTGCAGATCGGGAGGACGACGATCCAGGCACTACTGGACACAGGCTCGAGTGTGAGCTTGCTTGGATTGCTGGCGGCAAAGGCAGCGGTCGAGGCGGGCGCCAATCCCAAGACACAGGAACAAGCACTCCGCCTGGCAACAGGTTGGTCTCAGTCAACGACTTCCCTCAAGTGCAAAATAAAGTGGGCCACAAGCAGCCGCAATCAACGCTTCCTGTGTGTGCCAGACTTGTGTCGGGACATTGTGCTGGGCAGAGATTTTTTAACAGCAACAGGCACCTCTTTACATGTATCGCTGGGTGGATGGACGATTGGAACCGATCCACAGTGCATGGTGCCATTTGCTAAGCGCGAGAAGGACCCAGCGACAGCACTTGCAATAGAAGATGGAGAGTCGTACCACTTGCACAGCCTGTTTGAAGAAGTGCTTGTAGTTCCAGGCATAGAGAACGTGCATCAGGCTGGCACCAGGGAACTACACCCAAGCATGAGTAAAGTTCTCGATGACTTTAGTCATCTGTTTACTACAGTTGCGGGATGTACCACCCTGGCTCAGCACCGCATTGACACGGGGGACAGTGCGCCCGTGAGATGCAAGCTACATCCAGTGAATGCGAAGAAGCAGAAGATCATCGAGGGCTGTGTGGATGGCCTCCTAGAACAGGGCCTTATAAGACGAAGCACCAGCCCGTGGACTAGCGCCCCAGTGCTCGTTGCAAAGAACTCTGGAGGCTACCGGCTCGCTGTGGACTACCGTCCGTTAAATGCACGCACCCGAGTACCTGCCTACCCAATGCCTCAAACAGACTGGCTGCTAGTGCAGTTGGGCCGAGCAATGTGGTTTTCCAGCTTTGATCTCTCCCAAGGGTTTTTCCAAATTCCTGTTTGCAAGGCTGACATAGCTAAAACGGCCTTCATTTGCCATCAAGGTACATTTGAATTTACGAGGATGCCTTTCGGGGTGGCAGGCGGTCCAGCAACTTTTCAAACCCTAATGGACCGGGTGCTGCAGGGAATCAATCACCACTTTGCTATGGCATTTTTAGATGATGTCCTTGTATACTCAGAGACACTGGAGAACCATGTTGAACATGTAAGGGAAGTACTATAACGCAATGAGGGTGCTGGCCTTACGATTGATCCAGATAAAGTAAAGGTCTGCCGTCAGTCCCTCAAGTTTTTAGGTTACATCATCTCCCCTGGGCAGTGCAGACCAGATGAGGACAAGGTGAGTGCAGTGCTGGATTATCCAAGACCCAGTACAGTTAAGCAGCTGCAAGCCTTCCTGGGACTTGCCGGCTACTATAGAAGCTTCATCCATCACTTTTCACTGACGGCAGATTCACTGACCAACCTTTTGAAGAAGAACGAGCCATGGCAGTGGGAGGAGCGCCAAGAACAGGCTTTCACTGCACTCAAGCAGGCCTTAGCTCAGGATGCTGTTATAAGCCTCCCAGATCTAAATCGACCCTTTGTGGTGGAGACAGATGCAAGTGGCATTGGCATTGCAGCTGTGCTACTGCAGGCTGGCCCTGATGGTCTGCAGCCTGTTTCCTTCATTAGCAGAGTCCTTACAGCAGCCGAGAGCCATTATACTGTCCAGGAGTGGGAATGCCTGGCAGTAGTCTGGGCAGTGGACAAGTTCAGGGCATATCTTGAATTTACGGAGTTTGAGATACACTGTGACCACTCCTCCCTGGCATGGATGTTTAATACCGACCAAGCTTCACCCAGGGTCAAGCGTTGGCTTCTTCGGCTGCAGGGCTTCAACTGCCGAATCAAGCACAGACGAGGGCTGGCAAACATACCCGCTGATGCCTTGAGTAGAGCCCCTCTCCAGTGTGAAGACAACCCAAGTGACAACCTACATGAGACGCTGTTCCCTATTGCTGCTCCAGAACCTGAAGGCAAAATTACATTTGATGAAGTAGCTGTGTCCTCGGAGGTTGACTCTTCCTTGCTGAGTGACACAACACAGCTGGTACAAGAACAGGCTCGTGATGACCGCCTCTTAAAGCTGAAGGCGGTGGTCCAAGGGACTCGGCTACCAAGCTCGGACCCTGATCATCGCCTCTTTCGCGATCTGGCGGAAACAACGGAACTGCAGCCAAGCGGATTGCTGGTTCAGCAAAGAGGCAACCAGAAGGTAGCGTGGTTACCTAATCACTTGCGGCAGCTGGCACTGAAGGTGGCCCACGACCATCCCACTGCAGGCCATGCTGGATTTTTCAAAACTCTGAGGCGTGTTGCTGCACGATTCGTCTGGCTAGGCATGCGAGCAGACATATCAAAGTATGTGCAAGGCTGTACTGCCTGTCAGCGCACAAAAGCTTGGCGCAAGAAACCAGAGGGCCTCATGAGCAGTCAGTGGGCAACATCACCCATGGAAGAGCTCAGTGTTGACATTATCGGGCCCTTGCCATCTACACCCCGGGGCCACAAATACTTGCTGGTAGTTATTGACAAATTTACGAAGTTTCCAGAGCTTTTCCTTCTACGAGCAGCAACAAGTGCAAAAATACTGGAGTGCATGGTGCAAGTCTTCTGCCGCCATGGCACACCTGTGGCCATCACCAGTGACAATGGCGAGCCCTTTGTTAGCACACTATGGCACAATCTCTTGAAACACTGGGGCATCAAAGATTGTCACACAGTGCCTTACCGGCCGGCTGGCCAAATAGTGGAGCGTCACAATGGCACAATTAAGCAGTGTCTATGGGCATACTGCTCCAACCACGAAGACTGGGACCGGCATATACCTGAGATCGCCCTTGCCATGCGTACTGCCGAGAGCGTCGTCACCGGATATACTTCAGCATTGTTGTGTTACGGCCGCGAGTTGCGCACCCCATGGGAACCTGCAAGCGACAAGGAGGACACGGAGCCTCCGAAAGCAGCACACCATGCACTTGCTGCAGAACTCCAGCGGTGCCTTGGAGAAGCCCTCCAGCATGCTCGGTCCCATCAGGCAGCTGCTTGGAAGGTGCAGAAATCCTGTTACGACCGTCATTGTCAGCCAACAACCATCAAAGAGGGTGACCTTGTGCTGCTGGATTCACATACCTTGAGTGATGCTGCCAAGGGCGTTTCGGCGAAATTGGCACCGCGGCGAAGTGGACCTTATTGTGTAGTCAAACGATTAGGTGACAATGACTTTGTTTTGAGCGATCCTGCTACAGGACGTCATCGAACTACCGCCCACGCTGATCAGCTGATGCTCTGCCACGAGCCATGGCTTCTCCCTACCAGCACAGCTTCACGATTCAAGGGGAGGGGGGGGAGAGTTGTGATGTGCAAGGGCCGGGGCAACCGAGCCCAAGACCCACGACGAGGAGCCACGGTTCTCGGAGGCCAAGCGCGGGATCGACAGTAGTTGACTGAGCGGTGAACAGGTGGCGTGAGTGCGGGGAGGACAGCGGCGCGAATGTGCGGGGAGAAAGTGAAAAGGGATCGGAGTGTGGTTGCGGGTGTTGCGGGCGCGGAAGGTTGGCGTTCGGGAAATAAAGCGGTAGTTCGGGACAACGTGTGGCCTGTCGTCGATCGTGACAGTACATAAACTATCCGTATTCGAAAATTAGCTAGTACATTCATTATTTTCAAATATCAAAACTAACTAAACAGTTCACAACAACGGACTGTTAACGGCTGGTTACTGTTCTGCATCTGCTAAACATTGTATCGATAATTGTCGGAAGTGGAGCAACGACAAAAGGTTCCAAAGAAACAAAATGGGCAGTGCAATCTCTGTTTTCTGGCTTGCGAAGGAAGCCAACATGACAACCTGTGATTTTCAGTTGTCTGTATTTAGTGGTTCTAGAAGCTAGTCATCTAGTAGTTTTATTTTTTAAGCTACAACCACTGATGTTTTTCTTGCAACAAGCTTGTTTGCATGAGTCTGTGGCCCATGTGTCCTTTAGCAGGGTTTCATTTCTTTCCCTCTAACTTCTGATCTTTTTTCAACAGCTATTCATTTGGCATTTAAGGAAAGCTTGTAATACAGCAGCCCCTCATTCTTAGAAAGCTTGTTTGCAATCAGGCTCTAGAGATGTTGAGATGTTATTCGTGCAGTTCTTTTAATGTCAATTAGTGATCTTGTGCTTAAAAGTGGTCTTAATTGTGCAATAGCTGTCTTTTTTTCACTGGCCAGTACAAGCGTGGTACCTAATTAAACTGAAATAAATATTCCTGCTGAAAATATGTGCATCTGCATTTGATTATTCGACATGCAATTCTATACTTCCTATTCATATTCAATTCTATTCAAGAAAGCTTATTTGCCGTTGCATAGTTACGACCAATCAAAAATAATAGGAAGATTGAGCCATTCTGGACTACAGGCCCTCAAGGGAGACACTACAACAGAGGAAATGTTCTTGCCATCACATGAAAGTGCAAAGAACCTTAGAAACACAACCTACACACACACACAGTGAAATCTCCATACATCAAGTCTCCTAGGAGAGCCAGAAATCACTGGTCACATTTAAATGTTGTCACGTCAGAAACATGCAAATTTGTATCAAGAACTGAATCTGACAAGAGGTATCACCAACACTTGAAAGCAGCACATCCGCAAATGCATATATTCCAAGGACAAGGACTCCACGAAATAGAACGAGAGCACGCTCCCATACGTGAAGCAGCCGTCTCCGCCTCGTGCATGCACAGCTCGCACAGAGATTACATCTGCAACACTAAGTGAGTGTGTGCCCGGCTGCACGTCCGCGCATCACGCCAAGATACCCCGACAGTGAGTGAACATGCACAGTTCTGTGCACATTCCACCTGGGGTAGCATGAAATGCAATTCTGCAGGGCTACAATGACCACAACACAGCGATTCTTCGGCAAGTGCCCACTGTGCCACGTGTGGCAACGTGCTTCTTCAGAGTGCAGATAACGCGCCTGGAGCGGTCACACCTAAGCGCACCAATACCGCCAGTGGCTGTCAATAAAGTGCGCAGCGAGCACTCACACCGTTCGCATATCCGAGATCGATATAGGCTTCAGGTGGCATTTATGTGAGCCTGCCTTTCACTGGCAATCTTTCCTTTAAATCCTTCACTACAGTGCAGTCCCCTTATAATGATACCACATAGGTATAAGAACATATCAGTTATAACGACGAGTTGACTTAAGAGTATCGAAGTCATGCATTGGGTCTATGATAAAAAGAACATATATAATGACATTTTACTCACCGCATATCGGATATAATGATAAAAATTTTGTGTTCCAGATGGCGTTTTCCATGCAGGATAATTGTGACATTTGCGCTGCTAAGTTCCCCTTAAAAGTACGATGCTGAGGCGGGGCAAAAAGTTTGGCTGCGCGCGTTTGCATCTGCCACCATTACTGCACAGCGCGTTCCGCCCGCATGCCGATCGCAAAAGCCACAGAAAGCATTGCGAGTTGGTGCAGCACGCCACCAGTTGGTGCCAGCTGCTTCGCCTCCCCGTCACCCATGATCGTGCTCCATGCATCCAGAGAAGAGGGAGAATGACAACAAAGAAAGAAAAGGCGAAGCGGTGCCTGTCCTTTCTACACTCTCCCAGCAAGCATGGAAATGCACCGCGGAAGCAGCCCCGAAGAAGACGGTGCCAACGACTAGACGATGGTACGGACGAAGCGCAAAGCTGTGTGGCTTGAGACGAAGCTGCAAATGTTGCAAGACTCAAAGAAGTACGAGCTTACGCAGGAGCACTGCAATCGTGACAGCTGCTTTCAGGGGCCGTGCCAATCAACGGAAAAGGTGGGCTTTGTGTGCCAGAATGAAAGCCTCCCCCGATAGTGAAACCAACAAGTGGAAGCCACTGACATTTCCGAGCTCTGGGAGTACATCGCTACTGACGATAATGAAACGAGTGATGATTCAATGGAGGAGTGTCCGAGTGCAATTAGTCCTGCCTCGTTCTGTGAAGAGATCTTCGACGGGGTGATGGTTGTTGCGACAGGCGGCAGCATTGTGCGACGAAGACGAAGACAGCAGTGGCCGTGACAACGAGACTGACAAGGGCCCGTCTTTGACACCGTCCCCGATAGAGTTGCTCATTGATGTCACGTTAGCTAAACCATTGTCGCCAGTGTTTGCGCAGCGGCTAGAAGTGATGTGCAATGCAGTTGTGAACCTGAAATTCCCTCGACAACAAATGCACACTTCCGACTATTTAACACACCGAACTCATGACACAACCTAATGCTTGACACAAAATTTACAGGTACAAATAAACATTTTATCTTCCACTGTCTACTTTCTACAACGTCAATTTTTAGCGCAAGTGGCAAACTTAATTTCGGAGCTACAAAAGTATGTTCAGTAGGCTTTCTTTTTTTTTTTTCAGCAGTCCAAATATAGTGATGATCAGTTATAATGATCAGATTTTTCTAGGGCTGTGGAAATATCAAAATTTTTTAATACGAATCAAGTAAGAATACTAAGCATAGAATATCGAATAATGATATATGCACATGCATTTATTGGGAAGCTGGTTTATTTTCACATGTTGGAACATTGCAATTAGCCCATTGTCGGTGGTAAAAAAAAAACTAGTAAACCCTTATACTAAAAGATTGTGCATTTGGCTCACGTTAGCTTTAGAAAATTGAGTAATTTCCACTAGTTGTCTGCTCTCACCACTTGTTGTGTCTTAATATACAGCATCAATTTCCCATAAACTCGGAGGCATTAGACCCTGTACCAGTTGTCACTTATTGCATTTGCTGTCAAGCAATATGCTCGGGATCGGGGGTGGAACCTGCACAAGAGTGCCCCCTCGCCGTTGGCTAAACCCTTGACCCTTGCTACTGAGAAGCTGGCTTGCCTGCACAGCTACACATCCAGTGGCAAAGCATGTTTTACAGGCAAAATTTCATCAGCAGCATGAAATTATCACGAAGTTCAGCACAAAATCAGACACGCTTTTTTAGATTCAAATGCTAATAACCACCTTTGCTCCAGAGCAGCCTGAAATATATTTGATTTGTTTCGAATATTTGTATTCAATCAAATATTCGAAAATGTTCAAATACCTAGTTTCTGACACTGGAAAAAACGCCGAGAGCCAGTGGGGCTATACTAATCCAGGTACAACCGAATTAGGAAGACCCACTAAACTTCAACAAGACACTCCCTCAGCAAAACAGGAATTGGCCTGCCTGGTGCAGTATTCGGCCACTCCCTCCCAAATGACTCGTTTGACTGACCAATGGCCCTGGCCCTCAGTCCCCAACCGCTGTGGAGCACCTGACCAAGGCGGCAGTCAGAGCTGTACCACAGCAGAGGGTGCTAAGAATCTCTGGACAAGGACAGGCCACCAATGGAAACTGACCCTGGCAATGTTTACACCCGAACCTTCTCAAGTGAGGCTAGCTTAGCAGGACTCTTTGAGGAACTATCAGGCATTGTTTGGGATATCAATTGCCTTAGTAAGTTTACAACTGGTGAGGCTTATACAGTGCTGACAAATGGCCACGTCTTCTGCTATAGAGGACTACCAGATAAGAAGGAGTTTGGAGTAGGATTCCTAATCCATAAGAACATAGCGAGCAGCATTGATGAATTCTACAGCCTTAATGACAGGGTAGCAGTAGCCGTAATAAAGCTGAATAGAAGGTATAAAATAAAGGCAGTACAAACCTACGCTCCAACCTCCAGTCCCAATGATGAAGAAAACAGTTTTATGAAGATGTTGAATTAGTGATGCGAAAACTGCAAACTCCGTACAGTGTAGTCACGGGTGACTTCAATGCAAAAGTGAGAAAAAGGCAGGCTGGTGAACAAGCAATTGGCAACTATGCCATCGGATAGCATGAAAAAAGAGAATATGTGCCAGAAGCGATGTGCCAAGACAAGGTGGCAGACACGGAATGCCCTTTAAACCGCAGGCATCGGCTAGTACATGTGCCGTTTCTGTCTCCTGCCTTTCCTTATGGCTGGTCTCGCAACATGTGGGGCCATAATGTCAAAATGTTTTAAGGCCCAGGTCTTTCGTGAACGTCCCAACAAAGTCGGCACCGAACTTGAATCACCACAACCTCTATTACCACGCAGCAATGCTTTGCTACATCACGTAAACTGCTGATCTTAAATCACCTTAATGCTTCTCGAATGTCTTAGTCTGGACGGGCCGGTCTGATACCGACGTACACGTGCCTTTCTGTGCACATGTCTGGCACGTTCAAGAAAGAAAAGATATAACGCAAATCCAACACACATCTTGGAATCTATGTGAAGTGATGCTTTCATGAAGCGGTTAACCAAATGCTATAACACTGGCCCCAATTCATTCTAAGGGAACAGGCGTGCACTCGTGCTACGTAACGTGACATACGTGGCGATCGTCTCCACGAGCTAGCTGGCACTGGTTCGATGGAGGCGCTCGTGCATCGGGCTGCTGTGCAAGGGGAGCGAGCTTTGGTCCCATTGACGCAATGCAACAGGTTCCTTTTTTTTAAACTGTGACATAATGGAACACCGGCCGAAGCCACGGCAACACACCCGGCCACAGCAAACACATCGTACCCGGCACTCAAGGCGCAGGGCCAATAGGAAACGAACACAAACCTCGTCCTCGGCACTGTTGGAGTCATCCGCGCTCTCGACCGACTGCGCAGCCTGCAGGGATCCCTTGCGACCGCCCGACACCGAGCCCGAGCGCCGCACCGGGGCCCTCTCTGCAGACTGAACATGCATGTATGAATTGAAAATTGCCGAGGTCATTCATGGTATTATTGAAACCAATGATCCACTTCCTGTTACTTTGTTTAAAATCCTACTACAAAATACAAGAGCTGCAACTAACCAGTGTTTCAATCTGCCCCCATGTCATAATCTGTATGGGAAAAGACTCGTGTAATTTAATGGCACACTTGTTTGGAATTCTCTGCCAATACATATAAAACAAGCCCGTAACTTTAGGTTTGCTGTAAGAACACTTTTTTGAAAAATACTGTGGATAAAAGTGCACCGTTTATATTTATCTTCGTGCCTAAGTTATGTATGTTAATTTTATTATTATATGTATAATGTCTGCTGTTTTGTTTGTTCGCGTGCTGCCTTTTTGTACGCTAAGTTGACTATGGACCTGGGACTAGCAAATTGCTATGGGTCCAGCAATGCTTTTGTATTTTGTAAAATATGTTTTAAATAAATAAAAAATGAATGAATGAATGAATGAATGAGGCGTCTGTTACACATACCAGGGGCTTTCACAACAAAAGGCGAGGCAAAAAAAAGGCCTCGTCGAATCTCTTCTCTAGCATCACTGATTAGGCTTACCACAACACCCAATTTCATTTTTGACGAGAGAACTCAATGTCACTGCTGTCCCAATGTCTGGCGCAATCATCTCCTCTTGCTGCCATCCTGTCAGTATCACAGTTTCTGAGCCCATGCTTTCAATTTATTTCTTGCTTCCAATTTCTTCGGCTTTCTTAGCGAAGCACCTTTTCATCAGATAGGTTCCAATCCTTTTGCGATCCCACAAGGCTCACCCAATCACGTGCCAATGCTGAAAGCATGGCCTGGCCAGTACAGTATGGCCACTGGTTTCAGAGATCCCACTCCAATCAATGTGAACCACTTTTTTGAGTGGCGAGTGGTGGTGCAAGACAGCACTTTGACAAATGAACAAAATTATCCATGGACTGACTGATGAGCAAATGATAAAACTTGGCGGCAAGCACATGATAGTGTGCTAGAAAAATGAGCTGAGTTGCGCTACACTGACATGGATTATTCTTATCTGCGCCATTTGTAAACGGCACAGATCCAGTCTAGCCCGTTCAAAAATTTTGTACACATCACCGAGCACCCTGCAATTTTTCAACTTGATTTGGTGATTTGATCTGCTGTTGCACATATGACATGAATGTTGCTTCTGTTTGTTTACAGTGTTTTCTTTGTGGGGTCCTTAACTTGTTGTTCCTACTTTCACTGTGTGTGCCAGCGTACATGATTTTATTGCGAGAAATGAATTTTCTCAGGGCTCAACGCGGACCCTGTCCATTTCATCCTTGTCCTTGCTTGGCTCCACAAGTCTGGGTTCGAAACCCAAAAGCAAAAATTGGCTAGCACCTTAGGAAAAAAAAACAAAAACAACAACAACAAAAAAAACAGCATGCCCACCTTAACAGTCAAGACTCACAGTAGCACCCCCAACATTGAGCAGTGAAATATCCAACTTTAAACTTTAAACTTTCAACAAACATACCTGCTAACCCATAAACTTTGAAATTTGTAAAATCCTGCAGTTGCAACATTGGGAGAAAGGTTGCGTGATTTCTTTCTTTCTTTTTTTAATAAAACTTCCTCTGAACATGCCCTGTGTTTGACGGACACATAGGCACTCTATTAATGATCATTTAGCTTTAGACGCGTTCAGGATCGCCAGTCCACTTGTAGAGTCTGTGAAGGAGCATGTTTACCTAGGTAAATTACACACAGGGAACCCTGATCATGAGAAGGAAAGTTGTATAAGAATAAAGATGGGTTGTAGCACATTCGGCAGACATTGTCAGATCCTGACTGGAAGCTTACCATTATCATTGAAAAGAAAGGTGTACAATCAATGTATGCTACCGGTGATGACATATGGGGCAGAAACTTGGCGACTGACAAAGAAGCTCAAAAACAAGTTAAGGACCACGCAAAGAGTGATACCAGTCCTTCGCCAAACAAGGCTGAGCAGATTCTGCTGCAGGAATGCGGCACCTGCTTAGTGCATCCGCTAGGATGTTGGCCCGTCCTTTACGATGCCTTACGGTACACCTGAACCCTTGTAATCTCAACACCCAACGTCACACTCTGCACGATGTCTCCCCAGTTGTGAACATCCAAGCAAATGATGCATGGTCACAATGCACCTCAAATGATGTGAATTCTACATCCAGTCGGAATCTATCGATAGCCCACACCACAGCGAGGCATTCCACTTCTTGGGACAGTATACAGTAAATCCTCGTTAAACCATACTCGCTTAAACGGTAGTTTTGTTTTAAAAATAGTAATGTCAAATCCCCGACTCAGCGTCCATTGAACATAATGTGTTGTGTATCCTCATAAACCGTACCAGCTTATTGCGTACGTGTCAGTTAACACGTAGTGTTCCCGCTTTTCGTCGCGCAAACATGGCGGTGCGTCGTCTTCATCAGGTGGCCCGATAGAACAACAAGCCTCAAAGATCGGAACAACAGCCTCCAAGCGCCCTGTGCGTTTGTGTATGAAGCCCCATCAACATCAACATCATTATGGCTCTGTGCCAGAGAGCGTTGTGGCATCATGCAAGCGAGGACTCGCGTCATGCCAAAGCTCGGATAAAAAAGACACCGGGTGCTCAGCATAGAAGAAAAATTAGACATTGTTTGTGCTGTTGAATGTGACACAAAGAAGTCGGGGCTGGCAGACGGCAGGGATCTGCTGTTGACTACGGTGTGTGCCATTTGGAATGCGAAGAAATTGCTCGGAAGCGCTGCTGCAACTGCGAAGAGATGTTCTCTACGAGGTTCAACTTTTCGCCATCGTTGCCTCTGTTGACACCGAAGTATGGACTAGCAACAGCCTGGATGATTCAGGCCCGACAGCGGCAGAAGCTGCGCGTTACGTCAGCCTCACGAATGCGATCGTTGCAACGAGAACAGCACCCCGCAATGAAAAAGGCGCCCCACGACTTCTGCAGCACTACCGCACGCGTGCACGGAGCATGCATAACGCCAATGAGAAACCTGCCAAGCAAGTGTTTGCCGAGAAGAGGGGGCTGGCTGAAAAGCTGGCACGTAACTTCAGTAAGTTTGGGGCCGCTGTCATCGCTGCTAGGCCGCGGCAGAATTAAACGAAAATAACACCTTTGTCACGCGAAGTGAATAAATACTGCATGTTTTTTTACCCTTTCATCGCACTCTCTCCCGAGTTCCGTTTTTAACAGGTAAGTGGGTGATCTTGTGCTATTTCGGTTAAACAGTACTGCCATTTAGTATGTACTTTTTCAGAGCTCCAGCTAACTAAGGTTTAACGAAGTTTCACTGTAGTTCTTTTCAGCAGCACTGAGGGTGCTGCTTATAAATGACACAGGCCTGTGTTCACCTTCGCTTTCCTTCAACAACACTGCCGATATGCCAGTGCCACTGGCATCTGTTTCAATCACAAAGGGCCCCGTTCAGGTCAGGCAATACCATAGCCACCTCTCCTGCCAGCATTAGCCTCAGTCTCGAATGCTGTCGAACGCTCGGCAACCTAAACCCAATGGGCTCCTTTCTTGAGGAGAGCTGTCAGGGGTCTGACTTTGTCAGAAAACCAGGAGCAAAATTTCTGTAGTATCCCAAAAGGCCCAAAAACATTTGGAGCTCCTTGACTGCTTTAGGGCATGGGAATCCTGCAACCGCTCGCAACTTGTCTGGGTCAGGTTGACATTTGCCTGGAGAGATTACATGTCCAAGGAACTTTAATGCCTGTTCACAGCATGTACCTTTGCTGGGTTTGATTGTCAGACCTGCAGAGCCAATTCTTCACAGTACCTCATCGATATGTTCTAGGTGGTCCTCAAAAGTTTCTGAATAAATGAGCACATTGTTAGGAAATGCCATGCAGTAGCTTTGTTTTATGCCTTCTAACACTTTGTCCATGAGAGACTGCAATCTTGCCGGCCCACCTGCTAGCCCAAATGGCATTTGCTTAAATCAAAACACTCCTCTGTGGCACAGGAATGCAGTCTTCGGTACATCTTCGGGAGCAACCGACAGCTGAAAGAAGCCCTGAGCAAGGTCGAGGCTCGTGAACCCCCTAGTGCAGCCGAGCTGACCCAGTACCCAGCCTGTGCAGGGCATGGGATATATTGACACAATTCTGATTGCACTTAAGGGCCTGTAGTCGACCGCAAGGCAATATCCTCCAGTTTTCTTCTTTGCTAATACAGGGGCACTGGCCCAGGAACTGGAGCAGGGCTCAATGAGGTCTTGGTCCAGCAAATCTTGGATACACCCATCAAGAATTTCTCTCTTTAACTGGGCGAAGCTTGCGTCTAACTGGTGGGTCTATTTTGTGAACCACCAGGGACGTGCAATCTGATACAGTGGTAAAAATGTGGTCATGGTCTGCAAGGACGTTATCAAGTTTCTGCTTCTGCTCCTCTCGAAGGTTCTCTAGACTACACTCGCCACTGTCAGTGGTATTGTGGCGTACACCATGCATATCTGCAAAAAGTGCCTGTAGGGAGCTGGCCACATTTTCATTGGGCTCTTGACCTTGCTTGTTGCATTGGAACGCTATCTTACAGACTGACAGGGGTCGGTGTCCAGCATCCGACGCACATGGCCGCTTCGGTGCCTTTTTAAATTTGACGAGCCCATATGGGTCAAAGGGTAGTGACCATCCACCTAAGGCCCATGTGGAGAGAAACACCTGCATCCCCAAGAAAATCCCGCCCAAGGACAACGTCGTGACACAGCTCTGGCAAGAGAAGAAAACGCTGCTTCCTGGATCCTACTGGACCCTAGCAAACCGATTGTGCAGTTTCTGACCAGCCCTGAGCGAGCCTGAGGGTTCGTCCTTCTTCCCTGAAGGTGGTTCCCACGCACTTGGCTGCTGCGAGGGCACGGCTACGTATTAAGCTCACGCTTGCCCCAGTGTCCATGAGTGCATAAAGGACACTGTCACCAATTAACAGTACAAGCAGTGGTTCTTTATTCCTGGCTGTTGAGAGCACTTGCAGGGATGCTGCATAGCCGTCGGCTGGAGAAACGGCTACGCTCATCCATTTCCCAGGCAATCTGCTTGTAGGCGTCCCAGTGTTCGGCGTGCGAGCGAACGGCACAGGTTAGGGGTTCCACTCCGGGTCTCCAGCGTGAAACGTCGTTGACCGTGGACACTCAGAAGCCGAAACTGCCGCAGGCTGCAGCTGCCACTCTCGTTGCTGGGCCGGGAGGGTTTGGACGAATGGATGAATGGATGGACGTTGGATGAATGGACGAAGGCCAAATCAGTTGCTGCTTGTGCAATACGTGGTGGTGGCAGAGGCACATAGCGCAGGTGATGTCAAGCACATTCCATGATAGAGCCGGCCGCCTTCGCCATTTCTTGCCGGCTTGCAAAGCTCATGTTGGCTGTTAGGTCTTGGAATGTCGGATGCATTTGTCTCCGTACGCCTTCCACCTTTTTGGCATCTCAAACAGGCTCCGCTATACGGTCATACTATTCAGCAATGACATGACATGCGCTGATCTGGCTCTGCTTTTAGTTTAAACTTGCAGTCAACAGTGGTATACTCCACCATAAATTCGGACACGAAGGACTGCCAGTCGGGGTTGCGCACCTGAGAAGCGGCAGCATTGTTTGGCTGACCCCTCCAACGCTGCTGGAAGCAACTGCAAATGGCAATAAGGGGGGGGGGGGGGCACACACTGTTGCGTACCGTCCCGTGCCTGCGACTCTACGCCGCCTGGCGTCGGCCCGGTACCCTCACAAGTGGCCTCGCCTGTTTGGTGCCATTACGATAACGACACGCTATGGGCCACGCTGCACGCCGATACGACACAGGTTAAAGTAGCAACGTCACTCGTGTACTTCAGTTGGCTACTGCCGCGGTTAGCAGCGGCTGCGATACTGACTTTTCTAGATGGCACTAGCTATCCACCATATCTCATTTTAAATTACAACCTGGCGCGTTTTTTCAAAATTTTCGAATCCAAGCTGACCCTAGAGTTTGGCATATGATTATTCGAAAAAAAAAAAAAGGACTATTGGCGTAGATTTGAATAAATACGGTAAGCGAGAGAAGCAGACAACCTAGGCACTGGTTCTCTACATTCTGCATAGTACGTCACTTTCGGCGACTGGTAATGGAGTTTTTTTGGTTTTTGTATGAAAAAGATCAATTTGTGCGAGCGTTTTGTGAAGCACCCACTTGTATTTAAGACGTAAAATTTTCCACAGAGGCTACAGTACGGCCAAATTAGCTGAAACTGGGCTTTTTATGTGGTCAAAAATTTAATTACAGTTGGCTTTTAAGTTAACTTTTCAAAAAGATGTGGCAGCTATGAGTGAAATGGGGGCAAGTAAATAAAACAACAACGAATGCCAATTTCAGCTTTTTGAATGGCATTCAGATGATGTCGCGGGTATATATTTCTTAAAACATTTCGCAGTATGAACACATGGCTATGTGACGTGGTAACCAGTTCCAGTGTAGTGGTAGATGAAAAACAATCTGACCGGTCCCACCAAATCCCGCCACTTGCCTTCTGCATGTTGGCCAGGGTAAGAATGGGCGCCGTCGACGGTGTCACCGACGGGGTGCCCGGTGCCGCAGCAGGCAGCGCCACACTCGGGTCTAAGCAGAGGTACGTGAGCAGGTTGCGCACAATCTTGCCAGTCGGGCATGGGGTACGATCCACACAGCTGCTCATCAGGTGCACCAGGCTGTCTGCCGACTCCCCCTGCACCACAACCGGGGTGGCAGAACGTCGGTCTACACCATCGCAACAAACTGTGGACTACGTAGAAAAGCCTAATTACAGACTACGCAGACATAGAGCAGCCTTTGTGCAAGTACGTCCAGCTTGAGCAGATGGAGACGGAGCAAGGAATGAGACACATCGCTGCAATGCCCATCTCGTTACTTGCTCTGTCTGCTCGCATCATACGCACCTGCAATTTTGCGCAAACTAGCCTATAAAAAACATTTCAGCTGTGTGCAACAGTTTACACTTAACATGCGGAGTGAACATGTCACAAAAGCTAGCGAAAATAGACATTTCTGACAGCGGAAGAAGCGTTGCCATTACCACACGCCCTACAGAATCTAGAATCTTGAGAACCACTATGGCTCTTTGACAGGATCCTCAAGATCCAACGGCCTTTGCAGACCTGGAGTTTCCTAGAAAAAATTATTAGAAGGAAGAATAGTGCTGCAGTCATTCGGCTTCCATGGATTGATGTGTGACACAAGGATTATCTTTGTGCCTGTAGCTTGAGACTTCTAAATTTTCAAGAAATCATAGATTTATAAATTCAACAAAGCATTTCAGTCGCTGCACACATACATAATTATTGTGATCTGTTGCAACTGCAACATCTTATTGAAAATTACTAACGTGCAAAGGTGCACAGCCGCTTCAAGGCACAAGAAATGGGTTTGGGAGCATGCTTGACCTGCCCATCATAAAGACCGAACACTGCCGTGCACTGTTTACATTATGCTGCAATAAAACTTGACGTGCACGTAAAATACATGTGCAGTCGCCGACCGATACGTCGGACACCGATAATCCGGACGCAGACGGCTTTGCGGCACCGCCAATGGCCCCATAGACTTAACGTGTAAAGACGACCGTTATTTCAGACAGCTACCAGCTCTACGTTCGATTATCCAAACTCCGTCCTTGGCTGCAGCGTACGCCAACTCTGCCGCTGTTATGTCCTTTGGCAATCTCGACGAGACGTCAAGCATGGCGCCTCAGAGGCGTGAGACACCAAGTATGGCCTCAGAGATTACCCATTAGGTGGCAAGCCTAGAGGCCTTGTCTTGGTCGCAGCACTATGCCTCAGAGATCTAAATGCAAATGCCAATCTTGAAGGCTTTGCCTGAATTATAGGTCGCATCAACATCACAATTATCACATCCTATTCTGGCAACTCTGCATATGACCTGCTTTCGCCATTCTGGTTGTTGAGTTTGCCTTTCGGAGAGCGTTCCACCATTCTGTGCTTGTTTGTTTAGTGTGCGTTCCAGACAGCGCTCTGTTTGCTACAAGAAGCATTTCTCCTGACGTTATCGACAGTGAACGTCAAATAGCACCAAGGGTGCGGTGCCCTCGCAGTCTGACTGAGTCTTGAGTCGCAGTCCGAATGAGCCCGACTGTGCAACTGAAGTGCCTGAACTGCCGCCCACCATAACGAGCTCAAAGGTGGACATCATTGATGACCTGCTAGGCTGCGGTGCGCCGACTTTTGCCACTGTTAGATTTGAAGACTTCGCAGGCATCAACAGCGCAGTGTTGTCGTGTGCCGAACTGAATGATGACAAAATATTTGAGCAAGTTCTTGCACTCTCAAGCAGCGATGACTCAGACGATGATGTGTCGTGTGCTCAGAAGCCTTCACATGCGGATCTGACTCGAGCCTTTGCAGTCCTTGCATTGGCGTACAGCGACCGCACAAGTCTGGCAGGAATACAGGCGTACTTGGTCGCACGTAAGTGGAAGTATGTGCAGCAATGAATTGACCACTTATTCCTTGCACAGGGGCCTTAAAACGTAAATAAAATCATCTTTTTCGGATACATTCATTTTTTTCAGACATTCAATAGTTCGAACTTATTTACGTTCCCCGTGGATTCCGAATTATCGGTCGCCAACTGTACTCACATGGAATATAGTACACATACACGACTACTCTGTAATTTGAGCCAGTTTGACAGGCTAGAATAATCTGCCGAGTATTTTAGCCCGAGTCCCAGAAATTTCTAAAGATTTCCCTAGTAGAAAAAGTGAAGCACACTGTGTGTATTTGTTAACAAGCAACTACAATCTCATTACTACGAACACCACATTAACAAACTTTTCAGATTAATGAACTTTCTAAAAACCCCTGCTGACTTCTTATAGTTTGAATGTAAAGATATTTCAGTACTATGAGCTTCACAATTTGAACTTTTCAGAACAACAATAGTTATTGGGTTTCCGTGTCGTGTGAACAATGCCTCAGTAGTACAAACTAATATTCCGAAATCTGGTGATTATTTCAGCTTTATTATCTGACTCTCTTCATGTCATCGTCACACCTTTTATGCAAACTGACTGGACCAAGTTGTCAAGTGGGTGTCTAAGTATGTGCTCATGGTCATAATGCCTGTGCATCATTGCATCATTTTCATTCTAGTTCTGTTATCCAGCTCTTGTCATGCTGTCATCGTCATAGTCAGCATGCATTCATTGTCACACCGCCATCGTAATACCATCGTGATCCTCCAAATGTAATCATTCCAGCTTTGTCATCTTACTCTAGTCAGGCCACCATTCTCGCATTGCGAGGACCATTGACGTAATGCGATTTCTGCCCAGTGCTCTGAATGTCAACGTGAGGAAATTAAGAAAAGTGCAGGTGAACGGCAGGAGTAACTATGCCTCTCTTGTGGAGCTTGAAGTGCGTGGCAATGTACAGTGCCAAGGCTGGTCCATGCCAGAGACTTGTGGCGAGTCTCTGTAACCTATCGCCTGGGGGCAAGGTGTTGATTATTTCACTCACAAATTAAGTCGACCGTTTCCATTCCAACCGACTTACAATCAAGGGCATTCACCAGGGCAAACTTCACCAGGTTATTCCCTAGGCGGTGAACTCAGACCAAAGTTTGAAATGGCCGGGGGTTGTAGCGGACCCTTATATTCCAGCCATGGAGGCCTCAGCATGGAATGATGTCCCTGAGCTCAGACTATTGTGAAGTGGCCGGGGATCGTGGTGGACCCTTGTAATCCTGCGTCAGGGAGGCCTTAGCATGGAATGAGTGAATTAACCAGACCAGCCTGAAGTGGCTGGGGGGCTTGGCGGACCCCTGTGATCTAGCTGCACAGAGGCCTCAGCATGGAATGGCGTCCTTGAGAGAGTTCATAACCGTACTGTTAGGGCCGGGGGAGGGTTGTGCGCGCCTGTAATCCAGCCTATTGGAGGCCACAGTGCGGAAGGCGGTCCATCTCGTAAGTCGGTCAGGGGAAAGGCCGGCGACCATTCATGGTCCAGAGGTGCCTGAACGATGCGGATTGTGGCGTGTCCGTGTAATCCAGCCTGGGTGGAGTCGCGGCCTCTGGATCTGAGCTCTCCCCACCTTCTAGGGGTGCGTCACGGGCAACGTGCGAGTGGAGTCGGATGCTCGCACGGCTAATCGGGGGAGCTCTTGCCGCTGCCTGGAGTTGGAGGGCTGCGGTCACAGAGAGGGGGAAAATACGGAGCCCTGATATGTTTCAGCACCCAGCAAAACGCGCAGGATGTCTACCCCCTCCTGCTATCCCGATGCAGGGAATTTTCACTGAGGAATGTTAATGGTGCAGCAAACTTGGTTCACTGGGTCAGCATGAAAGGTGTGAACCTTTCATGCTGACCCAGTGAACCAAGTTGACTAACAGTTTGGGCTACTAGGTATTTGGTAGCAGTTGTTATGCCGTCATGGTAGTTTCAGAGTTGTCCTTCCAGCTTCGCCATCCGACCCTGTTCATGCCGTCATTGTAATCCCATTGTCCTCATACCACTACGATACCATGGTCGTCATTGCATTTTTATTCTAGCTTCGTCATCAGACCCTCGTCATGCCATCATTGTCATAAAGTGATCGCCGCACCTACAGTCATCACCGTACCTTCATTGTCATACCATCACCATGTTGCTGTCGTGTTTGTTTAATCGTCCACATTTTAGCTTTGTCATCTGACTCTTGTCATGTCCCCTTCGCTGTCACGCCATTATCGTCATACCATCTTTAGTGCTCTTTCGATGACATTCCCCCTTTGTCATTCTACCCCTGTCACTGAGCTGTCGTCATGCTCTTTGCCAACCTTGGCAAGTGAGTGCGAAAGCAAAGTGGGCCAATACTGAGGAACAGTGCATGTGCACATAACTGAAGCAATGGAAGTCTCAAAATGACCACTTGAGACAGCTCTTTATCAATACAGTGGAATCTTTATGATACGAATCTCACTGGGTCACGAAAAATATTCGCATTAGCCAAAATTCGTATCATCATAGCAATTCAAACTAGCTAAATTAAAGAGTCAGAGGTGAACTCACTCAGGCACGTGTATGTAAAAAGCATTTATTTCTTGAAGAAAAAGTCTCTAATGTCCTTCTGCTTGTTTTTCTTTGTCAGGTCAATTAGCAGACTTTGTTCAAATCCATAAAAATGCGTGCACATGTTGTCGCTGATTTCATCCGCGGCCATAGCACGCCTCAGAACTTCAAGCGCATCCAGTGTTCCAGCCGCCGGTGGTGGTCCTTCACCGTCGCCCACGTCTAAGAGAAGCACAAAAGCAACAAAAGTGCCACCGCTTCAAACTCTTCACGCCCAGTCGCGGCCTCTGCGCTGTCCGGTGCCGCGTCTGTGCCTCCGCACCAAAAGAGAGAGGGAGAAATGGCGTGACTGCGCGCTGTTCTCTTTCACTGCCGTCAGTGGGGCTCATGCTCGCGGTCGCGCCTGTACGTGCGCTGAAATCTCTCCTCCGCGCAGCGACGCAACTTCCTCCCCTCCTTAGCAACCGGCACGCCGGTGGGGGGCGCTGCTGTGCATAGCAACCGTGACGTCACGTTGCAGTCAAGTGGCATAGCTCCGAAGCGACCCAGTGATTGCGCGCCAAGCGGTTCGGGGAAGCGGCAGCGGACGCCGGATTCCCCCAACACCAAATGCCAGAAAAACAAGGAGCGAATGTGCATGCGACGACTGAACATGTCACCAGATGCAAAAGCAAGGGAGGCAAAACGGAAACGCCAACAGCGACTGATTAGATCGCCAGGTGCCAAAGGCAGGGAAGTAGAACGAAAGGGCAGCAGCCACAGGCGATATCGCCGAACACCAAAGCAAATGAATTGGAGCGCAGACGGCAGCAGCGACTGGCCATTTCACCGAACAGCAAAGCCAGGGAAGCGGAGCGCAGACGGCAGCAGCGTCTGTCTTTTGCCAAGCACACTTTATAATTTCCAATGTTTCTTCGGTAATTTTCGTATCAACCAATGCGGGTCGAATATTGATTCGTAACAACCGTTCTCTAGCACGTTGCTAAGTAATGGGGCAGGCCAGGACCACAGAAAAATTCGTATCATCCAGAAATTCGTATTAGCCGTAATTGTATCATCGAGATTCCACTGTACAATGTATTGCTACATTGCGTCAATGCCAATTGCATTACCATTGACAGTCATTGTGAGATGGCTTTCTTTTTCCTCTTCTAACTCCTAATCTCAACACTGTTTCCACAATCGCCTCCTGGTTACAATAATGAAACACTAGACAGCAATGCAGCAGCATGTCCCAATGCCCTCATATTTATTACAGTAAAACCTCGTTAAACCGTATCCGCTTAAACAGCACTTTCGTTTTAGAAGTAGTGAAGTCAAATTCCCGACTCAGCAGCCATTGAACATAATGTGTTTTGTAACCGCATAAACCGTACCAGCTTACTGCGTATGTATCGGTTAGCACATAGTGTTTCAACTTTTCGTTGTGCAAACACTGCGGTGTGTCGTCTTCATCAGGCGGCCCAGCAGAACAACAAGCCTCAGAGATCAGCACAACGGCCTCTAAGCACCCTGTGCATTTGAGCGTGAAGTCTCATCAACATCAACATCATTCGGTGCCGTGCCAGAGAGCATTGTGGCGTCGTGCAAGCGAGAACTCGCGTCATGCTGAAACTCAGAAAAAAAAAAGACGTCGGGTGCTCAGAATAGAATAAAAATTAGACGTCGTTCGTGCTATCGAACGCGACCCGAAAAGTCGGCACTGGCACGCGACATGGGCCTACTGTCGACTACGGTGTGTGGCATTTAGAATGCGAAGAAGTTGCTTGGCAGCCCTGCTGCAACCGCGAAGAGATGTCGGCTACGAGGTTGGACTTTTTGCCATCGTTGCCTCTGTAGTTGCAGAAGTGTCGACTAGCGACAGTGATGACGACGGCACAGAAAGCGACAGCATGGGCGATTCAGGCCCGACAGTGGCAGAAGCGGTACGTCAGCCATATGAATGCAATCGTCGCGACAAGAACAGCACCCCTCAATAAAAAAGGCACCCCGTGACTTCTGCAGCGCTACTGTGTGCGTGCACGGAGAATACGTAACACCAATGAGGAATCTGCCATGCGAGTGTTTGCCGAGAAGAGGGGGCTGGCTGAAATGCTGGCTCGCAGCTTCAGCAAGTTTGAGGCAGCTGTCGTCTCTGCTGGGCCACCGCAGCATCAAACAAAAATAGCATGTTTGTCGCGCGAAGTGAATAAATACTAAAAAAGAAGGATGGCTCATGGCACTTTTACGTGGATTATCGGCACCTTAACAAAGTTACCAAAAAGGACGTGTATCCCCTACCTCGGATTGATGACACCCTTGACTGCCTCCACGGTGCTGGCTACTTCTTCTCTATTGACCTTCGCTCCGGCTACTGGCAGATTGCCGTGGACGATCTCAACCGCGAGAAGACTGCCTTTATAACACCCAACAGTCTTTATCAATTCGAAGTAATGCCGTTCAGTCTATGCAACATTCCTGCCACTTTTGAACACGATGGACTCCCTTCTTCCCGGTTTCAAATGGTCCACGTGCCTGTGCTACTTGGACGACATTAGAGTATTCTCCCCAACGTTCGCTACGCACCTCGAGTGCCTCTCACCAGTCCTGGACGTTTTTCGTCAAGCCGGTCTGCAATTCCATGCTTCGAAGTACCAATTCGGCCGTCGCAAGATTACCGTCCTTGGGCATCTCGTTGACGCGAACGGAGTGCAACCGGACCCAGGCAAGATCCACGCTGTTACGCACTTCCCTGTTCCGAAGTGTGTCAAGGATGTGCGCAGCTTCATCAGCCTTTGTTCCATGCCGTGAAAAATTTCGCGGCCATAGCACGACCACTAACCGAGCTTTTGAAAAAAAGACGCCCCTTTTCAGTGGGACGATAACGAGGCCTCTGCATTCTCGCTTCTAATCGGCCTTCTCACAACGCCTCCCGTTCTGGCCCATTTCGATCCTTCTGCATCTACCAAGTCCGTACTGATGCCAGCGGTCACGAAACTGGCGCAGTACTGGCACAACGCCAGCGCGGCAACGACCGTTTTATCGCTTACGGCAACAGGCTCCTCTCACCCTCGGAGCGCAACTATTTCATCACTGAGCGTGAGTGTCTGGCCCTAGTTTGGGCGGTTGCGAAGTTCTGCCCATACTTATATGGCCGACCCTTTTCCGTTGTCCCAGACCATCACGCACTTTGCTGGTTATGCTCACTGAAAGATCCTACAGGAAGACTTGGTCGCTGGGCCCTACGCCTCCAAGAATATTCGTATACTTTCACCTACAAATCTGGCCGCCTACACAAGGACGCTGACTGCCTGTCTCGCTACACAGTAGACGAGCCTGACGACGCCGACAGTAGTACCGCCAACGGCATTTTCTCTGTGTCTGCCTTCGCTAACATCGCCGATGAGCAGTACCGAGACCTATCGCTGCGAGCACTCGTCGAGCGTCTGCGCTCTACACCTAACGACGCATCAGTTCGCCGATATGTTCTCCAGGGCGGCATTCTGTACCGAAGGAACTTCCTCCCTGACGGCTCTGGTCTTCTTGTCGTGCCAAAACATCTACGACAGACTGTGCTCTTTGAGATGCATGACGCACCCACTGCCGGACACCTTGAGGTAACCCGCACATATGACAGCGTCCGCTGCCGCTTCTATTGGCCTGGTCTCGTTCGCTCCGTCCGACGCTATGTTGCTGCCTGTGATCCCTGCCAGCATTGGAAAAGACCTCAGGTGCTACCTGCCGGTCATCTCCAGCCGATCACCGTCCCTGTGGAACCGTTTTTTCGTGTTGAATTAGACCTCCTCGGTCCCTTCCCCACGTCATCCACTGGAAACAAATGGCTCGCCGTCGCAACTGATTACGCCACCCCATACGCTATCATGCGAGCTCTCCCTAACAGTTGCACCACTGACGTCGCGGACTTTCTCTTGCGTGACATTATCTAAGTGCATGGCACCCCGCGACAGCTGCTTACTGACCATGGTCGTAACTTCCTCTCCAAAGTTATCGCCGACATTGTGCGTTCCTGCTCTATTCAACACAAGCTCACTACCTCACACCATCCTCAAACCAATGGCCTGACAGAGCGGTTAAACCGTACTCTTACCGACATGCTGTCTAAGTACGTTTCCAAGGACCACCATGACTGGGACATTGCCCTTCCTTAAGTCACATTTGCATATAATTCTTCCCGGCATAACACCGCCGGATTTTCTCCATTTTACCTACGGTACGGTCGCAAACCAACCTTGCCCCTTGACACAGCCCTTTCTCCTGCTGCGATCTCAACAAGCGAGTATGTGCACGTCGCCATCGCCCTCGCCGACCATGCATGCTAGCTTGCCGGTGCTCGACTGACGGCCTCGCAAATTACTCGGTAGCGTCAGTACAACACCCGCCTCCGTGACGTACAGTTTTCGCCTGGTGCGCTCGTGCTCCTGTGGTCGCCCTCTCATCACGTCGGACTTTCAGAAAAGCTCCTTTCGCGATACACAGGGCCCTACCACGTGCTGCGCCAGGTGACGCCTGTGACCTGCCAAATTGCTCCTGTGAGTTCAACCTCGTCCTCTACTCTGGCATCTAGTGATGTTGTGCACGTCAGTAAGCTCAAGGCCTACTACACTGCTTCCGAGTCCGGCCTTTAGTCGGTCCGGGACGGCACTTTTGCCGCCGGGGGTAGTGCTACGGAACAGTGTTTACAATCACGAAGAGGCGAGCAGTGTGAAGACGACGATTTTGAGGCTAGCACAGGCTGTTGCCTCTTGGCCAAGTGGGGCATATTTCCTTGTAATTATACTTGTATATAGCTTTTCGTCTGCGTCTTCCTACGTAACAATATTGTCCTGATAGGTCGTAACAATATCTATCATACCACCCCTTCATAAAGAGAACCTCCTTATGAGATTTGTTCACTAGGCCCCTTGGGCTGACACAGACACCTGGCTGCAGAAGTGATTGAGGCATCATACAACAGTACAATTCTGGAAAGCATCTAGCAGCTGCATCTTTATCACTGGCTCTCTGATCCTAAGTTCTACAGCCATTGTCAGGTTAATATGACTTGAAAGGCTACTGACAGTCAGAGCCTTCATTCATTAACATGGTCAATTCTTCCAAAAGAAAAAAAAATTCCTCACTGATTGTATTGGAGCTGCTATCAATCAGGCAGCCTGCAGGTACAACACTAGAACTATATTCATGGCCACAGAGAGTTATGGACCTCACTTGGTTTGAAACCCGGGCACCAAAATAAAAGTGTGTGTCTGTGTGTGTGTGGGGGGGGGGGGGGGGGGCACTACACACCACACGCTGTAAAACAGATCGGTGAAGATGCTTATGCAATAGGTTTGGCGGCGATAGCTGTGAATGCAGTGTGCAACAACCTGCGCAGAGATTTGCTGATACCACAATAAGAAGTTGCGCGAGACGTTGTTTTCAAGAGAGACAGGTGGTGTAGGATTCGTCGGACGATCTCGCCGCTGCCACCATTTGTTAGAGTTGTTGGACGATCTACGAGCTGTAGGCCGATCTCACCGCTGCCATTCAGTTGTCAGATTTGACATTCGTAGCTGTAGGAAGGAGCTTGACTCTTCGTCGGGACTTAGGACAGCAGGATTTATTTGCAGTATTTACATTTTAAGCAAGATACATTGGCAGTCTAGCGCGACTCCCATATGGAGCCCGCAAGACTAACACACAGCAAACACCTTACGAGCACACAGCTCACTAGTACATTTCTAGCATGACAACGAGCACTCAGCTGCCGACGACGAGCACACTCTAGCAGCCGGCAATCGCTGCTTATAAGCTCTTGATTCCAAGCGAACGGAAACGTTCGTCCAGTCATCGTTCGACGTCACCGTTCGACGTCCCCGAAGATGACCCGCCCTTTTGGGGGATGAGGGCTGTCGACTTGGAGGACGATGATGACTCACATACACGTGCCGCACATACACACAGGTGAAAAGGGCCGGAGCCGACGTCAGAGGGCTTCGTAGAACTCTGCTTTGTCCCGGGCGGCGCGGCCGAGTACCACAGTACTGAGCTGACCGCGCGCCACGTGGCTGCCGGTCATCCGCAGTTCTCTGAAGTGCGCCCCGTCTGGTGGGATTGGAACACGTGCAGCGGGCTGAAAGCTGGCACGTTGCCACCCCATACGGCCATTCCTAACAGTTCCTCCATGGCCCGGAATATCTCGCCTGGCCAGTGCTGGCAACCGCTGGGCAGGAAGAGAATGGCTGGCGAGCAAGACGATGGCTTTGCTCTCTGCAACCCCTGCGTACTTGGAATGCCTTCAACCATCTTACAACAACGGGCACAGAAGAGTCGACCCGGCAACACAACACCGCTCAGCGTTCAAACTCCCGGAATTAGCTGCTAACCCACCAGGCTTCCTATCACAATTTCAATTCAAGTCACTCAACTGGGAAACCCAAATTTTGCCCCAAAATTTTGTGCCGCCAAAGCGAGCGTTCACGTTCCTCTTCAGTTCGACTAAACCCGACCGTCGCGCTGCACAAGAGTAAAGGTTTACGCAGAATTAAACCGAAGGCTCTCAAACACCAGTACACAAACATAACTTAAGCAGCCTAACTTCGCGAAAAGCCTGTTCTTATCCTATCACAGTGGCGTACTTATCTCATGTACTGCTGCCACTTAACCGTCTGGCCAACTGCACAGGTACGTAAATACAATCACGCTAGCTTTGCGGTCTCTATTCCAAACGCGTACTTGCAACGCTTACTCACATTTGTTCCTTTAATCCACACAGGACACGTTCCTTAAACAAACAACCAAACTTGCGTAAATTAAGCAACACAGAGGAACCTTTGAACAAATGTGTCTTTTACTAACTAGCTCTACGCACGCGTACTACAGAAGTCAGAATACGGCTGCCCTCAACACACACGAGCAACCCAGTCATAAACCTTCTGCTTCCTTCCGTCCGCACAGGACACGCGCTAATGGACCTAAGAGCTCTTCTCAGTGCAAATGATGCACTAACTGAAAATCTACGCGCTTAACCTTAGAAAATAAATAAACGCATAAAAAAAAGAAGGTTAACTAAAACACACGCGCGTTACCATAGGCCTCTCAACGATAACCTTTACACTCAGGTTACTTACACACATACAAAAAAAGCCTATCTACTTATTAATGAACACCTCGCGATACTACATGTTTACAAAAACGCGTCTTTCAACTCTCGGAGCTTCTCAAACAAAAACACGAACAAAGCTCATACCTTACATATTGAAAGAAATTCTTAGTCTCAAATCACGAAAATTTCCAAAATGTTCAAAAATAGAACAACACCTTTCACTTCTACGGAAGCTCTCTCCCGTACCAAGCATTTACAACTGACTCATACTTTTGAGCCGTACTCGAGGTGGTCACAGTTTGAAAGCTACTCTGGCTACCGAGGAACAACACAAGGGCTGACTCACTATCAGCTCCCCCATGACGTTAGAGTACCCTGCCAATTTTCGTCCTGGCGCACCGCTTTCAACATGACCTCGATTGACCGCATCGGTACTCCCCACCTGGTCTCGTCTTGCCACCTTGCGCTTCTTCGTACTGCACGCTGAGCTTCGAAGAGAATGACGGAACGACGAGGAATTTAACTGCCCCGTGCCCTTTGTCCGCGTTTGTGCAGAACATGCTTCGCGGTCCCCCTTTGACCGGTGGCTCGAACGTGTTTGATGCGTCAACATCGTCAGTGACGACCGCACCTTTCTTTTTCTTGCGCCCTGCCCTTTTGGGTCTTCGCCGTCTTTGGCGGCGCTACATTAGTCACCGCATTCCTATCTTTAGGGCGCTTCTTTCTGCGGCGCTTTTTCTGTGAACTCTCTATCATGTCGCCTTCTCGCGCCTCGTGCTGGCCGGTACACATTTCGTCGGCCCGGATCGGTCTCTTACTCGCACAGTCTGAGTGATTATCATTTAGATCGACTCTATCTTTGCCTCAACTGGCGGACAGCTCAACCGACTCTGGCACAATGTAGCAGGCTTTACTCAGGTTATGCAACTCGCCCTCTTGCGAACTGCCCTCTACCGCATCGCTCAGCTTACGCTGTGCATCGACACACAGCCCGTCGGTCTCGATCGCTGTCTCACGCACACAGTCCGAACGATTCCTAATTAAATCATGCATCTCTAGGCTACCTAGACTGGCGGAGAGCCACACCGATCCCTGAACAATTCAGTTGTTCTCTCGTGAGCTAATGAGCTCGCCATCCCGAGTACTACTCTCAACTGCATCGTCCAGCTGGCACTTATCTTCGGCACGCAGATCTGACTCGACATGGGTGCTCGCGTCTGTAAAGTCCGTAGTATTCTGTACCTTGCTAACGACCTCACTACCATGAGATGCAACGCACACGCGCGGTAACTGTGCCAATTTGTTCGCAGCTGGCCTAGCTGTCCCTACAGTCCTGTTGGCACAGCACCTCGTCGCTCTCACTCTGGCCTTTAACGGCCTCTGTTACCACTAAGGCATCGTTAGCTGCTAGCACTTCAGCTTCACCTGTGAACGTGCTGCTACTCTCACAGGTACTACTACTTCTCTCGGCTTTCGACTGAAATCTGCTGTCTACTTCCCCCCACTTTCGCTGCGTCCAGCCTACAGATTTCTACAGCCGCCGTTGATTTAGTTCGATTGCCTTCTCTAAACCTTGAATCTCTTCGTTCAATGCATCAATGTACTGCCTCGTTACTTCTGTTAGGCCTTCTTCCTGAGAAATTATTTTCAGTTCCTGCCTATTTTTCCTGTTCTTGCTTAAATTTTTCCTGCTCTTGCCTAATTGCTTCCTGTTCCAGTTTTTTGTTTAGAATTCGTTTACTCATTTGTTCTATGAATTTCGAGTCATTGTTACTTTCTAGAATTGTCTTACAAATTTCTTCTTCCATCAAGTCCTCCTCTACGCTTACCTCGATCTCTTCACACAACCACAACAGGTCAGCTCTCGTCAAACACATTAGGACCATGGTTGCTACTTTAAGCTTTGGCTCTGCTGTCACACAATACTTGTTGCGATACCCATACAAATCAGAATACATTAAGCTTTGGCTCTGCTGTCACACAATACTTGTTGTGATACCCACGCAAATCAGTATACAAGTAAAAGATCCCAGCGAATCAAGTCCAAAAACACAGAGAAATTGAAGCCTGGTAAATCTTACAGCCAAAACCAAACGCTTACCCACTGAAGCAGCGCCATATCACCAGTCCTTCTCTGCAGTACCCAGTCAGTTGCAAGAGGTGGTCAATCCCAAGTCGCCTCCAACTTGATCAGGATGCCGGTCGGTCACCATGTGCCAACGTCCGTCAGCTGCCGTTGCTGTCTCAGAGTCGTAGGCCGATTTACGAGCCGTAGGCAGATCTAGGAGCCGTAGGCCGATCCCACCGCTGCCAACCAGATGTAGGATTCGTCGGATGATCTCGCCGCTGCCACCATTTGTTAGAGTTGTCGACGATCTACGAGCTGTAGGCCGATCTCACCGCTGCCAATCAGTTGTCAGATTTGACAGTCGTAGCTGTAGGAAGGAGCTTGACTCTTCGTCGGGCCTTAGGACAGAAGAATTTATTTGCAGTATTTACATTTGAAGCAAGATACATTGGCAGTCTAGCGCGACTCCCATATGGAGCCCGCAAGACTAACATACAGCAAACAGCTTACGAGCACACAGCTCACTAGTACATTTCTAGCATGACAACGAGCACTCAGCTCTCGACGACGAGCACACTCTAGCAGCCAGCAATCGCTGCTTATAAGCTCTTGATTCCAAGCGAACGGAAACGTTCGTCCAGTCATCGTTCGACGTCACCGTTCGACGTCACCGAAGATGACCCGCCCTATTGGGGGATGAGGGCTGTCGACTTGGAGGACGATGATTACTCACATACACGTGCCACACATACACACAGGTGAAAAGGGCCGGAGCCGACGTCAGAGGGCTTCGTAGAACTCTGCTTTGTCCCGGGCGGCGCAGCCGAGTACCACATTCCTGAGCTGACCGTGCGCCACGTGGCTGCCGGTCATCCGCAGTTCTCTGAAGTGCGCCCCGTCTGGTGGGATTGGAACACGTGCAGCGGGCTGAAAGCTGGCACGTTGCCACCCCGTACGGCCATTCCTAACAGTGGCTATATAGTGTTCTCAATTGTGCGCGCCTCGCACCTTTGCTTGTTCACATGGGATCTAGTGGCCGGAAAACATATACGATCACAGTCTGCAGCACGGAAAGGCAGCGTGTTTCGGTTATGGCCTATTAAAAGCGTGCACTACGCTTCCGACAGCGCCATGCGCTTTGAAACAGATATATGAAGATGCTTATCGCAATAGGATTGGTGGTGATAGCTGTGAATCCTGCATACCACGAACCCAGAGAAGATTTGATCGTACTGAAATGATAAACTGAGTGTGTGCCCACGTTCTAACGCGAGACAGGCGGGCGAGTATTGCAGTGAAGCTGCCACAGTGGGCAGCTATATACTGTTCTCGATCACGTGCACTTCACGCATTTCTTGTTTACACGGGATCTAGCAGCCGTAAAACATATAGCACGATTACAGTATGGCAATGTACTGAAGGTTGGTGCTGAGAAATTTCGTTTTCGGGAATGTATCAACCGGCAAAACATCACCGTTGGGTCATTTTTCGTGCTCTTGCTTGCAAATGTTGGCGCTGGGAAAACGTAACGGGAATGTATCAATGAAGTTCCACTGCATTGCAATGGACACTCACTGTCAAAATGCTGGTACAATGAAGAGCGGCAGGTGCAGCGAGCCAATTCATCTTTGTGCTGCTTATCGCTTGAACTTGAACTAGGTGCACGAGAACAGAGTGCGCACAAAGCCATCAGGCTTCTCGGGGCGCCTAGCCTCTGAGCCCAACACAGATTACATTCCAGATAGAGCACGAGCAGCCGCACTCAGCTGCACCCCATGCACAACAGTGGCCGTCTATAATTGCTATCACAATAAAAAAGAAAGAAGAAAAAGAAAGAAGAGCTCGCAACCTAGACATAAATCGGTCCCTCTGCTCCAGCATGGGAGATGACATGGAAGAAATTAGCTTGTGGATTCTAGTCGAGCCGGAAGGAGAGAGTGTCAACGCTGCCCGCATGGACGAAGGAAAGCATAGGAGAAGCCCAAGCTAGCCTGCATCAGTTGGAGAGAGTGTGGCAGAAGTCTCGTGGTGTTTTTCGCAAGGGAGCACTGGGCCTGGTACTCTAAACGTCAACGTTGTCATGGCAACTGCGCTCCTGACGTTCTCACTGTTGCTCTAGGTGTCCGAAAAGTGAGGTAAGATTTTTTTTGGCCCATGTCTTTCTCACAGCACATGTTGTTCACGAGACAAGCCGAGTTTGGAGTGTGGTGTGTAAGCTTGAAAGCAGTGTTCAGGGTGTACGAGTGTGAGCGTCAGCCAGCAACGGAGACACTGAAGTAATCACGGCGCAGGTCTTCATTTTCTTCTTCAACGTACCATGGAAAAGCACAGGAGCGCTAAAACTGTTCCAGAAGTTTTGTAGGCTTTGTTCTGATGCATGTCAGCAGCACACACTTCCGGCGGCTCGTAGCAATGCAGATTCAAAGCTTGCACCTATCCACTCCGGCAAGCTGATTGGAGGTGCAAAGGGAGAGGGCACACCAACGTAGCTGCGCTTCCGGCTTTAAAAACGCGACTTCAAAAACGGGAAACTCACCTTCTGTCCTCCTCTAATAATGAACCAACATGAAAATTTCTTGCAGTAATATGGCCTCTACAACTTGCATTGTAAAACAAAAATTTGGAATGGGACCTGGTGAGGCGGGGCCCTTTAGGATACTAGTAACCCACAGAGAGCAAACCAAGGCAGCACGTGAGGTGCCAGCAGCTGGCCCTGCCCACCTGCAGCAGGGGGCTCTCCTCCCGGCGTATGGACTCCATCAGGGGACGGATGATCGGGTTCAGCTTCTCCGGCAACTGGTTTAGCCGCACCAGGAAAGTGGCCAGCGAAGACTGCACCCTGGAACACAAGGAGACCCGACGCTGTGTGGGCACACTTCACAATATCTAAGCACACTCTTTGCAGAAGATTCAAAGTACGAGTCTTCGCAGCAGTGCTACAGTGCATGCAAAGTGTATGAAAAAAGCAAGAAGGGACGGGACAGGATGCTGACTTTCAACTAAGCTCCCACTAAACTAGCTCCCTAGTGGCACATTCATACGTTCGTTTTTGAGTGATCTATAGCACTAACAAACGTTGTTCAAATGCTCAAAAATAGGCGCTCTGACTACATTTGGATGGTCCTGTTTTGTCACCTGATTCCAGACTAGAGCGTCAAGAAGCACTCTCAGTAGTGCTTTTGGAAGAGCCAAGAAATTTGGTTGCCTTATGGTCACATGACCCCGCCCTTTCCTGCGACCGCACTGGCCAAGGGGGACTCTAGCTGCTTTCTCTGAAATGACGACCATCACTGGCAACAATTATTATCAGCAGCCAATTAAGGCTACATTGCATAGGTTCCCCTTAGCTTTCATTTCCTTCCCTTTCACTGCTCAAAAAAAAAGAAGACATGTAGGTGTTTGGTTGGCACAGGATCTCACCTACTTGGATCCAGAGAGTCTATGCAATTGGGCTGCTCAGATATGGAGGATCGCAGTGACCATCCAAAGATGCCACAGCTCTTAACCTCGGCTAACTAGCAATCTGTCCTGCCGTCTTTTTCTATAGTACCTTGCATGTGCTCCAACCCTTCCGCAAAGAATGCATCAACAACTAGCCTGCAAGCAAAGATTATTAAACTTGATATTACGAGGTTTAACGACATAATGGGGCGACTCCAGGTTACTTTCGACCACCGGAGGTTCTCCGAGCTGCACCCAAAGCACGGTGCCCCAGCATCTCCTGCCTTCCACCTGAACTGCAATGCGGCCGCCGTGGTCAGCAATAAAGCCTGCAACCTCACGCTCACCATGGCCACAAAGCCACCCTGCCTGGCAGGTCGCTCTTGCGGAGCTGCACTGACAAGATCACCTGGCCACGTGGGACTCGCTTCACAAACTGCTTGTGGGTGCATTCACTGACATGTACTAGTATTCAGTCTGTTATAGCCAGATTTGCCTGGCCAAGTACGACAGATTCGAAAGCAAATGAAACACGAAGAGAGAACAACCAGTGGGAATAGAACAACGTGGGCCAGACCGGGGCCCTGCGTAAGTGATCGAGCAAGGGAGCATGCGCTTAATGTAAACAATATGGAGGACAGTGTGCATTCGTGCGACTTCATGTGGATGTGAGCTCCAGCAGAGTACGGGCCGAATTTATTGGCCCGTGCTGCGAGTTCGCTCTAAGCGAAGCAGCTGAATGGTATGCTCCGAGTAATCCAATTTAAAATGCGTGTGTTTGGGTCGCGACTGGAAGAAATTTTGAATAAAGTGATAATTCAAATAAAGCAGCTTCGTTAGACGAGGGTTTACTGTACTCTGGTAGTACAGTAAACTTATAAAACTAAACTAAAATGGAACAGTAGCCGGCTGCGTAAGTACAGCAGTCAAGAACTCTTGTCGTCATAAGATGAGCACTAGTTTCGAGACACAGGTACATCGATGCAGGTAGACCGGTTTCAAGGACTCTGTCCTTGTCTCATGTGCACGCAAAATCCTGAGGAAGTTTAAGCCCTCCAAACGCGGCTTGGAGCAGCGTAATAGCCCGGATGAAAGGAGTAAAAAAAAGTAGCAGTAATGCCACACGTTCATTCTCTTTCACACAGATTTAAGAAAGTAGGGGCAAGATATGCCGTCAAAGTTTTGTTGTCAGCGCCTAATAAAGTAGGGAAGCTGGGAGCAGCTGTCCAAAGAAAGAGAGAAGGTATAGGAAAGAACACAGGCTGTAAAATAAACCATGAAAAAAACGCCCGTGCCCTGTAAGATTGCTGTTCTTTACCAAATCCCTTTGTACTGCGGCCTTTCGTACATAGGGCAGAAAGGTTGATGCATTAATTTGAGGCTACCAGAGCCCCGGAATTCTTTAGACAAGAAATCTACAAACCTGCCAAAGCACTGTTTCGAATGGGAGTGTACACCATTCTTTAATGACACAAAAATCTTGTTTGTGCACAATGAAAGTGTTATAAGGGAAGTGTGGAAGCCTTCCACATAACGAGACAAGGTAGTGGGTGTGTTAGTCAGCCTTCCGCATCCTTATCTTTGAAGGAGATGGGCTTGCTGAACAGGGGTGAACAACGGCGTTAATCGCACCCGCTTCCACGTGGCAATGTTTTGGGAATGACAAGTGCTCTTTATTCACATCGAGCATGTGCGTGCGCTTGATGTAAAGCTTCAAAAAGCCATCGTGTTTTTTCCAATAAACGCAGTTGTAAGTCAGCGCCATGTGTGTCTCATCCTCTATTCTCTTGTCCGGTGTATGTCATTGCGCTGCTTTTAAACATCATGGAAAACCACCAACTCGCCCAATCTGCCGTTCTTCTTCAGCACAATATATGCAGAAAATTGACTAGTAGGCCCCTTTCTTTTCTTTTTTATTTTGTTTGCTAGAGTAATTATAGTGCCATTTTTTCCCCCCAACTTGTCAACTGAGCTTCCCACAGAATGCCTTGTATCTATGAAGAGGCAACTATGTGTGCTCCAAGGCCCGACCTGGGCAAACGGGTCATACCCCGCCCAAGACCGCAGCTACGAGCCCAGCCAGGGCCCTCCAAACATCACTTTGACTCCCCTTTTGGGTAGGCCCAGACCCGTGCTAATGAGAGCCACGCTATGTGAAGATACGGATCCTAGGAAAGAGCAGAAACATAGGAGCTTGCGAGATCTTGGAAGCGTTCAATCAAAAGGAAAGGCAACAACTGTATAAGTGACACATAAGTTAATTTGTTAAAAAGAAATGCGTCATCCACAAATGTTTTGTTAGTGTGAAGCAAGGTGTGAGCACATGCATGGTGGACATGTGTTAAGAAAAAAAGAAAAAAGATTTATAAGCTCTGCATAGATAAACAGCAGAAAGTACCGTATTTACACGATTTTAACTCGACCCCTTTTTTAAAATTTGAAAGTCTGAAGTTGGGGGGTCGACTTACAATCGAAACCAAAACATGGCCCCGCCAAAAAAAGCCATACCAACGAGACCTACAACGTAGTTACAATTTTATGTTTGTGCTATGGCCCTACCTGTATCTTGTCACTATCCCGCGTGTTTGTTCGCTTTTCGGAAGGGTTTTTCAACATTTTTGAGTCTTACAGTGCATGCAACACTCATGGGGGGGGGGGGGGGGGGGAGGTGTCGATAGTTGATAAAAGCGCCGCTGTTCCCATTTGCGGCGGCACCTTCAGAACGGCGGCGCTTGCGGGGAGTATCGATAGTTCGTGGAAGAGCAGACACCGCTCGCGGGTTTCTCTTTCTCTGTTTAAAGGCATTGGTATTGGTTTGACTAACTTCTTGACGCGCTCCACTTCGGCTACGTGCTACTTCTACGTTTCCCTAGTCGTCATGAGTGCTGCAGGCCCACTAATCTTTCGGCACTCGTTCACAGCAGCGTTCAAGAGGGCTGCCATCCTTTACGCCAAAGAAACAAATCACTGCGCAGCGAGCCGCAATTTCGATGTTTCTAAACGGGTGGTGCGAGAGTGGCGACTGCAGCGAAGCGAAATTTTCACCCTGTGGCGGCAAGTGAGAAATTTCCCACGTGCCGAAGTCTGGACGCTTTCCAGAGCTGTAGGCTAAGCTTGCGGCGTACGTCACTGAAATGCGTGATCGGTCCCTGCCATTGAAGTGCGACGTGGTCATGAAACAAGCCCGGACCTCCGCCTTAATTTTAAGGTTCTGCTCCGCCATGAGTACGAGTGGCTGGCGGCAGAAGACTGCGAAATTACGCCAACTGGACCTGTCAAAAGAGCCTCCCTGACGGCTGTGTGTCGTTGGGTGCATTTGGCGTGGGCTGCTGTTCTGCAAGATGTCCTGGTGCAGTCGTTTGCCAAATTTGAAATTTCGTTGGACCACGACGCGCTGTGGGACCGCAGCAACGATGACGATGGCAGCACTAGTGAAGATGAGTAGTCCAGTGACCATTTCAGCTACTAATAAATTTTCGTTATCGAATGCGCCCTCGGGTTTCTTTTTTTTTTTTTTTTTTTCAGTCAAGCGATATGGGGGGGTCGACTTACATTCGAGTCGACTTACAATCGTGTAAATACGGTATGCGCTTGCCCTTATGGCTTATGCCCTTCTCTTGCTGTGATAGAGTTTTTGGTACTACAGTATATTCATTACTATGAGAGACCGTCTACGAGTTTCTCCAATTTAGAAAACTGCCTTCCAAGGCACTGCAAGAAGGGCAAGGTGGGAGGATGATGCTTTGTGCATTTTCTGATGCGTCATTATAATGGGAGAGCAATTAATTATCTATTTATTGTTCAGTTAGTAATGTTCTGTTTTCACATAAAAGAATTCAATCACAGACTTCAGGCATATGCACAATTTTATTATTGACTGCATGCATTATAAGCAAACAAAATATTATTAGTTGTGCAAACAGTGAAATCTTAAAATCGAAGTGAGTATGAATATCCGGAAAAAACAGGCTTTGAATATTCAATAGAATATTTTACCACCTCTTAAGAAAGTAAAATAAAAGAACTGCCATGTTTGGCAACAAAATGCATATTTACGTTATTTGAGGAGCTCCATTAAAGAGCTTGTAAATGAGAAGAAAGGAAATGTGACTATCTGGCACACTATGGCTGCGATGGTAATTCAACGAACAAAAGGCATGTCAGCCAAGGCACGAAGAACTACAGTGCTCATTGAAAAAGTGAAGTGCATTAACATATCGTAGTGCACCTCGTTTTAATGATGACATCGCCCAAACAATGAGTACATTTGCCTAAAATCTGGATAAAAAATTCGTAGCCTGCCTAAAGCACGACATGAGTGTTTAACAACTGGAAGCAACTGCGCACAAATGATTTCCTCTATGCGCAAGTTCACAAACGTGCGAGTCTACGCAACAATCGTGGCTCTCCTGCCGTAGAACCATTTGCAAGACTGTTTGCCTCAGAATTTCCTCCTGCAGACTGCAAAAACAATTTTTGTGCCATAGTACTCAAACGAAACGAATATTTGACTTCAAATAGCGAACTCTCGAATCAAACAGTGAGAAATATTCTATTCGGATTACAAATTTTAAGAAAATTATTCTATGTACGTTGCTTGCGAAATGTGCCATGTTGGAATGCCCCGTGAAACACGGTGGTACCTTCGGCAAAGTGGTCCCTTGTAGCAGTGCGGAGTACATTCGAAGCAAAATGAAGGCACATTGACCATGCAAGGAGTTCAATTCCCCTGACGCTCAATGTCTGCTGCTTTCTCCTTGGTCACCACTTGACGGAACAGGCAAAAACAAGTTGTGTCCACAAATGTGGATATAGTGCGCCTATAACTCCAGTACGAGAGGAACTTGCATTTCTCTGCTCTTTTCTTTGTTAGAAAATTTATAACTGCACAGGGCAAATTTCCCATTATGCAGCACTTTTAAGCAAGAAAAAAGAAAAAGAAAACGTAAGAAACAGAGAAAGAAAAGGATGGTCAAGCATCGTGTTATCAGTCCACTTGCTTACCTGGTAGTTAATGAGATCTGGTCCTTCTGCATCTGCTGAGCTGTACGTAGCAGAAACTTGCGCTTCTCCTCTAGGTTCTGCACATGCACACACAATGACACGTCTTGTCAGCAAGCTCCTTCCCAAAACTTTAAACCCCTTCCCCGTGCCTCTGGCATATCAGACAGACTTATAGCCCTTAGGCCAAGTTCCACACACTCGTGACCTCATCCGAGACCAAATCAACACAAAGCTACAGCAGAACCCCCCCACCCCCTTCGAGTTCCTCAGAAACAATACTTCGTAGTCTAAGAAAAAATTTTTCTGACAGATCGAACTTCAGACCAGCACTTTGACTGTACCATTGTATGTACACCTTTGGCCCTTTAAATTTACCCTTATTCCAAATTGGTATTTTGCTACTGTCCAAGCACTCACGGACAACTAGCGCTAATCAGTGGGTTATTTAGGAACCGTTTGTCAGTTTCGGTATTAAATTGCACTTTTTTCCCCCTGCTGCATGCAGATTCTTAAAGTGACTCCAAAGAAGGGGCGTGGTCAGCGCGATGAGCACTAGTAGTTTCAAAGATGCCACCGTGCACCACTCATGCCCGGAAACATCTCATTTCGGCAGATTCTAATACATCTGCACGCAAGGCTTTGGAAGCAGCACTGACTTGAAGAAAACTCGTTCATCAGATTTTGGAATGTAGTTTTGCTTTCTTCGCCAAACTGCTTAAAGCTGTCATGCACCGGCGCAAAAATATCCTCATTGTTCGAAAGGTCACAGTTCTTATCTGCAGGGCGTTAAAATTCTTCGGTGGGGATCGTTTGCAAACGGCCGTGCAGGGAGTAGAGTTTCATAGAAAAAGACGGCCAGGAGTCTACTTCGGCACAGCGCCAGGGCTGGTCGCCAAGGGCTAACGTTTTCTTTCATATACCGAGAAATGTTTTACATGGGAAGATGATATCTGCTCAAATATTGCACAGGTGCTTTGCCATGAAAATTTACCTTCAGAACTTTTTCAAAGGCTTCTCAGTGCAGGGCAACAATTACATTGTTTATAACAAATTATATAAGAACATTCTTGTCTGAATATTTCTTTTCAAGATTTTTAATAAACATTTTGTTTGGGACTAGTACTGTAAGAAAGAAAATTCCTCCTCTTCAATTTGATACTATACACTTTACTATCAGCATAAGCTGAGATAGAAAAGAAAATACTTACTAAACAACCCAAAAGCTGCAGTTTTTCCAGCAGAAAGGAAAGCGTTAAAGGATGAGACATTTAAATACCCAAAATAAATTTTCTTCTCTATTCAAATTTGCAAAACTCATCAAGAATACGCATAATCAACGAAAAGAAAAAAAATATTTAGTGCAAAACTTTTCCAGTGTGACGGGGTGCAACAGCAGGCAGAACACTGGAAGCGGGCCTCACCCCAAGCCACCTCACGGTTCCTTTTTTTTTTCTCTTTAGAACTTGTGCACACAGGTCTCGTCACAGGAGCACCATATATGGCCCCTGCATTTGCTTTGCACCATGTGCGTGACACCCCTCTTGCACTGGTCTGTCTCCTCTGACCGTGCACTCAAAAGAAAGCGACTCGCGTGCCACAAGTCCTTTTTCCTCGTCCCGAGTTTCTGCACTAAATCAACAAATCATACTTGCTGCCGGTCACTCGGTGCTGGCTGAGGACATTTATCCAGGAACTCCATACTCCATATTGAAACTTGGCAAGGAAAAAATCTGCTTAGCGGTCTACTGCCTGCAGGCAATGCTCATTTATAAAGGATTAAAACAAGATTTTGTCCAGAGATCTTCAAGTTATAGAAACTGCGCAACATCGCTTCACAATGCCACAAAAGAATGTGTGTTGTGTTCAATAAATGTTGTGCAACTGCCAAATCAAGAGTTCTCGTACAGAAGTTACAAACCGAAGGCGACAGGAGTGAACAACGAGCTCACCTCGAGAACCTTTGGCTTCACTCGTACCTCCTGCACCAGGCCGTGGAACACTGTGGTCACTAGCTCTATCACTTGGTCCACTGTCAGTACCACACTGAAAGGAAGGCAAGAGACGCAGCTGTTTCGAGGTGACTAGTGAATGCTAAAGGTACAGTCAAACTCATTAATTGAAAGTGGTTTGAAATAAAAGACTGCGCTCGACACGCAAGGACACCTTCCGATACAGTTGAGCAGGACCCAGCTGAAAGATGCATTGCCTTAACCTATTTCTCATTAACCAATGTCCGTTGCGGCACTAAAATATTCCCAATCAAACGAAGCACATGACAGCACCACTGGCTTAATCATTCTAAGTGGGTGTACACTAAACGAAGACATTCGCTCATCATTCACAGAGGAACGGGACTGCACCAAGACAAGAATTACAATCATGTTCCAGAGGGGGGAACTTTGGCCCAGTTGGTCCGATGGTCCGACATGTTTGAAGAGGAAAAGAACCACGGCTTCAGACGGGACGTAAGACGAAGAAGTGGACAGGACAAACGGTACCGCTCGTTCTGTCCAATTTTTCGTCTCGCGTCCCATCTGAAGCTGCGGGTCTATTCCTCTTTAATTACGATCATCATCAGCATATTTCATACAGACTACTAGAAGAAAAAAGGCTGTTCCCATCAATGTTCTGTTATGCCCAGGGTTTGGAAAGAATGTACGGCTCAAAACTTAAGCACAAGTCAACAGCAGAAGAGTATGCATTTGGGCTGGTTGGTTGACGATTGCGAGCAGAAAACAGCGCTAAACAGGACACATTGTAGTACAAGGGGACAGCGCTGTGGTCCGTGTCCCTCTCTTCTTCCCGTCGTTTAGCGGTTTTCTGCTCGAAATCACAATTCAAGGGTAGCTGAAGGAATTCAAGGATGCTGAAGGCCAAAATTGAAGGAAGGAGAAAAAAAAAACATTATTCAAACATATAGACTAAAATATACAACCACGAAAGCCAACAGGCAATGAAGCTAAGAAATGCATAGGAGTAATAAGCTGTGCATGAAATTGAAATGCAGAAATTATTGAGGAAAGGGAAAATGAAAGTGGACAAAAAAAATAATGTCGCCATTGGAAGACCAGGGTGTCTACCAAGTTGACATTTCCGAATTCCCTCAGTTTTCCAGGTTTTCCCTGAGTGCCTTTGCACATTTCCCTGAGTGATGCAGAACTATGTTTTGTGTCAAGACGGGCTGAAAACATATCGCCTGATTCTGTCACTTTCGAGTAAGCGCATGAAAAAAATAATAAAGCGACTTAATCCAATTGGAATACTAAGGAGTAGTGTTTATTCAGAAAGAGAATAGAAGGCAGGGGTTAGTAAAATGCACAGCAAATAAAGTGTCTTCGAAAAAAATTGCAAATGAAGTTAGACATTCACAAATTTGAATAAAAAGGAGATGCACATAGAAGAAAATATATTCGAATATGAGCTATTTCTATCAACTGATAGCAAGCTCAGTAGTATGAGGCCTGAACTCTGTCACAATTGAGATTCTCTCTCAACCGCTCGTCAGTCAACCTCAACTGTCCTGACATACTCTCAGCCCAAGCATGACGCCTGAGTGTTGTGTTTCACTGCTTTAACGAGTTTATTTTGGTTTGGATGAGGGACACCTGCATCTCGGCTGTGACGCGCAAGGGCCGAGACAAGCGAGCCCAAGACCCGCGACGAGGAGCCACGGTTCTCGAAGGCCAGGCGCGGGATCGACGGTAGTTGACTGAGCGGTGAACAGGTGGCGTGAGTGCAGAGAGGACAGCGGGTGAGTGTGCGGGTGGAGAGTGGTGAACGGGAGAACTCTTGAGTGTTGTTGTGTGGTGCGGAAGGTTGGCGTTTGGGAAAAAAAGCGGTAGTTCGGGACGTGTGGCGTGTCGTCGATCGTGACAAGTGGGGGCTCGTCCGGGATCTACGTGGACATGGAGACAGTGGACGTTCCCAAGCAATTAGTACAGCATCTGCTGGGGCAGACGAGCGGATCCACCATGGAACGCGAGCAAATCGCGGCAGCTGTCAGACAAAGACTGATGGCGGCCGAGGCAGTGCCTATGGGATCTACAACAACGGCGGCGGCGGTTCAACCGGCGAGCGACTGCACTCCGCGCTCCACAGGAGGTCAGCCAGGTCAGCCTCCAAGGTTTAAGGGGTTCAACTACCATCAGTCTCCCGAGGAATTTTTGGACCGGCTTGAAACGTTTTGTTTGGTCAGCGGTGTCGCAGCTGACAAGAGGCTTACGCACATTGTGCCCGCTGCGCTGGAAGGTAGCGCGAAGTTGTGGTGGCGATTCATGAACTCGTTTGCGTCTTGGGAGGAGTTCACTGCGGCGTTTATTGCGGAATTCTCCATTGACGCGAAGCGCCGCTTGAAACAAGAGCTGGAGCTCCGGATGCAACATCCCCAAGAAAATTTAAAGGAGTTCATATATACCATCGCGGCCTACTACGACTGGATTGGCGGCGAAGTGCCAGAGTCGGAAAAGGTTGACCGCGTGCTGCGGCAGATGCACCCGCAACTCCAGGATTTGGTGGAGGGAAGACAGTTCAGCAGTCTCACGGAGTTGGCGAAGGCTGCTGATGGTCTCATGGAGCATTTCTGGAGGCGCATGCAGTACAAGCCACCACCGCCCCCGACTGACCAAGTCACGAGAGACTTGGCCTTCCAGTCGGCTATAAACGTGGCCGGCGTGCCGGGACCACAACCCGGAGGGTTGATCACAGCGGCTGCCGCGCCGTTCCAGTATCCTCCGGCGGCATCCCCCTGGGCGTTGCACCCCGCGGCGATACAGCCCTCCTACCACCGAGACCAATTGCACGGATTGGCCGCATTCGCCACAAGCACGCCACATCTCTCAACGCCGTCACAGCCGCAAAGGTATCAGCCGCGTGACCACAGAGGATTCAACTGCCATCGCTGCGGAGGCGTCGGTCACATGGCCCGCGAGTGTCCTACAGGTCAGCGTGGCGGCCCACCCCGCTGCTACCAATGCAACGGGATCGGACATATCCGCTCTCAGTGTAAGGGAAACGGGGGACGGTAGGTCCTACACCGGCAAGCACCTACGAGACTGCGCTGCAAGTAGCGACCTTGGCCGCCAACAAGGAGCCTCTCCTGGAAGTGCAGATCGGGAGGACGACGATCCAGGCACTACTGGACACAGGCTCGAGTGTGAGCTTGCTTGGATTGCTGGCGGCAAAGGCAGCGGTCGAGGCGGGCGCCAATCCCAAGACACAGGAACAAGCACTCCGCCTGGCAACAGGTTGGTCTCAGTCAACGACTTCCCTCAAGTGCAAAATAAAGTGGGCCACAAGCAGCCGCAATCAACGCTTCCTGTGTGTGCCAGACTTGTGTCGGGACATTGTGCTGGGCAGAGATTTTTTAACAGCAACAGGCACCTCTTTACATGTATCGCTGGGTGGATGGACGATTGGAACCGATCCACAGTGCATGGTGCCATTTGCTAAGCGCGAGAAGGACCCAGCGACAGCACTTGCAATAGAAGATGGAGAGTCGTACCACTTGCACAGCCTGTTTGAAGAAGTGCTTGTAGTTCCAGGCATAGAGAACGTGCATCAGGCTGGCACCAGGGAACTACACCCAAGCATGAGTAAAGTTCTCGATGACTTTAGTCATCTGTTTACTACAGTTGCGGTATGTACCACCCTGGCTCAGCACCGCATTGACACGGGGGACAGTGCGCCCGTGAGATGCAAGCTACATCCAGTGAATGCGAAGAAGCAGAAGATCATCGAGGGCTGTGTGGATGGCCTCCTAGAACAGGGCCTTATAAGACGAAGCACCAGCCCGTGGACTAGCGCCCCAGTGCTCGTTGCAAAGAAGTCTGGAGGCTACAGGCTCGCTGTGGACTACCGGCCGTTAAATGCATGCACCCGAGTACCTGCCTACCCAATGCCTCGAACAGACTGGCTGCTGGCGCAGTTGGGCCGAGCAATGTGGTTTTCCAGCTTTGATCTCTCCCAAGGGTTTTTCCAAATTCCTGTTTGCAAGGCTGACATAGCTAAAACGGCCTTCATTTGCCATCAAGGTACATGTGAATTTACAAGGATGCCCTTCGGGGTGGCAGGCGGTCCAGCAACTTTTCAAACCCTAATGGACCAAGTGCTGCCGGGAATCAATGACCACTTTGCTATGGCATTTTTAGATGATGTCCTTGTATACTCAGAGACACTGGAGAACCATGTTGAGCATGTAAGGGAAGTGCTACAACGCATTGAGGGTGCTGGCCTTACGATTAATCCAGATAAAGTACAGGTCTGCCGTCAGTCCCTCAAGTTTTTAGGTCACATCATCTCTCCTTGGCAGTGCAGACCAGATGAGGACAAGGTGCGTGCAGTGCTGCATTACCCAAGACCCAGTACAGTTAAGCAGTTGCAAGCCTTCCTGGGACTTGCCGGCTACTATAGAAGCTTCATCTCTCACTTTTCACTGACTGTACATTCACTGACCAACCTTTTGAAGAAGAACGAGTCATGGCAGTGGGAGGAGTGCCAAGAACAGGCTTTCACTGCACTCAAGCAGGCTCAAACAGGCACTTAGCTCAGGATGCTGTTATAAGCCTCCCAGATCTAAATCGACCCTTTGTGGTGGAGACAGATGCAAGTGGCATTGGCATTGCAGCTGTGCTACTGCAGGCTGGCCCTGATGGTCTGCAGCCTGTTTCCTTCATTAGCAGAGTCCTTACAGCAGCCGAGAGCCAGTATACTGTCCAGGAGTGGGAATGCCTGGCAGTAGTCTGGGCAGTGGACAAGTTCAGGGCATATCTTGAATTTACGGAGTTTGAGATACACTGTGACCACTCCTCCCTGGCATGGATGTTTAATACCGACCAAGCTTCACCCAGGGTCAAGCGTTGGGTTCTTCGGCTGCAGGGCTTCAACTGCCGAATCAAGCACAGACGAGGGCTGGCAAACATACCCGCTGATGCCTTGAGTAGAGCCCCTCTCCAGTGTGAAGACAACCCAAGTGACAACCTACATGAGACGCTGTTCCCCTTTGCTGCTCCGGAACCTGAAGGCAAAATTACATTTGATGAAGTAGCTGTGGCCTCGGAGGTTGACTCTTCATTGCTGAGTGACACAACGCAGCTGGTACAAGAACAGGCTCGTGATGACCGCCTCTAAAACTGAAGGCAGTGGTCCAAGGGACTCAGCTCCCAAGCTCGGACCCTGATCATCGCCTCTTTCGCGATCTGGCCGAAACAACGGAACTGCAGCCATCGGATTGCTGGTTCAGCAAAGAGGCAACCAGTGGTTACCTAATCACTTGCGGCAGCTGGCACTGAAGGTGGCCCACGACCATCCCACTGCAGGCATGCTGGATTTTTCAAAAATCTGAGGTGTGTTGCTGCACGATTCGTCTGGCTAGGCATGCGAGCAGACATATCAAAGTATGTGCAAGGCTGTACTGCCTGTCAGCGCACAAAAGCTTGGCGCAAGAAACCAGAGGGCCTCATGAGCAGTCAGTGGGCAACATCACCCATGGAAGAGCTCAGTGTTGACATTATCGGGCCCTTGCCATCTACACCCCGGGGCCACAAATACTTGCTGGTAGTTATTGACAAATTTACGAAGTTCCCAGAGCTTTTCCTTCTACGAGCAGCAACAAGTGCAAAAATACTGGAGTGCATGGTGCAAGTCTTCTGCCGCCATGGCACACCTGTGGCCATCACCAGTGACAATGGCAAGCCCTTTGTTAGCACACTATGGCACAATCTCTTGAAACACTGGGGCATCAAAGATCGTCACACAGTGCCTTACCGGCTGGCTGGCCAAATGGTGGAGCGTCACAATGGCACAATTAAGCAGTGTCTACGGGCATACTGTTCCAACCACAAAGACTGGGACCGGCATATACCTGAGATCGCCCTTGCCATGCGTACTGCCAAGAGTGTTGTCACCGGATATACTCCAGCATTGTTGCGTTACGGCTGCAAGTTGCGCACCCCATGGGAACCTGCAAGCGACAAGGAGGACACGGAGCCTCCGAAAGCAGCTCACCATGCACTTGCTGCAGAACTCTAGCGGTGCCTTGGAGAGGCCCTCCAGTATGCTCGGTCACATCAGGCAGCTGCTGGGAAGGTGCAGAAATCCTGTTACGACCGTCATCGTCAGCCAATAACCATCAAAGAGGGTGACCTTGTGCTCCTAGATTCCCATACCTTGAGTGATGCGGCCAAGGGCGTTTCGTCAAAATTGGCACCGCGACGAGGTGGACCTTATTGTGTAGTCAAACGATTAGGTGACAATGACTTTGTTTTGAGCGATCCTGCTACAGGACGTCATCGAACTACCGCCCATGCTGATCAGTTGATGCTCTACCATGAGCCATGGCTCCTCCCTACCAGCACAGCTTCACGATTCGAGGGGGGGGGGGGGAGAGTTGTGACCCGCAAGGGCCGAGACAAGCGAGCCCAAAACCCGCGAGGAGGAGCCACGGTTCTCGGAGGCCAGGCGCGGGATCGACGGTAGTTGACTGAGTGGTGAACAGGTGGCGTGAGTGTGCAGAGGACAGCGGGCGAGTGTGCGGGTGGAGAGTGGCGAACGGGAGAACTCTTGAGTGTGGTGCGGAAGGTTGGCGTTCGGGAAAAAAAGCGGTAGTTCGGGACCACGTGTGGCATGTCGTCGATCGTGACACGGCATCAGCCAAAACATTGTTTTTTGAGCTCAAGCTCCTTCAAAACGGTGGCAGCAAGCTTCCTGTCCCGTTTATTCCTCAATGCGTACATCATTTCTGTTCTTGTCCTCCTTCTGCCACTCCTTCGCCCCAAGGACCATTCGAAGCATTTTGGTCAGTTGCACAGGCCACGGCCGATTTTTAGAACTGCTTAGGGGTCGCGAATATGTTCGAAAAATCAGCCAGTTGGAAAAAAAATAAATGCGTGCCATTTACTGCCCTTGGGGGCTCAAACCGCCACAGGCACGTTCGAAAACACTCTGAAGGCCTGTCGGTACACATATTAGGCATATCAGCGCACGTACTGTGACACAAAGTACCGGGTGCACGTGTGTATAATTAAGCAATACATACCGTTTTCCGTGGCAATAGCCCCTTCCCACGCTTGTTGTGCTTCACTGCAATACTTTTGTGTATGTTTCACCATGTAACATTTCTGTACAAAGGCGAAGCTAACTTTCGGGAACCGGCATTATGCAACGCGCCGTGTTTTCTAAGTTTCTAAGCCAATCGCGAGGAACCCAAAGGCGGAGTCCGTGCCATTGCTGACAGCAGCTAATTCTTTTAATAAAAAACTCGGCACCCAACGGCAAGAAGCTTCATAGCGAACGTCGAAGCAGCTAGGCCTAGCGTTGCCGCAGTGGTGGCAACGGCTGCCAGCGGATCCGCGTGCGAGAGTGCCGGTTCGAGGTGTCGAAGTAACCAAAACGGCGGCGGTGGTGCCTTTGATTATTGCCGTTTCGGACCTGCGGTCAGGGCAAAATGTCCGTAAAATCGGACGGCAAAGAGTTCTTGCGTCCGAAATTTCACACGTTCTGATAAGTTGACTCTATGGGGTACGTGGCGGTGCCGCGAAGCCGTCCAAATTATCGGGAATCCGCAAAGTCGGTCGTTGAGTGCACACTGGAAACTCCTCCAGCCGACGACAGGGTGTCAAAGACGATTCATTACGATTCCTGTCTGTTGCTCGAGCCAGCATTACCGCGACTTTCGACGCTTTCAATAAAATTGCCGCTAATTTTCCCTGATAGAAGCCCAAATTCCCCGAGTTTTCCCTGACTTTTTCCAGACTAATCAAAATCCCTGAGAATTCCCGGTTTTCCCGGTTTTCTCTGTTTTCCAGGTTTTCCCGGTTGGTAGACACCCTGGAGACAAACCCACAACCTCCGCATTACGCGTGTGTTAAACTACCAGTTGCACAATAGCAACAGTCATCAATGTGTCCACAACAGTCCAACCTCGACACATCGAACACAGACATATTGAATTGTTGCGTATATCAAACACTTTCTACATCACCTGGAAAATCGCATGCATTTTTAATTTTTTATTTTGAATGGGGTCGGACGGAAAATGGATATATCGAACTCTGCCACCCCTGACCCCGTGTGCTCTGTTGACAAGCAGTGAGCTTTCCTGCAACACCCTCAAAGATAGCAGAGGCACGATGGGTGTTCCCGACTGCTGCGCACTACAGTTGCATACATCGATTGCGCCGAGGGTGCCATTTGAATGTAGCAGCGTACACAAGTGGCAGCTTGACTAGTTCGACAATGTCGATGACACATTTCATTTGGTGCCGAGTTCTGCGCCGACGCGCCTCGTGAGGAATGGCGGTTTGCTTCCACAAAGACAGCGCGTTCACTGGGCTCACTCGTAGGCCCCATGGCAGATGCCACTTAATAGTTTGTTGTTGACAGTGTTTCAAAATGCTTCGATTGATGGACGTTGAGAGAGAGAGAGAAACTTTACAGAACAAAACAAAATTTTGAGGCCCCGTGGTTGCGGCCCACTGGCGTAAGCGGCTCGCTGGGCTTGGTCTAGGAGATACAGTTAGCTATCCTGATCCCTGTCCACAAGCCGCGCCTCCCACTGCCTTTTAAAGTCTTGTACCTTTAGCTGTGTGGAATTTATACCGTATTAATTCGCATAATGATCACACTTCCTTGAAAAAAAAAATGTCGCAAATTAAGGGGCACGATCATACGTAGGTTAAATTTCCCACGAAAAAAAAAATGTTTGCATGCTCACGAGTGCAGACTAGAGGAATCGAAAGGCGCCTTTGTTGTTGTTGGCCACAACCATTATAAAGCCTACAAATAATAAGGCCAAGGCAAGTTTGGTTGTAGCTGTTTTTTTTTTTTCGTGGAAGTGTGGAAAGTGATGAAAGGAATGAAATGGAGCCTTTGCTTAAGAATGTCTGGTGCGTGCAGACCACTTGGTATGTCTTGAAGACGCATTCGCGTAGCATTCGACAGCATTTGACAGATGGTAAGTGCAATCATCATTAGCTAGACTTAGCACACGACATATCGCTGCAGCAAGTTCAGAGTGCGATCATTACACAGGAAAGAAAAAAAATCTAATTTTGGCGACAAAATTCAGGGCTGCGATCAATACGCAAGTGCGATCATTATGCAAGCAAATATGGTATGTGTCATTCTGTTTGGGCACATCCACGTGATGTGCGGCAACGGTTGGGTGTCACCGCACCATGGGCATTCGTCATTGTATGGAAATAAATAACGGAAAGATAAAGAAACATTTCAAGACTGTCTTTAAGTGCAGCACAGCTTATGGATCACAGCAAAACAAACTGGACCAAAATCGGTCCAGCAATTGTTATGCTACGCTTTCCACGAGCGAGGTGATTGACAAAAAAAAAACGCAATTGAGAAAACTGGCTGCAAAATTTTAAAAGCACTGCAAATTTATTAAAAAGCACCAGGGCAGTAATATTTTGCATCATTGCTGTCAGACATCTTCTTACACCTGTGCCTCTTTGTTTGGTGGGCTTTGGATGCCTCCTTCAGGCGTTCTTTATCCTTTTCTTGAACCCTCTGGACGGCAAGGGCACCAGGATGTACACTCAAGGTAGCACACATTACCGAGTAAGCTCTTTGGCTCCCCGAATTATATTTCATGACTGCCTCGTTTACCGCTGTCTCTACTGCAAAATGTGAGGCATGCTCGTCCTTTGACAATGTTGACCAAATAACTGGGTGCGAGCTTTCAGCTGCATTCTGGGTCCTTCCACCCTTGCAGCACTCCAGCAAGCGGACTTCTGAAAGACGTTGATACAAAGGCTTGGGCAACTCTGCTCATAAGCTTGTATTTGTGAGCAGGCTCTGCTTCTTTTTTCACTTCTGCTGCTCTCTGCTCACACCAGCTGAGAGGGCCATGGGGGCACAGCTCATGGTGGGGGTCACTGTCGGTAGATGTCACGTGATAATACGTGGCCATGACAGCTTTCTGCATTGCAGCAACATCGTCAGTGTTCTTGCTGACACAGCCAGGCCATAGTAGTCGGTGAGCTTTTTTTTTATCAACTGTCACGTGAGCCCACCTTTGCCACCCAGCGGTTCCCCTTTCTTGGCCTTGCTCACAATGGAGCGATGGCCAGTGCCCATTATTTTTTTCACATGGTTTATGCAGTCTTCTTTGTTGCTACAAACCTATACGGCTGCTAATCTCGCAACGCCTGGAAAACACGGCTGTCTCCATCAGAGACGACTGCGGTATATCGCAGGTCGTTTTTGGCCAATGAAAGGTCAAAAAGCTGCAATGTGTTGTGTCGGCAGCGGCAGGCAAGTGGGGGGTCGCGGCCAGCGAACGCGCGGCGAGCGCCGACGCAGTGAAGGAGACTCGGAGCTAACTGCTCCTGATGAAAACCGGAACGAAGACTCAGCCGGCTCGCGGCCGTTTATTACTAAATAGGACTTCACATGCCAGATGACACCTCCTGATTGGTCCCAGCTCGTCACATGACAGAAGGGGGGTGGCCATCTAGCTAAACTACTACAAAACATAAATGTATGATAACACAGAGATCTGGCACGTGGCGACACTATACTACATCATCCCCCCCCTGGAAACAAGTAAGCATATAGTGAAACGCGCACACAAGACGCACACTTAAGTCCAAGGACAAATTCAGTTCGTTCCCCCCCCCCCCCATGTTCACACACACGCGTACCAGATGCACACAAGGCACGCACTTAAGTCCAACACAAATTCAGTCTGTCCCCGCCCAAGTTCACCTACACGCGCACCAGCCTTGAGCACCAAAACACAGGCAGTCAGTCAAAACATAATCTGACAAGGAACACGGCACAAAACTTACTGCACCGCAACAAGGGACACATTTTATACCTGTGTGAACGAAACATGTGAACTGTCTCCTAAATGTCACAGCGAGGCCCCTAGCCGTGGCATTTCGAAGACGGCAAAACGCTCTACATTCAAGAAACATAATCATCGAGCCACGGAGGCCGTTTTCTGTCGCGATGAGGACGCGTGCGCACCTCAGAAGAACTTTGGGGGTTGCTACGCGTATTGGTCGACTTTAAAGACCCAGTCGTCCCACTACTATTTCCCTCCCCCTGGTTGGACAATTGAATGTGGTTGTCGCTGAAAGCTGGAGAGGGTTGCCCAGGAAGCTCCTCTCAACGTCCCAACAAGTCCTGGGAGGCTACCGATTTCCCCACGGAATCAGAGACGACTGCTGACTGTGCAGACTCGGAAGTGATACAGCCAGACGAACTACTTAGCTGATGCTTATAACTATGAGAAGATGCTGTCACTACAGACGAGTCATCGGAATGACTATCCAGCTTTGAATATGAGTACAAAAAGTCTCTATCACTTCTACACAATGTACTACCTGCTGAATCCTTCATCACTAGGGTTAACTTAGACACATGCCACATCTTCCCATCACTGAGTACAAAACTAGATGGTCCTATCTGGGCTTTAAATGTACAAGGTTTACTGTACTTAAAAAATCCTTTCCTGTTAAATCTAATTCTGACGGTGTCTCCCACCTTGACACGAGTTGCCTGAGCACCTCTACGTTTGTCTACGTACTGTTTAGTCTGCCGCTGTCTCTGCGAGACTCTGTCGCGAACTTGAGGCACAAGACTGTCCTGTTCCCGTAGATTTACACAGGGCCGCATGGTTCCATCCTTCTTGCGCACCACCACGACTGGAGACACCCACTAAGAAGCCTCGACGTGCTCGATGATGTCGCAGTCCTCGAAACGCCGCAATTCATTTGTGCCCTGGTCACGGAGAGCCAGGGGTAGTCGGCGCAACTTTGAAGATACTGGTTTCGCATCTTGCTGCAGATGAATTCGGGGCACAAAGTTGTTGACGAGACCCAACTCGTCACTGAAGTGGTGATCAAAACCCGGAGGCACACCTGTGGGGCTCTGTACTGGAGGAAGCGATGGTAGACGACATGTCATCGACGTACCGTCGATCTGTATACGCAAGCGCTGGATGGCGTCTAGACCCAGCAGTGATGTTCCTGTAGTCGTTACGTGGAACATGACGGAGCATGACCTTTGAAAAAACTGGACAGTGGCTTGAAACAGGCCTTGAATGTCGATGCGTTGCTTGGAGAAATTTCTCAAGTCCACTGTTGTTTGTGACAGCCTGTGCTGTCGACCAAAGTGATTTCTAAAATCTTCGGCCGTCATGAATGACACAGACGCTACCGTATCCACCAGCAGTCGCATGGAGACGCCGTTAACTACAACCGGAACTTCCAAATTCTTTTTAGTTTCAAAAGCGCTTACTGTCAAGACAGACGCGGACGGCTGCCCTGGGGAAGTTGACGAAGACAGCGTCTCTGCGGAAGAGACGTGTTGCACCGCTGTTTGGGTCTTTCGACATACCGAAGTGAAATGGCCCAACGTGTGGCAGGCGTTGCATCGCCGATTTCTTGCTGGACAATTCCTGTAAGACGCGATATGATTCCTGCTGCCACACCGATCGCATGCACCACGGTTCCCGGAGGAGCCATGTGCGAAATGTCGGCCCTCTTGGCGGCCTCTCGGAAGAAGTCGGCCCTCTTGGCGGCCCCTCGGAAGAAGTAGGTTATCTTCATGGCCTCCCGGACTACGTCGGCCATCTTGGCAGCTCCTCGGAAGAAGTCTGCCATCTTGGCTCGTCGACGGAGCGCCAAGTTGAGCTGTCTCAATTCTTTGTATTTTTTCGGAGTCGAACGCGCGGTTCGCTCGATGCAGGGCTTCTAAAGAGCGTCCAATTTCTTCTGCCTTGTCCAGGGACAGGGTTTCGCCATGAGCTAACAACTTTCCGCGAATGCTGACGTTCACTACCCCATGTATTATTTGGTCTCGGACGCGCTCATTGTAGGTTGTGCCGAAGTTGCACTGTACCGCCTTCTCCTTCAGTGCGGTCACGAATTCCAGGAATCGTTCTCCCTCGAACTGCCTTCGACTGGTGAATTCGTGCCTCTCCGCCAGAACAGTTGTTGACGCGGTGAACAGCCGGTCAAGCCGCTGCAAGAGTTTCTGGAACTCTGACGCTGGCGGGACCGCAACACTTGACGTTGACACTGCGCCGTTCGATTGCCTTGCTGCTTCGCCTGACGCTGACGCTGCGCCGGTTAACTGCCTTGCTGCTTCCTGCTCCTCGTCTGTAAAGTACTTTCATTGTCCCTCACGCCCGAGAGCCGAGAGCGCTGACGAGCGCGGACGCTCGTCGCGCGTCCGTCCATTCGCCACCGCCAGCCGCTTCGAGGTGGGCCTGAAAAATTTTTTTCCATCGATACCATGGAATTAACGGTGGCCCGGGCACTTCAAGAAAAACGGGAAGGTTCGCCGAAAAGGAAGCCATGCCGGGTAGCGTGCAGGAGACAGTGCAGAAAACAAGCCGGAGCTCGCAGCAGGAATGGGGCAAGGAAGGACAAGGGGGCGAGAAGGCCTACACTCGGAAGCCTCGCGACGCCAAGTGCATCAGTGGCGTTTGCAAGCCGTGCAGACACAGGAAGGGACGCTTCACTTACGAAGCTCGTTGGTTTCCCGGGGCTTCGGTCGGAACCGCAGCGGGAATCCCATCTTCGTCGCCATAAGATGTTGTGTTGGCAGCGGCAGGCAAGTGGGGGGCCGCGGCCAGCGAACGCGCGGCGAGCGCCGACGCAGTGAAGGAGACTCGGAGCTAACTGCTCCTGATGAAAACCGGAACGAAGACTCAGCCGTCTCGCGGCCGTTTATTACTAAATAGGACTTCACACGCCAGATGACGCCTCCTGATTGGTCCCAGCTCGTCACATGACAGAAGGGGGGTGCGCCATCTAGCTAAACTACTACAAAACGTAAATGTATGATAACACAGAGATCTGGCAGGGGGCGACACTATACTACACAATGCAGTTGGCCCTGATGCTGCTGCCTCCACTGAATGTGTGTGGGGTCACTCTCTGCTGGGCCCACGCTACACCCAAGGCAGAAGTTTGACAGACCAACACTGTCCAGCACAAGCCCTGTGTGGAATTCTGTTATGCATCCAACCCCAATGTGGAAGCCGTGACCGCGCGTGAGCCAAGTGCCATCATAAACAACGGTCACATTTTTAAGTGAGCCAACCTCAATCTCGCTGTACATTTTCTTCACAGGAGCTACAGCATGCATAAAGATGTTGTTGGCAGCTTCCTTTGCAGCAGGCTTGAGCAGCCCTTTCAAGTGGCCCTGGAGTGTTATGTGGTGTAAACCACGATGGGAGACATTTATTGTGGCCCACAAATCGTTCAGAGCTGTCTGGCCTTTCCCTATTGCTTGAACAGCTTGCATTGAGCGAATGTTCACACAAACACCCTTGCCCTTTCCTTCCTTTGAGAGGACCACTGGGACTCAATAGGGCCACAAGTAGTGCATGACAGCACCATTTTCACTGCCCGACCAAGCCTAGTATCGCAGTGTACACCCACAGAACGCTGTCGGCATCTTGGGCACAGAGCTTTAGCGACCAAAGAGTTAATTGCCGAAACCTTCACAATAATGAACTCACTGTCACAAGGGTCCGAAATTTGTTCTTGGCCTTGCTGGTCCATCAAACTGAACTTCCGCTCAGTTGCGGACACTGCGCGAAGGGAGTCACGAATGCTGCATGCCTGCGCTTCTGCCACCACCGCTGACACAAAATGCAGCTCAAGGCGCGCCTGAACCATGCGACGTTTGGTGCTACGATTCATCTGGTGAACCTTGAGTCACCATGCTGTAGCTCGTCGACGGTTGGGGCTCACTCGCAGGCTGCGTGCCCCTGTCGCATGATGCGTTGGAAATGAGGTACACTGTCTCTCCCGGCGATGGTGATCTTCGACCCGCATCGCCTCCAACGACGCGGTCTCGGTTGCTGACTCACGCAGCTGTACGCACAGGTGCAACAGCATCTGTTGACACGTCTTCCGGTGGCTTGGTTATCAGTGTCAATGGCATAGGGCGATTGTCGGCTTCACTGCTGGAATTGCACGGTGCAAGATAACGTGGCACGTTATCCGCGTGTTCAGTCGGGTGCTCCGCTTGTTCCGCTGGCTGCCATCTTTTTCACACCGTAGGAGGCTTGCACTTCCGTTTTCCGAAGGCGTGCTGCGTCGAAAATTTCTTTTCAAACGAGTGATGATCCATCGCTGACCTGGGAGCTTTCAGAATCTGAATTCAGCGAGTGTCAAATGAAGAAAGATGCCAGAATGATTTGCAAAGCAGATAACTGCGGTCCGCTGCGGTTGCCAGCTTGCCCGCTGCCGCAGCAGCAACCAATGGCAAGACGCCTTTCAGCACGGCAACCAATCGGAGGTGCGCTTTTATCGCAGGGCCCGTGTGACCACCTCTAGCACACCCGCGCTTCTTTTGTGTTTGTGTGTTTATTACAAGATGGCGACGACTGAAGAATTCAGAAACGGAATGGCGAAACTTCGAGCTTTCGAATGATACCAAGATGGCGCCGCTCGGTGGCAGGAAAGACGAGCCAGGGCTCTGCGAACTGCGGTGATTTTACGCGATTTAAAGCTATTTTCTCGCCTTGCACACTGATAAATGAATATTTTTCTGGCACTTTTAGTGCGTTTTCAGCCAGACCATCTTGATACAACATATATTAGGCATTGCAGATACTGGAACGCGCCGTTGCCAAAAATCTTTTTTTTTAAATTTATTTTCATGATCTGATCCCCGCATCTCCCCTTAATTCAGGTAAAGCCTTCAAGACCAGCATTTGCAGTTAAATCACCGAGACACAGTGCTGCGACCAAGGCAAGGCCTCAGGAATTACCCTGTAGCGTGTAATCTCCAGGGCCACACTTGATGTCTGTGTATGCTACAGCCATGGATGCAGTTCGGATAATAATAATAACATTTGGGGTTTTACGTGCCAAAACCACTTTCTGATTATGAGGCACGCCGTAGTGGAGGACTCCGGAAATTTTGACCACCTGGGGTTCTTTAACGTGCACCTAAATCTAAGCACACGGGTGTTTTCGCATTTCGCCCCCATCGAAATGCGGCCGCCGTGGCCGGGATTCGATCCCGCGACCTCGTGCTCAGCAGCCCAACACCATAGCCACTGAGCAACCACGACGGGTGCCGGATAAAAGAATGTAGAGCTGACAGCTGTGGGAAATACCGATCGTCTTTACACGTTAAGTCTATGAGGCCATTGGTGGTGCCACAAAGCCGTCCGAATTACCGAGCATGTCCGTATTATCGGTGTCTGATTTATCGGTCAGTGACTGTATAGTGCAACCGACGGTGGTCTGCTCTAGACCATCGTCACTTCACTCCTCAAAGGCGAAAGTGCACTTTGCTCCTCAAAGAGGCCGGGAAGGGTGTGTGTGCCGTGAGCTCCTGAACAACACTTTGCAATGTGGTGGACGTGGTTAAGCATGGATCCAGGACCTCAAAGAGGTGCAACGTAGTGCTACTTCTCTCCTGTTTATTACTAAATCGCCACGGAATTTATTTTTTATAAACTCAGATAATCCGGCAATGCCTATGAGCCATATTTATGCCGGAATACAGGACACGCTAAAACCTTCCAACAACTGAATAAGTTGTCATGCCAGCGCAAGCAGCACATGAAGTCACTCACTTTGCGGGGAATCCCACACCGAGGGGCAACTGGAAGTGCCGCAGAAGCGCAATGAAATCCCGCGCGTCCTGCTGCAGGCGGGTGAAGCTGCTGGCCATCTCGTCAAAGTAGAGCGTCTCCCCAAGACATTCCAGCACACGGTCACGCACCGATGTCGGGCACAGGTGGTCCTCCTGGAAATCGGAATTATGGTAGCAGCATCCTTTTTACAGAAGAGCTCCTCACAATGTTAACCTCAATGCAAGGCGATGCCACTACATGCACAGGAATGCCTTAGGATCGGCATCATTCTGTACAAGAAATCACAATTATAAAGCAAGTACGCTTAAACCTCAACATAATAAACTCCAACGTAACAAAAGTCTCGATACAACAAAGTACTCAGCCTTCTATAACTTCTAGTCCATAGAACACAGGCATTTCAAACCTTAATTAACTAAGTGTGTTGATGCACGATTTCAAGACGAAATTTCACTGCTGCTGCAAAGGAATTCCAATGCAATAGAGTGGAACCTCGTTCATACGTTTTTCACCGGACCGGGGGAAAAAAACGTAACAGCCGGGAAAACGCAACAGTGAGGAAAGCTCCGAAAATGAATGAAAAAAAGTGCAGCTTCAACTATAGACAATTTATTTCCACAGAGTGCGCTTAGGACCTAAAAAAAAGTCCAGAATGGTGGCTTGCCGTTTCTTTCGCTCGCTAGAAATCACCACACGTTTCACAATAGCCCGGAGGGCCGCATTGCTGTCAGCGTCGCTGTGAGGTGTGACGTACCTGCGGAAGAGGTCCAGAGCCGCGACGGCTTCTCCAAAGCTAGCATTTGGCAACTCCTCGGCATCATGCGGCTCGTGCATCACAGTCTGCAGCTTCACTCGCGATCGAGTTCCCAACGATCTCAGTGATGCTCTGACACTCTGACGTCACGACGACAGCATCCACGGCGTGTGGGGATGCGCGACTCTCGCGCATCCCCAGATATCTTGTTTTCCCCCCATCTCCTGCAATCCCGCTTCGCCGCGTGGCCTGCGTGACGCCCGCGGCGGTCGATGTGGTTGAAGCGCAGCGCGAGAGATGGCGCGAGTGTCGCGCCGCTGCGAGGTTACTTGGGCGCCGAAAGTAAGGCGCTTGCTCTCTCTTTTTGGGTTCGGGAAGCAAGCGGGACGGACGTGCCGTGCTGCGCATGCGCCAACCCATGCTTCTGCGAGACCGTCTTGCGTGGCCGCCTTGGACACCGTTCGCGTGACAGTATGCGGAAACGACCAGGCGTTGGGATCCAGCATGGGGCGAACATATTTGCTCGCTATCAGGTCGCGGTAAGTCGGACTTCTAGATTTGTCGCGCGCCCATCGGCATGTTTTGTGGATAGCAACTCGGCTAACAGGCATTGATCTATGAAAGGTGCAATAAATGTCCTTGTGATTGTTTGCACTACTGTGTTGTCGTTCCTTTGTCCCAAAAGTACGGGTGTGCGAGAACCCCACAGGCGACGTAGTCGTCGTATGCATAGAGTTTCTCACTACAGTACCTAGAGGGAAATCTGGCGCTGCTGTGCTGTGGTATGCATGGGAATGCCGGTATATTGTGGATTCGGATTGGCATCGTTCTCGTAGAGACAGGGCACCTTGAAGACGCGCTTGGCAAGTACCGTTCCGTCTGTCACAATGATTCGTTTTCTACTAGAACAGCACGTGAAAAGCTGTTTTAGCTTTATTATTACGCGAAAACATGTTTTGTTTAACTATGAGAACTTGTTATTGTGTGTACGACTACATGTTACGTAAAAAGTATCAGCGGGCTGCTAAAGTTGGAGGACAGACGACAAAGTTCGCGCTCGCTTTGAAACAGTTGGTCGTCTGTTCTTGCTTTTCTTAGCTTGGACATGCATTGTGGGTGAGTAAAGATGTAATATGCATGAATGGAAACATTTTATGAAGATTTACTTTGAGAACGCATTATTTGCGTAGCCATATCCACGTTTTAGACGAAGCCTCTTACAACACCAGCCAACACGAGCCTCGCAGACACATATCCCGTCATTCCCATGACGGCACGGTGCCCCCTTAAGAAACTCCCATAGACGGTGGCGCCAGATTACCCTCTAGGTGTTATAGTGAGAAACTCTATGGTCGTATGTGACCGCCATTTTGGCTTTTGGCGAGTTTTGGCCGGGCTTGGCTATGGAACTGGCTGCAAGAAGCCGCACGTTAGTTCGATGGCCACTCAATGGCGGCCTCTCGAACTGGCGTGCGGCTTCTTGCAGCCAGTTCCATAGCCAAGCCCGGCCAAAACTCGTCAAAAGCCAAAATGGCGGTTGGAGCGCGTTTCCTACTTTAGCCCAGGCGGGTTCGAGGGGCTAAGTTGCGACAGGTAACACTGAGCTTAGTGTCACACATTACTACCCCCCCTTCTCTGGCTTCTGGATTGGATAGGCGTGGCTCGCTACGTGCTTGCACGCGCATTTCTGAGCGCAGATTGCTGTGCGCCTGGTTTCTGCACTAGGCTTTTATACAGTCGCTTTTTCGAGCGCAGATCGGTGTGCGTCTGGTTTTTTCACTAGGCTTTTGTACCATCGCTTGTCGCTGCTTTCCATTCGGCGTGGCATGGTGCAGGCGCACGGACTTGATGTGCACCTGCTTTTTTGCACTGGTCTTTGAACTCATCGCTCGCTGCTCGCGCTTATATATAAATACGAAGTGAGCAAAGTGAGCATCGCTTAGCGCGGAAGTGCTGCACCGCGGGCGTACCGTGTATGTAAGCGCACAGCAATGCCGGGAAACATTCATGCAAAAGCAAAGGGTCAGAAAACTGCCCTTTGTTTTCCGTTACTTTGTCATGTACCTTCACACTGGGTAGAGCCGAGCGATCGCTCCTAACAAACGCAGAAATGAGTCACTGCAGCGCGTGTGGTCATTAATTGACTCCCACCCCACAGCCATGTGCCGGCGGAGAGGAGGTGGCGCACAGACTTGGACTTGGCGTGCGCCTGCTTTTTGCACTGGTCGTTGAACACATCGCTCACTGCTCGCATTTATGGGCGTCTTGCGCTGGAGTTTGAGGTATAGTAGCGGCACCTGGTGGCGGCGCAGGAAACGACATCTGGGTCGCACCAGCTTGGGTCGTACTGAGCCCTGCTTGTGGCGAAGTGCGGTTCTAGGCCGAGTTTTGCGTCGATTCGCACATTTTTCTACCCTGTTGCGAGTGCAAAAAGGCTCGTCACTTCTCACAGACCATGCCGACCACGCTGCGAGCTCGCCGCAGCCTATAGTTTAACGAAAACGGACTCTCCGTGTGCCGTGGGACGTAATGCTGGGAGCAGAAGGAATGGGTGACGCTGATCCGGAGAGACCTAGCCCAGCCTCGAAAAGGCGTCACCGTCATTACTTTTACGTCGTGGGCTGCCATGAACAAGAAGGCCTGAATCCCAACATCAGATTCTACCGTTTTCCTTCAAGGCCTCATGAAGTGGAGCGTCGGGCGCGCTGCTTAGCTGCAGTTCGTCGCGCTGAGTAAGCGAAACTTCGCGCCATGCTGACTGCTTCGCCTGTCTTGAAGCTTGCTTGATTATCTGCGTTCAGAATTTCAGTCTTTTGCACCTACAGTCCCGACAGCAGACCGACAGAGCAGCAGGCATGGCTGGTAATTCGCGATTCGAGACTCGGCCACAGCGACAATTAACAATTCAACCAACGCGAAGTGGTGAAGTGACCAGGTGTGCGAATGACCACAAATGGCCGGGCCGATTCGGTGACAATTCACTACCCCACTACGAGCAGCACCGGTTAGATAATTAAATGTGCTCATACTTGACCTCAAGCCAGCATGTTGATGCAGCGCAGCAAGGTAGTATTGATTACAGCAGATCGATGTTCAAGCGCTGTCATTAAAAGCTGCATCAAGCGAGCAGCGCACGAGCTCGCGCTGCAACGCGATTCGCACGTACGTGCGAGCTCATATGCATTGCATCAGTTATTACCAGTTACTAAAAGGGACAGATGGCCACTACTAAAACGCAGGCATAACTACTTGTTTAGCGGCATGCAGTCAACAAAGATTGCAGGAGGCCCGCCATTTCGCGGCATGTCGAAAGACCGCTGCCGTCGCGGCGCGTACACTCGTGCGCTCGAGCAGCTCGTACATCGCGGCGCGTACCGTCATGTGCTCGAGCAGTTCCGTACACATGATGTCTCCTTATCGCTGCTGTGGATTCATATATAGCAAGCATTTCCTCGCGTTTGTACGCCTGAATCTATCTAGCAGCGTGCAAACCTTACCTGAAGTTTCACTTCGTACGCGACTCGCTTCACTTGCGATTGACACCGCGCTAAAACTTCGCCGCTTAATTCTTGAACGGCGTACACGTATTCGGCACTGCATAATTTCTTGCCTATACGCAGCGTGCCACCCCTGAAGCAATCTTCGGCGCCCGATATTCGCTGCAGGCCGTGATACAACACAACTGAAAGTGGCGGATACATATTGTAAACGTGCTTTCCGAAGCAGATGACCGAGCTTGGTACGACCCATTTTAGGACAGAGGGCGCCTTTTAGCACCTTTTTCGCAGCGCCCCCTGGGCAATGCAAGAGCCCCATATGTAAGTACGAAGTGAGCGTCGCTTAGCGCGGAAGTGCTGCGCCGCGGGTGTACCGTTTATGTAAGCGCGCAGCAATGCCGGGAAACAATCATACAAAAGCAAAGGGAAAGAAAACTGCGCTTTGTTTTCGATTACTTTGTCATGTACATTACCACTGGGTAGCACCGAGCGATCGCTTCTAACAAACGCAGAAATGAGTCTTTGCAGCATGTGTGGCCATTAATTGACTCCCACCACAGCCATGTGAGGTGCCACTTCAGCAGCGGTGCAGTCAACCTGCAGCCAGCTGAGAGGAGCTGGCGCTTCACTCCGACGGCACATGGCTGTGGGGTGGGAGTCAATTAATGGCCACACGCGCTGCAATGACTCATTTCTGCGTTTGTTAGGAGCGATCGCTCGGCTCTACCCAGTGTGAAGGTACATGACAAAGTAACGGAAAACAAAGGGCAGTTTTCTGACCCTTTGCTTTTGCATGAATGTTTCCCGGCATTGCTGCGCGCTTACATACACGGTACGCCCGCAGCGCAGCACTTCCGTGCTAAGCGACGCTCACTTTGCTCACTTCGTATTTATATATAAGCGCGAGCAGCGAGCGATGTGTTCAAAGACCAGTGCAAAAAAGCAGGCGCACATCAAGTCCGTGCGCCTGCACCATGTCACGCCGTATGGAAAGCAGCGACAAGTGATGGTACAAAAGCCTAGTGAAAAAACCAGACGCACACCGATCTGCGCTCGAAAAAGCGACTGCATAAAAGCCTAGTGCAGAAACCAGGCGCACAGCAATCTGCGCTCGGAAAAGCGTGTGTGAGCACGTAGCGAGCCGCGCCAATCCAATCCAGAAGCCAAAAAAGAGGGGGGTAGTAGTGTGTGACACCAAGCTCAGTGTTACCGTTGCGACGTATCATGCGGGAACGTTTTCACAGCTACTATGTAACAGCGGGCTTCCTTATACATTGGATCCTATGGAAGCTATGCCGGGACCGGATAAAAACGACGTAGCAGCCGGGAAACGTGGCAGCAGTGAGGAACGTAACAGCGGGGTTCTACTGTAAATTGAGACTGCCCCCAGCGCAGATGGTCGAAAGACTGAAGTACACACAGCTGCTTGCAAATTCACCTCTCAAACCACATGTTGCAGGCCAGAGAGTGACTACTGAAGTGCAGCAGCATGGCAACAATGCGTTCCTGTCGCCATGTTCCATATAAAGGCCAAGGGCATTAAGATGCTATCCCACTTTTCTTGCTGTATGCTGTAGGTGCAAAGGTAGGTGCCCAAGGGTAGAGCCCAAAAGTATGGCAGCTTGATGTGCACAGTCTTCCCAAGCGTCTCCTCTCCTGACTCAGCCATAGCTACACATGGCTGTCATCCCGGGAGAGAATCTTGGAGGTAACCTGTGGCGGGTGCAAAGCCAAGATGGCTGTGGCTTCAAATGCGCCCGTCTTCCCGTGAGTTAGTGCTAGAGGTTGCGTAAGCTCTCGTTTCAGACATGTGAAGCCAGAGGCAGAGAAAGTACTTGCCTGTTCTCTTCATTATAGTGACACGTGTACTTGTTCATCTTTACCTGCTAACAAATGTTAAATGGTGTCTCTTGGCACAAGAGATGCCTGCATGGACCAGGAAATTCTGAATTCTTGTAGCCGGCTCTTATTTGTTGTCTTCGTTGTCGCCAAACCTTTTGTAATCAGATAGCGTATGTGACGCGAATAGCGTTGTACATTCTAGATTTTGTACACACACCAGCGATTACAGTGGAATGTTCAATGAGTCAAGTGCAAACAGTTGACACACATGACCAGCAGATCAGATCTAGCCGACTGCCCACCGTGCTTGCAGCCAACTGTTTGTGCATCGAGTGTCACCGAATGTCAGATTAAGTGTTCTTCTTGGGCGCAGATGCATAGACTGAAGTTAGTTTTCGGTGCTCACAGTTTTTACTTCTCCCTGCGTCTTCACTGTCACCGCGTTACAATAGCACCGTCCCAGTGCGGGCGACAGTATCACCCACGGTGGCAGAGTGGACATGCAAGCTTCGCCTTGTACCGCTGCTGTGAAGATGTTATCAATATGGCCTAAAAATGTATCTTTGGTTGCAGACTCTCAAATTCAATAAAATTATTTTTCTTCTTTCTTTACTGAATTTTGTATTTTACGACGCCCAATAAATGAAAAAATTCTAAGGGCCCTTCTATGTAAGAAAAATCAGTTGGCGAGCACACTCACTTGGACAAAAGTTCAAATTTCATTATAATACGATTTCTATACAATGAAGCAAAGTGCCAATTTCCGTGACTTCATTGTTTTGACGTTGAACTATACAATTATAGAGCCCTTTTTCAATTCGTTGTAGTTATTATCAGAAACAGACTTATTGTCTTCTCTTCTGTCAATGTATGTATAGTCAAACCTCGATTAACGAATACAGATACTTATTGGATAAAATGAAGTAAATAAAATTTGTTTCCCCGCTATTGCAGTGACACAGCAATGGCAGCCATTGCAACAGCCCAGCCACGGCGTTACTTCCACGTCATGCACAGCTGTGGCTGCAAAATGTGCAAACCGCCACGATCTTGCAAGCCGCATCGATGGTGTCGCATTGGTCCTATAAAACTGCGAGTCAATTCCGTAGTTTTTGTTTGTGGAACTGCCCCGTAAAGTCACGAATTTACACCCACCCTTCATCTTTTAATTCGGACCATCTGCTCAACTTCCGGGATATGTGCCCTCTATAAAAAGATTGCAGCATGACCCATCTCGCGATGACTAGATGGTAATGCGTTAGCACTGAATCCACATAGCAACACAAGGTATTGCCACCGTCGAAAGGAGTTATGCGTGAGGTGCGTATTGCAGCGGGACTCCCTTTTCCCGCTTCCCGAAGAACACTCGGTGCCTTCTAGCACCGCCGCCACAAAGGAAGCTGGGAGCAAATGCTTTGTCTGCATCTCGCTTACACGCATCGCGGTAACGCGAGGTGACACAACCTTCAGTAGCAAACACGCTGGAAACATGAAGCCTTGCCATCTTGGCATGCCCACTCCTCAAACAAGTGGCAGATTACCTCCAAGGCATGCAGGCTACGTGCGTACTCGGCTGCCCCAACAGCCACACACGTAGCCACTACCATGCTGGAAAAGGGCGCAAGCGTGGCAACCTACCCAAAAAGAGAAGAGGAGCGAGCGAGCTGCTTCGCCTGGGATCATGCCACTCATCAAGCCATCGCATCCTTCTCAGCTCACCTCTGCATGCCTTCACTTGGAACCAAAGCACACAGCACACGGGGTGCAATAGGATTTTACTGCACCTGGATTTTATACGTGGCACGACCTGGCTCCGCTTTCGCGGTTGCTTTCGGTCGCGCGGCACCTTATTTGAGAGGTGCGTTCACAAATAGCGGCTTGTAATTCAACCATTTGACCATCTGTGCCCACGGAAGTTTCCATTTATTTTCTCGGTACTCCTTCGGGGCGGCAGAGGATTTTGTTGTATTGGCATCTTGTATAAAGACACTTCACTATATTGCGGTTCTAAATACATGGTGTTCCATGCATAAGCTTTAAAGAAGTTTGTAATACCCAGGTTGAGCTGTAATGCAGTTAAACCTTGTTATAACGAACTTCGTGAAATCGGTAATTTGCTTCTCTATACCGAAATTCCGTTGTCTTGAAATTTCATCCTTTATGGAAACAAGTAAAGCCACCAATGAATTTTTCTTACACAGAAGTGGCGACAAAACATTCCAAATTATTGGGCCAGCGGAAAAACCAAACTTGAATGAGAAAAAATTCATTGACTTTAGTGCGAGAGTCCGTGACAAAACATACGGTTTCATGCCATGCCTACGAGATTTTCACATCGGCAGTACAAAGCGAAGCCCAGCGCAGAATTACGTCCGGTCTGCCCCCGCGGCCGGCCGTCTCACCCGCACTGGAACGGCACCACACACGAAAAGCGCCGGCTGCACGGATCGATCCGCTTCGTCTGCCCCTTGCTTCAAAGCATCTCTGAAGCTAGAGATTGAGCAGCCTCCAGTACAAAATGTGCGGGAGGACAGTGCACACGATGTCGTGCCATCTCGGCCCAACCACTTTTAACACACGTGCCATGTTACCTCTACGACAGGGCGAGCAGGCGGCACATGCGCTCAGCTGCACTGACAGCCACGTGCAACCAGAGCTGCGCTGGAAAAGGAGCCACCCGCAACCCCCCCCCCAGCCCGGCTCCCTCCCCTCTCACAAGCGCTTGATAGCATTACCATGAGCTCACTTTTGCACTCACCAGAGCCCACGTTTGCACTAATAGTGCCTGGCATCTTACAGAAGCTTCATTATTAATTTTCCTATTTAGCATTTAGAAGATTCTCTTGTAAAAAAATTTTCTCTGCACAATTATTGCACGCCCCATCAATGAAATATGCAAGCAATATGCGAGTAAGCATAGTACAGTCAAACCTCCACGTAACAAATGTGGATATAACAAAGTAAATGTAAAATATTTTTTTTTTCGATATGAGTGTGTAGCAAATATAAGTTTGCAATGAATATCAAATACGACAAAAGTATTCTTGTTTCAGATCCAACTTCATTTTAATGAGCTTCAACTATACAATCAATTTGGACTGCCTAGGGACTGCGATAATGTACAAAAAATTAGGCAGCCCGAAAAAATGAATGCATGCCTTTCATTGCGTTCGAATACTCAAAACACCACAGCCATGTCTGAAATAGCTCTAAAGGCTTGCCAATGAGCTGTCCAAATACCAAATAGTAGATTTAGCAGAATAGCAGCACCGAATGGCACACTACTGTATTTTGTTTGCCTTCGCTCTCGTCAGTTTCGCACTCGCACGTCGCTGCCGGCAGCCGCTTACCCGCCGCCCACCGAGGGGGCGTGCATGCACCAGCAGTACTGACCGGGTGCAGGGTGACCCAGTGTGCCATGACGGCAGCGGTCATCATGCGCTGCAGGGCACTCTTGGAGGCCAGGTGGAAGAGCACCAGCCGGGCAAAGCTCTCCACGGGGCTCTCCACGGGCGGCACCTCCAGGCCAGGCATCGGGCGAGTCACAAAACCCGACAGCAGGCCAAGTAGCCTGCAAGATGCACCAGGAAGGGGAACAGCTCCAACGCCACCGACGACAACGAAACAGAACTGGTCATCGAGGCTGGTGCACCCACAGATGAACACCTCTACAAAGGAAATACCTGTATTATGAAGTACTGATTATGTCCCAGCTGAATTTCTAGAGTAAAACCATGTTTAACCGCACTCATTTAAACAGTACTTTCGTTTTAAATTTACAAAAATCAAATCCCTGGCTTAGTGGCCATCTAATATAATGTGTTTTGTATCCACATACCCTATTTACTCGCATAATAATCACGTTTTTGTCAAAAAAAAATTTACACAAATTCAGGGGTGCGATCATTACGCGGTTTAAATTTTCCGCAAGAAACAAAATTTTTTTTTTCATCCCGGTTTGCTGCGGGATGACAACAGGTCAACAAATAGGCAGCTGCTGCTGTATGTAGTGCCGGACACCAAAACGAAAATGGCGGCCGGTGGAGTAAATCGAACGCGCCGAACGTGCTGAACACAATTTTTTTTCTTCTTCTGGTGAGCACATTACATGCATTGAAACAGTTTCTTCCATATCAGTAATGAATAATATCGTTAATATCGGCAAGTTTGCGGCAATAACGTAGCCATGCAGACTTTGAGGGGACAGAAAATGATGGCCGCGCTTAGCTGCCAGTGACATAGAAACACATGGCGGGCATGCTGCGGAAACTGCGGTACTTGTCTTTACTATCCCAGGGTGTCTATCAAGTTGACGTTTCCAAATTCCCCAAGTTTTCCAGGTTTTCCCTGAGTGCCTCTGCAAAATTCCCTGAGTGATGCAGAACTATGTTTTATGTCAAGACGGGCTGGAACCATATTGCCCGATGCTGTCACTCTTTAGTAACCATATGAAAAAATTTTTTTTATAAGAACCGACTTAATCCAATTTGAATACTAAGGAGTAGTGTTTATGTTATTCAAAAAAAGAATAGAAGGGAGGGGTTAGTAAAATGCACCGCAAATAAGATGTTTTCGAAAGAAATTGCAAATCGAGTCAGACATTCTCAAGTACAAATAAAAAGGAAATGCACACAGAAGCAAATATTTCCGAATACGAGCTATTTATACCAACTGATACCAAGCTCAGTGGTATGAGGCCCCAATTTTGTCACAATTGAGAGTCTCTCTCAACAGCTTGTAAGTCAACCTCAACTGTCCTAACATACTCTCAGCCCACGTATGACGCCTCAGTGTTGTGTTTCACTGCTTTAAAGAGTTTATTTTGGTTTGGATGAGGGGCACTTGCATCTCGGTGTGAGCCAAGAGTGTTTTTTGAGCTCGGGCTCTTTCAAAGATGCCTTCGCATACTTCATTCCCCGTTCATTCCTCAATGCATTGGTCCTTTCTTTTCTCGTGCTCCTTCTGTCGCGCGTTCGCACTACGGACCATTTGAAGCATACTCTTGGTCAGTTTACAGTCAACGTCTAATTTTTCGGACCCCTGAGGAGCTGCGAAAACTTCCGAAAAAATAAATGCATGTCTTTTACTGCTCTTAGGCTCAAATCGACACGGGCATGTCTGAAAAAGTTCTGAATGCCTGTCAGTACACTTATTATGCATAGCGGTGCTCCTACTGCGACAGGAGGGGGCGGGTGCAGGCGTGTAAAATTAAGAAATACCTACTGTGTCCCGTGACAATTGCCCCTTCCTACGTTTGTTAAGCTTCACCGCAATACTTTTGCTAATGCTTCACCGCGTCACGCAACTGTACAGGGGCCAAACTAACTTTCAGGAACCAGCATTATGGAATGCTTCGAATGCTCCGAGCTTCGAAGCCAAAATTATTGCCGACAGCGGAGAAATAAAGAAACACGGCACCGAACGGCAAGAAGCTTAATAGCGAACGTCAAAGCAGCTAGGTGTAGCATTGCCACAGTGGTGGCTACGGCTGCCAGTGGATCTGTGTGCGATAGCGCCGGTTCGAGGCGGCAAGGTAATCAAAATGGCAGCGGTGGTGGCTTTAATGCCGTTTCGGGCCTGCGGTCATGCAGAACATCCGGAAAATCGGACGGCGAAGGATTCTTGCGTCCGAAATTTCAGGCATTGATACATTGACTCTATGGGCTACGTGGTGGTGCCGCGAAGCCATCTAAATTATTGGGAATCCGGGAAGTCGGTCGTTGACTCAACATTGGCAACTTCTCCAGCCGACGACAGGGCGTCAAAGACGATTCGTTATGATTCCTGTCTGTTACTCGAGCCAGCATTACCGCGACTTTCGACCCTTTCAATAAAATTACAGCTAATTTTCCCCGATAGAGGCACAATTTCCCTGAGTTTTCCCTGAGTTTTTCTAGACTACTAATAATCCCTGAGAATTCCCGGTTTCGCCGGTTGGTAGACACACTGCTATCCTACCTAATACAGCCCGTTTCGGCTAAGGGTGGGCGAATATCTTAACTGTGTTACAAGCGTCAGCGTACGAATAGGGTACACTTCTAACATATCAGCATAAACGTGGCTACTACCATGGCCACTCGCGATTTGTTGCGTGCCCACGAGTGCAGACAAGAAGAATTGAAAGGCACCTTTTTGTTGTTGTTGTTGTTGACCACAACGATAATAAAGCCTACATATAATAAAGGCAAGCTTGGTTGTAGCCTTGTTTTTTTGTCATGGAAGTGCGGAAAGTGATGTTGGAATGATATGGGGCATCTGCTTAAGAATGTTTGGTGCATGCAGAGTGCTTGGTTTGTCTTCGAGAGTCGTTCACTTAGCACTTGACAGATGGTAAACGCGATCATTAGCTAAACTTGGCACACAACATATCGCTGCGGCAAGTTCGGGGTGCGATCATTACACAGGAAATAAAAAAAAATCAATCAAATGTTAACGACAAAATACAGGGGTGCGATCATTACGCGAGTGCAATCATTATGCGAGTAAATACGGTAAATCGTACCAGCATACCGCGTACGTATCAGCTAACACTTAGTGTTTCCACTTTTCGTCACGCAAACACGGCGGTGCGTCGTCTTTATCGGGCAGCCCAGCAGAGCCACAAGCCTCAGAGACCAGAACGGCCTCTAAGTGCCCTGTGCGTTAGCGCATGAAGCCACATCAACATCAACATCATTTTGGTGCCATGCTAGAGAGTGCTGTGGCATCGTGCAAGCAAGGACTCGCATCATGCCAAAGCCCGGATAAAAAAGACGTCGGGTGCTCAGCATAGAAGAAAAATTAGACATCATTAGTGCTATCGAACGTGACACGAAGAAGTCGGCGATGGTATGCAACAGGGATCAACCACTGACTACGGCGTGTGGCATTTCGAATCCGAAGAAGTTGCTCAGCAGCACTGCTGCAACCGCGAAAAGATGTCGACTATGAGGTTCGACTTCTCACCATCGCTGCCTCTGTTGTTGCTGAAGTGTCGCCCAGCAACAGTGATGAGGAGGACACGGAAAGCGACAGCACGGGCGATTCAGGCCCGACAGTGCAGAAGATGCGCGTTATGTCAGTCTCATGAATGCAATCGTCGCAACAAGAACTGCACCCCGCAATGAAAAAGGTGCCCCGCAACTTCTACAGCGCTACTGCGTGCGTGCACGGAGGATACGTAACACCAATGAGGAATCTGTCATGCGAGTGTTTACCAAGAAGAGGGGGCTGGCTGAAAAGCTGGCTCGCAGCTTCAGCAAGTTTGAGGCCGCTGTCGTTGCTGCTAAGCCGCCGTGGCATCAAACGAAAAGAACACTTTTGTCGAGTGAAGTGAATAAATACTGAATTTTTTACCGTTTCATTGCACTCTCTCCGAGTTCCGCTTTTGACAGGCAAGTGGGCGATGACATGCTATTTCAGTTAAGCAGCACTACCGTTAAGTACATACTTTTTCTGAGCTCCGGCCAACTATGGTTTAACAAGGTTTCACTGTACCTTCCACATGCATTATGCATGCCTCTACCACTACAACAAATTCGGCCGTACAAAGAAGGAATTTTGGCATCTGTCGATTTGTTTCTTTACAACGCCACGTAACTGTCCCGCCATTGCCCTCGGCAGACGTTACCGAGGTGTGCTCAGCACTAAACTAACGACACACCTGACAATCATGCCCATGTGCTGCTTGCTGTAACGCATTGGCACATGTGATGGCTGACAAATATGCCACAGTTGATACGACGTGATGATGCAATCGTAACTGACAATCGACGACGTCTTTGAAGCCATCTAGGGCGAAAGGAATGCGGATATAAACGAAGCAATAGTGATGGAAATACTGTAAACGAACAAAGGATTTCCATGGCAAGGCGGGTGATAGCAACATTCGACGATCTGTGGCTTTACTTTGCGTAGCTCCGGCGTTTTGCAGTGGAGCATGCTGCAAACCTAGGTGCAATAGCTTTGGCTGCAGTCGCACATTCGAAGTGTGCACGAAAGGAAATAAGCGACATATTTCACCCCATCTCTTGAATTCATGTTAAATAAAGGCTTTCTTTTGTTGAATGCCTGTTCTAATGAGTGGTATGGTGTGCGGCCTCTACAACAAAGTGACCTGTATAACAAAGTACCTTGGAGGTCCCGAACAATTTGTTATAGAGGAGTTTGATTGTGTATGCTTCGACTCGTGCCGCGGGATGAGAGTGACATGGTCAGAAACAAAGTGTGTAAAACAGGCATGTTTCCTATGGGCACCTTCGCACTTGTTTTTTTTTTTTTTACTTCATTTAGTCAAGGTTTTCCACCACTTTGCAACAAGGTTGACATGAAAGGACACAGAGTGCTTGCTGCAGTTTCCCCGATTTGGCCATGTCTAGGTTTTGAGCAGCTTAATCAGAATGGGCTCACTACAGTGCAGCGTTCCACTACGCACATTTGCCAACTTGTGAACAATAAAATGGAGAGGTGTTGCCCCGAGCACACACCTTTTGTGAGACATGTATGCACTTCATTACCAATTGCTTATGTTTAGACACAGCTCACAAACAAGCAACAAATGTGGGAAAGCAGAGATTGAAATGTTTACAGTGACTTTTACAGCAACTTTGCTGTTGCCAATTTTGCCTGCCATATGAACATGTCTGAATAAGCTTGCCTAATACCTACCTTGAATGAACTTGCCATAGTGTCCGTTCACTATCATAAATTTTAAAAGAATGCCTTTGTATATGTTACAAGAGCAACTTTTTTACAAAAACAAAATTTTTCATAAAATTTCTTGCAGCGTTCGTAAAATAGTAAAAGCAGTCACGACTATAAGGCAAGGGTACCAGTTGGAGGACCTGAGAAAACAGCTCAAGTATGCAGGTTAACGGCGACACAGAGTATCCAGAGAATTATTCAGACTCGGCAAGGATTGCCTGAAATACGAAATAAGAGGATGGTGCCAGAATGATCAGAATAATTCGCGCCAGTTATAAGCGAATTTTGCCTTCAGGTTCGACTTCAAGGCTGCCCTAATTCCACTTTTTGGTGCAGTTTTGCAGCAGTGCAAGCATATAACCTGCATCCTGGCATTCCTGGCAATTTTTCCAATTCTCAGAGTGGGTTGTATGCAATAAAAAGCGGTGCATCCTCGCTAGCCAAGGCTCACTCCTGTCTAAAATCTGAATCACGGGAAATGTGACACTACACAAGAGTAACTAAATCTATCAGCCTCTCACATAAAGTGAGGAGGGGTGGCTTCGAGGCTAAGTATTCTGCGAAAAAAAAAAAACTCACATTTTATTCAAACACCTTAATTAGGAAAGCGACTCACTTGGCAGCCATGCAGCGGCACTGCAGGACCAGGCGCTCCCGTTCCACGGGGCTCTCGTTCAGCGATTCTGCACCCGCCAGGTACACCTCCCCCCCACCCAACACTGGGGTCACACCAGGGCCACCCTCAATTGAACATGGTGGTTGTAGTGGCCCACAGCCCCCGACACTGCCGGGACGCCGCATCCTCTTGTCAGGCTGCACAGACAGCATCTTTTTGACACTTTGTCCCAGGATCACTGGGGAAACTGGATACACACTAAATTATCTATCATAAGGTACACAGCTGTAAACTATCTCTTCTCGGCCTGTGTTGGGCACAGAAAGGATCTTCAGTGCGTACTGAACGTTTCACCGTAATAATCCGTAATAAGCTTGCTTGTTTAGACATTGTTTGTTGTTTTCTAGTTTTTTTTAAGTGGCAAGTGGGTGCACTGAATTATTCTGGAGTTCTACGTGCCAAAACGACTGTTTGATTATGAGGCCTGCCGTAGCGAGGAACTCTGGATTAATTCTGACCACCAGATCCTTAACGTGACACAGGCGTTTTTGCATTTCGCCGCCATCGAAATGCAGCCACCATGCCCAATATTTGATCCCGCGACTTTGTGCTTCAGAGCACCATGCCATAGCCGCTAAGCCACTGCGGAGGGTCCAAGTGGATGGCCGTCATATCTTGTCGGTGCTGTTAGGAATGGCCGTACGGGGTGACAACGTGCCAGTTTTCAGCCCGCTGCACGTGTTCCAATCCAACCAGACGAGCGCACTTCAGAGTACTGCGAATAAACCGGCAGCAACGTGGCGCGCGGTCAGCTCAGGAATGTGCTACCCGCCAGCGCCACCCGGGACGGAGCAGAGTTCAACGAAACCCCTCTGACGTCGGCTCCGGACCATTACACCTGTGTGTGTGTGCAACACGAATATGTGAGCCCGCCTCCTCCAAAAGGGCGGGTCATCTACGGTGACGTCGAACGATCACTGGACGAACGTTTCCGTCCACTGGGAATCAAGGGGGACCAAGTGCTTATCAGCAGCGTTTGCCGGCTGCTAGTGTGTGCTCGTCGTTGGGAGCTGAGTGCTCGTTGTCATGCTAGAAATGTACTAGTGAGCTGTGTGCTCGTAAGCTGTTTGCTGTATGTTAGTCTTGTGGGCTCCATATGGGAGTCACGCTAGACTGTCGATTTATGTCTTATTCAAAATGTTAATATGAAATAAATCCTGCTCTCCTAAGTCCCTACGAAGAGTCAAGCTCCTTCCTACAGCTACGACCGACAAATTTTACAACTGAATGGCAGCGGTGAGATCGGCCTACGGCTCGTAAATCGGCCTACGACTCGGAGACAGCAACGGCAGCTGACGGACGTTGGCACATGGTGACCGACCGGTATCCTGATCAAGTTGGAGGCGATTTGAGATTGACCACCTCTTGCAACTGACTGGATACGGCGGAGAAGGACTGGTGATATGGTGCTGCTTCAGTGGGTAAGCGTTTGGTTTTGACTGTAAGATTTACCAGGCTTCAATATCGCTGTGTTTTTGAATTTGATTTGCTGGGATCTTTTACTTGTATTTTTATTTGCGTGGGTATCGCAGCAATTATTGTGTGACAGCAGAGCCAAAGCTTAAAGTAGCGACCATGGTCCTAATGTGTTTGACGAGAGCTGACCTGTTGTGGTTGTGTGAAGAGATTGACGTAAACGTAGAGGAGGACTTGACGGAAGCAGAAATTCGTAAGACAATTCTAGAAAGTAACAATGATGCGAAATTCATAGAACAAATGAGTAAACGAATTCTAAACAAAAAACGGGAACAGGAAGCAATTAGGCAAGAACAGGATGAATTTAGGCAAAAACAGGAAGAAGCTAGGCAGAAACTAAAAAGTATTTCACAGGAAGAAAGCCTAATAGAAGTTATGAGGCAGTACACTGATGCATTGAACAATGAGATTCAAGGTTTAGAGCAGGCAGTCGAACTAAATCAACAACGGCTTGATAAATCTGTAGGCTGGACGCAATGAAAATGGCAGGAAGTAAATAGTAAATTTCAGTCGAAAGCAGAGAGAAGTAGCAGTACCTGCGAGACTAGCAGCACATTCACAAGTAAACTCGAAGTGCTAGCAGCTAACGAGGCCTTAGTGGCAACAGAGGCCATTAAAGGCCCGAGTGAGAGCGACGAGGTGCTGTGCCAACAGAGGACTGTAGAGACAGCTAGGCCAGCTGCAAACAAATTGGCACAGTTACCGCGCATGTGCGTCGCATCTCATGGTAGCAAGGTCGTTAGTGAGGTACAGAATACTACGGACTTGACAAAAGCGAGCACCCATGTCGAGTTAGATCTCCATGCCGAAGAGAAGTGCCAGCTGGACGATGCAGTTGAGAGTAGTTCTCGGGATGGCGAGCTCCGTAGCTCACGAGAGAACAACTGCATTGTTCAGGGATCGGTGCGGCTCTCCGCCAGTCTAGTTAGCCAAGAGAGGAATGATTTAGTTAAGGATCATTCAGACTGTGCGGGTAAGAGACCGATCCGGGCCGAAGAAATGTGTACCGGCCAGCATGAGGCGCCAGAGGACGGCATGAATGTGAGTGCGAGGAAAAAGCACCGTAAAAAGAAGCGCCGTAAAGATCAGAAGACAGTGACTAATGTAGCGCAGCCAAAGATGGCAAGAAACCCAAAAGGGCAGGGGCAAGGAAAAGAAAGGTGCGATCGTCGTTGACGATGGTGACGCATCAAGCACATTTTAGCCACCGGTCAAAAAGTGACCAAGAAGCATGTTCTGCACGGATGCGGACACAGGGCACGGGGCAGCTACGTTCCTTGTCGGTCTGTCGTTCTTTCCGAAGTTCAGTGTGTAGTACAAAGAAGCGCAAGGTGGCAAGACGAGACCAGGTGGGGAATCGCGACGCGGTCACTCGAGTTTGTGAGGAAAGAGGGGCGCCAGGACGAAAATTGGCAGGAGACTGTAACGTCTTGAGGGAGCTGATAGTGAGTCAGCCGTTTTGTTGTTCCTGGGTAGCCAAAATAGCTTTCAAACCGCGACCACCTCCATAGCATACCATACCATACCACCTCGAGTACGGCTCAAAAGTATGAGTCAGTCAAAAAACGTTTGGAACGGGAGGCCAAGAGAGCTTCCGTAAAAGTGAAAGGTGTTGTTTTATTTTTGAGCACTTGGAAATTTTCTCGATTTGAGACTAAGAATTTCTTTCAATATGTAAGGTATGAGCTTTGTTTGTGTTTTTATTTGAGAAGCTCCGAGATTTGAAAGATGTATTTTAGGTAAATGTTTAGTCTCGCGAGGTGTTCATTAATGAGTAGATAGGCTCTTTTTTTTGTGTGTGTGAGTAACCTGAGTGTCAAGGTTATCGTTGAGAAGCCTATCGTAACGCGCGTGTGCGTTATTTAACCTTCTTTTCTTTATGCGTTTTTTTATTTTCTAAGGTTAAGCGGGTAGATTTTCAGTAAGTGCGTGATTTGCACTGAGAAGAGCTCTTAGTTCCTTTAGCGCGTGTCCTGTGTGGACGGAGTGAAGCCGATTGTTAATGACTTGGTTGTGCTCGTGTGTGTCGAGGGCAGCCGTATTCTGACTTCACTAGTAAGCATGCGTAGAGCTAGTTATTAGAAGACACATTTGTTTAAAGGTTCCTCTGTGTTGCATAAGTTACGCAAGTTTGGTTGTTTGTTTAAGGAACATGTCCTGTGAGGATTAAAGGAACAAATGTGAGCAAGCGTCGCAAGTACGCGTTTTGAATAGAGACCACAAAGCTAGCGCGATTGTTTTTACATACCTGTGGAGTTGGCCAGACGGTTCAGTGGCAGCAGTACATGAGATAAGTACGCCACTGTGATAGGATAAGAACAGGCTGTCGCGAAGTTAGGCTGCTTAAGATATGTTCGGGTATTGGTGGTTGAGGAGCATTCGGTTTAGTTCTACGTAAACCTTTGCTCTTATGCAGTGCGACGGTCAGGTTTGGTCAAACTCAGGGGGAACGTGAACGCTCGGTTTGGCGGCATGAAATTTTAGGGCAAAATTTGGGATTCCCAGTTGAGTGACTTGCATTGAAATTGTGATAGGAGGCCTGGTGGATTAGCAGCTGATTCCGGGCGTTTGAACGCTGAGCGGTATTGTGTTGCCGGGTCGACTCTTCTGTGCCAGTTGTTGTGAGATGGTTGAAGGCATTCCAAGTACGCAGGGGTTGCAGAGAGCAAAGCCATCGTCTTACTTGCCAGCCATTCTCTTCCTGCCCAGCAGTTTCCAGCACTGGCCAGGCGAGATTTTCCGGGCCATGGAGGAGCTGTTAGGAATGGCCGTACAGGGTGACAACGTGCCAGCTTTCAGCCCACTGCACGTGTTCCAATCCAACCAGACGAGCGCACTTCTGAGAAATGCGAATAACCGGCAGCCACGTGGCGCGCGGTCAGCTCAGGAATGTGCTACCCGCCAGCGCCACCCGGGACGGAGCAGAGTTCAACGAAACCCCTCCTACGTCAGCTCTGGACCATTACACCTGTGTGTGTGTGCAACACGAATACAGTAAAAGCTCGTTAATTCGAACCGCAAGGGGACGCCATCTCAGTTCGAATTAAACGAAGTTCGAACTAACGAAAGCAATGAAGAAAAACAGGACACCGCGACCAGGAAGCAGCAGGGCATGGCGCCAGTTCAATTTAATGTTTGAAAAAATCCGTAATTGTGGTCTGCTTTTTTTCTTTGAAGGCAACAGCAAGCACTTTCTGCTCTAAAGAGCGAATGTTGCGGAAGGCTTCCTCTTCGCTTTCTTCAAAACTGAAGAACAGGCGGGCGGCATTAAGTCCGGCCATGACTTCCGCAGCGGAGGGCCGCACCGGTGCCTCGTCGTCTTCCTCGTCGTCGTCACTGGCAGCGACAGGCTCTATGTTTTTAACTTGGGAAATGATGTCCTCGTCTGTGGTCACACCACAGACAACTGCGCTCGCATCCACGTCTACGTAGTCGGCAAAGGAAACGTCTTTCAGAACGTCCGACATGGGAGCGGTGACGCTAGTGACGCAGTCTCCGTGCGCAGGTGGCTCGTCCACGTGCTCGCCTTGCGTGGTGAAGCCACAGTGGCGATAGCAATTGGCTATTGTAGCCCCTGTCACTTGTTCCCAAGCACGCACAAGCATATGCAGTGCACTCAAGAGCGTCACTTCGTAATTCTGGCATAGAATAACTCTTTCTAGTATGTGGCGCCGATAAAATGTCTTCAAATTTTTTATAATGCCCTGGTCCATGGGCTGCAGCACTGCCGTTGTGTTGGCTGGAAGAAAGGCCAACTCAACGGCATTCGTTTGAACTTCAATCTTGTGCGCAGAGCAGTTATCGACAAGAAGAAGGATTTTGCGGCCACAGCGCTCGAACTTCTTGTCTACCTTCATGAGCCACTGCTTAAACAACTCTCCAGTCATCCAAGCCTTCCTGTTTGCCGCGTAGTCTGTTGGGAGGGACCTGATGTTCTTGAAGCAGCGAGGATTGCTCGACTTTCCTACCACAAACAGCGGTAGCTTTTCACTTCCGGTCATATTTGCCGCAACCATCACCGTTACTCGCTCTTTGCTTCGTTTACCCCCCGTACACTTGTCATCTTTGTACGTGATCGTTTTGGCGGGCAGTAACTTGAAAAATAAGCCTGTCTCATCAGCATTAAAAATGTCCTGCGGAGAGTACTTCCGTAGGTAGCCTTGTAGGACCTCGGAGCGCCAACTTTCACATGTTTCCAAGTTAACAGCCTTCATCTCCCCTGACACCGCACGAAACACAAGGTCGTACCTTTCACGGAAGCGGTGCAGCCACCCATCTGAAGCTGCGAAGTCGTCGTAGCCCAGCCGCAGGGCGAAGTCCGCTGCCTTCGCCAATATGACGGGGCCACTCAGCGGTATGTCCTGAGCACGCATCTCCTTAATCCAGAGGAGAAGCGCTTTTTCGAGGTCGGGGTACTTTGCCAGCCGCATCCTCTTCCTTTCCCTGGCAACTTCTGCCTCTAAGGCGTCTTCAATCGCCCTCTTATTTTTTATATAAGTGGACAGCGTGCTCTTCGGTATCCCATGCTTCTTGGCGATTTCTTGTTTCGACAAGACTCCGGCGTCCACTTCCCGTAAGATGTCGCATTTATCCTTCAGTGTTTTGGCGCAGTAGTATTTACCGCGGGCGCACGCCATTCTGAAACCGCACGTCAGCACGGCGAAGCACACCACCGAGGCCTAACTTTTCAAGCGATCTGCACAGCAAAGGTCGTAAGCGCGCCGAAAACCAGAAAACGGCCGAGACCACCGCGAGTTCAGGACAAAGACGTTGACGAAGGCTCCTCCTATTCGTTCAATTCTCGAGCGCTAGCGGCGCTGCGATGTACTGGATTCGCTGTATTTTTTGTGCTGGTTGCGCCATCCATCGGTTAACAACTGCAGCTATACGACAAGATTCTTAGGCCTCTGAGATCGGCGGCTCAAAACCGGAAACCGCAGTTCTCGGAGGTAGAGAGAGGGCGTAGCTGTTGCCACAGCTGTCACCCCTTGCCCTCCAGCCTCTGCGCCGGGTGCTGGCACCGGTTTTACCCGCTTTTTCCTTCTCTCCCCATTTTGGAGGCAACTCAGCCGCTGCAGCCTCGCGACAAGGCCTGCTCTGGCCATGTGCCAGGCGGCACGCCGCCCAGGCGCGGCGGCGCGTAGTTCGAATTAACCGTGGCAGAACCAACTCACGTTCGAATTAACGGGCTTTTTTATACATGGACTTCTATGGAGCTAGGCCGGACCAAGTAGTACGGTTCGAATTATCCCGAAATTCAAATTACTGAAGTTCGAATTAACGAGCTTTTACTGTATGTGAGCCTGCCTCCTCCAAAAGGGAAGGTCATCTATGGTGACGTCGAACGGTGACGTCGAACGATGACTGGACGAATGTTTCCGTCCACTGGGAATCAAGGGGGGGACCAAGTGCTTATAAGCAGTGTTTGCCGGCTGCTAGTGTGTGCTCGTCGTCGGGAGCCGAGTGCTCGTTGTCATGCTAGAAATGTACTCATGAGCTGTGTGCTCGTAAGCTGTTTGCTGAATGTTAGTCTTGCGGGCTACATATGGGAGCTACACTAGACTGTCGACATGTCTTGTCTAAAATGTAAATACTGCAAATAATTCCTGCTCGCCTAGTCCTGTCGCCCCAAGGTCCTCCCCTGCAACTATGACCGCTCCAAACCCTACAGTGCTTAAGATTTCACCCTTCTTGCCTACAAAAATTAAGTTGATAGTTTGTGATCGCGTCAGTCTTGTCTCTGTCTTCGGCCCCTCACTAGTGCGCAAAAACCTACCATGACTGAAACACGCTGGGGCCTTTCCTTTTTTGCCACAAATGAGAGACTCCTTCGCTTTAGTATGCAGCCCTCTATTCACTCGACTACAAGTTATTTTCATGGCAAATATGGAACAGTCAAAGTAAAAATTTAGGTTATTAGTGAAATGCACAGCCTCGCCTCTCATGTAAGCACTGCCCTTTCCTGAAGCACGACAGCAAGGTGATGAGAACTACTACAAACTTGCTATAACGAACCCTGTGCATACAACCCGAGCATGGCACACTGTAAATATGCAGCGCCGTACCCATGCCCATCCTCCCATGCTTCACGTACCTTGAGGTTAGGTGGAAGGACCAGCCACTGCAGGGCCACGACGTCAACCTGCGCATGTCGAGCAGACAGAGTCAGAGCCCCACCCGTGCGTCATGCGCTCAGCCTGGAAAAAGTGCACCACTGAGCACCACAAAGCAGCGTCCTCAGAGGGCCACCACGTGTGCCGACAAGAGAATTCACCACTACAGCAAGCTTCGCAACCATAAATTTAAGGTTCTTGCGGTTGTTATGAACTCTGTCTCAAATGAAATAATCATCAGACAGGATGACCCATCATGGTGTTGTTGATCACACTGCATTCGCATGCAATTAATTGATGCTCGTTTCAAGGAAGTTTAATAGCAGACCTGTGTTCAAATGGAATGCACAAGCCTCCTCTGCTTCCTACAGCAAGGAAGAGTACGCAATTTTCATAAAATCAGATGCGATGATGACCGTATCATGCTGGACTGAACGAGTGGTCAACATGTGCAGTTCCGTACTGAGTCGGTGATAAAGCAATGGCAAAACCAACTAGTGCTTTATGTTATCAAGTTGTCGACTACTTGTCAGATGACGTTGCGTGGGTACCATTTTACTTCAGTGACAACGGACGACGCATGGATGTTTGTTTCCACACCTCTCCGTGGCGGCGCCAGGTTTGTGTGGCCCTAGATCTTTTAGAATCGTCTAAATGTCACCATTAACGAACACAGCACGGCTTTTGCAACGAAAATGATGAGGAGCCGTGTCCGTCGTTTAGGCTTTGTCATTAAGGGGGAACATAGCGTCCTGAGCTCTCTTACTTGTTTTGAAGGCTTGTGAAAATATTAAATATTTTTGATGATTCTGTCAAATACCGTAATTATTCAAATCTAGGCCGATAGTTTTTTTTCAAATAATCATATTCCAAACACTAGGGTCGGCTTAGATTCGAGGATATTAAAACATGCGCCAGTTTTTCATTGAAACTGCTAAACATGGTGCATAGCTAACGCCATCTAGAAAAGTCAGTATCGCAGCCACTACTAGCCGTGCCAGTAGCCAACCGTACACAAGTGAGGTCGCCATTTTGACCTGTGTCGTGTCGACCGTATCGGTATGCGGCGTGGTGTTGTCGCGACGGCAATGGGCCGCATCAAACGTGCATCGCTATCGCAGCTGGCGGGCTGGGTAGCTGCAGCGTGGGACGACATCCCAGGTACTTTGATTGCGCGTGCCTTAAAACAGTGCAGCACATCTAATGCGCTTGACGGTACCGAAGATAGTGCACTGTTTGAAGGTGACAGTCACAAGGAACACAGCGACGAGTCTGGCAGAGACAACGACGTTGAATGAGCTCTGCACGTTCAGATTCAATAAATGCTGTTTGCATTTTGTGAATGCTGTCCTCGCTTTTCTTGTTCGGCCTACATTCGAGGTGATACTTTTTTTTTTTTTGGCTACGGACTTTAAGGGGTCGGCTTAGAATCGGGGTCAGCCTAGATTTGAGTAAATACGGTATTATGCTATTTGATGTTCAGTTCCAGCTTGAAATTCAGTCTCCAAAATTTTCAAAGTATTCGAAACAAACGAATATACACATTTTTCTGCTTATAAGCCACACCCCCAATTGCCGACTCAGGAAAGAAAACAAATATCCACGTGTATAAACTGCGGTAATAACTTGATACAACGTGCAAATATATGTGAAAACAGTCTCCACTTGCAGATGGACGAATCGTCCATGTCGTAAATTCGGCCAGTAGCTTTGTTCCCCACTTCTTCAGTGACACTGAGGGTGGAGAACTTTGACCTACAGCTGGTTTCGTGGCCGTGTGGCCCATGCTGCTGTGAAGCAACATCTCAAGTCAGAAGTTCATGTAACCTGTACCAGAATTTTTCAGCTAAACATTAAAAAGATGTTTCGTCTGTGCACTTGGAGAATGGAACACATTAAGCTCGCGTGTCGATGGAAAGCATCAAGCTGAACTTGCGCCACACAGCATAAACAGCCAACGTTTCGCAGTCAAGGTCGCACTTCACCGTATCGTGACGATGCACAACAGGTGAACCCAAAACGTTCTTGCAAACTCAACCACCACAATATTTTGGTACAGACTAACACAGCAGAGAGCAAGGGCCTGTAAAGGAATTTTCTGTACAGCTGAACTTCTAAGAAATGTTGAACTTGTATTTTTTGCATGAAAATATCTGAATAACACAACTACAAAAATAAATTCACTCCAGAGAGAAACCTATTTTCTTTTTTTTGCAAGCAGAAAAAAAAAAGCAGCTTATTATAGATTTCTCAACATGTGACTCTTATGTCAAGATTTTATGCAAATCCGCTCACAATTTGTTCCATGCCCGCGAGTGCAGACGAGAGGAATCGAAAGACCATTACAAAGCTTACAAATAGCGTATTTACTCGCATAATAATCGCACCCCAAACTTGGCGCACCGATGTCAAGTGCCAAGTCTAGCTAATATTGATCGCACTTACCATCTGTCAAATGCTACGCGAACAACTCTTCAAGACAAACAAAGCAGTCTGCACACACCAAACATACTTAAGTAGATGCCTCATTTCATTACGGTCCAGAGGAAAGCTATTCGTTTTGTTTGCCGTCGCTTCGACTGAGACTTTTCACCGTCAGCTGCTCTTACGGAATTAAACCTACAGTTTCTTTCTAGACGGCGGCACATAGAATCTCTGAAGATTTTCTATTCTTATAAGAACTCTCTTTGTCACCTATCAGATTCCTCCCTTTTAATGCCTGCTTGCCCGACTTCAACTAGAGCTTATCATGCCTCTAATATCAGACCACTCCATCCACGCACTAACACTTTCAAATACAGTTTTTTCCCCCGCATGATTGAACAGCGCAATTTGTTACCTGCCGAAGTTCGTTTGTTACCCATTTCTCAACTTTTAAATGCTATTGCTGATGTATAGTTCCTTCACATTTTTATATTTCTATGTTCTTGTTTCTGCATATCATAATCAGTTTTCCTCGCGTGTACACCCACTCCTGCCATAGCCCTAACACGATGCAGCATGTATAAATAAATAAATAAATTACTTTCATCACTTTCCGCACTTCCACGACTAAATGTAAGCTGCAACCAAACTTGCCTTTATTATGTGTAGGCTTTATAATGGTTGTGGTCAACAACAACAAAAAAGGCGCCTTTTGATTCTTCCCATCTGCACTCGTGGGCACGCAACAAATCGCGAGCGACGATAGGAGCCACATTTACACTGATACGTTAGAAGTGTACCCTATTTATACGCCAACTCTTGAAGCACGGCTAAAATATTCACGCACCCTTAGCGGAAACATGCCATATTAGGATAGTAGTGAAGACAGATGCCGCAGCATGCCGGCCATGTGTTTCTATGTCACTGGCAGCTAAGCGCGCCCATCTGTTTATGTCCCCTCAAAGTGGACATGGCTACGTTATTGCCGCAAACTTGCTGATATTAACGATATTATTTATTACTGATACGGAAGAAACTGTTTCAATGCACGTAATGTGCTCACGAGAAGAAGAAAAAAAAAAATCGCGTTCGGCGCGTTCAGCTTGCTCCACCAGCCGCCATTTTTGTTTTGGTGTCCCGCAGCAAATGCGGGCCGGAAAAAATTTTGTTTTCTTTTCGCGGGAAATTTACCCCGCGTAATGATCGCACCCCCGATTTTGTGTCAATTTTTTTCTGACAAAGAAGTGTGAACATTTTGCGAGTAAATATGGTAATAAAGTCAAGGCAAGTTTGGATGTAGCTGGATGTAGTTGGATGTAGTTTGGATGTAGCATCTGCTTAAGAATGTCTGGTGCGTGCAGACCACTTGGTATGTCTTGAAGAGTCATTCGCATAGCATTTGACGGATGGTAAGCTCGATCAATATTAGCTAGCCTTGGCACATGACGTATCGCTGCAGCAAATTCAGGGGTGCGATCATTGTGCGAGTGCGATCATTACGCAAGTAAATACAGTAAGTTGTCAGTGGCCGAAGTGACATTTCGTCAAATTAAGCTGAAGTCTCGCCTCGCGGAACCCTGAAAGAACTGTCGAGAAATGCTTGAGGTGCATGTCAAAAGTCAGCAAAAAGACAATGACATCATCGAGGTAGCACAAGCAGACTGACTACATTAAGCCGTGAAGGAGGGCATCCATCATTCGTTTGAAAGTGGCAGGAGCATTGCATAGCCCGAATAGCATCACCTTAAACTGATAGAGCCCATCAGGTGTAATAACGCCGTCTTTTCACAATCCATGTCATCAACTGCAATTTGCCAATATAGTGGAACCCCGTTCATACGTTTTTCACCGGAACGGGGAAAGAAAACGTAACAGCCGGGAAAACGCAACAGTGAGGAAAGCTCCGGAAATGAATGAAAAAATGCAGCTTCAACTATAGACAATTTATTCCCACAGAGTGCGCTTAGGAGTTAAAAAAGTCTACAATGGCGGCTTGCCGTTTCTTTCGCTCGCTAGAAATGGCCACACGTTTCTCAATAGCTTGGAAGGCCGCATTGCTGTCAGCGTCGCCGTGAGGTGCGACGTACCTGCGGAGGAGGTCCAGAGCCGCAACGGCTTCTCCAAAGCTACGATTTGGCAACTCCCCGGCATCATGCGGCTCGTGCTCCTCATCGTCAGCGTGTCACGGCAATGGCAACGGACGAAGGAATATCCGCGGGAAATTTTGCCCTCTTTGGCGTAATCATGCTGACGTGCTAACGATTGTTTAGTATTGCTGCGGAGCGCGCGCGTCCGAGCAGCCCGGTTGCGCGCAGCGCGGCATGGGAAAAATATAAACAAGAGAGGAGAGCTGGCCCGATAGGCGCAGCAATGCCACCAGCAACGCCAACTTCCGGTTTCACTTTAGCTTCACAAAGAATGACGTCAAGGCCTCTCCTGAGTTTCCTTCCTCCGTGAGTCGACACGTCCAACAACGATGCCGTGACCGTAATCAAAGTGATGATAGTGAGAGCATTTTTCACGAATGGCCACTTAGTGGCGGCCTCTCGAACTGGCGTGCGGCTTCTTGCAGCCAGTTCCATAGCCAAGCCCGGCCAAGCCCGGCCAAAACTCGTCAAAAGCTAAAATGGCGGTTGGAACGCGTTGCCTACTTTAGCCCAGGCGGGTGCGAGGTGCTAAGTTGCGACGTACCATGCGGGAACGTTTTAACAGCTACTACGTAACAGCGGGGTTCCTTATACACTGTATCCTATGGAAACTATGCCGGGACCAGATGAAAACGACGTAGCAGCCGGGAAAACGCAGCAGTGAGGAACATAACAGTGGAGTTCTACTGTACTTAGAACGAAGGTCCATGCAAGAAAAATACTTGGAACCACTGAGACAGTCAAGAGATTCATCTATCCGAGGTAAGGAGTACACGTCTTTTTTAGTTACTTGGTCAAGATTCCGGTAGTCAATACAGAAGTGCCAGCTGATGTCCTTCTTTCTAACAAGCACGACAGGAGACGCCCATGTGCTCGAAGAAGATTCGACGATATCATGGGCAAGCCTTTTGTCAACTTCTTTTGGATAATTTGGCGCTCAGCGGAGGAGACACGATAGGGACATTGGTGTATGGGTTTGGCATCGCTGGTATAAATCCGATGCTTGACAACTGTTGTCTGGCCCAGTGGTCGGTCATTGAGATAAAAAATGTTCCGGCACGACTTGAGCAGGCCCCGAAGCATGTGTACATTTGGGCGGAAGGTCACTGGAGATCATCTTCATTACGTTACCTACCATCGTCGGGTTCAAATCAATAGCAGCAGGAGGCAGTGCAGCAGGCTCCATTAAGACAGAAACATGATAGTCGGAGGCCGGAGCAAGGGTTGCAAGAGAGATACCCTGGGGTATCACTTGAGGGCATAGTCCAAAATTCACAATAGGGAGACGTGCGGCATTGCCCTTTATACTGATGACCGAGTGCGGGAACATGACATTCTGCGAACAGAGGATGGTAACGTTGGTCGACACAATGTAATCGTCGTTGTCCACAGGTGGATCAGGAGAGACGTCGATGTTCGTCACGGCTAGGTGTGGTAGACGAATGTTATCGGTGGAACACAGCAGACTCGGTGCACGATCAGAAGGCTGAACAGCATGAGGTAACGCAAGCTGCATAACCCCTGCAGAGCAGTCAGTAAGAGCCGAGTGTGCCGAGAGAAAGTCAAGACCTAAGATGGTTGCATGTGGCACTGTCCAGCAACAGTGACACGGGCGGTACACAACCTAGCAGCAGCCGGAGTCGCACCATCGGCTACGCTGACTACAATGATCGGAGCAGGGGTAAGAACATTTTTCAAACAAATACGGAAGTTTGAGTTCATGATCGATATGTGGGCGCCGGTGTCAATAAGTGCGATGACAGGTATACCACCCACATTTAAGTTGATGAGGTTGTGATGTCCAGGTTGTGTGAACAGAGGAGTTTCAGGTCGAGTTGTCGTGGCAGGCTCATCTCTCGGAGCTGCAACAGTCAGTTTTTCTATGAGCGGTGGGAATATGAGGGAGAAGGAGAGCGAAAACGCAGAGGTGAGTGGGGCCGGTGTCGGGATGCGAAGGGGAGTGGTTTGATCATCCTGGCCGTGATGGTGGAGCGCTGTCGTCGCCATTTTGTGTACCACCACTCGAAAATTACCACCTGGATATGGGACGTTTTGATAGCTCAGCCAAGGCCGCGAGTTCCAAGCACTGCGACAATGGCGGTAAATGTGTCCATTGCATCTACAGCAGAAGCAGATGGGCCTGTGATCAGAAGTGCGCCATTCTGCGGAATTCTGATAATGAGGACGAATAGTGGGGCTTCTGTATAACTCAGGTGCGCCGGGTGGGTGGTAGTCAGGCCCGTTAACTGAGCAAAGTGTCTGTAATCCTGCGTTTCCTTGTTCTTGATGCACAATGGTTTGGATAAGAGAAATGGTTGCATGCGACTCGTCGGGGTTACGCGCATGAAAGGGAAATGGGGAGGCAGCTTCAATCTCTCGGCGGATGATGCGTGCAATATTGTCGGATCCAGCCAGAACGAGTGGAGCTGGAGGGAAAAGGAGGTCCTCGCATGTAGACGTCGCAGCCGAGTTCGGAAGACGTGTGAAGTTTGGAGTAATGCAGCGACTTTTTGCTTCTTCAAAGCGTTGGCATTTATTGATGACGTCTTGTACTGTGGATGAGTTCTTAAAAACCAGAAGTGTAAACGTGTCATCCATGATACCCTTGAGGATATGTGCAACCTTTTCCGCTTCCAGTATCGTGTCATCGGCTATGCGACAAAACGTGCACACGTCCTGGATGTACGTCACATAAAACTCGGTGCAAGTCTGAGCCCGGCAAGCAAGTTCTTTCTGCACAGCACAACGGCGTCCGGTGGGTTTGCCAAACAGATCGATGAACTTCTACTTACTTACCTTCCAGCTCGTAAGTTCCTGTTCATGGTTCCGAAACCACATTGTGTCACACCCACTAGGTATAATATGATGTTCTCTGGCATCAGGGTCGGGTCCTGGTTGATGCTAGTGCTCACCCATTCGTACAGTTGACGCCAATCTTCGACGTCAGTGTTGTCAGAGCCAGACAAGGTACCCGGGTCACGCAGTTGTGCGAGGTGGACGGGTGGTTGGCGGCAGATGGTTGAGGCATGGTTGGTGACCTGCTCGAAGCATTCTTGTCCCCGCCTTGCGCTAGGCATTGTAGATGCTGCCAAGGAGCGTCCGCTGCGCAAATCCGTCTTGGAATTCGAAAAACCCGCACCTCCTCCAAAACGTTACGGGGAGAAAAGACGCTTGACAATATATTTACAGGGTGTCGCACATAGCTTGAGTCAAGAATTTAAAGATGAAAGGCACGTCAGAAGCGAACTGAACCGAATGCATATATATATATTCTGTTCTGTTTTGCTACGGAGGAGATAGTGCGCGTCACTTGGACGAAGTCAAGGTGCGACTTCCGGACAGTTCGTTGGCCAATTCACCAGTCCAGCAACCCACCGACATACGGTTGGAAAGCCCCACAGGCCGTCCAGAAGCAGAGGACCCACTTGCAGGATGTTTGCCTGCATCTCAACGCCCACCTCCCCTAGATGCCACTCGCCTTCCGAGAGTGTTCCGACTTCGGCGTGCACGCAGTGCACGGTGGCTATCGCGAAGTGTCTGATGGCTATCATTTTCCCCTCCCCGTGTTCCCTTTTCCTTACCCAGTGATCTGTGGGCATAAAAACAATGCCTCAAAACAATAAAGCTGCTTTTTCATTGTTGGCATTGGTGAGTGTTGATGTCTGGTCCCTTCACACACCAAATTTTAACATTCTGCACCAAGAAATAAAGTTAGCCTCAAGCCCATCATTCTTCAAAGACATAACAGCGAGACTTCTTCTACGAGGGCAAAAACCAAGGATTACAGACAAGGACAAGTGCCGTCCTTGTTTGCACTCTTCATTGTTTGTCCTCGTTCCAAGGAATCTTGTTTTTATACCCGATTCACGCAGGTCACTGACCAATGTCGAAAAGCAAAGCTTGATGTTTCGAGAACAGCACAGAAATGTTAGGTTCTGATTTTTTTATGTTGGTCAGTGACGTCCCGTACTAATGACAGCGACTGCACGTGGCCACGGCCCCAAAGCATAAGGAAACAGAAAACAAGTTCCCGAGATCAGTGAACTGGGCATTCATCTACCTGAAGGTGAGCTGGGTGCATGAGCAGGCAGAGCCAGGAGCTCAGGTAGGGGCAGGCAGCGGTCAGTAGAGGACCCAGGGGGGCACCGCGCACCACCTTCTCCCACACCTGCAAAGAGGTCAGAGGTCGGAGAAGCATTGGGAACATTGCAGAGCTAGTACAAACAACTCCCGCTAGGAACTGGAGAACAGGGGCCAGGTACTCGGCAAGTGTCCACCCAGTGGACACGTCCATTTCGTCTGCTGCTGAACTGCCGATTGGCTGGGGATGCCAGCCCAGCCAATTAGAACTTCAGGCACAGACAAAACTTGCACGTCCACTAGGTATACTCTTACAGAATACCAGGCTAACCTCTGGTATGATACCACAGTGCTTAAAGAGGCCATAATCCACGGAACAATATTGACAGTTTGTGTAAACCTATTTAACAAACGTAGACAAATGACAAAAAGTTGCGTACAAAAAGAAATTTACACGCACACAATGCGCAACCAACTCACCGAACTACTTTTACCTCGACCTTGTGTCCGAAAATTCTGTCCTACGCTGCCTAACCTATGAACCTCCTGACACCACCTAAACTTCTGTCACCACCGACTGCATCTTTTGTGTCCTTCAAAAGGTGGTACAGGCAAAGGCAATAAATTTGCCAGATGGCTGTGAGGCCTGGCAGTGCGTCGCTTCAAAAACCGCTGATATGCTGTTTCTTTGTTCATCATATTGAGAACGTTAGCGGCAAATCAACCTCTCTAAAAGAAGAAAAAGTGTGTGAAACCGAACACACGTCCACGAAATACAAAGCACAAGCCGTCTCTGGTTTCTATGGCAAGAAACAGGAGGCGGTTATCCCAAGGTTCAGACGAGCCGACAAGATTGAGCCGGAGATAAGCCACTGCGTCGCGCAATCTCCTACCTCATTGGCAATAATGCAGCAGCGAAGCTAACCACTGCCCTCTGACACCACGTGTAGGTTTACTTTGGAGACCGCAGACGATGTGCCCATGCCTATTCCGGTGCCTCTCGCACATAAGCGGGTTCGTGTTGGTGCATTTCAGATTCTGTTACAAGCCTATATGTGTGCCTAATGTCTACATCAGCGGAAGAACATTGCGTTTTTAATTATATTGTAATTATTATTTCCCAGTTTTTGAAGCTTGAAATTTATATTTTCCCAGTTTTCTTTTTAAGTTTTCCTTTTCTCAGGTACAGCTTTTTTACTCTCAAATTTTGGGATCAGCTCTGTGAACCTTCCACTCATTCAACTCTCATGAATCTCTTTTTCCCTGAATGCAGGCGAGTCATCCAGTGCACAAAAACTGTGACATAGTGTCTTAGGACACTGAAATATTTTGAAATCTTGTGGAAATCACCAACAAGAATTCACATTTGTAAAGCTGCAACATTAGAATTTCATAATTTGGCTAAAGTACAGATACAAACATCCAAGTGCTAACTTGCGGTACTTCAACATCCAGGAACATACCTGATTAATTTTAGATATGTTGTTGCAGGACATTTTTTGCAAATCCCATCCCAAATTTTTAACACAAGAAGAATTGTAACTACATTTTATTGACCTCAGAATAAATCTAATTGGATATTTATGAGCAGCACTCAAGATCGGATGTGTCCTTAAAGTTTCATGCATCTAGAGCAAGTATCAAAAATGGTTTTCCTGATGCCATGTCCCTTCATATTTAATGCTGATTGTTTTTTGTACTTTTCTCAAAACAAATTTTGGGCTCCATGTAATATTCAGGCCTCGGTATCCCAACAACAAGAACAGATAGATGTAAAACTTCTTTTTTTACAGAATGGAGCCTAATGTATGCTCTATGAAGTATAGTAAGCAAAATTTTGTTTCTCACTTCGGAAATTAATTATTTTGCTACAATTTCTGCCACATGGTTGCTATATTTTGTGGGCTTGTATTTAATGGGCTGTAAAATATCTATTAAGGGTCAGATAAAGAATGTGGTTGCTATCTTCTATTCCTTACACTTTATCCTATCTAAACTTGCCTTGCAAATATTTTTTTATTGTGCCGTTTATTTTCCACTGTGGCCGTAAATAATGGAAGTGAAATGTTAATTAGGATAGCAACTAATTGGCCTACAACAAAACTAATTACATATTTTAAGTAAACACAAACATCTCAATAAAACTGGGAAGTTTCCTTAATATTCATGAACAAGATGAACATTATTTCAATAGCAGTGTTCCCCCTTGAGCATAATTCCAATATAAAAAAATTTCGCTGCCGCCGTAAAGGAATCGCAAGGCAATAAACAGGAACTGCCCTCAGCACAGATGGTCATATGGTTGAATTGCGCATGGTTTCTTGCGAATGCTTTGAATGCTGCTGAAGCGTAGCAACACCGCAACAAAACCCCCTCCTCGTCATGTTCCAACGGTCCAATTTCAACAAGGTTCCCCTCACACTGTATGCTGTAGGTGCGAGGGTAGGTGCTCGAGGGTGAGCCAGAAAGGATCACAGCTTGATGCGTGCAGTCTCACTGCACGAGCTAGGAAGGCGGTAGAGGAGGGAAGTGGGGTTGCGAGCACCTGGTAACATCGTCAAGTGCACTCTGGGCGTGTGGCGGTGTCTACCGTCCTAGCACAGCCGTAGCTACACATGACTGTCAGCCCGGCTGAACACCTACGCAACCTGCGTGCCTCGTTTGGAGGTAAACTACGGCAGGTGCGAAACCAAGATGTTTATGGCTTCATGTACGCTGTCTTCATGCACGTTAGTGCTGGAGGTTGCATAATCTCTAGTTTCAGGGATGCATTGAAGCCAAGAAGTCGCTCCTCAACAGGTGGAAGGAATAGAGGTTTAAATCGCAAGCTCTGTAAAAAGAACGCAGAACTGAACAGAACTGCAGAAGAGCATTGTCAGGAGCTAGCCAAACAGCTGTGGGATGAAGTTTGCAGCTCCGGGGATGGTCAAATGAGAGTAGGGGGTAAATGGAATCTGCTCAAACACCTCTTAGATGACATGAGCTCCAAGTCTAATCAAAGGCAAGCGATTGAGAAGGTTCTCCAGGAAGCGAAGCAATCAGAAACCCAAGATGCTATTACTCATCGGCCGGCAAAGAGATATCTTCCGATTGAGAACGCCAGTCCAATAGACTACCCTGCGTACAAGGGCGAGCCAAATCCAAAGCTCGACGAGCCATTCAGCACTAGCGAAGTTAAGGCGGTACTGCACAGTCTAAATGGCAAACATGCCCCTGGTCCAGACGGAATTCCTAAGAGAGCTCTAAAGAACCTGGACGATGACTCCATTAAGCACCTCACTAAAGAGATTAATCGGGTCTGGGAGCGGGGATTGGTGCCGGAAACCTGGAAGTCTGCATTGGTTTTCTCATTCTGAAGCAGGGAAAGACCCCCAGGCCTTGCAAATCTTCGGCCCATCTCTCTCACATCCTGCGTGGGTAAAGTGGCAGAGAAAGTCATTCACAATCGTATTTCGGAACATGTTGAGAAGAACAATTTATTCCCATACAACATGATTGGCTTTCGTCCGGCTTTGTCTATACAGGATGCGATGAAGCTCACGAAATGCCAAGTCATTGACAACGCAACTAGAGATGTCAGGGCTACCCTGGGTTTAGCTCTGGAGAAGGCTTTTGACAATGTGTCTCACGTCCACATTCTGAATGCCATATCGGAGCTCAATCTTGGTGCTGCCTTTCATCGCTATATAAGCTCCTTTCTCAAGGGGAGGCAGTTGCTCTCAAGACGGAGGCATTCGAGCTTGGACCTAGGGGCACGCCGCAAGGGCGGTGGTAATTGCACTTCTTTTCAACATAGCAATGCGGGGTCCCTTGGAAAAGCTCTCTACCAATGGTAGGGTCAGTCACACGCTTTATGCAGATGATATAACCATCTGGTGACCCAAAGGAAGCGAAGGGGAGGTTGGAACAAGCCTCCAGACGGCACTAGATGAGGTCGAGTCGTATCTGGAAAACATGGGACTGAGATGCTCGCATGGTAAATCCGAGCTAATCCTTTACAAGCCAATCAGAAAGGGCCCCCAAGCCTAAGGGTTGGAAACCACTCTCGGACGTTGATATCAACCTAATTAAACGTGATGGAAGCCTCATTCCCAGAGTCGACTCTATCCATGTACGAGGCATGGTTATTGAATCCAATGCGTCCAACAACCTCATGTTGGCCAGAATCCCCACAAGAATGGAAAATGTAATTAGGCTCATCAACAGAGTCTCTAACAGAAGGGGAGGCTTGAAGGAAGACAATCTGCTCTGGCTTTTCCATGCCTTCCTTATGAGTCACATCATTTATGTAGCAGCTATGCACAATTGCCACACTTCTCAGAAAAAGAAGCTGAACATCCTAATTTGGAAAAGCATCAAAAGGGTACTCGGCATCTCCATGACCGCCAGTAAAGAACGCCTCTATCAACTGGGAGTATACAATTCACTGGAGGAGATTATCGAGGCGCAGGTATCGGCCCAACTGGATCGGCTGCCATGCTCTTCGGCGGGGAGAAGAATTCTGGTCATCCTGGGCTTTAACCGAGTACTTGATGAGAGAAGGCATCGAATCACTGACGAGCAAAGAGAAAGCATTTACGTTGCACCAATCTCTCGTAATGTACACCTGCAGCACAATGAGGGAAGGCATAGGGCCAGGGCAATTGCGATCCTGAAGAAGATCAAGGACGAACCCCGATCGGTCTGCTTTGTGGATGCGGCTCAATATGGCCGCTTGCCTCACTTTGCCGTAGTGACAATACATCACAGAGGCCACGCTGTTTCGGCAGCCTCGGTGGCTGAGACCACTTCTTCTAAAGTGGAGCAGGTTGCGGTTGCTTTGGCTCTTTTGGACGACAACAGAATGCAAATACACACAGACTCTAGAGCAGGGTGTTCGCCTCGAGCTCCATTGCGAAAAAGGCCCATAATATTCTTAGGAACAGGGCAATCACTCCACATACGATTACTTGGTTTCCGGCGCACTTGGGCCTAAATCAAGACTCGCTCATGAACCTCAGTGACATTGCCCACTCCCAGGCACGCGTACTAATGTTGAATTCCAATGGCGGAGTCGGAGCAGCCGACGGACTCCGAGAGCGAGCACTCGACTCTGACGTAGAGCAACGCCTCAAAATCCGCGAGTGGAACACGGCCTGCGCCGCCAGAGCAAGGCGGAAGCGGAACTTCTATCGCCGAGTTACCCAGGGTACCTTGCGTGTTGTCATTTCCTTCTGCTGTTTGCTCCCAGCACCGCCTCACCGGTCTCTTGTCTCTTTAGCGCCGTTCACCTGTTCTTTAATTTTGAAATGCGGAATGGATATCACGCCAAGCGTGCAGCAGCTTTTGTTACCCCGCGAGTCGTGACCAGTGGCGCCTCCCAGCAGACAAACGTGGTAAAGGAAATACGTCACGCAGAGTTCCGGTCCACTCCACCGATTTTGGCGGAGCATCTTTTTCTGCTCCAAGGAGTGACTCCCGCTCTGAATCCACTCCGACTCTCTCCATTGGAACACCTTACTCCCGCCCTCACTCTGTCATTGGAACAAACTTGCTCTGAAACGAGCAGAAAAACTTGCTCCAACTCCGCTATTGGAATTCAACATAACTCTCCGAACGGAACGAGGAGCCTTGTCACAGTCCAATGTCCAAGAGTTTCGGGACACTCTATTCACCTATAATGAATCCACAAAACATTTCTATCTGGAGGGAAAAATGTTTCCTCCACCACCTAAAAAGCTCACCAGACCTCAAGCTATAACCCTTAGAATGCTTCAGACTAGCTCTTATCCTAGTCTGGCCTTCACGCACTGTTTGTTTCCGGGCGTTTTTAGCTCACAGTGTCCTAGCTGCGGGGAAACATGCAATTCAGATCACATGCTCTGGCGGTGTCCCTTGTTACGAGAGGATAAGAACATCACTGAACAGAAGCGGAACTCGGCCATCAAGAGCTCGGAATACCATCGTCAGGTTTGGGCTGTCTAGACAGCCTGATTTGCGGTGGTTAGGTTAGGCCTAATTGTCCCCACGCGAGAGTAGCCCGTGGTCTCACCCTAAGGGGCAGCGCTTCTCAGGATCCTTGTAATAAAGTTCTTCGTATCCGTATCCGTATTGAAGTGAGAAGCACAGAGAAGACGTTCGCATCCCCACTGCCTGCTCTCTTCATTGCAGGCAACGCTATGAGCAGAAGCAGCAGAGTGGGTGTGAAAGCTTCGCAGGTTTCGCCCATGTTAAGATATAGTCAACAGTGCCTGAAACCGTATCTTTGATCGCCAACTTTCAAATTCAACAAAATGAAATGTGCTTTTTACAAATGCCTGATTATTGGCAAAATCCTACTGCCGCTTCCATAAAAGAAAACTCAGTTGGTGACTGTACTCATTTACATACAAAGGTCGAATTTCAATATAACGAAGCAAAGTTCCATTTTTACAGACTTTATTATACATTTCATCATCATAATCATCATCATCAACAACAACATCAGCCTGTTTTATGTCCACGGCAGGACGAAAGCCTCTCCCTGCGATCTCCAATTACCCCTGTCCTGCACCAATCGATTCCAACTAGCGCCTGTGAATTTTCTAATGTCATCGCTCAACCTAGTCTTTCGTTGTCCTCGATTGCGTTTTCCTTCTCTTGGTACCCATTCTGTAACCCTAATGGTCCAACGGTTATCTAACCGGCGCATTACATGACTTGCCCAGCTCCAACAGTATGTATGTTCAGAACAGTGAAATCACAAACCACTATGTCATACATGTTATTAGCAAGTAGGAAAAAAAAAGGCATTTGGGATCAGTGAGGAATGTTGTAACTGCTACAACTGTGCCTTGGAAAACAAGCCTGAGGGCGATGCAAAAGTTCATTGTGTACCTGGTAGATGAGATCGAGGACATCAGATGACGTCTCCAGCAGGCACCGCTGGTACAGCAGGCGCAGCATACACGGCAACAGAGCCGGGATCCACTCGCTCAGCGGCTGCAAGACAGAGAGACCGCGCTACGTCAATGGACTTAAAACTGGCCATCCACATTCTCCATCTCACCTCCCCTAACATATTGTCCCAAGAAACTGTTTTCCCGGGCAATTTGCTACCTACACTTGGAAAAAGGCTTGCACTTTTTGAGGCCAATCTGGTTCCCCAAATTGCCTTGCATGCCTTTCATTTCCTTTCAACGTTGCACGTATGGTACTTCCAGGTCACCAACCACACACACGATGTCAGCATTACACAGCATTCGTGACGGAAAATTAGCAGGCACGGAGTTTTCAAAAAAGAAAATGCAAGCAAGACAGACGACAGTTATTAGTGGAGACAAGACACTTCCATAAGAGTGTAAGCTTTTTTTATAGCGCATTTGCATCCATAAAAGTGTTGTAAAATATTTAAAGAAGGCAAATTTAACGTCAAAGGGCCCCAAATCACATCTGGCACTTCGTCAAATACTGCAAACAAGGCTCTGCGAATGTTCGAATATACAGCCGCCGACTGATCTTTCGGACTACAAAAATTCAGACATGCTCAATTATTCGGTCTGCTTCGCGGCACCACCATTCCCCATAGACAATAATGTATAACAACTGCCGAAAGTTCGGACACCTTGCAACCTCTCGTCTGATTTTTCAGACACTCCTTGAGCCAACTCAATCGAGAGCACCATGCACCGACTCTGACCGGTGCATGGTTCGACTTGCTGAACGCCATTTTTGTTTTGAACGGAGCCTCCTTGCTGCTCCACGAAGTTGCGCTACTGCAAATCCCCGCTCATCATCATCGTTTCTGCCTGGTTCGATTGAGTGGCTACAGCAGTTCCGGTCTCAGCTTAGTAAGCCATGGCAAGACAATCCAGCAGCTGATTTGTTTCTTTTTTTGTGCATGATGCTGCAAATAGGCCACGTTTTTCGACTGGTGTCAGCGTGACGGCGTAGTGGTGTTTGCTTTGTGTGCTGTGTCAAGGTTGCAGTGATCCAACGCGGCATACGGAAACATCGCGTCAAGCGTCTAATGGTGCCGACAGTGCCTGTGCAGACTGCGCTGCAGAATGCCGGCAAGCGGTTGCCGGGAGGCCCAGGATTTGTCGCCTTCCGATGTGCTCCTTACTGACGCCGAAAATGTTCTGCCAAGACCTGCGCAGTGGTTGCATTGCGATTCCGGACACTGTCTCATTTGACAGTTTCATAGGTGCTGACACTGCTGTACTGACATCCGCAGAACTCGACGGCGGCGAGGTCATTCGTCAGGTTTCTGCTGCACCGCCGGACGATGACTCCGATTCAAAAGATGACGCACCATGTGCTACGCTGCCGTCGCATACGGAGCGTGTACAAGCAGTGGCTGCTTTCAGCCACCTGTAGTGACCGTACAACCCTCTCCGAGATTCAGGCTTATCCGATTGCGCGTAAGCAGAACAACGTGCAATGGCGCATTCACGATTTCTTCAAGCCTACTGCAGAGCCCGAATAAGTGCGTGGAAATAAAGGATTTCTTTTTATTCTTCTTAAGGGGAGACGCAGGTCTTGAAATGACAAAAAATATTGCAAAAAAGTTGATTTTTGGAAAAGTGCATTTTCGCTACGTTTATACATTCAAGAATCCCTCCACGAAATCTAGAACTTAAATTTAATCGGAAAAAAAAAAAAGCACTTATACGGGCCAGGGTGGCCGCGGAATTAGCAAAATATTGTCAAAAATGTTCGAACTTCGCGCAGTCGTCATTTGCGAACGCGTTGGCCGGCGGGCGCCATTTTGGGCTTGTTTGGAAGCTGCTTTCTTTGTGCGTATTTTGCGCCGGTTCAAAATGGCGTAGGTGAGGAGGAACCGACGCTATCGCGTCATTTCTGAAGGATGCGCCCGTGCCGCTGATTGGCCAAATCACGCATGCCCCCCGCGCGCCTCGCTCCTATTGGTCTGGCGCCGTTTGAGTGCCGATTCCCGCGTGCACGCTGCACGCTGCACGCTGCACGCTGCACGATTCCCGCGTGCACGCTCTCGTGCACGCTGCGCGTTTGTCTCTCTGGTTTCATCGCGCCGCTGTGAACGTTTGTTGTTCAGCCGCTCGCTTCTTGACAACATTCGATAAAGTGTCTTTTTCGCTGCCCGAATGGCTGGAGGAGATCATCGTCTGAAGACTACTACGCGTCAAGCGTTCGGCAAGGCGCGAAGGTGGCCGTGGAGTGCCCGACAGAAGACGGATAAGCCTGTCATGCACCCAGAGTTGCCGGCTGCTGGTCTGCCTGAAGATTCTGCCGGATCGAGTTCCAAGCTGCAACCCGGTACGTCTAGCATCAACACTTCATCCACCCACGCCTCGCGTGTTGGCGCAGACCGTCTAGATACCATTTTCTTCACAACCGAAGAAAGAAGCAAGCGCGCAGCGATCACCGACAAGGCGAAACACTGGTGTCGCAGTCTGCAACGGAGCGAAAGTTTGAGCTGCTGGGTAATGACACGAAAGAGGACATCAATGACAGTGGAACGGAATTTGCGATAGTCGATTTATTCGTTGTACAAGACTTTTTGGACTTATGCCATGTCCCGTGTGCAGCAAGAAGACGCTGATGCTTTCAAAGGACCTCGCCAAGGAGTACGGGCTCTGTGCCAAGCTTGTGCTGGAGTGCTCCACGTGTGGCGTGCGCGAAAGGATTGTCGGAGGATGAAAAGGATCGTCTCGGAGGCTTCACATGTCCAGCAAGGATCCCACAAGCAGAAATGCTTTGACAAACAAGCTTGCAAAGAGACACAAGCCAGCAACAGACTGCCTACAGTCTTGGGCTTTTATAGGTATAGGTGTGACCTGTGCTGAATGCACAATTGTGTGAATGTGCAAGAGATATACATTCTTTTTAATTTGAATTCTGGGATTTTATGTTCCAAAACCATGATATGATTCTGGATCAATTTTGACCATTTGGGAAGCGCCACAACACAAGCACATGAACTTTCTTGCATTTCAGCTCCACTGAAATGTGGCGACCACCACTGGGATTTGATCAAGATTTTTTGTTGTAGCCATAAACTTTGTGGAAAGGACATATTTTGTTGTGGCCATGAAGTCTGTGCAACTTTATTTAAATAGGGATGCCATTTGTGCGCCTTCTGTTCAAGAAGGAAATAAAATAGGAGTGTGAAGCTCGTGGTGCTAGCTTTCTGGCAATGCTTTCAATGACTATGCATGATGTTGCAACCAATATCTCAGTGTTATTTTTGCACAATGGCCATATATATGTCATGAACTTGTTGCTGAAAGACAGGGCTACATGGTGACGTAATTTATATTGCCATATTGTTAGACCATTCAAAGTTACAGTGAACTGAAAGTTCAAACTCGTTTTTCTCAGCTTCGTTTTTTTTTGGACACCGCACACTGCCTCACAAGGGATCTTCATCTGTTCTTTCTAAGTACCAGCAAAATGTATGGTATCAACACATTGTGTCGAATGGATCTAGTCAGTGATGCTATTTATTTATTCTTAAAGTTGCCGGCTAAATGTTAATTGCCACTTATTGAAATTATGTTTACATCTGTTCTTTTTTTGCATAATAAGTGCACTGAGAACAATAAAAATAGCATCAGCGGCTAGAGCTACACTCTGGCGTTCTGGCCGCATACTTTGTTTTTGCTTTTGACAAAGTTAAGTTTTTGAAAAGTCCCGTAAGAAATTGATTGAATTTCTGTATTAAAAACTTTGCATCATTTGTTCTAATGAAGATATACAAAATCTAATTAGATATTTGCAATCAGCAGAAAAAACTGAACAATACTGTTATATATCATCCAGTTCACACTAAAATTAACAAAATTGGTTTTGGAACCCACATCTCCCCTTAATCTGCTTTTTTGAACACTTGTTTATTCGGACATTTTCGCAGTCCCCGTGAGCTCCGAATAACCGGTCGGCGACTGTAATCAAAACAAATAGTGAACAATTAAATGACTCAATTTGCAAATCAAATATCTACTACTTTATTCTTCAAGTACAGTCTAGCCCAGTTATAACGAAGTCGGCGGGAATCGGAAATCACTTCGCTATATCCGCTATTTTGTAATATGTGGACTATGAAAAAAAAAAATGCAAACATGGGCATACCGATTTATTGCCGCTGAAAGAAGTGGTCCAGCGTCCCCTGAACACGTTTCGCGAGTGCGGACTTCAGGATTGCAGCTTCCATACCATCCAACTGCGAACCAAAGATCTGGTCGAACTCCGGACTCCCAAGGTTGTGGGGAGCACAGGCTCCTTCTTCCCCCGCGCCGTCGCGTCGAGAGCCGGCATAGACAGGGGAGAGGCGCACTATGCCCTCTCCCGATTCTCCCTCGCTCTCGCGACGCGCGCGCGCCCCCTTCCTCCCCGACTTGCGTGCAAGTAGCTGACGGGCGAGGAGGTCATTCCCCTCACCCAGGTAAAAAGGTACAAAACAGCGCGACCGATGGAGACCCTCTCTCTCCGAGGCCGGACCCCTCACCTGCCGGACTGGAGTACCTGCCGCAACCTGTGAGTGACCACGTTGCCTGACTATCCCGGGAAAGGAGGCCAGCCTATTTATTACTATTACAGAGAGGACGTCCCTCTGCCAGTGTTCTTTATTGCCGGTAGCAATAAACGTTCGTACAGTTGACGCCGCTGGTTGCCTTATTCGTTCGAACCTGACGTAGCCGCGATTCCCGCGCTACGGGTTGGGGAGTAACACAAAGCGACTGCGTGGAGCTAGATCCGGAGCTCGCCTTCAGCCCTAGCCGCACGCAGAGTGGAACCCCCACATTGGGCGCTACCAACGTGGATCGAATTCAGCAACACGGCTAGTCTTCGGGTGTGTGTTAGCGCTAGGACTACCCACGTTTCAGCAAACAATGGCGGCTGGCTTGTCTGACCTCTCAGATTTGTTCATGTTGTCAAATGTAGCGACGCAAAGTCAGCAGCAGCCTATTGCTAACGTGGCGGCAGCTTTGGTTTTGAGTGTTTCACGCGGAACAGTCAGGCTGGCACAAATGCCACGTGGACAGAGGTTAACCCTGATACGAGGCGTACTACGTCGAGCCCCTCGCCGCTCGCGACGCGGACACAGAGGCACACATGCCACTAAAAAACTCGACCCGGGCGGCGGACGCATCCGGCCCTTTGGGCGCGAGTTGGCCGTCGAGCGAGGCAACACTGCAAAACGCATTGCAAATATGCAGAGCTTAGCAGGTGTCCTGCAAGGCACAATGCAGGCCTCGTCACAGAGCGAGCGACCACGGATTAGGGTAGACATGCCTACCTACAGTGGGTACCACGATCGCACGAGTGAAAGGGAGTACCTCGACCGTCTGCTGTATTACCAGCAGGCAACCGGGCTTTCAGACGCCGAACTAGTCGCGCGCGTGATCCCGGTTTCACTGAATGACCAGGCGGCTCGATGGTTCCGACTGACCGGACACCGATGCCGCACGGTAGAAGAGTTCCGCGAGGAATTTCTTCCGGCCAATTACGAGTGGCGTTTGAGGAGAGAGTTGGAGCTTCGTACCCAGCATCTGGACGAGTCCCTGCTGGAATATGTTCGAGCGATGGATGAACTTTATCGTCTCGCGAACCGTCACGCCACCGATGCAGAGACAGTTGAGCGTGTCACACGGCATGCACACCCCATTTTCGCGGCCTACTTCAGAGGATGTAGGTTTACAGACCTAGACGAACTTGCCGCCGAGGCAAGCGCATCCAGGGGTCCATCCTCGCGGCGCGAGCATACCGTCCGCCTCCACCCGCGGCGCTGTCACTCGAGCATTGCTTTGCGTGGAACGGCGGCGGGATCACTTCCCACTCATCTAGAGTCGACGCGTCGGCATCGTTCGCGGAGCAGCAGGTCCAGCGTAGTTGGAAGTTATCAGACTGCGCTTTGGACCCGTACGCCTAGGCGCTGAGAACAGCACCGACTAATGCCACACTCAGCGCACCACTACAGGAACGAGAGGCCGATGCGAGACTGGAGGAGCGGCCCACGCCGAACGCAGTTCAAGGAAACTACGGCGGGCCTGAGTGGAGCGACGGTCCCGTGCGGCGATGTCGAACATAGCCGGTGGTATCAAGTAACTTGCGCCTTCGGCTTGTCGCGTAGGAGGTGTTGCGAACTCGCAGGCGCCGTTCATCGAGCTAACGATAGCTCGAAAGAAATTCACTGCATTATTGGATACCGGAGCAAGCGCTTCATTATTTGGTGACGAGGTGTTGCATCATCTCCGCGAGAACAATATCCGCTTTAGAGATAATGACACCACCTTCCGACTTGCTTCCGGCACAGCACAATCGAGCGGTGCAGCTAGGTTAGGGATCCATTGGGAGAAACGCGTCAGGCGACAACGTCTCGTACATCTCCCGGGTTTATCAGTGCCTGTTATTTTGGGTCGCGACTTTCTCATCAAGTCAGGCGTTGTAATAGACATCGGCAACGGAGGTTACCGAGAGAACGGAACAGGTGCGTTAAAGCTTTTCGCAAAAGCGCCCGGGTCAGCGGAGACACGCCAGTCTCCGGGCGCGGCGCGTGTGGGCCACACCCAGCCACAGCCAAGCGAGCGAACCGTAATCGGCGCAGGCGAGGAGAGAGACACAGTGACACAACAGTGCACCACTGTTCTGCGAGGAGTAACGCACCCGCTTTTGTCACGAGGTCAATATGCCGGAGAGAGAACGGGCACGACTGTCGTCGCTGTTGTACGAATACGACGCGATTTTCACTGACCGTCCGGGCCGCACTACGCTAGTCAGATACAGGATATACACGGGTGACGTGGCACCATGTGTTGTGTCGGCAGCGGCAGGCAAGCGGGGCCCGGCGCCCAGCGAACGCGCAGCGAGCGCCCGACGCAGAGAGGGAGACGCGGAGCCAACTGCTCCTGATGAAAAGCGGACTAAGGACTGAGCCGTCTAGCGGCCATTTATTACCAAAAAAAAGACTCTACAAGCCAGATGGCACCTCCCGAGTGGTCCAAGCTCGTTCGTCACATGACAGAAGGGGGGTGCGCCATCTAGCTAGACTACTACGAAACATAAATGTATGATAACACGGAGATCTCGTAGGGGGAGACACTATACCACACCATGGAAATGTAATCCTCGGCTGATAAGCTTGACTAAGCGGAAAGCACTTGATAGCGCCTTAGACGAACTCACCGACACAGGCGTGGTGGAAAGGTCGAACAGCCCATGGGGCTTCCCGGTAGTTCTAGTCCCGAAGAAGGATGCGTACCCTCTACCCTCCATTTCCTCTTTAGTGTCTAACCTAGGCGGGGCGAAGTACTTTACGACGCTCGATGCTAGTCGTGGATACTTTCAGGTCGAAATGGACGAGCGTGACAAAGAGAAAACGGCTTTCACTTGTCACCGGGGGCTCTTTCAATTTAAGAGAATGTCTTTTGGTTTGGTCGGAGCTCCCGCTACATCTCAAAGGTTGATGGATCGAGTGCTAGGAGACGCGAAGTGGCAACATGCCCTCGCATATCTGGACGACATAGTGGTTTATTCGAAAACATTTGAGGAGCACTTGCGGCACTTGAGAGACGTCCTAGACAGGCTGAGATCCGCGGGTATCACGCTGAACCCGAACAAAGCTCAGATAGCTGCGAACAGAATAGCGCTGTTGGGATTCACGCTGAACAACGGCCGCATCCTGCCAAGAAGGATAAGCTCGAGGCTATACTGAGGTACCCATCGCCGAACTGAGGCGCTTTCTGGGTTTGGTGAACTTTTATCGCCAATTCATTCCAGACTGCCCGGCAGTGCAAGCGCCTTTGACGAAGCTCTTGAGGAAACACGAACGGTGGACTTGGGGTCAAGAGCAGGAGGCGGCACTGCGTGGCCTCACGAAGGTGCTCGCTGACATGGCCGAATTGCAGCTGCCCGATTTGAATAGGCAGTTTGTGATTCAAACAGACGCAAGCGACCTAGGCTTAGGTGCAATTTTGCTTCAAGAGCACGGAGGCACTCTCCGACCGGTTGCGTTCGCGAGTCGTTCGTTGACGCCGGCAGAACGGAACTACTCGGTAACAGAGAAGGAGTGTCTCGCGATAGTTTTCGCTCTGCGAAATTTCGACTATTACGTCGATGGAGTGGCATTCAAGATTGAGACTGACCACATGGCTCTCACTTGGTTGAGGCGCTTGAGCGAGCCGAGTGGCCGCCTGGCGCGTTGGGCACTGCTGCTGCAGTGTTACGACTTCACTCTGCGCTACCGCAAAGGAAAAAGCAATGCCGCAGCTGACGCACTTTCGCGAGCGCCAGTCCGAGGTGATGGAGAGGCCCAAGTAAGGGACGCGGAACAACCGTCGATCCTGGGCGAGAGCGTGAACCACGTAGATGATGTCGGTTCCGCAGGAGTCACCTTCAGCAGAGAGGAGCTGTTCGTGGCTCAGCAGAAGGACCCGTTTTGTCGAAAAGTGCTCGACGAGCTCCGGGAGCAGGGTGGCGCGGCCGCCGCACACATGGAGGCAGCTGGTATTGCTGTCGGTGCTAAGCACTCAGGATCAGTTGGCAATGCTGTGAGTGCGCTGGATTCTTATCTGCTGAATTCCGACGGCCTCCTGCTGAGGTATATTCCCACCGAGGACGACACAAGTGAGGCGTTTAAGGTGGTGATACCGCGCGCGTTGCGAGGAGCACTGCTACGCTACTTTCACGACTCGTGTATCGCTGGGCACGCGAGCGGCCCCAAGACTTACGTTAAGTTGTGTCGCCTCGCTACCTGGCCAGGCATGAAACGGGATGTGATGCGCTACGCCCGCTCATGTCATGTGGCCAAAGCGTGAAGCCCCGAGGTGGACGACCGCCCGGCCTCATGCAGCCTATTGACAGCCAGACTCCCTGGCAAATCGCGGCGTGTGACGTCATGGGACCGTATCCCACCACACCGAGCAAGAACAAATCCTTGCTTGTAGTCACAGATCACTTCAGTAAATGGGTTGAACTTTTCCCCTTGCAAAAACTGACGGCACGAGTGATCATGGATAAGTTGATCGAGGTTTTCACCAGATTTGGCTTTCCGGAGCAGTTGATAACGGACAATACGTCCTACTTCACTGCGAAGGTTTTCGTCGACTCGTGCGCTGCACTTGGCATTAAGCCCAAGAAAACGACAACTTACCATGCTCAGTCGAACCCCACTGAACGGGTCAATCGCAACATTAAGCACATGCTTGTCGCGTTCTCTGAAAGACATAAGGACTGGGATACCTACCTTCCAGAGATCGGGTTTGCATTGCGATCGACAGTGAACCTCTCGACTGGGTATGCACCTTCGTCTCTCAACCTGGGGAGAGAGCTGCCGAATCCGATGGATAGAGTTCTCGCAGATCGCAGCGGAATATCGGTCGCGCCGGCAGCACGAGCTGAATACGCGACACACCTACGTGGCAAGATGACGGAAGCTCTACACAAAGCGCGCCGTAATTTTCGCACTGCTAGGGCGCAACAGAAGGCGCAGTACGACCGCTTGCATCAAAACGCCCGCTACGAAGTGGGTGATCTGGTGCTTCGACGCCAGCACGTTCTCAGCGATTTTAGCAAACAGTTCGCTGCCTCGCTGGCGCCGAAGTGGGTCCGGGCCGTATCAAGTGCGAGAGAAGGTTCCCTCGCTTGTTTACCGGCTCGAGAACATGAAAGGGAAGCCGATCGGCGGGCCGGTACACGTATGCGACCTGAAACGCCACATGCCGCGTGATGAGCAGCGGGATGAAGATGACATCCTCCCTCAACCACGGTCGGTGAGTGAGAGCAACCAGAATCGAACGGCGAGCCCGCAGCCGCGCTACAACTTGTGTAGCAGGCGGAAGTCATCCGACTGCTATATTTGCGTAGCCCGATGACTGTGAGGACCATCCGTAAGTCCGGGCCGTGCTGGCACCTTGTTAGTTCCTGCCGGGAAGCGAACGTCTAGCGACAGCAGAGCGCTGAGTATTGACGTCGAGTCGTCATTCCAGTCTTCAAGCAACCACACAGACCCCGACGGGAATGTGTCGTGAACAATTCAACGTGTTTGCATGCGGTGTGCATTGACCAAAGACTTGCAAGGGCCAGTGCGGCGGTTATCCTGTGCTGGGAATCGTTGACGGTGCGGACGACTATTCCCGTCGTAACGGCTGTTGACGGTGTTCCCGGATCCGGCCAGTCATGCTGCTTATCACAATTTCGTACCGTGCAGTGGACTAATCCAATTTTCTGAAGCAGAAAACAAGACACAGCCGTGCGAACTGCCTGCAGTACTCACGCGTACAACTGACGCACCGGCAGCGCTGACGGCACTACGCTGGCCTTGCAGCCGCACGATCCACTACCCGGCGCCCATCAAGCGACCTCCCGGATTGTGCAGCCGACACCTGGGGAGCGGCACAGGGAGCCGACTTCGAGCCGGGACTACGATCCGCCTCACAAGCCCGAGCAGTGCCGCTGACTGGGCACCTTCGAGTCGGCATCAAGTATCTGCCAACTGAGGGCTACAGCAACGCAAGCCCGACGCTCAAGGCCGGCGTGTGCAACGCTGCCTTGATCGTGAACCTTGGCGGGAGCTTTAGCAAGCAGGCGCCCGAACCCCTCGAGCGTACCTAGGTGCCAGCATCAACGTACGGGGGGCTTCTTAAGGGGGGACGCGGGGATCAGATCGCGAAAATCGCAAAAAAGATCGATTTTTGGCAACGACGCGTTTCGGTATCTGCAATGCCTAATCTACATTGTATCAAAATGGTTTAACTAAAAACGCACTAAAAGTGCCCGAAAAAAATTAATTTATCAGTGCGTAGGGCGAGAAAACAGCTTTAAATCGCGTAAAATCACCGCAGTTCGCGGAGCTTTAACTCGTCTTTCCCGCCACCGAACGCCGCCATCTTGGTATCGTTCAAAAGCTCGAAGTTTCGCCATTCCCTTTCTGAATTCTTCGGTCGTCGCCATCTTGTAACAAACACACAAACACAAAAGAAGCGCGGGTCTGCTAGAGGCGGTCACACGGGCCCTGCGATGAAAGCGGGCCTCCGATTGGTTGCCGTACTGAAAGGCGTCTCGCCATTGGTTGCTGCTGCAGCAGCGGGCAAGCTGGCAACCACAGCGGACCGCAGTTGTCTGCTTTGAAAACCACGCCGGCGTGTTTCTTCGTTTGACACTCGCAGAATTCGGATTTATGAAAGCTCCCAGGTCAGTGATGGATCGTCGCTCTTTCGAAAAGAACTTTTAAATCAAGCATGCCTTCGGAAAACGGAAGCGCAAGCCTCCTACGGCGAGAAAAAGACGGCGGCCAGCGGGAGAAGCGCAGACCCCGACTGAACACGCGGATAACGTGCCGCGTTATCTTGCACCGTGCGATTCCAGCAGCGAAGCCGACAATCGCCCTGTGACATCGACACTGATAACCAAGCCACCGGAAGACGTGCCAACGGAGACTCTCGCACCTGTGCGTACGGCCGCGCGAGTCAGCAACCGAGATCGCGTTGTTGGATGCGACGCGGGTCGAAGGTCTCCATCGCCGACAGAGACGGTGTGCGTTTCCGATGCATCGTGCGACAGGGACATGCAGCCTGCGAGTGAGCCCCAACCGTCGACGAGATACCTACTGTATGGTGACTCAAGACTCACCAGACGAATCGTCGCACGATTCAGACGCGCCTCGAGCCGCGTTTTGTGCCAGCGGTGACTGCAGAAGCGCAGGCATGCAGCGTTCGCGACTCCCTTCGCGCAGTGTCCGCGACTGAGCGGAAGCAGCAATGCCAAGCACAAATTTCGGCCCCTTGTGACTGTGAGTTCATTTTTATGCCTGTTTCCGCGATGAACTCTTTGATCGCTAAAACTCTGTGCCCAAGATGCCAACAGCGTTCTGTGGGTGTACACTGCGATACCAGGCTCCATCTGGCAGTGAAAATGGTGGTCATGCACTACTCCAGACGGCACAAGAAAAGGATAAAGAACGCCTGCAGAAGGCATCCAAAGCCCACCAAACAATGAGGCAAAGGTGTAAGAAGATGCCTGACAGCAATGATTCAAAATATTACAGCCCTGGTGCTTTTGAATAACTTTGCAGTGCTGTTAAAACTTTGCAGCCAGTTTTCTCAATGGCATTTTTTTTTTTGTCAATCACCTCGCTTGTGGAAAGCGTAGCACAACAATGGCTGGACAGATTTTGGCACAGTTTGTTTTGCTGTGATCCACAAGCTGTGCTGTACTTAAAGACAGTCTTGAAATGTTTCTTTATCTTTCCATTATTTAATTATTTCACAATTACTACATGGCTCCATGCAGTGAAGCACAGTCATGTGCATGTTATGTTGAGCAAAAAATTATTAGCGCTTTAAAAAAAAAAAATCTAACAGTGTCTTGATGTAGATTAGACATCTGTGCAAACATAAAAAGTATTCCCTGCTCCCTATCATGTTTCGTTACTATGCCAGGCTTTCCACAAGCAAGGAACTTATAAATTCTTATAAAACAAAAGCTAATTAAGATATCCTAATGAAATTTTAGATTTGTCTTTTTATTGCAATGTGCAGCGTGTGTGCCAAATTTCAGCCCTTTCTGTCAAGAAACAAAAAAGTTAATTCTGATCCCCTGTGGGGAGCACACGCGCCCATCTTCCCCCACGCCGTCGCGTCGAGAGCCGGCATAGACAGGGGAGGCGCGCACTATACCCTCTCCTGATTCTCCCTCGCTCTCGCAACGCGCACCCTTCCTCCCCGACTCGCGGGCAGGTAGCTGAAAGGTGAGGAGGACATTCCCCTTGCCAAAGTAAAAAGGTACAAAACAGTGCGACCGGGGGAGACCCTCTCTCTCTGAGGCCGAACCCCTAACCTGCCAGACTGGAGTACCTGCCGCAACCTGTGAGTGACCACGTTGCCTGACTATCCCGGGCAACGAGGCCAGCCTATTTATTACTATTACAGAGAGGACATCCCTCTGCCAGTGTTCTTTATTGCTGGTAGCAATAAACGTTCTTACAGTTGACACCGCTGGTTGCCTTATTCGTTCGAACCCGACGTAGCCGCGATTCCCGTGCTACGGGTTGAGGAGTAACACAAAGCGACTGCGTGGGGCTAGATCCGGAGCTCGCCTTCAGCCCTAGCCGCACGCAGAGAGGAACCCCCACAAGGTACATCCGTAGCGTGTCAACAGCTGCAATGGCCGCTGCAGAGGTGACCGGCTTAGGGGCACAACTAGCATCATCGCATACGCTGTCGGAGGTGCTGTCCGCCAAGGTCTCTTCCATGACACTCCCGGCAACTTCTTCAGTCGTGAAGTCCTCGGTGGCAACAAGGTCTTCGTCGGCGAAAACGAAGTCCACATGGCTTAGACCCGCAGGCACAAGGTTCAAGTTGCTAGCGGAATCCCAAAGCTGCTCCAAGCAGGCCGTCGCGGCGGCAGCATCAGCAGTTGCAGCGATGTCAATTGCGGTAGCTTCGTCCCCAGCAGGCGCAGCCTCCGCTCTGCTGCTTCGGGAAAATCCGGCTTTCTCGAAGCTGTGGGCGATGGTCAGGTGCTTCACATCCCTCCAGGCTCCGCTTGCGAAGAAAATCGCCTTTACCAAAGGCACCTTCATGCCGGCCACGTTGTCGGCAGTGTGAACATCAATCAGAAGACGCTCGATCCCTCAGCGCCGGTAGTGGACCTTAAAGTTGGCAATAACCCCTGGTCCATGGGCTGCAGCTTGGCGGTAGTGTTTGGGGGCAGGAACAAAACCTCTACAGCGCTCAAGTGTGCGTTGACCTGATGCGCACTGCAGTTGTCAAGCAACATCAGCACCTTGCACTTCTTTCGGACCATCTCCTTGTCGAAGTCGGCGAGCCACTTGCCAAAAATGTCTCGCGTCATCCATGCCTTCTTATTGTTCACATACGTCACTGGCATAGACAGCACCTTGGCGAAACCGTGTGGTTTCTTGGCCTTTCCAATGACCAACAGCTCTCGCTTGTCTAAACCATCCATGTTCCCGCAGATTAGCACGGTGACACGGTTTTTGCTGTCTTTTCCTCTCACGCACTTGTCTGTCTTGGCCGCGAGAGTGTTCGAAGGCAGCAGTTGGAAAAATAGTCGTTTCATCTGCATTGTAGTTGTCCTTGTCGGAATACGCAAGGATACGATCGCGGTGCTTGGCCATCCATTGCTGGAGCGATCCCTGGTCAACAGACGCGGCCTCCCCGACGATGTTTTTACATGTGATGTTGTGCCTGTCCTTAAATCTCTGGAGCCACCCATTTCCTGGCTGGAAGTCTTCGTGGCCGAGAGCGAAGCCCTTGCCTTCGCTAGAATGATGGGTCCACTGAGCAGGATGTTCTTCGATCGCGCGTCCACGAACCACTTGTAAAGCGCGGCTTCTATGTCGCCATAAGTGGCACATCGGATCTTCTTTTGGTCCCTGCTGCCAACGTCGGCGTCGAGAACGGCGTCGAGAACGGCGTCGATCTTGCTACCATTCTTGATTATCGTTGAAAGCGTGGACTGTGCAATGTCAAACTTCCGTGCGATAGCACTCTTCTTGACGTTTCGATGCACTTCGTCCAAAATGGCGCGCTTTGTCTTCAAAGACAGCACCTTTCTCTTCCCCGTCAAAGTGCTGGGGCTCGCGAGGCTCGACATTGCAGAGAAATGAAGTCAGTTCTGAGAAAGGGGACAGCTAAGAAGGTCCGCTGAGGCGAAGCGGTCATGAAATATAAAAAGAAGCGGAACAAGACAGGAAACCGTGATGGCGTCAGTGCGGGCAGAAAACAAGTGACAATGGCGTCACGCGCAATCTCAGTAGCGTTCACCATGCTCCCAACCTGGGACAGTGCGACACTGGGCTCAGTTGTCCGTTCACCAGCTAGATCAAGTCGAATAACTCTGTCTTAATAAACAGCCTACAACGATCTGTGAAAACGATAAAAATGAGCCGCGCTTCCAACATGCACAATGCTGCCGCGCTTTCTCCCTGCCTTGCGCACCGCGGCACCGACATAAAACAAAGCGCGTGCTGCCACCCCTCCTGCAGACTGCAGTCCAGCCGTGGCACCGACTGCCAGGGAGAAATAGAGAACCGCAATTGGCCAAGGCGACCGCTCTCCGCGACGTCACTAATAAAAAAAAATCGTCTTTTTTTTTTTACATTTTTCCCCTGCGCGGCATGCTCTACCGCTCTACACCGGGATGCCTTCAGCCGAATTTTGCTTTTATTTTCAGGGGAAAAAATCACCTCAAGGACGCAAAAATGTGTTGATTGACAGACTATTTTTCGGTTGGTATTAAATCTCTTCGTTATATCCGCTGACGCGCTCTTATTTACTTTGTTAAAACCGGACCCAAAATGTATTGAAGATGCGAAAATGGGAATGGGAAATTGAAATCCCTTCATTATAACCGCTATTTCGCTATAAGTGGCTTCGTTATAACCGGGCTAGACTGTACTACAGTAGAACCCCATTGATACAATCCTGTTAGGTATGAATTCCTGGCATCAAATTTCACAATCGAGAACACAAAAAAATGACCCAATAGAGCCGATGCGTGGCACTCCATGCTGCGACGGCCACCTCAAGTGCCATAAACAATTTGACGTCGGTGGGATGTGGATTTCCTTGTTTTTGATGCATCTTTCTCGCCAAGGCACCCATTACGCACTGCACTAGGTATGCGAAAACTGTCGTCACATGTTGGTAGCAACATGTGTGCCGCTTCAAACGGGCGATTAGCAAACAAGATGCATTTTCAGCACCCGCGATCACTTCCGGCGCTTGGTTGTTTCTGTAAACAAAAATGGCGGCGCCCGCGCAAATGTAGTGTGGTGGCATTTTATGCAATTCAAGTGCAAAGCAATCACATTTGAGCACATTTTAAAGCCTGCTAGCCTTGCACGAGTAGGTAATATGCGAGGTTACGTTCCTGCAAATTTCATTGAAGCAGGATTGAGGTACAGCGACATTTCGTGGTCGAGAGGCACGAAATTCATTGAGTCCTATGGGTGTTCGCCAGGGATAGAAAAATATTTCACTGTTGTGGGATTTCGTTATCGCGGGTTTCGACTGTATTTTCATTTCCTAATCTTAGTTCCATTGAAAATGGTGCATTTTTTTTTTCTCGTAATTTAAGAAAGCAATTTCGAGACACAGTTTCAATTTAACGAAGTTTTCAGAAATTAGGGCATGTACCGTAAAAACCAATATATAGGTCGAATGTTTTTTAAAAAAACCATGTGAAAAGTCGACCCTTGTCTTATATGCTGGACATTGGCGGAAAAACTACAGAAGTCCCGCAACAATGGGCGGATGAAGTAAACAGCCGCCATCGCCAACAGCAGCAGCGCAGCGTGGCGACATTGTGTCACAAAGTTATATTGGTTAAAGGCTGATTTTTCACATTTTGTTTCAAAATGAGCGAGAGCTAACGACAATTCACTGTCGCCTTCAAGAAAAGGGGCGACTTAGAACGCAGAAGCCCACGTCAACCTGGTGGCACAGCGCGAATTTGTAGAGTATCCGAAAAGAGCATTCGGTACTGGCGGAGGCAGAAGCAGCGTATTAAAACTTGCAGCAACCAAAAGAAAACGTCATTTCATGGGCGGACTGCAGTGGACCGCAGAACTGAAAGACCAAGTGGCGGAGTTCGTCCGGGAGCTGCATGTAAGATCGCTGCCTGTGACTGCCGAATGCATCCGTTTGAAAGCAGTAGAGATCGCGCGCACCTCTGGACTGGGCAGCGACAAGCACTCGTCATCCGACTCTAGTTCGGACGACTCTGATCAAAGGCATTGCTCTGATTCGGAGTAGCGCTTGCGCACTTCGTGCCCTTCTGTGTACTGTACATCCGGCCAATTTTTAACAGTATCGCGCGACCATTAACCCGCGTGTTTGTCAGAACCTTATCATCACAGCACACAGTGGCGAAATAGCGAAAGCAAGCGCATGTGCAGACATGCGCGTATCTCGTTTGTTTCGTCGCTCAGCACCGTTAATAAAGTGCTGACAAGCACGTGGGTCGATGGTCGCTGGATACTGTTAAAGGACTTAGCCAGGTGCACATGCAAGCAGCATTTAAATAAATACTGCCACTATTGTGCAACTGGCTGAGTCGCATTTGTTTCAAGGTAAGGGTGTCTTTCGGTACTTTTGCCATTGAAAAATATTTTTTTCGTTTTTAGAATTCGTTAGTTGGGGGATCGACCTGTATTCCGGACCGACCTATAGTTCAGTTTTTACGGTACATGCAGTACAGCTTGTAAATCTAGCAAAGAATCATAAAATTGCCAGCCAAGGCAAAGGTTATTTGCAAGCGACCTCCCGCACGAAAAGCTTGAGCGACAAAAAGGCCGTCAAAGCTTGCACTCTGGGACCGGTGCGCCATTTGTTGCATCGGTAAACAAGTTCCAAAGGCCGTGGGGTTGGCGGCAGGTTGGGACACTCTGAGAAACACGAGAACTTATTATTATTTTAGCGCAAGAGGGATGGGGAAGGGGTGGACGTGTGGTTACGTGATCAAGCATGCGTGAGAGGGGGGAGGGGGGCACAGGAGATGCACGTCTGTCTGCCCTCTCCTAAGCGCACGCGTCTCCTCCACCCTGGCCGTGGCTGCGCTTGGCTGTCTATACACGGACCACATGCTGTGTCTTGGAGGTCATCTGCGGCAAGTGCAAAGGCCGAGCTGAGAGGATTGGTGCTTTCATGCGAATTGTATTCCTGTGCAACCTGTGTTGGCGGTTATGTAATCTGAAGTTTTCTAGACATGGTGTAAAGCCTTTGCTCACTTTGTGACAGGGAGTGTTTCCGGTCATCGAGTGAGATCTGTTCACATTTGCCTGAGAGCGAGTAACACCGATAAAACTACAAACCTTACTCCGCGTATTTCTCTCTTTGCTATCACGATCAATGCCTTGCCTTTCTTGTGAAAGTGTAATCTTTTATTTATCAGGATGAATGTCCGTTTCATTTTACACTTATGTTTTTGATTTGTGGGCACCATCTGATGACAGCCGCGGGCATCAAGTCCGATCAGCTATGGTGTCCCAGATTTACAGTGGTGCACGATACAACTCACGTAAATCTCCGACACCATGAGCCACCCCGATGCATTGCTGTCGACGCAATCTGTGAGCATCAGCTCTCTGCACGATCTTCGCGAGCAGAGGCCCGACCTCCTGGCAATTTCTTTACAAGTTCTCTGGGATAAGATACTATCCACCAGGAATGCCCAGGGAATTTGTAAAATTATTTTTACAGCTTAAACTTTAGAAACCTTCAAATATTCAAATTTGTGATTGAACTACGTTTTTCGCAACGAGCACACTTTTGCTGTATCAAGGTTCGACAGTATAGCGAATGAACATGCACAAATAATTAAACGAGTCGCATCTCCGCCCAAAAGGCAAAGCATCTATTGCAATAGCAAATTATCAGACAGCTATACAAAGTAAGGGTAGTAGTTTTATTGGCCGTATAAACTTGTGAACGTTCGAATGCTAACTAAATTAACAAGCATGGTGTCATGCACGCAAGAGCAAACATGAACACATCTCGCTCGATGAGCGTGGACACTCGCTGTCAAAACGCTGACGCGAGAAAGTGTGGCAGCATTACAGTGGAATCTCGATGATACGATCACGGCTAATACGAATTTCCGGATGATACGAATTTTCCTGTGGTCCCGGCCGAGCCTCATTACTTTGTAACATGCTAGAGAACGGTTGTTACGAATCAATTTTCGACCCACGTCGGTTGATACGAAAATTACCGAAGTCACTTTTGAAATTCTAAAGTGTGCTTGGCGAAAGCCAGACGCTGCTGCCGTCTGCGCTACAATTCATTCGCTTTGGTGTTCGGCGATATCGCCTGTCGCTGCTGCCGCTTTCGTTCTGCTTCCCTGCCTTTGGTACCCGGCGACCTAATCAGTCGCTGTGCGCTTCCGTTCTGCCTCCCTTGCTGTCACATCTGGTGACATGTTCAGTCGTCGCATGCGCGCGCATTCGCTCCTTGTTCTTCTGTCGTTTGGTGTTGGGGGAATTCGGCATCCGCTGCCGCTTCCTTGAACCGCTTGGCGCGGAATCACTGGGCCGCTTCAGAGCCATGCCTCTCACTCACTCGACTGCAACAAGATGTCTGGCGAAGGAGCGGCGGTGCAGCTGCCACCGCCGACGCGCGCGCGCTCGTTCTAACTCTACTGTGATGTCACGGTTGCTGTGCACAGCTGCGCCCTCCACCGGCGCGCCGGTTGCTAAGGAAGAGAGGAGATTGCGCCACTGCGCAGAGGAGAGGCCACAGTTGGCACGATTCCAGCGCACGGACGGACGCGACCGCGAGTATGAGCCATTAAAGGCTTTTGCCTTAATAAACGCCACCCCACCGACGGCCGCAAAAGAGAACAGTGCACAGTCATGCGCTTTCTCCCTTTCTCTTTTGGTGCGGATGCACAGACACGGCGCCAGACAGCGCGGAAGAGTTTGAAGTTTAGTTTGAAACGGTGGCGCTTTTGTTGCTTTTGTGCTTTTCCTCTTTTTCCGCGTGTCATCGGAGGGAGTAGCTGCTGTGCTTCGGGACGCGTTCTTTGTGTCAGACGTGGGCAACGGCGAAGGACCACCACCACCGGCGGCTGAAACGCTGCACACGCTCGAAGTTCTGAAGCGTGCTATGGCCGCGGATGAATTTAGTGACGACACGTGCACGCATTTTTATGGATTTGAACAAAGTCTGCTAAGTGACCTGACAAAGAAAAAGAAGCAGAAGGACATTAGAGACTTTTCTTCAAGAAATAAATGCTTTTTACATACGTGTGCCTGAGTGAGTTCACCTCTGACTTTTTAATTTCGCTAGTTTTAATTGTTTCGATGATACGAATTTCGGCTAATACGAATATTTTTCGTGACCCCGTGAGATTCGTATCATTGAAATTCCGCTGTAGTGAGCGAATTGACCTTTGTGCTGCCTCCCACTGCTATGTCAACCAAGTGGCGAGAACAGAGTGCACACGAAGCCCTCGACGTGCCTAGACTCCACTGCTGAAGCAGATCGCGCTCGAGATGGGGCCTGCGTTCAGCCACGCCATACACAGCCGTCACCAGAGTAGAACACTCGCAAGTTTCTCGATAAGCTACCAACACTGACCTGTAGCTGCCACTGCTGAAAATATTAAACATTTCGTAGGCTGAGCTGTGGTTGGCACCTACATAAACCAAAATATTACAAGTGTTCTGGTGCGGTAGCTTGCATGTGGAAGATCCTCAAAGAGAAAAAATGGTGAGAAAGCTGTGACCCACCAGTGGAGCGCCCTTGTCCGAGCAGAGGATGAGGAGCGAACGCAGCACGGACAGTCGCACAGCAATCGCATTGTGACCCAGAAAGGGCCACAGTCGAGGCACCCACTGGGCCAAGGGCACACCCCCACCGGCAACGACACCGCAGCTGCTGTTTATGCTCGCCGTGTCATCCGCATTTTTCACCATCCTCTGCTCACTGTCGTGTAAGCAGCCAACACCGTCAGACCTGCATCCACGAGCAAATCAACCAAAATGTAATTAACACACCTGCCAACCTCAGAATTAAAAAACCATGACAGTGGAAGCCAAAATATACTAAAGCTTGGTGAAAAAATACCAGAAGTATGCGAATCTCGAACATCACCGAATTGAATAGTGAACATTCCAATTATTTGATTCGCCTAACTGAATATCTACAATGCAATTTCTCGAATGTTTAAATCCAGAGACCTGCGCAGTGCCACATGTGCCTCGCAGCCCCTCGTGCTCGATGCTGCCCAAGCGAGCACGGACTTGGTCACTGCGAGCGCTTCCCAGCCTGAGGCGGGGATAGCACACAAGGTGGTGCAAGCAATGCGTAGAACGGTGCTGCATCGTCCGGGCCGACAGGACCGGTCGAAATGATAATGCGGCATGGACGGAGCGAATGGCAACATTAGCAGCGTGCATTTCATAAAGCAGTGATCAGGCCGATTAGCCACTGATAGGCACACCGATCACGTTGGATAAGCGGCGACGAACTTGACGCCTCTTCAAAAGCCGTCAACCTAACCTGCACGTGTGGCCTTGGGACCGATCACACGATGAGCTACCCGTATAAACATATTTAGCGGCAAGCATTTCGCAACGGCTTGCGGCCCGTTACCACATCGGCCAGGCCTAATCGATGCGTCTTAGTGGGGAGTGAGCGAATGAAGTTACAGTTCAGTGCCAAGTCGATGCAGATCTATTTGCTGCAGCCGTGCGACACTTGTAAAGCCAACAAATCGCCTCGCGAACTAAGGCTAGTCTGTGGGGTGGCAACAAAGTTGTTCACGGTCGCCCAAATATTTGCAGCACCGAATGGCCGTTCAGATACATGCACGTTGGTCTTTTTGTAGCTACGAGCAACTCGCCACAAAACTAGCTTTGCATTTACATGGTGGACGCATAGGTGTAGTCCCCTGGTTGCATGCATTGGCGCGCAGGGTCGATAAACACGAAGTACGAAAGGGGGGGGGGGGGGGGACTGGCCACGACACTGCAGGTGGGAGAATCTTTGACAGGTGGCAAATCATGCCGAACCTGACCATGAAACAGAGCGGACTGAGCCTGCTCTTAGGTGTCGGTGCCGGCAACACGAGTCACGCCACGCACAGGTCCTTTTGTCTGTCGCACAGATTAGCCTTGCGATAACGCACCGGCCGTAAAGTTGCAATAGCCCTTCTGCATTTTGGAGAAAAATGGGAAAACAAGCTTTCTATGCCATAAATAAAAGATTGTTGCAAAACACGGATCCCCTATTAAGCTGAGAACCTCATTGGTATTCAGTACAACAGGGCGTCACTAATTCGTTAGTTCGAAGGAGCCCCGAACCACTTTTCCTCCAAGTCGAGAAATGCATTTCAAGTTAAAATAGGGTATTTCATAAATTCTTAGCTGTGAAAGGTACTTCAATGCGTTCCAACATCTTCTTCGTGATGCTTCCGCTCCTTCTTCAATGACTTGGCCTGCGAAGGCTACGGTAGAGCGAGGCGTGCTCACGACGCTCCGCCTACTGAACGTCACCGTGGTGCGCAGTTTAAATTTCCTTTTGGATGTTCATGCAGACGTGACTGCTTCCGATTTTGGCACCTACGACGTGCCAAAAAATGTGGTTGTCCTTGGCGAGCCACAGTGCGCTCAGCCAGCAGACTCGACGTGACACCCCACAGCGGCCACGGTGTCTCCGCTACATTGCAGACCACCACTACGTGCAGCGTAGTGTGCAGTGTTTGCTTTGTGCACAACAGGGCTTGAGTGCGTGCTCGCGCTCGTATGCCCATCTGGCCGTGCTACGTATCACGAACCGGCTTTGTCCTTCACCAGCTTAACCAACGGATGGTAGCCAAACCAACTTGCACATTTCGAAGCTCCCTTACTGGCTTGACACGAAGCGAAGTTGGCCAAGGCGTCTAACCAGGAGTGGTCAGAAGTGAGCGCGCGCTGGCAAACGTGTGTATGGTCGGACCTTAAGTTTTGCGTAATTCGAGATTACTTGAGTGTTCAAAACTAGTCTAAATTAGCAAGACACGACAGCCGTGACACCCATAAGCAAAGTGGCCAAAGTTCCTACGCGGGTGGCAGCGGCCGAGCATGAGCAGACCATAGTCTGCTTCCTCCAGTAATGCGTAATTATTATAGAAATTTGAAAGCACATTTTCACTTACTTTAGCCTGTTTATTAAACTGCATCAATAAACATACAGAGTAGCAGCAGGAAGAAGCGCACTGATCCAAACACCCTTCTTGATTCATGTCAGTTATTGGCCAATAGCAGCTGTGTATCGGAATGCACTATATTACGAAATAAAGCATTCACAAAAGAGCCTGGACCAGGCTACTGTTGAAAAGAGAGCGTTTCAGAAAAAAGGTGACTTCACACTCCGCTGCAAAATTTGGCTGAGGTGTTTAGCAGTGCATGCTAGCCATGGACTGTCCTTTTTGCCCAAGCCCAAGGGGCAGCTCAGGACCTCTTTGAGATATAAAAAAGCACTTCATTCTATTCAACACGAATTCTATTACCGTATTTACTCGCATAATGATCGAACTCGCGTAATGATAGCACTCCTGAATTTTGTCGTCAAAATTTGCTCTTTTTTATTTCCCGTGTAATGATCGCAGCCCAAACTTGCCGCAGCGATATGTCGTGTGCCAAGTCTAGCTAATAATGATCATGCTTACCATCTGTCGAGTGCTACGCAAACGACTCTTCAAGACAAACCAAGCAGTCTGTACACACCAACCATTCTCAAGCAGATGCCCCATTTCATTCCTTTCATCACTTTCCACACTTCCATGACAAAAAAAAGAAGGCTACAACCAAAGTCGCCTTTATTATGTGTAGGCTTTGTAATGGCTGTAGTCAACAACAACAACAAAAAAGGCACCTTTCGATTCTTCTCGTCTGCACTCGTGGGCACGCAACAAATCGCGAGCGGCAACGATAGTAGCCACATTTACACTGATACGTTAGAAGTGTACCCTATTCATATGCCGACACTTGTAACACGGGTAAGATATTCGCCCACCCTTAGTGGAAACGTGCCGTATTAGGATATTAGTGAAGACAAATGCCGCAGTTTCCGCAGCATGCCCCCGCCATGTGTTCCTATGTCACTGGCAGCTAAGCGCACCCACCTGTTTCTGCCCCTCAAAGTACAGTAAAACCTCATTAAACCGTACCCGCTTAAACAGTAGTTTCGGTTTAAAAGTAGTAAAGTCAATTCCCCAACTCAACGGCCATTGAAGATAATGTATTTTGTATCCGCATAAACCATACCAGCTTATTGTGTACACATCGGCTAAAACGTAGCGTTTCCACTTTTCGTCACGCAAACACGGCGGTGCGTCGTCTCCATTGGGCGGCCCAGCAGAACAACGAGCCTCAGAGATCAGTACAACGGCCTCCAAGCGCCCTGTGCGTTTGCACGTGAAGCCGCATCAACATCAACATCATTTCGACGCCGTGCCGGAGGGCGTTGTGGCGTCGTGCACGCGAGGACTCGTGTCATGCCGAAGCTCGGATAAAAAAAGACGCCGGGTGCTCAGCATAGAAGAAAAATTACACATCGTCCGTGCTATCAAACGTGACACGAAGAAGTCGGCGCTGGCCCGCGACATGGATCTACGATCTGCTTTTCACTACAGTGTGTGGCATTTAGAATGCGAAGTTGCTCGGCAGCGCTGCTGCGACCGCGAAGAGATGTTGGCTACGAGGTTCGACTTTTCACCATCGTTGCCTCTGTTGTTGCTGAAGTGTCGACTAGCGACAGCACGGGCGAGTCAGGCCCGACAGTGGCATAAGCTGCGCGCTACATCAGCCTCATGAATGCAATCGTCACAACGAGAACAGGGGCGCGATAACGTAACTATTCCAAACCAAAAGTTTTCCGAACTCCGGCACCTGGCAATGAAAAAGGCGCACCGGCACTTATGCAGCACTACTGCGCGCGTGCACGGAGAATACGTAACGCCAACTAGGAATCTGCCGTGCGAGTGTTTGCCGAGAGGAGGGGGCTGGCTGAGAAGCTGGCACGCAGCTTCAGTAAGTCTGAGGCCGCTGTCGTCGTGCTAGGCCGCCGCGGCATCAGACGAAAATAACACTTATCTCGCGCGAAGTTAATAAATACTGCATGTTTTTTCTCCTTTCATCGCACTTTCTCTCAGTTCCGTTTTCTACAGGTAAGTGGGCGATCTCATGCTATTTTGGTTAAACAGTACTACCGTTTAGTACATACTTTTTCCGAGCTCCGGCCGACTACGGTTTAACAAGGTTTCACTGTAGACATGGCTACGTTATTGCTGCAAACTTGCTGATATTAACGATATTATTCATTAGTGATACAGAAGAAACTGTTTCAATGCACGTAATGTACTCATGAGAAGACTAAAAATTGCGTTCGGCACATTCGGCTTGCTCCGCCGGCGGCCATCTTTTTTTTGGTGTCCCGCACTATGTACATGGGCAGCCGCCTATTTGTTGACCTGTTGTCATCCCGCAACAAATGCGAGATGAAAAAGAAATATTTCTTTTTAAGGAAATTTAACCCGCGTAATGATCGCACCACTGAATTTGTGTCAATTTTTTTTTGCAAGAAAGTGCGATCATTATGCGAGTAAATACGGCAATAAAAAAATATTTTTAATTAATTAGTTCCAGGAAATTAGGCCATAAGAAGACACTCGGCGACTGTATTTGTCGGTTTTTGTTCGTTGGTTTTGCCCGACACTATACCCATATGAAAAATCGTAAATTTTTGTGTCAGTACAACAATCCTAAATTAGCACTAAATGTCTGGCATTTTATGATAAAATTATAAAAGTTGGCAGCTATGAATACTGAGTTCTATAAAACTCTGAAAAATATTACATCAAAAGTTGACATCTACCCAATCACGGCATAAAGTGGGCTGCTAAAAACAAGTTTCGTATATCAATGGAAATTAATTCCAGTTTGGAAATTGACCGACTGCAGAATGAGGGCGGTCCCTCTATCAAGCGAGCACAATATGGAGGTTAGCAGTTGACACAGAAAAGGTGGTTCAATCCTGAACTCACTGCTGTGCTGTGTCGTGCCCCTCCCAAGATGTGGAAATGTTCGACTAACTGGCATGCTTGTCTTGCGTGCATTTCTGGTTTTTCAATGAATGACATTTTAAAATCTGCCAGCTGATCGTGCATTTCCTTAGTTCCTCCTTCCTAGTAGCTGCCCGATGGTGATTGGGCAAGATAAGGCGTCCTGTTCACTAGGGGTGTGCGAATACCGAATAGTGGATTTCAAATCGAATATCAGATCGAATCAAGAAAAAAAAAGTCAAATAAATCGAATAGTATCAGAAAATTATCACAAAATTTAATGTTTACAAATTTTAAGCAAGAAAATATGGTGCTGCACATGCTTGGGAGTCCCCTAGCATTGCACAACAAGAATGTAGCAAGCTACCAGTAACCTAGGTACATATAAATCAAGATGTACAGTATCGTCTATTCTTATTAAAGAGAACACCAAATTAGCATGCCAGCACTAACTACAGCTAAGTTTTATCAATATAATTTCTATTGAGCAGAATCAAGTGCTTTTTTTCCCTCTGAAACTAATGAATTAGTGACATTCGATTGTACAGAACACCAATGAGGTTCCCACTTTAATGGTGGAGCTGTGCTTCGCGGCAATTTTTTATTCATTGCGTTGAAAGCTTTGTTTTTCAATTTTTCTCCGAATTACAGAAGGCCTGTCCAAACTTTATGGCAGGTGGGTTATTGTAAGGCCAATCTGTGCTACAGATGAAGTGACCGCGCATCAAGCGACTCAATGACCACTCCGCAAACAGCCAGCGTCAACAGTAAAGAGCAGGCGTCATGCACAGTTTCACTGTCAGGTTCGGTGTGATTTACCGCGTCAAAGATTTTGAGACCTGGAGGGTCACATTAAGCTTGCGCGAAACTTGCGCCTCCCCCCTCACTAATTTCTTGCTCATCTCAGTAATCTTTCCACAATAATTAAAGAAACTATTCTTCATTACAACGTCTCTATTTAGAAACTATTCTTCATTGCAACGTCCCTATTAACATGCGTTCATTTACCCAAGTGCTTTTTCTGCTTTAAGTTAAAGTGTGCTAAGTGGCTCCTGACTGGAACAACCACAAACTGGGTAAATATGCGTGACTGCAAAGGGTTAACATGGGAGTTGTGAAAGCTAGAACACACCGTATTTCGAATTCTATAGCACACTTCAGTTAGGCAGCTCACAATTTTCCTGGAAAAAGAAAAAAGGACTAGAAGTCAGCTGCACATTTTAAGTGCATGTGTGACGCATTCTTTCTACTTTTTTGCAAAGCACAAAAAAAAGGAATCCTTCCTATAATGCGCATTGCTATCGATTGCTTTTCGTTATAACCATGCCTTTTCATGTCAGCAACAGCTGCTGCCTCAACTAGAAAAAAAAAATAGATGTAAAAAGAAATAAACAGAAAATGCACGACACATCTATGATGGAAGCTGCTTTCCGATTGGCCTCGCAAGCCCCACATGGTTGACGTCAATTTGCGCAAATGATTCAACGCCCAGCCTTGGCTAGCTGCGCAGTCTAGCCAGGCTGGCTAGACTGTACAACAGTGCGTGAGCAATGACTACTCACAACTTTCACACATGTAAGTCGTGGGGGCACAACAAAGGTCAGCTTCTCCAGCCCGATTCCATCATACCTCTACTAGAGGCACACCACAGACATTTGGTGATGGCAAAATATGCGCACTGTGCCCCTTCCTGCATATATCCATGCAGGGCAAACTTGTACGCAGGGACAATGGCACACATGTTCAGAGAAGTCAGTTCTATACTCTATTCTAACATAAACATTAGTAAATGCTTCTGGAAATAAAGATGTCACATTTAAGGCACGGTGTGACATGGATGCTGAGAATTTTCTTAATAAACACAGTACAGGGAGGCTTCCTCACCCTCGAGTTGGCTTAACCGAGGTGGAGTGCGAGAGTAGTGCTGCCAGCAGCATGAGAATGCTGCTAGTCGAGGAGGTCAAGTCGTCCAGCTCAAGCAGGGAGTCCCACAGCGTCCGCACCACTCGTGGAACCTGGTAATAAGGGGGGGGGGGGGGGGGCGGAGCCCATGGCAGGATGACCATCTCAGGCTACTGGTTGGCATTTATTGGTTAGCTCTGCTAATTAATGAGCCTTGCAAGATGTGCCGCAACACTGCATTGCCTCCAAGATGGGCTCAGATTACGAGACACATTAAAACCCTCGCTAGGGCATTTACTTGACAGATATACAGTAGAACCCTGCTGTTACGTTCCTCACTGCTGCGTTTTCCCGGCTGCTACGTCGTTTTCATCCAGTCCCGGCATAGCTTCCATAGGATACAATGTATAAGGAACCCCGCTGTTACGTAGTAGCTGTGAAAACGTTCCCGCATGGTACGTCACAACTTAGCACCTCGCACCCGCCTGGGCTAAAGTAGGCAACGCGTTCCAACCGCCATTTTAGCTTTTGACGAGTTTTGGCTGGGCTTGGCTATGGAACTGGCTGCAAGAAGCCGCACGCCAGTTCGAGAGGCTGCCACTAAGTGGCCATTCATGAAAAATGCTCTCACTATCATCACTGTGATTACGGTCACGGCATCATTGTTGGACGTGTCGACTCACGGAGGAAGGAAACTCAGGAGAGGCCCTGACGTCATTCTTTGTGAAGCTAAAGTGAAACCGGAAGTTGGCGTTGCTGGTGGCGTTGCTGCGCCTATCGCGCCAGCTCTCCTCTCTTGTTTACATTTCTCCCACGCCGCGCCGCGCAACCGGGCTGCTCGGACGCGCGTGCTCCACAGCAATACTGAACAATCGTTAGCACGTCAGCATGATTACGCCAAAGAGGGCAAAACTTCCTGCGGATATTCCTTCGTCCGTTGCCATTGCCGTGACGCGCTGACGATGAGGAGCACGAGCCGCATGATGCCGGGGAGTTGCCAAATCGTAGCTTTGGAGAAGCCGTCGCGGCTCTGGACCTCCTCCGCAGGTACGTCGCACTTCACGGCGACGCTGACAGCAATGCAGCCTTCCAGGCTATTGAGAAACGTGTGGCGATTTCTAGCGAGCGAAAGAAACGGCAAGCCGCCATTGTAGACTTTTTTAAGTCCTAAGCGCACTTTGTGGAAATAAATTGTCTATAGTTGGAGCTGCATTTTTTCATTCATTTTCGGAGCTTTCCTCACTGTTGCGTTTTCCCAGCTGTTACGTATTTTTTCCACAGTCCGGTGAAAAACGTATGAACGGGGTTCCACTGTACATTGTTAATCTTTTTCCTGCGACCACTTCTCGACGGTTCACAACTGCTACAAATTTCTTGCACGAAACAGGGCATGCCTTGAATGCTGTCACCATTCCTATGGCGGAAGACTCTCGTCCAATCAGACTCTGTGTGCGACACGAATAGTGGTATGCACTCTGGAAACACACGAGCACCACATATTCTGCTGCAAGGTTTGATGATGAGCCATGCCCAAGTAGCCTTCAAGCACTTGACCTGTAGATCCCATTTCAACAACCAATGGCTGTGTTTCCCATCATCGTGATGCTCGATTTTTGGCCACACTCAATGAAGAGTTAGTTTTGCAACTCGCAGCTGTGCCACTGCTTTTCGTCGTCGCTTTAGCGAGATGTGGTACAGTCACACAGTGAAACCTCGTTAATTCGAAGTCTTCAACAGGGGAAATGCACACGTAGCCAACATATTCCAGGGGTCACAAATTTGATCGCGAAGTTGGCCGTGTATCAAATTGCCCTTGTTATATCTGATATATTGTTAAAATTGGTATCTTTATAAGTGGGTTCAACAGTATGTCTGTGGAGGTGAATGGCCATTCGAGAAAGATGTGGTTTGTGGAGCGAAGTGAATAAATACTGCATGTTTTTTTTTCCCCTTTCATCGCACTCTCTCCGAGTTCTGTTTCTGGCAGGTAAGCGGGCAAATTCATGCTATTTCGGTTAAGCAGTACTACCGTTTAGTATATACTTTTTGCGAGCTCCGGCCAATTATGGTTTAATGAGGTTTCACTGTAATCATACATGCAAGCACAAGTACTCATAGCTGAATAAAAACATGTCCTAGAGCAATATATAAGAAAAAAAGAACAGCATTTTACAATCCTGAACCACTGAACCACTGCGACAGACAGAACAGGTGCACCTTCAAATTGTCCTGGTTCTCAAAGAACAATGCCAATCTGAAGCCAACCACCCACTCCCGGCATTTCCGTATATGGTACAGCACCACAGCAACAGTTTTCCCCTCTAAGTAATATTGCACGAAACTCCATGGGTGCAGTGTTTCACAAGGTGTGACCATCAAGCACATACAAGGTGTCACATTGTCGCACGAGCAATCGGCAAAGCGAACGCGAAACACAAATGTGTTCAATTCTGTATTCCCTTTGTGATGTCTGAACACCCTCATTGTGTCTGAAACAATACTAAATGAAAGAAAGAATGTTTTTTGTGGGCTCGCATTCTTGTGCAGAAGCAGCAATGAATGCTCTTTTATAATTGTACCACTGTGTTTTCGCTTCCAGTGTTACCGAGAGCACTCGAGACCCTTGCAATGCTAGCAAGAAATCCTTTGTTGCTTTGTACGGCGTTCACATGTGTAGGGGCCTAGAGAACTGACCTGGTGGGGCAGAGTCTTGACCAAGTCCTCGGTGACCGGCACCAGTGCAGCGGCCGCGACGGCACTCACGTCGTCATTCTGGTCCTGTAGCCCTTGAAACACAGGCTCAAATACGGCTGGGATGAGCACAGACGTCAGGTCCTGCCGACAACGAGACCCCTCATCTGATTGCATGGTTGCTCAAAGGAGATCTGAATGCATATGTTATGACTCAAATATTGAATTGCAGAAGTATGTGATCAGTCATCTATTCGGTTGCAAATTAAGTAGCAACATAGCCTCAAATACCATGCACAAAAAATGAGTGATCTTGTGTTTCTGTGGTGTTTTTTTTTACGATGATGCTAAAAATTCAACACCAGGGGGCCAACAATGTCCAGGCATATAGAGTTTTGCTATCCAGAAACGAAGCTGTCTTCTTAGATGTCAAGTTAGACAACCCTGCCTGCTAGAACGATTTGGAATGCACTCGCAAAAGGCCTTTCCTGAAACAAATTCACAGCTGGCAAGAGGTGTGCAGAACATGCAAGGGATACCTAAGCAAATAACGGTGTCTGCATAGGTAGCCTTAATACCTATGCACCCACCATTTAAATTCGATAGCATCAAGGGGTCCGTGTCACGTAAAATTCGGTGCCGGCATTATGAGAATGAAAGAATTCTGAGAATGACAGGCCACAACAAATGTCATGAAACAAAACACCAACAGCTCATGCCTTTTATGTTAAATCTTGTCAGGCTTAAATATTAAAAGTGCGAAACAATAACAGAAACATGACAATGATGTTCCGTATTTACTATATTCTAACACACCCTCAATTGTAACGCGCACCCATTTTCCATGAACAAAAAAAAAGAAGAGTACAATACTATACACCTCGTGCTTTTATATATAAATACTATTTTCTCTCATTTGGAAAAAAACAGATTTATTCCCAATACAGTAAAGTTGCAATGAATTAGAACACACATGGAAGCGGCGTACCTTGCATCCAAGATTTTCACTGCGCCGGTACGAGTCGCATGGAGCACTAGAGATCCCTCGTCATCGCCATCAGACAACTCCTCATCGCTCTCAACAGACCAAAGCATTTCATTCTTGGTGCCGTCCATGGCATTCGAAATCCCGCATTATTTAAGGTCCTTGTTGACCATTGCAGAGGAGATCGTGCACCGTGCAATATTTCACCCATCCAGCAAAGTCTTGCAGCTAGGCACGTTTCGTTTTATTGGTGGGCATGAATTTGTGGCAGCCACTGACAAGGTATTCAGTGTAGAGCGCCCGTATTCTATCTTTAACATGCTTGTTCAAACAAACATCGAGCGGCTGGAGCTGCGATGTCATGCCGCCGAGCATCACGACAAGGTCAGCATTGCGTACAGCCAACTTGTCCTTGATGCGCTGGTCAAGGTGGCACCTGAACGCGTCGAGCACAAGCATCCCATGCAGACCCAAACTGCCGCCGGGTCTCTTCCGCCAAATGTTATCAATCTAGTCAGTGAACAAGTCCATGGTCATCCAACCTTTTTCATTTGCACACAAAGACACGCCACTTGGAAACGCGATTCCTTTCTGGAGAGTCTTTCGTCTGAAGATAAGATACGGGGGCAGCTTGTGCCCATCCACAGTGTAACAAAGCATTGCGGTGATTCTAGTTTTTTCGTGGCCGGAAGACAAAATGCGCACTTGCTTCGCCCCCTTCTTTTCAACGGTTGTGGTGGCAGGCATGTCAAAGTAGAGCGGCATCTGATTGGCATTTCCAATCTGTCCGAAGTGGTAGCCATTTTTCTATGGTGCAACTTCAAGGCGTACCGCTGAAAACTGTGCGATTTTTCTTCGTATTCTGTGGGGAATTTTTGGCATATCCCAGTCCACCTTCGAAGAAAAAAAGCCTTTTCTTTTCATAAAACTTGATAACCAGCACCTGCTCGCTTTGAAGTTACTTCGCATTAGCCCTTCCTTTAGGGCTAACTGCATCACCCATACATTGAACAGATCGGTCATCACAGGCTGCTGTGCCGCTCGCTGCTCTTGCACATATTCTGCGAGCAGCTTTGCTATTTTGGCAATGCGGCCCTGCTTCGGTCTACTGAAACCTGTCTTTGTTGCATTTCTGGTGAAAATATTTTCGTTCTGTTTGCGCCAGTCCCACATGCAAGTTTCGGGAACTCCGAACGCCCGTGATGTGGCCCGATTTCCGCCCGTCTCCGCGCCACCATGTGATAACTTTCCTTTTAAATGTGGCAGCATGGTGAACTCGGCGTGTCTTCGCAGTCAGCGCTCCTACGCCGATTGAATAAACGCAGTAGACGTGGTTACACCAGCGCCTGGTTACACGTACGACATGGAGGTATGGACATGGAGGAAGCTACGGCAGCTAGGCTGTGTATGAGGCGGCCAGTTTTCGAATGCCGATGGTGATATGGTAATGCAGATTTAGGGTCGTACTCGATTCTAACGCGCATGCAATTTTTGTACCCATTCTATTGGAAAAAAGGTATGCACTAGATTCGAGTAAATACAGTAATTCTTTTGGCGCGGCTGTGTATTACCTCTGGGATCGGCCTACCAGAAAGCTTGCCTTCGTGAATAGCGCTCGCCGCCAGTTTCCCAGTAAGCATTAGGGATATATAAGCTGCAGTTGTCGAGCAGTCGGGGACCTTCGAATGCTATCGTGTTCCACTCTAAAGGCAAAGCTTAAGCGTCCTGCAGTTGTTAAGCCTAGACCACACATACACTTGCCAGGACATGCAAGCTCGTGTCGAAGCGGGGTACGGGTTACGACGTGCATGAAATGTGAGCACTTGTCCTGGTTCACATTGCTGCACTCCAGGAGCCACGTCATTTGGCAATCAATCAGAATATAAAGTTTTTCCGGCGTCTCGATGGCAAGAGGGCTTGTTGTGGCACCCTGTGGGAGGCCACAATATCTACGTTATGGCCTCTAAAACTGCGCGCGCACGCACGCACGCACGCACGCACGCACGCGCACACACGCACGCACACACACGCACGCACACACACACACACACACACACACACACACAGTCTCGAAAGGCAAGCTAACACTATGCAGCAGATGTAGCTGGTCGTTTGCTGGTCGCACGGCCGAGCTGGAGTATGCAATTGTGCTCGTGTGCTCAAGTCTGGCCGTGTTACATGGTGCAGACCAGCTTTCTCTTGCGCGGAAAACAACAAATAGCTTATTGCAAAGTGATGTCTGCCAAAGTGTCCAGCCAAGAGCGGCCGGAGGAATGTGCATCCTCTGTAGATACTAACCGTCATTCCTCATAAGGTGCACTGCAGGAGGCACTAGGCCACATAGGAGCAAGTTGGGCTAGTTTGTTTCTGTTGAAATACATGTTTACTAGCACAAGAATATTGACACAGATTAAAGATGTAAGGGACAGCACTAGATCAAAGGTGGAGACTTAGTCGATTATTGCCTACATGTGTGCTACGAAAATATGTACACAAATCAAAAATAGAGATATTCGAGACATTCAGTGTCCACCAAGAAGCAGATAAGTGTGTAAACATGGCCTCAACATTGCCAGCAGAAAGCCATGTCTGGTGCCTATGCGTAGTTGCGTGCGTTTTGCTGTTTTTTGTCTCACGTGTCTGATGTGCTCATAGGTTGCTCCTATCACTTGTAAACTGAAGAGTTGAAAACCTAGCGCCTGTCCCTTATCACTTTAATCTGTGTCAGTGTATGTGCGCGATATACAATGCATTTTAGGAGCAAGTTAGCATGTGCTGGCAAGCGTACATGCTGTCTAGGCTTTACACTGCAGCACAAAGAACTAACGATAATAGATTAACAAAAGGGCCAGTTGCCCGAACAAAGTTCACATAAGCTTAGCCGAAAACTAGCGACAAGCGAATATTCAAAGTTTTGAGTAGGAATAGAATATTGAATGCTAACTATTCATATTCGTATTTGAAACTGTAGTTGACATCTACATAATGCGAAGTGTTGTAAGACTTGCAGCACGAGACACAGACACGCTTAAAGTTGGAGTGGCCCAAGCAATCTTAGACGCACATTGTCATTTTCCTATTGCGCGGTGTTTCAAAACACCATCGAGAAACTGAAATAAAATTAAGCTGGTGGGCAATGCTGGAATACAATGCCTTCAACGCTGCCAGGACGAAGCGTGACCCTTACTTCATACCCCCTGCAGCAGGGACCGGCAGGACCAAATGCGTGCAGAATGCTTCCAGCAGCACTGAAGCTTAGAACGACAGAAAGCTGAGCTAGTTGGCAAGGATTCATTATTCATTCAGACGTTGGTGTTGTCCACTTCTCCACTCTTGTGTCCTGTCTGCACGCCTCACCTCTTTTCAGCAGCACTGCGCCACATGTGCTGTGAAGCAGATAGGTGAAGATGCTCATCACAATTGTGCCAGTGGCGACAGCTCTGAAAGCAGTGTGCGACAACACGGGAGGAGATTTACTGGTACCAGAAGAGGCAGCTGACTGCCCACCGACATTTTGCTGTGAGACGGGCAGACAAGTATTGCAGGGAAGCTGCTGCACTGGTCAGCTACTGTTCTCAATCATTCTCGTCTCGCACTTTCTTTAGTATACGCGAGATAGAGCGGCCAGAAAACTTATGACATGATCGCAGTTTGGCAATGTACTGAAAATTGGTGCCAAAAGATCGCATTTTTTGATGTAATGTGTGAACTGGTTGAACTGGGTTAAAAAGCGTAGCAGCATTAGGTCACTTTTTGTGCTCTCGATTACGAAAATGCTGGCACCGGGAAATTGTACGTAACAGGATTGTATCAACGAGGTTCTACTGCATTTCGCACCAATCTACTGTTAAGTTTGGCCACTGTTCTCTATCGGCTGAACAAAGTAATCACAAATTGTCAGAAGCGAAACAAAAAATTTTCAAGTTATGCTGTTAAAAAATGGGCAATCAAGCTTCGTTATTAGCTTCACGGCAGAAGCCTACATGAGAAAAGCAATTTTTTCTTGCAGCATGAGACCTAAGTGTTTTTGGAATTCTAGCTATGTAGCAGTTTCACAGCACGTAACAGAAATGCGCGAGCTGCGCAATAAATCTGCCAGCAGCTCGTAGCCACCCAGCCTCCCAAAACAGGCAGTGCACCTAGGCGTTTGCACTTGAATCTCTGAAGTCGTAACTTGAACCCCATGCAAATTTCTCCCGTTTGTAGACAGCGTTTGCTGCTAGCATGCACACCAACATAAACGTCAGAGAATGAAAAAATAAATTGGCCGAGTTTCAACACTTGCAAACCTAGTTATCACGAGCGAAAGGTCTGTTTATCTTGGTTTTGTAAAGACTATGCACGCAGTGTTTCATTAAAGTTAGGCCACAGTCTTTCACACATGTTACACGTGCTGCTGAACGGGTTGTCTGTGAAGTCATGGTGGAACCTGGCCGTCGCAGTCGAGCTTGTCGCCAGCCGAAGGGTGTGGTTCGTCAGACGTTCATTGGCTCAAGGTCATCGCAATGCGATGAATGACCTTGAGAGAGATGGCGTAGTAGAGCTTTCACTCTAAAAAAGCACGGAGCAAGGCAACAGTTCGCTCTAGTAGGCCTGCCAACCACGGTGCGCCGCAAATGTGCGAGGCCAAAGAGCAACAACGGCACTAGCATCCAACCGAAACTTAGCTGCAGGGTCCGCATCAGTCATCACCGGAAATCGACGTGATATAAGACTGGCAGCAATGACAGAACGCTTCATACCTAATTGTGCTTTAAAGCATTTATCTTTATGTTTATTGATGCGAATAACACCGCATTGGCAGCTGGCTGTGTGCCTTCTTAACTGCTGAGTCGTCATCCATGATCGTATCGATAGCCACCACGGGTTTCATCCACAGCAGTTGCGCCAAACAGTAGTTTCGTTTTGACTTGGCGCGCACGTTTTGACTTCATGTGCCTTCAAAACTGCATACACACCATCCATGATCGTGTTGATAGCAGCCGCGGTTTTGTCTGCAGCAGTTGCAGCAAACAGTAGTTACAGTAGTTTCGCCCTGACCCAGTGCAAAGCTGTCGGGGATGAAGAACAGTGGCTACATTGCGATGGACAGATAATTTGTAGATGACCAGCTCACTGGCGAAAAAATTATCAGGATGTGAGCTCAGTAGTGAAAAGTGCGTCTCAGATGAAGAGGCACATTGCAGCCGCGATGCAAAGAAAGTCACTAGGCCTTCGCCGCTAGGAGCGCTAATCAGTCACGAGATGACGAGAATTGCAGCAACGCACCGCTTTTGTGCAAAACAGAAGTAGGATTTCCTGTTTCATTCAGTAATACAAGCTTGTTGATGTAGTAGTACATAATTTGGACATAGTTTTCGGCCCCGTGAAATCCAAATTAACGAGGTTTTACTGTTCTCAAAGTAAAGTCAGCACCAAATCTAAGACCTCTTGTGATGGAATGTTGTAAGTGTAGGCACGCCTTGGGGGAGGGCACTTCATGGAGCTCAGCAGGGTTCCTTGGGACCAACATGCTTGAGAACCCTGGATTAAAGCATCGAGTTGCTGTGCTGAGGGAACAGGGTTCGAAACCAACTCGGGTTGACGAACTTGAGTCACTGTGTATGTGGCAATGCATACTTATGTGCCGCTCTTTAACAAACCTCTTTTGCACCTATGTAGGTCACTGTAGATGCACGACCGGGTAGGTATCGTTGTTCAATGAAACTCTTTGATGCCAATTTAGGTCTCTGCCTATGTGCCAGTACAGTCAAACCTTGATGGTTCAACACTCGTTAATTTTGAAAATTAGACAATTCGGACTTATCCTTTGGTCCCGGCAGGTGTATGAATTATTTAATGCAATGAAACTCTCGTTAATTCGGACGTCTTTGGCCAGACTTTGGGGCTCGGCAAGCGCCGCAAAAGAGCGTAAGTGGTGTCAGCGTCCACCAAAACGAAGCAGCAAAGTCTCCATCCCCACCATAGTCATCACTGGAAATCGTATGTGAATCACAGCAAAGCCAGAAAGCTTCGCGCCTAGTTGTGCCTCTAAAGCCTTTATTCTTGCGTTTACCAACAGACGTAGCACCTTCATGTCTCCGTATGCAGTCGCCATCCATGATCGCGTCGATAGCGGCTGCGATTTTGTACGCAGTGGTTTCGGCAAACAGTTCTTTTTGACAAGCTTTCGAGGATGAAGAGCACCGGCTGCATTGCAATGGATGGCAAACAGGGCTGGTATTCTGTAAGAGTCCGCCTAGCGGACTGTCAATTTCGGCTGCTGCTGGTTGGATGCAGCTGTACGAGTGAGGAGGAGACGAGTGGCCCTAGCCAATCAGAAACGACTGCAATGGACAAGTCCACTAGGTAGACTCTTAGAAAACACCTCCCCAGCTCACTGGCAAAAAAATAATTGGGATGTGCGTGTGGTAGTAAAAAATTGGAGGACGCTTAAGCTTCGCCTTCAAGAGTGGAACGCGACAGCGTTCCCGTCGACCCGCCAAGGGGTGTAAGACAATGGGCTACGGCGCAGCAACTACGCGCCCCGCATCGGACGCGGTGAGCGTCGAGCAACGCAGCGTTCGGCGCGACAACGAAATGTGCGCCTGAGCAAGCGACGCACGCCTGAGCCTTAGAAACAGCTCGTTTCTAAGGCAACACCGCGTTCACTAGAGGCGCTTTTGTACCGCTTTGAAGCATCGAACTCGTGGCTCAGTGGTAACGTCTCCGTCTCACACTCCGGAGACCCTGGTTCGATTCCCACCCAGCCCATCTTGCAAGTTGTTTTTTATTCATGAAGTGCCTGCTGGGATTTATCGCTCACGGCCAACGCCGCCGACGCCGACTTCTCTGCGACACGAGCTCCTTAACGCTGTCGCGTTAAAAGTCTGTTTCGGATGAAGTGCCATGGCTGCTCTGTGAAGGAAGTCACGAGTCCTTCACTGCTGCGAGGGCTAATCAGCCACTAGATGACAAAAATGGCAGCTTCTGCATGGGTTTGGCTGGCGTGCATTGGCCGGTGTGGGCAGTTTGACTGTTCTCGCTCAATGTGTGCATCTGCGCCGTGATAGTTCAGGACTTGCACCGTTCGTGCATCATGTTATAATGCATGAACACTTCAAGAACAAATTCGTCGAGTTCCCTTTAGAGTTCAAATTATTGAGATTCAATTCTGGCTGTCCAATAATTTGGTATCGCAATCAATGCTTTGCCTTTTAGGTGATACTGCGACTTTTTCAGGACAGAAACCACCCAAAAGTGTGAAAAGATTCAGAATCAGAATCAGTTTATTCATGAAAAAAAATGGGGATAATTACAGTGTTAAGTACTATATACAAAAGGAGGTTCCATATTTAGAAACTGAAATGGGGCCTCCTGTGCATGATGACAAGAATTACTAATACAAACAACAATGGCAACATGTAAAATTTACGATAATAAACATTTTTAGGAGACAAAGCATAAATGAACAGAAAAGCAGCAGTTGAATGCATTAAACAGTAACAAGGCTTCGGATTAGTCAATAATCCATGAGTCAAGGTCCACGATGTCAGAATCCGCACTATGATTTGACTTGGAAATTCAACACAGGGCACTATGGCACTCATTTTTGCAGCGTTCGACTATGGCAGCATTCGAGGCGGTGGTGAAGAGGAGTACAGTACATACCTGCAATGAAGCCTTGTTACTACGAACACCCCATTATTGGACTTTTCAGATGATCAAACTTTGCACAAATCCCCTGCTGGCTGCTTAGAGCTTCAACGTAGAAATATTTCAATACTTAATTCGGATTTCGTGGGACCAAACGAAATGTCTAAATTAACCGAATGTCAAATTATAGAGGGTATCAAGAAAACAATAAGCAAATGCAACTACATCAACAAGTTTTTATTTACTGAATGAATCAGCAAATCCTGTTACTATTTTGTTACTATTTTGCACAAAATCAGTGTGGAACCTGCAATTCTCATCTCGTGACTGATTAGCGCTCGCAGCAGCTAAGGCCTCCCGACTTCCTTCACAATGTGGCCGCGGCGCGCATCTTCATCTGAGACGCTTTTCACTATCATGCACGCTTCGAGATTATTTTTTCGCCAGGTCACTGCCCATTGCAATGTAGACGGTGCTCTTAGCCCTCGACAGCTTCGCGCTGAGATAAAACGAAACTACTGTTTGCTGCAACCGTCGCGAATGAAACTGCGGCCGCTGTTGACACATTATGCACGGCGACCTTGCCTTTCTGAAGGCGCACGACCAGCATGCGCACAGAGTCATAACGAAACTACTGCAACTGCTATCAACGCGATGATGATGACTATGCAGTTATGAAGGCATGCGGCCAATGAGATGCTATGCATGGTGGTAAATGCAAGAATAAAGGCTTTAAAGGCACAAATAGGTACGAAATGTTCTGGCATTAGTGTCACTCACGTACGATTTCCACTGATGACTATGGCGATGTGAACTCTGCTGCGTTGTTTTGGTGGACGCTAATGCCGTTTGGTTTTTTTGTGTCGCACATTTGCGGCACTCTGCACTCGCCGAGCTCCGAGAATTGTCTAAATAAACCGATGTGCAGCCAAATATGTCCAAATTAATTAGAGTTTATTGCATTGAATAATGGATATGCCTGCGGAGACCAGAGGACGAGTCTGAATTATCCGATTTTCAGAATTAACGAGGGTCAAGTTAACAAGGTTTTACTGTATGAACTACAGTATACAAAGCTTTTCAGAATAACAATCATTATTCCCTTTCAGTGTCATGCTAACAACACCTCTGTGCTACAAATTCATATTCAAAAACCTGGGGATTCTTAGATTTCAATATATCCTTCACGGCAACAGTAACAGTAGGCTAGCAGATGACAAGACGTAGATAACAGATGCCATGATACATTGGCTTGAAAAATTTGACACGGCACCGGAGGAAAAAAAGAACACAGAGTGGACTTTCTCTCTCTGGATTTTTTTTTTTCATTGTAAAGGGGACGACGCATCAGGTTTTGCGAGCGCATACTCTGTCCAGAAAAGTATCGCTAGCATTGGAGGCGAGTCTCTTCTTTCTTTCGCCCTTCTTAATGCGCACGGCTCTTCTATTTTGGGGAACATTTGGGACTTGTTCGCAGCGCCATGTAATTACAGCACCGACGCTCCAAGGGCTAAGTAAGTCACTTCAGTGCCGGGCACACACCCACCTTGCGTACAGCCAGCAGGTACTTGATGCCCAGCAGGCCGCCGTGACGAGCCTCCCATTCGGGCCGCTGCAACAGCTGCAGCAGCACTCGCAGCACACCCCAGGTGCCTGCCCCTGCGGAGCACTTCACTGCGCTGTCCGCGTCAGAGTTGCAGCCCCACTTGTCACTCGTCATCAGGTTCAGAACATGGCCCAGAGTCTGGGCACAGGTCTCACGGACAGGTGCCACAACCTACGATGGCAGAAGGCGGGCACGATCCTCAAACGACCACTTCACACCCGGGTCACTGGGCCACGTTTCAAAGGCCCGAGGCTACCAAACACTTTCATACTTCAAGTTGTGCTGCTGCAGCACAGCAGTTTTCAATGACCCTCACTTGTTTCACATTACGCACAAGTGGCACGATGGTCACCCAGGGTGTCGACCAAGTTGACATTTCCAAATTCCCCTAGTTTTCCAGATTTTCCCTGAGTGGCTTTGTAGAACACCCTGAGTGCCACAGAACTTTGCTTTATGTCAAGACGGGCTGATACCATGTCGCCTCATGCTGCCACTCTTTAGTAAGCATCTTAAAAATTAAGAAAAACTACTTAAGCTGGTTTTCATAGCAAGGAGCAATATTTACTTTATTCAAAAAGAAAACAGAAGGGAGGAGTTAGTGAAATGCATAGCAAATAAAATACCTTCTAAAAAAAGGTAAAACCCATTGCAAATAATGTTGAAAATTCTCAAATACGAATAAAAAGGAGATGCAAGCAGAAGCAAATATTTTCAAATATGAGCTATTTCTGTCAAGTGATAGCAAGCTCATTTGCATGAGGCCCGAACTTTGTCACTAGTGAGATTCTTTCTCACAGCAGCAGTAAAGTCAACCTCAACTTTCCTGACATACTCTCAGCCCGTACACAACACCTCAGTGTTGCATTTCACTGCTTTAAAAAGGTTATTTTGGTTTGGACAAGGGACATCTGTACCTCAGCATCAGCCAACACTTTTTCTTTTTGTGAGCTCAAGCTCCTTCGAAGAAGCGGTGGCGTGCTTGCTTTCCCGTTCATTCCTCAATGCGCAAGTCCTTTCTGTTCTCGTCCTCCTGCCACACGTTCGCCCCACAGACCATTTGAAGCAGCCTCTTGGTCAGTTGTACAGTCAACGTCTGATTTCTCGGTCTCCCTAGGGGCCGCAAAAGCGTCCAAAAAATCACGGAGTTCGAAAAATGAATGCCTGTCTTTTACTGCCCTTGAAGGGCCCTTTACCAGGCCTGATAGCAAATTTTGATTATATGCTGAACGTTGTTACGTGTCCTCTAGGGAATGTACTGCTGCAAATATTTTTCAAATCGGCTCAATAATAGCCGAGATGGAAATATTTTAGTGCCGAGAACCCATGATTTCAGGAGGCGAGCTCCATTGCCAAGTAAGACACTCTCTCCACTTGCCACGTCTAGCCACCACAAGTGAAATTCCTTCCCTGCATTCTCCCATACCGGACCTCGAGGATCACGTGACGCATACGTCATGGGCCCCACCTTCACTTTCTTTTTTTTTCTCCTGGCTTTCTTGCGCCACGGCGCACTTTCACTGACAGCGTCGCGTTGTGATTGTCTCGTTTCACGCAGCGCACCTTTTTGTGCACTGTGCATGAGGACAACTGACCAGCGGTGTAAGTCAGTGCTACACGAATACTCAGGCAGACACAAGTGGATCACAGAGCATGATCCCGCACTGGAACACGGTAGAAAACAACATAGTTTCGGTGTCTGCACGGGCGACTGCACGACGTGGGAACAGGCAGACGATGCGGAAGTGCATCTCCCTTGCTGCGGTGCAAAGTAAAACAAAAACATGCAGACATTCGGTTTGTGTTTTATTATTGCCCTTAGCTTTAATTCGTCTATTCAAGCAACATATTAAACAATAACAGATGTTGCCTTGAATAATTCTCGAAGTCACGTGTCACCACGAGCGACGTTGCAGCACAAACACGCGTATATAGGTGCACTAGCTTGTGTACGTCATCCTCCGGCTTGGAGCGCGGCGGCCGCGAGGAGAAGGGAAGACGGCATTTGGTTCGAAATTTTAGATCTTTCTGCGGGGCGCAGCGATGTAATACTTTGCAGACACGATCGTTATCACGCATTGCACGGTGTCAGCTTGTCCACTCAAAATGGTCAGACCTGGTGAGGGGCCCTTTAAAGCTTGCTGCTTCACATATTGCAGAAATATTAAGCAATATAATGCACCTTATTTTTAAATGTAGTACCTTTCCGAGCTCACTTAAGAAGGCCAAGTTAAGCCCAGTGCATAAAAAAGGGGATATTACAGAAGTTCTAAACTATCGCTCTATCTCTATTTTGTCTTCAATTGGCAAAATTATTGAAAAATTATTTTTGAAACGTATTAACAAGTACCTTGACAAATTTGAGTTGCTAAAGGCTTGCCAATTCAGTTTTCGTGCAGGTAGTTCAACCAATTTAGCTTTACTATCATTAACCAATGTCTTAAGTCTTCCATCGGCTACGACGATTTTGTCGGTGCTGTATTCCTTAATTTCACAACGCCTTTGCCACCATTAATCACAATATTTTATTTACTAAACTAGAATCATTGGGTATAACTGGCCCACTTTTACCCCCTTTTTTTAATTACATGATCGTGAACAATCAGTCTGCATAGATGGTGTTTATTCAAACATTAAGGTCAATAATCAAGGCATACCCCAGGGCTCAATACTTGGGCCTTTATTGTTTTGTACCTTCATTGTTTAATTTCGTTGCGAAATGAGACAGCAAAGACAGGCAATGTGTCGCATAACAAAACTTGACTGTCAAAATTCCGTTAGCCTACTTTGACACGCTTGGCTTGAGGATATAGAACCCCACTGCTGACAGACACTACAAAGTGCACTGCATGCGTCAATCAGCAGTGTCAGCACTGCCAAGGGTCAGTAGTCTCAGTAAATTGCTTTCAGAGATGCGATCCCTTTTGCGAGATTTTGCGTAACTAGGCACCGGACGCTGAGCAGCAGCACTCCAAAGCAGCAGCATTTCTCCAGCACACGCCACCGCCCATAGGCGCCGACACGTCCGGTGCTGACCGCTAAGGTGAGCGCATTTCGTATACCCGAAGGCAATCGATTAAGATTACGGAGCCTTCACGCAAATCTACGTCCGGCGCCGAATCTGCACACGACGCCTGTCGAGCGGCACCAAAACCGGCATTCTCGAAGAAAGGAATGCATGTTCCCGGACGTTAGCTCAATCGTGGCCCAATGCATGGCACTCCATGCTGCGACAGCCACCTCAAGTGCCATAAACAATTTCACTTTGGTGGGACGTGGCTTTCCTCGTTTTTACTGCATTTTTCTCGCCGAGGCACTCATTATGCACTGCATTGGGTATGCAAAAACCATCGTCACATGTCGGTAGCAACATGCGTGCGGCTTCAAATGGTCAATTAACTGTGGGATTCTCCTCTGTGCTCTTGGGACAAAGGAACGACAAAACAGTAGTGCAAACAGTCACAAAGGCATATTTATTGCACCTTTCATAGATCAATGCTTGCTAGCCGAGTTGCTATCCACAAAACACGCCGATTGGCGCACGACAAATCTAGAAGTCCGACTCACCACGACCGGATAGCGAGCGAATATGTTTGCCCCAAGCTGGATCCCAACGCCTGGTTGTTCGCGCGTACTGTCACGCGAACGGTGGCGCATTCCAAGGCGGCCACGCGAGACGGTCTCGCAGAAGCATGGGTCGGCACACGCGCGGCACGGCAAGTCCGTACCGCTTGCTATCCCCAATCCAAGAGAGAGCGCCTTCCACTCCCGCACCCAAGTAACCCCGCCGGTAGCAGCACAACACTCGCGCCATCTCTCGCGCTGCGCTTCAACCACATCGACCGCCGCGGGCGTCACGCAGGCCACGCGGCGAAGCGGGATTGCAGGAGATGGGGAAAAACAAGATATCTGGGGACGCGCGTGAGTCGCGCATCCCCACATAACAAACAAGATGGAGGCCATGACGTGTTTCCAGCACATGCAATCACTTCTGGCACTTGGTTGTTTTTATAAACAAAAGTGGCCTCCCCACGCAAGTGTAATGTGGTGGTATTTTACGGAATTTTAGTGCAAAGTAATGTCGCGCCATCTGGAGCATATTTTGGAGCATGCTAGCTTTGCACAAGTAGGTAATATGCGAGGTTACGTTCCGTCAAATTTGCTGATGCGGGATAGTAGTACAGCGACATTTCGTTGTCGAGAGGTACAAAATGCATTGAATCCTATGGGCGTTCACAAGGGATACAAAAACATTTTATTGTCGCGGCATTTATTTTTCGCAGGTTTCTACTGTATCCTCAATACTGATTGACAAAAATATTCCCAAACTATGCCCAGAATTTAGGACCTGGCTTGCACCCTCAATTGCCGCTTCAGAAGTCCAGCCCGCAGAAGGACCAGCGGCAATACCAGTCGCTTCCAGCGAAATACCGCCCACCTCGGAGGCGGCAAGCGTTGCCAGTTGTGCAACAGCAAGCTTGGCGCCATTCGCAAGGCCGGCCACTGCGGACCCTCGGGATGGAATGAATGAATGTTTGATGTTTTATGGCGCAAGGGCCAAGTATGGCCAAAGAGCGCCATGTCCGTGGTAATGACTTCGCAATGTAATTATGAGTTCGATGAAGTTGGTGTGACGTGGCTGTAGAGGGGCCTTAAAAATGGTCGCGCTAAAGTGCGTAAAATCTGTGTAATAAGATTATGGCGATGACTTACGACGTGCGCTATGAACATTAAGATGCACTTAAAAAGAATGATACGATGTGTAAAAATATATAAGGTCATAAAATATGCTAGAGCACTACTGCCTCCTTAGAGCCCTTGAAAAACAAGGGCCTGGAGGCATGTGCGACGCAAAACTGTTATCGCAGTGGCATCCTCCGGAGCAAGGATGCTCTACGAATTTAATGGGCTTATAACGTGTAGAACTACATCCTTTAAGAAGTCGAGGACTGCCTTGGTATTAAATAGCGGTTCCTTACCAAGAAACATAGCCGGGTGTAAAGGGATGTAATAACGGTATGCAAGTGGAAAATGTTTCTTTCTTTCAGATTCGGCTTTCCGACACTCCAAGAGGGCATGGAGGACGGTCAGCCTCTCACCGCATCTACCACAGGTTGGAGGTTCCCGTCCAGTAAGTAGAAATCGATGGGCCCAAATGTGTCTCCTATTCTGAGGCGACAGAATAGGACATCTGTTCGCCGAGATTTTGTTGGGGAGGACCAGAAACCTAACTGTGGCTTTATAACATGTAGTTTATTATTTATTTCTGCGTCCCACATGCGTTGCCAGTGGTTTCGCAATTTTTTCCGTATGTAAGGTTTCAGATCTGTGAGAGGCACCAAAGCAGTATTATTACAGTCGACTCCCGATAATTTGAAGCCGCTTAATTGGAATTTTCGGTTAATTAGAAGTGAAGTGCTGGTCCCATCAGTTTTGCATGTAATCCTATTGAAGAAATCGCTCGATAATTCGAAGTCCTCATCTAGTAATATTGTTTAATTGGAAGTTAATTTTCAGCCGGGATCCTCGAGGTGACAGTCATTCTTTGGTAGAATGTGCAATTTTTCAAGTGTTGCAACAGTTCCGTGCTCCGCGTTGGTGTCATCGCCAGCTGCCGCGCGTGGCCGGAGCTGATCGCGGAGGCCACGCGGGTGCCATAGGTGGACGCAGCGCTGCATACTGGCAGTGGCGAGATTGTGCGAGATTAGTCTTGCAACGTGCGCAGCGTATGTCGAGGCAGTGCATTGGTCGAGGCGTGTGTTGGTCGAGCGCTTTTGAGCGGGAAGCTCGTAGGCTAGGTTGTTCCACGAGTGATTCGGAATTGACTGTACCTAGTCGCGCAGTTTATAGCCATGGCAAACCGTGGCTCTTATCGCACGCTCGACCTGGCAACGTAAGTCGAGGTTTTGAAGGAAGTTGCGAAGGGAGGTGCCGCCAAACCAGACATAGCGCGGAAGTACGGGATCAAGCCGAACACGCTCTCTAACTAGTACATCAAGAACAAGCGCACAATAATGTATGCATTTGAGAACGACAAGTTCAAGACTTCTCGGAAGCGAATGCGCACCGGCGCATACCCAGAGTTGGAGAAGGCTTGCTGGTTTGGATTAGGGAGGCCAGGAGCAACAAACTTCCTCTCAGCGGAGACATCGTTGCGATGAAAGCCCGAACGCTTGCAGCAATGTTGGGGATCGATGACTTCGTTTCGTCAGATGGATGGCTGACGCGCTTTAAAGATCGCCATGACCTGGTTTTCAAGAGCGTGTGTGGTGAAAAGGCGTCCATTAACCAGGAAACATGCGCCACGTGGAAGGACGGAAAGCTGCGTGAATATCTCGCCGAATACAGACCGGAAGACATCTTCAATGCAGATGAGACTGCACTCTTCTATCGGCTTCTACCAGAGAAGACCCTGACATTCAGGGACAACGACTGTGCTAGGGGCAAATGCAGCAAGGAGAGAGTGTCGGTGCTGATCGCGGCAAGCATGACTGGCACGGAACGATGTCGGTTACTTGTGATCGGGAAAGCCGCGAAGCCGAGATGTTTTAAAGGCGTGAAGACGCTGCCTGTGGACTATGAGGCGAACAAAAAAGCGTGGATGACGGCCGAAATCTTCAAGAGCTGGATAAGCAAATTGGACCGCAAGTTTGCTGCTTCGAACCGCAAGGGGTTGTTCCTTGTTGATCACTGCAGTGCTCACGTGAATGTGCCAGCCTTGAGTGCAATACGCCTCGCATTTTTGCCTGCAAACACAACGGCTGTTTTACAGCCAATGGACCAAGGCATCATCAAGAATGTTCAATCAAGAAGTCCTGTACAGGCGGCACCTCCTTGAGCGCATGATTTTGTGTATGGATAGCTCCACAAAGTACGAGGTGAGCCTGTTTAGTGCCATCCACATGTTGGCGCGAGCATGGGATCGTGTGAAGCAACAAACAATCACAAACTGCTTCAGGGCTTGCGGTTTTGTGGCAGCTTCTTCGGAGGATGCCTCTGAAATTTCAGCGGGAGAAGCGTCAACAACCGAGCTTGACGAACTGATTTTGGTGATGCTCTCGGGGACGTCAATTTTGAAGATTACGGCGCCGTAGACAAGGCGGTCGAAACGTGCGGTGCGCTGACTGATAGCGAAATTGTAGAGATTATTCGGCCCCAGGAAGCGACCCAGGAAAGCGACGATGACGTTGAAGGTGAGCCGCAACCTAAGGCTGCCGATGTAGCTGCAGGCCTTGCTCTTGCGGAGCGCTTCTTTACCGCTGAAGGTAACGCGGAAGAAGTGTTCCGCCACATCTACAGCCTGCAGAATTTGCTTTCAGCAGCGCGATTCGGCAAGAAGCAAAGCAAGATGACCGACTATTTTTCTTAGAGAAAATACTCGATTTCGCCAAAAATAAAGTGCTGTTTTTTGTGTTCTGTGCTTAATTGGAAGTTCGTTTAATTCGAAGTTTTTTGCGGTCCCCGTGAACTTCGTATTAACGGGAGTCGACTGTACCAGCAAGGGGTGCAATTGGCGTAGCCATCTGGTCTGCCAGAACGTTACCTTCGATTCCCCTATGGCCAGGGACCCAGCATATTATGATATTCTGGTTAGATGAGTACGCTTTACACAAGACCGAATATAGTTCATTAAGTACGGGATTTTTATGTTTGCTGAGTGACATTAAGGCCTTCACAATGCTTAGAGAGTCTGTATAGATCGCTGCTTTTAAAAGTTTCGATTTTCTTATATGCTTCACAGCAGAGAGTAATGCGTAGGCCTCGGCCGTAAAGATACTTGTTTCCGGGTGCAGTACATCGGATTCCGAAAATGATGGGCCGACGGCTGCATAGGATACCCCGGTATTTGACTTCGAAGCGTCTGTGTAGAACTCTGCGCAGGAGTGCTTGTACTGAAGTTCTAGGAAATGCATTCGGATTTCGGCCTCAGGAGCGTGCTTTGTAACTTTTGTAAAGGATATGTCACATTGTATCACCTGCCAGTCCCAAGGAGGTAAGAGCTTGGTTAGGTGGATTAAGCGATGCTCGAGGAGTGGGACATGCATTTCATCGCTAAGCTCCTTCACACGCAACGAGAAAGGCTGTCTTAAAGATCGACGATTGCGGAAAAGTGTAGCACACGTCATATCGGTAACAGTATTAAAACATGGGTGTTCAGGATTGGAGTGCACTTTAAGGAAATATGTAAAGCTGATGTATGATCTCTGCAAGTGGAGCGGCCACTCATCCGATTCAGCATATAAGCTTTCGATCGGGCTCGTTCTGAAAGCGCCAGTGGCTAGGCGGATACCTAGATGATGAACAGGATCCAGCATTCTTAGCGCGCTCGGGGCGGCAGAGTTATACACTACGGCGCCATAATCCAATCGTGACCGTATTAGGCTCTTGTAGAGATTCATGAGACACTTTCTGTCACTGCCCCACGTAGTCTTAGATAGAAGTTTCATTAAGTTCATTGTTTTTAGACATTTTTCTTTCAGATATTTGATGTGTGGAATGAAAGTGAGTCTATCGTCAAGTATAATACCCAGGAATTTGTGCTCTTTGTTTACAGGTATCTGCTGTCCACGCAGTTCTATGCAAGTCCTCTCTTTCTTGTAAAAAGAACACAAGAGCTTTTGTTAGGATTGATCTTAAATCCATTCCTGTCTGCCCACATCGACACTTTGTTCAGGCCATGCTGTACCTGTCTCTCGCAGACTGCGAGGTTACAAGATTTGAAAGCTATTTGAATGTCGTCCACATAGAGTAAAAAATGGCCGGTGGTAATGAAGCACGAAGCGTGTTCATCTTCACGATAAAGAGCATGCAGATGAGCACGCCTCCTTGGGGTACACCCGTTTCTCGCGTAAAAGAACGTAAGAGTGCATTGCCGACTTTTACCCGGAAGGTACGATTTGACAGATAGCTTTCTATTATATTAAGCATATTACTGTGGATGCCCATTTCTGACAGGTCTCTTAAGATTCCGTAACGCCACGTTGTGTCATACGCCTTTTCCATATCGAGAAATAACGATAGGAAGAACTGTTTATGTATAAATGCGTCCCAGATATTCCCTTCAACACGTACGAGATGATCGGTTGTGGAGCGCCCTTCTCGGAATCCACACTGATAAGGATCAAGCATTTTGCTCTGTTCAAGGAAATGAATGAGTCGCCGATTTATCATTTTTTCAAACACCTTACAAATGCAACTTGTGAGGGCTATCGGGCAGTAACTTGCCACTGAGGAAGGGTCTTTGCCTTGTTTCAAAACAGGGACCACAACGGCTTCCTTCCACGCGGTTGGAAGGTACCCTGCATCCCAGATGGTGTTGAAAAGTGCGAGTAGTGTAACTTGCGTGTCATTGTGTAAGTTTTTGAGCATTTCATACATGATTCTATCAGATCCTGGTGCGGAGCTCTTGCATGTGCTCAAGGCAGCTCTCAATTCGGCAATACTAAAAGGACGGTTGTAAGGCTCATTCTCTCGACATTTTCTTGTTAATGGCTTACGTTCCTCTATTTGTTTATATTTCAGGAAGGATTGCGAATAATGATTTGAACTTGATACGCTCTCAAAGTGCTCCCCCAGTGAGTCTGCCTGATCTTGCAGTGTATCGCCCTGTGTATTTACTAGAGGGAGTGAATATGTTTGTCACCCTTTAATTCTATTTGCCCTGTTCCAGACTTTGGCCTCATCTGTATAGGAGTTTATACTTGATAAAAACTTCTCCCAACTTTCTCTTCTAGCCTGTCGGCGGGTTCTCCTGCCTTTGGACTTTACTTTTTTAAACTTGACAAGATTTTCTGCAGTGGGCGAAGCGTGTAGCGACCCCCATGCTTTGTTCTGACTCCTATGTGCGATTCTGCATTCATCGTTCCACCACGGGAATGCCGTTTGCATGCCGAGCCACTTACTTCACGTATGCATTTAGATGCAGCATCTATTATGAAGGCTGTGAAGTACTCCACAGCAGCATCGATTTCTAAAGAAGACATGTCATCCCATGATATACTAGTTAAATTTCGGAATTGCTCTCAGTCTGCTGTGTCAATCTTCCACCTGGGAGCCTGTGGTGGATAGTCGTTTTCTTTAAGTGTTCTTAATAGTATGGGGAAGTGGTCGCTTCCGTAAGGATTGTTCGTAACTTCCCATTCGAGTTCAGGCAGTATGGACGGGGAAACTATGCTCAGATCAATTGAAGAAAAGGTATTGTTTGCAAGACAGTAATAAGTGGGTTTCTTCTTACCGTATTTACACGATTGTAAGTCGACCCCTTTTTTTTAAATTTGAAAGTCTGAAGTTGGGGGGGTCGACTTACAATCGAAACCAAAACATGGCCCCGCCAAAAAAAGCGATACCAACTGGAGCTACAACGTAGTTACAATTTTATGTTTGCTCTATGGCCCTACCCGTATCTTTTTGCTATCCCGCGTGTTTGTTTGCTTTTCGGAAGGGTTTTTCAACATTTTTGAGAGTCTTACAGTGCATGCAACACTCATACGGGAGTGTCGATAGTTGATGGAAGCGCCGCTGTTCTCACTTGCGGCGGCACCCTCAGAACGGCGGTGCTTGCGGGGAGTATCGGTAGTTCATGGAAGAACAGACACCGCTCGCGAGTTTCTCTTTCTCTGTTTAAAGGCATTGGTATTGGTTTGACGTGTTCCACTTGACTGCCGGCTACGTGCTACTTCTATGCTTCCCCAGTCGTCATGAGTGCTCCTGGCCCACTAATCGTACGGCACTCGTTCACAGCAGCGTTCAAGAGGGCTGCCATCCTTTACGCCGAAGAAACAAATCACTGCGCAGCGGGCTGCAATTTCTATGTTTCTAAACGGGTGGTGCGAGAGTGGCGACTGCAGCGAAGCAAAATTTTCACCTGTGTGACGGCAAGTGAGAAATTTCCCACGTGCCGAAGTATGGACGCTTTCCGGAGCTGTAGGCTAAGCTTGCGGCGTACGTTGCTGAAATGCATGATCGGTCCCTGCCAGTGAAGTGCGACGTGGTCATGAAATAAGCCCGGACCTCCGCCTTAATTTTAAGGTTCTGCTCCGCCGTGAGTACAACGAGTGGCTGGCAGCAGAAGACTGCGGCCAACCGGACCTGTCAAAAGAGCCTCCCTGATGGCTGCGTGAGGTTGGGTGCATTTGGCGTGGGCTGCTGTTCTGCAAAATGTCCTGGTGTGGTCGTTTGCCAAATTTGAAATTTCGCTGGACCACGACGCGCTGTCGGACCGCAGCAACGATGACGATGGCAGCACTAGTGAAGACGTGTAGTCCAGTGACCATGTCAGCTACTAATAAATTTTTGCTATCAAATGCGCCCTCGGGTATGCTCTCTTATTTTTTTTTTCCAGTCAAGCGATATGGTGGGGCGTCGACTTACATTCGTGTAAATACGGTATTCAGAAGGCACGCACCAGAAGAAAAAAGGAACTGTTCAACAAGACGACCTCGCGCATCTATACGAGAGTCACCCCACAGGGAGCTGAGCGCATTGAAATTGCCAAGAACAACATAAGGTTGTGGCAATTCGTCCATAAATGACTGAAATTCACGTTTGTTTAATTTGTAGTGTGGGGGTACGTAATGCGAGCAAATGGTGACGAGTTTATTTAGAAGAACAGCTCGAACCGCCACTGCTTCAAGGGGCGTTTGTAGCTGTAAACACTGACAGGAGATACTTTTATGAATAAGAATGGCAACACCGCCTGATGATACGACAGCATCATCGCGATCTTTGCGGAACTTGACATATGGTCGGAGAAAGTTTGTGTGTGTTGTGGTTTTAGGTGTGTTTCCTGCAGACACAGCACTTTTGGAGTGTGTTTTTGGATAAGCTCTTGCACGTCATCAAGGTTCCTAAGAAGACCTCTAACGTTCCATTGAATAATTTGTGTATCCATATTGAAAGTAAATAAGTGCTGTGTGTATGGAAACGGAGGTGATGCCTTAGGTTACAGAGCTTTTTCGAGGCCCTGTAACGGGAGTTCCGCCCTTTTTGGTGCGTTCGAGGGAGCCTCGCCGCTCCTTAGGCGCTTGGCGCCCCTTGAGGATAGGTGTAGTGTCCATTGTCTCTTGTGAGGCGCCGGACACGTGCTCTTGCGAGCTAGAAGTTACCAGGGAGAGTCCTGCCTTCGAGGGCAAGACCCCTGCGCCCACCAGCCCGAAGGTCGATGGGGCTCCCTGGGAGATTTGGCTGCGCTGGCCGTTGCCAGCGCTGGAAGGGACCTGGGAGGTTGAGGCAGCCTCGGCTGCGCCCACCTTGGGGGTGGATGGTCCCTTCTCCTCGGTTGATGGAGCAGCGCTAGCTGCAACCGCCGCGGGGGCAGGAGGCGTAACTGCTGACTCAATGCTTGTGGGTCGGACAGCCGCCGGAGGCCGTTGTGACGCTGCCCCCTGACGCGCCACATCGGCAAAGGTTTTCTTGGGCAGGTATGGTACCCACCTGCGTGCCTCCTTGAAAGTTATGTTTTCCTTGACTTTGATTGTAACAATTTCCTTTTCTTTTTTCCAGGAAGGGCACGACCGCGAGTACGCGGCGTGCTCCCCATCACAGTTTACACAGTGGAGAGCGTTCGCACAAGCTTCAGTGGTGCGTTCGTGGGCACTGCATTTCGCACATGTTTGGCGGCCGCGGCAGCCCTGCGAACTGTGGCCGAAGCGCTGGCATTTGAAACATCGCAGTGGATTTGGCACGTACGGCCTAACACGGAGCTTTATGTACCCGGCCTCGATTGTCTCAGGTAGGACACTTGAACTGAAGGCGAGTATTAGGTGTTTGGTTGCAATCTCTTTACCATCCGCCTCATCTTTATTCTTCTCACATTGACAACATTCTGCTCACTAAAGCCCTCCAAGAGCTCTGCGTCTGTCAGCCGAAGCAAGTCATCGTCTGAGACAACGCCGCGGGTAGTGTTCATAGTGCGGTGCGGAGTCACTGTCACTTGAACGTCCCCAAATGACACGAGACTGGGTAACTTTTCAAATTGTTTCAGATTATGGAGCTCCAAGAGGAGATCTCCACTTGCCATCTTTGTTGCCTTGTAACCTTGACCAAGAGCCTCAGTTAAAGATTTCGAAACTAGAAATGGGGAGACTGTGCGTACTTGTGTGTCTGTGCGTACATGAAATCGTGGGAAGTTGGGTCTTTGTTGTCCAAAAAACTGAAATACATCTTCGGTGCGCCCTCTTTTCTGAGGGCGATCTGGGAGGGGAGGGAAGGAACTAGCCATAAAATTATGTAATTTTCGGCAATAACGCCAGCCACCCACCGTGGAGCCCTACAAGGGGACGTTACAGGGACTGTAAAAACAGGTCCTGCAAACGCCAGCTGTACGTTATCACTATAACCAAATATGAGACAACCTAGGTTGGTTATTCACACAAGGTTAACCATTGCTGCCAGGAAAAACTGGAAGTAAACGGAAGCTAGGAGAAGATAGGAAAGATGAAAAGTGAGAGAAAGACGAAGGCTAGAGGGAGAGAGAGACAGGAAAAGGCAACTACCGATTTCCCCCGGGTGGGTCAGACCGGGGGTGCCGTCTACGTGAAGCCGAGGCCAAAGAGGTGTGTTGCCGCCGCCGGGGGGCCGTAAAGGTCCAAACACCCGGCATTGGCTCAACCCCCAGGATCCCCTTTTCCCCGGACACGGCTAAGCCGCGCACGGCTACACGCGGGAGGGTCCAACCCTCGTGTGCTCGGGTACGTGGTGTCGCAACACACCAAACGCCTGCTGACGCAGACGCCCCTGTGGGGCTCGGGATGGAGCAAGGCTGGCTCAGGCAGCACCCGGCATTGCCACACCCAGCCGGTCAACACCGGTGCCCAGGCGGGGCACTTGGCTGCAGAAGCTGCCGGACCATTACTCACCTGGATAACAGACACCGTCGACCCGGCTGGGACGGCGGCAGAGCCTCGACCGGGCGTGAACTTATTTTATACATTGAGCCTTGATGTATTTTGTTTGTATCGAACAAACAAACTAGCTAATGGGGAGTAACGAGCATGTGACACCCCTCAGGAGTAATTTTCATTGGCCCGCCAGGCCAGCCATTGTTCACCACCACCATGCTGTGGAGCATCTCTCTAACGGTAGGTGCCTAGAGCCCCCACCCCACCCTCGTTCACAAACCCGGGCGGATCGTGACAAATATGTCCACATCATTTCCAAGGATCGTCGGGATCAATATTGCTTGCTTTTTCAGGAGATATATTTTTTTTCCTCGCATTTCTGTTGTCTAAACTTGAACGCACACACTAGCAGAAGTGAGGCCTCAGGGCTCACCTGGTCGGACACAAAGTCCCCAAACTTGTCCAGAGCAAGGACACACAGCAGCCGCAGAGACAGGTCTTCCAGGAACAGCTGGTTGGATGCTTCCATCTGCAGAGAGGGGGCAGGTAACTCAGCAAGCGGAAAACAATCTGAATCACATTTCTCCAGGGTGCACAGCATGGGTTGGCCGAATATGTGGGTGCTCGCTCACACCCGCTCACCAACAACACCAGCTAGCGAGTTCCAGATGTGCACAGATGTCCCTGCTCCATTGCACCTGCTCTAGTTTGCCTCTTCTGGCCCTAGGGGCAGGACACGTGAGCAGTGTGGTACTAGTTATAACCTGTAAGCTGCTGTCTGCACCTGTGGTGTGTTTCAGCACCCGTGCTGCTGCTTTGGCAAGCGCAAAGCTCTTTTATGGTGCATGAATGCACAAATGCACATAAATAAAAAGAGATTTACGAATATTCTGAATTTGAATATGAAACTAGAATAGGATAAACAGTGCAAGAAACAAAAACAAGTACAACTGGCAGAGACACATTTCCTTTCATTTTGCAGAAGAAACAGTTTATAATAAAAAGATTCATAGGGTTATGTAGTGCAAGAAAATAATGCCGAAAATAATGCCAAGTCATAATAATAAAGTACTTGACACACAGTCAAACCTCGATATAACAAAGCCTGTAAAATTGGCATTAGGCAAAAATTTCGTTATAATGAAATTTGATCTTTTGTGCAAATAAGTACAGTCCCTGATGAATATTTTTACACGAAAGGTACTGCAAAACTTTCATTTAATGAGCAATCAAAAAAAGAAACATGAATTAGAAAAATTAATTTCATTGAATTTGAGAGTCGGCAACGAAACATACGGCATGATGCCGTGTCAACAATATCTTCCCATCGGTGGTATGAAGCGAAGCCAGCCAAGCCTTTGAATCTAATCTGCCACCATGGCAGATGGTGTTGCCCGCAATGGGATGATGCTATCATGAAAAGTGTAGGCAGCGGAGAGGGAATGCTTAGTCTGCCGCTTGCTTCAACGCATCTCCGAAACTCGAGATTATGCAATCTTCAGCACTAAACGTGCAGAAAAACAACGCGCAATGGCACACCATCTCAGCACGCCCAGTCCTTGCAGGTGAGGCAGAAAACAAGGCACACAAGCTGTGTACACGCTCAGCCACGCCGACAGCCATGTGTGCAACCATGGCCACGCTACAATAGGATTTAAGCGCCAACTACCGTTTTGAAGAACATGTGCTATAGACAAACAGGTACTTTGTTATATTGAGAATTTAGTTATATGTATTGAGATTCATTATACCAAAGTTTATCCGTATTCAATATGAAAAAAGAAAAAAAAATTTTGGAGGACGCTTAAGCTTCGCCTTTAAGAGTGGAAGGCGATAGCATTCAAAGATCCTCAACTGTTTCTCGCACTTCCCAGCAACTGCAGGGTACGTGACCATAACGTTTTCCTGGAAACACTGGCAGCAAACGCTGTTCATTTCAGGTAGAAACACAGCCTCTTGCTTGGGTCACAGACGCGCTGAGGTGAGCACCATCTGGATGGTGTTGTTGCAAGGAACCGGGCATGCCACTCTATATGTGGTAGAAACGCTGGAACAGGGGTTTGAGTTTCCAAGTAGCAGAACTATGTTTTCTCATATATTCAAATTACAATCCGACGCTAATATGCCTGTAGGTTGTGTTTAAGCTATACTTCGTGATTTTTATGATGTATTTTACATAAAGAAATTCAATTAGTTAAGCAACAGCTCTGCAGTACACGGAGGGCCTGCGTGGTACAGCAGGTGTGATTCAGAATGATGGTTCACTCACAAGACAGTCAGCGCCACTGCCAGATGCCGAGACCGAATTATCTACGACACGGGGCCCTTAATGCTATTGCATTAATAATCGTGCAGCCAATATACATGCACACGTTGCAATAATGCTGTAGACAATACACAGCCAATTTATAGTTTCATCTTTGAGAGTGTGCAACTTTCTAGAGTAGACTAATATAAAAGATCCATCTATATACAGTAAAACCTCGATACGACAAAGTGGGTAAAATCAGCAATTTGCTTCGTTATATTGAAATTTCACTGTATTGAAATTCGACCTTCTATGCAAATAAGTACAGTCGCCGATCGGTTTGTTTCACAAGGGGCTGCAGAATTTTCCGAATTATCAGGCAATCAAAGAAAGCAAATTTGAATGAGAAAATTTATTGACGAATTTTGGGGTCAGTGACGAATGATACGGTTCCATGCCGCATCGACGATATTTTTTATTTTTTATTTATTGAAAATTTTTTAGATATCTATTTATTTACATTTATTTAAATATCTTCGCTTAGGCAGTATTTGCATAGGCGGTATTCGCATAGGCAGCATAGGCGGCATTCCCTTGTGGCAGAAGTGAAATTTCGTTATCTGGAAATCGCATACAAACACACTTTGTATATTGAGGTTCTAAATACATGGTGTTCTATGGACAAGTCGCCTAAGGCACAGGACCTGGTATACCTTTTCACAAGTTTCGTGCGACACATACGCGTAATAAAAGGATTGTGCGTTTCAAGGAAAGGCGAGCATTGTTTTGCAATATTGTTTCCCATCCAGTGGAGTTGAAGACTTGCAACAGATGTTCTTATACTTTAAAACATTACACTGCCTTGTGTAATGTAAATGGTCACTACATGCAGTAAACGAAATGTTTTGTGGATAGCAACTCGGCTAGCAGGCATTAGTCTTATGAAAGGTGCAATAAATGCCCTTTTGATTGTTTCCACTACTGGGTTGTCATTACTTTGTCCCATGAGCCTGGGTGAGACCCTCACAGGCCCTAGATCGACAACACAATCGACAACCGTGGGTTGTGGCAGTGCGACGTGGATCTGAGCCGAGTTCGAACGACGCCGACAAATCTAACCTGCCCACTGGGTACCGTCAGTCTCAATGCGATTGTCTACTAAAACATCCAATCGAATCACAATTGCCGCACCATCTGTGCTTGGTGCACATGTATTTTGTTGTGCACGAAATGAATGGAAACATGCTTCTGAACTCCGCAGTCAGGATAATCAGCACTCGCCTACCGCCGATGTTGTAGGCCTAGCACATGTAGGCCTAGCGCAGCGCATCCATCGAGTTCGTAAATGGCGAGTGAACGAGCCCAACTGAAAAACTTTGTCGAAGGAAATGAATTTTCAGTTCTGTTTCGCGCTGCAGCAATTTAAAATATGGCACTCCTGACTTCGTGTGGTGTGCGATGTGGGGAATGAACCGTGTGGAAATTCGGGTGGTCAACCATGGCGTGTGTCACATGGTTTCAGGTGACTCAAATTTAACGAGAAAGCTCTGCGCTGTTTCCAGTGGCAAAGATAACTTTCGAAAGCGAAAGACACTAGTCGCCGAACAATTAGAAGTGTGAATATCAACCATGCCATCCATTTCAGCGGACACTGCACTATTCTATTTGGCATGTGAATCCAGTTCAGTGCAAATTCACAGTACTCCTTCACTTCTTTCAAGTGCATGCATCTTTTGGGCTAGTTGCTCGTTGCTAATTGCTCGTGCAATACTCAAGAATGCTGATGCACTGAAGGAAACATGACACAGCGCAGTCATGTTTGAGCCAGTCTGTCCTTATACTTGAGCAACGCAAAAAGATACGTTTGCAATATGTGCAACATGTGCAATGCATAGGAGGACATGCATCATGCAAGACCTATGCATGCAGCCGCGTATACCAGGATTGCTTCGATGCCTGCTTGAGAAGCAGCACATATTGAGTCGACGAAACTGTAATTGGTTTGGCGCAGGATGCGCCTGCACATATAGGACGTTTCGTGAATGTTATCGATGGTTCTATTGGTTGTCTGTTGTCGACGAACCTTGTATAATTTTGTGTAGTTGTGTAGTAGTTTCTGGAAGGCGCTTGGGCACCAGTTAATACGCTGCAACTTTCGATGACTGGTGTATGAAAGCCAACAAGCTTCACCCACAGATGAGATTTTCGAAGGTCGCCGACTTTGCCTGCCACTAATGACACGTGTACTTGTTTCTTTTTATCGGGTGACGTGTTTCATCGCCTAAATGCTATCGCACAGCGCAGGACGCAACTGCATGTTAGGAAGTTTCTGGAATGTTATCGTTGCTTCCATCCGCTGTCTGTGACCGAACCTTGTGTAATCTGATTGCATGTGTGCACGACGCGAATAATGTAGAACTTTGTGGAAGGCACACGGGTCCCAGCAATTACTCTGGAACATTCGACGACTGATGTATAAAAGCAGACGCGCTTGACCCACTGATCAGATTTTCGACGATCACCGACCATGTTTGCCGCTAGCGTTGTGCTATAAGTGTAACCTGTTTTTGTGGGCACAGGTTGTGGGGATGTGCGACTCTCTTGTTTTCCCGCATAGCTCCCGTGTCTTGCAGTGCGGCTTCGCCGCGTGGCCTGGCGCCCACGGCGGTCGGAGTGGTTGAAGCGCAGTGCGAGAGAGGGTGCGAGTGTTGCGCTGCTAACGCCGCCTCATGGCGGGGTTACTTGGGGGCGCATGGGAGAACAGGCTGGCTCTTGGGCGGCAGGCCGGCGAACGCGGCAGACGTCTCGCGCGTACGCCGATCCATGCTTCTGCGAGACCGTCTCACGTGGCCGACTTCGAGCGCGCCACCGTTCACGTGACCGTACGCGCGAACGACCAGGCATTGGGATCCAGCATGGGGCGAACATATTCGCTCATTATCCGGTCGCGGTGAGTCGGACTTCTAGATTTGTCGCGCGCCCATCGGCATGTTTTGTGGGTAGCAACTCGGCTAGCAGGCATTGATTTATGAAAGGTGAATAAATGCCCTTGTGATTGTTTGCTCTACTGTGTTGTCGTTCCTTTGCCCCAAGAGTATGGGAGGAGAACCCCACATCTGGCACCCAACGTGGGGCTCCTGGGGCATCGGACGATAGTTTTAACAGTTTCGCTTCATTCGAGACCTTTGTTTGAACCGAAGCGTAGGGCTAGCGCAGATTTTGATCACTAGCGTTGGGGCGTGCTTTCTTGAGCGAGGCGACGGTGGCTGTAGTGTGTTTGAACATGTCAACATGCTAAGCCTTTTCGCAAGTGTTTTTTTTAATGGCATTTGTGGGTACGAGAGCCACGTGGTCTGCATCTGGGAGAGCGAGGCTCAGCACCCGCGGAGCATTTCCAAGCCTGAAGCGAGTGAGTACGGAAGCCTCGTGGGTGGTCCGAATTCCTTATGTAAATAGCTTCCTCTATCTCTGACTCGGATGAAGTCGCGGCTCTGGGAGGCGGGTGGCCGCGGGCCACGGGTGCCACTACGGGCTGACTGGTATTGCGGCCTGGCACCGGGCGCTCCGACACAGTCTGGGATGGTGGGCGCTGTCAACTCGGATGCTGTGTACACAGAGCGGGGTAGGACCACCTAACAGAGCTGACGTCTCCTCGCGGCTGCCTGTTTTGCGCCCTTTCTGGGTGTTGTTTTTTTTTGGATGCCAGTTGTCGTCAGGGTAGCGACGCTATAGGCCTAAGGCTTTACGGAGCTGCCTGCCGCACGTGGAGGGACACAACCTGGTGGACCGTGGCGTTGAGGTGTTGCACTTTGCTTCCCTCATTCTAGTTAGCCTCCCACGAATTGAAATTACTCGTTCGAATCAAGGAAGCGAGCTTCGTTCACGTGAACTTAGCATCTGAGTAGCTGCCCGATCTTTTGCTAGCCGAGTTGAATATCGTACCACGTGGGCGATGCGCATGCAGAATTCCTCTCCCTTGCACTACTGCAGTGTTTGCCGAGTGTGTTAAGTGTACGCAGCGTCATTGGAGTCACCCCTGGTTTGCCGTCTCCTGCACACCGTCTGCACTGCCACCCCGGAACTACGATCGAGCCACCGGGCAATGGTGCTGTGGCGAGTTCGGCGCAGCGACTTCGGCGGCCACCTGTATCCAGCTCGCAACCCTCGGCGGCGGAGAAAAGAGCCGGCGATCACCGACAGCTACGGCGGCTCTTGCCAGCAGAGCGCGTCGGCGCGAGCGACGCTTGCTCGTACCAACTACCTGGCCTGGAATCGTACCATCAAGTCTGCAGAGCTGCTGCTGTGACCAGTGAACACCAGCGGTGTACCCAAGGACAATGTCGGCTCGCATGCTATGAACACCGTGTGGACATTTCCTCGGCGCGGCCACTATTGCATGTACCATCTTGTTCACGAAGCACGGGTTGACGTTAGACCATGTAACATGTTTCACCGGAATATGTAGTGATTTAAGGTTGGGGGGATGTGGGGATGCGTGACTCTCACGCATACCCTGATATCTTGTTTTCCCGCATAGCTCCTGTGTCTTGCAGTGCGGCTTCGCCGCGTGGCCTGGCGCCCACGGCGGTCGGAGTGGATGAAGCGCAGTGCGAGAGAGGACGCGAGTGTTGCGCTGCTAACGCCGCCTCATGGCGGGGTGTTACTGGGGGCGCAGGGGAGAACAGGCTGGCTCTTGGGCGGCGGGCGGGCGGACGCGGCGGATGTCCCGCGCGTGCGCCGATCCATGCTTCTGCGCGAACGTCACGCGCGAACGTCACGCGCGAACGTCACGCGCGAACGTCACGCGCGAACGTCACGCGCGAACGTCACGCGCGAACGTCACGCGCGAACGTCACGCGCGAACGTCACGCGCGAACGTCACGCGCGAACGTCACGCGCGAACGTCACGCGCGAACGTCACGCGCGAACGTCACGCGCGAACGTCACGCGCGAACGTCACGCGCGAACGTCACGCGCGAACGTCACGCGCGAACGTCACGCGCGAACGTCACGCGCGAACGTCACGCGCGAACGTCACGCGCGAACGTCACGCGCGAACGTCACGCGCGAACGTCACGCGCGAACGTCACGCGCGAACGTCACGCGCGAACGTCACGCGCGAACGTCACGCGCGAACGTCACGCGCGAACGTCACGCGCGAACGTCACGCGCGAACGTCACGCGCGAACGTCACGCGCGAACGTCACGCGCGAACGTCACGCGCGAACGTCACGCGCGAACGTCACGCGCGAACGTCACGCGCGAACGTCACGCGCGAACGTCACGCGCGAACGTCACGCGCGAACGTCACGCGCGAACGTCACGCGCGAACGTCACGCGCGAACGTCACGCGCGAACGTCACGCGCGAACGTCACGCGCGAACGTCACGCGCGAACGTCACGCGCGAACGTCACGCGCGAACGTCACGCGCGAACGTCACGCGCGAACGTCACGCGCGAACGTCACGCGCGAACGTCACGCGCGAACGTCACGCGCGAACGTCACGCGCGAACGTCACGCGCGAACGTCACGCGCGAACGTCACGCGCGAACGTCACGCGCGAACGTCACGCGCGAGCGGCACGCGCGAGCGGCACGCGCGAACGACCAGGCGTTGGGATCTAGCATGGGGCGAACATATTCGCTCGTTATCCGGTTGCGGTGAGTCGGACTTCTAGATTTGTCGCACGCCCATCGGCATGTTTTGTGGGTAGCAACTCGGCTAGCAGGCATTGATCTACGAAAGGTGCAATAAATGCCCTTGTGATTGTTTGTTCTACTGTGTTGTCGTTCCTTTGTCCCAAGAGTACGGGAGGAGAACCCCACAAGGTTCACCCAATAAAAGTTAGTTTTGTTTTTCACAGTATTGCTACTGTGTAGTGTGTTGCGAATGAGTGCTGCTTTTGCTGGGCACCCGTTCGCCTAATAAAGAGTTAAATTTGTAACTCCCAGCTTAGACTGCATCATTTTTCACTGTGACTATTACGTGACAATACTATTCCAAACACAGATTTTTCAGTGATACATTGCACACCTAATTCTTACATAGTTGGCTGCTCAATGAGCTACCCAAAAATGAAATCGTACGAAAGCTTAATGCCCTTTCGTGTTTGTAAAGCTATCTTGTAGACAGACGACGCACAAGCATGAGTGCTGATGTCAATATTTTGTGCACTATTGTTACTTCAAAGGTAAAAAGAAACTGCTGCAGCAGGCATACATTCATTAATGAAATGTGTTTTTCATATCTAAAAGAGCATACAGATCACCAACTTATTGTTTCAAGCTTAGTTTACAGCAGGCTGTTTTAGGTCGAACTTGGACGGTTGAAGACAAAATAGTCGAGCAACAGTACGTGGCGTGTCAGAGCTTCAGGCACGTGTCAGAGCTTCTATCCAGTGGTTGCGTGCCATTTTCCTCCAACCGACGTGAAGTGACGCGTTCGCGTGTCGGCACATGCTCAAGCGTGTTCACACATGCCAGTGGTTGGGCCTTTATGGTGCTGCAGTACCCTGCGACCTTTCACACTTAAACTCTGTTCATTTGCGACATTAGAGTGATGCAGCATGCTCAGTATGACACCTGCTTCAAGAGACAAGCAATTTTAATGGCCGAGGAGCTGGGAGAGTCCGCCACGAATGGGAAGCCCAACGTCAATGAGTCTACGATTCACAGATGGTGGGACAAATGGGAGGCCCTCTTTGGTTAACAATGCTCTGTGAACCTCGTTTTCACCAGGTACTGCCCTTGAATGAAATGGTTGTGTGGTACTTTAAGAATTACTTAAAGGGATTGACAACCAGTTTTTAAGGTACCCTTTTTTTTTTAGTGCAACGAAGAGCTTACTGGTCTTACAATCATACGGTGGTAATGCAGAAAACGCCGTGGAACATTTTTTAATCAGAATTTTCCGATCTGCATTAAAGATGTAGTCGTGCTCAAGAAACATGCTGGAAACAGTGCAAGGTGAGCGCGATAGCAATTGGTGGGAAGCATACAACAAGTGCGGCTTTAGCTGTAAGAAGGTAATACAGCAGACTCGTTACAACAGACCCTGATAATCCAACAAAAACGTCCGTTTTATCCGAAGTCTGTAGTATCCGAGACACCTCAGTTCCAAAACTTTCGTCGCAACGTCTAACAACTTTATTGCAAAGATTCAGTGATGATTGTCCAAAGAAGAAAAAGAGAGTCTCAGTTTCCCTCGAAAGCCGACGCATCAATTGCGATAGCAAATTAAGCAAGATAAGCGCGGCAGCAGCAGTGAGCGAATTTACCTGCGTGCTATCTCTTTCTTCAACGTGAATGAAACGTCAAAAGCACAGCACATACAAAACTACAAGTACTGGGCGCACTTTGTCCACATCGCAGATAGCTTTCAACCTATGGCGCCCGCGCAGGCGCGCACTTTGTCACCTTCACAGATTGCTTTCAAGATACGGTGCCCACGCGGGCATGCCGTTAACAGCAGCCGCTGGAGTAGAACCCCCTCTTTCCCGGGCCTCCCCCTGTGCTTCACAAGTTCACCCCACTTTCTTTTCTCCCTCCCTTTCTCCCTCCCTTTCTCCCTCGCGAGTGCACTCAAGATATTGAGTCGCGATCGTTGGCTGACCCTCGCAAGTCAGTTGCCAGCCCATGTCGACATGGCAAAAGCCCGCTTTATACGCCCAATTTTGACAAAAATTGCCGCTAACTTTGTCCACTGTAGCCGATAGTCAATTGTAGTGCGGTTCATTAAAAGCAAACTTTGTTGCATTAATAAAAAAGGTAGAACAAAGTAACGTTGAAATATTGTCCGTTATATCCGAAAGTGTTTTACGCACATCCATTATAACAAGCGTAGACTGTATTTTGTTTATCAAGCCGGTACTCCTGCGATGCATGTTTTATGATGCATCAAATTATGTTCACCATAACAGGTGGTCCGAATCTGTCCCACGAACAGCTGGGACAGATGTCATTTTGTATCTCACGGAGACCACAGAACGTGGAGTACTAACTAAGTCGAACCCGGATATATCAAATTCGAAGGGGATCGGAAAATAGTTCGACATAGCGAAAATTCGTTGTACAGATATAGGCTAAAACAGCACTCGCGATCATAACAAATTGTGGCTTACCGATTAGAACAGCCGCGAATCACATAGCATGTGCACGCAATATGAAACCGCTTTATTTCACACAAAAAAATCACTAATTTTGGGCTGCTCTTTCCTCTGGCAAATGAAGTTGAAAACACAAGATTCAATCTTCTCGAGACTGTCCAGGTGCGAGCCCAGTGCCTTCCATTACGCCGCAACAGCGCCGAATCAGGCTGAACGCTGACGCACCGACGCATTTCTTCGAAAACACAGTTGCCCTCGTCGTCGTTGGCATCGCCGTCTTGAACGCCAGCTATTCCAGCCACAATGTCCTCATCAGTGAGGTCAGCTACCACTTGAACTTTGCTGTCAGCGTTAATGAAGTCCTCAACAGTCACTTCGGAGGGGACGGCGCCGGGAAATTGAACAAGTAGCGAAACACGTCCTACAAGCACTCATCATCCTCTAAAGCTTCCGGACATTCATCTCCGGCCACTTCAAGGCCTGCCTTGCCGAAACAGTTGGCTACTGTGGCCTGCTTCACGTCGCCCCAAGTGCTGGTAATCATCTGGATCGCGCCGAGCAGGTCAATCTTGAGATCGGTTCACATGCAGAGGTTTACGAGGAGCCGTTGAATAAGTCGCTTCCTATAGCCTACCTTGAATGCCTTTGGGATACCCTGGTCGAGGGGCTGCAGTCTCGCTGTGGTGTTCGGTGGGAGAAACTTCAGTTCGATGTGCCGTGGCTTGCAAGTCGTTTGATGGGCCAAACAGTTGTCTACCAGAAGGCAAACTCGGCGGCCTGACTTGGCAAACTCAGCGTCCCAAGCCTGCAGCCATTCAACAAAAAGTTGACGTGTCATCCAGGCCTTCCTATTACAGCCGTAGCAGAGAGGAAGCTCTTTGCAGTTCTTGAAGCAGCGTGGGGACTTGCTCTTCCCGATCACAAATGGCGGTAGCTTGCACGAGCCGTCCATGTTGGCTGCAAGCAGCACTGACACACGCACTTTGCTCATTTTACTGCCGTGACATGAGGTTACACGAAAAGTGAATGTCTTATTTGGCAACATTTGCCAAAAGAGACCAATTTCATCTGCATTGAAGGTTTCTGCAGGCGAAAACTTCACAGTGATCTTCGGCCACTCCTCAGAAAGCCACTGCTGCATCTCCTGGCCACTGACAGCCCCACTTTCGCCTGAAATGGCCTTTCCTACAATGCCGTGGCATTTTTTAAGCCATTGCAGCCAACCAGTGCCACCGCAAAAGTTCTCTTCACCAAGAGCCACAGCAAACCATTTGGCCTTTCCGATTAACATCGGGCCATCCACGAGAATATATTTCACTCGGATTTCAAGAAACCATGTATAGAATGCCTTCTCCACTTTGTCAAAAGCAGCAGGGCGCACACAACACGCTCCCGAGCGACTTTTTACACCTGCTTTAAGCTTGATGTCCTGCTTGTTTTTTAACAACGTACATAAAGTGCTCTGCGGAATTCTGAATGTCTGTTCCGGAGGACTTCTTTTCTCCGTTCCCGACATGCTGGATTACCTCAAGCTTTCTTGCAAAGTCCAGATTCTTCCCCTTTTTTATGTCCTCGGATGCCATAGCTCACCAGATGACTGCAGTCATACACGCTACACATGCAGGGAGAGCAGGGATAGAGATCAGCGGAATATGCCGTCGAAAGCGCTGTGGGCGCAATTGCCGCTTCGCTATGCTTCATTTTTTTAGCCCTCTCAGGCTCTCACATATCCCCTGGCCCATGAGCAACCATGCCAGACCCCTAACTTACAACTGGTTTTCTCTCTCTTCCTTTCCCCTGGAAGCATGGCTTGGAAATGTCGCCGCGCATCTCCATGCACACACTCTTTTCGCTGAGCTCCAATGACCTTGCCCAATGCACACGCCGGCGGTACAGAAGGTGCGAGGGAGCTCGCACCAGTGGGATGCAAAAACGGAGGAAAGGCTCTGCGTCTCCGTCGCTAGGCGACGGCCGCGCATGCGCAGAGCGGGAGCCTGCTGACTGACTCTGCGGAAATGTTCTTCCTTGAGGACTGCACACGAATATCTTTGGGAAAAGCACACCTTCCAGGGGCGTGGCGCGGTGCTCAATATATCGAATGTCCAGCAAAAATGGAATTCGAAGTACTACGCAATTGTTGTATACTTTTACATAGTATTTTCAATGGCGTAATCTGTGTGTTCGATATAACCAATAATTCGAAATATGCGGGTTCGATATACCCGGGTTCGACTGTAGCAAACTCGCTCGCCTACAACAGCCCTCCCTTGTGCCGTGATGCATTGAGTAGCTCTGCCACTCTGCCACTTCCTTGTCAATAAGAAGGAAGCGTCGCTTGTTAGCAAGCACCTTATTTTACTTTGCAATACACGCAGAACATAGCACTAAAGCCTAATAATATATGAACTCTAATTTTCTAATTAATTAATTTTCTAACTTAGTACCAGCTCACCAGGCCACCATACTTACTGGTTTACGAGACTTCTTTTGCGAATTTAAAATTATAATTCCTAGTTAAATTGGGAACAGCATGCTGGATTCTACAACTATAAATCATAATCATTTCATCTCCATCAATGTCTCGCAACACATTCTGGCCAGTTATCAGTCCCTTTAATTTCCAATGAACTTGATGGCATAGAGATGGCTTCATTCTCGGGCAATGACTTTCGAAGATAGTTTTGCTTTCGTCAGACTCATCTTCTGGACCCCTGGCAGATGTCACTGCTCTTGGCACTGTGCGAAGACGGCGAGCTTTGCACAGCGCCTGAGAATACCGCCCTCCTCCTCGGACGACGATGATGAGTGAGGAAAACTCATTTCCGAATTGCTATTTTTTTTGAACAAAGGTACCATTTCTTTAAAATTCATCACGCACTACATTCACATTCCTTTTTTTTTTATTTACGCGACCTGAAAGTTGACCTTCACATTACAATCGTGGTTGCGTTACATTTGAGTAAATGCAGTATTTGCACAGATCCACAGTTTGGTTGCTTCCGTGTTTTATTGTTATTGTTCTTCCTCCCTTTCTTCCTTTCTTTTATTTATACATTTATTCCATTTTAGTCGTTTCTTTTGCTCATTTTATTACCGATTTACTAGAATCTAACATGCACCTTTTTTTCTGATAAAAAGGGTCCAAAAATTGCATGCCCGTTGAATTAAGTACGACCCCAAATCCGCACTACCATATCGCCATCGGCATTTGAAAAATGGCCGCCTCATACATGCTTCTAGCCTAGCTGTCGTAGCTTCCTCCACGTGCATACCTCCATGTTGTACGTGTAACCAGGCACTGGTGTAACCTAGTCTACTGCTTGTCTTCCCATTTTCTGCATTTATTCAATCAGCATAGAAACGCTGACTGCGAAGACACGCCGAGTCCACCATGCTGCCGCATTTAAAAAGAAAGTTATCACATGCTGGCGCGGAGACGGACGGAAATCGGGCCGCATCACGGGCGTTCGGAGTTCCCGAAACTTGCATGTGGGACTGGTGCAAACAGAACAAAAATATTTTCGTCAGAAAAGCAACAAAGACAGGTTTCAGTGGACCAAAGCACGGCCACGTTGACAAAATAGCAAAGCTGCTCGCAGAATATGTGCAAGAGCAGCGAGCGACACAGCAGCCTGTGACGACCGATCTGTTCAATGTATGGGCGATGCAGTTAGCCCTAAAGGAAGGGCTAATGCGAAGTAACTTCAAAGCGAGCAGGTGCTGGTTATCAAGTTTTATGAAAAGAAAAGGCTTTTTTTCTTCAGAGGCGGACAGGGATATGCCAAAAATTGCCCAAAGAATACGAAGAAAAATCGCACAGTTTTCAGCGGTACACCTTGAAGTTGCACCATAGAAAAATGGCTACCACTTCGGACAGATTGGAAATGCCAATCAGACGCCGCTCTACTTTGACATGCCTGCCACCACAACCGTTGAAAAGAAGGGGGCGAAGCAAGTGCGCATTTTGTCTTCCGGCCACGAAAAAACTAGAATCACCGCAATGCTTTGTTACACTGTGGATGGGCACAAGCTGCCCCCGTATCTTATCTTCAGACGAAAGACGCTCCAGAAAGGAATCGCGTTTCCAAGTGGCGTGTCTTTGTGTGCAAATGAAAAAGGTTGGATGACCATGGACTTGTTCACTGACTAGATTGATAACATTTGGCGGAAGAGACCCGGCGGCAGTTTGGGTCTGCATGGGATGCTTGTGCTCGAAGCGTTCAGGTGCCACCTTGACCAGCGCATCAAGGACAAGCTGGCTGCACGCAATGCCGACCTTGTCGTGATGCTCGGCGGCATGACATCGCAGCTCCGGCCGCTCAATCTTTGTTTGAACAAGCATGTTAAAGATAGAATACGGGTGCTCCACACCAAATGGCTTGTCAGTGGCTGCCACAAATTCATGCCCACCAATAAAACGAAGCGTGCCTCGCTGAAGGACTTTGCTGGATGGGTGAAAGATGCATGGTACACGATTCCATCTGCCATGGTCAACAAGGCCTTTAAAAAGTGCGAGATTTCGAATGCTATGGACAGCAATGAGGATGAAATGCTTTGGTCAGTTGAGAGCGATGAGGAGTTGTCCGATAGTGATGAGTGATATCTATTGCCCCATGCGACTCATACCGACGCAGTGAAATTCTTGGCGGCAAGGTACGCCGCTTCCATTTGTGTTTTAATTCATCGCAACTTTAGTGTATTGGGAATAAATCCGTTTTTTCCAAATGAGAGAAAATAGCATTTCTATATGAAAGCACGAGGTGCGCGATATTGTACTCTTTCTTTTGTTTTGTTTTTTGTCACGGAAAATGGGTGCGCATTACAATGGAGTAAATACGGTATCTCTTTCAGACAGATGATAGCCCACTGACCTCCAGTGAAGGAGATAATAAAGGGGTGCTATGCGCACGGCCATTGACACACCGGCTGACATGTTGCCGTGTCACCAGCCATGTGCAGAGCGCCCCTTTTATTTCATTTTAATAATAATAATAATAATATTTGGGGTTTTACGTGCCAAAACCACTTTCTGATTATGAGGCACGCCGTAGTGGAGGACTCCGGAAATTTTGACCACCTGGGGTTCTTTAACGTGCACCTAAATCTAAGCACACGGGTGTTTTCGCATTTCGCCCCCATCGAAATGCGGCCGCCGTGGCCGGGATTCGATCCCGCGACCTCGTGCTCAGCAGCCCAACACCATAGCCACTGAGCAACCACGGCGGGTTTTTATTTCATTTTGAATTTACACCCTCGCCCTTAACACACCTTTGTTTGTTGCCTCACCCACCAGCCTTATCCCCTCTCCCCTTTAGAAAAACCCTACCTATATGTGCAGTTGCACAATGCCGAGGGAAGCATAGATAGCCTCGGAAAAAACAAGTCCACCTGTCGAAACGTTGGCTCCCACTTTTGCCTTGTTCTCGTTTTGCTCGTCGCCTACCGCAAATTTTTCTGAATTCATTGCTTGCGATTACTCTGCGATCTACTGCGATTAACAATGAAACGGCACATCAACAATGTTTTCAAAGTAGGCCTAGCATGCGATGACTCGCCGGCAGCGTCGGTGCGCTTTGCCGTAGCAACACCTAATTGTAAGGCCCCTCTCAGTGTGCTGGCACGCTGAGCCAATAGGAGGGTCGTAGGCATCACGAACTTCCCGACCAGCCCCTGACATTTGACGCTTGCGTTTCGCCTACAGTCGCCGACCGTTTATTCGGACCTCACGAGGACTGTGGAAATGTCCAAATAAACAGGTGTCTGAAAAAGCAGATTAAGAAAAAAAAAGAAATCCTTTATTTCCACACACTTATTCGGGCTCGGCCGTAGGCTTGAAGAAATCGTGAATGCACCGTTGCACGCTGTTCCGTTTACGCGCAATCATATAAGCCTGAATCTCAGATAGGGTCGTACGGTCACTGTAGGTGGCTGAAAGCACAGTCACTGCTTGTACACGGTCCACATGCAACGGTAGCGTAGCACATGGTGCGTCATCTTCCGACTCAGAGTCATCGTCCGGCGGTGCAGCAGAAACCTGACGAATGATCTCGCCGTCATCGAGTTCTGCGCATGTCAGTACAGCAGTGTCAGCATCTGTGAAACTGTCAAATGAGACGGTTTCCGGAATCGCAATGCAACTACTGCGCAGGTCTCGGCAGAACATCTTTGACATCAGTAGGGAGCACATCGGAAGGCGACAAATCCTAGGCCTCCCGGCACCCACTTGCCGGCATTCCCCAGCACAGTCTGCGCGGGCACTGTCGGCGCAATTGGACACTTAACGCGATATTTCCGTATGCCGAGTTGGATGACCGCAACCTCGACACAGCACGCAAAGCAAACACCACCACGCTATCACGGCGACACCAGTCGCACAAACGAAAGATGTGGCCTACACGCAGCGTCGCACACGCAGAAACAAATCGGCTGCTGGATTGTCTTGACATGGCTTACTAAGCTGGAACTAGAACTGCTGTAGCCACTCTATCGAACCAGGCAGAAATGATGATGATGAGCGGGGATTTGCAGTAGCGCTACTTCGTGGGGCAGCAAGGAGGCTTCGTTCAAAACGAAAATGGCGTTCAGCAAATCGAACAATGCACCAATCAGAGTCGGTGCATGGTGCTCTCGGATCAAGTTGGCTCAAGGAGTCTCCGAAAAATCAGACGAGAGGTTGCAAGGTGTCTGAACTTTCGGCAGTTGTTATACATTACGGTCTATGGTGAGTATGACGGTGCCGCGAAGCAGACCGAATAATCGAGCATGTCCGAATTTTTGGAGTCCGAGAAATCAGTCGGCGACTGTATACGGTTATCGCAGGTGAGGATGGGGGCGGAACAGGAACGCGGAACTTCAGATGGTACCGCGATGGCTGCGCTTGGTGGCAGGCAAGACGAAGGCCGACTACGTGAACTTCAGTGTTTCTGCGTAATTTTGAGCTCCTTTGTCACCAAAATAATTTTTTTTTGGCACTTAGAGTGCATTGATCGCTATGATACAGTCTAGATTAGGTATTGTCAATGCCAAAATGAATGGTTAGGTAAAATTGATTTGTGTCGCGATTTTCAGGATGTGATCCCTGCTGTCCCCACTTATAGGGGGACGTGTTTTTTCTCATCGAGGAAAATGGCCAAAAAATCGAATTTTTGAAAATCACATTTTTAATTTCATTGGTCTTTTTCTATCAGATTCCGAAATATCAAAGTGTCCCCATGTAAAAGTGCTCTAAAAAATTTGTTTTATCAGCGATGGTGGTGAAAAATTTCGCGGAAATCAAGAAAGAACAGCATTTTTCACGCCACATCTCCGGAACGGCAAAACTGAGAGCTGCCATCTTGGTCTCGTTGGAAAGCGCACTTCTCCATCATCAAATTAGCTGCTTCAGCTATCTCCTCCGTACAGAAACAAGAACACAAAAAGTAAATGATTGAAGGTCGTGCCAGAGTCCGCGATTGGCCGCGCCCGCCACGCGACTCCAGCGCGGTTCGCGATTGGTCCGGCACTTGTATCGTCTGCTCGGCTCTTTGCACCTCGCGAGCCTGGAAGTCTTCGCTCGCCATAATCTCGATGTGTCAAAACGGGCGCTAAGCGGACAGCGCAGTAGCGTGGCCGATCCCTATGTTTGTAGACGTCTCAGAACCGCAGCTAAGCATACCAACCATCAGCGACACGTATACCGCGACCAAGATTCACGTGTGGAATCCTGACACGTGACTGAGCCTTTCAGCACTCATAGTGTTTCAGAATTCCTGACCAAGCACATCGCGCATGCAATCCTCAGACCTGCCACTAAGCATTTCGTGCATAGGTGTCTCAGACTCGGCAATCAAGCACATTGAACGAGGACGTCTCGCACCCTCACCTAAGCATTTTGTGCATCGGCACCTTTCACAGCGCGACTACGTACATCGAGTGTCGACTCCTCGAGCCTGCATCTAGGCATTTCGCGCGTCGGCACCTTGGACTGCGCGACTAAGCACATCAAGTGTTGACTCGAGTCTGCGTCTAGGCATTTCGCGCATCTGCACCTCGAGCTGCGTGGCTAGGTATTTCACACTTTAGCAGCTTGGACTGTGTGACTAAGCACATCAAGTGTCGACTCCTCGAGTCCGTGTCTAGGCATTTCGCGCATCGGCACCTCTGGCTGCATGGCTAGGTACTTCACGCTTTGGGACGTTGGACTGAGTGACTAAGCACATCAAGTGTTGACTCGAGTCTGCGTTTAGGCATTTCGCGCATCGGCGCCTCGGGCTGCGTGGCTAGGTACTTCATGCTATGGCACTTGGACTGTGCGATTAAGCACATTAAGTGTCCCCTCCTCGAGTCCGCGTCTAGGCATTTCACGCAGCGGCACCTCAGGCTGCATGGCTAGGTACTTCACGCTTTGGCACGTTGGACTGCGTGACTAAGCACATCAAGTGTCGACTCCTCGAGTCCGCGTCTCGGCATTTCGCGCATCGGCACCTCGGGCTGCGTGGCTAGGTACTTCACGCTTTGGCACGTTGGACTGCGTGACTAAGCACATCAAGTGTCGACTCCTCGAGTCCGCGTCTCGGCATTTCGCGCATCGGCGCCTCGGGCTGCGCGGCTAGGTACTTCACGCTTTGGCACCTTGGACTGCGCGACTAAGCACATCAAGGGTTGACACCTCGAGTCCGCGACTAGGCATTTCGCACATCGGCATCTCAAACTGCGCAGCTAGGTACTTCGCGCTTCGGCACCTTGAACTGTGCGAATCAAATGGCGAGACCCAAAAAGTCATCTGTAAGCAAAGAGAGGAAAAACTACAATCCTGCTGTATTTTGAGGTATGTGAACTGCTCCAAAAACTTTGAAAGACGTTTTCTCAAATGTGTTTTTGGCATTCTGCGTTGTCTGTGGAAAGGGTAGTACGAGAAAGCCTGGACCAATTTTGATCCTGTTTTTTTTTTAATGTATTCCCTGAAGTAGCTTGAGGGTGTGACAGTCTTCAATATCTTACTGAGGGCTTAGTTTTTTTCTGCATGCTAATTTGTGAATGACAAGTTCTGATACAATTAGTGAAATTGAACGATGTTCTGTGTAAAAAATAATAAAGCAGTTAAAAAAGTTTTGGAGCTGGTGCACCCTGTAGTGCTCTTCTGAGCAAAGATGAAAACTTCAGGTAGCTCCCTGGCATGTTTCGTTACAGTACCAGGTTTTCCGCAAGCGGAACACATGTAACATTTTGCAGCTTGAAAACTAGTCAAGGTAATGTAATGAAACTGCATATTCCTTTATTTCAGACACTTTCAAGCGTGGCTGCCAAATTTCGTTGCTCTAGGTCAAAGAACAAAAAAAGTGAGCTCTGATCCCCACCTCCCCCCTTAAAGGAATGGGGGCATGTAGCTTTGAGAAGGAACTTTGAGAACGAAAGCAAAGCAGTGTCACGTTCCGTATAAAGTCCAAGTGCAATGAGATCCTATCGCATCCCATGCACCGTCTGCTTTAAGGGCGAGTAAAAGCGTGCGAGGGTGAGCCAAGAAGGATGCTGGCTTTCAGAGCGCAGTCTTCCCACATAAGTAACGGGAAAGAGGAGGGGGGATGGGAGCTAACTTACATTAACGTAATAAAGTGCACCCGAGAGAAGGGAGCGATGGTAGGGAGCGATGGTAGGGAGCGAAGTCGGCGATGGTATGCGACAGGGATTTACCATTGACTACGGCATGTGGCATTTCGAAACCAAAGAAGTTGCTCGGCAGCACTACTGCAACCGCAAAAAGATGTCGACTACGAGGTTCGACTTCTCGCCATCACTGCCTCTGTTGTTGCCAAATTGCCGCCTAACGACAGCGATGAGGACGACACGGAAAGCGACAGCATGGGCGATTCAGGCCCAACAGTGGCAGAAGCTGCGCGTTACATCAGCCGCATGAATGCAATCGTCAAAACGAGAACAGCACCCCGCAATGAAAAAGGTGCCTCGCGACTTCTGCAGCGCCAACGTGTCCGTGCCCGAAGAATATGAAAATGCTAACGAGAAATCTGCCCTACGCGTATTTCCAAAGAAGAGGTTGGCTGAAAAGCTGGCTCACAGCTTCAGTAAGTTTGAGGCCTCTGTCGTCACTGCTAGGCCATCACAGCATCAAACAAAAATAACAAACTTTTGCTGAGCGAAGTGAATAAATACTGCATGTTCTTGCCCTTTCATTGAACTTTCTCAGAGTTCTGTTTTTGACAGGTAAGTGGATGATCTCGCTATTTCAGTTAAGGGGGGACGCGGCCCTCGAAAACCGAAAAATAACGAAAAAGTTTATTTTTGAAAAACCACATTTTTGGGATGTAGGTCTCATAAACTACCTCTTCTGTAATTATCAGCACGTAATTCAACTGCAAAGTACCAAAAAAAACGCTACTTTTGAGGCCACCGCGGCCCACAAAACACGCGCAAATGCCGAAATCAAGTCAAACTTCACGCGTGCCATTCCTGGCCCATGTGGCCTGCCCGCGCCATCTTGGTGTCGTTTTGACCGTGAATTCTTTGTCTCTGTTTTGTCGGCTTGAAAAATGGCATCGTCGGTGCGGTTGAGGCGCTATTGGAGTTTTCCCACGATGCGATGCGGAGTGCTGATTGGCCAGAGCAGTGCGTTCAAATCCCGCTGGCTAAAGCGCGCCTGCCATTGGCTGTCGCGTGGGCAGCGGCGGCTGCTCTCTTTGATGCCGCGCCCGCCGCACTCGCGTCGTTGTTGCCCCTTGCTCCGTCCTTTTCAACATGAGCTTGCAAGCTGCTCAATGCCTTGCGCTCTCTTTTAGATTATTTTCTCAGCCTTTCTTTTTTTTCGCTTGTTCTTGGCTGCACGCGATGCCGGCAAAGCCCAAGTCAGTGCAGATGTTCGGTGCGTGGGAGCGCGATATGCGTCTTGTACGAGCATCGAACTTCCGATCTTCCGCAGTGAGTGCCAACTGCGTAGACACTTTTCAGCAGTGGAACTGTACTGTCAGCTGTCGCCAGTCGAAAATTCGACGCATGAAGTGTGCCTGGAGCCGCAAAAGTTAATTAGAAGCTCCGCAGGAGCTTTCTAATAAAAACACATGTGTTCAACTATAAGGCCTGTTTTTTCAGAATGGGTTTTTCGCTAGTAGTGGTGCTGGGAAAGGCGATATCTCAAGAACCGCTCTTCAGATTTGTATGCAGTTTTTTTATTCTGTTCCTGAATGACTTTGCCAGGGGGTAACAGGCTGCTTTTTTTTAAAGCTGGTGCAGTTAATTTATAATAAGCAATTAATTTTCTATGAATGTGGTCAATACTGGCTACATCAAATTCAAAGTTGTCTTAAAATTTTTTGGAGGGTAAATTAAAGAAAAGGGCTCTTTAGCCCCCTGGGATATCTATCAAGGGATCATCACAGTGAATTTCAGCTTCCTACGATGTCCTGGGATTTCTCCAGGCTCTTCCTCAGGCATATACAGCAGAACCTCTTTAATTCGAAGTCCATCGGACCGCAAAAAATCATCTAATTAATCGGGTTTTCGAATTATCAAAAATGGACGAAAAACGAGAAATAAACTTACGAAATGTGGCTGTATCAACAGTGCACCTTTATTTCGCCTGAAAAACGGTCACTTGAAGTACCGTATTTACACTATTGTAAGGCGACTCGAATGTAAGTCAACCCCCAATCGCGTGACAGGAAAAAATAGAAAAGGAGAGCATACTTGAGGGCGCATTTGATAACGAAAATTTATTAGTAGCTGACATGGTCACTGGACTACTCATCTTAACTAGTGCTGCCATCGTCATCATTGCTACGGTCCCACAGCGCGTCGTCGTCCCGCGAAATTCATCATTTGGCAAACGACCGCACCATGACATCTTGTGGGACAGCAGCCCACGCCGAATGCACCCAGCCACATGCAGCCGTCAGGGGGGCTCTTTTGACAGGTCCGTTTGGCGTAATTTCGCGGTCTTCTGCTGCCAGCCACTCATACTCACAGCGGAGCAGGTCCTTAAAAGGCGAAGATCCGGGCTTGTGCCATGACCATGTCGCACTTCACTGGTAGGGACTGATTGCGCATTTCAGCGACGTACGCCGCAAGCTTAGCCTACAGCTCCGGAAAGCGTCCAGACTTCGGCACGTGGGAAATTCCTCACTTGCCATCACAGGTGAAAATTTCACTTCGCTGCAGTCACCACTCTCGCACCACCCGTTCAGAAACATCGAACTTGCGGCCCGCTCGTGAGCGGGCCGCAAGTTCGTTTTCCGCATTTGCTATGCGGAAAAACTCGTGAGCGGTGTCTGCTCCTCCATGAACTACCGACACTTCCCGCAAGCACCGCCGTTCTGAGGCAATTGTCTGAGGGTGCCACCACGAATAGAACAGCGGCGCTTCCATCAACAATCGACACCCCCTTATGAGTGTTGTGTGCACTGTAAAACTCTCAAAAATGTTGAAAAACCCTTCCGAAAAGCGAACAAACATGCAGGATAGCGAAAAGCTATGGGTAAGGCCATACAGCAAACATAAAATTCTAACTATGTTGTAGCTCCCATTGGTCTGGCTTTTTTTGGCGGTGCCATGTTTTGGTTTCAATTGTAAGTCAACCCCGCACTTAAGATTTTCAAATTTAGAAAAAGTGGTCGACTAACAATTATGTAAATGCGGTAGTCATCGTGACTGCTTGGCGCGGTGGTTAGCCGCACCGTAGGCTGCGTCCTGCAGTCTGCTTACAGTGCGCAGCAATTCACTGTCACCGCCGCTACACTCCGCAAAACTGCGCACAACGTTCACCGGAAACAGAAAGTTGATTTAAAGTGCCGCCTAGCTGCCACTCCGGCAACTATACTGGCCTCAGAGACTGGCACACTAACTTTTTTGTTGCGGATCCCGGAGGCCATGGTTTAAACTGACTTATGATCCGGATATGAGCATGCTGGCTGTTCAAATTATCCGGCAAAATTTGCATGCAAACTGTTGGGACCGCCGAAAACCTTCGAATTACGCGGTATTTCGAATAAACCGAGTTCGAATTAACAAGGTTTTACTGTACATGAACCACCTATTTAGACTTCAATAACTCTGGAACTAATAAACAGATCTTCATGAAACTTTGCAGTTCCTCATAGTTCGATGGTGTGAACCTACCCTCAAAGTTTCATCCGGATATCTTAAAAAATAAAAAATTCGGTCTCCAAGGTAGCCTCCCCCCTTAAGCAGCACTACTGTTTAGTACATACTTTTTTCGAGCTCCGGCCAAATACGGTTTAACGAGGTTTCACTGTAATCAAAGTCGGCGTGCTGAGATGGCGTGGCATCATGTGCACTTCTTCCCACGCATTTAGTATCAGAAGTTGTGTAATATCAAGTTTGGGAGACGCGTCGAAGTGAGAGCCAGACGAAGCATTTGCTCCTCGCTGCCAGCACTGTTCGTGATAGCATCGTCTTACTGCGGACAACGCTATCAACCGTGGGGGAAGAGTGGCTGCGCAAGTGTGACTGGCTTTGCTTTGTACCACCAATGTGAAGATGCCATTGACAATGCATAAAACGGTATCTTTCAACACAGACTCAAATCCGACACAGTAAAGCTCTTCCTTATTCGAGTTTACTTTTTTCGATTGCCCAATAATATGAAAAATGTTGCGACCCTTTTCCCTGCAAGAAAAGTCGATCGAGGATTGAACTTAATCACATAAAAGCTCAAATTCCAATCCAACAAAATTTTAATATAAAGCAAGTTGCCAATGTTATAAACTTCGTTCTGCCGAGAAACTGTATTCATTTTTTCCAAGGGCCACAGACCAGGAGAATAAGTGGCCAGCACATGTGGTTGGCCACAAGACCATCAATTCATTTTAAGATGCTTTGTGGCCCACCCAATGATGTCAAGAATGATTCTGCAAATAATATTAAATACATAAACAAACAAATAAATAAACAGTGAAACCCACTGTGCATGCTGCTTGCAGAACACAGCCAGTAACACTGCACAAACATAAGGTGGCATTTTTTTGTTCCACGTACTCATTTTTTATGGTTTCTACATAAAGCAGCACTTCATAAAGAACAATAAACAACGCGTTGTAGAGCACACTGCCGATAAGCTGTGGTTCGTAGCTATGCCCATGGCGAATCGTTACGCTGATGCCAGCAGCTTGGCCCAATCGGGACTCGCGCACAGACGGTCGGGAAGAAGGAAACAAGGAGGCCACCTGTGCCGTGGGTGTGCCGAAGGCGCGTCCCCCTCCGCGGCCGTGCAGCCGGACCACCTCGCGCAGTGCCGTGGCTGCACCGTGTCTCACTTCCCAGGCCGCACTGAACAGGTCCTGGCAGAGGGCCTCCACAAAGGCCTCCAGGGGCCATTCACCCGAACACTGCAGCAGCAGCAGCAGCACCAAGTCAGCTCGACAGGAAAAAACCACCTAAAGTAGGGCCATGCAAAAATACTTCCCAACATTTTATGTGTGTGTGTGTGTGTGTATATATATATATATATATATATATATATATATATATATATATATATATATAAAGAGAGAGAGAGTCAGAGAGAGAAAGAAGGATTACCTTACTACACAGCAAAAAAACGAGAAAAAAAAAACATGGATTAGGAGGGTGTGAATACCAAATTCAAATATGAATTTCAAATATGAATTTCAAATATGTTTTCAAATATGAATTGAATACGGATACTTGGTTTTGAATATCGAATAATGATTTGCACATGCATTTATTAGCAAGTTTGCTTATTTTAACATGTTGGAACATCGCAATTACATTGACAACAGAAAAAATTTGACTAGCAAGTCGTCGTACTACAAGGTTGTGTATTTGGCTCACGATAACTTGGAACATCGATTAATTCCAACTAGCTTTCTGTTGTCACCGACCTGCGCCTTATACCTGTGTCACGGGGCACATTTGGAAGGCCTTCCAGTTGACGGACTTCAAAACGCCACAACACTATTGACTCAAAGGAGTTGTCACGCTGCTACACGGCACTTTTGAAAGGCTGCTGAGTGGTTCAGGTATTTCTTACAAAATTGGGTGGCACTGCGGATCTTTATTTTCCTTTTCATGTAAAGAAAAATTAAACAACATTAAAACTACTTAAAAGCACTATAATTTCTTTTATGTTTGTTTATACATTTAAAAGAAAACTTTATACATTGCCATACGTATATGTTTAGTTTTTAAGTTGTTGAGTACTGAAACTGCGGCAACGTTTGTGTCGCTGCACGTCGCTGTTGTCGAAAGTACGTGCAGTTCGAACATATGAAGTGGCAAAAATACTTTATTGAATAATTAATAACACTCATATATAGTATTTTAGCACATTTTGGTTTGATTTGTTCTTTCTAACCATGAGTACGAGCACACTGAACGAGAGGGCAAGTTCGCGCTGCTTCCATTTCCGTTGCTCAACGGCCATTGAGATTTTGATAGAGTTGTAAAGTGCTCCGTTGACTCGATAGACTATTGACTCGGCAGCCTTCGAAACCGCCCGTGTAGCAGCTCAAACATGACCTTTGAGTCAACTGACTATCGGTTGGAAGGCCTTCCAAACGCCCGTGTGACACGGGTATTATACTTATCACATTTGCCGTCAAACAGTAAGCTCAGCGTTGGAGGTGGAGCCTGCAAAAGAGTGCACCCTCGTTGTCTCCCAACCCACGCCCCTTGCTGAGTGGCTGCCTTTCGCGCAAAGCTCAGACGACGAATGGCTAAGCATAATTTAGGGGCACAACTTGGCCACCAGCACAAAATTAGCACAAAATTCAGCACAATAATGTGACCATATTCTTAGATTAGAAGTAAATGCTAAGACTGCATTTGCTCCTGCAAGGCCAGCAATATATTCGATTTGTTTCAAGTATTCGTATACACCCAAATATTCTAACTTTTTTTAATACAGTCGAATCTCGATAATCCTAATTCGAAGGGGCACGAAAATTTGTTCCAACTAAAAGAAGGACTTGTTTTTGAAGTATCTGCGCACCATAGCACGATGCACGAACCGTGAATTATCGGGGCGCACAAGCATACAGCGAGTGAGGACCACGAAACTGCCCACACCGGCCAATGCTCGCTTGCCCCCAATGACGACAGAAAACGAAACCTCAAGGAGCCAGCTAAGCTTCTTGCTGCTAGTGTGGCTGGGGCATTAAGTCGCGATGCAGAAACGGCGACCTCGCCATTTGAGAGAGGATAAAATTTCCACCACTTTCTTTCTTTCTTTTTTTCTTTTTTTTCTTCCCGTGCGCGGCATTCAGGCGTTTTTCCTAAGCCTTTCCTCTATGGCAGGGTCAGAGCAACACTGGTCGAAGGCGTCACCGCGTGATTGGGCACGCTGCTGAGAGCATTGTCGGAGCGTGGTATGTTCGAATTAACCATCGCAAATGCTTGTGCATTTGAATTACCAGGCATTTTCATCCGTTGGAATACACACATCTTTGACTGGACCAGTTCAAATTAAGCGTGTTCGAATTGACGAGATTCTACTGTACCCAGTTTTCTAATCAAATATGAACATAAAGATATAAATTCGATAATAACCGAAACTTTCAAATATTCGCCACCCTTACTATAAACATGAATGTAGCCTTGCATTGTTCACAAAGTCGAGCGAGGCTTAGTGATAAAATTTAAAAATATCTGAATGTACAAATACGAATCAGATTCATACAAAAAAATGTAATGCTAAAAAATAAAGGCGTAGGCAAGAAAACACAACACAAGCATTTTCTCTTCCACTTCTTTCTCTGTTGTCTAGAGCTAGATTTTTTTATGAGAACCAATAACAACTTGCTCAGTTCACGCTTATTAACAAATTGAATAGCGAATGTTTGAATAATTTGACCCCCCATGAATTGAATATTTCTGAATATATTCAGTTATTAAAGTTAATATATATGTAATTAGAATGTATTTGTAAGATTTCATGTGACTCAGCACCCGGAACATTGGCATCTATGGGCAAGCATTGCTGGCAATGTGTGAAAAATGCTGTTGATTGCAGGTGCCAAAACATCCAGTGCCAATTGAAGCGTCACATCAGACTTCTCCTCCATCATCAATGACAATTTTAAGGCTGCCATTTCCACTCACTTGATGCAATTATAGAATGTTACCTACTTTTGACGATGTTAGTGGCGCGAAGCTTTTGGGGAGGACGAAAGGAAATGGACAGAAGAGCAACAAAAATACCTACTCCTGAAGAATGACACTAACCCTGAGAGTAAATAAACGTAATGAAACAATTAACATTAAATTAAATGTGAAAGTGATCACACCCTAAAAAGTGCTTGTCTGAAAACAATGTCCCTTCAATTTGCAGTGAGAGGGCGGGCCGATGTACTTGCCTCTTCCCAGAGGTTCTCGTCCGCCGTGCCATCGGATGGCGCCTCTTCCTTGATGGCCACGGCGTTGGCAGCACCTCCTCCGCAGAGCCTCTTGGACAGGCCGGGCCCATCCTTGGCGAGGCTCGCACGTCGCTTGGGGCCACGGAACAGGCCCGGCGAGGAACACGGCGGCGGGGGAGCTGAGATGTGGCCCACCCCCGCCATGCTGGAGGGCAACGATGTGACTGGGCTCGGAGGAACGCCACATTCTGGATGACATCCCTGCAAGTATTTGTTAACCGAGGAATCTGTGAACTCCATATTGTTGTAAATTAACTAACAGCATCAAAAGCAAGGACAAAAACGAGTAACACAACACTAGCATCAACTTAAGATCGATGCTTGATATTCGTTTATATTGTCATGTGATGAAGACTAATCTGATAACGGTGATAATATGGTCAAAACCTGAAAATTAAGGCAACCTACATGCCACAATATACTAAAAGGCATCCGTAAAGTAAGTTCCAAGTGTAACGAGACACGAACACCACAAGAAAAGACAAATGACACTGATGCACAGACTGCTTTTCAAGACGCAGAACACACTTTTCTCTTAGGAATTCGCTTTGCCACAGCACACAGTTTTGCATGACAGCATTGCGCTAGTCGGCCGCCAGTTACTGAAGCCAGCATGTCACCTGCGCTTAACAGTGCACCATTGTTGACCTTCTGCTATTCATTGACACAGAGCACTACGACATCTTGAAACAGCACCTGGAGACTGTGCAGGTTAGTCCTGCTCCTCAAGAACGAGTAAGCAGGTCACTGTCCCTTGTTGCCACAGTGCCAGTCTATATTGGAAGTATATGCCAAGCCCACCAATCTGAGTTTGCACACATGAATGGCAGCCAGACAACCAGCTCAGACCATTCCTTGTGAAAGCAAGCAGCTGAAAGGCCATTCAAGAACACTGCAGTACACTCCAAATGCTTTTAATGCAAAGCATTCTTTGCCACCTTCCGGCACTTTGAGCATATCTACCTATCCGCTCCGGTGCTGACAGTGCCTACGAAATTGAGCCGCTGTGTATAAACTAGTGTTTGCAATGCCGTCGTGGTAGCTGCATCACCGTCATTTGAGCTTCATTCTTCTCGGCTCCGATTCTCATGTACCACCTGTGCTCAAGCCAGGCGGCGCGCGTAAGATCCGGGCATCTTGGCTGCGGAACTTTGGGTGCTGGTTGCCTCTGTACAAACAGCAACTCAAAAGTTTCCCTCGAGTGTTGATCTCCGAGTGCCGAATAGCAACACGTCGCCTCCTCATTCTTCCCCACCCTTGCACCAAACTTTCACGGCTCTTCTCATCTTTACCAGGGCCACTCATCCAAGCATCGAGGCCGGCTCTTTCGTGCTGCGCATGGATTCCAAGTACAACAACGCTGCACCGAACTCCAGCATAGCAGCGCCATCACAGCAACTCAAATCGACGACCCTGGCTTTCCAAATTCACAAAGAAGCTCTGACAGGGCCGCAGCTTTGTCAACAAGTGCATCAGCTCAGATTTTGCATTCCTCTGTTGTTTACTTGAGCAGCTTGAGGATGGCGTACTACTTGGCACAGGGGCAGAGCAACGTGTTCTGTTATGACTGAGCAGTTAGGCAAGCTCACAATTTTTCTGAGCCTCCGCTTGTCTAAACTCCACAATGAGCACATGTTTCAACTCATCAAAAGTGGTCAAAGTGCACCCCTTCAAGGTTGTTGGTGAAAGAACCAGCTACCTGCGATTATGCTTCGCATAACTTTCAATTCCCAAAGTATGCGAGATCTGCATAATTTTTTTTCACATATTATGTAACGACAAGGGCACAGGTATTCATTTCATTAGCTCTCTACTAAAGCACGACTTTCAGAAAAAACCAAGTCTTAAAAGGATTTGATGGTCCAGTCAGCTTGGCTAATTCGACTATGACAAGACCGATGAAACTAGTCAAACTATCTGGCAGGTCGAATTAACCAAGGTGCCGTAAAAATGCAAAAGCAGACCACTGATTGATTTGGCAGTACTTTCTCAATTTCAACACGCCCTAAAATCAAATATGCACCTACTTTGTATGTGTCTAAAGTAGAAATGTAACATAGAAATCACATAAAGCTCCTAAACAAAGTAAAAATCTAACGTGCACACAATATATTAGCAAGAAAAACAGGCAAGGGTTAATTATGCGTCGCATAACGGCCAGTTTCTTAAAGTCAGTTTTGCCATAATACATCGGTGCTATGCGGCAAAGTTTATAAGCGCTACAAAGGCAGTTTTGGAATCTTGTCCAACTGCACCGGCCCAATTTCTTGAAGAATAATAAGTAAAAAAACATGTTCAGGGTGTCTACCAAGTTTACATTTCCAAGTTCCCCGAGTTTTCCAGGTTTTCCCCGAGTGCCTATGCAAGATTCCCTGAGTGATGCAGAACTATGTTTTATTTCAAGACGGGCTGAAACCATACGCCCGATGCTGTCACTCTATAGTAAGCATATAAAAAAAATTTAAAAATAAGCTACTTATTTAAATTTGAATACTAAGGAGTAGTGTTTATGTTATTCAAGATAAGAATAGAACGGAGGGGTTAGTAAAATGTACAGCAAATAAAATGTATTCGAAAAAAATTGCAAATCCAGTCGGACATTCTCAAATACAAATAAAAAGGAGATGCATACGGAAGAAATATTTTCGAATATGAGCTATTTCTATCAACTGATAGCAAGCTCAGTGGTATGAGGCCCGAACTTTGTCACAATTGAGATTCTCTCTCAACAGCTCGTAAGTCAACCTCAACTGTCCTGACATATTCTCAGTCCGCACATGACAGCTCAGTGTAGTGTTTCACTGCTTTAAAGAGTTTATTTTGGTCGAGAATCGAGTATCTAGTATTCCATTTCTTGAATATCAGATTTTTCAAATAATCAGACACGCAGTGAATGACCCGGCAGTGGTCGGTGCTTTGGCGTGCACAGCGTTCCCATGCCAAGCGATTTCTATCGGTAGAAGTTTCAACCAGTTCGACTGGACCGATTAACACTACGCAAACTGAGGGAACAACAAAAACAGTGCGTGCAAAAAGCAAGCAAGCATCCGCGAAGATCGGGCCCAATAACCACTGGAAGGTGTGGTGATCACATTGTATGTGCGAGTTCAGAGTTCAAGCACACAGATGCACACATTTCACAGCTCTCAATCCAGATGTGAACACACAGCCAAACTTGGCACACGTGCTGGCTGTGATTACCGGCTGGTTGACCGTCTGGGGATGCACAACTCTCACGCGTCCCCTAATACGTTGTTTTGCTGCATGGCTCCCGTCTCCTGTAATCCGGCTTTGCCGCGTGGCCTAGAGCCCGCGGCGGTCGGTGTGGTTGAAGTGCAGTACGAGAGATGGCGTGAGTGTTGCGCTGCTAACGCCGCCTCACGGTGGGGGTTACTTGGGCATGAAAAGAAGAAGGCTCTTTGGTTCGGGATAGGCAAGCTGCACGGACGTTCCGCGAGTGCGCCGATCCATGCTTCTGCGAGACTGTCTTGTGAGGCCTCGTTCACATGCGCCACCGTTCGCGTGACTGTACGCGCAAACGACCAGGCGTTCGGATCCAGCATGGGGCGAACATATTCACCTGTTATCCGGTCGCGGTGAGTCGGACTTGTTGAGTCGGTGAGTCGGATCCAGCACCAACATTCGCAATTGGGAACACAAAAAATGGCCCAATAAAGTTATGTTAATTTTTTACCGTTTCATACGTTCCCGGAAAACATGATTTTTCAGCACCAACGTTCGGTGTGTTGCCAAACTGCGATCATATGATACGTTTTCCAGCCACTAGATTCCGTGTGAACAAGAAAAGGTGCAAGGTGCACGCGATCAAGAAACGTATTGTAACTATGTTGGGGAACACACGTTAACAAAACAACAATATTTATTAAGGGCGAACTTGGGCCCACAACTAAAAATCACTGCGGTCATGAAGAATCTCCAGGAGTCGCATTCTAAAACTGGTGTCGAACCGTCTTCTTCCTTCTTCTCGCAAGATACCTTGTGCGGGTGGTGATGCGAGCTGGGTCCAACCGGCTACTCGTGCCACAAAGATCGCTGCCTATTGTTGCTGAACACCATGATATGGCATGCACAGTCCAATACGAATGGCACGCAACTTGAATGTGACCAAGTTGTCGAGGCATTATCCCGCTCCTTACCGCATCGGCCCGAGGCGTGAGAGGAAGTAGGGATTCCTGTGGGCTCTCAGTTTTTTTTTCCATGACCTCTCATGGTAGGGTTTCATGCTGACAGCATGCACAAATTCCGTAGAATAATAATATTTGGGGTTTTACGTGCCAAAACCACTTTCTGATTATGAGGCACGCCGTAGTGGAGGACTCCGGAAATTTTGACCACCTGGGGTTCTTTAACGTGCGCCTAAATCTAAGCACACGGGTGTTTTCGCATTTCGCCCCCATCGAAATGCGACCGCCGTGGCCGGGATTCGATCCCGCGACCTCGTGCTCAGCAGCCCAACACCATAGCCACTGAGCAACCACGGCGGGTGAAATTCCGTAGAGTTGCGCCGTCTTGGGCTCTCGTGTCCAGTGGACTTCACTTCGTAAGTGACATTGCATATACGACGAAGTATTTTGTAAGGGCCGAAGTATCGGCACAGAAGCTTTTCAGACGGTCGATGGCTTCGCACTGGTGTCCATACCCACACCTTGTCACTGAGTAGATAATGAGCTTCAGTACGTCGCTGGTTGTACCGGCTGGAGTCGATGCGTTGTTGTTGGCGTATTCGGTACCTTGCCATCTGTCGTGCCTCCTTGGCTCTTGACAAGAAATCATCTAGGTCAGATGAGTTATTGTTTACTTCATCTAACGACAACACAGAATCCAAAGTTGTGGTTACTGCTCGGCTGAATACATGTTCAAACGGGGCGACTCGTGTTGTTTCTTGAACGGCCGTATTATACGTGAAGGTGATGGACGGCAAAATTTCGTCCCACAGCCTATGTGGGACGAAATGTGGAAAACCATGGTGCGCACAGTTGCTTATTCTGGTACAGTAAAACCTTGTTAAATCGTACCCGCTTAAACAGTAGTTTCGCTTTAAATGTAGTAAAGTCAAGTCCCCGACTCAGCGGCCATTGAACATAATGTGTTTTGTATCCGCATAAACCGTACCAGCTTATTGCGTACGCATCGGTTAAAACGTAGTTTCCACTTTTCATCGCGCAAACACGGCGGTGCATCGTCTCAATTGGGCGGCCCGGCAGAACACCAAGCCTCAGAGATCGGAACAACGGCCTCCAAGTGCCCTGTGCATTTGTGCGTGAAGCCACACCAACATCATTTCGAAGGCGTGCAAGCGAGGGCTCGCGTCATGCCTAAACTCGGATAAAAAGGACGCCGGGTGCTCAGCATAGAAGAAAAATTAGACATCGTCCGTGCTATCGAACGTGACACAAAGAAGTCGGCGCTGGCACACGAGAGGGATCTGCTGTTGACTACAGTGTGTGGCATTTTGAATGCAAAGAAGTCGCTCGGCAGCGCTGCTGCAACTGAGAAGAGATGTTGGCTACGAGGTTCGACTTTTCGCCATCGTTGCCTCTGTTGTTGCCGAAGTGTCGACTAGAGACAGTAATGAGGATGACACGGAAAGTGACAGCACAGGCGATTCAGGCCCAACAGTGGCATAAGCTGCGCATTACGTCAGCCTCATGAATGCAATTATCGCGACGAGAACAGGGGAGCAATGACGTAACTCTATTCCTAACGAAAAGTATTCCAAACTCCGGCACCCGGCAATGAAAAAGGCGCGCCGGGACTTCCGCAGCACTACTGCGCGCGTGCATGGAGAATACGTAACGCCAACGAGGAATCTGTGATGTGAGTGTTCGCCGAGAAGAGGGGGCTGGCTGAAAAGCTGGCACGCAGCTTCTGTAAGTTTGAGGCCGCTGTCATGTGTTAGGCTACTGCGGCGTCAAATGAAAATAACACTTTTGCCGTGTGAAGTGAATAAATACTGCATGTTTATTTCCCCTTTCATTGCACTCTCTCAGAGTTCCGTTTTCGACAGGTAAGTTGGCGATCTAATGCGATTTCTGTTAAACAGTATGACCGTTTAGTACGTACTTTTTCCGAGCTCCGGCCAACTACGGTTTAACGAGGCAATGCAGATATAGAGTTGTACTCGATTCAATGCGCAAACATTTTTGGACCCATTTTATCGAGAAAAAAAGGTGTGCCTTAGATTCAAGTAAATACAGTAGTCAACATTGTCACTATTGCAGCTTGGTTCCTCTGCAATGAGAGAACAATTCTGAAACAGCAAACACTGTCATGCGAAATGACTGCAGATAACATTTTACCGCTCACAAAACACTTGGAGCATAGCCTCCTCTTGCATACGGATAGCAACACCCCATAATTTGCGTTGCTGCTCATTCCAAGCCATACAAAATATTAGGGGTGTGTGAATACCGACTAGTAGATTTCGAATCTAATATCGAAGCAAGAAAAAGAAACAGAGCCAGAAACAGTAGCTGACGGATTTCTCGGACTCCAAATATTTGGACTTGATGGATATTCCAGACTTCATAAATGCACCGTCAGGGTTCCCATGGAGCTAATGCATTTTCACGATCGATCTTTCCGACAAATTTTGTTTGCTCGTTCTGAGCCACACTCCCCAATCTTAGAGGCCGTCATGTTGGATTTTTCACTGGCGTGGCTCCAGTGGCCCACTCTATAGTCTTCAAGATTTGGAGACGCACGCTACTCAATAGAGCGCCAGCACCATCCCCCAGTCTCGGAGGCCATGCTCGCTCTCTCTTGGTTGGGAAAACGCTCCAGAGAATGGCACTTTCTCTACATTCTTTTTTTTTTTTTGTCAGTACCATCATCACAATCACTTGATGCGTGATCTGTTTTCTTTTTTTTATATATACTGCAGTTTCGGTTGCTATTTTGCACATGGTGTGTCCACTGAGCAGGTGTGTATCAAAGACGTCGCATCTTTGTGTGTATTTGCGTGGCTCTTCATTTGTGTGATCGGCAGTCACCTCCTGGGCCTTCACGAGAGCCAAGTGGTGTGCAAAGAAACATGGCTCGTTTCTTCTATCTCCAGGGCGAACTTCGTTGGCAGGGATCACCAACGCAGTGGCGCTCTTGTTGACTGTATGCAGAGACATCACTCTTGCGCAAATCCAAGCAAGTCTGATCACCTCCAAGTGTAGCATGACGCAGGGCATTATTAGAGATATTTTTAAGCAGTTTTAAGCCTAATCAATATTTTTTAAAACTATTTTTCGGTCTCCATGTGGCCCGGAAAATAGGTCGGTGATTGTATGTAGCACCCTAACCCAAGAGTTGCAGTTGCTGCTGGCCCGAAACAACGAATTGTCCGAATGGAACTGCGCAGGCTATTCAAATTATCTGGTAGATTATGCATTGAAAATGACAGGCCCACTCAAATTCTTTCAATTAAACTAAAATTTAGAATGAAATGAGTTGGAATTATCGAGGTTTTACTGTATCTCAATAAAAAGTTTGTGCACACGCACGACTCTCTCACGTCCCCCGATGTTTTACCTGCATGGCTCTTGCGTTTCCTGAAATCCGGCCACCCTGCATAGCATGTGTAGCACTGGTGGTTGCACAATTGTACGAGATGGCACGCGATCTGCTCCTAATGCTACCCAACGATGGGCATACTCGGGCACGCAAGTAAGTAGTCTCCCCCACTTTAGCTATTGGACGCGAGGAGTTACGCAGTCGCCATCTGTCGGAAGCGCCTCCCTTGCGTAGTATGAAAGATCTTGCGGCGCGCTCCTCACAGGTTTCACTTACGGCGCTCGATAAGAACACCCCGCAGCAGCCCTGCTGCACATTTATGTAGGTACTCTCAAAACGAGGGAAGTTTTTGATTGTCGATATAATAATCTTGGGCAAACTGAAAGCACAGAATCGTTTACAGATGCTATCTCTTTACCGAATACATACAGCGAACGCCACTGCGCGCGGTCGCTGCAATGGGGTCTCCCGAATCGGCTTCTTGCGTGAAAGGTAGGCAAACACTGAGAGTTAACTACGTGAAATATGTTTTTATAGTGGGCTGTCTGTATAACCAAATGGGGCATAACAGAATGAAGCCTCAATGCAGTGATCGCACGGGTTCGTAGCGACCGACTGGACGTCTGCATACATGTCCGCGCACAATGTTTGGCTTTCACTGTGAGCACATTTTTACACCATGCAGTGAGCTTTAAGCTGCAGCATATGAGCATTTGACAGCACATTAGCAACCATTGTTGTGTGGACGCTATCAGAACTGTCCAAAAATGATTTCGTTATAGAGACTTCAATGCCTACAGTGACTGCGATGTGCTGTCACGACGATTCAATCTCTCTTCTCTTCTAAATTCTTGAACATTTCAATATTATTTCTCAAGTTGCGTTGCACTGTATGTTTATCGGTCTTCTCAGCGTACGATTTCCCTCTGCTTCTTTTTCGTAATCCAATGCATTATTTCATAACACGAATGTGACCATATGCCATGCCTTCTTTAATGTGCGTCTTACCGTTCCCTTTCCGTTCCTGTGAACTTGCCAGTATCTAGCATCAACAAGTTCATAGACCAAACCGTCCCAACATTAGCCGGGCAGCGGGCGCGCGCGAGCGTCTCGGCTAGTGCGCATTTTCTGCTGCTGACCGAACATCACGCAGTCCCGGCGCCGTAGCAGAAATCTTCCTGGCGTGTGTGCTTGCTGCATACTCAAGTTGTAGCCGATGGCTTTCTGCAGGTTCTAAGTTTCGCCAGCCAAGCTTCATGAAGCTCCTTGCCCTGCGGCTATGTGTGAATAAGGCTGACACCGCGCTTCATTGCGTATGTCTGGCACTGCAGCACCAAGCAGTAGCCTACCACGCTGCACGCCGCCAAAGGCAGCCACTACCTACTCTAGTACTTTCAAATGTTGTGAAGCAGACACCCAAGGTGGTAAAGCCTCACCACTTAATCAGAACCGTGGCGCAGGTGGTACTTTAAACTTCCGTTTTCAGCTTGCTTCGGCGCTTCCAAAGCATCTGACACGGCCGCTGTCCACGTGATCCCTCATGCCACGTCACATCGACGGCGGAGCCAGCTTTTCCAGTGGTGTAGCTCGCCCCCAATGGGAACTCGGCGCACACGAACGGACCCGGCATGCGCTCAAACGTGCGCTACAAGGAATGGTTTCGTGGACGCCTTCTCGTTTGCTCACGGGTGCCTCCATTTGAGAGACTTCACCCGCAAACGACTTTGGCGTTGATGACCGACACGGGGCAAATGTAATCGCTCGATATACTTGCACGGTGGCGAGTCAGACACCCCCAATTTGTCAATGCCCATCGGCATACTTCCATCTGTTGCAATTCAGTTAGCTTGCTTATTTTATAAAACGTGCACTAAATGTGCTTGTGTTTATTTTCACTACTGTGTTGTTGTTCCTTTGTCCCAAGGGCACACATCAGATGCCACAAGTTACATTCTTAATCAACACTTATGGCAGTGTTTTAATTTTTCATCATTTCCGCAATGTGACCATAAGGATTCTCGTCCTCCGATTTCGATGGTTCTCCTTCGTTTGCATAGTTTCTTCCTTAAAAACTGACAAAACCTTAGGGAGGGCCTCACCAATGTGGTGTTACACTCCAGCTGGACAAATGGCGGGGGTGCAGCAATGGCGCCGCCTGTTGTCGTCGTGCCCGTCCGCAGCCCCACTCCTCCGCTGCTGCAGTTGAGGCTGAGATCCTCGACCGAGAAGAGCTCGGAGGTGTCAAGGCCAATGTGTTCGGCCATCTCGAGGCCCAAGCGCCGGTTGAGCAGCCGCCGCTGCTGCAGCAACACCTCCTTGGACTGTGAGCCACCTGTCGAAGGGCACACACAAAAGGGTTGCAGGGCCAAACACAATGCTCAAGCAGCATTCTGAATTAAAGAGGCAGCTTCAGCCTAGGGCTGAATACTATTTCCTTCTTCAAATACGTGCAAAACATACAACTGCTTTCATTACAATTAACCACTGCAACCACTTTGAAGACATTTGTTGCATTTAAGGGAGAAAACAAAATTCTGTCAACTGTAGAAACCAGAGTTCTCACTTCAGGACTCAAATTTTTTACATAAGTAACTGAAAATCAGCAAATATACGGTAGAACAAAAAATTGAAGCATAGAGTTAACAAATCCGAAACTCACTCATTGTGAGCAAAAAGATTATCGAGTATTATATGAATACTGTTAAGGTTGCACAACGATTGTAAACAGTGTGGGGATGCGCGACTCACACGCGTCCCCAGATATCATGTTTTCCCCCATCTCCTGCAATCCCACTTCGCCGCGTGGCCTGCGTGACGCCCGCGGCGGTCGATGTGGTTGAAGCGCAGCGCGAGAGATGGCGCGAGTGTTGCGCTGTTACCGGCGGAGTTACTCAGGTGCGGGAGCGAAAGGCGCTCTCTTTGGGTTCGGGAAGCAAGCGGGACGGACGTGCCGTGCTGCGCGTGCGCCGACCCATGCTTCTGCGAGACCGTCTCGCATGGCCGCCTTGGATACCATTCACGTGACAGTACGCGCGAACGACCAGGCGTTGGGATCCAGCATGGGGCGAACATATTCGCTCGCTTTGCGGCCGCGGTGAGTCGGACTTCTAGATTTGTCGCGCGCCCATCGGCATGTTTTGTGGATAGCAACTCGGCTAGCAGGCATTGGTCTATGAAAGGTGCAATAAATGCCCTTGTGATTGTTTGCACTACTGTGTTGTCGTTCCTTTGTCCCAAGAGCACGGGAGGAGAATCCCCACATCTGGCGCCCAACGTGGGGCTCTTGGGGCATTGGACAATAGTTTTAACAGTTTTGCTTCGTGCGAGACCTTTGTTTGAACCGAAGCGTAGGCCTAGCGTGAATTTTGATCGCTAGCGTCGGCGGCGTGCTTTCTTGAGCGAGGTGATGGTGGCTGTAGTGTGTTTGAACATGTCAACATGCTAAGCCTTTTCGCAAGTGTTTTTTTAATGACATTCGTCAGTACGAGAGCCACGTGGTCTGCATTCTGGGAGAGCGAGGCTGAGCGCCCGCGGAGCAGTGGCAAGCCTGAAGCGAGTGAGTACGGAAGCCTCGTGGGTGGTCCGAATTTCTTATATAAATAGCTTCTTCTATCTCTTTGACTCGGATGAAGTCGCGGCTCTGGGAGCCGGTGGCCACGGGCCACGGGTGCCACTACAGGCTGACTGGTATTGCGGCCTGGCACCGGGCGCTCCGACACCGTCAAGGACGGTGGGCGCCGTCAACTCGGATGCTGTGTGCACCGAGCGGAGTAGGACCACCTCACAGAGCTGACGTCTCCTCGTGGCTGCCTGTTTTGCGCTCATTTTGAAAGTTGTTTTTGGATGCCGGTTGTTGTCAGGGTAGCGACGCTTTAGGCCTAAGGCTTTACGAAGCTGCCTGTCGCACATGGAGGGACACAACCTGGTGGACCGTGGCGTTGAGGTGTTGCAATCTGCTTCCCTCAATTCTATTTAGCCTCGCACGAATTGAAATTACTCGTTCAACTCAAGGAAGCGAGCTTCGTTCACGTGAAGTTAGCATCTGAGTAGCTGCCCGATCTTTGCTAGCCGAGTTGAGCATCCTACCACGTGGGCGATGCGCATGCAGAATTCCTCTCCCTTGCACTACTTTAGTGTTTGCCGAGTGTGTTGAGTGTACGCAGCGTGATTGGAGTCACCCCTGGCTTGCTGTCACCTGCACATCGTCTGCGCTGCTGCTCCGGACTACGATCAAGTCACTCCGGGCGATGGTGATGCTGTGGCCAGTTCGGCGCAGCGACTTTGGCGGCCACCTGTCTCCAGCTCACAACCCTCGGTGGCGGACAAAAGAGCCGGCGGTCACCGACAGCTACGGCGGCTCTTGCCAGCAGGGCGCGTCGGCGCAAGCGACGCTTGCTCGTACCGACTACTACGTCGTCGTTTCCGGAGTCCTGGCCTGGAGTCGTGCCACCGAGTCTGCAAAGCTGCCGCTGTGACCGGCGGACGCCAGCGGTGCACTCAAGGACAATGTCGGCTCACATGCTATGGACAGCGTGGACATTTCCTCGGCGCGGCCACTGTTGAATGTTCTACCTTGTTCGCGAAGCACAGTTTGATGTTAGACCGTATCACGTCTCGCCGGAATATGTAATGATTTAAGGTAGGGGGGAGCGCGACTAGTTCGGCGTCTGAAAGCCTGGTTGCCTGCTGGTAATACAGCAGACGGTCGAGGTACCCACTTGCACTCGTGCGATCGTGGTACCCACTGTAGGTAGGCATGTCTACCTTAATCCGTGGTTGCTCGCTCTGCGACGAGGCCTGCATTGTGCCTTGTAGGGCGCCGGCTAAGCTCTGCATGATTTGCAACGCGTTTTGCAGCATTGCCTTGCTCGACAGCAAACTCGCGCCCAATGGGCCGGATGCCTCCGTCGCCTGGGTCGAGTTATTTAGTGGCATGTGTGCCTCTGTGTCCGCGTCGCGAAGCGGCGAGGGGCTCGACGTGGTACGCCTCGTACCAAGGTTAACCTCTGTCCACGTGGCATTTGTGCCAGCCTGACTGTTCCGCGTGAAACACTCAAAACCAAAGCTACCGGTTTGTTCAGCAGCTGCCACCGCGTTAGCAATAGGCTGCCGACTTTGCGTCGCTACATTTGACAACATGAACAAATCTGAGAGGTCAGACAAGCCAGCCGCCATTGTTTGCTGAAACGTGGGTAGTCCTAGCACCAACACACACCCGAAGATTAGCCGTGTTGCCGAATTCGATCCACGTTGGTAGCGCCAAATGTGGGGTTTCCACTCTGCGTGTGGCTAGGGCTGAAGGCGAGCTCCGGATCTAGCCCCACGCAGTCGCTTTGTGTTACTCCCCAACCCGTAGCGCGGGAATCGCGGCTACGTCGGGTTCGAACGAATAAGGCAACCAGCGGCGTCAACTGTAAGAACGTTTATTGCCACCGGCAATAAAGAACACTGGCAGAGGGACGTCCTCTCTGTAATAGTAATAAATAGGCTGGCCTCGTTGCCCGGGATAGTCAGGCAACGTGGTCACTCACAGGTTGCGGCAGGTACTCCAGTCCGCATTATGAAACATAGTTCCAGCGCACATTTGGGCACGGACGAGGAGAGAAAGACAACACGAATGCCAGTATGCCTTTCTCTCCTCTCCTCTCTTTAAAATGCCTTTCTCTCCTCGTCCGTGTCCAAATGTGCACTGGAACTATGTTTCATAATGCTAATCATAACCAACTAGCCCAGCTGTCCATACTCCAGTCCGGCAGGTTAGGGGTCCGGCCTCAGAGAGAGAGGGTCTCCCTCAGTCGCGCTGTTTTGTACCTTTTTACCTGGGCGAGGGGAATGTCCTCCTCGCCCGTCAGCTACCTGCCCGCGAGTCGGGGAGGAAGGGCGCGCGCGTCGCGAGAGCGAGGAAGAATCGGGAGAGGGCATAGTGCGCCTCTCCCCTGTCTATGCCGGCTCTCGACGAGACGGCGCAGGGGAAGATGGGCGCGTGTGTTCCCCGCAACAGATTGCCAGTAAGTTGCTATCTCTCTTATACAAGTGTTTGGCCTCGATAATTACAACTTGGTTAATTCTAAATTTTGGTTACTTTGAAGAATTTGAGCGGGCCTTCATTTTCAATGCAAAATCTACTAGATAATTTGAATAGCCTGCGCGGGTCCATCCTGATAATTCACTGTTTCCGGACGTTATGCTTGTGTTAACTGTGTCTCCTAGACCATCAGAGAGAGCCAGAATTTGTTCTTACACTGCCAACATGACTGAACATGGGTATCACATAACATATTACATAGGAATACTACTAAATCATTAGACTGCTCAACACTAATGCCATACATTGGAAGAGTGATGCACTGATGAGACATACACTTGATGAGTAATGACATTCCTATAACTTAGGCACAAAAAATTGTACAGACTGACATCATACAGTAAAACCTCGTTAAACCGCACCCGCTTAAACAGTAGTATCGTTTTAAAAGTAGTAAAGTTATATCCCCAACTCAGCAGCCACTGAACATAATGTGTTTTGCATCCGCATAAACCGTACCAGCTTATTGCGCACGCATTGGTTAAAATGTAGCGGTTCCACTTTTCGTCGCGAAATCCTGGCGGTGCGTCGTCTCCGTCGGGCGGCCCGGCAGAACGACAAGCCTCAGAGATCGGTACAACGACCTCCAAGCACCCTGTGCGTTTGCGCGTGAAGCCACATCAGCATCAACATCATTCCGACACCGTGCCAGAGAGCGTTATCAAGCCTGTGGCAGGTGGTGTGTTTCGCATCCAAGCCTTGGGGAGTCCGATTTTTCGAACTCCCTAGGGGTTGCGAAACTGTCCAAAAAGCTGCCAGTCGGAAAAAATAAATGCACGTCATTTACTGCCCTTAAGGGCTCAAAACACCACAGGCACATTTGAAAACACTCTGAAGGCCTGTCGGTACATTTATTAGGCATATCGGTGCTCACACTCTCACAAGAGGTACCGGGTGCACGCGTGTGTAATTAAGGAATACATACTGTGTCCCGTGGCAATAGCCCCTTCCCATGCTTGTTATGCTTCACTGCAGTATGTATTAGGAAGAAACAGCGCCAACTAAGACAATCACGAGAGGTAGAACGACACAGGACAAGTGCTTGTCCTGTGCCGTTCTCCCTCTCGTGATCGTCTTAGTTGGCGCTGTTCCTTCATAATTCAAGTATGCACCATCTAGCCCAAATGAATGCTGTCCTGATTCACTGCAATACTTTTGCGTATGCTTCACCAAGTAACATTTCTGTACAGAGGCGAAGCTGACTTTCGGGAACCGGCATTATGCAACGCACTGTGCTTTCCAAGCTTCTAAGCCAATCGCAAGGTCCACAAGGGCGGAGTCGGTGCCATTGCTGACAGCAGCGAATTCTTTCAAAGAAAGACACGGCACCCAATGACAAGAAGCTTGATAGCGAACGTCGAAGCAGCTACGTCTAGCGTTGCTGCAGTGGTGGCTACGGCTGCCAGCGAAACTGCGTACGACAGCGCCGGTTTGAGGCGACGAGGTAATCAAAATGGCAGCAGTGGTGGCTTTGATTAATGCCGTTTCGGACCTGCGGTCACGGAAGAAGTCCAGAAAATCGGACTGCGAAGGGTTCTTGCGTCCGAAAGTTCAGACGTTCTGATACATTGATTCTGTAGTGTACATGGTGGTGTCGCGAAGCCATCCAAATTATCGGGCATCCGGAGTGTCGGTTGGTGACTATATACTGGCAACTCCTCCAGCTGACAACAGGGCATCAAAGAAGATTCATTAAGAATCCTGTCTGTTACTCGAGCCAGCATTACTGCGACTATCGACCCTTTCAATAAGATTACAGCTAATTTTCCCTGATAGAAGGACAAATTCTCCCAGCTTTCCTGGAGTATTTCCAGAATAATCAAAATCCTGATTATTCCCGGTTTTCTCGGGTGGTAGAAAAAAAACCCGCCAGGGGGCCGTGGAGTTCAGCAGTGTCTCACATGGGCTCCCGCTTCTCGTGCTTCTCAACCCGGAACAAGGCCAGTGACGAACCCAAGTTTTGCACCGGTGCAACCGGCAAGACAAGAGTAACCGGCGGACACTAGCCACTTTCAGGTGAGTGCACCTTATCTCAAGATATAAAGCGTTATTCCCGACGACCGCCCACCCGCCCGGTTAAGCCTAACGCCAGAACCAGCTCCCGCGATCTCATCGGCAGAAACACCCTCGCGCCGCGCGCCGCGCGCCGCGTGAGCACGAGCACACGAGCGCTCGCCCACACCGCGGCGAAGAGCCCCTACGATGAGCCGAGAAGCAGCTGCTGCAAGCGAAATGACAAACCAGAAAGAAGATGAAGCAAATGCAATGCAAACAGACCGGACGGAAGAAAACACCGGGGAAGGTACCTGGAACTATGATGCAGAAAGCGGCCGAACAATCGAAGCGGAAAGCACCTGGATCACAAGAAACAAGAAAGCAAAGAAGGACACCTCGAATTCAAAGACGCCGGCAAAAAAACCAACCGATGAGCAAACGCCCAATGCAGCACCTTTACAGACACAACGCAGACCCAGGATGGCGCCCCTGCCACTTGACGACTTTAAGATTGTCTACCGCCCGCAAGCAGGTCTCGACCTCGCCAAATGGCATACCGTCGCAATCATGCACGCCATCGGTAGAGCGAGTGGACTATCGCAGCAGGACTTCAATTGATAAAGTATGCGTACAAGTACAGAGAATCGAAAATTTAATCATCGTAAGCACGGCCGACAAGGAAGACGCCAAGATGCTGGTCAGCGTCAACAGAATACAGCTCGGAGGCACTTACCACAACGTCAAAGGCAACATACAAACCCCTGAAGACGTCTCCCGAGGCGTCATCAATGGCCTCATACCAGGAACAAGCACCGCAGAGCTTATGGCAGGAATCCGAGCACCGGCACGATACACCGTCCTTCACACCCGAATGATGGGTCAGTCGACCGCGGCAATCGTATTCTTCGAAGGACCGCACGTTCCCTACTACATCATCTTCCAGAGCGTAGACTTCCGCTGCAGACCATATCGCAAGTCAGTGCAGTACTGCCGCACCTGTGGCAACACGGGACACCGCCAAGACGTCTGTCCGAAACCCATCCCAGATTTTTGCTACAAGTGCGGCAAGACTGGACAACCACAAGACCATGACTGCAAACCGACCTGCAAGCTCTGCGGAGAAGCGCACGAAACTGCAAGTACAGAGTGCAAGAAGAGACTGAAGCCAAGCCCTCCACCCTACAATATACGGCAACAGCGCCTTAACAGACTACAAGAAAGAGACAACCACTGGAGCTCCAGCAGTGAAGAGTTCCCGGAGCTGGGCACCTCGGCCACCAGTTCGAGCAGTGTCAGTGCGGGCAGCTCGCCCAGGCGCAGCAGCTCCAAGCCAATACTGCGAAGTGCTTCGCGCTAACGTTCCCGCTCTCGCTCCCGCTCAGTCAAACGCGTGAGCTACGCCGATGCGGTAAACGGCTCGAGCGACTCGGCTGGTACGAGCAGCTTGGATGCATCGGCCGAAGCGGCAGTCATTCGGGTCCCAGAAAACAAGCAGCAGAACCAGCAGAGCAAACTGCAGAATCAGCACAGCCAATTACAAAGCCAGCAAGACCTCATAGACAAGCTACTCCGCAGTCAAGAGAAACAGCAAGAGCTCACCGACAAACTGCTTCAAAAATGCAAAGAGCAACAAGAACTCACAGACAAGCTGCATCAAAAATGCCAGGAGCTCGAAAACATAAACAGACAGTCGGGAACGACGTTGACCAAGGCCGACGTTGAAGCCATAGCAGATGCAAGGTGCCTGATATTTCAAGAAGCCTTTATGAAGAACATTCACGCCACAATGGAAAAAGTTGTCCAATCAGCTGTCGATAGATAGAACAACTTTATTGAAGAATAAAACGCTCAATGGTTGGAGCCCCTAGACAAGGGCCCCACTGGCTTCCGCACGCCGTTTCGCTTGTCGGATGATGGCCCTTTGGACCTCTTCCTGTGAGCTGGACAGCGCCGCCTCCCATTGTGTATGATCCGTAATTTCTGTGTTTGTCTTTTGTGTATATGCCGTGCATGCCCATGAGATGTGGTCTAAGGTTGGCGTGGCTCCGCACCATGGGCATGTGTCCGCATATCTTTCAGGGTGAATTTTATGGAGAATGTGCAGGTTGTTATATGTATACATTTGCAGCTTTCTCCATATAACCTGTTCTTCCTTACTGAGGTTTTTATCTGGGGGTGGTAGTTTCATTCTATTTCCTCTGTGGTAGTTTAAAATTGCAGAGTAGTTTTGGTCAATCGGGATCAGGTCTTCAGAGGTGTCCTGTGAGCACCCGTGGTGTGTAGCATGCGCACGAGCTACTCTGTCAGCCTCTTCGTTTCCCTTGATTCCCTCATGACTGGGGACCCATATAAGGTGAAATCTGGCTCGGGGTTTTATATCTCGTAGAATCCTATAGGCTGCGGTGCATACTCATCCCCTGAGGTAGCTTCTGCATGCCGCTTGAGAGTCTGATAGGATGGTTATTTGTTGTTGGTTTGGTTCCGTCGCTTTGATAGCAAGGGCTATTGCGATTTCTTCTGCTTCCACGATAGTGGTGTTGCGAGTGGAGGCGCTAATGATTTCTCTGCCCAAATAGTCGGTGACAGCAGCTACCGTTCTTTTCTGCCTGCCTGGGTATCTTGCCGCGTCCACGAAGCGGGAGTTTGGTTTGTCGCCGTGCGTTTTCTCAATGTACGCAGCTCTGGCTTCTCTTCTGCCTGCATGTAGAGTTGGGTCCATATTTCTGGGTATTGGCGTCACATTGATGCTGTTTCTGATTATTGTGGGGATGGGTTTAGCTTGGTTGTGTTCTTCTAGGAACTCGTGACACCCGAGTCTGCCAAGGAGTTTCCTACCCGTGGTCGTTTGTGCAAGTCTGTTTCTTTGAGTTAGCAGTTGAGCTTCTGCCAGTTCTTCGAATGTATTATGAATTCCAAGAGACATGAGTTTTTCGGTTGAGGCGCATTGCGGAATTTGTAGGGCGATCTTGTATGCTTTCCGTAAGCACGAATTGATCGCATCCCTCTCTGTTTTCGTTAGCTCGTAATACGGCAAGCTGTAAATGAAGCGGCTAACCACCAGACTTCTGATTAGGTGAAGGGTGTCTGATTCCTTCATCCCTGTCCTTTTAGTGGCTACCCGCTTTATCATTCTTGAGACTTGTTGTGTTGCCGTCTTGATGAGGTTAAGCCCGTGTTGGCAGTGTTGATTTGATTGTAGCCACATGCCCAGTACCCGGATTGTGGTCTTCTCAGGTATTGCATCATTGCCAAGTCTGATTTCCAGTTTAAGGGCAGGGACCGTCGGGACGTTGCGAGTCCCTTTCCCTCTCCAGACTCGTATAATCTCAGATTTCTCTGACGCGCATTGCAGCCCTCTGGCTCGCACGTATGTCTCGATTTCACAGGCAGCTGCTTGTAATCGTTCTTCTTTTTCATGTAGCGACCCGGTGACACACCAGACTGTAATATCATCCGCATATAAGGCGTGCTGGATACCCGGGATGGCTTGTAGTTTCCTTGCAAGGCCTATCATCGCCACGTTAAATAGCGTTGGCGAGATCACTGCGCCCTGGGGAGTGCCCTTGTTGGGTGCCTTGAAGGTCTTGATTTCTACTGCGCCAAATTTAATCTCAGCGGTCCGTTGGTTTAAAAAGCTGCGAACATAGTTGTATATCCGCTCTCCGCAGTTTGTTTCAGCCAGGCCATCAAGTATTCCTTGATGGCTTACGTTATCAAAAGCGCCCTTTATGTCGATGGCCATGACAACGTGTTCGCTTGATCTTGGTATATTTGTTAGGACTTCTTCCTTCAACTGTAGGAGGATGTCTTGAGTTGAGAGCTTGGGTCTGAATCCAAACATAGTGTCTGGAATGATTTCATTGTCCTCTAAGTAGTTTTGTAATCTAGAATTCACAATTCTTTCAAATAGTTTCCCCAGACAGGAAGTTAGGGAGATTGGTCTAAGGTTACTAATTGCTAATTTCTTGCCAGGCTTGGGAATTAAAACTATTTGAGCGTGCTTCCACTCCCTTGGAATAGTACCCTGTTGCCAATGTTCATTAATAAAGGTAGTATATGCCTCTAAAGCCTCATCGCTTAGGTTTCTAATCATGGAGTTAGTTATCCGGTCTTTGCCTGCCGCTGTGTTTCGGGTCATTTTCGCTATGGCAGCTCTAACTTCTTCGATGGAGATGGGTTCATCGAGTTCAGGGTGAGGCGCTCCCCCGTATTTCCTCTCACAGGGTGCGGGAGATGGGTCTGTTCCGAAGCACTTGTTATATAATTCTTCTTTGAGTTCTTGTTCCGTCCCTGGGTACGTATGGATTAGCCGTTCCACCGCTTTACCGCCCTCGTTCTTGGTTTTGGTTGGTTCCATAATAGCTCTTAGTATGCGCCAAGTTTTTGCGGTACTCAGTGTGCCATTAAGGGAGTCACAGAAGCGTTCCCAATTGGACGTAGCTAGTTGCGTTGCGTACTCCTCCGCTTTGCGGGTGATTTCTGCAATGCGTACTTTTAGCTTCCGGTTCTGTGACTGTCGCTTCATTTTTTTTGTTAGTCCTCTGCGTGCCTCCCAGAGATGCAGTAAGTGAGGGTCTATCTCAGGTATATCACATGTGCGGGCTAGTTTTTTTGTGATGTTATCCTTTTGTGTTCTTAAATTTTCACACCATTTACTTAAATCATCGATTGTGGTGCTTTGTTGGCTTTGCATCCGGCGGTATTTCACCCAGTCGGTAATTTTGGCTATTCCTATGTGTCGTTTGATTTTCCCAGTCCGAATTGTGGTGCTGATGATGTAATGGTCGCTGCCTAAATCGTTTAGGGTGTTTATCCATTGCACATCTTCACAATTCTGCACTATCGTGAGGTCAGGGCTGGTGTCCATGCTCACACTGTTGCCCTGTCTAGTGGGCACTGCAGGATCCGTTATAATTGTGATGTCGAGTTGTTCCGTTTGTTCTAGAATGTTTCTGCCCTTAGCGTCCTGTTTTGGGTATAACCAACTAGGATCTTTGGCGTTGAAATCACCTACTATTACGAGTGTTCTTCCCTTTACCAGGCGGGCAGTTTCCTGGAGGAGGCTGTCAAACTTTGTATTTCTCTGGCTTGGTGGACTGTAAATGTTTAGTATAAAGGCACTCTTTTTGTTCAGGCCTTTATATATGATTTCTATTAATAAATGCTTAATATCCGTGTCAGTAAAAGGATCATGTTTGATTGCGGTGATCAATTTCGCTACCAAAGTAGCTATTGCTTTCTCCGAATCCGGGTGTGTGTACACCTCGTATCCCTGAAGGTTTGGAGGGGATCCGACTTCCTGAAGGGCTATGACAGCTGGTGGCTCACTCTGTGAGCTTACCAGCTGTGTCAAAAGTCCCCTTTTCCGTCGGTATCCACGACAGTTCCACTGCCAGATTTCGCAATTTTCCGTAATAGTTGGTTGATGTTTAGGCATGGTTGCTGTTGAAAAAACAGCCACTACCTTCGAAAACAAGATCGCCTTGTTAAACGCCAAAATTGATGGGATCGCACCACAGCGCAGCAATTTTATCGCACATGTAAAGAACAACTACATCACTAAAGCACAGCTCGACAATTTGCGCCCCACGACTCGGAAGAAGGCACGGTCGAACAGCCACAGCGACTCTCACTCGGTCTCGCCCACTCGCGATCGCCGACGCGAATTCGAATCCTACGACGATGGCAACCCCTAACCACAAGGCAAAGAACCAGCATTCAACTATACGCATATGGCAATGGAACTGTCGATCATACCGCCCTCGACACGCCAATCTACAAGAATTCGTCAAGCTGAATCAACCCGACGTCATAGCACTACAGGAAACCAACACGCAGAACGTCCGACTGCAAGGATACGCCACATATGCACAAACCCGATGAACTGCCATACTGGTGAAGAAAACTTTCACAGCCCAAAAACATGACGTAGAGGACACCCAGACCGAACACACCTTAATCGAGGTTTTACCAGAACGAAAGACACAGAAAAGCCTATTCGTGGCCAGCGTGTACAGCCCGCCTCGCGACCAGCTACCGGACTTCGATCACTTTGTGCGAAAAATCAGGAAATCCACGAATGGACACCAACTCGTCATAGTGGGAGACTTCAACGCCTCGCACACGGCATGGGGCTATCATACCACCACAAAGAAGGGTGCTAGAGTGCATGATGCTGCCCTGCAACACAGACTCACCCTCTGGAATGATCCTCTCCAGACCACGAGAATTGGAAACAGCGTCTCGAGGGACACAAACCCCGATCTAACCTTTACTGCTGACGTCCCCTGGGCAGAGTGGAGTCGACTCCAGGAAACCTTAGGTAGCGATCACCAAATCCTCCAATTAGATGTAGCACACACCCGTAAACAGATCAAGACCGGAACTGCACGGTTAACTGAATGGAAATCCTTTAGGGACAAGCTGGATTCCGGAACAAGCATAACTGACACTGACGAGTGGCTCAAAAATGTATTAGACACAGCAGAACATTACACCAAGATAATACAACTCGATGCCGATACACCTGCGGTCGACACGCACCTCCTCCATCTCTGGGAGGCAAGACGTGGCCTCCTGAAGAGATGGAAGCGACAAAAGCTTAACAGAAAGCTAAAAACACGTATTGCTCTCCTGACCAAGCAGGCTCAAGACTATGCGGACCACCTCGCCAGGCAGAACTGGCACGCTTTCTGTGACAAGCTACAGGGGACTCTGAGCACGAAGAGGACCTGGCACCTCCTACGCGCACTCCTGGCCACTGAACCCACCAAAACGAAACAGAAGCAACATCTTCACAGTCTTATCCACAACCACGCCGGATCAGAAGAACACCTCCTGCGAGAACTACAAAAGAAACTATGCGGAGACGCACCCTCTACCGCGTCAACTCGCAGCAAAGAATACTCTGGAAAACCGAATACAGAACTCGACCGACCCTTCACGCAGGCCGAAATCCACGTAGCCCTATCCAAGCTGACTAGAAATACTAGCCCTGGTAAAGACCGGATCATTAACAAACACCTACGCAACCTACCGCTGCAGGCCACCGAGGCTCTCCTCCGTTACTACAATGAGTGCTGGGAAAAAGGAGAACTGCCTGCTGTGTGGAAACACTCGGACATTACCATGATCCCCAAGCCCAACAAACCTCTCAGCTGGGAGAATCTACGCCCAATTTCCCTCACCTCGTGCGCGGGAAAGCTTTTAGAACATATGGTTCACAATCGCATTACCCAGTACCTGGAAGACAACGGCCACCTACCAGACTCCATGTTCGGCTTCAGGCAGCACCTCTCAACGCAGGACGTGCTCTTACAACTAAAAGAAGGCCTTCTAGATCACCTAAACAATCGAAGCAAATACTCCATAGTGGCAGTAGACGTCAAGGGAGCCTTTGATAACATTAGCCACGACGCGATCCTCACCAATCTCAAAGACACCGGCTGTGGCACTAGGACCTACGCATACGTCAGAAACTTTCTGATGGGCCGCACGGCAACAGTCGGAATCTGCAACATCCGCAGTGAAAGCTTCCTACTTCCAAACAGAGGCACCCCGCAGGGGTCGGTCATTTCACCGCTACTCTTTAACGTAGCTATGATCAAGCTACCCCCACTACCAGACCATACCAGATCTGCGTCACGCGATGTATGCTGATGACGTCACGCTCTGGACCAGAGCTACAAACGTTGGAAGGCAAGAAAGTAGCTTACAAGAAGCCGTCGACACCATCAAAAGCTATCTCCGAAACTGCGGTCTCCGCTGCGCCCCAGAGAAGTCTGAGCACCTCGTCCTGAAAGCAAGAACAAGAGGCCGACCACCCAACTACGAAGAGCCCGACCCTACCATCACACTCAACGAGACAACAATCCCGAAAGTCGACACCATGCGAATACTTGGACTCCACATCCACAAAGACGGATCGGGAGCTGCAAGCCTACCGAGACTAGAACGCACCCTTTCGCAACTCACACACCTTGTCAAGAGGATCTCAAGCCAAAGAAGCGGGCTCAAGGAGCAAGACACTCTAAGCATAATACAAGCACTGCTCACCAGCCGCATCACATACGGCACGCCGTACCTGGCTTTAAAGAATGGTGAAATAGAAAAGCTCAACATCATGATAAGGAAGGCAATCAAAGTCGCCCTGGAACTACCCGCCATGGCCTCTACATCACGTCTCCTTAAGATGGGCGTCCACAACACGTGGCAAGAGCTCGCCGAAGCGCACAAGAACAGCCAGCTAGAACGACTCAAGCTCACGCCCACAGGGAGATCAGTACTGCGACACCTGAACTACAGCGAGACGTATGTCACAGACACGGACAAGAAAGAGCGAATACCACCGGACGTTCGAGAGTGCATTTGCATCGCACGTGTCCCGCGCAACATGCATCCCGTATATCACAAGAGTAGAAGACAGGCTACAGCCAACGCCATCCAACGAAGTTTCAAGCATGACCTGAATGCCCGCTACACCGACGCGGCCAAGTATCCGCATCAAAACGCGTACGCTCTCAGCGTCGTAGACTCCCAAGGCTCCGAGCTAGCATCGGCAACCATCAAGGCACGCAACCCGGAAACGGCTGAAGAAGTGGCAATCGCTCTCGCCACCACTACATGCACAGACTCACCGGTTATATTCACCGACTCTCAGGCCGCCTGCAGAAACTTCTTGAGGGGCCGCATCTCGGCCGATGCACTCAAGATACTAAAAAGACGAGGCACTCCGCTCCCGTACACCTCCGTAACGTGGGTACCCGGACACGAGGGACTAGAGGGGAACGAAGCGGCCCACGCCGCTGCCCGCGAGTATGTCAGCCGGGCTCCCCTCTCCCCACGCGCTCTCGGACCCGCGACAGAAGAGACGGAGGCCGTACCCACCAACTATTCGGCCATATTGCAACATTACAGGCTCGAGCGTCGAGTGTACCCTCCACCGCACCCTGAGCTCGACAGAGAAGAAAGCCTGATCCTCAGACGCCTGCAAAGTAATACGTACACGCATGGAATGATAATGCATCGCCTCTACCCGACGCTCTACGGATACCTCTGCCCACTCTGCAACGTACCCGACACTATGGCACACTTGCTCCTGGAATGCCCGTGGCAGGAAGGCAGCGAAATGCAACTAGAGACGCACGCAAAACGAGCAATAGAAGCAAACAACCTATTCGAAATGTGGGAGGCCAAGCTAACCCTCGGGGACCTGGAAGACCAACGACAACTCGTCGCCAGGGCCAAGAGGGCAGTCGAAGCCAGAGGGTTCCTGGACTCCTTTAAGGAGCCTTCCCACCTTAGGGTGATCTCCGTCCTCGCTCGGGACACTGTTTCGTACAATAAGCGTTTCTTTCTCTCTCTCTCTCGGGTGGTAGACACTCTGTCATTTCAATGACCTATATGTGATACAAGAACATGTGGTGCAACATTGCAACTGCATGCAGAAAGCATTATATGACATTAGCTTTTTTTTTTTGTAGTTGTGTGTGTCTGCTCGCACACGATGCTAATGTGCACGTGGCTTTGAAGCACTTGTAGTCAATGTGATCTTAGTAGGTCACATGAGAGAGTGCCTCCTGACAAAGCCACATATCATCCAGTACTTCTTGATTAGTGATTTTGAATGTATTTTCTTTTTTCAGCCTTTGTGCACGGCAGATAGTTACCCCACTGATATCAGTGCATTTTGTAGGTTGAAATGCCACATTAAAGAAGAATATACAAGTAATAGTGAAAAGCACTGGATTTTCACCCTATGTTTGCATATCTAAATGCAAAATAACCAATGTAATAGTACGTAAAATGCAAACAATATTTTGTACTTTACGCACGGTATTTACTCGCATAATGATCACACTTCTTTGGTAAAAAATTGATGCAAATTTAGGGGTGCGATCGTTACGCAGGTTAAATTTTCCACGAAAAGAAAAATATTTTTTTTATCCCGCATTTGCTGCAGGATGACAACAGGTCAACAAACAGGCGGCTGCTGCCGTTTTACAGCATACTTCAGTTTCACAGCTCCCTATGCGAGCCCACTGGCCAACGTGGCCGCTGCGGCTGTGACTGGAACTACTGGCGCTGCAGTCGCATGTTTCTTCACGCACCGCGCGTCTTCAGCTACTACTGCGATGCATAGTTTGCACCAACTGGCCTATACTGCTTATCTGTCAGTAAATGTAATTTAGATACACCCCGAGTTTTGTGACAAACCTGTGGCGCTTAAGTAATGGCGACTTTACTGTGTCGGTGTACCTGTGTCAATGTGTCTTGCAGTCGCGTCTCTTTTCACGCATGGTGCTTCGCCTACTACGATTGCTGCGATGTGTCGTTTACTCCCCTTAACCTGTACTGCTTGTTTGTTAGTGAATGTGGTTTAGCTGCCTGCTCAAGTTTTTATGCCAAGGCAAATTCGAAAAACAATATTTCCCTGCGCCGACCCCGAAATGCAAGTGCGGCTGGCGCATCGAGGCTGTAGCTGTAGCTGGACAGGGCAGGGCAGGAAGCTGTAGCTGGACAGGGCAAATGAGCTGCCACGAGCGACGATTCGGTTTTCCAACTAACTATTCCTAGTCAGAAGCGCCACATCGGTCTGCTCAGTGCTTTCTTTCTCGCACCGTATTCATACCATGTGCAATAAAGAGGAGCGCCTGTATATAATTTGCAGCAGTATTAAGAACGTATTGCGCGCAGCTGGAGATTGTAATGTACACCAAATGTTACTCCTCTGCTGGTAAGCTTACCGCCTCTCATTTTAATGCGTAAGCATTCTTTGGCAAGTGCCCAAGAAAAACCTGTCTGTCACGCTAAAAGTGCCTTATCAGCACAAAAATGCGTAATTTGTGACGACGTACATTTAATCGTTAAAGTAGTGCAAATGTAGATGATCGGTATCTGTATAAGCTATAAACAATAAAAAATGGAATTCCTTGCTCGGTGAATTTCCCCGCCCGCCATCTGTTCCGTGTCTAATAATCCTAATTTGCACATGCCTTTTACATGTGCCTCACGCATATAAATATATGTACGTTCAACGTGATCGGCAGGAAGTGGCAAGAACAGATTCGACAACTGACCATTCGTAGGTCAAGGGATTATTTTATTTTCTATGAACAAAATTGGCAATGAACAATGTGAAGTCTCTTATTTGCTTGAACAACCTTTTTTCAGTCTTCTTGCATTTTTTACTGGTGGGTCACGTGCACGTGCTCTGTAAGCGGCCGTTTTATATCGTTCTTTTTCTTTTCTTTTTTGTCAAGTGAATGCACATGATCACATAAAACTTGATCAGACATGTCCACGATTACAAATGTTCACATCCAAATGCAGGCACAGATGGTATCTCCAGCCTGACTGGGGTGTTCCAGAATAAATTGCCAGAAGCAGGATTGACTAAGGTGGGATGAATTATTGCTTAATTCTGTATGCTTTCAATAACGGTAAATAAACCAGGAATTTTGAACGACCTCACATCTCTGCAAATAAAGAGACTCATGGCGGTACAAAATCACTCATTTGAAGCTACGGGCACTTTTCTTGATCGTATAGCCTATATTTATCTTTCTGTAGTCACTTGATGGTCGTGTTCAGAGGCTTTCTCGAACAAAGTTGCCACTACAGCAAGAGATAACGTTCACAAGTTTTTACAAGTACTGCACTACACTGTTTGTGGTGCACTTATGATCTTGTACGTCGCTGTTTTACTTTAGCTTGATGTTATGCACACTTGGCCGTGCTTAATTGTCAAGCCGTCTGCTTCTCTGAGGGCGCCTTCAATTAAGCTTTTGAGGGTAGCACAGTCAACGACTGAATTTTCGGACGCCCAAATTTTCGGACATGCCTGATATTTTGGACGTCTTCGCGGCACCGCCACGAGCCCCATAGAATCAATGTATAAGGACATCTGAAATTTCGGACGTTCGAACCCCCCGCCGTCCAATTTTCTGGACTTTTTGACGCGACAGAAGGTCCTTTGGCTCCTCGCGCAGCGCCCTTGCGAAGGAAATCGACTTGCAGCCAAAGCATATCACCGCTTTGAACCACAACTAGCCGAATCTGGCCGTCACACACCGATTTGGTCTGGCCACGCTGGCTATGTTCATCGCCACAAATGGCCGCACTTCCGCTTCCAGTGGAGTTTCTGGAGCGGTGCTATTTCGTTTGTTTGCGCAGGCCACGTTTTAGCTAGCGTGGTGTGTGGTTGTGCTGTCGTGTCAAGTGTGCTCTGCGACGCTAGGCCTAGGTGCTTCGACGCTCGTCAGCGAACTCCACTGTTCACAACTTGAGAATTTCGCTTGCCTTGGATGGCCCCCACTCCGTCTTCGTCGTCCTCGCCAATGGCATCGAAGCACGGAAAGCAGTACCGTACCCACGGAAATAACTTTTGAACAGTTCGTTGACGCTGACAACGAGCTCAACTTCTGCGCAGAACTGACTGACGAGGGAATAGTCCGTCAGGTTGTGGGGGATTCAGAAAACTCCGATGCTGAAAATGAGGAGCCAATGCCTGCGCCGCCTACAAGCGCCGAGTTGACGTGAGTACTGTTGACTTTTTCATCGGTGTACAGTGCTGACATGACCCTTGCTCAGATCGAGGCGAATATGATCGCATGCAACCGGAACGCCATCCAAACAACAATCAACAAGTTCTTCAAGCCACTGCAGCAATAACACTGGCTGCCAGACGATGCACGTGTACATAATAAACCGGCAGTCGGCTGCAGAGTTTTTGAACGCCTCTTTTTATAGCACCTTCATTGATACTTTGGCAGGGTTTCGGAAGATAGGTACTTCACCCTTTACCTCTAGATCCGAGAAAAAAAGAAAAAAGGTGCGGTTTTTTGCATGCATTCATTTTTTCGGACTGCCTGAATTTTCTGACGTTTTTACGGTCCCTAGAGGGTCCGAAAAATCGGTCGTTGACTGTATAGCTGCTTGAAATAGCATTTTCTGGATTTTGTTGTAGCTTTTCATGCAGCAAATTAGGTGCGATACTCTAAACGGACAACGCTTTCTAAAACTATAGCAAGTCGAACCATGCACCAGTCAGAGTCGGTGCATGGTGGGCTCGGTGGCTGTGTCACGATACAGTCCACTAAACTGCTGCTGTTTAGTATGCAGGTGCTCATCATCGCACTGATCGGCGCAGCTCTGCCCGCTACCATCTCGGCTGTCCCACACGCAACTTCAAACTGCCTGGAACCGTGCCTTGGCCGTGCCCCTGCTGTCTATCGCCAAGTCACGCTAGCGCCCCCTATGCTTCTATTAGCGCCGCCTGTGACGAGCGTGATCAGCCCTACCACCAGGGAGCTGCCTACGTCAGCAACATCTGGCAGATCACCTATAAAGGACCAACGCCTTCACGCGCCAACCTGTGGGCTCGGCACAGTCCACTAAACTGCTGCTGTTTAATATGCAGGTTAGTCAGTGTTATAGTCTTTCTGCTAAGAAATCAAGCGACTATGTTTTGGTACTGCTGCCGAGCCCCCAGTGTCTGTTTGCCATCGCAATGAATTGTATTCATGTCTCGCGCTCTTTGCTGCTACTGTCGGGCGACATAGAAACTAACCCCGGTCCTGACTCTGACGCTATACTAACTGAACTAAAGAAGCTGTCCACAGGGCAATCGCAGTTAATTAATGAGATTAAAGGTTTAAAAAGCGAACTAGTCGAGACTAACAATTCGATTTCCGAACTAAACAGAAGAATGCATGCCGTCGAGCACCACTGTCAACACATCGAGGACATGCAGTGGCAGGTTGAAACATTTAAGACTTCTGCGACCGTGATGACACGGGCAATCTCCGATATAGAAGCGCGTATCGATGACGCAGAAAACAGAGCCCGCCGCAACAACCTTGTCTTCTTCGGTATCCCCAACCCAAGTGCATCTGAATCTGCCGCTCAGGCAGAGGAAAAAATCATTCGGCTTTGCGCAGACCAATTAAACATGACCTCACGAAAGAATTCAGAATCGTGCGGCAAGATTCATTCATTCTTCGTATTCTTACAAAACTAGCATATCACTACTAAAAGCACAGTCCGCCTTAAACACGCTATCATCCCGGCGTCACATTGATTCGTTAATCCTCTTTTTCACAAGTTTTATTACAGTTCGCTCCATCATGCACCATATGTGTTGGCCCCACCCCCTCGCCATTCCCTGCGTACAGGGCATTCCTTGCAAGTAACCCGTCCATGCAGCCAAACTACAACCTTCTCTGCATCCTTCTTTTGCCGATCATCAACCGACTGGAATGGCCTGCCCCGTCACATAACCGAAATCACCTGTTCAACGACGTTTGCTGTTAAGCTTAATACTAATATTCTTCAATGACTCATGTGGCCAGTAATTAAAATGAACATTTGTAAACCCCACCCCTTATGTAATACCCCCATTGAGGGGTCTTAAGGAAATAAAAGTGAAGTGAAGTGAAATGGTGCTATCGATCGAGTTGGCTCAAGGAGTGTCCGAAAAATCAGACGAGAGGTTGCAAGGTGTCCGAACTTCTGGCAGTTGTTATACATTATGGTCTATGGGGAGAATGGCAGCGCCGCGACGCAGACCAAATAATCGAGCATGTCCGAATTTTTGGAGTCCGAAAAATCAGTCGGCGACTGTATTTGTTCTTAAGAATTAAACTATAGCTCATCGCCCTCAACATGACGTTCACATATGTTGTATTTATCTGTGGGGCATTCTTTTCGGTGCAACATGTGTTTCCATATATAAAACTCTGCCGTCGTCGCGGTGCAGAAAAAATAGTGACCACCAGCATCACGTTGCATCTCCCCGCTGGAGCAGCTGTGGGCAAAGCAGAACTGCACAGGAAACTTCTTCCTATTATGAGACGCCGAAACACTTCTGCACAAAACTTTTCATCGAGAGAAACCGCCGCACATCCCGCGACGCCACCAACAGGATCATAGTAGCGACAGACGAAGCAGCACCACCGAAATGAAAGCAGAAATGAAAGCAGAAATGAAAGCAGAAGCGAAACCAGAAGTGTTAGAAGTGACAAAAGAAGTGATCAGAATGGCACTAGTTTGCGTGACCAATACTTCAGCCCCCTCCAGAGTGGAGCTGAGAAATTGAAGTACGTCTACAAACGTTGGCTGCCGCCTTAACAGTTCGGGACACCAAAATGAAAACGGCGGCCGACAGAGCAAGCCAAACATGCAGAATGCGATTTTTTTTATTCTTGCGAGTACATTACGTGCACTGCAACAGTTTCTTCTGCATCAGTAATGAATAATATCGTTAATACCAACAAGTTTGCGGCAATAACATAGCCATGTCCACTTTGAAAGGGACAGAAACGAAGATGGGCGCGCTTAGCTGCCAGTGACATAGAAACACATGGCAAGCATGCTGCAGAAACTGCGGTATTTGTCTTCACTGCTATCCTAATAATAAATGTTTCTGCTAAGGGTGGGGGAATATCTTAGCTGTGTTATAAGTGGCTGCATATGAATAGGGTACACTTCTAACGTATCAGTGTAAAACTGGCTACTATCGTTGCCGTTCGCGATTTGTTGCGTGCCCACGAGTGCAGAAAAGAGGAATCGAAAGGCGCCTTTTTTGTTGTTGTTGACCCCAACCAGCCTACAAATAATACAGCCAAGGCAAGTTTGGTTCTAGCTTTTTTTTCGTGGAGTGCGGAAAGTGATGAAAGGAATGAAATGGGGCATCTGCTTAAGAATCTGTTTGGTGCGTGCAGACCACTTGGTATGTCTTGAAAAGTCGCTCGTGTAGCATTCGACAGATGGTAAGCGTGATCATTATTAGCTAGAGTTGGCACTTGACATATCGCTTCAGCAAGTTCGGGGTGCGATCATTATGCGGGAAAGAAGAAAAAAACTTATTTTGACGACAAAATTCAGGGGTGCGATGATTATGCAAGTACGATCATTATGCAAGTAAATACGATATATAAAAGAAAGTCAATACTATATTTAAATTTAAATATTTGCACACAAGTAGTAGCCTATTATCATTAGTTTACATTACTGTGCTTCATATGTAGGGCCCTTCATTTTCAGGTTTTACATTCTGTGTGAAATGCTGTGTAAAAGTGCAAGAAAAGAAAAGCAGCAGACGATGAACAATACTTTGATGTTTCTGCACTGCATTATTGACCATCCAATGCTTTCCTGGGGGGGTATGCTGCATGAGTCCACCTACAGGACTGTCCATTTCACCCGCTGCTGATTGGAGGCAGCTGTAAAAGCGAGGAGGAAATGAGCAGCCCTAGCTAATCAGCAGTGGCCGAAATGGACAGTCCAACAGGTGGACTCTTACAGAATACCACCCCTGTAAAGCTCGTTTCCCCCTGTAAAGAACACATAAGCCAACTAAACAGTATAACACTTCTGCTTGGACACATAATGCCCTTGTTCTCTGTGCACAACCAACATTTGTCCAGCACACTTCTTCCCATGTCCCACCTATGTTTGGTGCTGGTTATGTTATGCTTACACTCTTCAAAGAGGAAAGGCCCATGCAGCAAAGCTCAGCCATTAGGGTGCACTCACCGAGAAGGTCGTCATCGAGGTCAAACTCTGAACCTTCGGATGCGAGGAGGTCACCGCCATGCTTTAGAACTTGGTGGAGGTCAAAGTTATCAAAGCGCATCCAGTGTGATGGAGACTTCGCATTAGCTGCTCCAGGCTTTGCAGACTCGCTGTCTGCTGCATGCACAACAAGCAGGACAAATAAATAAAGCACTCTGAAAGTAGGCCACGAAATGGCTCTCAAGAACGCTATGTGACTACACTCCAAGACTTACCCCCTGTTTACTGGAAGCATATGAGGGCACAGGCTCGATTAAGCACAAGCAACAACTGCTCACCCTTGCATGTTAACAGAAGTGCCTTAACAGAAGGTGTTTCCTTAACTCGTCAAAGGCGTCTTGTTGTTCGCTTTTCCACATGATAGGTTGATCTCTTGTCAGTATTGTAAGGGGCTCAGCAATGTTTGAAAAGTTTTCCACAAATCTGCTGTAGTATGCGCATAAACCCAAGAAACGTCGCACTGACCTTTTGTCTGTGGGTGTCGGGAACCTCGCAACAGCTGCTGCCTTTTCGGGATCTGGTCGAACGCCTTCAGCACTGATGACGTGTCCGAGAAACCGAAGTTCGTCGAAGCCGAATTGACAATATAGTAGAACCTCATTGATATGAACCCGTTAAGTACAATTTCCCTGTGTCAACGCTCATGATTGAGAACACAGAAAATAACCCAATGCGGTTATGGGAAACAGGATCTTTCGGCACAACGCTCAGTACATCACTAAACTGCCTTCGTATGACACCTTTCCTGGTCACTAGATCCCATGTAAACAAGAAAAGACATGAGGCTCACGCCATCGAGAACTCCAGCCACAGTCGCTTCCCTGCGGAACTCAACTGCCCACGTCATGCAAAAACGTCAACACGCACTCAGTTCAAAAGCACAATCTTTTGGCACCAACATTCAGTACATCACCAATATTTAATAATATGGTACATTTTCTGGCGGCTAGATCCAATACGAAAAAGAAAATGCGCGAAGCACACATGATCAAGAGCAGTGCTCACCCGCCCATGTCACACGAAAATGTCAGCACACACTCAGTTCCAATTCCCTTTCAATTCCACATGCACATTGTCATGTGGCACTCCAAAATTCCATTTCCTTTCGCAACAACAAAACAGACGAAGTGTGAACACAGTTGTCTTCTAATGTGACGCATACTGTACCTCACAATACACTTTTCACACAGATGCTTGCCTGCACACTGCCACAAACGTGAATCTTAACCTCTCTTGAAATTGCGTAATGTCGCTAGCTTCCACGAGGTCATAATATTTAATAGAAGTACATCACAATAGTATAAGAAGATAACAACTGTGTTAGCACTGCCACTTGTTTTCTGGTATTTAAACACACACACACATGCATGTTGTCGAAAGACACACATGGAATTACTATACGTAGCATGTATTGAATCAACACAGCAAGTTGGGCATGTTGGTAGGTTAACATTTTTACACATACACGCAGCACGACAAGTTCGAGGGACATGGAATAGACGACACAAGTGCTCATGTCGTCCATTCCTTGTCCCTCGACCGTGTCACACTGCACGCATACACAAAAATGTGGCATGTATTGGCATGTACACAGGATGTCGCAGCCAATGGAGCCAAGGTTTAAGAACTGTCATTGCACTACAGTAGGGCTGAACTAAAACAGCAGGCTGTAGGCCACTATCAAGCAATTCACACTATTTTTGTCTTATGTATGTCTAAATCCATAATTACACAAAACTAAGTAATCACTTCTGAAAACATTCAATGTAGTGAAAAACTTCCAGTGACAACGTTGCAGAGCATTCTAGGAGTGGTCCAATTCAGCAACTACCTACCTATTACACTAACCTTTTCCATGCGGTAAGGAAAGCCCAGCAAATAGGAAAAGAACCAATATGACTACCCGCTTGCTACGCTGTATAGATTGGATGGTGCATCAGCCGTGCAATAAAGTAAGAACGCCAAGGTTCACTTCCAATATGACACTACCAGAAATGAGCTTAGTGTGTAAAAGTTCCTAGTGCGACGTTTTCTACATTTATAACCTAAAATGCTGTTGAAACACAAAAGAAGTCATAAGAAGTCAGTCAAGCTGCCCATATGCTTGCACATTCCTCATGCCAGATCAGTGTCTGCAATCATCTGCAGACAGACAATGAAATGGGTGCAAAATGAAGCCCACCTTGCTCCTCCTTGGCCAATCCCGGTGGGTCCCACTGAGGCACATGGGATATGATGGCCTCCACAGCTTGGCTCGCTGCTATGCGCGTGTCCCATGATGAACTGTGCAGGTACTTGCGGACCTGCATCAGGACATCACAGGGAGATGGAGGTCAGGACTTGTTGGTATGACATACACACAGGATTACAGTGCATAAACACAAAGATGGACCGAAACGACACAACTCTAATGCTACAGGCTCTTGGAGCACGCATGTCCAGGTGCACAGAACAAAAACATAATGCACTTACGAGCATAAGAAAAATAATTGTGCTACTTTCAGTAGGCCGGCATGCGTAAGAGCCTTGGCCCATACATGACCCTACTGTTACAACCTGCTTCCAACAGTAGTGTGTGTTGGGGCTAATGGAATAGCGCTGGTGTGAAGCAGCACTGGATAGTTTTAAGAGACAGTACAATAGGAAATGTTTGTTTTCCCGTTGTACTGTATCCTAAAACTATGCAGAGACACCAATTTCGACAGTAGTGACAGTGATACCTACACAGCATTTTTGCCTCCCCACCTTTCCGATTCTGTTTTTCTTTCCCTTCTCCTTCCAGCACAAATATTTACATTTGATTTAAATCTCTGTCATTTACATGCAATCCACCCTGCCCATTTAACTCATGTGCCAAATGCACATTGTAATATTTATAAGAGAGAGAACTAAACTTTTATTTTCTGAAATGGTAATCTGAGTCAGGGCCCGATTCACCCTAGGTGGGAGTATTTCTTGTTCCAGAAACCCTCTGGCTTGGCCTGCCTCCTTGGCCCGGGCGCCGAGACTGCGTTGGTTGTCCAGGTCATCAGAGGAAAGCTTGGCCTCCCACATTTCATTGGTGGTATAGATCTGCGGCGAGTTGTGGAGCTTGTGAGGTGGGGTCTGCGGATGTGTCACGCAATGGGCAATCCTGGACCATGAGTTGCAGGGTGTCTGGGACGTCACAGCTGGTGCGTGTGTACGAGTACTGCGTAGGATATAGTCTGCGCATGATTATTCCGTGTATGTAGGTGTTCGTCAGTAGGCGGCAGAGAATGACTTCCTCTTTGCTCAGATTCTTGTGAGGTGAAGGGTACATGCTTCTGTTGAGTCAGTGGTGTTGCAGTAGCTCGGAATACTTCAGGGCGATGTCATCAACGTTGGTGGCCGGCCTATGGGATGGTAGGAAAGCCCAGGTGGTATGCTCACGGGCAGCGGCGTGTGCCGCCTCATTTCCTATCATGCCCCGATGGCCTGGAACCCAGTTGATGTGGGTGACGGGGAGCGGGGCACGTGCAATGTGATTTCTAAGTATTCTGGGTGCGTCTCTGATATGCGTCCTTTTTGAAGCTGCTGCTTGGGAGTCTGTTAGGATTACTGCTACTTCAGGGCAAGTTGTTATTGCCAGAGTGATTGCCATTTCCTTTGCAGTTTCAGCAGCTCTTGCTCGGATGGTGACACCTGCAAGTTATTTGCCTTGGTGATCCGCAATGCTTAGGGCAAAGGCGTTCCGTTTAATATACCAAGCAGCATCGATGTACCTCGTACCAGGGTCTCTCGCATATTTCTTGCCGAGTGCACGAATTCTGCTTTTGCCGACACTCCTTATGGTAAGTTGGATGCATATCGCATGGTATACTCGCAAAGCTGATAGTCCCCGAGTGCAGGTGGAATTCTTGCTTTCAGGTCTGTGTCAGCAATGTAGCTTTTGATGCAGTTGAGGTAGCGCAAAACTGCATGTCCGGTGGGTGTGAGCTTGAGCCGCTCTAGTTGGCCGATTTTATGGGCCTCAACAAGTTCTTCCCATGTATTTTGGATACCGAGCTTGAGGAGTTTCTCCGTTGATACCATGGGTGGGAGGGTCAAGGCTATCTTGATTGACTTTTGAATGACAACACCGAGTTTCTTTATCTCAGCCAGCTTGAGTTTCAAGTAGGGAGTTTCATAGGTGATATGGCTAGTCAGAAGCGCTAGAATTATCCTTAGTGTGTCTTGCTCCTTGAGTCCACTTCTTTGGTATGTGATCCTCTTGACAAGATGCGCAACTTGTGACAGTGTGCACTGTAAACACGGGAGAGTGGCCGTCCCTGATCCATCCTCGTGGATGTTAAGTCCGAATATACGAAGGGAGTCGACTGTACGGATCTTGGTTCCATTGAGAGAGATGCTAGGATCTGGTTTGATATAGTTGGGTGGTCTTCCTTGTGTCCGTGCTCTCAGGACGAGAAGCTCCAACTTTTCGGGTGTGCATTGGAGTCGCAGCCTCGGAGGTATCTTTAGATAGTATTGACGGCTCCTTGTAAATGGCATTCTTGTTGTCCAGTTGTAGGTGCTTTGGTTCAGAGTATGATTTGGCGTAAAGGGCATGGCATAGGTTTGAGATGGCGTTGAGTTGTTTTGGCAGCCTATTCATTGCGATATTGAAAAGGAGGGATGAAATAACCGATCCTTGTGGGGTTCCTTTCTTGGGTAGCCGAAATTTATCACTGCAGAGGTTGGAGAGACCTACTGCTGCTGTTCGGTGCATCAAAGAACTGCTGATGTAGTTATAGATCCGGGCTCCACAGCCTGTATCTTCGAGGTTGCGGAGAATGGCTTCATGGCTCACATTGTTGAAAGTGCCCTTTACATGAATTACCAGGACTGATGATTTGCACCTGTGATTAAGGTAGTCAAACAGGCAGTGGTGGTCCAGCCAATCTAATATTTGGAGCAATTTTTGGAGAAGGAAAAAGGTTGTTTTGTAGCAATTTAGGAGCAGCCACATTAGCATTTTGTAGTAGTTCTGTAGCACAAAATTTTGCGTTTTAGATCAGTTGGAGCAGGAGAAAAGCAAATGCATGACATTTGGTGTAGCTTATTACTACTGCATAATTGTTCAGTATTTCTTTAGAGCAAATAGACACAAGCAAGACAAACTGACGCAGTGGAGCCATTTAGCTCGTGTGCCCACAGCAGGAACCCATGGTATGTTGCAAAGAGACTTTATTTGCCTTGTAAATAGCACTCTTACACTTGCGAGAACAGTTATATGCAATAAAACATAACCCAAATGTGACTAGAAATGCCGAAAAACAATTTTTTGTAGTCGGAAATAACAGAATGACGAGCCACACACAGCTGTATCAAAAGTATAAATAATGTTGCTATTTAGACGTGCCTACATGCATAATCTGAGCATGTCTTGTTTACGCTGTAAAATAAGCTTTAAAACATAATGATTTTTTTCTATTTAACCCACACATATTGCACAATGAAAACACGGAAAGGTCTTTCCATCAGTGGCTTTTGCTACTTCTTTTTTTTCAGCTCGTCAAGCTCGAGAACTGCAGTAGCCAGGCTCTCATTCCCTTCAGCTTACAACTGTTGCCCACTTTGGGCCTGCTCCATGCTCTTGTCAGCCAAGCCAGTAGATATTGTCTCTTCTGCACGTTTAAGTAATGCACGGCATGAAACAACCTTTTCATTTAAGCCCTTTTTGAGTGGTTCCACAGTAATGGAATTGGGCTGGGTCTGTGTGGTTGCAGGCTTCGTCCCCTCCGAATCTTCGCTTTCCTTTTCAAGCCTATCTGCATAACATATCCTTGCACGGCCCTCAAGGCGACGCTTATTTATACTGAACCTTCTCTCGCGATCTGCATTACCATGCAGGAGAGACAGAGGGCTTTCACGAGTTTTGCAAGCAGTGGGTACTTTTGCTCACCAGCAGCTGATTTCCGTTGAAATACTTTAGCCCATGAGCTGTCAATCCTTTCAGGCACTGCAACTTCACTGCTATTCACTGGATCGCATTTAAGCATGTACCATTCGTCAAATAATGATGACACTTCATTAAGCTGTAGCACTTGCGAGGCAAGGTATTGCAGTGAGCGGGCTTCCGAGTCTGCATCTGTGAAGTGCAGGCCAAGAATGTTTTCATGTTGCAGCAGCTTGTTTTCAAGAGGTAGCTTTTGCAGCAAGTTTTGTGGGCACACTATGTAAAAAGTGTGGGCCCCAAACCGCAAACGCTTTCTTTCAGGAATGTCCCAGGTCCGCATTGCATCATCTGTATCCATACCCAAATCGGGCTTTGTCTTCCACAGTGTGGAGTCTTGCAGGTTAAGGCTCTTCAGATCATCAACAGTCTTGCCCTGGTAGGCTTCACTGCTTAAGAAGTGGCCAAAAACTCGCTGAACTGATAACAATTCCACATGAAGAATGTCAAAAGTGGTTCTTGTTTCTGAAACAGCTTCTGGAAGCCAGTGAACAGCTCAGCACAGTTCTTCAGGAAAAGTATCTTAGCATAGAGTGGTTTCTGCGAGAATGCTGCAGCCAGTTTGTTATGAAGACTTTGGCTGGCAGACCGCTGGCCAGTTTTGTTTGCTTTTTCAAAGTATTCCTTAATGGTATCAAACTGGTCCTCAATACGGCACAGTGATCCTTGTAAAGTGAGCCACCTGTTCGACACATGCCGCAAGAACACATGCGACGGAATAACTAGGACTTCCTGGCTTTCTCTGAATAGCTCTGAGCGGACAGCAGATTTGAAGTAATAGGAAACATTTCTTACCACTTCTTATACATCAGATCCAACAGCGTCTAACCTTTTTGAAAAAACATTGTGGACTTTGTGTATACTGCAGTGACCGACATCGGCAATGCTTGATGTCAGATGCTGTTCTAGCTTTCTTCCGACTCTTCATGACGTTAGGACCGTCACTAAGGAAATAAATGATGCCCTGTCGTGGCAGCTGAACAAGTGCATCTTCTACGCAGCCAAGAATGATCTCCGCAGTGGCCTGGCCAAGATTATATGACTGGGCATGTTCCACGACAACATGCTGTTCTGCTTCAGAGAAAAACCTTAAAGCACATCAAGTTGCTGCACTCGCTGGTCAGGTTTTGGAGTTTCATCCACCATGACAGAATAGAAAACACCTGGATGACATAGTTCATCCACCACTTTTGACTTGAAATATGGGCCTAGTCCATCAGACACAATGCGTGACAGCTTCGACTTGCCACATCTGAAGCCCTTGGCAACACTACAGTCCGAGAACATTGTGTGGTAGATTTGCATTGCGGTGTCGCCCCATGAAAATGGGATGCACTTGGTTGTGATAAACATGGCAAAAATTGCTTTGGCCTTGCAAACTTGATCTTGTAGAGAGGTGCTAGATGCTCCCGGTGAAAAGTTCAAAGCCGCTTGCACCAATTTAGGAGACTGGATGTTTCCATTTTTGTCTCTGTACTTTGCAGTTGCATGGATGTGCTTCTTCATTGTCGCATGATGTTTTACTGCAGCAATACTGTGTTTTGAGCAATCAATAGTGCAATTGCAGACAACACAGAGTGCTTCTGTGTCTTCAACTCCATTTTTGCACCAAAGATGAATGGGGTCATTATTGCTATCAATTTCATTGAGCAGAGACTCCTTGAACTTGGTGCTTCGCCCTAGAAAGAACAAGAAAATACACCAGCTAACTTATTTTCTAGAAATGAGAATTAGGACACCATCAACTCTAATAACAAAAATCATCTTCCCCAATAATCGCACTGGCGACATTCTTTCCCAGTACACCAAGCTAAAAAGTAAATTATATGAATAGCAGGTTTTCTTTGAGGAGGAGAAGTACATTCTGTGTGGACAGATGCTGTCGGAATCCAAACATGGTGCACTGCAAGTGTCCATTGTCCTCGAGGTATGGTGTAAAAAAACCAGTCGTGCTCCATGTGCTCGAAGAGTTTACCCACGCAGGGCATGAGGGTGATGGGACGGTGATTTTTGATGCGAAGAGGTTTGTTGGGTTTGGGGATCATGGTGACCTCCAAATGCTTCCAGGCTGCTGGAAGGTCCCCCTTTTCTCAGCAGTCGTTTATACCGTAGCAGTGCTGTGGTGGCCAATAGCAGGAGGTTGCATAGAAGGTTATTAGTTATTCTGTCCTTGCCAGGACTGGTGCTTCTAGTGAGTTTGGCTAAGGCTGCATGGAGCTCTGCTTGGGTGAATGGTTGATCAAGGTCCGGGTTCGGAGTGCCGTCGTATGCCTTAATTAAATTTTTTTTCTTCCACGCTGAACTGTAACTACAACCACACTTCTGGCATTACAACTAACTGCTTTTGATCTCAATGCTTGAAGATACTAAGGTCCAAGCAAATGGCTCCATGTATCGACAGCAAAGGTAACTAGCCTCACCCCATACGTCAAAATGCCAATTCGTGTTTATGTCCTGTATGAGCACTGACTCATTTTCACGTCTCAATTTGTGCCCCACATGTCACAATACATGGTCCTATAGTGACTTCAATGTGCACAGTATAATTGCTTCGCAGCATGCACTCATTACATCAAGGAGCAAGAGCAGCTGTACCAGGTATGCCATGACAAATAAAGGAAATACACATTGTGCTATTCATCACATTCATGAAACAAAGATGACTGGCATGAGCCATGATGTGATGACAATTGTGGGGATGCTATACTCTACTGCGACCCCTTATGCTGTTTTCCACACATGATGGCTCTAGTGTCTCTTGCAATCCGGCTTGCCCGAGCAGCTAAACGCCTCTGGCAGTCGGTGTAGTTGCAGAATAGTACGAGCGATGGCGTGAGTATAGCGCTGCTAATACTTGGGCTCGGGGCCGGCAGAGTGCATGGACTTGTCGTGCACTTGTCGGCACGCTCTGCGAGACTGTCTCACGAGGATTCGGAGCGGGGCACCGGGATGGAACATGCCACTGTTTGCATGGCTGTACGCACAACGATTAGGCTTTAGTGTCCCAGCATGGGAGCAAATGTATCCGCTCGATATATGGTCACAGTGAGTCGAACTTCCTTGATTCAATTGCACCCATCGGCATGTTCTATAGGTAGTAATTCAGCTAGCTGGCATTGGTCTACGAAAGGTGCAATAAATGGCCTTGTGATGGTCTGCACTACTGCATTGTCGCTCCATTCTCCCAAGAGGCACGTTTGTAGGCACCACACAATTTGTCAAGCATTTGATGACAAGAACAAAACCTACACAGGTGAGTAACTTCTTTATTTTTTGCTACAGATATCTGTGTATGGCCTACAAGCTGCTAAGATGCTCACTATGCATCTGACAAGCCGCGAACCTTATCGTTTAAAAAATACAATTTATAAAAATGCTCAAAAAGATGTTGATTACTCAAGATGCTGAATCTTTATTGAAGGTTTATTCTGCAGGCATGTTGCAAACAGGAAGCATTATCTGCACTGCAAATGTTTGCACAAGTTCTTCACCATGCATACAAGAGGAAAATAAATAAAAACTACTTATCACAGACACAGCTGTGCCATTTCATTATTAATGAGAACAACAGATGGCTGGCTCATGCATCCTTGAGCCTTCTTTTTTTACAGCTACCCCATCAAATTGCCTACGGTCTACTCAGTCTTGCTGTCATAGTAATAATACTGGCACTATCTCACATTCTGCTACGTGCAGCTCCAGCAGTGCAGTGCACAGTGCTGTTGAGCAGCATACTGACACCACATCTTATCACTACTGATATGACTTGGACTGAAATGATGCTGTAGCAGCCCGCCCACCACCAAGTATCTGTTAGTGTCATTGTGAAGGATACAGGTTATTGCAAGCAACTGGACCAAAATTCTAGACACAACACTTAGTGCAATTAGGCATCCATCACTCAAAGAACATAGTGCTGACAATGTTAAAGGTCAAGAAAGAATGAAAATGTACTAAAAGCCAGCGCTAGCTCTCGGCTCATTTATCAGCTCTGACCTTTTTGCTGAGTATTGTAGTCTTACTTTCATTTGAGACAGGCGCAAATAAGCACACACTTTTGCTCCAGACAGATGCTCCCCACTGTGACTGTTAACCAATCTGCTCATCTGAGGCACATATACCATACAGTAAGCAACATTAAACATGAATGTATGAAAGTTATTAAGCAAGCACTGGCCATCCTAATGGCATGAAAACAGACAGAGCTTGTGCCTTTACGGTAGCAATGAAACCTTCACAATAGCTTGCATGACTTCGCTCGACAAATGTACCCTGTCAGAAGAAATGTTTTATGGCTCAAAAGTCAGTCTGCCTGTGGTTGCCATGCAAGCTTGTTATGAAATTTGATTGACTGACTGACTGATTGATTTTACAAACCGAAGCTGCGCACAGGGTAAGGAATATGCTGTAGTAGAGAGCTGTGGATAACTTTTGACCACCAGAGGCGGCTCCTTCCCGTGGATCCTGTGCACAAAGGTTTCAGAGCTCTGTCCTTATCATAACATGGCTCCCACAGCAGGTAATCAAACCTGTGATGTCATGCTGAACAGCCAAATGATGGTGTTGGACTGCTGAGCACAAGGTCGTGGGATTGAATCCCGGCCACGGCGGCCGTATTTCGATGGAGGCGAAATGCGAAAACACCCGTGTACTTAGATTTAGGTGCACGTTAAAGAACCCCAGGTGGTCGAAATTTCCGGAGTCCTCCACTACGACGTGCCTCATAATCAGAAAGTGGTTTTGGCATGTAAAGCCCCATTATTTAATTTTTAATCAGCCAAATGCAACAGTCACTGAGCCACCGCAGCAGTTATTTGCAACAAGGCACACAAATTATCGTGTCGCAGACAACAGCTGTCCCACAATAAGTGTTGGCCATGTGCAACTTTATGCACAAAGCCACAGCAGTCAAACTAATTTTGGCATTTTTAATAAACTGCATAGTACATGCAAGACTTCGCACACCCAACTAAGACATCCCCATAAGGTTTGCCGACATAAAGGCACCACACAGACGATACACTACTTCACAATTCATGTGCCACACTTGAAGCAGCCAAGTGGACAGTCCCTCAGCAAATCAAGCTGTGCTTGTGACTCCAATGACACACAGTAAAGCTACACATCTAACATTCACGCAAAAGAAAGGGCTGGTTGTGCCAGTGTTTGAATGACTGTGGTGTGACTTGTGGCGCATCTTGCAAGCCACAAGGTACATCACTCAATTTCATACTTAGCATAGCAATGCTATGGGAGCTAAGCAAGTGGTGCGATAACAGAATTTTCACTAAGCATACTCTAAAGCGTAGTTATTGATTTGGAACACCTTCTACAAAATAACTACCTCAAATGTTACAACTACAACTTGCAGACCAGATCTAAGGTTATGTCAAATTGCGTGCCATTTGTTCACTTTTGTGCTTCCAAGATGCCATGTACTATGCTTTGTTTACAAGTGGTGTGCAATGGCCACTGGTCAGAGAAACATGTCACTCTACTTGTTTGGCAATAAGTAGGCTCAGATCCGCTACAGTTTCCATGTAATAATTGTGCCGTATTCTTTTACATAAAGAGTTGTGCCACATTAGATACTTGTGCCTTCTTTGGTCGAGAACGCAAAGAGCGAGACAAGTACCCAGCCTTTATATCGCTGCCTGCTAGGTATGAAACGAAGTATAAATACGGTAATTAAAAAGCCCCTCAGAAATGTGGAACACTGTTGGTCCTTCCCTCGCTTGCATGACAACAAAGAAAGGTTGAAAGGGGAACACATTGATGTGCCCTCCAGGCCATTACGACCACATTCACACAGCAGAAAGGGTCGCATGCTGCTGTCAAAAAAAGGGGAAGTCTTCGTCCTCTCATCCATGGACACAATTAGCTACAACACAGCCAGAATTGCGATGTTCGCAAGGCATATTGTTATGGAGGGATGAAAGAAGAGAGACGAAAAAGATTGTGAGACGCTGGCTGCTCCATGTTGTTGGTGGTCAGCCATCTTAACTACTCTGACTCATCTTGTATATATATTGTAAATACAGACTTTCTATATTCCCACCATCCCCGTAACACACTGGTGGAGGTGCTGGGTACCACAGCTGGAAACTGAGCTCCACAGTCGACGTCATACACCGTCCGCACCCTGAATGACGGTGAGCATGCGGAATCAACGTCGTAACCACCTCCAACGTCCCCGTCGCCAGCTATGTCACTGGCGACGCCATTCTCATGGGGCCCAGAGCAGGCTGACACATTTGCCGCTCTCATCGGGTTTCTGACCACCATTCCCATACTTGCCCAATTTGATCGATCTGCACCGACCGAAGTCCACACTGACGCAAGCGGCCATGGCATCGACGCTGTTCTCGCCAAACAACAGAATGGTACCGAGTGTGTGATAACTTACGCCAGCCGCCTGCTGTCACCTGCCGAAAGAAATTACTCCATCATCGAGTGGGAGTGCTTGGCTTTCGTTTGGACTGTGGCCAAGTTCCAGCCATATTTCTACGTCCGCGCGTTTTCAGTCATTATAGACCACCATGCACTCTGCTGGCTGTCTTCCCTCAAGGACCCGACATGACGGCTTGGATCCGTGGCGGCTTGGATCCCCTTGATCCCACTGCGCATTATCCGGTGACCAACACGACGAATCCTTACAGTACATCGCCGGAGTGCAATCTGGCAGCACTGACTGAACGTGGCGCATGTTCGTGCTGCACAATGGCATCCTCTACCGCCGCAACATCAACCCTGACAGCCCCGAGTTGCTTGGAGTTTCACGTACATACAACCACATACAACATACATCTTGGAGTTTTGCGTACATACAACCGCGTACGATGCCGGTTCTTCCGGTAGGGTCTCTACTGCTCTGTGCATCGTTATGTGGCAACTTGCCAATTGTGTTAGCGCCGGAAGAAACCTCCCCTGCCACCTGTCATTTGACTCCATCCCACTGAAGTTCCCTCTGAACCATTCTTTCACTTAGTCCTTGACCTGCTTGGCCCTTTTCTGATGACGACTAGAGGGAACAAGGGGATCGCCGTCGCCACTGATTACACGACACGCTACGTGATAACAAACGCATTGCCGACTAGTTGAGCAATAGATGTCGCCGATTTTCTCCTCCATGACGTCGTTCTCCACCACGGTGTACCTCGACAGTTCCCGACAGGCTGCGGCCGCTCATTCTTGTCTCGACTTGTCGGCAACCTCCTCCGCTCTTGTGCCACTGAGTACAAGCTGTCCAACGCCTATCACCAACAAACGAACGGTCTTACGGAACATCTCAACCGAACAATCACAGAGATGCTGTAGATGTACGTCTCCAACGATCACCGCGACTAGGACGCCACACTGGCCTATGTGATGTTCGCGTATAACTCATCCCGACATGACACCGCAGGATATCCAGCCTTTTATTTTTTGTATGGTCGCAACCCCACATTGCCGTTTCACACAATTCTCCCGTCTGTGCCCCGTGTTGCAACTGAGTATGCTCGTGAACTCACAGATCATGCTCATATGGCACGTCAAGTCGCCCAATCTCGCTTATTAGCCTCACAGCATATACAAAAAGAGCGTTATGCCCAGCGCCATCGCGATCTTAAGTTCGCGCCAGGTGCTTGGGTGCTTTTTTGGTCACCATGTTATCGGGTTGGCCTCTCCCAGAACCTTCTCTCTCGCTACACAGGGCCTTATGAAGTCCTATGTCAAGTTACCGATGTAAATTACGAGATTTCACTGCTACGGTTCGATGCATCCTTAAGTCTGACGCCTGTTGACATCATGCACATTTCGTGGCTCAAGCCATGCTTCGCTCGCAATTCTTCGCCTACCATGAGCTGTGACTGCGCTTCACCACCTGGGGGTCCTGCTACGCAGGGGTGAGAGAAGAGAGAGCAAGAAGAAAATCACGATACGCTGGCTGCTGCATGTTGTTGGTGGTCAGCCATCTTAACCCTTTGACGGTGTATGACGTAAATATACCTCACTGCGAACAAGTCTGAAAATGGTCGATGCCGTATATTTACGGCACCGTCTGTATGTTTAACCCCCGAATGCAGAGATCTAACTTGGTTCGGGCTTGGACTTGACGAAGTCGGCCCGAAGCAAGAGGCGGACTTCAAAATGCCCAAGTCGCCTTTCGCGTTTCATAGACGCTCAAGCTGACTTGCTTCGTCAAGTCAAGACTGTGCTTCAATGCAAAAGCAGGTTGCTCATCTGTGTTCGAGGTTAACAATAAATTTATTAGCGTAAGGCGCATTGTACAGCAAAAAAGTATGTATCTTTCCAAATTTCTACCAGGGCATAAGTGCTGAAGTATAGTTTGTGTAAATTTATTCCATCTGGCTACGTCTGCCGCTGCAATGGGCAGTGTTGCTTGCAAAAAGCGCGCGTTCCCGGCGGCTTTAAGTGGTCTTCAAGTTCCGGTGTTTTGGCGCGCTTTTTGAGTTGCAGGTTTCGCCATTTTTTCAAGTCACTGCTACACTTTTAGGCGACAGTGTATTTGAGCGCAAATCAATTTTATGGTCACATTTATTTTGGTTTTAGCTTATCTTTAACTCAGAGGTCTTGTTGCGTGTTTGTATAACTGGCCGTAGAGAAGCGAACAAAATGGTTGGTTCGTATGGTGGTCTTTGAACGGCTTTTGTTCGCAATTGCCGCAAGGCGTTCATGCGCCGTCTGGGCCGGCAACCGGATGCAAGAGGCCGAGACGAGGCATACGGTCGGTTTCTGAGGGAGCTTGCGCGTCCCTTTTCGCCTATAGGTATTCCAGGAGGAAGGCGACGGCCCTTGTTCTGCTTGGGCTACGTGACCCTTTGAAGAAAAAGCCAGCCTATTCGAACGCACTAGGCCGGAGTCACAAACAAGAAAAAAACTGCAACATGTGCTTCGAACGAAGAGTACCGAGTGCCGTAGAGTCCCCTGTCCCGACCCATATGGGTGACAACACCCGATAAAAAACAAAATAAATGAATAAAATGACAGATGCAAACGATTTGTCTACTTTGCATGGAGGGTTTGTCGAGAACAATGAGAGGGAGAGTGTGGCACAGTCGTAGACATCGCAAATTGGCAGCGCGTGTCGCCGGCTCGGAAAGTGTGATCTGTTAGGAAAACAAGTTGTGGGGGCTCGCGCGACGGCTGCGCGCCGCATTTGGTACGAAATTGCTGTTCTGTCAACAGTCTTTGATGCTGAAATGTCGCACTCACGTACGCTCTCCTCCCAAGAGAATGCACTGCAACGCAAGACAGCACGCCGTTTTACAGAAGACGAAAAGAGCCTGCTGACGACACTCGTGAACGACTACAAGCATATTGTGGAATGAAAGAAAACTGATGTCGCGTCGTTGACCAAGAAGAATCAGACATGGAAAGAAATAGCAAAACATTATAATGCCAACCACGGGATTACGCGGCGCGATCACCTGCAACTTAAAAAATGCTGGACCAACCTGAAGCAAAAGTGGAAAGAGGAAGCTGCGAAACTAAAGGGAAAGCGCCACAAAACTGGTAAGCGCACATGTTCTGCATGTCTGGCTTATTTTGGGCTACTTTTTACAATGGTAATGCCCATGTTTCGTAGTCGGTGGGTGAGTGCGCGACAATTCGGAATGCTGGGCGTAAATATGGTCGTGAGCGCTAATAACTGGTGATGGCACGTGTAGTCAGAGGAGATGAGAAAATACACTCGCAATCAATCTTTCCGCGACTGCGGGAAGCGCAGCAGCATCGGGCGCAGGTGCTTCGCGATGAGCAGAGTCACCTTTCCAACTGCGCGGCACACTGTTGACTGAGGAATGTGGACTAGACCTCCGGTGACTGTTTGAAACGTGCCAGCGCAGTAAAACATCACAGCCATCAACAACTGCAGCATGGGAGGCTCACAGGTGGTCCTCTGTTTTCCCCGCTTACCCGGATAAGAACCATAGCGAGAAGTCGCACGGCATTCTTCGTGAATCTGTAGCGACCGAGGAATTGTTCGTCGTCATACAGCTCCATCGGATTCCCTAAGTAACGTAGGGTGGGTCGCGGAATTTTCGGCAAGGGCTGCGCCTCTGAAAATGCTGTATCCATGGCGTGGCAAGCAAACTCGAAAGCAGCTAACCTTCGCACGTCGTCCGTTCGGGAGGCTGCCATGTTGGAATAACACACGAAGTCAGTTTCAAGCTAGCCTGGGAGCAGACTTGAAACTTGAGCGGACTTCGACGCAGCCAAGTCATTCACAAGTTGTTCGCAAGATCAAGCACGATTTATGACGCGCGGCGAAGCTGTCTTGAGCCTGCCAGAAGTCAAGTTCGAGCCAAGTTAGATCTCTGCATTCGGGGGTAAAAAGCGCACCAATTTCCTAACTTTTTCTTTTCTGTCATGTGCTGGCATTATGTGGTGATACAGGGAATTTTTTTCGCGTGCCTCCCTTTCTCGGTTTTCGTTGCATGGTTTGTTTTAGCGCTAGTTTGCTCCCGCATGTCTATGTACCACCGCTCACGCATTGGCGTGCGCGCGGGTAGGCAGCCGTATGAATTTTGTTTTGCAGGCGGTTTCGGCTTTTTGCGCTTGCAAAACTGATGACTATCTCATTCTTAATCGCTCAAAGGGCGACCACTTGTTTCTCGCTCGTTTAGTGCTCCCAGGGGTGCGCATTGGAAGGATGCCGCTGTGCATGCGTTTCCGTTTTTCTTTTTTTTAAGACTCGCAAAAACTAATTGCCCTAGCTGGTTGACGATACGATGAAGATTAGCGGAAGTTTGCCACACGTGTTGCTTTTTTTGATGGGCACACAACCAAACAGTTTTCTTGAGTGCGCGCACCTACGCAGTTCGATTACGATATGGATGTACGTATTAGTGTAAGAGCAAAAACGTTTGAGGCTTGCGAAATATTCTCGTGTGCAGATTTTCAAAGCCTTGAACTATGTGCATAAAAATGCATCAAATTTTAAATTCTGATAAGTTTATTTCTTTTTTTATTGTTGTTATTCATGAAAGAAGTGTGCATATATACCAATGCAAGATATTTTTTTCTCACTTTACAGTCGCACTAGAAAAATTACGGTAATTTTTTTTTCTCGAAATAAGTCCCTAAGAAGAATCGGAATCTGCAATAAAAAAAATTGACCCTGGGCGGTCGCATATGGCGAAAAAAATCGACCCTCCAAGGGTTAACTACTCCGACTGATCTTGTATATATATTGTAAATACAGTCTTTCTATACTCCCAAGATCCCCGTAACAATATTGTTTGATCACTTCATGGAACCCCAGTGGGCAGTTCTAACACCATAGAAGTGACTCTGAATGAACAAAACTCACTTGAATGTAAATTCCAGGTAAACAGAATGAGGGTGCCATTGATCACAAGTGTGCGTTAGGACCAGATGGAGGAAGATGCAGTTGAAAATCTGCAGCCCTATATGGAACACAAAGGTGTTATGCGACCTTAACCCTTTCATTGTCACTGACATACCCGTACATTTTCATGTTTCTGTTCTGCCATGTCACTGACATCAGATAGGAATGTAGAACCATACCAAGAAAGCATTTGCCATTATCCGTGTAATTTTTCCCTTTCTGCATAACCAAAAATAAACTGTTGCGTTCGTTCTATAATATCCAAGAAAAATACCTAACAGGAGAGCGTCACCTCCAACAAAACCTTTTACTTTCCCAAAAATGTCCCGCTGACAGTTCAGGATGATGTTAATTAAATAGCCGAGGTAACTGCAGGTTTTTTGTAGCTGGATATCTCAACAATGGTGCTAGCCTTAGGATTTTAGGATAGTTTAGTATTGGAGCAATTTTTGGAGCAGGAAAATATCATTCTGGAGTTGTTTCGGAGCATACATATCGGTATTTTTGGAACACTTGGAGTAGTACAGCAGTAATTTGTAGCCATTTGGTGTAGCTTGTTATTACTGTGCAATAAGTAAGAACTGCTAAACAGTGAAGCAATACACAAAGTCGACAGAGGCCAATTAAGCTTCCCTTCGCACTGACGGTATATTGCAAACATCTTTATTTAGGTAAGCAAGGAACTTAATTTTGCAAACAATTAAACCAAACTTTGTAGGCTAATGAGAACAAAGATATGCGGCTGGGAGCAAGACAGACATAAAATTACAAATGAGCTAGAACAATTTTTGCCGTCAGGTACAAGACAAAAAGTGATGGCAACTGTCTTATGCGCCTTCCAAATGACGTATGCACTTTGACATGCTTTACTGCACTAGACAAAATGTGTATTACACCCAATAACAATGCTAGAAGCTCGACAAGAGATTATGTGTCTGTGAACAACGCCAAGATGTGATGCCTCCATACGGTGGGTTGCAAAGATGGTGATGGCGTTGGAGAACAATGTTCGTACAATTCCGTACACTCGCTTTCTTCGCGAGACGATTTGTCGGCTTCCCGTGTGCCATGTGGCCTCTGCAAACAGAAACGATTTGATTCACCGTAAAACCTTAACTTTTGTCGCCGATACACAACCAACCTTTCGAAGGACTATCAAGTAGGCCTAATGGCCAACACAGTATGCCATTGTGAAAACTGGCTATTGGCTGATGTGGCCGGCAAGCTTTCCACAAGCCGTCGCGAAAAGCTTGTCGCTAATATGTTCATATGAGTGGCTAACCAGCAATCAGTTCCGTGATCATGCATACAAGTTTTTGACAACCGTCCAAGCTGGCTACTACCGAAATAATGCATGGAAGTTTGCACATTGACAGAAATTTCCAAACTGCATGTGCAAATGTGCGAATCTGTGTGCATGAACATGCGAATATGAGCATGCGATGTGATCTGCATGCCTTCCGGTGGCTAATCGGTCCTATATCTTCACACATAGATGCTGATTTCGTTGCCGGTCCCTATGTCAGTATCGGTTATAGGAATAGTTTGAGTTGGTGACCTGAATGACCCTTGTACAAAGACAGGCATGCCTCTTATCATATTGTGGTTTTGCCATGTAAAAACTCTAGAATTACATTTGCTTTTGACCTGAAACCAACTGAGCACCGTGGTAAGGCCGCGTGCAATGAATGAATTGACCACAGCCAGGTATTTCACCAAACACACAAAAAATAGACTACTACAAATCGAGTCGCGAACTGAATTATTTAAATGTTCACAAACTGATTTGTATAGTTCAGTACAGTCAACATCTGACTTTTCCCACCCTTTAGGAACTGGTAAAACGTCCGAAAAAAATGAATGCCTGTCTTTTATTGCCCCTCAAATGGCTCAAATCTCCACAGACACACCCAAAATAGCTCTGAAGGCATGCCAGTACACTTATTAGGTGTGCTGGGGCTCTTATTGCAACAGGAGATGGCGAGTGCACATGAGTATAAAGAAGGAATACACACTGTGGTCAGTGACAATTGCATCTGCCTGCGGTTTCTATGTTTCACTGCAATACTTCACGTATGCTTCACCGCGTAACACTGCTGTACTGAGGCGAAGCTGACTTTCGGGAACCGGCATTTTGCAATGCATCATGCTTTCCGAGCTTCGAAACCATTGGCAAGGATTGCTAAGGCGGAGTTGGTGGCATTGCTAACAGCGGCGAATTGTTTTATTGAAAAAGCACCGAACAGAAAGAAGCTTGGTAGCAAACGTCAAAGTAGCAGGGCTGGCGTTACCGCGGTGGTGGCTACGACTAGTGTGTACTAGAACAAGGTTGAGTGGGACGAGCGGCAGGACTGGAGCACACTTTGCAGGGAAGCACGCGATGGCGAAAAATACTGCAGTGGCGCTGCGATCGAAGTAGATCGGGCCGCATCAAGGTCGTGCCGTTGGAAACTGCTGGCGATACTTATTTGGAGGGTCATTCGTACTATTTCGCACGCTGCAATATGCGTTCAGACCACTCAAACTGTGTTTACAATTGCATATGATGTGTATTTAAGCCTTACGAATAGATGCCGTTTTTTTATCTTCTTTATTTCATTTTATCTAATGGCACTCGGCGATTGTGCGTGCAGCGCAGTCGCTTTCATTCTACGATGTTATTGTATGGTCTCCTTTGGAGAACAGATATTTTTCTTGTTTTTCAAGCAGCATGCATCGCTCGTGTGTATTTTTGCGCATAGTGTTTTATCATGTCTTGCAAAACGCAGACGAAAAACATATATAATTGCTGCTTGCCGCTTCAAACAAATAAAACATACCTGCCCCATCCTACGCGCCCTGTACTCAGATTTACGGGAAGTATCCTTATAGAAAAAGATAAAATGAAACTGCAGTGCAGCATTCCTTTCATGTTAGTCTTCTTCACATAACAGAATGCGGAGTAATTGGCATGGGCTCTTTTATTGCAGTCGAACCTCAGGCAACGAAAACAGTTTTAGGTAGCCATTATATATGCTAATCTTTGGCCCATAAGCCATGCAAAATTTTCTGTGCAGTCCACACTTAATAACAACAACAAAAAAAGAATGGCGCAGTTGTCTAATTAGTGGCTACATATTAGATATGGGTTTACGCTGCTAAACTTAAGCTCACGGGTTCAAACCAGGACACGGAATTCGATGGGAACGAAATAGAAAAACACTCGTATACTTCTCTTTAGGTGTACGTTAAAGAACCCAGAGTGATGAGAGCTGAACAGGGTGTCAATCATATCGCCAGACGTAAAATGCCAGAATTTTTTTAATGACAAAAATAAAAAAGGATGTAATTGTATCCTTCGGCTTTTTTCAGTGGTTAACCGACATAAATTATTCTCTAGTGCGATTTCTGAGAAAAACATGTTACGCTTATCTTATATTTCATACTTGGCCATTGGTTAAAACACATCAGCGGGCTTGTTGGTTTGAATCCATGATAGAGTGTATAAGCGTGACTGTACGAAGACGTGGGAAGAAAAAGATACACAGAGACAGTGCTACTTTCAACTATAGATTTTATTTTCGCATGCATCGATAAATATATACCGTGCAAGTGGAAACAAACCTGACAGCAAAAAAGAACATTCAGTAGCACACGACAACGAACCATACACATGTGCAAGGTGTCTCAGTACCTGTTTCTTTCTACGTCCTCGTTCAGTCGCGCTTACACACTCTATAATAGGTTAAATGTAATGCCGTTCCCAAATGTATGTCCGCTCAACTAAGCATAAATTGCTGCTTTCAGTTATCCAGTGCACAATCATAAGGTCAATAATGAAGCAATTAAAGGAACAGCATGCCTCCCATACATGTATAGATATTTGAAGATCGGCTGTGTTCGCCGAAGAAGGTATGTGTGGTATCACATTGGGCACCCAGTTTTAATAGGATGCAGACATGATAAGACTGACAAAAAATGTTTTCCTTGTCTGAATAAAATTAGCAGATTTACAGGCTGCCCCCAAAATGGGGCGTTTACATTGAATGATGGCTTGTTCAGCAGATTTCTCCTAGCACCTGTGCGAGTCAGTTCTCTCAGGAACTGGTGTGCCTGCACAACAGCCATTGTTAAGCAATCAAGAGCAAGAGAGAACAGCCTTTCTTAGAAACAGACATATTTGATGGAAATTCGTCCGGTGTGAATACCTGGCTTCATTTTTATGGGTGCGCTTGCTCCTGCAAGAACTAATCGCTGCAACTGACAAGGATCGCATACAGATCATGCGGGTAGTTCTGTGTGGCAACAAGTGGAAATAGTACGATCTTCGGTGAAGTTACAGTTAAATTAGTCATGGAATGAGTGGAAGGAGAGTTCCTCTCAAGCATTCAAACAGAGTCCTGTGGAACCGTGGAACACAAGGGAAACTGTTTTTTCATCCACTTTCATTTCCATTAATTTATCATTTCTTGAATTCAATTAGTGGGTACATGTAATTTCCCCCGTGTTGTTCTCGGTGTCTGTTTGTTGGCTTCTTATGCTACGATTATTAAATATCGGGCCCCTCGGTATTAAAGGCACACTAAAGGCAAATACTAAGTCAACGTGGACTGTTTAAATACCTTTCCAGAAATCTCGCTATGCTTTTTCCGTGCCAAGAAAAGGCTTCGTTTACGAGAAAATTGTATCTGGAGGGCCCGAATACCTTTTTCGAAATTCAAATCTCCCACCACCCAACTGGGGGGAGTGGTGACGTTGCATACACCATCACCCCCCTTTACTGCCGTCAGCGAGTAAAATGCCACCCGACAGTTCGAGATTTGTACACTTACACTCTACTGTGTTCCTATACGAAAGCAGTTCAGGGCAGATTAGATGCTTTTCTCGATACTGCGCAACTTGAGCACACCCCGACAACATATCCTTTCCGGTATCAACCACCATGGCGCGTTCGTTTTTCGCGCACACAGTACGGCCGACAGAGAATTCGGCATACATTGCCAACGGACATTAAATCACTATGACACACTAAATATTGACATCACAACATTAGCGAATGTTAGCGAAGAAAGACATAAGAAGTTTATTCACGCAATATATATTATATATTTCTTTTTGTGTGTGCGTGTGTGTCTAGCCATTGTATTATGTATGTATATTATGAGTACTTAGCCTTTCTAGATGTATTTCATTCTTACTTCCTACATGTCCTTAGAGAGGCGTGTTTGATTGTAATGTAATCTTGGATTCATTGTATGTCTGGTACAGTGCTTTTTATGAATGATTAGTAATGCTAAATGTGTTTCGTCTCCATTGCTGATGGGTGGCTGGAGCCGTCAAGTTGCAGTGTAACAGCTTTTTCTTCGCCCACCTTTTTCGCCTTGTAAAGTTGCAAAATAAAGTTGCTTTGATTGGTTGATTGATTGATTGCATTTTTCCAACACTGGAATTGCACAAAAATTCCAGGTTTTACCAGATTTCAGGTTCTTCCTGGAAATTGGCACCTAATGGAGCCAGGGTATCTACCAAGTTGACATTTCTGCATTCGCCGAGATTTCCAGGTTTTTCCCGAGTGCCTTTGCAAAATTCCTCGAGTGATGCAGAACTGCTTTATGTCAAGACGGGCTGAAACCATATCACCCAATGCTGTCACTCTATAGTAAGCATATGAAAAAAAATTTTAAGAACACGACTTAGTCCAATTTGAATACAGTAAAACCTCGTTAAACCGTACCCGCTTAAACAGTAGTTTCGCTTTAAAAGTAGTAAAGTCAAATCCCCGACTCAGCGGCCATTGAACATAATATGTTTCGTATCCGCATAAACCGTACCAGCTTACTGCGTACACATCGGTTAAAACGTAGCGTTTGAACTTTTCGTCTCGCAAATACGGCGCTGCGCCGTCTCCATCGGGCGGCCCGGCAGAACAACACGCCTCAGAGATCGGAACAACGGCCTCCAAGCGCCCTGTGCGTTTTCGCGTGAAGCCACATCAACATCAACATCATTTCGACGCGGTGCCAGAGAGCGTTATGGCGTCGTGCAAGCGAGGACTCGCGTCGTTCCGAAGCTTGGATAAAAATGACGCCGGGTGCTCAGCATAGAAGAAAAATTAGACATCGTCCGTGCTATCGAACGTGACACGAAGAAGTCGGCGCTGACACGCAACAGGGATCTGCTGTTGACTACAGTGTGTGGCATTTGGAATGCGAAGATATGTCGGCTACGAGGTTCGACTTTTCGCCATCGTTGCCTCTGTTGTTGCCGAAGTGTCGACTAGCGACAGTGACGAGGACGGCACGGAAAGCGATAGCACGGGCGATTCAGGCCTGACAGTGGCATAAGCTGCGCGTTGCGTCAGCTTCATGAATGCAATCGTCGCGACGACAATAGGGGCGCGATAACGTAACTCTATTCCAAATGAAAATTATTCCAAACTCCGGCACCCGTAATGAAAAAGGCGCCCCCGGGACTTCTGCAGCACTACTGCGGACGTGCACGGTGAATACGTAACGCCAACGAGGAATCTGCCATGCGAGTGTTTGCCGAGAAGAGGGGGCTGGCTGAAAAGCTGGCACGCAGCTTCAGTAAGTTTGAGGCCGCTGTCGTCGGCGTGCTAGGCCGCCGCGGCATCAAACGAAAATAACGCTTTTGTCGCGCGAAGTGAATAAATACTGCATGTCTTTTCCCCTTTCATCGCACTCTCTCTGAGTTCCGTTTTCGACAGGTAAGTGGGCGATCTCAAGCTATTCGGTTAAACAGTACTACCATTTAGTACGTACCTTTCCCGAGCTCCGGCCAACTACGGTTTAACGAGGTTTCACTGTACTAAGTAGTAGTGTTCTTATGTTATTCAGAAAGAGAATAGAAGGGAGGGGTTAGTAAAATGCACAGCAAATAAAATGTTTTCGAAAAAAATTGCAAATCGAGTCGGACATTCTCAAATACAAATTGAAAGGAGATGCATACAGAAGCAAATACGAGGGTCGTTCAAGTAAATCCGGGACTTTTTTTAAAAACAAATAAAAACACATTTCAAAGTGTGGAAAGTGGATTTATTTTTCTACAGAACCTTCAGGTACAGTTATACACTTATCCCAGCGTTTAAAAAATGCCTGAAATGCTTCGGCATAGAAAGATTTATTATTACGATGCAACCATTGTAGGACACCATTCTTCACTTCATCATCAGTGTTCAAATGTTTTCCTCCAAGTAATTCCTTCAGGGGCCCAAACAGGTGGAAATCACTTGGTGCTAAGTCAGGGCTATAGGGGGTGTGTGGCAATACCTGCCAGCCAAGTTCCTGGATTGTTTGGCATATGCTTTGAGCGGTATGTGGTCATGCATTGTCTTGCAAAAAGACCACACCCTTTGTGATCAAACCCGTAAACTCTTGTGCACATCACGCAGAACATGGCAGTAGTACTCCCTGTTGATAGTGACACCATGTGGTAAAAAATCAAAGTGAATGATTCCCTGTTTATCCCAGAATACACTTCCCGTCACTTTACCAGCAGACGCAGCTGGTCGAAATTTCTTGGAAGGTGGTGTTTCTATATGCTTCTACTGCTTTGATGCTCTTTTCGATTCAGGGGTGAAATTGTGAACCCATCTTTCGTCACATGTCACGATGCGATTCAGAAAATCCTGGTCTTCCCTTTCATAGTGTTCCTTAAGTTCTCTACAGAATTCAACTCTTCTCTGTCTGTCAAAAGCAGACAGCTGCTTTGGGACCCAGCGTGCACTCATTTTTTGGAACAAATGATCATGAATACAATTATTGTGTTCACTGTTCTTAACGACAGATTACACACCCTTAAAATTTCCCGACAGGTTATGTGACGATTGTCCACAATCAGCGGCTCCATGCACTGAATGTTCTCAAGAATGACTCTTGTGGGCTGTGATCCACCACGATTGCGATCGTCAGTAATAGAGATACGGCCATCTTTAAAATGCTTACACCATTCAAATATCTTACTGCAACCGAGTGTGACATCACCGTACTGAGCCTGAAGTTTTCTGTAAATTTCAGCAGGTTTTACGCCCTCGTTTACTAAAAACTTGATCAGAACACACTGTTCCACGTAGACGTTCACACTGTTGTCCGCCATCTTGAATAACAGCCTATCCAGAAGCGCAGAAAATTAGCACTATCTACCAGTAACAGGACGCAGGTGCCTGTTTCTACTGCATACAAAGCCTCCAGTCTAGGCGTCTATTTCAACTGGGAAAGAAAAAAGTCCCAGATTGAGTTGAACGACCCTTGTATTTTCGAATATGATCTATTTCTATCAACTGATAGCAAGCTCAATGGTATAAGGCCCGAACTTTGTCACAATTGTGATTTTCTCTCAACAGCTCGTAAGTCAACTTCAACTGTCCTGACATACTCTCAGATCAAGCACGACGCTTCACTGTTGTGTTTCACTGCTGTAAAGAGTTTATTTTGGTTTGGATGAGGGAGACCTGCATATCTGCATCAGCCAACACTTTGTTTTTTGAGCTCAAGCTCTTTCAAAACGGCGGCTACACGCTTCCTTTCTTGTTCATTCCTCAATGCGTAGGTCCTTTCTGTTCTTGTCTTCCTTCCACCACTCATTTGCCCCACGGACCATTTCAAGCATGTTCTTGGTCAGTTGCACAATCCACATCTGATTTTTCGAACTACCTAGGGGCCACGAAAACGTCCGAAAAATTGGCCAGTAGGAAAAAATAAATGCATGTCATTTACTGCCTTTAAGGGCTCAAACTGCCACAGGCACATTCAAAAACACTCTGAAGGCCTGTCGGTACATGTATTAGGCATATCGGTGCTTGTACTGCGACAGGAAATACTGGGTGCATGCGTGTATAATTAAGGAATACATACTGTGCCCCGTGGCAATAGCCCCCTTCTCACGCTTGTTATGCTTCACTGCAATACTTTTTGTATGTTTCACCAAGTAACATTTCTGTACAGAGGCAAAGCTGACTTTCGGGAACCGGAATTATGCGACGCACCATGGTTTCCAAGCTTCTAAGCCAATCGCGAGGACCACAAGGGCGGAGTCCATGCCATTGGTGACAGCAGCGAATTCTTTCAATAAAAAAATGCCGCACGCAATGGCAAGAAGCTTCATAGCGAACATTGAAGCAGCTAGGCCTAGCATTGCTGCAGTAGTCACTAAGGCTGTCGGCGTATCTGCGTGCGACAGCGCCGGTTCGAGGCGGCGAGGTAATCAATATGGCAGCAGTGGTGGCTTTGATTAATGCCTTTTTGGACCTGCGGTCACGGCAAAACGTCCAGAAAATCGGACGGCGAAGAGTTCTTGCGTCCGAAATTTAGGACGTTCTGATACGCTGAATCTATGGGGTACAAGGTGGTGCCGCAAAGCCGCCCAAATTATCGGGAATCCAGAAAGTCGGTTAAACACTGGCAACTTCTCCAGCCAACGACAGGGCATCAAAGACGATTCATTACGATTCCTGTCTGTTACTCGGGCCAGCATCTTACTTTCGACCCTTTCAATAAAATTACAGCTAATTTTCTTTGATAGAGACACAAATTCCCCGAGTTTTCCCAGAGTTTTTCCATACTCAAAATCCCTGAGAATTCCCGATTTTACCAGTTCGTAGACACCCCGAAAGCAACAAAAGAACAGTGCATGCCCCAGTTACAAACCTTGGCCAGGAGGTTGTGCAGTTCATGTGGGTGGAGCTTCTGCACCTCACCCAACTGGACTGCGGCCGCTCGTCGTGTCACAGGTGAGGAGCCCGTGTCCAGGAGGAGAAACAGACGGTCGAGCCTGCATGGAAAAGAGCAAGCGTCAAATCGCACTGCCTATGAAAGTCGCATTGCAGCTGCATGGGGTCGGCAATGGTCAGCAATTGGTCAGCTATTTGGTCAGCAATGGCTACCCCAGCCAGTTTATAAAGACTCAAGAAAAGTGTGCAGCTGAACCCCCTGTAAGACCGATGAGAACAAGAAAACGGGCATCTCCCCCCATGCACGAGGCGTGAGCAAGTCAATGTCAAGAATTTTCAAAGATTACGATGTACAAATCTGCCACGTCCCTTCAAGCAAGCTAAAACAACAACTCGTCCTAGTCAAAGACCACCTCGAAAAAGAAAAATTTCTGGGCGTCATCTACAAAATTCCTTGCCAGGACTGCCAGGTGTGCTAACAAAGGCGAGACACGGAACTTTAAAAGAAGGCTACAGCAGCACCGCAGTGATGTAGCCAAAGGACACACGGTTTCCAGCGCCCTGGCAGAGCATCACGATAAGACTGGACACAGTATTAACTGGCATTCGGCTTCCATCATCATAAGAGAGAAAAAAAATTATTGTTCCAATTACTCCTTGAATCATTCTGCATACAATCTACTACTAACACGATAAACCGGACATGAGGAATCCTCCCAGAGTTGCACGCAAGCGCATTACATCTTCCGACGCATATATAATAAAGACCATCATGCATTCAGGCACCCATATTGGGCGCCGAAACATCAATCTGTGGTTTTGAATTTTTTCAGTTGGCAAGTGTACGTTTATTCGCCCATTGTTGAAAATGGCAAGTTTACAAAGTCACAAAGCTGTTTGAAGCCAGAAGGACGAAATTTAGGCAAATCCATGTACTTCTCATAATTCCCATGCTGGTACAAACCGCTCCCATTGCAGCTCTCGTAGACACTGGTGCCAAAGTTACTTCTAGTAATTATTGTATTATTGTATGAAACTCTATGGACACACGGACTGGTGCAAGCACAGAAATTGCAGCTATAGTAAAAAAGCAACCGAATTTGCCAGCAAAGTTCCGTATGTATCATCTAAAATAAAGCAGCATGCAAAAGCGAGGACTGATAGAAAGAGACACACACACCACACTAACCGTCCTTATTGTTGCCCGCTGTTTTATTTCAGCATGCAGTATGCAGCAGAGGCACTTAACATGCCCAAACAGCACTAACACTTCTAAAGGCACTGGGCGTTTCCAAAGGCAGAAGGCAAGACATCTTGCACAGCTAGTAGCAACGACAATGTGGCTCGCTAAAATGTTGACTTGTGACAAAAAAAAAAACACTAAAGAAATGGCATGATGCAGGAGGCACATAGCTTCATAAAGCTTGTTACTGGGCTACTTGGTTCATAATGCCTAGGGAAAAAAATACAGTGTAAGAACAGACACCGACCAGAGGGTAGATAGCTCAAACACAAAACCCACAGGTAGTTATAACGAAAGCCAAGTTTGCTCAAAAAAGTTTTAGTGCTTCTGTTTAGCATATGTTTTAGCCTCCATTGGCATCGGAATTTGCAGCTAAAACACTTGCACAACCTTCGCTGCAATAAACACAGATGCAACATTTCCTATCCAGAACAGCCGGTCCACACAAAGACAGTTTCAAAACATACAAAAAAGCACATGTCAAACCAGCAGCCGTGCATTTAGATTACAAGCCTTTTGTTTCTGGCCAGCTTTCATGAGCATTTATCTTTTATGTATTTTTTTTCTCAAAGTGAAGCTAAGAAGAAAGTAGAGACTGCACACAAAAAAACAGCTGCCACTCAACACTTGGTTTAAACCATCTCATTTGAGAACGAACCGGAAAGAATTGCAAGGATATGGAACAAGGCTAGCTTTGTTTGTACATTGTTTGTACTAAAGGGAAAAACAAATATTTCGAGTGAACATCAATCACAGCGCGTACATAGACAGAGGGACTGAAAATATTACGAAGACAAGTGCTGACTTCCAATAGATTTTTATTTTGAGTAACAAAGCATATATACAAAGACACCAAGACAAAAGCGCCCCCTCCAAAGCACGAAGCCAGCACGAGTACGCATTCAAAATTCAAAGGAACCATGACCACCTCCTTAAGATGAATGAGCGCGCATATGCGACCTCAGAAAAGCAAGTTCTTAATCTGTTAATGCAATTGACTGTTTACTAACCGAGTCACCTTCAGTGATCACTGCTACTTCAATGATAAGCCTAGTGTTTTCATCAGGATGCCTAGCTAAGTAGTAAGCCATCATTTGCATTAACAGACAAAGAACTTGTTTTCTGAGGTCGCACATGCGCACTCGTTTATCTTGGTGTCTTGGTATATATGCGTGTTACTCAAAATAAAAATCAGTTGGAAGTCAGTGCTTGTCTTTGTCATTCTTTGAGTTCCTCTGTTTATGTATGTGCTGTAAGTGATGCTTACAATGGAATACCAACTAGCCCGTACCCAAACCCTGTTTCAAGTGAAGGCAACTTCAAAAACAGCTTTTGGCATCTTTGCCAGATAAGTAAGAAGTATATATGCGATTACTTTTTTTTTATTGTTTATCAATGTCAAAATAATAAGATACTTGCTCAGGCACAAAAAAACACGTTTCTTCTCAACTGAACTCAAAAGTCTCAATATACTCGATTCTGAGAAAAGAGACAACGAAAAAAAAAATAACTAGATTCTATGCTCATTTTATGGAGTACTGCAACAATATATTTACCCCCAAAGGCAATGCAAACCTAAAAGCTGAGTAATAAAAACAGCACTGCACAAAAAGACCGGAAACAAAAACAAATTATAAGCATGTTTCCACTTTTATTGTCTTTTATATATTTTTCCAACTTTTCAGCGCTAGCTTTTACTTCAAATGTCAGCAATGCTAACATTAGTCTATGAGAAATGCCCTTATGTGACATTTCTTTATTTCAGTAACATTCATAAAATTAGGCAGAAAACATCTCAAGATGACCGTCGATGATAATGCTTTTAAGCATTGAATCAACACAGCGACACAACGTATTGCCACCTTTGAAACGAGTTTTGTACGAGGCGAGTAAAACAGCAGGATTCATCTTTCGCACTTCACCCACTTCTTTGGCTAAGCAGCTATGGTGTTGCACTGCTAAGCACAAGGTCACAGGATAAAATCCCGGCCACATTTCGATGGGAGGGAATTGCAAAAACACCCATGTCCTGTGCATTGGCGGCATGTTAAAGGTCCCCTGGTAGTCAAAACTATTTAATGTCCTCACTATGGCGTGCCTCATAATCAAATTGTGGTTCTGGCATGTGAAACCCCCAAATTCAATTCAATTCTTTCGTGCTTCTCTAAGAAGCACGAAGAAGCACATGGACTCAAATATATTTATTTATTTATTCCAAATACCCTCAAATGCAAATGCATTGTAGAGAGGAGTGGTTACTAAGGAAAGGTAAGTTATACTAAGTTATACAGAAGAAATGGTAATGCAGAAACCATTAAGGCAGAATTCAAGAAATAATGATAAAACAAAAATCATGTGACAACAAAAAATTACTTGCTATGTGGCATAGTTAGCTACAATTCAAAAATGCAAATAAAGATTGAACAAAGTATGATCCATGATGGAAACAAGATTAGCAGAAAGGTGGTTCCAGTCACGTGAGGTGTTCGGTATGAAAGAGTGCAGAAATGTGTTTGTGCAAGAGGGTGTACACCCAACTTTACTAATGTGGTCAACCCGCAATGGAAGGTACGTACGTGCAGGGATGAGCTCAGCATGTAGATGATGATGGTAGACTGTGAAATAAGCATAAGCGAAAGACTTTTCTTCGTAGCAATAAACTGGCTTTCATTGCTGTTATGCCGGATCTACGAAAATATCTGGCTAGTATGAAGCGACTGGCATTGTTCCGAACCAGTTCAAGTGCATTATTAGGGTTACCACAGCCAGAATCCCAAACAGCAATGGCATATTCTAATTTGGGGTGCACAAGGATTTTACAAAGAAGCAATTTTAGATCTGTTGGAGACTTACTGAAATTTCAATGTAAGTACCCTACCATTCGATTTGTGCCATTAAAGGGCCCCTGAAACGGTTCGGACAAATTTTGTAGACGCAAAGGGTTCAGCTTAAGTAGAACATTCGCACCACAATTTAAGTGAAGCGTTACGTATTAATGGAGCTACAAGCGATTAGAAGTTACCCTCCTCCCTAGCCATGCTTTTCCTCCTCAACTCGTTCACCGAGCAAGCGGGGCTAAGCTCCACCTTCACTGGTTCAGCGTCACGATGCGACATCACATCGTCCACTTCCGGTTGTTTTGGAGCCCGCCCGCGCGAGACCTCTCCGCTAGCCGCTTGGCCGTCGACCTCAAGCGAGAGCTATCGAAGCAGCGTGCGTTGCGAGCATTCTGTCGTAGCGCCGAACGTGTCTTGTATTCCGGTAACTACAGGCAAGCTGGTCATTTCGGCAAATGACTGGAGGCATAAACTCAAGCTGATGAAGGAACTTTAGCGTAGAGGTACGTGAGCGGCCTGATCGGTCTGCACGGTTCATACACTTGTTGGCGCAGCGCTTAACCAGCCAGACAAAGCGCTAATATTGCTCTAACCAAGTGTAAAACATTTTAAACATTTATAAAAACAACGTGTTGATGATTACACTCCTGCGAAAAATACACACCAGCAGCAAAGAAGAATACACTTCGTTGCTGCTACTGTGTATGGTTGAGCTCTGTGCCACCAGGTGGCTGCACTGTGCAGACCATTCACATTTGCCCTTCTGCTCATCTCATGGCTCATCTCATTACAGCACAGTCAAGCGGCCAGACTCTGTCCCCTTGCGCTTGCGTTTGCCCTAATACCGGACTCGCGTTAGTAATCGTCCGGTGTAAAGTGACAGCCACAAACGCTCAAATACTGGCGCCGATTGGATAGCGGCAGTCCGATGCGCAGCAGCCAGTTCGCTCGTACGCTGCCTTGCAGAGGGACACGATGGAGCAGCTTGACACATTGCCAGTGGCTACGTTTGCAGTCCACAAGGCAACAAAGTCGAATCATAGTGCTCGCGAAAAGACTGAGACCGACTCTGACCGTGGAGCTCTCGTCAAAATGGAGTACGTTGTAACACAAGCAGACGACACTTGCTGTGTGCCGGAAGTGCTTAAGTGTGCATAAAATTATTCTTGTCCATTCTCTTTATGTTACTTTCTTTTCATAAAAACAAATTAACTAACATTCCAACTATTATGAAGATCATTTGTTTACCATAAAGTTGGAAAAATTATTGATCACGCGCCCTTATCAGCCAATCGGATAGCTCGCCCCACTGACGTCGCATGGGTGATTTCGGTCATATGGGTAGGGGCGGCTTAAAATTCCGCCGAGCAGAGTGCTGCGATCGGCAGCGATGTGCATTTTTAAAACCTTATAATAAATTACACACTTTACGCAGAGCACTTAGATGTGTCAATTAATGATCAGAAGGACCTACTCCAACGACTCAGTACGTTTATCGAAAATCGTCAAAAGCGTTTCAGGGTCCCTTTAATTACTACAGTGTTCCATGTTAGATCTGAAATTATATTGATTCCGAGATACCAATAGCATGAAACTTGTTGAAATGTAGTACTTTTAAGGTTATAAACTGGGCAGCGTTTGTTTGTGTGAAAAACATGCAAGAATTTGCATTTATTAATGTTTACTTCCATAAGCCACTTTTCACACCAACCCATTATACACTCTAAGTCTGACTGTATGTTCATCGTGCTCACTGCGAATTTCTTGTCATACACAACACAATAATCGGCGTAAAGGTGAATATTAGAAGATATATGACTTCGTAAATCATTATAGTAAATTTTAAAAAAGCATTGGGCCTCAAACCCTGAGACCCCCCGTGGTTGCTCAGTGCCTATGGTGTTGGGCTGCTGAGCACGAGGTTGTGGGATCGTATCCCAGCCACGGCGGCCGCATTTCGATGGGGGCAAAATGCAAAAACACCCGTGTGATTAGATTTATGTGCACGTTAAAGAACCCTAAGTGGTCTAAATTTCTGCAGTCCTCCACTACGGCGTGCCTCATTATCTGGAAGTGGTTTTGGCACATAAAACCCCTTAAAAAAAAACTGAACCCTGAGGCACGGCAGATGGAACATATGCTGGTGAAGAATTGTGACCATTAGCCGTGACATACTGAAATCGATTGGTAATAAAATATTCTAGCCATGTTAATAGTTTATGATCAAGGTTCAATGCTGAAAGTTTGACCATGAGAAGTGCATGGCATATTTTATCGAACGCTTAGACGAGGTCTAAATATATGCAGTCAACTAGGGAACTTCTGTCCAGTACAACATGCAAGTGATGTGTGAAAAGTAGTAGTTGCATGTCGCACGACTAGGATCGGCAGAAGCCATGTTGAGCACCCGCAAAGAAGTTATTTGAGTCTAAGAAGTTAAGAATGTTAGAATACCGTATGTGCTCCCTAAGTTTACAAGGAATGCTTGTTAATGAAACTGGGTGGTGGTTTTGAGAACAGCATGTGTGACCAGATCTATGAATAGGAACCACCTTCCCTGTATTTCAGTCCAGTTTGTTTTAGAAATTTTTAGTTATCTGCCCTACAAGAGGAAGACAATTTCACAGAGTTGATTGCCTTTATAATACCAGCATATTCTATCATAATAGCGGACATTGGAGAAAAGTTCTGCGAGAAAAAGTGCCAAGCTCGTCTGGATAATGAGAGCAAAAATTACTAGCAATAAGAAAGAAATCAGCAGACAGTATGGGTTCGCCTGAATCATTATTCAAAGATATCTCGAGGCTTTCATCTCCCTTTACAATGCTCCAGAATTTCTTGGGGTTATTACACAGTAAGTTAGGTGAAGTCATAGAAAGATGTCTTAGTTGCACAAGCAGAATTTAGGTAATCTGCCTCAGCCTTAAAGTACAATTCCCAACATTCAACAGTGTTCTGGAGCTTTGCCAAATGAAACAGCCATTGTTTTCTACTACAGAGAAGTTTAAGTGTATTGATAAACCATGGTGCATTATTGTGCAATACTACTTACCTGGCAGGCACATACTTGTCTATGAGTTGGTTAAATATACTCCAATTTTCTTGAACATCTCAAAGGTCGAAATTCTCAAGATCAAAGTTGTGAAGTGTCCTGGAATTCACTTAATTTTTCACTGATAAGGTCAAAATTAGTTCCTTTATAGTCAAATTGTTTTATGTTTGTGGTGGACATGAGGGGAGGATATGCTGATGTTAAAGTGTAAGAGCGAATGATCACTCAAACCAGGGACATGAATTCTGGGTGCATAGAAAAAATTAAGCCCAATGTATTCGAGGATTCAGGCATAATTCTTGTCGGTTGTCTCACAAGCTGCATGAAATGGAAGCAATTGGACATATCTGAGAATTGATTGCACTGGATGGAAGATGGGCTTACTATAGAAAAAGCGCCGGACTATTTTCATCATCATCATCAGCCTATATTATGTCTACTGCAGGACGAAGGCCTCTCTCTGCGATCTCCAATTAACCCTGTCCTGCGCTTCCCTTCTGTTGGCATCCATTCTGTAACCCTCATGGTGCACCAGTTATATAACCTACGCATTACATGACCTGCCCAGGTCTATTACTTTCTCTCAATATCCATTAGAATATTGGCTATCCCCATTTGCTCTCTGACCCACACCGCTCTCTTCCCGTATCTTAACTTTACGCCTAAAGTTCTTTGTGCCATCACTCTTTGCGCAGTCCTCAACTTGTTTTCGAGCCTCTTTGTTAGTCTCCAAGTTTCTGCCCCATATGTTAGCATCGGTAGAATGCACTGACTGTACACCTTTCTTTTTAGTGATAATGGTAAGCTTCCAGTCAAGATCTGATAATGTTTGCTGTATGTACTCCAACCTATTTTTATTCTTCTGTAAATTTCTGTACATAACAGTCGACTTAATCAAAGATGGAGGAAACATAATGCTGGAAAAACTGGCGGCTCTCTATACGAAGTGTCTATCGACTGCAAGGGTCCCAGAAAACTGGAAGAATGCACATTATACTAATCCACAAAAAGGGAGACGTTAAAGAACTGAAAAATTATAGGCCGATTAGCTAACTCCCAGTATTATATAAAATATTTACCAAAATAACCTCCAATATAATAAAGGCAACACCGGACTTTTAGTCAACCAAGGGAACAGGCTGGCTTCAGGAAGGGATACTCTACAATGGATCACATCCATGTCGTTAATCAGGTTATTCAGAAATCCGCGAAGTACAATAAGCCTCTCTATATGGCTTTCATAGATTATGAAAAAGCATTTGATTCAGTAGAGATACCTGCAGTCATATAGGGATTATGTAATCAAGGAGTACAGACCGCTTACGTAAATACCCTGGAAAATATCTACAGCGGTTCCACAGCCACCTTAATTCTACACAAGTAGGAAGATAACTATAAAGAAAGGGGTCAGACAAGGAGACACAATCTCTACAATGCTATTCGCTGCATGCTTGGAAGAAGTATTCAAGCTGGGAAGGTTTAGAAGTAAGGATCGACGGCAAATACCTCAGCAACCTTCAGTTTGCCGATGACATTGTTGTATTCAGCAACACTGCAGATGAGTTACAACAAATGATTGAGGACCTTACCGGGGAGAGTGTAAGAGTGGGGTTGAAGATTAAAGGTTGAACAGTTCGCATGCGCGCGCGCGCGTGCACACACACACGCACGTACGCACGCACGCGCGCACCGCACGCACGCACGCACGCACGCGCACGCGCACGCACGCACGCGCACGCACGCACACGCACGCACACGCACACGCACGCACACGCACGCACACGCACGCACACGCACGCACACGCACGCACACGCACGCACACGCACGCACACGCACGCACACGCACACGCACGCACGCACGCGCACGCACGCGCACGCACGCACGCACACGCACGCACACGCACGCACGCGCACGCACACGCACGCACACGCACACGCACGCACACGCACACGCACGCACACGCACGCGCACGCACGCGCACGCACACGCACGCACACGCACGCGCACACGCACGCACGCACACGCACGCGCACACGCACGCACGCACACGCACGCGCACGCGCACGCACGCGCACGCGCACGCGCACGCACGCGCACGCGCACGCACGCACGCGCACGCGCACACGCACGCACGCACGCGCACACGCACGCACGCACGCACGCGCGCGCACGCACGCACGCACGCGCACGCACACACGCACGCGCACGCACACACGCACGCACGCGCACGCACACACGCACGCACGCACGCGCACACGCACGCACACACGCACGCACGCGCACGCACGCACGCACGCACGCACGCACTATCAAATTAAATGCAAACAACGGAGAATGTGGCTGAAGTATAATTGAAGGTATAGTGTGTGCCATCCATCATCATCATCATCATCATCAGCCTGGTTACGCCCACTGCAGGGCAAAGGCCTCTCCCATACTTCTCCAAGTACCCCGGTCATGTACTAATTGTGGCCATGTCGTCCCTGCAAACGTCTTAATGTCATCCGCCCACCTAACTTTCTGCCGCCCCCTGCTACGCTTCCCTTCCCTTGGAATCCAGTCCGTAACCCTTAATGACCATCGGTTATCTTCCCTCCTCATTACATGTCCGGCCCATGCCCATTTCTTTTTCTTGATTTCAACTAAGATGTCATTTACGCGCGTTTGTTGCCTCACCCAATCTGCTCTTTTCTTATCCCTTAACGTTACACCCATCATTCTTCTTTCCATAGCTCATTGCGTCGTCCTCAATTTCAGCAGAACCCTTTTCGTAAGCCGCCAGGTTTCTGCCTCATATGTGAGTACTGGTAACACACAGCTGTTATACACTTTCCTTTTGAGGGTTAGTGGCAACCTGCTGTGGATGATTTGAGAATGCCCGCCAAACGCACCCCAGCCCATTCTTATTCTTCTGGTTATTTCAGTCTCATGATCCGGATCCACGGTCACTACCTGCCCTAAGTAGATGTATTCCCTTACCCCTTCCAGTGCCTCGCTACCTATTGTAAATTGCTGTTCTCTTCCGAGACTGTTAAACATTACTTTAGTTTTCTGCAGATTAATTTTTAGACCCACTCTTCTGCTTTGCCTCTCCAGGTCAGTGAGCATGCATTGCAATTCGTCCCCTGAGTTACTAAGCAAGGCAATATATCAGCGGATCGCAAGTTACTAAGGTATTCTCCATTAACTCTTATCCCTAATTCTTCCCAATCCAGGCCTCTGAATACCTCCTGTAAACACGCTGTGAATAGCATTGGAGATATCGTATCTCCCTGCCTGACGCCTTTCTTTATTGGGATTTTGTTGCTTGCTTTATGGAGGACTACGGTGGCTGTGGAGCCGCTATAGATATCTTCCAGTATTTTTACATATGGCTCATCTACACCCTGATTCCGTAATGCCTCCATGACTGCTGAGGTTTCGACAGAATCAAATGCTTTCTCGTAATCAATGAAAGCTATATATAAGGGTTGGTTATATTCCGCACATTTATCTATCACCTGATTGATAGTGTGAATATGGTCTATTGTTGAGTAGCCTTTACGGAATCCTGCCTGGTCCTTTGCTGGACAGAAGTCTAAGGTGTTCCTGATTCTATCTGCGATTACCTTAGCAAATAGTTTGTAGGTAACTGACAGTAAGCTGATCGGTCTATAATTTTTCAAGTCTTTGGCGTCCCCTTTCTTATGGATTAGGATTATGTTAGCGTTCTTCCAAGATTTCGGTACGCTCGAAGTCATGAGGCAATGCGTATACAGAGTGGCCAGTTTTTCTAGAACAATCTGCCCACCATGCTTCAACAAATCTGCTGTTACCTGATCCTCCCCAGCTACGTAACTCCCAAGGCTTTCTTTACTTCTTCCTGCGTTACTTGTGGGATTTCGAATCCCTCTAGACTATTATCTCTTCCATTATCGTCGTGGCGGATACTGGTACTGTATAAATCTCTATAGAACCCCTCAGCCACTTGAACTATCTCATCCATATTAGTAATGATATTGCCGTCTTTGTCTCTTAACGCATACATCTGATTCTTGCCAATTCCTAGTTTCTTCTTCACTGCTTTTAGGCTTCCTCCGTTCCTGAGAGCATGCTCAATTCTATTCATATTATACTTCCTTATGTCAGCTGTCTTACACTTGTTGATTAACTTGGAAAGTTCTGCCAGTTCTATTCTAGCTGTAGGGTTAGTGGCTTTCATACATTGGCATTTCTTGATCAGATCTTTCGTCTCCTGCGATAGCTTACAGGTATCCTGTCTAACGGAGTTACCACAGACTTCTATTGCACACTCCTTAATGGTGCCCACAAGATTGTCACTCATTGCTTCAACACTAAGGTCCTCTTCCTGAGTTAAAGCCAAATGCCTGTTCTATAGCTTGATCTGGAATTCCTCTATTTTCCCTCTTACCGCTAACTCATTGATCGGCTTCTTATGTACCAGTTTCTTCCATTCCCTCCTCAGATCTAGGCTAATTCGAGTTCTTATCCTATGGTCACTGCAGCGCACCTTGCCGAGCACGTCCACATCTTGTATGATGCCAGGGTTAGCGCAGAGTATAAAGTCTATTTCATTTCTAGTCTCGCCGTTCGGGCTCCTCCACGTCCACTTACGGCTATCCCACTTGCGGAAGAAGGTATTCATTATTCGCATATTATTCTGTTCCGCAAACTCTGCTAATAACTCTCCCCTGCTATTCCTAGTGCCTATGCCATATTCCCCCACTGCCTTGTCTCCAGCCTGCTTCTTGCCTACCTTGGCATTGAAGTCGCCCATCAGTATAGTGTATTTTGTTTTCACTCTACCCATGCCATCCATTCATCACCATTGACAGGCATGTGCATCCAGTTTGACAGCACTGTGCGATGATGATCTCTCTATACTACAATGTTTTTATTTCTGTTCTGGTTCTCTTTTATTTGAAAGCAAGAAAAGAAAATTCAAAGAAACAGAAGCTAAAATATTGCAGTATAAGGCAGGTATTATCACACAGCAAGCCGAAACCGAATCTGCTATCGGCGTCAAAATGTGAACAGCAGTGAGCTTAGTAAAATTTGCACAGTCATCATTACTGCTGCTATACCATCAGTTAGGCTTCGGCCACATGCTCTGCTGTTTGCGTTTCGTTTGAAGCTGATAGTATGAACATACGCATGTACACAAACATACAGCTAGCTCCTGGAAAGTGCATGAAGTACCCTAAGAATGCTAATGCCTTAAAATCTAGTCATGACTCAGGCATAGACGCTCCCTCACTATTGTGAGGCCTCTACATCTTCCACTAATAAGAAGCGCGTGGAAAACAATGCGATATCAATCAAATTTTCTTACGTAGCTTCATGTTGCAGATAGACTACATCTGCGAGAAAAACTGGGCGACCGCCAGAATCTGCACATGATTGCGCACTGGCTAGCAGATGACGGGCTTGACAATGACAGCAAACTTGAAGACGTCATGTTGTATAACCCATGTCTCAAATATGTATACATAGCAAAAAGGTGTCAATATAAATTTGCAGTTGAAATAAAGTCCCACTATAAGAGCGTATGCGTGCATTCAGTCTCAGTGCCCGCAGCGAAATTAAGTTGAATCTGTCGCGAACCGAGTCTCTGCCCCAATCTGGTTCACGCACAGCACTCTTGCACAATTTTCCCACACACGGCGTCTCAGTGGGAAAGTGCCATTTGGCCCATCCGGCCACTGTCTGGCACACTCCACCTCTGGCTACAAAGCAAGCCAGTGGCATAATCATGGAGCTTTAACCCCACACTGCATTAACCCTTTAAGGCATTGTGTACACAATTCCATATGCCAAGAAAGTGCATTGACAAGAGAAGCATTAAGGAAAGTAATGACATTTAAAATGTCTCGCATACATCTTGACACTCTTCTGAATGGAATTGTGGTGCAAGTTTTAATATTAATAACACATGCCAAAATGTTTTACTAAGACAAGTAGGAACATAGGCGGTTGGATGTCCTTGCTCGGTACGAGCGGGTTGATTTCTGCCATTAGTTTTCATAACGAGTTGCACCAATCAATTTTCAAGTGGCTCCACAGGTGCTTTTCAAGCCTGCTAGACAAGAAAGACTTGATTTCTCATATCTGACGTTCCTGTAGTAAGTTTTTGCATGAAGTCCATATCCTGTAAACTTAACAAAACTCACTATAAAAACTTTAAATGCAATCTATTCTGCAGCTGTAACCTTTTAACAATTCCTAAGGTGCAAGAAATGTGGGGAAAGTAAGTTTTCAATCAACAGAATTCATTGGCACCTGGAATAGTTAGAGAAACACAAGATAACAAAATGTTTGAGCTATGTTAGTAAATTATACTTCTGCAATAGGAAAAGAATGCCACTCAAACTACGAGTAGAGGCATGGTAACAAAAATAAGAGCACCAAAATGAAAGACAGTTGGCGACACTGCTTTAAAGTTCCCGCACTAACTTGCCCAAACGTCATGGGTTTTGATGTCTGCTCAGGCCTGGTTAATTGTTCATAGGTAAAAATGAACTACATTGTATTTTAAAATAGCCAATGACTAAACTTGGAAAGTTTCAGAACCTTTTACTGAGCCACGGCCGCTTCAAATGCAAAAAATACTTTCCTGTCTGTTGATGTTGCACCGGCTGCGAGGTTTTCGCGAGAAAGTCAAATAAACTGCAACTTCGGCCTTTATTTCTTTCTTCTAGTAACCAACATCACGCTGCAAAATTAAAGAAAATGGAGTTTTGAAAGAATACTTTCACACTCTAAATGCATTTAGTGACCGTTTAGCTCCTACAGACAACACACCAGAAACAAATTTTTTTTTTCTTGTTGAGCTTCGGTACCGAGTAGGAAGCTTCTGGTTAAATCTCTTTGGACAACAATGAATGAGAGACAGAAAGAGTCATTTTTCGGATTAGCACAGCAACACAGGACAATGAGGAAGAAGATTTTGGCACATCACTCCCTATCTTTTGAGAGTGTAGTCATAGGTGACAGATCAATGCAAGAGTCCCAGCTCCAATGGTGCCACGTACACGATGTAAAGCGAATGAAATATGTGAACCACAGGTGCACATCATGATAGCTTTCTGTACAAGTTCTAAATGAAGCCATAGGTTGTTTTCAAGTGTTCTGTCTGGTGTTGCCCCACTGCGTTCCGTTGTACTCAGTCTCTGCTTTTAGTTCAGTAACATGGCGTGCAAGGCGTTTATTGGTGAAAAAAGATCACGCAGAATGTTTTCTCTTTCTCATTGAATACACTTATTCAACATGTATTCTGCACATTTAGATGAAAAATAAACACTTTCTTTGGGTATTTATATGTCTTGTCCTTAAAGGGTGTAAGATTTGGCAGTCGTAGTCGTAGGGATGAACTTGACTCTTCGTCGGGACTTAGGCGAGCAGGGTTTATGTACAGTATTTACAGTTTAAACAAGTCATACATCGACAGTCTAGCGTGACTCCCAAATAGAGCCCGCAAGAAAAACATACAGCAAACGAGCACACAGCTCACGAGTAGATTGACGAGCACAGAGCACGCTGACGAGCACACTCTAGCAGCCAACAATCGCTGCTTATAAGCACTCCGTTCAACTTCATCGTTCCAAGTCATCATTTGACGTCATCATTCGACGTCATCGTTCGACGTCACCGTAGACCAGCCGCCTCTCCGTGGGATGGTTTACATACACACACACGCACACACAAGTTTCAGTGCCCCCTCCGAAGGCAGATGACCTTTGCAGTGTGGCCGTCGTGTTATCCACTGTCCTGCGTCCCCGTAGTCAGGTGGTCACGCCTGAACCCATCCGGCGCCTCTACATTCCAGCACTGTCTAACCAAAATTTTATCCATCCCTTTCCCTTTGGCTGCACCAGCATACACACTGTTTGGAGCTATCAAAAGCAACAGCACCAACTAAAAGCTTAGGAACATAGGTAATGAATTTCTCACAGAAAAGCACAGTATGACAGCATTTTGTTCACTGCTGAATGTCGACTACCCAAAAAGGAGACTGTTGTGCTTGATTGTATATTCCACAGCACCGAAGTCATTGATGGTTATGACGACTAGCTTAATGCAATGAGCGTAAACCATCAGGGGATCTGAGGGGACCTATTTTTTGGTATTTACAGTCTTGTGAGCTTAGCAGACCATGAAGCAATAAAAAGAATGGGGAAATCGCCTGTACACTTGTTAAAATTGAAATGCAGAACAGGAACACCGTTCGTGAAGCTGCTACCTATCGACTGTGCTGTTGCTAATAGCAGCTGTGAATTGCAATTTCACTCAACATGCCTGCACGCAGAGATCACCCAAGTGTGCCTTGTCTGTGCGCATCTCACTATCATCAGTGCACTTTGCAACCTATCTTTGATGCGTGGTGTCACACCTGGCCAAGCGCTTAAAAAGCCCAGCCACATTCCAGTGGCACTGACCATAAACGAGTGAGCAGTCCTTCCGAACGGGCTTCAGACCTGCGTATTTTCCTACTTCAGGAAGTTGATTTTTCTTTGTGTTCCTAAGCCCTACTGGGCTCCTCAGATCACTCATTCATGGCTCCTACGGTTTCTGTTGAAAATAAATTGCTCGAGCTTTCGAAGAAGCTTGATATGGTTACATGTGCAAAGACCATCTGCAGCCCTTTTGAAGCAAAAAAGAAACTACAGCAAGAACTGGCTAATATTAGTAAAGTAACTGCATGAAGTTCATGAGTAGTAAGCTACAGGCAGTGAAAGCAGAAAATACAGGCCTGGCCGCTAATAAAAAAAAACTTTGCCGAGTGCAATGATCGACTCTCACTTAAACGGTCCCTCACCAGGTCTGGCCACTTTGAGCTGACAAGCGCAGAGCATACATTGAGCGATAAAGATTGTGTCGGCAAAGTATTACATCACTACGCGCCACGGAAACATCTGAAATTTCAAACCAAACACCTCTTTTCCTTCCCCTCGCGGCCGCCGCGCTCCAACCCGGACGGTGACGTAGTCGTGCCCCTGCGCCTAACGTAGTCGTGTCTGCAATGTGACGCCGCTTGCGGTGACACGCGACTTCAAGAATTATTCAAGACAACATCTGTTATTTGTGCGATCTGTTGCTTGAATTGATGAATTGAAGTTTAGAGAAATAATAAAATACACAAACGCAATGTCCGCATGTTTTTTGTTTTACTTCACGCCGAAGCAAGAGAGATGTACTTCCGCTTCATCTGCTTGTTCCCACAGTCGTGCGGTCACATGCGTAGGTACAGAAACTATGCCATTTTCTACTGTGCTCCAGCGCGCGATCATGCTCTGCGATCCGCACGTTCTGTCTCAGTATTCGTGTAGCACTGAATGATACTGCTAGTCACATTTCCTTGTGCACGCCGTCAGCGGAAATGCGTAGCGCCGGAAAAAAAAAAGCGAGCAGAACAAAAACGAAGGCAGGGCCTGTGAGGCATGCGTCACGCAATCCTCGAGGTCTGGAATGGCAGAATGCAGGGAAGGAATTTCGCTTGTGAAGGCTAGACGAGGTGAGTAGAGAGAGCGTCTTGCTTGGCAGTGGAGCCCGCCTGCTGAAATCATGGGTTTGCGGCGCTGAAATATTTCTATCTCGGCTATTAATGAGCCAATTTGAAAAAATGTTTTGCAGCAGAACGCTCCCTAGAGGACACGTAACAACTTCCAGCGTATAACCAAAATTTGCAATGGGGCCTGGTGAGGGGGCCCTTTTAAAGTACTTGAGCAATACTCAGGCTTAAATAATGATGAGATCAGGGGTGTCCCTGTGTCTCAGGGTGAGGATTGCTCAAATATTGTCCAGTTTTTTACTTTGGGACCCATTACTGTATACAACTGTTTTTGTACTAACTTACTTATCAAGTAAATTGAATTGAACAGTGAGAAAGGAAAGCAAACTAGAAGAAAAGTCAACTTGCTGCCAATGAGATCCAAACCCTTCCTATGATAGACATAATGCTTCACCAATTCAGCTACAGCAGCAGCTGTTCACCTGTCCACCATATGGCTCCGCTAGGGTACAACAGAAATTATGCAGATCCTATGCACTACAGGAATCAATGCTGTGTAAAGCATTTAGTGGCTAGCTGGCTACCCAGCATAGTTTGGGGTTCTGCAAAGAGTTGCACCGACATGTTTGTGTATGGCAGGCAGTTGTGCATGTGCGATGACAGAAGCAAGATGATGATGGCAGTGATAGCATGACAAACTGATTTCCAGTGCTCTAGTGAAAAAATTTACACTGTTCATTATGACCTGGGCCAATCCCAAAGGTGGTACAATGTCACACTGTGTCTACGTAAGTGTTAGCTGCTATGAGGGAAATTAACACAGAAGCTACGAAAGCTGCTGCAGTAAAAGACCCTGGATCAATTTTGCCTACCCGTTCTATACATCCAACTAAAGCTTGGCACTTGAGCATTTTTACATTGTGCTCTCATTGGAATGGTGCTGCCAACAATGGGAATCAAACCCGCAATTTCATGTGTAACAGCAACCAGTCACACGAACCGAGTGACAGAAGTAGCAGCAGTAGCAGCAGCAGCAGCAGCTGTGAGCAATTCAAAGCCCTTTCTGGCTGGAATATTAGCCTTGACGTAAAATGTTCACCGTCATGCAGGGGAGAAAATAACACAGAAAAGTGTTAAACCAAAAAAATTATTTATGCATAAACTCACGCACTAAAACAAGGTTTATGAAAAGAAATCTGTTTTCACCAGACTAGTGCACAGCTGCAACAGAAGCCCAATACAGTGAAGTTTCCACTCCACTAGTCAAGAAAGGCAACAAACTTGCATGCCAAAAGATAAGAAATAGGAAAAAAAAATTTACAATTTATTCATAGCTACTATGTTTATGCTTTTAACTTACCACTAAGCAGCTGCGTAACCTCTCTGGCCAGCACATTCAGAGTAAAGACGATGACAAAAAGAAAAGCTGTTCCTCTCAAGCACATGTTGGGCAACATGCTTTAAATTTGTGGCATCAAGAGAACAACTTTGGCAGGTAAAGTTAGCAAGCCATTTCTTTTTTAATTAACATGCTCCCAGCGCATTAGAAATGGAGACACACAGGGCTGATAATGTGACGGGAGAACAGACTACGCAGAACCAGCTGGCCCAACCTAGAGGAACCTCTTTTTCTAACCCTTTGAGGGACAGAACAACCGGACAAATCACATTTGTGTCTGAACTATGAATGCGTTTGTAATCACATATTCCTTATGGAAAATCTCCCCAGATCTGAAAGCTCAGAAACACTTGCTTCATATTAGAGAAAGAAGTGGGACCTGCACAAGTGATCAGCAGAAGAAACGTGTACTGAACACCTGAGGCACTAAAATAAATAAATCTGATAAAGGGTGCCTTCAACCACTGTCAGCTTACATGCAACACATAAGTGCTAAGCCCAATCAAGTGCCTTTCCCGTTTAAGGGACACTAAAGAGAAAAGAACTTTAGAATGATTAAGTATCCTTTCAAAACTATTTTCATTCAACTTTGTGGTAACAGATCAATTAAAGACAAAGGTCAAAACTCCATATTTTTGAATTTCACACCAAAACTCAAGCACTGGCACACATCAGTGGCACACATCATTTATGCTGTTGTGGCTCAGTAAAAGCTTTTGCAACTTGTCAAGTTCAGTCTTTGGCTTGTTTACAATACAATATAGCCTTTACTGACCAAAAATTAACATCTAGGCCCGAGCTGTAGATATCAAAATCCACGACCCACTGGGAGTCAGTGCAGGAACTTCAAGGCAGCATGCTCACTAGTCTTGTTTTTGCATTTTTTTTTTTGGCTTATCAAGCTTCTCCTCGGAGTAGGATTCTTTTTAGTATTGTAGAAGGATAATTTACAAATACAGCTCTAGTTACACTTTTGTGTACTGTCCCTTTAAACGGGTGCTCTGCAATGCCAGCCAGGCATGTCCTTTTAGATTAATCATCAAGTCATTGTCTCGTTACATATGGAAATAAGCTGTCATAGAGGCTGGCAATGGTAGCACCAGATACTACCAGTGTGGGGCAATGCCTCTACCTGCAGAGCCCACTGCATTAGCAATGCAAGACTCCATTCAATGATAGACACCATTTCTGTGGAGTCAACATAAGAGAAATTTTAGAACGAACAAATAACTCTCGAACATGCTGTTTTCACATTCTCCTTGGCGGTACTCAACAGAGTGGTTATTTTTAACAACACACTTGTGCAAAGTGATTAAGTGATCACTGTAGCACAAAGCAAAAATGATACCCAGAGAATTCTTGACGACTGTGCTGCTGAGAGGAAACGAGTCAGACTAGTTTGTTGGTTTTCATCCTTGAAGGATTTAGCAAGTGCAAAACGAGGAAGACATCATGATAGACAAAGCAGCACTTTACATAATTACAAAAAAGCAACCTTGAGCATGCATAGCCAAGCCTTAGTAAAAACCATTATGTCACCAGTTGCGTCATAAAAAAGATAAAAGCGAAATATTTTATTGACTCACTGGTAAGCCGAACAGAAAAGCTACAAAAAGTCTAAGCATATGTCAGGTGTGCAACAGGGATTAAGTATCCTTTCAAAACTATTTGCATTGAACTTTGTGTTAATAGGTCAATGAAAGACAAAGGTGAAAGTTCAAATGGGTGCTCTGTTTTTATTCTAAAGATGAACCAACCAGCCCCATTGAACACACTGCTAACAGGGATGCAGCCAGGGGGGGAGGCACACTGGAAAACAAAAGCGTATTTCACTTGATGGCTGCGAACACTTGCTGTCACAAGGCTAGCGTGATGAAGAGCACATGCCTCGGGAATGACCTCTACAGGTTGCGTCTTGCTTCTATGCATGTCCAACACTTGAGATCATGAGACCTCTAATGCTAGGCGCATGGGAAGACAGCACACGCAAAGTAAGCAGCAATCCTGGCTGACACAGGCCTCAACCTCTGCCACAGATTACCTCCAAGAAGATGAGGCTCCAGGCTGTGTGCGTGCTCAGCCATGCAGAGAACCCTGGCTGGGCTTGAGCAGGAAACTCGCTTGACCAGGTTATCACGCGTTTACCTCAGTCCCACTTTCCATGACCTACCCTGCCATATTGAGTGTTTGAATACACGGACTTGAGCATTCGACACGCGGGAGAACGTCGCGCATCATGCAGGGCAAGCTGCCATCCTGGCTCACACAGGCACGCAATCCTTCACACCCACAGCGAACGTCGCGCAACTGAACTTTATTAATAAACTCATGGCCACTTTGAGGCTGATGACGATCACGAAATCCGCCTAGAGTGTCCATATATTTACTATCACAATAAGAAATCTTATTCCAATTTTAAGGCTTGTTCTAGGAGACGTAACCACCATTTGAACACGATGCAATACAAACGGGCATCGGATCACTAGCACAGGGTCCAACACCCTTCCACACTGTGACAAAGAAATTCTATCCCAATCTTTACGGGCTCATTCAAATTTCGGTCATACTCCTAGTCACCATTGCCACAGTGGAGAGAAGTTTTTCAAGCCTTAGATTACTGAAAAACTGCCCATCTTTGACAATGTCTGAGGAACGTTTGACAGGGCTCACACTTACGTACTCTCACAGAGACGTAAATATCAACGCTTCTGACGTAGTTGACCATTTTGGTCAAAATTGGCACTGTTTCAATTTCATAATTTAATTTTTTGAAATATATTACAATTTCGTCACTGTATGCCTGATAGAAACATACATATGGTCTGGACATTAGTATTTTGTCCTTTATTACTACCTTTACTATAGTACAAGGTAACCATGACAGAACATGGGTTCAGTCAACTATCTATCATTGATATGTTTATTTGCCTGCTGACACTGCATTTTTCGGACTTCCCTACCATTCAATAAAATCTACTACGAAGAGCACTGCTTTCTGCCCATCATGCATTGCCTCCACATGAACAAAAAATTCCGACTCACTTTATTGGAGCTTTGCCTTTTTTTTTTTTTTTAGCACTACCCACTTGACCCCTTGGCCACCTTCTTGGTTTGAATCGGCATTCTATTTTTACATAACTACAAGTTTACTGATGATATCGTTACAGACGAGGTATGTTTATTTACAGATGATAGATGAGCTGGATGAGCCTAGGAAAAACAGTCCAGCGCCAGTTTTGTTCGGGCTCCGCACCAAAAAGATCTGGCGTCCTCTTACTCTTCTTTTCGCCTCAACCAAGGCATTACATTCCTCATTTTGCAGACGAAGCCCACCATGGGAGTTAAGGCTGAGTGATAGTGTGATATCGCTTGAGGCACGTAACATGCTTAAGTTGAGTAGCACGGGAGCGGCGTCCTGGTGACCTTACACGGGCGACCACATACGTTAAATCACTAATGCGGTCAATGACCGTGAAGGAACCAGTATACTGAGCCAAGAACTTTTGGAATAGCCCACGTCTGCATTGAGGGGTCCACAGCCACACCAAGTCACCTTTTTCGAATGAAACCAAATCGTGGCGGCGGTCATACTGCTCTTTGGAGCGATCTTGTGATGCCAATTTTTGCAGACAAGCAATTTTTGGACTTCTTCAGCACGGCACAAAGTTTCAGCAACTGAGTCCTCTGTATGGAGCATAAAAGGGAAAATGGTATCGATACAGCAGCACAGCGCCCGAGCGTAGAGCAGATAGAAAGGTGGGCAGTCCATGGTTTCGTGCTTCGCTGTATTGTTGGCGTAGGTGATAAACGGTTGGTACATTCGACGAGGCCTTTCGTCTGGGGATGATATGGTGTTGAGTGGTAGAACTGCGATGTGCAGGGTCTAGCAATTCTTCCAAGTCATCAGAGACAAATTACACAAGGCAGACAGTGCCAAAGAATTGCATAGCGTAACAAGAAGGCAGCGATGCAAGCGGCTGTGGAGGAAGATATCGCAGCGATTTCCGCGTTTCTAGTAAGGTGATCGACACAGATGATGACACAGCAATTATCTTTCGAAGATCGTGGAAATGGTCCCAGCAGGTCAATACCAACTTGCTCGAAAGGTGTACTAGTAGGCGGCGCTACAGGATGAAGAAGGTCTTGCGGAGTGCCTGTAGGGTCACTTGGGATGCTGGCACTTGTCGCAGCTCGACGCGTATTGTTTAATAGAATGTCGCATCTTAGGCCAGTAAAACCGCTTCTGTGTTCAATGTAAGGTGCAAATGAATCCAAGATGGCCCGACGTCGGATCATCATGCATGACACGGAGAACATCACATTGCAGGCTTTCAGGAACAACCAGTAAATACCGCATGCCACTTGCCGAGTAATTTGTCTTGTATAACAGTCCTACACGAAGAGAAAAGTGACCCCTGGCCTTGGAACTGCAGACATTGGCAAACAGGGGGTCTAAACATAAGTCATTATGTTGTTTCCGCTGTAAAACGGAGGCGTCAGGAAACGTTAGAGAAACAGCAGCAAAGCAGTTGTCAAGATTATCCGCGTTATCCTCCATTGAGGAAGGTGACAAAGGCAATCAGCATCAGCATGACATCTTCCACTTTTGTAGGAAACAATGAAGTCAAATTCTTGGAGGCGTAAAGCCCAGCATGCTAGACAACCGGAGGGGTCACGGAGAATAACAAGCCAACATACGGAATGATGGTCGGCTACTATGGTGAATGGGTGCCCATAGAGGTAGCAATGAAACTTCTGAACAGCAAATACAGCCGCTAAGCATTCTTGCTCTGTCACAGTGTAGTTTCGTTCAAACTTGCTTAGAGAATGGCCCACACTCCTCTGATGCCGATTCCGCTGGCGTCACTGTGCACTTCAGTAGGAGCAGATGGATCAAAGTGACGAAGAATGGGTTCTGATGTAAGCAGAAACATTCAAGTGCCTACTCGTATGGACTGTCTTTTCACGAGAGACTTGTCAATAGATAAGCAACGTCCACGAATCTGAGCACGAACCGTCAAAAGTAGGAGCATAATCCCAGGAAGCTGCGGAGTTTTTTTACTGTCTGAGGATCGTTGGAGATGTACATCAACAGCATTTCTGCGATTGTTCGGTTAAGACGTTCAGCAAGACCGTTCATTTGTGGGTGGTAGGTGGTGGACAGCTCGTGCTCAGTGGCACAAGAGCAGAGGAGGTTGTCGACAACTCGACACAAGAACGAGCGGCCCGGTCTATAAGTAACTGTCGAGGTGCACCGTGGTGGAGAATGACGTCGTGGAGGAGAAAATCGGCAACGCCTGTTGCGCAACTAGTTGTCAACGGCTTTGTTATCACGTAGCATGTCGCGTAATCAGTAGCGACGGCGATCCACTTATTCCCTCTAGTCGTCGTCAGAAAAGGGCCAAGCCGGTCCTACGTGAAAGAACGGTGCAAAGGGAACTTCAATGGGATGGAGTCATCCAACAGGTGGCTGGGGAGGTTTCTTCCGGAGCTGACACAATTGCCAAGTTGCGACGTAACGACGCACAGAGCGGCAGAGACACGGCAAGATGAACCGGCATCGTATGCGGTCATATGTACACAAAACTCCAAGGTGTCCTGCCATAGGTGCATTGTGAAGTTGTTCAAGAGCAATGGATCGTAGGCGACGAGGAAGGACAAGGAGCAACTCAGGGCTATCAGGGTTGATGTTGCAGCGGTAGAGGATGCCATTGTGCAGCACGAACATGCGGCATGTGCAGTCAGTGTTGCCAGACTGCACTCCGGCGATGTACTGTAAGGATTTGTCGTGTTGTTATTCAGCGCGCATGTCGGTCATGTAAGTAAAAGCCATCATGCAGGTCACCAGATCATGCGTAGCAGGATCAAGGGGATCCACGGGGTGATTATAGAGGCAGTCAGCATCCTTGTGGAGGCGTCCAGTCTTTTAATTCACAATAAATGAAAATTCCTGGAGCCGCAAAGCCCAGCGACCAAGCCATCCTGTTGGGTCCCTGAGGGAAGACAGCCAGCAGAGGGAGTGGTGGTCTGTAACGGCCAAAAATGTGCGGTCGTACAAATATGACCGGTACTTGGCAACAGCCCAAACTAAAGCCAAGCACTCCCGCTCGGTCATGGAGTAATTTCTCTCAGCAGGTGACAACAGGTGACAGCAGGCGGCTAGCGTAAGCTCGGTACCATTCTGTTGTTGGGCGAAAACAGTGCCGATGCCATGGCCGCTTGCGTCAGTGTGGACTTCGGTCGGTGCAGAAGGATCAAAGTGGACAAGTATAGGAGTGATGGTCAGAAACCCGATGAGAGCTGCGAACGCGCGAGCCTGCTCTGGGCCCCATGAGAACAGCGTGTTCTTCTTTAGAAGATCTGTCAAAGGCCAAGCAACATCAGCGAAGTTTCTGATAAAACGATGGAAGTAAGAACACAGGCTGACGAAGCAGCGCGTGTCATAAGCAGAATGTGGCACAGGGAAACTCCGTAGGGCACAAACTTTTTCCGGATCTCATTGGACACCGGATGCACCAACGAGGTGTCCCAACACGGTAATCTGACGGCACCCAAATTGACACATCGTGGAGTTCAGTTGGAGGCCGGTTTTTCGGAAGACCGCAAGAATGGCAGCGAGTCGGGTAAGGTGGCTGCTGAACATGGGAGAAAAAGCAATAACGTCGTCAAGGTAACAAAGACAGGTGGTCCATTTGTAGCCCCGCAGAAGAGAGTCCATCATACGTTCAAATGTCGCAGGAGCATTGCATAGGCCAAAGGGCATGACTTTGAACTGATATAAGCCGTCCGGCGTGATGAAGGCCGTATTCTCACAGTACATTTCATCAACTGAAATCTGCCAGTAGCCGGATCAAAGATCAATGGACGAGAAGTATTTAGCTCCGTGCAAGCAGTCCAATGTGTCGTCGATGCATGGTAGTGGGTAGACGTCTGTTCGCGCGATCTTGTTTAAGTGGCAATAATCGACGCGAAAACGCCAGGTACCATATTTCTTTTTCACAATGACAACAGGCGAAGCCCAAAGGCTGGCTGATGGCTCGATGACCCATTTGCGGAGCATTCTGTCCACTTCTGATTGGATGACTCGATGTTCAGCATACGATACACGATAAGGACGCAGGCAAATAGGATTCATGGTTCCAGTGTTTATACGGTGGTGAACAACAGATGTTTGGCCTAAAGGCATGTCACCGAAATCAAAGATGTCACTGTACGATTCAAACAGTAGACTTATGTCCTTGGCCTGTGCAGAGGCGAGGTCAAGTGCAGTCATTTTGCGAAGTCATCCATTAAGGAATTAGAGCTGTGAGCTGCAATTGGTGTTAATAAACAAGTCTCGGCATTCAGACTCTCGATGTCAACTTCGGAACCACCAGAAAAACTGGCCAAGAACATGCCGGTCGGTATCACTTGAGGGCACAGGCTGAAATTCAGAAGCGGTAGGACGACGTCGTTATCAGTAACTGTGACCAGCGTATGCGGAACAGCAATATGCCGGTTCAAAAGCACATCGATGAGGGGACAGAGCACATATTCACCGTCAGGAGCCTGTGGCTGGGCGGTCAAAGTGACGTAAGTAACTGCCTCGGGTGACAGACACACATCGTGAAGCAAGCACAAATACGGTGGGGCGGTGCTTGGAGCATCGGCTACTTGAGGCAGTTCTAACTGAAGAACACCAGTTGCGCAGTCGACGAGAGCAGAACGAGTGGATAAAAAGTCCAATCCATGGATAACGTCGCGAGGGCTGTTGTCGAACACAGCAAAGAGAACAGAAGTAGTGCAGTCGGCTATACTTAAACACGCAGTATACATTCCAAGAACAACCAGCTCGGAATCACTGGGCAAGGGTGAGAGCACATAAAAAAATGCAAAGTGCACAACGATACAGCTAGATATGCAAATGAGGACACCAAGCATTGAGTTCGTTGTCCACCAATATTCAGATGACAGGCAGCATTCAATGCAGCTGCCTTTCCTGGTTCATGGCTCTCAAAGACTGCTGTACTGCGGTGTCATCGCCCCTTAAGTATGAGTATCAATGAGCTTTCAAAAAACTTTAGTGTAGACAATCATAATGCTGCGACTCAGATGTGCGACTTAATGAGGTGACGTAGGGGGGGGGGCGGGAGGGGAGGGGGCGTGATGACTGAAATACAGCATTGTATTTCTCCAGCAATGTAAATATCATCATGCCCACAGTCAGTGCCCACCTCTACAAGAGACCAAGTTCGTCACTAAAGGGGGTCGGGGCAATGCTTGAAAGGGCTCAGAAAAGGTCACAAGCTCTTATTTTTCTGGATGTGTCATCGACATTTCTTCCGTGGCATCCGAGCGAGCTTTCTTTACTCGATCGTTCCTGCAGATGCCATCGAACACGACACTGACCTGTCGCGATTCATATTGTTTATCCCGGAACTATCCCGGAACAATGTGTTTAAACTCCCAGCAAGAACATAAATAGCTTTGTGGCACTTCTGCTAAAAGACAAGCCAGGCCTCCAGTGAAGCTGAATGTATCTACAACCACACCTTATCGGAGTGCAAACCATCAAATTTCAAAAGCGAATCATGTTAAATTATCGCAGCTCATAAAATTATCTGTGCCACAAATGCAATGCCTGCAATCTGTGCACCTGAATGGCTGTTTGCATGCAATGCCATAGCAGCATTACACGCAAATAGCTATTCGCATGATGAAAGGCCGTCTGAAAGTGGCACAGCTGTCAAAGCAAAAAGTCTATAATTCACTGACAAGCACTAATGGACTTATCTTGCAATGACCATGGCGAAGTAAACGAAAAAAAAATCGACAGGTCCCACACTTATGTGGGAATCCTTGATAAGCGAAGCTTTCTCCGATATTTTGAAGCTAACCACTGACAGACTTACCTGTCTGGTTGGGAATTTGATTAGGGCTTTCAGACTGACTCCAACCAAATACAAGCAGGTTAAAGGAACTCCCATGAAGCCCTCAATTTTCATTACCATGGCTAACGTGACTATGGAGAATATTAAGGAAAAAGCTCAGAGTACTTTCTTTTCCCGAAACCAAAAGTCTTCCTGGGGTATGTGGATTAGTGCTTCTGCATCGTGAAGACGGGGCAAGTTGAAAACCTGCAGAGACCCAGATATACAGTTCACATATGAGTGCGAACAGAACAGATTGCTCCCATTCTTAGATGTGCAAGTTACACGAACAGATGGCATTCTAAAATTTTCAGTATACCGAAAACCAACCCACACGGGCACTACCTTCACTTCAAATCCAACCTTCCTGCAAACCACAAGGCATCTGTTGTAAATTCTTTATTCAGGAGAGCCGAAACTCATTCCTCATTGGAATCAGATGAAAAGAAAGGAAAGAGAACGGGTCTCAACGAACTTAAAAGGAATGGCTACAGAGGACTTCATTTGAAAAACCAAACAACAAAAAGAAGAAACAAACTACGGGACCTTCAACCACCGACTTCTCCCCTACCCCAGAAATGAGTGTCCATCCCAAACGTCAAAGGTATCAGCGAAGCTCTCAGCAGAATAGTGAAAAAGAAGGCCTCAAAGTTGTGCACTAACCGATCAACAATTTCAATATCCTCTTTCTAAACCAAAAGGTCATCCACCAAAAGAAAAAGCTCAAGGCATCGTCTACAAAATCAGCTGTGCTGACTGTACGGCATCGTACATAGGGAAAACCAAAATTTTAAAGAAAGAATAAAAACACACGAGAATGACGTCAGAACATTCAAATGAATATGCGGCACTGTTGCTGAACATTCTGAAGACGTCGAAAAATTGCTTTCCAAGAAACCCAAATGTATCAAACAGAGATGAATTTGCGAAAAAGACTACCACTGGAGTCATAGCACATTCAGAATACAGCAAATAACAAACCATGTGAAGGGCAACCTACCTTCGGTGTATATCCATGGCCTTGGCGAGACAACGAAAAGAAGAAAAGGGTGCCCAGCCAGGTAGATTCTCGAGGTCACCAACACTAAAGAATTGTTAAACTCTGTCTCTGCCCTAGTCCGCAACGCTCACTAAACGAAAGGAAATATCCGAACAAGCGAGACTCATGCATGGCATGGAAAGAGCTAGCTTGAACATATCAGCAATTTATCTTGACATGACTAAATCTACAAAATAAGAAACATATACATATTTATGTACTAAGAGAAACTCATTTTTTAAAATGCACACTTTCAAAGTTAGCCCCCACCAGTGTTTACAAAGAAATATTGCAATTACCGTAAATTTCCACACATAATACTGCTCTAAAAAAAAAAAAAAATCTGCTTTGCGGTCGAATAAAATATTCATAATAAATATCTCTGCAGATGTCAGCATGTGCTCTAGAAACAAGAGAAGTTGCAAAATGGCATGGCAAACTGCATGCAAGGAAAAGCATTCGAACCAATAATTTTCTTGAACTAAGAGCAAGATTGACCTTAGTGTTCAAAGTAGTGAGTGCTACTGCCTCACCATCTAAGAAGCCACAGGTTATCTCAACTTCCCAAACGCTTCGCATATCTGCCATTATGCAATAGCCTTACAACATTCACGTCTTCTGCTGTATTAAGTTCTGAATCCCTCAACTGCAGGTCATTGGCTAAGGTACCAGGGCAGTGTATTGCACATCTTTAGACTGACCACTAAAGTGCTGTCTTTTCTCACTCATGAACAGTTGCCTTTTTTCTCGATAGTGCAGTCATTGCAATTAGTTTTTCTTTTAGCAGTAATGCAATATACTCTGCGCGTACATTTTTGAAGTATAGCGCGTGTGAAAGCCTATCATGTCCTCATTTTATGTACCAAACCGATAGAGCATTTGTTCAAGAAAAAATGTAACTTTCAAAACATTTCCGTGCTAGTAAGATATGATATATACAAAAATTTGTTACATAAAGTTTGTTTTGCATTTTTTCTCGTGGTCGTTCATTCACTTGTTTATCATTGTTATGCAGTTATCGCGGAGTGCAAGGTAAGCCCTACTGGTATCAAGAATTTCTTGGATGTTGTTGCAGGTTCTATGGCAAAGGAGCATTGGCTGATCAGATTGCATGAGTAACATGACTAGCATTGTATATTCTCGACTGTGCATGAATATATGCGATTACTGGGGAATGCACAGTACTTGTATAAATAGCCGATGCACTTTACCCGCAAGTTAAAATTCGACAACTGACGACTGCGCTTGCCGATATTTCAATTTGAGTGTGTTGGTTGTCTTTATGAGCACAAGTTAGAATCTTAACTAATGTCCTTGACAGTGATCCTTCACCGTCATCACAATGTGAGCATATTCAAAAGTAAATATAGTTGAGCAATAGCAACTCGCATACTGGCCAAAACCAGCCTCATCATAAGCCACTTCCTTTACTGCAGAAAGAAAGTGTCATACTGTACTACCTGAACCACACCTGGTAGAAAATATAGGCTTCTCAATTTGACAAGAAAAATTTTGCATAGCTAAAGAAGACTGGCAAACTTCCGCGAGCTGCAAGCATGAGAAAGCATTTTTAGTCAAGTCCACTTATAAAGTGTGCAGGATCTTTAGAAGCTTGTAGACCTCTCGTTGTACACTGGGAAGCACACTTTCGGTACAAAAGAAAAAAAAAGGAGTGGGAGGTGGGAATTAGGATATTACTAAAGTGGACCCTATTATCATGACATTGTGCACTTATCATGACAATAAAATATTAATGAAACAAGTTTCACAATCCTAGCATACAGTTGATCACCTCCTACCGTTTGTATTCACTAGGCAGAAACAAATTTATACAAGTAAAGCTTGCATGGAGTCTAGTTAGTGCAGAATGTATTGTCATGAGCACATTGTTTTGCCTTTTTGGTGGCGATAGTTCTCTACAGGATTATTACTTTTATTTGGTTATCACTCAACACAAGATGCACCAACTGTCCTCAAAATTTGCAGAGGTGTGCAAACATATATATATATGTATGTTTTTAATAACGAATTGAATTCAATCTTTGAACATAATAGTCACTACTCAAAAATATGAATACTGTTGGGAAAGTTTTGAGTATTTCAAATCTATGACTGCGCACGATCAAGTGTAAAGTTAGAGCAAACATGCAAAAAATCTAATCCTGGCAGCCATAGCAGACATGGCTACCAAGAAAAAAAAAACTAGTTACACAGTTGAGCACAATACTCAGGGAGCACTCAGGGAATTGGGATTTTCCAACAAAACCATCATTATATGAACTTTCCAACAAGTACCAAGTATGCGTATGAACTGGTTATTTATTCCTAATGCTCTATCATGGTTCGAAATGAGATATGCAGGAAAGAAGAGAAAGAAGTGAGAATAAATAGAAAAAGAAAAGGAAAAAATGCAATGAAAAAAAAAGAGCAGAAACTTATGAGCGCTTCAGAGGAAGAATACAAGAGAAAGAAGATGTGAAAAAATAATGAAGTGGCAAAATAAAGGAACCAGAAGCATGAAGGAAAAGAGAAAAATGCATGTGGAGCCATGTGGTCAACGTGAGAGAAGGACACGTGGCAGAAGGAATGAGCTAAGCTACAGTTTGGGAGAGCAGAGGGGGGGCAAGCTGGAGGCCGAAAGAGACAGGTGATCTACGGAGACAGCTACAGTCCGATGGACACAGTGCTCCAGCTTTCGTGGCGGCTGCGCAGGCACAACACCAAGGACGATCACGGCTACGACATGACACTGCCATCGCCATGAGCTCCTTGGGGGTGTGCTCCACAGGCCTAGCAGAGAGCACCGAGCGATTCAGGTGCACCGGCGCCACCTTTCTAGGACAACTCAAATATTCTCAAATATTCTCAACTCAAACTCATTCTCATATGGAGACATCATGGCTGAATACTATTTTTTTTTCTGCACGTACACTTTGGCAGGTTACAGAAAGGAAGGAAATTATTTATTCAAGGTTGTGCAAGTGGTGCATCAACAGGTTCCCCGGTAGTGACTGGAAGAAGCAGTCCTTCGCAGCTGCGATGCACAGAAAAATATTGCATTTCCGGCAGTGGACCATGGTTTTCGCCACACACTTCTCGTACTTGCACCGCTGCGGAAACGGCGATTGAACTTGCCGAGGCCAGTGGTCCTTTGCATCGTACCTCACAAAAAAGTGACCGCAACAAGTTTACAGACAGTGACTTAAAACGAGACTCTGAGGAAGGACATCAAAAGATACAATGTTGAAGTGCAGCGCAGACCTAAGTCTCGAACAGAAAAACAAAGATCCAGACTGGTTCTGCAGGTCTGCTGTGCCCAAACAAAATTCTATTGATCTGGCATCAAACTAGAAGTCGCCAATATCGAAACAGTCACTTGAGGGCACAACATAATTGTCAGACCGACATCATTTGCTCGATGGTCCAGCAACGAGAGTGTTACATTGCCCTCTTCACGGTCAAACAGTGCAAACGATGATCTTTGTTCCACATTTAAAAATTGCCACCACTCGTAAATAAAAAGAATATGTACTCAAAAAACTAAAATTTATTTCTTCAACAGTGAACTAGATGATACAGGTCCATAAAAGCATCAGTAGTTTTAAATTTCGCAGAGTGCAAATGGGTTGCGGGTGTGGTACAGAGCGAGTAAGTCACGGTGTCTATGCATGGAGACGTGGATTAAAACAGTCAAAACTACTGAGTAACAGAACCACGAGTATTGAGTAACTCTTTTTCTTAAAACGTACTCTTTACTTACATAAAACAAGGGTTTTTAACTCTTCTTAATGACTGAGGCTGTGGTAAAAAAAGAAATTTCAACAGAGACTCAGCAGAGCTCCCATTAAACATGGAGGAGTCCATCTTGAGACATCTTTTTCTGCAGAACTGTTTCGCCGCTTCGTATGAGAAGGTGCTCATTACGTTTATTTGTGTTTCAAATATTAGTCGCACCAGTGTGCAGCGCGATTCCTTTGCTTCTTGATGAAAAATTCAACTAAGAAAGTCTTGTCTCCGTATGGAGACAATGTGACTGAAAGGGTTAAAGTTAAATTAAGGCAAGTTCTAACTGCAACACAGCTCCCACGAACCGATCAGCTCACATCTCATTGCGTCCTTTTCTTCTCTGCTGCCAGCACTTGTTGCGATCAGTGAACAATCAATGCTCCCAGTATGGTTCAAGTAAGCAACAAGACAGCATCACTGCATCATCAATACAGCATTGAAGAAAGCTACCTTGCCCAGCTACGATAAAAGCAGAACGTTTTCAAAATCCTGTCAAGCCATCCGCAGCTGTCCCTTTCACAATATAACATCATTGTCACATTTGGGTCAGGTCATGCTCTACATTTCATTTCATTTATTGTTTCAGACACATTACAGCTTTGGGAAGTAGAGGCTACAAGCAGAAAGCACTCGACTGTCACTGCATTGAAAGTGAACAACCCATCGTAGCCTCTCTCGACTTGCTATAGCTAAGCCACACATTTCCCAAGCACATCAGCCAGGTGAGCTGATTGGCAGCTCGAGGTACTTGTTAATTATTTAGCCACCTTGTCACAATATTTCTGCAGCAAAGAAAAAAAAATAAAAGGCTGGACTGTCTCTGCTCCCACAATGTTATGGTAACCACTTCAAAAATACTTCTAAATGTTCTAAACATGCAAGTACAACTCAAGGTTCTGCCGCACAGATTAAAGGTTTTATAGCACTGAAAAAATGCCACTTCATAACAGAGACAAAAAAGTTGCATGAATAGGCTTAACTTTATTGATAGGCATTGAGCATGACCACATATTACTCAGGACAGTCTCTCGCATGTAGCAAGTTTCTGAACCAAAACTTGGCTGGTGTGCAACAGCTAAACTAAAAGGAGTGGGTGGCCTCAAACAATACGTTGTCACACATACCTCTGTCAAAGGAAACAAAGATGGCACAATACACCAGAAATGGCCAAGTGCTTGTTTTACAAAGAGTATGTTTTCCTACAAGCCCCAATTAATCTCCAAAAAAGCAGAACAGACAGATAAGTAGAGTGCGATGAGATTTATTGGAGTCAACAAGCAATAGCCAGAAAGACAGCGGCAGCAACGATAGCTCAGCTGGATGGGCAAACTGACCGCAAAGCGGCGATGGCACTTTGTAGTGTGCCAATTTTCTTCTGTCTTATAATCAGTGCAGTAATTCAGAATATTCAATTTGTTTAGGCACATATCCTCTTTGAGAACCCCTATCACTACATCGGTCCTCCCTACGAGTCCTAAATTCCCTGCATCCTGATTGGTGCTTACACAAGCCTCATTTCTGATAGCGAAGAATGTCCGACTCAGGTATAAACCTCCGAGGCAGGTGGTTTCCTATCCCAAAAGCCTCATGTGATCTTATGTCAGCTCAGAAACACGAATGAGGTTCAGCTCTGCCCGTTGATAAGCAGCAGCTCTCCAATTCTTGTTTTTCTTTTTTTTTTTGCTCGACATACTCATATCTTTACAGAAACTTATTTTTTATAAGCAGAATATAATTTTACTAAAACACTATGCAATATTTGTAAAATGATGAAATGAGACCAATAAATATTTTGTTTCAAGACGAAATTTATGCATCCATGAGTAGGAATCGTTCTGTATTTGCACCACTATGGCTTGCTCACGGTACTAAAACATGTCGGAATACAGAAATACTTTCTTTTTCTTTAAAGCTCTGTTAAACTACTTAACTCCTTCAGGTGCCAATTAATTCTGTCCACTGAAAATTTACTTTCACCACATGAACGCTAAAAATCGTATAGCTGCAGAACAAAAGTGGAATTTGTTCTTTCAAAAGAGTTCATTGGCATTCATCGGCATACATTTTCTCTTTTCTGTTCTGTACATACTTTGACGTTTTCCAGTTCACTTGTCGATACTGGAGTGATATTCTTGGTCATTCACTTTTGGCGATGTCATCATCACTTTTGTGTGACTTGGCAGATGATGTCTGATGATGATGGCAATGATGTCTGTAGACACATTGGTGTCTACAGACATCATTGCTAGCATTGTGTATAGACAGTATGTTTGCAAAGTGCCACAAAGACTGAATCGTAAAGCTCAATGCATCTGGTTCCGAGTCACAACAAAAGCTTGCGAAAGTGATTTTATCCTCAAAAGTGATCTACACAAAACACGGCATGTGGCGAAAGGTTGCCTGCAGGCTAGTAGGTTCTCAATCATAGATGTGAAGTTGTGATGCAAAGTTCTAAGACAAACAAACAAACACAACCGCCCACATGGAAGATGATGTGCCAACTAACAACTCTCATATTCACAAGACAGAATGTATAGGACACACGTCTAAAGAAAGTAACAAGAAACAAAAAGGAGAGGGATGTGAAGCATACATGCTCTTTCACAATCACAGGGCTACTTCCCGGTTTTTCTCTAGATTAAGCAACAATGTTATTTCCTGGCTGCCCAGTAGTTGTGATGTGCTTTTCCGTGGATGCATATCCTATATATACAGGGCGTATCAACTATCATCTACCAAGAACTAAAGATACGTAAATGCCACGTAGCTGGACGGAACCAAGGTAACATTGTTTGCCGTAGCTTGGATATACTAAGATTATTTTTTGCATTCTGCCTAATTACATAATTAGTTATGCAACTTCTCAAATATTATAATTGGATGAGAAGTGACAATCAATAAACTATAAAGCTACATGAAAATATTCTGATACAGCTTCCTGCTGCTCAGTAGGTGCTACATTAAAGCGTTTTTCCAAGCATGAAACAAGCCTGCAAAAATATGCAAAGTGCCTCAAGCGGCAGTCGCATGGGAAAAATCTTAGCCCTTTGCACGGCTATGTTGTGCTTTAACTGTAATAAATTTAACCGAGCTTTCCCTTCCAAGTAACAAACTGTGGCCAAATTCAGAAAGCTTTTCTTTTGTAGGAGCTCCTTGCCACATTGGCTCTTTACTGATTTCGAGAACAATCCTGGCATAGGAGCTCTTTGTGAACAGAGGTGCCCAGTTTGAGCAGAAAGCACTTCTGGCTTGTTCTTGCAAGGCAGCTGCTACACCTTGCGCATTGTTTGCCAAGTTGGTATGCTTGTTACACCGAAGTTTCCTCTGCCCCAGAGAGAACACGGATTCAATCCAAACTGACGACACAGAAGACCGAAACAACCAACGGTCACGCGTACTGTGGAGGAATGCTTTCATTGGACGCTTTCCGTTTGGAGCTACTGGACAGTCAACACAGCGCTTCCACTTGGGAATATATTGGTACACGAAGCACGGCATAAAATGCTCGACAAACAACGCAGCTGGGAGGTAGACAGGCAGCCCTTCAATAAAAAAAAATAAAATTAATCCTTCACAACACCGCGGAAGCACACTTTCACCAAAGTTCTTTCGTCAATCCTTTGGGCACTAGAGAGAGAACACTCGCGAGAACAGCGCCAAGCACAGAAATAGCGGCGCATCGAACCCTCTTTGAGCGTTGCAGCAGCGTTATCGCGCGTCTGTTTACATGGCCCGTAATCGCGGGCATACGGCGACGTCGAAGAAGGAAGACTCCGATCGCTCGAGGAACTCGCGATGCGGCGTAATCGAGACCCGGGAGGAAAAGTGGCGGCGAGATGCAAACGACGCGGCAACGTGTTTAATTTTTTCTTGCTCCCCTTCCTTCGGCGCGTTTTGCGTCCCGAAGCTCTCGGCTGGGTCGGCGGCGCGCTGACCCATCTACAACAGAATACCGCTCCGACGAGTAGAACGAGATTAAACTGTGATGAAGCTACGCTCGCGTTTCGTGCATCGCCAAGAACAATAGACAGACGACAAGTTCATCTGCCACTTTCTCCCCTGCGCGAGTAGACGATCGTTTCGGCGTTCATTCGAATGCGGCCACGATCGACTCGCAAAGCGAGAATAAAAATAATGCGATTCCCGCGATGCCCGATGCATCAACAGCTTCACGATTTGCATTTATCGGCTCCTTCCTAAAAACTAGGTTATGACGAAGAGGGGCCACAATACCTGCTCGTCATGCTGCCTGTTGATCAATGCCGAGTGACACAGCAGCAGCGGAACGCCGAAGGAGACTCCACCATGGTCACTTCAGCGTCGAAACATGCGCACACAACTCGGGCGCGCATTCGTCGGCGAATCGGCAGGTAGCCCACTCGGGAAAGTATCTCGGCACTGTGTCACAGGCGCGTGATTCACGTGTTCCTTCGGCGGCAATCGAGGCTGTCCGTACTAATTGGTCAGGCGCACGACATTAGCAAATACACTTTTCGACCTCCTTGTAGACGGTCAGCCGCTGTGCTTGTCAAAAACGATCGTCGCTGCCGTCGAAACACCTGCACGAAAGCACTTCACGCCACGATCATTCCGATAGGTCGCCAAAACAGAACGTTGGTGGCACTGGGAAGTCGCGAAACCGAGCGACGCGCAGCTTCCCAGGAGGTTCCGGGCAAAACGCGTGTTTCAGCCTGCCTCGTGCAAATGGAGTCGTGCCGTACGCGTTCGCTGCCGACTTCGGGCCGCACTGTTTTCGGGGCGTTCTGGACGCGTCCGCGGGCCCTGGATGCGCCTAGCCGACGTCCCACTGCGAGTAGATTATGTTTCCAGTGGGCAAACAAGCTGAAATCCCATCAGTCTGGTAATTAATCGAGGCTGATGTGGAAATAGCTGATCTTATATTTATACTGAGAGCCATCTTGCTTCAAATGCCAGATATACCAGGAGGGGGAACTCCCATTGGTCCGCGCCAGGCGTAGCCTCAAAACCGGGGGCTGCCACGCACCGTAGATGGCGCGAAACTCGGTCAAGAGCGGACGATTACCAGTGGCGCTAGCGACCACTCCGCATCAAGAAAAAAAACAACAATCGACATGCAATTTTTAATCAATTTTTAGACAAGATGGTACCAATATTACTCGTAGAAGTATCTTTATAGTTCTGAATTAAATTATTTATAATATTGTACTCTTAATTAACACCAGTCAATGCAGATAGGGCAACATCCAGTGGCAATAACTGTTATAACTAGGGTGGCTAGAAGCGTGCGTCTAATTGTCGTACAAAAATCCCTCACGTGACCTGATCCTAGATGCCTAGGGACAGCATTGTTTAGGGATTTTTGAGAAGGCGCGATGCTGGCGCCGAGCGACGCCGTGGCGTGTTCGTCCTCGGCCTGATCGTTCTCTGGACCGCGCGTTGTTCAACGTTGCTCATGTGATTGTAGTGCGTTGCTTGTGTGTTGGTTGTAGGTTCTGTGTTACTTGGCGGAAAGACGTGATTAGTGGTGGTGCGGCAGTGCGGCTTTGGCCTCGGTGAACTCTGGCAGTACAGAATCTGCGTTGTGTGACCCGTGCTTTCTAGAGAAACCGGCGGTGGTGACGATTGAAATATCGAAGTGGCCTAGCGCCTCGGCAGCGAAGTTCAGCGAACCACGATGTGGCGTCGCCGTGTCCGACTTTGCTTAACGGACATCGAGGAATGTGCTGCTCGCTGCAAGTCATGTAAATGCAACTGCGTCGACAGCCCACTGTTCAGCGCTGAATGTGTGTTTGGTGTGCTGTGCTTGAAACGAGTGGTGCAGCCGTGCAGTGGGGTTGGCTGAGGAGCAGAGTGGCTTAAGGGCTCCGTTTGCGCGTTCACAGACCTGTGCTTCCGTCTTGGTCTCATTAGCGGCTGTCGCGGGACTGCGGTGTGCTAGCTCCTTGCCTAGTATCAAGTTTACGACGCTAACACACAGCATGTTCACGTTTTTCCGCGCTATATGTCATTTGCATGACGGCCGAGTTGAAAACGAGACATGTAGTGTTCTTTGCGTTCGTGTGTTGTAAATTACTTTCTATTGTGGAAGTTCTGGGAGTCTTATTACGCAAGGAGTGCGAACGTAAACATAAACACATGTGTGTCTGAAAGTTTGAGTCACCCATAATACCTCTTACGCCTGATAACTGGCCTACACGGCCTGTGTGAATCAGCTACCGTATGTTGCGACGCTCTTTCGTGTGGTAGAATGATGCATGGTGCGCGTTTATTTCTGTACTGTTGTAAAAACCATTTATTTATTCACTCAATACAAATGTACGGCTTCTTCGCCGCAGTACATTTTAGTTACGCGGTGAAGCATACTAAAAGTGGGAGGGGGCCGCTATCAGCCAGCATAGTATATCCACTTAGGCGACCTGAGAGGCGGAGGGTTCGCGAGTGTATGATTAAAGAACTCTTGCCCCTTTTAACTTTTAGTGTGCTTCACCGCAGTACATTGCTTAGGCTTCACCGCGAAATATTAGTGTATTGCGAGAAAGAATCCTAAAAAGCCTAATTATGCAAAGTTTCTTTTGTAGCTTGCTACACCGCAATACAGGGGTGTAAATAAGCATCGTGCAGTAAAGCATACTAAGAGTGGAAAGGGCACATAGGTTTGCTCATTATCTTCAATTGTGATATAATTTGCAAGTGCATCTGTGCTCGTGGTAAGCTTCATTGACAATTCTTTGTACATTACAAATTCATATTGCAGAGAAGCTTACTAAACAACATTCACCATTATGGTACGTGTTATTCACCTTCAATGCAGGAGCGCAATGCGGATTCTTGCCCCTGATTTTGGCTGGACTGCACATGCTCTTTGAGAATTGATTCATTGTTCATAAGTGCACTGGTACTTTACTCTAAACTGGAGGGCTCAAGTTAATATGGAAGCACAATTTTTATTAAAGGGACAAGATGTTGCCGAGATGGTTGCAGCACAGCTTTTTTTTTTCTTCCTGGCACCTTTTCTACTTCAAGCTTCCATTGCAGTGTTTCGAACCTCTTTGAACGAGCACATAGTGTATATAAAAATTGGACACTGATTCGGAACATCACCTAAGTTCATGCCTATCTATTGTAAAAAGATGTAGCACGACCAGACAAAATAAAAGAAGGGGGTGGTCTGTAGCAATACTAAGTGTTAAATGGTGCTTTATCCTTTCCCTTGAGTTTTCTGTTTTTGTGCTTTTTATGGATCCTCCGCAGTAACCATGCGAGTGGAGAACTTGAGCTTGTTGGTTTCAAGTCTCGTGGTTGTTACTAACAGAACAGTGTGATAAACGAACAAGGGCTTGGAGGAATCCGTTCACCTTGCTTGCCTCGTGGTGCTGCTTCATAAGCACCGTGAGCATCCAGGCCAACTAGGAAGCGAGGTTTGTTGCAATCGCTTCTGAACTGTATTGCCACCAAACCAACAGTGCTCTCAATGACAGCTTTTGGACAGTAGAATGCTCGCACCCAGCAAAGTCTTAAGAAGGAAGCATTCAAGATGTGCAAAATGGGCTTTTGAAGCTGGCAGCATTACTGAAGGGGCTTTGCCTATCTGCCCTCTTTATGGATACACAAAGATGATTTCCTCATTAAGAGGGATTGTTTCAGAGGTCGTTACATGGCAACAGTGTTGGGTGTTTAGTAGCTTGTCTTTGCCCACTGTTAATAACCTGTTCCTTCTCCAGTGCCCCTGTGAAGTGCCTGCTTTTTGGACACAGTGTGCTTTCCATGCATGCATGCATTTTTGGCTTGTAAAGACGTCTATTACCCCTTGCCTCAAGCTGGTCCTTGCTGATGTCACCCAAGAAGGCATAGGGGAGTATGGCAATGTACACTTACAAAACACTGTTGATACCAGTGAAACCAAATTAATTGAGCTGCTGTTCTTTTTTTGTCCACTCCATCCTTGTTAGTTACAATGAGCAATGTTCGAACAGAAGGCATATGTAGTTGGTTGTGCATAGCCTGCGCACTAAGACTTGTTGGCATGTTATGACCTTAGCACAGTGTTTATATGTAAAAACCTTCTGATGTGTTGATGACTTCCTTCTCTTTATCATACTTTGCCTGATGGAGCCAGCAAGTGGGTCAACTAGATGTTCAACAGGCTTCCCACTAGTTTTCCCAGAGTCTCCTTTACCAGGGTGCTGCTCATAGATGTTTTCTTGACCTTGCACTGCACTTCAACCATGGCCACACCTGCTAAACCTATAGCATGCAATCAAAAAAGTGCTATACATCATGTTGCTCCAAACTCGTGACATGTGCTACAAGGCCTTGAGGAACACCCTCATTTATTTACGCCCTCATCATACTGTACGAAGCTTCGCATGATAAGTGCGAGAATTAACATCTGCTGGTTTTTCAGTGTTATTCCTGTCCAGCTTGCTGAAAGCTATCCTGAGTGTTTCAAAAGCAAACGACCGCTGCTGGACAAGAAGTGCTTAAAACAAGGGTCGCTATAACGACGTGTCACACGAGATGAAGGCCACTGAGTGTACAGGTGGTTTACTTTATATCCAACAAGCTTGGTTCTTCCTTTGCTAGTGAGTAAACTCAACTTGCCCCGAATACATGGCCTGTGACAAACTATGTGCCAGATGCTGTGTCCCCTGCAAAGCTGAAGATGTGTATGAGATCCTGACACCCTGCAGCGGCTTATACACTGGGCAAACAGGCTACTATAAAAACGACTGCCTTTACTAATATGCTAATAACATGAAAATGGGCAGAAATTTGGCTATTCATTGGACCCAACTGCAGGTGCAAGCCACACTTCCACCAGATGTGTGTTGTTCACAGAAACTGGAGCTATGCAAATGCAGGTAAAAACAATGATGTTTGAAAGTAGTAAAGTTGAACTATATTCTGCACAAGCACTGCTACCTACAGCGATGGTACCTTATAGCCACAATTCATGGCTGCACCACCATGCAACGGCACTATTCTTGAATTATTAACTTCTATTATATTTATGGTGGCCATATATTGCTATTACACATCATCCGCATTGTGTGCAATATGGTTAAATGTCAATTATGATAGCCATTCCTAATCTGAAATGCAACAAAAGAGCAAATATAGGCAACAAATTGCAATTCAAAGAGACAAAAGACAACCAGTGCACAGGATAAGTGAGACTTCCTTTTATTGAAAAAGAAATGTCACATGTATCATGCCACTAGCAGTGGGTAGCAATCTTTCAAGCTTGGGTGACAGAGGCAAAACTTAGCAAAATGCTACAATCGCGCTGTAAAATGGCCTTGTACACAAAAAACCGACATCATATTGTACAGAATGAAAGGGCAAGACTCCATCCAAGCACCACATACTTGACATGGTGTAAAAAATGTTGACATGCCCTACCCATAAAGAAAAAGCAACAAACACAGAAAACACGCCTTAAAATGCAATGTGCAGAGTCTGAAACCAAGAAGGGTTTTGCTGTGTCAATTATTAAAATTGTCAAACTGTCTCGTCACTTAATGAACCTGCACAGCTGAAAAGGAAGGAAGGAAAGCCCAATAGCAGGGCTGCAGAAAATGTCACCGAGCAAGTATACTTTGCTTACCAACGATACCTGTGGTTTAGTTGTGGTCTGTGTATAAACTAATTGTGTATAAACTTTTCTTGTTTAGAATGGTTTAGCGGATAGGAAAAAAATGACCATAAGAGCACCAGGTGTATGCATAGTCTACGCACAAAAAGCCACTGCTTTCTTACTTTTTTTTCTCTCTACTACAATTCATGAGTTTTAAGTGCCTTAATAGCACTGCGAACATTTTACTGCAAAACACAAAATTGGGCAACTTGTAGCATAAAGAACATTGCAGTTTCACTCATAATGGGAAACAATGATGCAGTAGCTGGTGAAATATGCGCAGGAGGCTTACTTCATGCAGTGTTTGTTGAAGTGAACACTTGCCAATGCAAGTCGGTAATCTCCTTAAAAAAGTAAAATAAGTAAGAGTCGTATTTATTTGTGGGAGTTGTGCCTCACAGTGTTAACGTGGAAAGACTCTGCTTTTCTTCCTCCTCTTTCATATCCAGACTTAGCCACTGATCTACACCAAAACAACCCTTTAGCTTCTTACTGCTGAATTCGTTTTGGTTTTCTCAAATCTATATTTGGGCTAGCCATTGCTAGGTCTTGTGCTTTGCTTGAGGAAAACAAGACACCCACAGCTCCATCCAGTAAATCTGAGAAGCCAAGTACTAGAAGACGATTAATGAAGCAGGTGCACCGGATCATTGTCATCACATGTAAGAAGAAAATTTAACATAGGACTGCCTTCACAAGTGGGAAGGTGGTGTGTAAGAACTATGCCAGCTCTATATACAGTACGCAGACATTAAGCAGGTGTTAGCCAATCATGGCACCTGTTGGCTAGATCCCGCTCTCCGGGATCAGTATTCACCACAACTGTTCCTTCAGCAGAGCGGCTGAAATGTAGAATTGTGGACTGCCACACTTTTGATCGTATGCTTGAATCCTCGCAGCACAATGAGAACTTTATTTGCAATATTCTAGCAAGAAATTTGGGAAATCCAGTGACAACACCAGTAGACATCAGAACAACCAGGGGAGTTAGCCCATAGCAGCTATTGCTGTAAAAAAGAAGACTGACATAAGCACAAGAATTGAGATGGGCATACTACATGCCTTTGTTCTGGTAGTGGTCCACTACTTTGGTGCTACAGTTAATGATCTCCACTGCCACTGGACATAAGAAGAGTTCTTTAATTATACACTCGCGCACCCGCCGCCTCTCAGATCGCCTAAGTGGACATACTATGCTGGCTGATAGCGGCCCCCTGCCACTTTTAGTATGCTTCACCGCGTAACTAAAATGTACTGCGGCGAATAAGCTGTACATTTGTATTGAGTGAATAAACAAATGGTTTTTACAACAGTACAGAAATAAACGCGCACCATGCATCATTCTACCACACGAAAGAGCGTCGCAACATACGGTAGCTGATTCACACAGGCCGTGTAGGCCAGTTATCAGGCGTAAGAGGTATTATGGGTGACTCAAACTTTCAGACACACATGTGTTTATGTTTACGTTCGCACTCCTTGCGTAATAAGACTCCCAGAACTTCCACAATAGAAAGTAATTTACAACACACGAACGCAAAGAACACTACATGTCTCGTTTTCAACTCGGCCGTCATGCAAATGACATATAGCGCGGAAAAACGTGAACATGCTGTGTGTTAGCGTCGTAAACTTGATACTAGGCAAGGAGCTAGCACACCGCAGTCCCGCGACAGCCGCTAATGAGACCAAGACGGAAGCACAGGTCTGTGAACGCGCAAACGGAGCCCTTAAGCCACTCTGCTCCTCAGCCAACCCCACTGCACGGCTGCACCACTCGTTTCAAGCACAGCACACCAAACACACATTCAGCGCTGAACAGTGGGCTGTCGACGCAGTTGCATTTACATGACTTGCAGCGAGCAGCACATTCCTCGATGTCCGTTAAGCAAAGTCGGACACGGCGACGCCACATCGTGGTTCGCTGAACTTCGCTGCCGAGGCGCTAGGCCACTTCGATATTTCAATGGTCACCACCGCCGGGTTCTCTAGAAAGCACGGGTCACACAACGCAGATTCTGTAGTTCCAGAGCTCACCGAGGCCAAAGCCGCACTGCCGCACCGCCACTACTCACGTCTTTCCGCCAAGTAAAACACAGAACCTAACACAGTAACACAAGCAACGCACGCACGATCACATGAGCAATGTTGAACAACGCGGGGTCCAGAGAACGATCACGCCGAGGACGAACACGCCACGGCGTCGCTCGGCGCCAGCATCGCGCCTTCTCAAAAATCCCTAAACGATGCAGTCCCTAGGCACCTAGGATCGGGTCACGTAAGGGATTTTTGTACGACAAATAGACGCACGCGGCTAGAAGGGGAGGTGTGAATACCGGCGCCGCAAACGTGACCCCACTGCGCACCGATGCCGCGGGGCGGCGCTGTTGACCAAGGCGGGGTAAGCACGCAGCCGAAATGAGCGCCTCGGCAGCCTCGCGTCGGCTGCATCTCTACCACCGAAGGGAAAGTGAGCCCGTTTCGGGTATCGCGCGCTTTCTGCGAGCGTCAAATAATTAATCTTTATCATGACAACAATGTTATGTCAGCCCACATCGTTACACCTGCGAAATTTTACGGGCCCAGTTCGCACTGTATCGAGATTCAAACGCGTTTCGTCTGTGCGCATTTCGTGAGCTGGCTTTGGGTGTTAGGGGCTAGTGGGGGCTTCGAAATTATTTCGACCACTTCGGGTTCTTTAACGCGCACTGACATCATACGGGCCACGGCGGCCGCATTTCGATGGGGGCGAAATGCGAAAACACCCGTGTACTTAGATTTATGTGCACGTTAAAGAACCCCAGGTGGTCCAAATTTCCGGAGTCCCCCACTACGGCGTGCCTCATAATCAGAAAGTGGTTTTGGCACGTAAAACCCCATAATTTTTTCTTTTTGACATCATACGGCGCACAGGCGCCTTGCTTATCGGCTCCCTGAAAATCCGACCGTCGTCCTCGAGATTAGCAGTCAATCACCCTATGCGTGCCGTAAGACCTGTAAACTGCAGACATTACCTTATAACGTCTGGACGTGTTTACAAACCACTTTTTGTCTGCGCTTGCAGACCTGTAGCATGTCATTTTGACGCTCATATAAGCAATTTACTATGATTGCAGACGGTGAAGCAACAGATCTGGTCATGAAATCGTTTATTTACAAGTGAGGAAAAAAATTTACAACACACAATTAAGGTTTCAGTGTTTTCCGTTTCTTCTCACTGCTGTGCTGATTGACACCTTTAAGCAAAAAGTGAATCTCTGTGAGGCAATAAAAACGTATAACTGAGGCTGTCAGGGTAGCAGAATGGTCTAGCCAACCAATCTTTGATGTTTAACCAATTGACTGCTAAATCTCGGCCACAGCTTTGGCATGCCAGCGTGTTACACTGAATTAAAAATTATGGGGTTCTACGTGCCAAAACCATTTTCTGATTATGAGGCACGCCGTAGTGGAGGGCTCCGGAAATTTTGACCATCTGGAATTCTTTAACGTGCACCTAGAAATCTAAGGACACGGGTGTTTTCGCATTTCGCCCCCATCAAAATGCGGCCGCCGTGGCCGGGATGCGATCCCACGACCTCGTGCTCAGCAGCCCAACACCATAGCCACTGAGCAACCACGGCGGGTGTTATACTGAATAAACGAGTGAGTTTGTTTTCAAGGGCATTGTCCAGCTTATAGAACGATTCTGAGGGATATAAAAGGCCCTCAAGGTGCCACTCTTTGGATGCCTCTGATGGAAGTTCTCTGGGGATATTGCCTTTATCACTAAGACATGCTGCTTTGCAGTCTTCACAATGTGTGGGCAAAACACGCCTTCTCGCCCCATAACCTGCAATGTAATAAACTTTAAGCCGTGCGTCGCTGCGGTGTTCTACATAACTTTGGTGGTCCACAGCCACTTGCACGGCATCTGTTGGCACAGCCTTCACGCTGTCTTCACTGTGGCTTTCTTGTTCAGCCAGCACCTCTCCAACAGATAACAACTCCAGGACATCCGACGACACATTGCCGTCCTTGGGGCTCCTTGTGAGGTTCTAGAAACTAAGACACCTGGATGTGCGCAAGCGACATTTGTTACTTAAGCATGCCGAACTTCTGTAAAACATTGGTACTATTTACCAAGCTTGCACGTATACACACCTTATGACTAGAATGAATTGAGGTGGGGTAGGATGATTGTTTGCCCCACTCGCTTGTCTCACAACGCCAGAGACCGCTAGGTGGCGTCGACTAGAGCGGTCAGCTCAGGATGGGCTCCCATCTCTTTCCGCCTTTTGAGAGTGATCATTCGCTGTGACCTGAACTTCGAGGACTTCACGAGGTTCGGCAAGCTGTGAGGACACTGTGGACATCAAACTTTCCGGTGAGCACCTCGCCAAACCTTTGTGACGGGCCAAAACGTGTGTGAAGTGTGAACGCTAACGGCGGCGGTGAGGCGGCGGCCGCTGGTACGCGGAACGCGTCGGCGACGCGGCCGCGATAGATGGCGACGCTTACGCCGACTCCAGCTACGGAAGCGCCGAGAACGCCGACGACAACGCTTAATGAGGCAGCAGGCCACGAGAAAACACCCAACGCGCAACTGACCTCGGACGTGGACCGAGATGAGATGGAATACCAAGAAACCGTTAATGAGGATTGCATCGTCCTCCAGAGTACCGAAGAAACTGGCGGACCCCATGGACGCCAAGACGACGACGGAGATTGGCAAACGGTTTTGACCGTGCGCCAAAAGAAGGCGCTCGCACGAGCGGGCAAAAAGGCCACTTTTTCCGAGGGTGGCTACGAATCATCGGGCCCATCGTTCAAGCCCCCGGTACAACCAGCGAATAAAAAGAAATTCAAGACAAGGCGGCTTCCACCACTGCCTAAGGACGACTTTAAAGTGATCGTGCGCCCTCACCAAGGTCTCCCTATCAGGGAACTCACGGCGCCACAGATCGCAGAAGCAGTGTTGCGTTTCGCCTGCGACACGTGGTTTTGCCGGCGCGACTGCGGCGGGGCGGCAGACATTTTGGCCCGATCGTCGTCGCCGCAACACTCATCGCCAGGTGTTTCCAGGCGCGACTGCGGCGATGCGACCGCCTAGGGATCATCCTCGCATTCCAGTCATTGTGCCCGAAACAGGCGATGCCAAAGCAGGGATCTCATTCCAGTCATTGTGCCCGAAACAGGCGATGCCAAAGCAGGGATCTCATTCCAGTCATTGTGCCCGAAACAGGCGATGCCAAAGCAGGGACCATCCTCTCATTACAGTCATTGGGTCCGACCGGCAGCGCCACGACAGGGTGCTACGAGATCGTGCTCGTCATGGTGCTACGGCATCGCTACGACAGTGTGCGTCACCATTAGCCCATTGTACATTCACGTGCTCGTCTTTTGAGGGGTTCCTTCTTGCCCTCAACTGCGAGAGTATAAAAACAGCTGCCCCCGGACGCCAAAAGGAGGGCTCCGATTTCTTCTGTGGAGTGAAGTGCTCTCCCGTCTCTCTACTTCGGTCAACCTGACCGCCAACTCTTTGCGATGTTAAAATAAACAAGTTGTTTTGTTGTTACCAGTCGACTCATGCTTTGCCGGGACCTTCGGATGCTTCCAGTTGTACCCCAGGCCGCCAGGCCAACGCTACCCTTGGGGCTTGCGACCCAGGTACAACCACGGGCGTCAGCGCCGAGTTCCCAACAGATCGTACCAGCAGTCCGATCAAAACATCTGGTTGCCAGCGGTGAGATCGCGACAACGGAGGCCAGCAGCAAAGAGATGCAGTTGACTGTATGCTGAGCAGCTCATCGACGATCCGGGAGCAGTGCAACGAGCCCTGTGTGACGACTGGTTGCCTGCAGCGGAACGACTGCGCGGAATTCCTGCCTGCGAGGTTTGGTGAGTGCGGGACTTTCTTCTTCTGAGCTTTGCCAGGCTTTTGTTAGTGTCAGAAACAGAGCTGGTAATTGTGGTTGTCGTTGCTGCCGGGTTAGTTTGCGGCAAGACAATAGTAAGCAGTAGAGAAAGCAGCATTCAGAGCAGCCATGGATTTGAAGTCGTTGCGCAAACCGAAATTGTTGGAGCTTGCAAGAGAGTTGGGTCTGGATGTCTCGGACAAACTCAGAAAACCAGAACTGCTAAAGGCTATTCTTGAGTTAGAGGCTGAGGATGACGAGCTGTCGGAATGCCTTGAGACTATTGAGGAGAGGTCAAAAAGACAGGAGCGCGAACTTAAAGAGCAAAAAGAGAGACATGAGCGCGAACTTAGAGAGCAAAAAGAGAAACAGGAGCGCGAACTTAAAGAACAGAAAGAGAAAGAAGAGCGTCAACACGCTTTGGAAATGAAGCGTCTCGAGGTAGAGATGGAACGCGCTCGTAATGGAAGTCAGGCACACGGTGCAGGAGAACGAGTATTGTTCAAAATGACTGACCTGATGCGGCCGTTTAAGCTTGGAGAGGACATTGGTTTGTTCCTGGTTAACTTTGAGCGAACGTGCGAGAAGCAGGGGTTCTCTCGGGAAACGTGGCCACAGCGCTTGCTCACTTTGTTACCCGGCGAGGCGGCCGACGTAGTCGCTCGCTTGGATAGAGAGGAAGCAGAGGATTTCGACAAAGTGAAATCGAGTCTTCTAAAAAAGTACCGGCTGTCTGCGGAGGCGTTCCGTCGGAAGTTTCGGGAAAATGAGAAAGGCAGAAGTGAGTCATATACAGAGTTTGCGTATAGGCTTATGTCGAACATGCAGGAGTGGCTCAAAGAAGAGAAAGCGTTTGGTGACCACGATAAAGTTCTGCAGTGTTTCGGGCTAGAACAGTTTTATAGTCGGTTACCTGAGAACGTGCGATACTGGGTCTTGGATAGGCCAGACGTGAGTACGGTGGCTAGAGCCGCTGAGCTAGCCGAGGAGTTTGTGACGCGTCGAGCTCGCGGAGCTAAGGACGGTCAAAAGGGTGAATTTGGCTCGAAGTTTGAGAGGCCGAGGTTCACGCCCATGAGATTAAAGGGGGACACGCGTAGTGAGGATGCGAGTGAAAGCAGTCCGACCAAACGTAAAGAGACGGCGGCAGCCAAACGCAGAAAGCGGTTCGAGATGAGGCGAGCGCGCTTGTGTTATACGTGCCAGAAGCCGGGTCACTTTTCGGCGCAGTGTCCGGAAACAACACCAAAAGTTGTGTTTTTTTCAATAGGCAGCACGGACGAGAACATGAAGCTTCTCGAGCCTTACATGCGAGACCTCCTCGTGAACGGGAAAGAGTGCCGAGTGCTTCGCGATTCCGCAGCTACGATGGATGTAGTTCACCCATCTTACGTAGAACCCCATATGTTCACGGGCGAGTGCGCGTGGATCAAGCAAGCCGTGGAAGCTCATAGCGTGTGTCTGCCGGTAGCAAAAGTGCTTATTGAAGGACCTTTCGGAGCACTTGAGACAGAGGCGGCAGTGTCATCTATGCTGCCACCCCAGTACCCGTACCTATTTTCAAACAGGTCCGATCACCTCCTGCGCGAGAAGGGGCTTTTGTTTGGTGAAGCTAGTGTTCAGGCCTTAACCAGATCGAAGGTTCGGGAGCTCGCTGCAAAGGCGGTAGTTGCGGGGCCGACGTTATCAAACAACGAAAAAGGGTCAGAGGCGCAGCAAGCTGATATTCAGAGCACGCCCGAACTGAATAAACTTGAGTCTGTAACGTTAAAGGCGCCAAATACTGGAGAGGAAACGCCCGACGCGGGAAAGTTAGAAGAGCTATCTACTGATTTGCTCATCGCGCCTACGTCAGACGGACTTGATAGGTTGCTAAAAGTCAGCCGGTCGGCTTTGATAGCCGAGCAAAAAAAGGATGGCAGCCTGGAAAACGTGCGCTGCAATGTCAAAGAAGGTATCGCCAGGAAAACTGCGCGTTTTGTGGAAAGAGGTGGAGTCCTGTACCGGAAGTATCTAGACCGCCGAGGAGTGGAGTTCGATCAGCTGGTCGTGCCTCAATGCTATCGTCAGGATCTGTTGCGCTTGTCACACGGGGGTTCGTGGTCCGGACACCTAGGAGTTAAGAAAACTAAGGACCGTCTCTTGCAAGAGTACTATTGGCCAGGGTGTTTTCGGGACGCAGACCATTTCGTGAGGACATGTGACACTTGTCAGCGGGTGGGCAAACCAGGGGACAAATCGAGGGCGCCGTTGAAATTGGTACCTATCATTACGGAGCCTTTTAGACGGCTCGTTATTGATACTGTGGGACCTCTGCCGGTAACAGCCACGGGGTACAGACACATTTTGACTGTGATCTGCCCAGCGACAAAGTTCCCTGAAGCAGTGCCGCTTAAAGAACTCAGCTCAGTTGAGATAGTTAATGCACTACTGTCCATATTTGCGCGAGTTGGTTTCCCTGCGGAAATCCAATCAGACCAGGGCACAGTGTTTACTAGCGCTTTGACGACAACTTTTCTCGGAAGGTGTGGGGTAAAGCTGTTACACAGCTCAGTGTACCACCCACAGTCGAATTCCGTTGAGAAGCTCCACTCCGTCATGAAGCGCGTGTTGAGAGCTTTGTGTTTTGAACATCAAACTGACTGGGAGCTGTGTCTGCCTGGGGTGATGTTTGCTTTAAGGACCGCGCCGCATGCAGCTACGGGGTTTTCGCCAGCTGAACTGGTGTACGGTCGCTCGCTTCGGTCTCCGCTTCGCATGCTTCGAGAATCATGGGAAGGCAGGGGCGACGACCCAGTCGTGGTGGAGTACGTGCTTAAGCTCCTCGAACGCTTAAGAAGGGCACAGGAGTTGTCAGGTGAAGCAATGACAAAGGCCCAGCAGAGGGCCAAGGTTTATTATGATCGGACAGCCAGGGCCCGTCGTTTTGAGGTTGGCGATGAGGTCATGATATTGCGCACATCGCTAAACAACAAACTAGACGTGCAGTGGGAGGGCCCAGCACGAATTGTTCAGAAACTGTCGGACGTTAACTACGTGGTAAGTCTGCCAGGAAAGCGGAAAGCACAGCAAGTTTACCACTGTAATCTGCTCAAACCTTATAGACAAAGGGAAGCAGTGGTGTGCCTGATGGTAAACGTTCCTGAAGAGCTTCCGGTCGAGCTTCCGGGACTAGGCTCAGTGACGAACAGGGAAGACACCGGTCAAGTCATTAGTGACCTTATCAGTAAAGCACCGCTGTCGCCTGAGCAGAAAACCGAACTACACCAGCTATTACAAGAGTTTCAAGGTCTGTTCTCTGAGAGGCCTGGTAGGACTTCTGTACTTACTCATGATATAGAACTTACCTCCACAGAGCCAGTACGATCCAAGGCGTATCGGGTGTCACCCCGCCAGAGCGATATTATGGAGGCTGAGGTAAAGAAAATGCTACAGCTCGGTGTTATTGAGGCAGGTGAGAGTGATTATACCTCCCCTTTGATTTTAGTTAAGGTACCGGGCAAGGAACCTCGTCCTTGCGTCGACTACCGCAGGCTTAATTCCATCACTAAGGATCAAATTTATCCGATCCCTAACATCGAGGAGCGCCTTGAGAAAGTTAGTAGCGCTCAGTTTATTTCCACCCTAGATCTTGTCAGGGGTTATTGGCAGGTTCCACTTACAGAAGAGGCTAGTAGGTATGCGGCGTTCATTTCACCAATGGGAACATTCCGTCCTAAAGTGTTGAGTTTTGGTTTGAAGAACGCGCCATACTGTTTTTCAAGTCTCATGGATAAAGTGTTGCGGGGACAGCAAGAATTCGCTTTACCGTATCTAGACGACGTAGCGATATTCTCCGCATCCTGGTCTGAGCATATGACACACTTGCGGGCAGTGCTAACCCGCCTGCGCGAAGCGGGCTTGACAGTCAAGGCTCCTAAGTGCCAGTTAGCACAGGCCGAGGTTGTCTACCTCGGTCACGTGATTGGTCAGGGTCGTCGCCGCCCCTCTGAAATAAAAGTGGCCGCTGTGCGAGACTTTCCGCAACCGCGCACCAAGACCGATATTCGGTCGTTCTTGGGTGTCGCCGGCTACTATCAGAGGTACATCCCTAGGTACTCTGATATCGCGGCTCCCCTGACGGATGCTCTAAGAAAGACAGAGCCTCAAACAGTCGTCTGGGACGAGACAAAGGAAAGAGCTTTTAGCGCCCTAAAGAGTGCCCTAACAAGCCAGCCTGTGCTACGATCGCCAGACTATACAAAAGGGTTCATTGTTCAGTGCGATGCTAGTGAGCGAGGCATGGGCGTTGTACTGTGCCAACGGGAAAATGGAGAAGTAGAACACCCCGTCCTGTATGCTAGTCGTAAGCTGACCAGTCGTGAGCAGGCGTATAGCGCCACCGAGAAAGAGTGTGCGTGTCTCGTGTGGGCCGTTCAGAAATTGTCATGCTATCTAGCCGGCTCGAGGTTTATCATTGAGACGGATCACTGCCCTCTCCAATGGCTGCAGACCATCTCTCCCAAAAATGGCCGCCTCCTGCGCTGGAGCCTCGCTTTACAACAATATTCCTTTGAGGTGCGTTACAAAAAGGGGAGTCTCAACGGTAACGCCGATGGCTTAAGTCGAAGCCCCTAACGTAGGAATCAGCCTCAAAATTGTTTGTTACTGATGTTTTTCTTCCTGAGGCAGGATTTTTTTTTAACATATTGCTTTTGTTTAGTGTTTCAAAGTGATGATATGCTTTCTAGTGCAATTTTTCAATTTGTGGACGCGTTCTGAGTGATGCTAGACTACTGTAAGGAACTAGGCAGTGGTATAAAAAGGGGAAAGAGCCTGGCAGGGCTTAGTGAGGGTTGTGCCGTGCTTGCTGACTGAGCGGTTGAGTTTCAGCGTAGTTCTAACGCTTGCCGGGATCGAGAACAAAAATGTGAACTCTCCCGAAGTCACTTTGCAGTGTCCCGTGCGAACCTGAACGAGAGAACGAGGCCTTCTCTGTGCGCTGCGCTCAAGAAACGTCGAGGGACGCCCGACTTCGGTTAGGAGCATCATCGAGCGACATCCCTCCGGACAGCGGATGCAGTCCCCTGTCCATCGGGATCTCCTTCCCCCGGCGGGGCGGTCTGTTGCGTTTCGCCTGCGACACGTGGTTTTGCCGGCGCGACTGCGGCGGGGCGGCAGACATTTTGGCCCGATCGTCGTCGCCGCAACACTCATCGCCAGGTGTTTCCAGGCGCGACTGCGGCGATGCGACCGCCTAGGGATCATCCTCGCATTCCAGTCATTGTGCCCGAAACAGGCGATGCCAAAGCAGGGATCTCATTCCAGTCATTGTGCCCGAAACAGGCGATGCCAAAGCAGGGATCTCATTCCAGTCATTGTGCCCGAAACAGGCGATGCCAAAGCAGGGACCATCCTCTCATTACAGTCATTGGGTCCGACCGGCAGCGCCACGACAGGGTGCTACGAGATCGTGCTCGTCATGGTGCTACGGCATCGCTACGACAGTGTGCGTCACCATTAGCCCATTGTACATTCACGTGCTCGTCTTTTGAGGGGTTCCTTCTTGCCCTCAACTGCGAGAGTATAAAAACAGCTGCCCCCGGACGCCAAAAGGAGGGCTCCGATTTCTTCTGTTGAGTGAAGTGCTCTCCCGTCTCTCTACTTCGGTCAACCTGACCGCCAACTCTTTGCGATGTTAAAATAAACAAGTTGTTTTGTTGTTACCAGTCGACTCATGCTTTGCCGGGACCTTCGGATGCTTCCAGTTGTACCCCAGGCCGCCAGGCCAACGCTACCCTTGGGGCTTGCGACCCAGGTACAACCACGGGCGTCAGCGCCGAGTTCCCAACAGATCGTACCAGCAGTCCGATCAAAACAGCAGTCATAAACGCCTGCCAAGGAAAAGTGAATGGAAACCAGTTCCTGCTGAGATTGAAACCAGGATCAAACATTTTTATTATCTCAACCCCTACAGAAGAGGTGGCGGATATTGCAAGAAGAATTACAGGCCTCACCTTAAACGGTCGACTGCACGCAGTGAGTGCGTACGCAGCAGTAGGCGAAGACACAAAGAAAGGAGTGATACATGGCATCGCTCCTCACACAAGCCCTGAAACCCTGCTAGCCAACCTACGTCTTCGTACGCAAGGCGTCGATATACTAAGAGCTAGGATGTTGGGTGAAACGAAAACAGCGGTAATTACCTTCTTTGGCCCCATCATACCGCGATACGTCTATTATATGGGAGGGGAGCTTCCCTGCTTCCCATACAAGAATACCATACAATTCTGCAAGACTTGCAAGCAAACGGGTCACAGAACGGACGTCTGCCCGAACCCCCACCTGCCGGTATGTCACAACTGCGGCACTCGGGAGCCACAACCAGACCACGACTGCAACCCTGTTTGCGCCACCTGCGGAGAAAAGCATCTCACGGGATCCAAGGAGTGTAAACGTCGTTTCAAGCTGCCACCACAGCGACCGCAGCCAAAATCACCAAACCGGATGGCCATCAAAACGCCGGGCAAGACGATCAAGTCATCGTCGCCAAAACGGAGATGGTCTGACACAGACGATACGGACAATGACGATTGGCCTCCACTGCGGACTCAAGGGGACATTCCAACGTCGCAACCCCAAATTCGAAAATCAAGATCACAAGAACGACACAACAATCGAGACCAAGGGCTATCTGACCACTCCGCCTCCAGACACCACCGAATGTCCTCCAGATCCCCTACCCCATCCAGGACTTCAGTGGCAGTGGGAGACTCGACCCAACATAAGGTGAGCTGGGCGGGGATGGCACGTAAAGGGGCTCCAATAACCGCAAACCCTGAGTACCAAAGAATCCTTTCTGAAAATCGTCAGCTTAAAAAAACAGTAGAAGAACTTAAAATAGAGATGGCAGCGCTGAAGGCACAGTTTCAGACTACCAAAATTGGGCAAGCTAAACCAGCACAAGGGGATAAACCTGCCACCCAACAGACAACAATTAGCAACATTGAAAGAATGATGAATCAGGTAGTAGAACAAATTCAGGCTCTGCAAACGTTTCAACAGCAGTTATTTGCTGAGGTGCAGAACCACAAAGTTTATGTAGACGAACAAATGTCTAAACTGCAGCAAACATCACGCAAAAGAGCCAGCAGTAACCCCGGAACACCGACGGCGAGAAAGGTAAAAAACGGGGCTGTTTCCGATTCGACGGATACCGAAATCGTAGCTAACCATGGCCAGTAAAAAAACCCGAACCACGGACACCGCTGAGATATGGCAATGGAACTGCCGCTCTTTTCAGAAAAGAGCGGCAGCGTTACAAGCTTATTTAGACGCCGCCATTATTCAACCGGACGTCATCTGTCTTCAGGAAGTTGGAAAGGGAGTAGTTAAGCTTAGAGACTACTACACCTTTCAAAATCCCATGTATCCTAGAGTGGCGACGCTGGTGCACAAGAATATCGCGGCCAGTGAACACTACTATCCCCAATGCTCAACGGAGCACCAATTGATCGAATTACACACTACAAAAAGGAGTAAAACCAAAACGTTTATTGGCAACGTGTACAGCCCACCGAAAGAACGGCAGACTGCGTTTCCCGAGATGCTTGAATGGGCGCTTGGACATCTGGAAAAAAAAGACAGGTTGATTTTAGTCGGGGACTTTAATGCTCCCCACACCAATTGGGGTTATAGGACAAATACAAAGAAGGGCAGAAACCTAGTAGAAGCAGTAGAGAAATATAACATGCAACTAGAGACCTTACCCCTCGCCCCCACGAGACTTGGAAATAGCGTCTGTGGAGACACGTACCCAGACCTCACCTTTACATTTAACGTAAAAGAGGGACAGTGGAGGAACCTGGATGAAAATCTGGGAAGTGACCATTATATTATTAGTTACTCCACTACGACTCCCAAATTAAAGAAGCCTTTCAGAAACGCGAAACTTACAGACTGGACTGCATATAGACATTACCCGATCCCTCAGCATCCAATAAATACAATAGAAGAATGGGTAGACGAAATGATGCAGGCATACCAAACTAACACAAAGCACGTCGCACTAAGCGAGAAAACACCGGTAGTGGATCCCCACCTCGTCCATATGTGGGAAGGCAGGCGAGGTCTTACTAAACGATGGAAGAGACAGCGCTTAAACAGAAAGCTCAGAGCTAGAATAGAGCAACTGACAGAACAAGCAAATGAGTATGCTAGGCAACTACAAGCGAACAACTGGATACAATTTTGTGACTCGTTACGAGGAACGCTCTCAACAACCAAGACATGGGCAATTTTACGGAGCATGCTTGATCCATACAATACAAAAACAGTCACTACTAGAGCATTACGCACATTGGTAGGAGAATTTAAGGGGGATGACGCATCCTTGATCCAAACCCTGGCAGATAGATATATCGGGACAGCAGGAGATAACATCGATAAGAGAGAGTACAAAGGCATGGACAATCCCAAGCTTGATGCACCCATAACGAAACAAGAAGTATATGCCGCCGCTCTAGCATTAAAACGTAACTCAGCCCCAGGTGAGGACGGCATCACGAATGCTATGTTAAGAAATATGAGTGATCAGCAACTGGAACGCCTAACCCGGTACTTCAATGAGAAAATCTGGGAAACGGGAGAGCTTCCTAATCAATGGAAAGAAGCGACCATCATATTAATACCTAAACCGGGGAAAGCAAGAACATTGCAGAATCTCAGGCCAGTATCTCTAACCTCCTGCTTGGGCAAACTTTTCGAAAAGGTCCTTCATATCAGGCTTACCAGCTATATCGAAGGGCACGAACTTCTCTCGCACAACATGTACGGCTTCAGACAACATCTTTCTACACAAGACATATTCGTGAGGCTACGAGATGACGTGCTGCAAAATGTCCCTACAGGGGGAGAGAACATCATAGCAGCGCTTGACTTAAAAAGCGCTTTTGATACGATCTCCCATACCCTCATACTTGAAGAGCTCGAAAGAATGGGCTGTGGAATTAAGATCCACAATTACATCCGCTCTTTCCTTACTGAACGTAAAGCCACAATAGGTATGGAAAATATTCGATCTTCTAAACTCCCGATGCCTAACAAAGGCACACCACAGGGGGCCATCCTCTCACCACTTCTATTTAATGTCGCAATGAATCGCTTGGCACGACAACTAGAGAAAATTAACGACCTCAACTTCGCGTTTTACGCAGACGACATCACGTTATGGGCCTGCAAAGGCTCGTTAGGGCAAAAAGAACAAACTATCCAGGAGGCTATCGACTCGGTGAAGGACTTCGCAGAACAAAACGGTATGCAATGCGCTCCGGAAAAATCTGAGTTTATCCGGATCCACGGGCGTAACTACAAAAACAAACCGAGCATCCACCTAACTATGGGTGACCAGACGTTACAAGAAAGAAATATGGTCAGAATACTAGGACTATGGTTACAAAGCAACAAAAAAGCCACTCACACCATTGCGACTCTAAAATCAAGCACGAGGAGCATCGCTAGACTAATAAGCAGAATTACAAAGAAAGGTAAAGGGCTCCACGAAAACGAAACCGTAACACTAGTCCAGGCTTTTATTCTTAGCAAAATAACATACGGACTACCATATCAAGAGCTAACCCCTTCGGAAATCAAAGAAATCGACCTACTAATACGTGGCGCGTATAAGGCAGCGCTTGGGCTTCCTAAGAATGCGGCAAACGAGAGGGTGCAAGCTCTAGGCATATACAACACATTTGAAGAGTTAAGAGCAGCCGTTCTCATGACACAAAGAGAACGACTATGCCTCACAAGCACAGGTAGAAACGTTCTGTCGCGTTTAGGCTACCCATTGCGACCGCAGTACTCTAGGGAACAAACGACCGCAATGCCGGATCCAATACGCGAGCGCATAGTGGTCTCCCCAATCCCACGCAACATGAACAAAACTTATCACACAGCGAGAAGACAAGCGAGAGCTAAACATCTTCAGAAAACCTTCGGCAGTAATCAAGACGTAATGTATACTGATGCAGCTAGATTTAGCAAAGGACATGTAATAGTGGCAGTTCAACCCACACGCCACGGAACGCTTCACACATCAGCCTCGATACGCACTAGGTGCACTGCAACAGCGGAAGCAGCGGCGATTGCTCTCGCTATCGCATACAAGGAAAAACAAAACAGCTCAGCTTTAATAATGTCCGACTCACAAGTGGCATGCAGAATGTATCTACAAGGCAACATACCACAAGTCGCCCTTAAGATCATAGGCGACACATTGAAAGAAGATCATGCAATTTTATGGTGTCCTGGCCACGAGGGTATCTCGGGAAACGAACAGGCACACACTCTAGCTCGAGGCCTTACTAACCGAGCTGGAGATACGCACAACGATGAAAAAGACAATCACCTACTGGTCCGCGATATACTGGAGCACCAGCGAAGAACCCGGCAACAGTACGCCCCACCACACAGGCTACTCAAAGTAGAGGAGGCGCAAAAATATAGAAGAATACAGACGGATATATACCTACCCACATTTGGGTAGATACCATAAAATAAACCCAACCTTGTACACTAACTCTTGCCCGTGGTGCGGGTCATGGCCTTCATTGCCTCACGTAACATGGGAGTGCGCCAAAAGACCTCATGCCATTAATTCACCTTTGGTACTAACCTTGCTAAGGGAGCCCTGGGAGGCCATCCTCGCTCTTGCTGACCTCGAGGCCCAGAAGGGCCTCTTGGACCAAGCTGGGCGGGTCGCGATGGCCACTGGAGTCTTGGAATAGGGACCCACCCTGCACCGCTCCCTTCCGCCATTTTTTTTTATTTTTTTTCCCTCATCAATAAATGTTTATTCCTCCTCCTCCTCCTCACAACGCCAAAACATTGCTCTAGGCGGTCTTGGCTCAGTTTCGAAGTCATCATGCACATGATGTCAGCATTGTCGGTAAGGTACTTTAGAAGGTGTTTTGTTGAATGGATGGTCATCGTCAGCCCCTCAGAAGTACTGTTACTAAGAAAGCCGAGCTCATTGGAGTGAGCCTCCCATTCATCAAGAAACGGAAGAGTTTCATCAAGGGTGGCCTCTTTCTTGCTGCCCCATCTGAAATACCAAAGAGAACAATCATGCACCATTTTGAGAGAAAAACTATGTTAAAATAACCTCATGACTTCTGCAGGGAACCTCGACGTCATAGCTTCAATGAGCCTGGCCAGACCATTGGGACCACTCGATCCCGTTTGGCAAATGCTTGTTTGCAGGCAGGGGCACGGAAGAGATACCTTTTCTGAGGTTTTCTTGCACCCAGTATCACATCCGGGCACAAAGCTCCGTCTTCTTTTTCGCTGCCGACTGCATCTCGCCCTCGAATTACGGATTGTCGCGAGGAACACTCCAAAAGGGGCGCCGAGACCAACTGACAGCGGAGGCGCAGGCCAGCACGGCTACGAGTCCCCCGCCGCGAGCGGCAGCGCCACATTTCCCCTGGTGGCATCGGTGCGCAAGGGGGTCACGCGCGCCCGAAGGAAAGCGCCACCTCCCCTTCTAGCCACCCTAGTTATAACCTCAATCACCAAATCCGCCTAGTTGTCTAGCATTTACCAATAGTTTTTGGAAAGCGGCTGCGTTGGGCCGCGTGTGAAAGTGGCGAGCGTCCATTTGTCGTACAAAAATCCCTCACGTGACCTGATCCTAGGTGCCTAGGGACAGCATCGTTTAGGGATTCTTGAGAAGGCGTGATGCTGGCGCCGAGCGACGCCGTGGCGTGTTCGTCCACGGCGTGATCGTTCTCTGGACCCCGCGTTGTTCAACATTGCTCATGTCATTGTACGTGCGTTGCTTGTGTGTTGGTTGTAGGTTCTGCGTTACTTGGCGGAAAGCCGCGAGTAGTGGTGGTGCGGCAGTGCGGCTTTCGCCTCGGTGAGCTCTGGCAGTAGAGAATCTGCGTTGTGTGACCTGTGCTTCCTTGACAATTGAAATGTCGAAGTGGCCTAGTGCATCGGCAGCGAAGTTCTGCGAATCGCGATGTGGCGTCGCCGTGTCCGACTTTGCTTAACGAACATCCAGGGATGTGCTGCTCGCTACAAGTCATGTAAATGCGACTGCGTCGACCGCCCACTGTTCAGTGCTGAATGTGTGTTAGGTGTGCTGTGCTTGAAACGAGTGGTTCAGCCGTACAGCGGGGTGTGGTGGAGGAGCAGAGTGGCTTAGGGTCTCCATTTGCACGTTCACGGATATGTGCTCCCGTTTTGGTCTCATTAGCGGCTGTCGCGGGATTGTGGTGTGCTCCTTGCCTAGTATGAAGTTTACGATGCTAACACACAGCATGTTCACGTTTTTCCGTGCCATATGTCATTTGCATGACGACCGAGTTGAAAACAAGGCATATATATCTGTTGTTTTCGTTTGTGTGTTGTAAATTACTTCCTGTTGTGGAAGTTCTGGAAGTCTTATTACGCAAGGAGTACGAACGTAAACATATAAACATATTTCTCTGTATGTGAAATTATGAATTACCCAGAATAGCCTTTACGACTGATAAGTGGGCTACACAGCCTGTGTGAATCAGCTACTTTTTGTTGCGACGCTCTTCCATGTGGTAGACTGATGCATGGTGCGCGTTTATTTCTGTACTGTTGTAAAAACCATTTGTTTATTCACTCAATACAAATGTACGGCTTCTTCGCCGCAGTGCATTTTAGTTACGCGGTAAAGGATACTAAAAGTGGGAGGGGGCCGCTATCACGCAGCATAGTATGTCCACTCAGGCGACCTGAGAGGCGGCGGTTGCGCGAGTGTATAATCATAGGGTATAATTAAAGAACTCGTTTTATGTCCAGTGACAGTGGCCCCTTTCCATTTTTGGTATGCTTCAACGCAGTACATTGCTTAGGCTTCACCGCAGAACACAGGTGTATTGCAAAAAAGGTGATCTTAAAAAGCTCAATTATGCAGCGTTTCTTTCGTAGCTTGCTACACCGCAATACAGAGGTGGAAATAAGCATCTTGCAGTAAAGCATACTTATAGTGGAAAGGGCACATAGGTTTGCTCATTATTTTCAATTGTGATATAATTTCAATTGTAATATAAATAAGAGAGGGCACGGCATCTGGCCTGCGGACAGCATGGCTCACCCGCTGCTGCTGTTTGTGCAGGTTCTGCCGTGGATTTTGCATGCAACGCCCACCCCGGTATCAACGACCAACATCACCGTGATACAACCATTGATGCTTTGCGCGGGCCACGTTACAAGCAACAGCACATTCAAGGGATATCGACCACGAGGTGTGACGTCACCAGCAGCCGATCTACTTAAGGAACGACGCGACACCGACCAGATCAGAGGGCACGGCATCTGGCCTGCGGACAGCATGGCTCACCCGCTGCTGCTGTTTGTGCAGGTTCTGCCGTGGATTTTGCATGCAACGCCCACCCCGGTATCAACGACCAACATCACCGTGATACAACCATTGATGCTTTGCGCGGGCCACGTTACAAGCAACAGCACATTCAAGGGATATCGACCACGAGGTGTGACGTCACCAGCAGCCGATCTACTTAAGGAACGACGCGACACCGACCAGATCAGAGGGCACGGCATCTGGCCTGCGGACAGCATGGCTCACCCGCTGCTGCTGTTTGTGCAGGTTCTGCCGTGGATTTTGCATGCAACGCCCACCCCGGTATCAACGACCAACATCACCGTGATACAACCATTGATGCTTTGCGCGGGCCACGTTACAAGCAACAGCACATTCAAGGGATATCGACCACGAGGTGTGATGTCACCAGCAGCCGATCTACTTAAGGAACGACGCGACACCGACCAGATCAGAGGGCACGGCATCTGGCCTGCGGACAGCATGGCTCACCCGCTGCTGCTGTTTGTGCAGGTTGGTTCCCCATCCACAGACTGCTGTTACCATAGTGACAATAGATTTTTAGTTGTCCTGCCGTGCCCTGGTAGGCTTCATTGCATTGCTATTGACTGTTGGTCCGTGCTGATGCTGTTGATGTCGGGAGACATAGAAGAAAACCCCGGGCCTAAGACAGCTGAACTGTTACAGACGATTATTGATAATCAAGCCGCGTCTGACTGCCGGTTGACTAATATCAGCAAGGATATTGGTCAACTTAATGAAAAGACTGATAGACTGACTGATTCCTTGGCAGTGATACAAGAATTGAACAAAAGAATTGAATATCTTGAGGTAACAGTTCAGCAACAGGCCAGGAAATTGACTGAATATGAAAACTATAGTCGTCGTAACAATCTGCTGGTTTTTGGTGTTTCTGAAAAAATCGGCGATTCAGAGACGGAGTTAAAGGCAGCTGTCATAGATAAAATTTTTCACGACACGCTGGGAGTTGAAGTAAAAACCGTCGAAAAAATTCATCGTATAGGGAAAAAGAACAAAGAACGACCTAGGCCAATTATTATGAAATTTTATGACAGCAGAGAAAAGCAACAAGTGCTAAAGAACTGCAATAAACTGAAAGGACAATCGGTTAGTGTAAGCAATGATTATGCAAAGGAAACGGTAGCGGTGCGAAGGAAGTTGTGGGAAAGTGCCTCTGCTGAAAGGGCGCAGGGCAAGAAAGTCTTTTTGATCGACGACAAGCTCAAAATAAATGACAAGTTATACACATGGGACAACGAGAAGAACGCACGCTCGCTCCTGAACTCCCGAGATAAGTTCAAGCAACGCACTAGAAAAGCAGGCAACTCGCATGATGGCTCTGACATCTCGGATAATTCCAGCGAATCAATGCCTGAACTCACCCCGTCATAGCTACGAATCTTATCTTTGAATGCTCGTAGCCTTTTTAACAAAGTAACCGAATTAGAATATGTATTACTGACAGAAAGTCCACACGTACTCGTCGTAAGCGAAACATGGCTAAACAACGGTGTGCCTAGTCACTGTATGGTACCCCCAAATTACCAGATGTTCAGATGGGACAGGGATACTCGTGGTGGGGGTGTTGCAATCATTGTCAAAAGATCTATAGATGCAGTAACGGTCGAGTGCACTTTGCCTGAAACAGTTTGGTGCAAAATTACTTATGCGAGTGTTACTTACCTTGTTGGTGCAGTGTATAGGCCGCCTGCCACTTCACCAGAGTTTTTGGATGACCTTAATATGTTCTTATGCACTCACTTGAACCGTACCACCAGACTAATAATGACCGGAGATTTTAATTTGCCAAGCATCAACTGGGACAGACTGATACCTGGGAACGTTGAAATTTCTAGTTCCGAAGCACTGCTGCAAATAATGTTTTCGCACAATCTCAAACAAATCGTGGAAGAAGACACGAGGGTAACACTCGAATCCCGGTCACTTTTGGACTTGGTGTTTCTCTCGGGCAGAGTGGGTGACTATACTGTGTCTGTTAAAGACGGGATATCTGACCATAAAATGGTTTCTGTGCACATTACGGTCAGAACAAACACTCGTGGCCAACCCTTTGTACCTGTACAATTTAAGGATTATAGGCAGGCAGACGACACATCCATTCAAGATTTTCTAGAAATGTCATATAGTGAATTCGAACTTGCCTGCGATTGTGAACCAGTTGAAGATCTATGGCTACGTTTCAAGAATATCATAAAACATTGCGTTGACAGATTCATTCCAACTCGACAAAAGAAAATAAAACCACGTAACCCTTGGATTAATCGACCTATTATACACATCAAGCGCAAGATAAAGAGGCTGCGCAGGAGAAAAGACAGCTCAGCTGAGGTATCGAAATTACGAAAGAGTTTAAAAACGGCTCTGATGGAATCAAAAGAGCAATTTTTTAATAAAAAACTATGTAGCTTCGTTAAAACGGCACCTCGGAAGTTTTGGCTTTACCTTAGTGGCAACAAAGAGGAAATAAATAGAATTCAAATTAGTGACAACATAGTAACAGAAAAAACAAAAATAGCAGATCATTTCAATAACTTTTTCCAGTCTGTTTTTTCTAAACCAAGCAATGACGACTTTGACGCGTACCCGCCTTCCTCCCTCTCATGTTCGATGGAAGACCTGGTCGTGACTCAGGCCGGCGTGTTTAATCAATTGTTACTTTTGGATTCTAAAAAGGCTAGCGGGCCGGATGGGATTCCAACCCAGTTTTTAAAGCGATACGCTGAGTGGATATCATTTTTCTTGACAATAATCTTTACAAAGTCCCTACACACTAACTCGTTGCCACAAGATTGGCGGTGCGCAGTCGTAACACCTGTTTTTAAAAACGGCGACCGACTACTCGCAAATAATTATCGCCCAATTTCCCTGACAAGTATCAGCTGTAAACTATTAGAACATATCATAAGTAAACATATACTAACTTTCCTCGAGGATAACGCGTTCTTTTATCAGTATCAGCACGGATTCCGAAGAGGGCTATCTACCATAACACAGCTCATAGAAACGATACATGATTTTAGTTCAGCCATAGATGCCCAAGAACAAATAGATGTCATTTGCATAGATTTTGCAAAAGCATTTGACAAGGTTCCACACAGTAAATTACTTTTCAAGTTATACAGAGCAGGAATTAGCGAAACCATTCTTAAGTGGATTAAAGCCTATTTGAACAATCGCAGGCAGGTTGTGCATGTGGATGATTGTTTTTCTTCTACACTAGAAGTACTTTCTGGCGTTCCTCAAGGATCGGTTTTAGCTCCATTACTGTTCCTAATTTATATTAATGATATTAACGAGGTTACCGAATCTCCCGTAGAATTGAAGCTTTTTGCAGACGACTGTTTAATTTATTCTCGAATAACACAAGCTACCGACCAAATTAGAATAAACCGTGTCCTTCATTCCTTGCATCTTTGGTGCGAAAAATGGGACATGGAAATTAATTACACAAAATCAACTTTTACGCATATAACTAATAAGAAGACTGTGCAGCTATTTTCTTATAATATTGGAAAAAATAATCTAAAAAAAGTTGATACCTTCAAGTATCTAGGTGTCACAATTGCACATAATCTGCAGTGGCATAAACATATTAATAATGTGTGCTCGACAGCTTCCCAAAAACTTTACTTTCTGCGGAAGAAATTGGAACATGCAACAAAAGAAGTCAAGCTGATAGCTTACAAAACATTCATCCGCCCATCCTTGGAGTACGCTTGTGTTGTCTGGAGCCCGCACCAAAAAGTCCTAAAAGATAAACTGGAACGAATTCAAAGAATGGCCGCTCGTTTTATTTCGTCAAGATACAGAAGAAGGGATTCAGTGACGGAAATGCTGAACTCATGTGGGCTCGAGTCACTTGAAAATCGAAGGAAAAAATCAAGACTAAAGCTTTTATTTCAAATAATTCATGGGCACTTTAAGATTAAATCAAATAGATATATTCAGCCTCCGGGAAAACGGAGCGCGAGAACAAACCACACACGATCCATCAAGCCTTACGAGTCACGTGTTGATGCTTTTCGTTTTTCTTTTTTTCCTGAGGTGATCGAAATTTGGAATGGTTTGCCTGCTGAAGTTGTCGAGCAATCGGACGTGCACAAGTTCGAACGTTCTATCGACATCTTTTGTCAGGAGCACCCAACTTGATGATTATGATATATGAATTTTGTATGTTGTACAAAATTGTACATTGTTGTACATTGTATTCCCTCCCTGTAACGACCCTCAAGCGAGGGTCAACAGTATCAATAAATTAAAAAATAAATAAAAATAAAATTTGCAAGTGTATCTGTGCTCTTGGTAAGCTTAATTGACAATTCTTTGTACATTACAAATTCATATTGCAGGGAAGCTTACTAAGGCACATTCGTCATTTTGTAACGCATTATTCACCTTCAATGCAGGAGCACAATGCGGTTTCATGCCTACGCTTCTAGCTGGACTGCACATGCTCTTTGAGAATTGATTCGTTCATAAGTGCACTGGTACTTTACTCTAAACTGGAGGGCTGAAGTTTATACGGAAGCACAATTTTTATTAAGGGGACAAGATGTTGCCAAGATGGTTGCAGCACAGCTTTTTTTTCTTCCAGGCGCCTTTTCTATTAGAAGCTTCCATTGCAGTGTTTCGAGCCTCTTTGAGCCAGCACATAGTGTATATAAAAATCGGACACCGATTGGGAACATCACCTATGCTCTCTGCAGTAAGCTGTGCACAGGATAAGTTCATGCCTATTTATAGAAAATAATGTAGCATGGGGGGGGGGGGCAGACAAAATAAAAGTGGGTGGGCTGCAGCAATACTAGGTGTTAAATGGTGCCTTATCCTTTCCATTCAGTTTTCTGTTTTGTGCTTTTTATTATGGATCCACCACAGTAACCACACGAGTGCTGAACTTGGGCTTGTTGGTTTCAGATCTGATGGTTGTTACTAACAGAACAGTGTGATACACGAACAAGGGCTTGGAGGCATCCGGTCACCTTGCTTGTCTCATGGTGTCGCTTTGTGAGCACCATGAGCCTCCGGACCAACTCGGAAGAAAGGTTTCTTGCAATCGCTTCTGAACTGTATTGCCACCAAACCAACAGTGCTCTCAATGACAACTTTTGGACAGTAGAATGCTTGCACCCAGCAAAGTCTAAGAAGGAAGCATTCAGGATGTGCCAAGTGGGCCTTTTGAAGCTGGCAGCATTGCTGAAGGGGCTTTGCCTATCCGCCCTCTTTATGGATGCACAAGGATGATTTCTTCTTTCAGAAGGATTGTTTCAGAGGTGTCACATGGCAACAGTGTTGGGTGTTTAGTAGCAGATAAGCTTGCCTTTGGCCACTATCAATAATCTATTTCTTCTCCAATGCCCCTGTGAAGTGCCTACTTTTTGGACACAATGTGCTCTCCGTGCATGCATGCATCTTTAACTTGTAAAGATGTCTATTACCCCTTGCCTCAAGCCGGTCCTTGCTGATGTCAACCAAGAAGGCAGTGGGGAGTATGGCGATGCACACTTACAAAGCACTGCTGATACCAGTGAAACCAGATTAGTGGAGCTGCCGTTTTTTTTATCCACTCCATCTTCATCAGTTACAATGAGCAGTTCTTTGTCCAAACAGAAGGCATATGTAGTTGGTCATGCATAGCCTGCGCACTAAGATTTGTTGGCGTGTTACAAGAGACGTGCCTGAGAACCTTAGCAGTGTCTATAGTATACGCAAAAACCTTCTGATGTGTTGATGACTTGCTTCTCTTTATCACAGTTTACCTGATGAAGCCAGCAACTTGGTCAATTAGATGTTCAACAGGCTTCCCACTAGTTTTCCCAGCGTCTCCTTTACCAGTGTGCTGCTCATAAATATCTGTTTTCTTGACCTTGCACTGCACTTCAACCATGGCCACACCTGCTGAACCTATAGTGTGCGTTCAGAAAAGTGCTATACATCACGTTGCTCCAAACTCATGACAAGCTAGAAGGCCTTGAGGAACACCTTCATTAATTTCCGTCCTCATCATACTGTAGGAAGCTTCGCATGACAAGTGCGACAATTACCATCTGCTGGTTTTTCAGTGCTATTCCTGTCCAGCTTGCTGAAAGCTATCCTGAGTGTTTCAAAAGCAAAACTGCTGCCGGACAAGGAGTGCATAAAGCAAGGGTAGCTATAGCCATATATGTCACACAAAATGAAGAAGGCCACCGAGTTTACAGGCGGTTTAATTCATATCCAACAAGCTTGGTTCTCTCTTTGCAAGTGAGTAAACCCAACTTGCCCCAAAAACATGGCCTGTGACAAACTATGTACCAGATGCTGTGTCCCCTGCAAAGCTGAAGATGTGTACAAGACCCTGACACCCTGCGGCTTCTACACTGGGCAAACAGGCTACTATAAAAACGACTGCCTTTACTAATATGCTAATAACATGAGAATGGGCAGAAATTTGGCTATTCATTGGACCCAACTGCAGGTGCAAGCCACTCTTCCACCAGATGTGTGTTCACAGAAACTGGAAATTCAAAAAGAATTCCAGTGCACAGGATAAGTGACAGACTTCCTTTTATTGAACAAAAGTCATGTGTGTCACATGTCAACAGCAGTGGGTAGCAAACTTGCAAGCTTGGGTGACAGAGGCAAAACTTGGCGAAATGCTACACTCATACTCAAATGTAAAACGGCCTACGACACAAAAAACAACATCATATTGTACTGAATGAAAGGGCAAGACTCCATCCAAGAACACACTATGGCACCACATAATTGACATGGTGTAAAAGATGTTGACATGCCCTCTCCATAAAAAAAGAAACACTTAAAACATGCCTTAAAAGGCAATGTGCAGAGTCTGAAAGCAAGGGAAAACAACCCAATAAAGGTTTCGCTAAGTCTTTCAATGATTAAAATTGTCAAACTGTCTTGTCACTTCTTATGAATCTGCACAGCGGAAAAGGATGAAAGGAAAGCCCAATAACAGCGCCACAGAAAATGTCACCAAATAAATAAACCTTGCTTACCAAGGATACTGGTTTAGTTGTCTGACTCTGTACAATAATAGCGTATGAGCTTTTCTTGTTTAGAATGGTTTAGCAGATAGCGGAAAAAATGGACATGAGAGCACCAGGTGCATGCATAGTCGATGCACAAAAAGCCACTGTTTTCTTACTTTTTTGTCTCTACTACTATTCACGAATATGTAAGTGCCTTAATAGCAATGCTAACATCCTACTGCAAAACACAGGATTGGGCAAGTTGTGGCATAACGAAAATTGGAGTTTCACTCATACTGTGAAAGTGATGCAATAAATGGTGAAATATGCGCAGGAAGCTTGCTTCATTCCGTGTTTGTTGAAGTGAACACTTGCCAGTGCAAGTCAGTAATCTCCTTTAAAGAAGTAAAACAAGTGGGAGTTGTGCCTCCCAGTGTTGAATTGGAAAGACTAGTTTTCTTCCTCCTCTTTCACATCCAGACTTGGTCACTGGTCTCCAGAAAAACAACCCTTTAGCTTCTTACTGCTGAATTAATTTGGTTTTCGCAAATCTATATTTCAGCTACCCATTTCTAAGTCTCGCGCTCTGCCCCATCAACCATTTCCATCCAGTAAATCTGAGAAGCCAAGCACTAGAAGATTAATAAAGCAGATGCACCCAATCACTGTCATTACATGTAAGAAGAAAAATTAACATAGTACTGCCTTCACAAGTGGGGAAAATGATGAGTAAGAATTTGAAGGCGTGGACGCCCGCTCTATATACAGCACGCAGACATTGAACAGGTGTTAGCCAATCATGGCACCTGTTGGCTAGATCGCACTCTCCAGGATCAGTATTCGCCACAACTGTACCTTCAGCAGAGTGGCTGAAATGTAGAATTGTGGACTGCCAATCTTTTGATCATATGTTTGAATCCACACATCACAATGAGAACTTTATCGGCAATATTATAGCAATAAATTTGGGAATTAGAGTGACAACACCAGTAGACATCAGAACCAGGGGAGTTGGCCCATAGCAGCTATTGGTGTAAAAAAGAAGACTGGCATAAGAAGAATTGAGATGTGCACGCTACATGCCTTTGTTCGATAGTGTTCCACTACTTTGGTGCTACAGTTAATGATCTCGAATGAGTTCAAGGAGCAAGAATTTAGTCCAGAAAAAAATATTACGCATAACAGCTGTATCTAGTTGTATCATTTGCCTATGCCGCTTTATATAACCCTGTCCACACTGCTAGGAAGGGAAGCGTAGCAGAGGGTGGCAGAAAGTTGGGTGGGCGGATGAGGTTAAGAAATTTGCAGGGACAACATGGCCACAATTAGCACATGACCGCGGTAGTTGGAGAAGTATGGGAGAGGCCTTTGCGCTGCAGTGGGTGTAACCAGACTGATGATGATGATGTCCACACTTACCTAAAGCACATGAGTGGCATCCTAAACAAAATTGAGCTTTTGATATTGCTTTGGAGAAAATTAATCTGTTTCAGCCTAACAGTATGTATACATACCGCGCACACCTGCATTCGGTGTACCTTATCACCAACTGTTAAGTCACCTTCTTACCTCATCAGTGAATCACTCCTGCAACCAAGTGGGCTGGTCCGGGTTTTACCTGCATTTCCACCTGTGCAGTTGGTAAAAGTCTTTGGCTGTTTACTATAACTTCATATTCAAACATATGGTTGCATAAGAGGCTTTCGCAACACTAATGCCTGGGCAGGCTTCACGAAAGGCCACCAGTACCTCCTCATTGCAGACTGTGCTCAACATCCTTCTTGGTTGGACTGTGACTAAGAACCCATACATCTTTCCTCCAAAGCAGCTGGCATTGGCGATGGTTTGATGCAGAAAGAGGCTATTGTGGCACATGTCAACCTTAGGTCAGAAACCAATCTGGCACAGGTGGAAATCGTCTTGTCTTTCCCAGATGCTGGTTCAGGCTCGCGAGGCACATTCCTTCAGTCAATATGCACACTGTCAATGTGAGTGAGACTGATCAAAGGTTGTCTATGGTGTCAGGTTTCTTGTCTGGTTTCGGTAGTGGCATCATGACCAAGTGTTTCCACTCTGTGGGGAATTCCAGTATTCCAGATTTCATTGATTACAAGCAATAGTGCTTGCTTCCTTGTTTCGGCAAGATTCCTCAACATCTGAAAAATGACTCCATCTTTGCCATGTGCTCTTTAAGTGTTGACATGCTCGAGAGCAACAACAGGTTCTGCCATCGTAAATAGAGGCTTTCCATTCCTTCCTTGGCAAGTGGTCATTAAGGTGCGTACAACTCAGGTGACGGTCAGTCACTGCGAGGTGGTCGGGGATAACATCTGCAGCTTGTTCCTCAAATTTCTCAGATGTGCACTGAAAATCGAGCAGCATGTTTTCAATAGTATTACAGTATTTGGTGCATCCTGTTATAGCCAAGAATGTGTTACAGCTTACTGAGGCCTATATGTTTAAATGATGCGCCCAGTAAGCTCTAGTTAGCATGTCGCTCTTTGCAGTGTGTAAAGCATGCGTGTTGCTAGCGATTCTTCAACACCTTCACATTCTGCACACTCAAGTGCATCACGGAAATGGCCCCAGCCTGAAACCCCGATTTTGTGAATGTGGCACATTTTCACCCCTACATCAAGTATTATATCACATAATGGTCGCTGCCTCTTGGGGAAGAATCGCACTGACACTCTTAGATGAAGGCCTTAGTTGCCCATGCTAGGTAAGTGTACTGCCCTTCTGGTTTGTATGGAGGGTATACCAGTTGGGATAGTTGGCGTCATTTGTTAATTCGAGGTCTGTGGTGTCTGCTTCGTCAAGATGGCATCCTCTTGGCCGTATGTCTTTGCACCCCCAGTGTGGGTGATGTGCATTGAGCTCACCTCGACTGAGTATTACGTGCTTGTGAAAGCGAATTTGAAGCTGTAAAAGCCAAGTGAAGTCGCCTTGGCTGTGGTGCCTGGTTTTGGGACAGAGGTAGACCAATGCCAAAACGGCTTTTAGCCTGCAGCACACCACCGCAACTTTCTGATGAGACACATATGTTTATTCAAGCCGTTTCTTCCTTGCCCTAATTCAATAATAGCCAATTTTAGCAGCTGCAAATCAAGCTGACTTCAGAAGACTGCTGATTTTTTTAGCCACTTCTAGTAGATTATCGCATGGTTAATTTTCTAGTTGGGCATGACATGCTTCGTGCTTAAAAAATGAACTGTTTAAAGAATTATTGGAGTAATATTAGGACAGGCAACTCTGACTGACTCATCACTGCTTTAGTCGCAAAATGTGGCAATGAGCTAGGTAGATGCTGTCACGAAAACATAGGTTGTACAAGTACAAAAGAAACAAAATTGGAGTTGTGAAATTCAAAGCCATATTTTTACAGCCTCTCTTTATACTGCTGACATTAGAGAGCTTTAGATTAGTGGATGCAAGCAGCGTGTGTAAACAAGCACCATGTTCGGGTATTTCTGGCACCCATGTGGTTTGCATAACCAAGCAGCACACAAGTTGCTTGCGTCCTCTTATGCAGTACTATTATTTTCATTGTAAAACAACCAATGTCAAAGTAAGTCTGATCAGCCTGCATCAATATGCTAGAAATTTTTAAGCACTTAAGGTGTGTTGGTTGAATGTTTAAAGCACTTCACCACACCCTTGGTCACTAGACTTGAACTTTCCAGTATTACTTGCTAATCAACTCTTGAGGTGTTTACGTTGCTTTTCTGTGCTGTAAGATTAGTTTGACAGTCCTAATAGAATTCTTAAAGTGAAGGTGTGAGATGTTGTATTGGCCATGTCATTCTATAACTGTTAGATCTGACACTGTCAAAGCATTTGGCAACATTAATCAGCTTCACCTCACTATATATATGTATTGCGGTAGGACCATTCAGCACGTGAAAATAAAAATACCGGCACATAGAGAATTCGAGAGCACCTGAGATTATAGTAAAGCGGGCGGGGCAGTATATTCACGGTAACAAATGTGTTGCGGTGAAGTTATTGCAGACGTATATACACATTCATTCGTCCCAACTTTGCACCGAACCCTGCGTCCCGTTGCTAAAACTAAGAGCGCGAAAAACGGGCACAAATGCAGCTGAACATCACAGGGGACAGTATTAAGCCCCACCTCACTGTGCTTATCGCGCCCTTAGTACGAATAATAGTAAACATCTACTCTGCAGTTCGTGGAATTCTGGCAGATCATGTGACATCACTAAAGCTCCGTTATGCTCACAGCACTACGCGATAATTGTCGTAAAGCCCACGATAAAAGCAAATCACATGAAGTCACGGATAGTGCACTAGCGCTGAACACGATTGAAAACATGCGCTGCCCTATTTCAAGGACGCGTGAACAGTTGTGAGCAAACACCACCTTAAGCATTATATTACTTACGTAAGTCGTGTTGAAAAACACGTGCGATACCTCCGCCTACGAGTCCCGTCAAGTAAAGATGCATGTGCGATGTGATGACGCTGCCGAAAAGGGGCGAACACGACGTCGCTGCTGCACAGCGCCGGTTCGCAAATTGCATTGCCGAGGCGCTACGCCACTTGAATATTTCAATCGTAAGCACCAATGAATTCTTCAGAAATACGGATCTCACACCACCAGAGTTCACCGAGACTTAAAGCCGACATGCCACACCACTACTACTGCGCGACTTTTAGCCAACAAATACTCAACCCACTGCGGAGACACACGACCAGCGGTAGGCGTGGGCCGGAGATTCAACGCACGCCACGGCATCGCGGTTCGCAGAACTTCGCTGCCGAGGCGCTAGGCCACTTCGACATTTCAATTGTCAAGGAAGCACGGGTCACGCAACGCAGATTCTGTACTGCCAGAGCTCACTGAGGTGAAAGCACAGATGGCGAAAGCCGCACTGTCGCATCACCACTACTCGCGGCCTTCCCGCTAAGTACCTAAAACCAACACACAAGCAACGCAAGCACAATCACATAAGCAACGTTGAACAACGCGCGGTCCGCGCGAGCCGGTGAACGATCACGCCGAGAACGAACACGCCACGACGTCGCTCGGCGCAACCATCATGCCTTCTCAAAAGTCCCTAAACGATCCTGTCCCTAGGCACCTAGGATCAGGTCACGTGAGGGATTTTTGTACGACAATTAGACGCACGCGTGAAAGTGTGGGAATCGCTACGTTTAAAGCATGAGGAAAAAGCGGTCCAAGAATCCACCGAAGAAAATTCATTTAGTTTTCGATGAACGAGAGCGACGGTGAGTGCAAACCACTTCCCGTGACCTGTCGAAAAGTTGCACGAAAAGTTACGCGCGTTGAAATGTTTGTTGTCATCTCTGCGCCAAATATAAGACGTAGCAATACTTATCTTGATATAACGTGTTACCGGTTTGCGACTTTGCTTGCAGCATTATGTGATACTATCAATACGTCCCGTGCGATTTTTGTTTTTCCTTTCTTTTCTTTTTTTTTTTTTACGATATGCTCGTCCGCTTGCAAACACGGTGATTAAATTAGCTAAAGTTTGCCCTCGTAGCGTCGGCATTGCTCGATCGTGATAGCTGTCGTCGGACCTTAGCAGTTTCGCTTTTCATTGCCGTCTGCGTCGAACTCTTCTGGCGTATTAAGCACGAAGTGTAAAGTCGAATTCGATGCGCTTGAAGGTTACTTGTAGCAGTCCGTTAGCACGTGATAATAATGATAGACAGAACTGGGCGCCGATAGACAAAACAAAGGGACCGGTGGTTAGGTGCTTTGTGACAGATCAGTATCGGCGGCGACAATAATATTTAAGGGGACGGGAGAGGCGGCCGGCGTAGTGTTGTTTAAGGACAGACAAACTTCGGCACGGGCGCAGTCAATGACTGCTCTGTGGCGCGAGAGAAAGTCCCATCCCAGAATGACATCATGAGAGCAGGGAGGCAGCACAAGGAATTCAGTCGTGTAAAGTACGTCCTGAATAACGATCCTAGCGGTGCATGCGGCTAGGATGGCAGTACGTGGTGGCAGTACGAAGTACTAGGCCAGAAAGTGATGTGGTGACCTTCCTGATCTTACGGCAAAGATGTATGACGTATACATGGCAGCGCCCGTGTCGACAAGCGCGAATGTAACGACTCCTTCAACTTGTATTTCTATAATATTTTGCGGCGATAGCGGAGCTTTTGAACATTTCGACAAGGGCGCAGCTCTTGCCTTCGAACCTGCAGCACTTAGTTTCCCTCGTTGAAAGGCGGGCGACGACGCATCGGCGATATCGAACGGCGACGCGGTGATGGTGAACGACGGCTGCTGAAGTTCTGGCGACGGGTCCAGAAGTTGGCGATGAGTTCGAATCAACATCCCGGTGGGCTGCAGGTTCGTGTAGATCGACAACAACGTCCGGGCGCGGCAGGCGGCGGCGAGAAAAGCGCGCCACATGTCCCGCGAGATCGCAGAAGAAGCATATCGGCCGATTGTCCCGCGTGCGCCATGGATCTTGCGGCCGGAAGTACAGGGGCGCTGTGGCGTCGTCGGGTAGGAAAGCGTCGTTGGTCTAGGACACAGCACGACTTCAGCGTACGTCAGCAGTGCGGCACTCGGAGCGGGCTTGTGGGCTGGCGGAAAAGCCTCTGCAACCTGCTCGCGGATGGCCTGCGGCACGGCAGAGAACAACGGTTGGACAGGCTCCTGGGTGAGATGGAGCAGCGAGAGCTGGCGGGCTACCTCTCCACGAATGAAAGCTTTGATTTGAGGCAGCAGAAACCCGTCGTCAGTCTGTCTGGGAGCAGTCACCAAACTGGAAAGGGAGAGGCCACGCGAGGAACAGTTTGACGGGCGAGCGCTCGTTGCTGACATAGTCGTCTTCAGTGCCCTTGAGGATTTGTTTGATCTTCTCTTCCTCAGTCATTGTTCAGCTCAATCGGTTGCAGAGATCGATGACGTCCTCGATGTAACTAGCGAAATTCTCACCCGGCTGTTGCGCTCTTTGGTGGAGGCGTTGTTCGGCGTGAAGCTTTCGCACGGCCGGACGGCCAAATACCTCCACAAAAGCAGTCTTAAAGTCATTCCACGTTGCAATAGTGACCTCATGGTTTCGGAACCAAAGGTTCGCGACATCCACAAGATAAAAAATAATGTTGGTGGGTTTTGTTGGATCGTCCCATTTATTGTGGTTGCTCACCCGTTCGTACGACGAAAGCCAGTCGTCGACATCAGTATCAGCAGTGCCACTGAAGACAGCTGGGTCTCGTTGACAAACGGCACCACAGGTGATTGATCCAATTGACGAAGAGGGTCGCTCACCGGTGTCGTCTGGCATGGTCGTAGTAATAGCAGTGGGCAGAGTACAACTCTGGAGTTCCAGGGCAAAGCATTAGGGTACCTCGCACTTCCACCAAATGCTACGAGGTTTATTGACTATTAGCTGGAATTGCAGTTGCGTCGGGTCCAGCGCAGATAGCAGCTAAGCGAATCCAGCTAAGCGCCATCGCGAGCAAGAACAGCGAAAGGAACCCATTGGTCTTAGTCTTTTTCACTTGAAGAACCATGCGGCCACAGTAACACTTGTGCTATCTTTGTCCTTACACAATAGATAATTTTACAAAACTCATAAATCATTGTTCATGTGCACAAATGTATCAGACAAGGTAAACGCTATTTCACATTAACTGAGTTTGCTGCACACTTTTTCGAGGGATAAATCTAGGTGCATGTTTTGTAATCACAATGGCAACACAACAACTTCACTTTTAAAGGTGGCTGTAAGATTGTCAGTTTATAAATAATAGTAATTATGAAATGTAAAGTAGTGGGATAAAGAAAGATTATGCCATGCCGCTGCAGAGTTCACGAACTGTACAGGTTGCTTGGCCGTCACATGATCTGCTCGGATCTCTCGTGGCACCTTCTATGTTGGCTGTGTTTGAGCATTGGAATTGCTTGTGTCAAGTCTTGAAAAATAGCACACCCCCAAAAAGCAGCAGAGACTAGAAGGACATCTGCTCCTTCGGAAGCCCAGAAGTCTGGTCTGTCTCCGTCAGTACAGACACACTACAACCTACATAAAAGAGGTGGCACTATCTGTTAGTAGGTGTCGAGGAATCAGCGTGTTTACCACGCCACCTATACATCACGGCTTACTTGGCCGTTCATCAGAGAGTTGTCTGGGTTCCTGTCAGTCTGTCGGCTTCCTCGTGATGGGCATGGCCAGTGCTAACCGTCCTTTTCCCTTTGCAGGGACTTCTTGACTGGCTTTCAGAAGCGCAAGAAAGAACGTCAGAAGAAAGCCCAGGAGAAACTCAAGCAGCAGGCCCAAGAAGAAAAGCGACGCCTGAAGGCCGAGGTGAGACTCTCTCACCTACCGTGGTGGCATTGCACTGCTGAGCTCAAGGTCACAAGCTTGGCCGCATTCTGATTGGGGCGCAATGCAAGGAAGTGCTTGTGTGCTGTGCATTGGGTGCACTTTAAAGGGAGGCTGAATCAGTTTAGATTGATAAAGTACCTTTGAAGATTGATTGACATTGATTTTACAGTTACAGGTCGATTATTAGGACAGAAAATAGTTGTGAAAGCATTACTTTTGAATTTTGTGGCAATACCCCAGGGCCAGTACATCAGTGTGATGTCGCGGATTGTAATTTTCGTATTTCAGCCGTTATGGTTTAGTAAGTGTTCTCGAAACTTGCCAAGTTGAGCTTTTGACATTTTTAGAATGCAGTGCAGTCCATTTTTACTGAAAGAACTTGACTGGGCCTGAACAAGCAACATCAAAATCTGCAGTGTCATGCAGAGCTGGTGTGGGAACTTCGAGACAACACTGCCGCCACCCACGTCTCATTGTTGCATCAGCTCACCGGCATCACCATTAGTGTGGCTTTTGTGTGTCAGAAGGGTCACTAGCACAGCTCAAATCATTTCTCCTTTTGGTTTCCCTTTAATGAGCCCCCAGTGGGGCTCATTACTCCAAGGCCTTCGTCTGCAGCTATTCAATCCAGACTTACCAGTGCCTTCCCTCACCTCCGCAAGCAGCTGCAAAATATGCGCCTACAAGCAGCTACTGGCTGCCACCGCCACAATAATTTCCCCTATGCGTTTTGTTACTTCTGTAAGCGTTGGCTTCATATGCTTGTGGCTAACTAAAATAGTGCCCTTCGGTGTCCTTTCTGCTCGTTCATTTCACATTGATAGAAACCCAGGAGTTCTTCGAAATGCTCCAATATCCGAGTAGCATGCATTTTTTGCACTCTGCTCCCACCCATATACGTCCACCAGAGCCTGGAATTAAACCAGGCACCTTGTCAGCAAGAGATAACTGGAATGACTGAACTACCACAGGCACAACACATGCATGCGCAAAACTTGCAGGTGGGGGCCATAGTGATCCTAGGCAGGTTTCACCTACTGTGATCAAATGCAAAGCTGTGAAAAGTAGCTTTGGAAGAAGGCAGAATGAGCGTGAACTATGCTGTGCATATGCCTGTCAGTGCTGCAAGCAATGATCATGCAGTAGAATACAGCGTGGGTTCCTGCTTGTGTCAAAGGTGGAATAATTCACCATTATGAAGGAGCTTTTATGATGCAGAGAAGCCATTTTGGATTTGCAAGTTGCCTTTCCCATCTGACAGATATTGGTTATACAATTACTGGACATATATTTCCCAATTTTAGGATGTACAATGTGTGTTTGTACCGGAAGCTTTTTCTTTTTCTGTACCTTCTCTGTACATCGTACATATATTGTTTGGTTTCGTGTTCACATTCGCTCTACATGATCGAAGTGCTGCACAAAGAGTAGGGTAGGTCCAGTCAGGAAAGCAACTCCCTTTGCAACTCTCCTCGGGCATTTTTTGAAATGCCTACACAAAAATGAAAATAAATCTCCAGTTACTCTCCCGTTTCCCAATCACCAGGACACAAAGCAATCTGCAATTTGTTGATTTGTGTATCTCCGCCAATTTCAATTTACATTTCTGTTTACTCTCGTTCCTGTGCAATTCTGAATTCGGGACAGCGCAACAGTGCACATTCTGGTGCAGTAATCTGGGGACTTATTTACTGGATACTCTTGCTTCTAACGTGCATTTGCTTAGGTACTGTGTAGGGAGACGCACTTTATACCCCTGTTGCACGGCAGATCTAATGTCATTTACAGTGAATGACATTCACTGATAGTGCCATTTCTTTGCGGTCACACGGTAAAACGTAATGACATTCATCGAAAGGGACATTTACAAACGAATGAGTTCTCCAAACTCATTTGCATTCGTTTTCAAACCGAATGTGCATCCTCAACACCACGAGTGTACCGGTGTTTCGCAAACAGTACATGCTTCTTTTTTGTTTAACAAAAAATGACTATTATTCTATCAATTTTATTATCTAATTATTACTTGAAGAACATTGAAGTCCATCACACGCGTAATTACAGAAAAATTACTCTCAATCCACTGACTAGACAGCCGTCTTTAGCTTTTGCTGCAGCAGTCGTGTTGGTTCGCATCGGAGCATCGGCCGCGGCCACTTCAATTGAGCTGACGTAAAAGCATGCGGGTGTTTTCCTGTGGCACGTGCCAAGAATGAGGATATTAGGAGCCCGCATGCTCATCAGAACGGCGATGACATGCAACTGCCATTCTCGTTGTACTTTATCAGACGTAGCGGACGCGACCATTGTGCTTTTCGCCATGTTGCTTGCCTTATCTTTGGCTTGGCTTGAGTCGACTTTGTTGGCAATGTCGACAATTGGTGATCGAACGCTACGGTGTGAAAGAGACGATCACATATTCCACTGGAATTTAGCATATTGGAAAATAATTATTGGACAAAAGTGGGTTTGGTCCCTCCTCAGGTCTGGGAGAGTTGGGAGTGCTCCACTGACTTGACGCTTGCTTGGTTTTTGGCCATACCCATTACCAGCAACTCGCATCACTTGTAATGACTTTGTTCAAGAAGTTTATATCACTTTCAGTCTATGTTTTCAAGCCGTGGCACACATTCATGCACATGGTTTTTTGCTCCTGTATGAGAAGGCGTGGAAAAAATTTATCGGAAACACGTCTGACATGCAAAACCTGCCTCAAAATCTGGTGGCACAAGCTCCAACTCACTTCTGTCTCTGTTGAAATTTGGCCAGTCATGAAACGACAATCCTCGTTGATTATTCACGGATTTTTTCAATGTTCGCCTCGTATCATGACATTGCAGGGCATCCAGAACAAGGTTGGTCTTCAACACTCATCTTACTATGTTTAAGGTGGTAGGCCACATTAAAAAACCTATTTTTTTAATGAGTTCAATTTCTTGCTTTTGGTGGTTTCTGTACGCCCAAACATTCAAGAATATGTAGCAACAAAAACTATTCTCCTGTGATCATTAGTTCCGGAGTTACAGTACATTTTCCGTACCACGCCATCATATTCCAAAACCGAAACCAAAACCACATTGCATGGATTCAAAAAGTAAGTGTTTTTTCGTCTATATTATTATTATTCAAAATACTTTCCAAATTTTATTATGATTGAAAACTTAATTGATGTCGTAAAACATGGTTTTGCGTTTGTAAATTATTTCTAACTCAAGAAACGGCCACAAGGGGGACAAACGACACTCGTCGCATTGCTCGTAGAATATCTGCTGTTTTGTTTACCTTGGTGGCTACGTCAGGCTTCGTTATTCGCGTATTTCTCAAGTGCTAGAGCAACTACGGCAGTGTGTTTAGGTCATGTAGACCACATTCCGACCAGCATGGCGAAATTCAGAGCCGGCAAAACAAGGAAGCACAAGTTTGCTGGGAATCAACACATGCCGAAGAGGCTCTCTTCGAACACAGTAGACGCGGGTGTTTCGGCAACTGCCAAGAAGCTTGGGGACATTGCAAAAGCCTACGAAACTCCGCTAGAGGATTCTACGTTCCAACGAAACAGGGTAATGGACATTTCTATCCTTTCTGATGTGTATTTTCATCGCTGGCATGTAGTGAATGCTTGAAGACGTCACTGAAGCTCAAGGAACCTTCGGAACGAGGGATATGCTCTACTCGCACACTCGTGTGTACTGATTGTGGGTTCGAGCTTGTATCCGATACGTCGAGAAGAGTGACGCATGGCAATGGGAACAATGTTCATCTCATTTACGCAATGCGCCAGCTAGGAAAGGGGTGTGGAAATTTTTCTGTGTGGAAACATTTTCTAATGTGATGATCAACTCTACCCTCCACGTCACTTTGCCTATGGCAATTTACCGTCTCGGCTTTCTGCTACGGCTACAGAAGTGGCATCTAAATTGATGCTGCTGTGGAAGTTCGTAGTGTTGGGAGTGTTGTGTGCAGCGTTTCAGGTGACGGAACATGGAAAAAGCGTGGACATTCATCTTTGAACGGCCCTGTATCAGTGATTTCTGTTGACACAGGAAAGGTTATTGATATTGAGGCCCTTTCTAGTTCATGCAAGTATTGCAAAACAAAAATCAAGTTGAACCTAGAAAGGGCTGAGTACCATGAGTGGAAGGCAAATCACACTTCCTGCCAAGCAAATGAAGGTAGTGCCGGCACTATGGCGACGGTTGGTCTATACTGAATATTTGAAAGGTCAGAAAGAACCAGAAGCTTGAGGTAGCTGCAATATTATGGTGATGGGAATACTAAGAGTTATGCAACTGTGAAAGATATGTATGGAAAGAACAGTGTGCAGAAACTTGAATGCATTGGGCATGTCCAAAAGCACATTCGCTGCCGCCTGAGAAAACTCAAGAAGACAGTGTGCGGATTTAGAGGTAAAGGAAAGCTCCCAGATGCCCTCGACTGCCTGCAAAACTATTATGGCATCGCCATAAGAGCTAATGTGGGGAACCTTTCTGCAATGAAACAAGCTACCCTAGCCAGTCTGTTTCACTCCAGCTCTACAGACAAGCTCCTGAGACACGGCCTGTGCCCACTTGGACCGCAAAGCTGGTGTGGGTACTGAAGAGTAGAAGCAGTCGGCCAAGGAAGTGTGTGCAGAAAGCAGGGCTTCGAAACAACATGCTTAAAGCGAAAACAGTGTACAATGATTTGTGTTCGGATGAACTTCTGTGAAGTGTCTGCATGGAAAGACACAAAATGCAAATGAGTGCTTCAACAGTCTCATATGGCAGCGGGATCCCAAGGAGATCTACGTAACTTTGCCTACACTATTGTTTGCCTTGAATGATGCTGTGGCACACTTTAATAGTGGCAGTGTTAGCACCCTGGAAGTCCTCAGGAAAGCTTGCATCGCCTTAGGTCAGCAGTGCGTCCAGAATGCTTAGCGCAAGTCAACTGACGGGACAAAAACGGCCAGGAAGAAAGGACGAGCAGCTACACAAGCTAAAGGAGACTCTAATGCATCTCGCCGGGGACCCAGCTATGAACCTGGTGCATTTTAGGTCTCTATGTAGTGTTTTGCACATGTTTTGCTAGGTCTGAAAACTTGAAAGTTTTTCTCGAAACAAGATTTTTCTCCAGCTCATGTGGCCGAAACTTTCATAACCTTTTTCTGGATCTGTATTTCCAACTGAAATTTTATATGCTCATTTCCAACATATTGACACGTGTACTTATCGTTATCGGGCAACCACGTTTCGCCGCCTAACAAATGTAATCGCACAGTGTGGGACGCGCCTGCATGTATCCGAAGTTTCTGGAAAGTTATTGATGCTTCAATCCACTGTCTGTTGTCGCCGAACCTTATCTTATCTGATTTCATCACCTGACGCAAATGGTGTAGAACTTTGTGGAAGGCACGCGGGTCCGAACGATTAGTCGGGAACATTCGACGACTGCTCTATAAAAGCCGACACGCTTGACCCGCTGATCAGATTTTCGGCGATTGCCAACCGTGTTCGCCGCTATCATTGTGCTATTAGTGTAGCCTGTTTTTGTGGGCACAGGTTCGCCCAATAAAAGTTAGTTTTGTCTTTCACAGTATTGCTACTGTGTTCTTCAACGTCACCACCACGTGACATTATATACCTGTGCAATGAACCAGAATAAAAGAAAGTGATGCAATACTTTTGAATTCAGAGCTCATTCTGCAAGGACGTTCGGTAAAACTGCCTTTTTCTCATTTTTTTAACATTGCTTCATTAATATTTATTGTATAATATTTATCCTGGTTGACTGCATAGCCCCAATATTTAGTTACACAAATGCTAAAGTTTTACTCAATTAAGCCTTTCATTAGTAAGTTATCACGGCTGGCGTGACTACCACTTTTAGCCAATTTCTTAACAAAGAATGACCTGCCAAAAAATAAATAAACAATATTTTCCGCTCTAAACAGCTGGGAAGGTAAATAAACCATGCTTATTCTGAAGAAAAAGTTATGTCAACTCTAGCTCCTTAAAAAAACTTTTTTAGTGGCCTGCCACCTTAAAGCACCCAAACAGTCAAAAACTTTTGTGCGGCTCATGGCATCCTCCTGGAAAGCCTCTTGAAGCATTATGAAACATCGTTCCAGCGCACAATTGAACACGGACGAGAAGAGAAAGACAACACGAACACCTGCACACTGTTCTTTCTCTTCTCGTCCGTGTTCAGTTGTGTGCTGGAACAATGTTTCATAATGCTAATCACAACCAACTAGCCCAGCTGTCCACACTTAGCTCTTGAAGCATTTGGTGAGTCTCTGTTGCCGATTTAAACAAAATTTCACACACATTCTTTGTTCTTTTAGTGTTGCCATAATGACTTTACAGGTGAAACACGCCAGCAGTTACAGAAACAGAACACTAATCTCATACATTCACCTGCACACTGATGCCGTTTGCACAGTCGTTTCGTGGATGGATGGATGGATGGATGGATGGATGTTATGAGCATCCCCTTTAGAACGGGGCAGTGGGTTGCACCACCAAGCTCTTGCTATTATACTGCCTAATGTCGATATATCTACTGCCTTCGTTTATCCATATACCAAGGTATATATATTCTCTTACCCGAGGTATTTCTTGGCCCTGTATCTCCACTGTCTGTTCACTGTTTTCATTGAATACCATAACACCTGATTTTCTAACACTAAATTTCAAACCTAAATTGTTGCCTTCCTGCCCACAGATATTAGCCAGACGTTGAAAATCACTTTGCTTGTTTGTTAGCTAGCAACACAATGTCATCCGCATAAAATAAACCTGGGAGCTGCTGCTCTACTACTGTACCCGCCTGTTTGTATGAGAGATTAAACCCGATATTACTTCCTTCTAGCGCCCTCTCCATCCTCGTCATGTACATCATAAACAGCAGCGGGTATAAAGGGCACCCCTGCCTCAGTTCCTCGTTGATATCAACTTTCTCCTCGCTCTTCATCCTTTCCCATTCAACGCAAACGGTATTTTCTGGGTAAATTGCTCTCAAAAGCTGTAGACAACTGTCACCTAAGCCCTCCCCTTCCAGAATATACCACAGTATGTTGTGTTCTACGTTGTCGTAGGCTCCTGTAATGTCTAAAAAGGTCACATATAACGGCCTGCTTTCTACTTTTGATATTTCAATGCACTGAGTAAGAACAAATAAGTTATCATCTAAACGCCCACCTATTGTGAAGCCATTATGAAGCTCTCCCAAAATGCCATTATTCTCAGCCCATGCTTGCAGCTTTAATTTGATTGCCTGCATTGCTAGCCAGTATATCGTCTACTTTGTTGCCAACTGTCTCGTATTCGTCTATCTTTTAAAGTTTTTTTCCACTGCTTTCACCAGAGCTTCCTTGCTTTTTGGTCCTACTTCATTAAAGGGACACTAAAGGTTACCAGAAAGTCAAGTTAAAGTGGTAGAGCAATGTTCTAGAACGTCTAAGGCGTCAATATAATCGCGAACAGAGCTTTAGAAACCGAGAAATTGAGGTAAATGCATGACACGATTTGAGACCCCCCAGCGACATTCCGGTACTAGCCCGATGACGAAAGGACTTCTCATAATTTGTGTTACTAATACTCAACTACTCGTATTAAAAATATCATTTCATTCGATTATAAGACGGAAAGAAATGCTACTTGTCTACGTCTATTCGATTCTAAGAAAAAATAACATTTTGACGTTGCCCTTCAGTAATATGGGTGTTCGAAAGGTTTCGTTTTCGCTCGACTCTGCGCGCTCGACTCTGCGCCGCGCACGCTTTGGAGTTTCAGTAGTTTCGTTATCGCGTCGTGCTGTGAGGGTTCTGCTGGCTCGCGAAACTTTCATTTGGAACAAGCAGCGAGAATGCCACGTCCATGTGATGTCGTGGGAAGCCCTCGTTGCTTTTCCGCTCCGGAGAGCCGGTGTCGAGGCCGCCGTCGTGGTACGCAACGACGCCGGCAGTGCGAGCCCTCAGCAGCAGGTCGCGCTCGTCGGTGCTCAAATCGCTGAAGTTGAGCCCACCATCGCGAGCCAATCTGTCGGTGTCAGGGTCCATTGCGACGAGCGTCGAAGTTAGCGTCATAGAATGAAGTACCAACTTATGGGCATCTTGCGCTGGAGTTTGAGGTATAGTAGCGGCGCCTGGTGGCAGTGCGGGAAACGACATCTGGGTCGTGCCAGCTTGGGTCGTATTGAGCCCTGGCTGTGGCGGAGCACGTTTCTAGGCCGAGTTTTGCGTCGATTCGCACATATTTATGCCCTGTTGCAAGTGCGAAAAGGCTCGTCGCTTCTCGCAGACCACGCCAACCACGCTGCGAGCTCGCCGCAGCCTATAGTTTAACAAAAACGGACTCTCCGTGGGCCGTGGGACGTAATGTGGGACGTAATTCGTTCCTCCTTCCGCTAGCCACCATACTCCCGCTTTCGCTCTGCTGTCGGCTCTGTCTTGGCTCTGTTTCTGGCCGCGCGTTCGCGTTTTGCGCAGAAAAGCCGTAGCGCCGTCTGCGGACGCCGTTCTACTCACCGATGGCGCAACGTCACTATGAGACCATGATGTCAGTACTCCTCGATCGGAGGGCAGGCGATTTGAACTGCGCTAGAGGTACGCGGACGCTTCAGAACGCATTTTCTCTTAAAATAAGTCTCTCCTTGGCACGAAACAAGCGTTTCGAGGTTTCTGTGATGGTATTTCAACAGTCCACGTTGACTTAATAGTAACCTTTAGTGTCCCTTTAATCAGCCTAATAGGAACCTCGTCTAGCCCTGTGGCTGTGTGCTTACGAATTTTCTTGTCAGCTTTCTTCCAGTTGAAATTTGCCAGCACGAGCTTCTTTTCCACCTGGATCTCTTTCATGCTCTTTTTTTCTTCAACTACAACCTCGTCATTGCCTTGGGAAGATTCAGATGTAATTTATTGCCGCTTCCCCTTCCAGTTTGTTTCCATCTTTGTCTAGGATATGTTGTATTGTTGTTGACTTCCTGCCTAATAGATTTATGTGGTTCCAAAACATTCTAGGTGCGGCCTTCTTTTTCTGACGTATTTGTCACAACCAACGCTCACTTTCACCTTTTACCTTTGCTTGCACCATTATTTGAACCATAGACTTTTTCTCCCAGTATGTTTCCCATTTACTGGTTACTTCATCCTGCGGCTTCTGCTCCTTCTTTGCCTGCCTGTGCTCTCAGGATGCTTTCTGTTATTCGGCGATCGCTTTTCATATCTCCCTGTTCCACTACCTTGTAGGTTTCTTTTTTTATTTCCAACGAACATGTTTCTCTTTCCGTATTTCTGTCATCATTACACTTAGAAGCTCACTATATTGCCACTCTTGGCCATTTGCCAAGTTCTTCCTCGACTCTAGTGACTATATTTGTTATTTTCAAAATGATGCACTTATGGTCACTCCCTATGCTGCTGTACCCTTCCTCATCAATGACCATTTCTCTCAACTTATCATGAATTCCTTCTGTCATCAGACAGTAATCATTGGTCAATTGCCAGTTTCCCACATGGTCTTCCTTTCACACTTATTTAGATAATGAGGTTATGTCGCCCACGAAGATGTAGCGTTGACTTCCCGTTGTTGTCGGTATAGCCATCTAAATCCTGTATGTGGGCATTCGTGTCACCTAATAGGATGCTTTCAGCAACATTCCCGAAACCCTTAATATCAGTGCTTACGCATTCCACTAACTCTTTATTCTTCTCTGTGCAATTATTTCCGATCAACAAATACGTAACGCCCAGCAAAGTTTTTTTCCCACTCATTGCACCTGATAACCAAAGATGCTCTTGACATTTTGAATTTACTCTTTTCCATTTGGCTCCCTGGCAGATGAGCATTCAGACTCCCCCTCCCTTTCTTTCCAGCTTAGTTCTGTTGCACCCTTCCCAAACATAATTCTCAATCACTGGTGGCTCTTCCGAGTCTTTACGGTGCGTTTCTGTAACCGCGTACACCCCTATTTGTTCTCTATTTAACTGCTCCTCAATCTCTGCCCACTTTCCCTTTCTTCTGCCTCCGTGCATGTTTATGTAGCCTATTGCATGGCGAGCTCTCTTTCTTGCTGTCCTCCTTTTTCTGTTATCGACGGTGATGCTGTTCTGAGATTCCCTTTGGGGGACCTTCTTCATTACTACCTTCTCCGGCCTCCTGAGCACCTGTGCAACCCCTAAAGAAGCAACAGCGCGACCAGCAAGTCGCCAGCCCACTTTTCGAGCAAGCTTGTAATTGAAGTGGATCCCGTCTGTGAAAACCACCACACCTTCTCACTTCCCTGTTTACTTCATGAACCACGAAGCCTTTCTCTCGGCTCATTTTCCATATCGCCTCATTAGCAGCCACTACGGCTCTTTGTACGTGACTGTCACGTACAGGCACCGTGCGCAGCATGATCTTCACCTGAAGGGATAGCTCATGCAAGTTGACCACCCCCTTCGCCAAGCGCTGGGCCAGTTCTGTCCCTTTCCTGTTTAGGGCGTCATTTAGCCCACCTGCTACAATGACAAGGTTGCGCACGTGGGCATTTTCCGCAAGCTCCATGACAGAACCCAGCGTCTGCCCTGGAAATGTCCCTACCGCCACTCTTTTATCACCTTTCGCCCTCTCCACAATTGCTTCGAAGCACCTATCCAAGTTTGAGTCGCCAGAGATAGTCACCATTTCACTCTCTCCTACCTCTCCCTGCTTCCCTTTGTGCTTTTCCACATGATTTGGATTTGACAAGGGGCATTGACCCATGTACTGCTGCTTTTTCTGCGTGGCGGCCTCAAGGTAGGTGCCACTCTTTCCAGCTAACTCTTCAGCACATTGCATGCATTCCACATATCTTGCTGGCACTCCCTCTCCTGTCATGTCGAGGGACTGCGTTCCATTGTCACGACCGTTCTCGTTCACAATGGTGGTCCTGTTCAGCTTTCCCTCGGCTGCTTCAAGTCTTTTTTTTTCCACTGCCTTCTGTGCATCATGCTGCCTATTTAGCTCATTTTTGAGCTTTCAGCCTGTTTGACAAGCTCTTCTTTCTGGAAAGCCTCCATTTTCTTCAGCCTGGCATCGACATCACAGTGCATGCCGATCGACTCAATTGCCTCTCGATTCTCATCTGCCTTGCCGCCGTACTCTGCCCGCTTTCCCAGCTTTCTTGCCATGTATTGCATGCCTTTTTCTAATGCAGAGCATGTGCCTTCTGGCAAAAACCAGTACACACGGGATCTAAATCCTTAAAATGGCACAAAGTAATTCTCACCGAGGTTTTAAAAGCAATCAATGCCGCAAAGACTTAAAGTATGACATGTTTTCTCACGTGTTCAACCATGCGGCCACGCTCTCACTTTACTACCAACACACACAGTAAAACCACTAATACCTATTGGTCTTGCCACTTCCAAGCTACTATTTAAAGGCTACAAAAACTCAATGTCCCACCCGATTGCATGTGCTGAAACATGTGGCGCGAAAGGATGCTCTGACTATACTGCAAAACCAAACGTACACGAAACACACCCATGCACACGAGAAAAAGGGAGAGACAAAAAATAAAAGAAAACCATCCAATTATTATTTAAAGGCTAAAAAATCAGCAAGTCAAGAACAGAAGCAAGCTCAAAGCATGCACAACAACTTATGATTTCGTCCCCACCACAGAGCCCTAAAGCACGTCCATCTGCCACAAAAGCTCGAGCCTCTCTACTAACCCCATCTAGTGGGTGAACTCTGTACTACGTCTACAAATGGCAGCGGCCCCTTACGCTTTTTTTTTTCTCCCCACCCCTTTCGTAGCGGGTAGATTCTGGATGTGGCCGCAGTTCAAGCCCATCCCACAGCTCAAGCCAAAAATCATGTTGCGAGGGTAAAGCAGTCTTCAGAAGAGCCTTCGAGGTTGTGAAGTGCCTACAAATAAAAATTAAACGCATGCAATTTTATTGAATGCATCACTAGGAATGACATTCAGCGGACCATTTTAAGAGAAACATTCCCTTCGTGTATATCCGTGGCCTTTGCATTATGACGAAAAGGACGAGAAAAGACTGCACAGCAATAAGAAAAAATCTAGAATCAAGATTTACACAGCTTGATTTGAGCTTTTCAATTATGAATATCCTTTCTCTAGGAGCCTCCTCTGTTGGAAAGTGCCACAGGGATATTTGCTCAACCGTGGAGGATTTTATAAGTGCTACAAAGAGATTGTCTTGAATTCTTAAACATTTTATTTTTGTTCATTTCCTCCAGTTAGCTTTACCTATTTTAGTTTTTAATAAAGATAGCCTAATTTCATCCAAATCTTGGCCAATCCCCCACAGTGGGTGTGCGCCATCGCATAAGGAATACCATACCATACCAATAAGGTCACCTTTCCCAGTGGAACTCTGTCTACCCCTCTACCTATTATGAAGGACTTTAAATGCTGCAGCCTGCCATCATCAACACCCTGAAGAAGGAACTGAGTTGGTTCCAAAATGTCAGGACTAAAGAATTCAGCAGAACTGATAGTTGGGCGAGTTGGTACGAATTCATAATGAAATATTTAGCACCCACAATTGACAAGGACACAGTGAAGGGGGACATACGAGCGCTTACTCACAACTGTTTTATTTTCGAAAAAATGCAGAACATATATACCCCAGCTATCAGCTCTGAGCATGTGCAACAAGAGTCGTCAGTAAAACAGGAACAGATTAAAAACAGATTAAAAAGGTTCAACCAGTACTTAAAAAAGCAAATTCATTTTCAGTGATTGCAACAGATGGTTGGCTTATGCATTTTTCAGCACACTTTTTTGTATGAAACACTTCTGTGATTTCACGTGTTAGTTTGTTTTTATCTGAAAAAAAAATGTCCATGTCAGAAAATAATGGATCACAATGACATAGACTACAGTGGTTCGACAAGTGCGAATAGTTTTCTTTACCGAGAGAATGTTCGTGTTCTTTTAGACAGGTGCTTATGCACCTACCTGTTTGTCCAAAATACATGTTGCCACAGGTTAACGGACGCCGGTACACAACACCTATTCTGCATTTTGTGAATTTTTTATCTTTTTAAGACCACAGCTGCATTTTTTTTTTTGACTTATTGTCAAATTTATTTGAAATAGCTTGGCACAGTTTTTGCCCCTTGTTAGGAGCACTGAAAACCACTTCAGCGCCATACTGGCTGGCAACATTCTTTAGCTCATGGCAAAAAATAATGGACATTTGTTCGTGCTAAGCCTGTTCCTTGAATCTGTGAGTTGTACACCCTTTACTATTTTTATTGCCTTTTCGGCCGCTCTGACTATAATGTGTTCCGCGAATCCCACTGAAGCTAGCCTTGTTACCTGATTGGCAAAGCTTTCTTTTATTCGGTGGCAACAAGATTTTACTAAAGCAGCCTGAAGGCAAGACACCGCAATATCGCTTTTTACAATCTTCGAATTTCCTGATTTGTACTGTAATACGGCCTTTATTGATCTAGGGCTGTACATCCAGCATGCGTGATCGAGTAGCAATCGCAGAGACAAATCTAGAAACATGGCTGTAATGTGGTTAATGTACTAAAAGTGTTCCGTGAATGTGGCCTAGGCCTTAAGTTTACCCATGACATTGCCAAAGAAAACAAACTACAGTTTGCTCCCGACGATTGCTCCCGACGATTGCTCCCGACGGTAGTGCGGGTCTTCTCTCCGGTACCAGCACTGGGTACGTGCATGCTCTCCTCTTGTCTGCCAGCTCCTTGGTGTCTCGGACTTGAGCTCTCGTACGACGCCTTTTCTTTTATTGCACTTATGGGAGGCCCAAGCTGAAGGAGAATTGCCCAAGCTCTCGCAAGTTGGCCCATTGGTTATCACGAGAGCAAGCAGCATAGGTGCGGGGACTTTTCCCAGCGGTGTGTCGCGGGAGCCTTTGTTCTTGTGACACACCGCTTTGCTCTCACAACGTGCCACAGGTGCCCCTGTCTGTATTTTCGCCCTTGATGCGGAAGTCGTTTGGTTCTCGCAAACCCTGGGACCAGGTGCCGCCAGAGGCAATAAACGGCTTCCACCAACTCGGTGCAATGCTGTGTCTTGCTGCCTGCGTAGCGCTCAGTTTGCAGACTGAGTGTGTGCGCAACAGTGCACTAGAGGCGACGGCTGACATGGGCCTGTGGCTCGCTAAGCTCGAGTGGTTGGTACTCCTGTGAGACCCTAGGACCCCGATAAGTTGCTGCTAAATTCCTAATTAGTTGTCCCTACCAGACAAGCAATTCTGTTGAAATGTTTAGCTTCCAATAAAAATGCCTCATTGATCGATATCTGAGGGATGTCCAGTGAAAGTCCAATGCTAATTGTTTTGCATGTTGGCCATATGCCTTTGTTAGGTAATCTGTTTCAACAAAACAACTAACAGTCATCCTTGTCTGCTTTTTTGATCTGCATTCCACAGATCATACATACCGTGCATTCCCGCTGGTGTGAAGAACTCACTGAATCTTCGTTGTTTACATACACTCAAATCATTCAGAGCATAGCGCTTGGATTTGCTTCACTCGCATGCTAGATGGACCTGCCAACCAGCCAAATAGCAGGCATTCTTAGGCTATTTTTAAACACTGATGAGAAAATGCATTTGATGCATTTGAGAAAATGATGAGAAATGCAATCATGAGTTAATGAGAAAATATGCATTTACCAGTCCTGCATCTCGAGCAAAATTAGCCAAAGTGCAATTACTTTTTTGCAGGTGTTCCTAATCATTAGCGCCACTCATGAAAGGTCATTTTTCACAACTTGCCAAGTCTTTGCTTACTGTGTGAAAATTTCATTACAGAAACGGGAAATTCTGCAGCGACTTCTTGGAGACAAGCCTGTGGCAGGTTAGATTGCCTCATGCACATTTTTGATCTTGCACTGTGTCAATCCTCGGCCCAAACCACAGGATTTCTTTAAGGGTACAACAGGGTGTCTACCAACTGGGAAAATCGAGAAAACCGGGAATTCTCAGTGATATTGAATACTCTGGGAAAACTCGGGAATTGGGGCTCCTATCAGGAACAATTATCTGTAATTTTATTGAAAGGGAACGTATGTGCTGGCTCAAGTAAAAGAGAGGAATCGTAAGGCATTGTCTTTGACGCCATGTCATTGGGTGGAGGAGTTGCCAGTGTACAGTCGACGACCGACTTTCCGGACACCTGACAATTCAGACGGCTTCGCAGCACCACCACATACCTCATAGAGTGAGCCTATGTGTAAGAACGTCTGAAATTTCGTATGTAAAAACTCTTTGCCGTCCGATTTGCTGGACTTTTTTCCGTGACCGTAGGTCCAAAATGGCATTAATAAATAATGGTATGTGTGTATATATATATATATATATATATAGGCGGGGCCTGTGATGTATGCGTCACGTGATCCTAGAGGTCCGGTATGGGAGAATGCAGGGAAGGAATTTAGCTTGCGAAGGCTAGACGGGGCAAGTGGAGAGAGCGTCTTGCTTGGCAGTGGAGCTCGCCAGCCGAAATCATGGGTTCGCGGCACTGAAATATTTCTATCTCGGCTATTAATGGAAATGACTTGAAACATTTTTGCGGCAGAACGCTCTCTAGACGACACGTAACAACTTCCAGCATATAACCAAAATTCGCTGTGGGGCCTGGTGAGGGGCCCTTTAAAAGCGGTAAGGTCATCTTGGATCCTTGTGTGCACAAAGTGATGGTACTTTATTTTGTCTTTATTTTTTTCCAAATCAACCTCAGGCATTCATTTGTAAACCACGGTTTGCGTAGCTTTTTAGACTTTCATACATTTTTGTACCCAAAGGAATTGTGTGTTTCCTTTAGTATCCGCATAAAAGCGTCATACGATTCATTGGTGTTTGTGTATTGAAGTGCCGAGCTCCAATTTGTTGCCTGAAGCCAATTGCGAAAATTTGCTAATGTCTTTCCATATATTTCTTGGATAATGGACGTGTTTGAATGAGCCCTGGCACCAAATGCTTAATCTTGTTTTGAGAACATATAAACAGGTAAATGGTCCCCTATGTCTGCTACAATGACTCCAGCTTTTACATTGTTAATGGAATTATTCGTAATAAATAGATAAATTAAACTTTCTGAGACATCTGTGATGCGAGTGGGTGCGGTTACTACGTCAAAACAACAATAGAAATCGAACAATAATAGATCATGCATAGCCGCATGAGACTGTAGCAAATTAATGTTGCAGTCACCGCCTGTGTTAAGGGTTAGTTTATTCTGACAAGCATATTCAAGTAGTTCTTCTAAGAAGGCAAGGAAGCTTTCATTGTTTCCTTCGGGCAGCTGATATATATAGCTACGAAAAGACTGTATCCATGTTTCAGTGTTAGCACTTCATAATCTAGTGTAATCTTAGAGCTATCACTGAGAAAACTGCACGAAAGCCACTCTGATACAATCTGTAGCAAGTCCCCACCACGACAATGCTGTCGATTAAGGAATAAGTTTTGATACCCAGACAGGTGCAAGACATCATCTTCAGATGCATACCCTGTTTTGCTTATCATGATGACATAAAAAGAGAAAGTAAATTCATTTTGGAGTGTGATTATTTGGTCTTGCTTGTTTCTTGTCGATTGGGCATGTAAATACAATAAAATAAGGTGGCCAGTATCACTAGGGCATGCAATGGTATGTAGTAGCGACACATTCAACAGAAGTATAAGCTAACCACACGGGCCACGCATCCTTCCTAACAGATCTTGACGAGGTCCTCCTCGCTCAGTATATGGATAACGTTACAGGCCTCTGTTTTCCATGTAAACACCTTTCCATTCTTCACCCAAGCAAAGGTCCATTCATTGCTTTCTTCTTGGCAACAGTCATGGCAAGAATTTTTTTGAGTTGGGAACACAAATGTTCGTTTACAAACACTGACTTAATATTGGTAAAACCAATGTCTTGGGTTGTTAGCCTTGTCCTGCATGCCTTTGCAATGACTTCATCGCACTTCGTCCAACGGGCAACAGCTACAGCAATGTCCTTGACGCTTTCCAAATTCCGCACTGAAACACGGTGAAAGGCCTCAATATCATTCTTGGTTATCGTTGCACCCAGCGCATCCTCAAGATTTTCGTTTTCAAATGCATGGAATTCTCTTCACTTCAATGTTTTTGTTGCGCGAGCATTGATTCTGCGCTGTCATTCTTGACGCATTTCAGCTTATGAACTCAACACTCTGCTTGAGGTCTGTAATTTCTTTGCGAAGATCACGCTTAAGGTTGCCTTGTTCATGCTCCAGTTCAGGACCATTGTTTCCCATTACTCAAAAGCAGCAGTGTGAAACAGAATGTGAAGCACAACACTGACACAAAATTCCTCCCCAAAAGAAAGGATTATATACAACAGTAGAGGCAACAAAAAAAGAAAGAAAAAAATAATGAGTGAAAAGGAGTATTTGTCAAACCGGTCAAATAGGCTATAAACGTCATACGAGCCGAGCTCGTGGCTGCCCCCACTGCCAAATGATGAGGGAAGGTTCTGCAGATCCTTTTTATCAGCCCAGTGAAGAATTCAAGGTGACGTAAGTGATCCATGTGATTCCAACTTGCAGCTGCAGACAGGAGCGCTCGTAGTCTTCGTCTCGCTCGACACAGTTGCACAGTGAAGAGCGGGATTTGATACAGCTTCTTCCTTTCTTCAGAATATCGGTTTGCACGGTTGCCTGTAAAATAGGCAATAAATGTCAGACAAGCCGATCTCGTTGCTGCCTCCACTGCCAAAAATGTAACAGCATGGTGGCCCAGCCTTCACATTCCGTAACATTTGCAGTGCCGCTGCCGCATAAAGGCGCCACCCGTCGAAGCTCATCCCATGCATAATGCCTATTGCCTAATTGTTCACTTCTGTGTAGCTGACTTCTCCAATTTTCTCTTACCAACATTGTCTTCCATGTTCTGTAGCTCAGTTCTCTTTGCTCAATTCAGACACTGTCGTCCCATTCTGTTTGCTTCACTTATTTCTCCAGACTTGGCTGCTTTTGATGCAGGCTTCTTGCCTTTTTGCTCTGATTGTCTTTATGGGCACCACCTATTCAGTGGCACGGACCCATTTCTGGAGAATGGGCCAAGAATGTTCACACACCTCCTGGCACACGCCCAGTTGCGCATACCCGGGGGCCCGGGGATGGTGGGCACACACCCAGGGGCACCTGCCTTGTTGCACAGATCCAGTGGCCCAAGTGGTCTCTTCTGGCACAGCACATTCTGGTTTGAACATGCCATACCCAAATGGGTCAAGTCATTTATTCCCAGTTTATTTATTTGGGCACGTACCTACCCAGTGCCCCAAGTTAGCGTGAAAGAGGTTAGAAATGGACATTGCACCAAAAGTGCATCAAGGTCACAAAGAATGCTAATCGTATAAGTAATTTTTGCCCATCTGCTTGTGCTCAGAATGGGCTGCAATGTTCTGTAACTAAATAAATAAATAAACAAAATATTCTTGCGTGTTTTTCAGGCAGCTCAGCTGATGTGGAGAGGGAAGAGCAGACAGTGACGTACGACATGCCGGATCACACAGTGACTGTGGCCAACCTTGAGAGTTCCGACCTGTATGGGGACGTCCATATAGGCAGCAACCAGGCAGCCGATGACGACGAAGGTGGCCTTGAAGACGAGATTGAAAGGGGCCGCACTACAGACAGTGACAAGCAAAGGTAAAAAAAAAAGACATAGTGGTGTCAGAGAGAGAGAGAATGTGGTTGGGCAACAACCAATGTCAATTTATTTCTGCAATTTGTACATCAGAAATGCAAGTAACAGGGACAAAAGGTTTTATCAATTAACAGCTTGACAGAAGTCCCCTGTACCCTTACACACAGTCAATAGCAGTGCTACAGAGGTAGCTATCAGTAGTAAAGCATTTTACAAAGCATGAAAACCTTGATTCTAATGGAAATGCAAAAATGATTGCTTGTGGAATGCAAAATAAAATGTGAACACATAAAGAACATACATAGCAAAGCACAAAAAACAGAAAAGTGTAGCACATTTCACAAATTTATTCACACCGTTTTACCACTCAGCCTGTGTTTGGTCATCGTTATTGCAAGCCTAATTGTGTCCACTGCAATTGAAGATCACTTGCCGAACATCTACAATTGCTAGGAGTCCACAAGTGACATAATTTGAGCTCAAATAGCATTGAGTAATGTCATGTTATCAGTACTAAGCAGAATAATTTCTAATGGCCAAATGGTAAATAATTTAGAGTAATTTATTTATTAATTTCTTCAGTGTACCACTAAAGGTCATCAACGTGATAGTAGTACTAACAAAGGGGGGAGTCGCATAACACCACTATAAAAAAACATCCAGCTTTCATGGAAACGAGAAAAAAAACTAGGGAGACTGTGATACCACAGTAACAACAAAGTGAAGGGGGCGAAAATTCGCCTACAATTACAATACTCCTTTATTTGAAATTTTAGCACAGCCCTATACGTGTCTTCATTTCACGACATATTGGCATGGACAACCTGTCTCGTGCGAGATGTTGCAAATGGAGCAAAGTGTGATGCAACTGCCTCGCTAATCAGGAGATTGCGAGACGCAGCATTTGGGTGATGCGTGAACGCGATTCACAGCAGCCGCCACAGACAGACCTCCACTCATGCAGCGCTTTGTTCCGTACATGGTATCAGTGGACACGCTTGCCGCATGCCATCGGTGAACAGACGATGCCATGCTACTCTCGTGCCATCTCATAGCGGTCATCGCTGCAGAGCCTTCCTTGCGCGGCAATACACTTTTTTTGTCACGCTTTCGCCATACCCTCCTCCCATGCTTTCCTTCTCACACTCTCTTTGCTATCACTGTCTTTCATCCCCCACTGCGCTCTGCATTCACTCTTCCTTTGATGTGCTCATTCGCTTGGTTACGCCAACACTCAACGCAGGAGCAGATGCTTAAGAGCTGCGCTCTAAAAAACATCAGCAGCATCTGAATGAATACAAGAATTAAGCTGTAAGCAATGCAACAGACAGTTTACAGGAGCCATGTCAAAAGTACGGAAATTATAACATTTCAGAAAAAAAAAATTTTATGCATTGTAAGCGACAGTTTTCATAGGAAATTCTGAAAAGCAAACATTGGCCTCTGTTTTCTCTGATCGTAGTGAAGCCTTTACTGCCAAATAAACAAAAAGAGAGTATATAAACGATACTTGACGATTCCAAACTGACTTAGTGTCACTCTTTAGTGTCTGTTTAAGAGGATTTATTATGAAAACTGCATTTGTTCCCCACAGCAGAGAAGCAGCTACGGCACAGTGAGGGAGAATCAAAATTAGTAGTCTGCATCATTTGCTTGGAGGAAAGCCAGTTTCTCTTCTTGCTTGCTCAGAAAAGCCATGGCAATGTCGCTGCAGATAGTGACTTTAGTGTTCGAAAAAGCATTCGAGCAATAGTGTAGTGTCCTCGGCACTACTACTGCACATCCCAGAGATTGCGCCTATATTTTAGCATTTATTTGACAAGTTTAAGATTCTTGCAGCGCACGAAATCTATAGGCGTCGACTTTTGCAGAAGTTTTATTACATGAACAGGAAAAGCGATCTATCCCTTGTTAAATTATCATGTTTAGAAGAACGTGTCCCCTCACGTTTCACAAGAAGCACAGAACCCTGGACTGTGCACCATTTTAGAACTAGGTAATTACAGCTCACAAATGCTAAAAAACAACTTACCAATGCTTTTAAATGCTTGCAACAAATCTGGCATTGATATATGTGCCCTTACCCCATCAGAGTTTTCTCGACTAAATCAGCGGGACTGATATTCATGTTTATATGGCCAGCTATTCCATAAGTGCAGATTAGATGAGTTTACATCTTTTTGTTCACATTTATATTACATATATGTGTGTATATATGTTTTTTCTTTCCATCTGTCATATGTGAAACGTTCTGTAACTTCATTACGCGCAACTACTCACTTTTCACTTAGCGCTTCTCATGCATTCTTGCAAAACTGTGTATTTTTGTATTGTTAAAAACATGCGGCATCTCCGCACTGCCCATGTCTTGTGCTCATAGGGGGCAGGGTGTTTTTTCAAGCTGCACTTGCAGCTTTTCTTCCCTGTCTCCCCCAATCTGTTGGAAATAAAGATATATTCAATTCAATTCAATATTGAGAAATGTATACGCTTGACAGCATTTGCAGAAGCTTTGCAGTGGCTGGAGGCAATTTTCGAATGTTGAGGGTGTATGTGCAGGTTTTCCCAGTGTTTGTATCTGTCTCTGTTGGTTATCTGTCGACTGTTTCTGCATTGCAGTCACTTCTTTCTAGATTACGAACTAGCCTGGCCTAATACAGTCGAACCCACTTAATATAATATTCAAGTGCCTCGAAAATTTCATTGTTATAACCGATAATTGTTATAACCGGGTTGCATGAAGAAAATAAAAATAAGGGTTGTGAGAAAACTATAATGGAAAACTATAATAAGAGTTGTGAGAAAACTATAATGGAGGTTAGGCCAGTGCCCCTCCCTACCACCTTCCTCCGTTCGGCTACTGATTGTGTTCACTCTTTTAACTGTTCAACTCTGCTATTCTGCGCGCTCCAATCATGTGTAACAAGCCGAGGCTGTCGGCATTCAAGAATGGCACTGCTATAGCAACTGCAAAGCGGGGTTATGGGCAGCAAGTGACATGCAAGCTCCGCTGAGGCATTGCTTTGGTGACCCCAAAAGGGGCCTTTTAAAACATGCGAGAAAGTTGTTGCGGCAGCCTGTCAGCTTGAGAAATCCAGAAGAAGCACTGAGGCGTGATAACCACAAGCATCTCGCTACATACTTTTCACTGGCTTGCACAAGAAAACCTTGTGTCCATCAGCATTGCTTGCCTTACGTGACACTTGCCAGCATCCTTCTCCAAGAAGTGCAGGTGCTCCATGTAGCACAGCGGAAGGTCCCTTGTGAAAACTAAGCACCAAAGAGACTGAATAATCTGCAGAGGCCACTCGCAAGGACCATGTTGAGGCACCCTGCCCTACCACGTCATCTTTCTATCTCACTTGCAAGGACAATGTTGAGGCACCCTGCCCTACCACGTCATCGCTGCACTCATCACTGTCGCTGTTTGATGCAAGCACGTTCGTAACAATCGCCTCATCGGTTCATCATCATCATCAGCCTGGTTACTCCCACTGCAGGGCAAAGGCCTCTCCCATACTTCTCCAACAACCCTGGTCATGCACTAATTGTGGCCATGCCATGCCTGCAAACTTCTTAATCTCATCCACCCACCTAACTTTCTGCCGCCCACTGCTACGCTTCCCTTCCCTTAGGATCCAGTCCGTAACCCTTAATGACCATCGGTTATCTTCCCTCCTCATTACATGTCCTGCCCATGCCCATTTCTTTTTCTTGATTTCAACTAAGATGTCATTAACTCGCGTTTGTTCCCTCACCCAATCTGCTCTTTTCTTATCCCTTAACGTTACACCTATCATTCTTCTTTCCATAGCTCGTTGCGTCGTCCTCAATTTGAGTAGAACCCCTTTCGTAAGCCTCCAGGTTTCTGCCCCATATGTTAGTACTGGTAACACACAGCTGTTATACACTTTCCTTTTGAGGGATAGTGGCAACCTGCTGTTCATGATTTGAGAATGCCTGCCAAACGCACCCCGGCCCATTCTTATTCTTCGGGTTATTTCAGTCTCATGATCCCGATCCGTGGTCACTACCTGCCTTAAGTAGATGTATTCCCTTACCACTTCCAGTGCCTCGCTACCTATCGTAAACTGCTGTTCTCTTCCTAGACTGTTAAACATTACTTTAGTTTTCTGCAGATTAATTTTCAGACCCACCCTTCTGCTTTGCCTCTCCAGGTCAGTGAGCATGCATTGCAATTGGTCTCCTGAGTTACTAAGCAAGGCAATATCATCAGCGAATCGCAAGTTGCTCAGGTATTCTCCATTAACTTTTATCCCCAATTCTTCCCACTCCAGGTCTCTGAATACCTCCTGTAAACATGCTGTGAATAGCATTGGAGAGATCGTATCTCCCTGTCTGACGCCTTTCTTTATTGGGATTTTGTTGCTTTCTTTGTGGAGGACTACGGTGGCTGTGGAGCCGCTATAGATATCTTCCAGTATTTTTACATACGGCTCGTCTACACCCTGATTCCGTAATGCCTCTATGACTGCTGAGGTTTCGACAGAATCAAACGCTTTCTCGTAATCAACGAAAGCTATATATAAGGGTTGGTTATATTCCGCACATTTCTCTATCACTTGATTGATAGTGTGAATATGATCTATTATTGAGTAGCCTTTACGGAATCCTGCCTGGTCCTTTGCTTGACAGAAGGCTAAGGTGTTCCTGATTCTATTTGCGATTACCTTATTAAATAGTTTGTAGGCAACGGACAGTCAGCTGATCGGTCTATAATTTTTCAAGTCTTTGGCGTCCCCTTTCTTATGGATTAGGATTATGTTAGCGTTCTTCCAAGATTCCGGTATGCTCGAGGTCATGAGGCATTGCGTATACAGGGTGGCCAGTTTCTCTAGAACAATCTGTCCACCATCCTTCAACAAATCTGTTGTTACCTGATCCTCCCCAGCTGCCTTCCCCCTTTGCATATCTCCCAAGGCTTTCTTTACTTCTTCCGGTGTTACCTTTGGGGTTTCGAATTCCTCTGGACTAATTTCTCTTCCATTATCGTCGAGGGTGCCACTGGTACTGTATAAATCTCTATAGAAATCCTCAGCCACTTGAACTATCTCATCCATATTAGTAATGATATTGCCGGCTTTGTCTCTTAACGCATACATCTGATTCTTGCCAATTCCTAGTTTCTTCTTCACTGTTTTTAGGCTTCCTCTGTTCCTGAGAGCATGTTCAATTCTATCCATATTATACTTCCTTATGTCAGCTGTCTTACGCTTGTTGATTAACTTCGAAAGTTCTGCCAATTCTGTTCTAGCTGTAGGGTTAGATGCTCTCATACATTGGCGTTTCTTGATCAGCTCTTTCGTCTCCTGCGATAGTTTGCTGGTATCCTGCCTAACGGAGTTACCACCGACTTCCATTGCACACTCCTTAATGATGCCCACAAGATTGTCGTTCATTGCTTCAACACTAAGGTCCTCTTCCGGAGTTAAAGCCGAATACCTGTTCTGTAGCTTGATCTGGAATTCCTCTATTTTCCCTCTTACCACTAATTCATTAATCTGCTTCTTATGTACCAGTTTCTTCCATTCCCTCCTCAGATCTAGGCTAATTCGAGTTCTTATCCTATGGTCACTGCAGCGCACCTTGCCAAGCACGTCCACATCTTGTATGATGCCAGGGTTAGCGCAGAGTATAAAGTCTATTTCATTTCTAGTCTCGCCGTTCGGGCTCCTCCAGGTCCACTTTCGGCTGTCCCGCTTGCGGAAGAAGGTATTCATTATCCTCATATTATTCTGTTCCGCAAACTCTACTAATAACTCTCCCCTGCTATTCCTAGTGCCTATGCCATATTCCCCCACTGCCTTGTCTCCAGCCTGCTTCTTGCCTACCTTGGCATTAAAGTCACCCATTAGTATAGTGTATTTTGTTTTCACTCTACCCGTCGCCAATTCCACGTCTTCACAGAAGCTTTCGACTTCCTGGTCATCATGACTGGATGTAGGGGCGTAGACCTGTACAATCTTCATTTTGTACCTCTTATTAAGTTTCACAACAAGACCTGCCACCCTCTCGTTAATGCTATAGAATTCCTGTATGTTACCAGCTATATTCTTATTAATCAGGAATCCGACTCCTAGTTCTCTTCTCTCCGCTAAGCCCTGGTAGCACAGGACGTGCCCGCTTTTTAGCACTGTATAGGCTTCTTGCGGCCTCCTAACTTCACTGAGCCCTATTATATCCCATTTACTGCCCTCTAGTTCCTCCAATAGCACTGCTAGACTCGCCTCACTAGATAACGTTCTAGCGTTAAACGTTGCCAGGTTCATATTCCAATGGCGGCCTGTCCGGAGCCAGTGATTCTTAGCACCCTCTGCTGCGTCGCAGGTCTGACCGCCGCCGTGGTCAGTTGCTTCGCAGCTGCTGGGGACTGAGGGCTGGGGTTTGATTGTTGTGTTCATATAGGAGGTTGTGGCCAAGTACTGCACCAGGGTGGCGGCCAATCCTGCTCTGGTGAGGGAGTGCGTTACCGGTTCTGGTCACCGGGATCAGGCCACACTCCAGGCCTGTTCGTGCAATTTTATCAACACGTGGATTTTTTTTTTTAATTCGGTGGAAAATTGCCGGCACTGGGATTCGAACCACGGACCTCTTGCACGCGAGGCGGGTGTTCTACCTCTACGCCACCGCTGCAGACTGCAGGCCTCATCGGTTAGAAGCACTTTGTTTCCAAATCTATCTCAGTGTGCTTTCTTTTCACCGGCAACGTCGTGCATTGCCGACGATCAGCAGGCAGATCAGCCATCTTCTGTTTCGGCGGTGAGTCAACCGAGGCTGAGAAACCGTGTGGCCAGGAACGACTTCAACGCAGCCAACAAGGGCAATCATGAGCACCTGAATCTGTTGGCACAACTGTGCAGAATGAGGCGCCAGTGAGCGATATGCGAGCAGTGCTGTCAGCACACTTCGCGCAGTCCGTTCTTGTTTCTGATGGTGGTGCAGCATAGAGCACAGTCAATTCGTGTTCGGAGGGGTGGAAGGGTGATGGGAGTGAGGCGTGCAAGGCTGGCGATGCGGAGAAGGCTGGAGAACAGTTTCTATTATATGAGCATGTGGCAGCCGTTGGGGTGGTATGTCATTGTGCAGCGGCTCAAATTTCTCGTTTTCTTTTTTTGTTTCATCAATTTGACATTCCATTACCTTTCAGCACGGACACCCAGCAGCCAGACTTCATTGTTATAACTGACGATGCAGCATGGGGGCATTGTAGTAAACAGGTTATTCCACCATAGAAAACATACAAAAGTTGATGGTACAGCAGCTTCTCATTCTTATAACTGATATATAGTTGAAACCGGTATTGTTATAAGTGGTTCAACTGTACCTTGTTTTCACGAGCTTGGTGTTCCTACCAGCCAACTTTTACGATTTTATCTTATATTCCCAATTTTTAGCCCTCGTTTGTGGTTGTCATATTGACATAAACATATTACACTTTTGGTTTGCATATAGTTTAGGGCAAAAACAACTTAAAAAAAAAATACAGATACAGTTGCTGAGTGAATTTTTATGGCCCAAATTTTGGACCCATTGCTTGCGTGGGCTTACTTGTGTAGCAGCAATATCAACTGATAAAGCCAATGTATTACTGTAGTCAAATCATCAACAGCCATAACGTGAATACATATTGCATTAAAACTTGGGAAACATTTCTGCTTGTCTGCAGCACAGATCATTGTTGCTGCCTGTTTACAGCATAGCTACGGAACAGTCTGCAAATCGTGATCAAATAGTAAACATATTGAATAATCAAGCAATTTTTACTGTATTTCAATGAATTTTAGTATTTATTTTCTTCCATTGTTGTGTTTTTTTAATTATGAAGCTGGCAGGTGCGGGCATTCTTACGTCCACTGCAGACTGGACGCCTTTCCCAGTGATCTCCAATTACCCCTGTCTTGCACTAGCTGATTACAGCTTGCACCTGGAAATTTCGTAATTTCATCACCCCACCTAATTTTCTGCCATCCTCAACTGTGCTTCCCTTCCCCATTATGTAATTCTAATGGTCCACCGGTTATCTGCTCTAAGCCCAGGCAGGCAGGCAATGAACTTTATTCCTGGCCCGCCCAGGCCCATTTTCTTTTCTCTGAATGTACTAGTATCAGATAGGAGCTGCTAATTCAAGGTTTTCGACGTCCTCCCACAACTACTCATACGATGCAGAGTGTGAGGAGGTCCTAGCTATGCTGTGCCTACAAAACAGGTCCAATAAATATGAAGCTATGAAACAAGGAGCTTTTCTTTTCTTTTTCTGTCTTTTTGTTAGCAATGTAATATGCATGTTGCAATCTTACTAAATGGAAACATGTAGGCCACGTGATGCAATATTATCAAGTATGATGACAGTAAAAATATTTTCTTCCCTTGTTTTATTATTGTTAAAGGTTGCCTCGAAGGCCCATTGGTTGAGTTAAGAAAGTTAGGGCATATTGAGAGTTGTCCGAGGAGCTGTGCATCTTTGGCAAAAGCCAAGAGCAAGCCTAGGATGATCCTGAAACAGTGCAGTGCAGTGCACAGGACAGGTAGCCTAGTTCTATGTCTAGCATTCTCTAGACAAAGCCAGGATCAGTCTAGTACCCTGTCCTGCGCAGTGCTGCAGTCTTGCTGTGTGCTTTCCCAAGTGTCCCACTGGCTGCAGGCTAAAGGCCCTGGACCGGAAGATGGGCGACTGCAGTGTCCAGCTCCGTGCAGCCCTGCACAAGGACAAGAAGGAGCGGGGAAAGATGCGCCGCATCAAGCTGCGCACCACCAAGAAGGCTAAGCTGGCACGCACGCATCGACGTTAGAGACAGTTCACTCTGCCTTGTACAGTACCTCGAATAAACATCTGGCATCTGTGGTGCCTTGTTTAAACTGATCTTTTAATGCGATTGGCATACTATGTTTTTCCACGAACTTCAATTACTGGGTCAAAATTTAGTAGTCAAATGGGTATATCACTGAGCTGCCATACTGAGGCAACCAAGTTCAAAAATCAACCCTTGAACCAATTTGGGTTGCTAGGTGTGTGGCGCTACCCGCCGTGGTTGCTCAGTGGCTATGGTGTTGGGCTGCTGAGCACGAGATCGCGGGATCAAATCCCGGCCACGGCGGCCGCATTTCGATGGGGGCGAAATGCGAAAACACACCCGTGTGCTTAGATTTAGGTGCACGTTAAAGAACCCCAGGTGGTCGAAATTTCCGGAGCCCTCCACTACGGCGTGCCTCATAATCAGAAAGTGGTTTTGGCAAGTAAAACCCCATAACTTAACTTAGGTGTGTGGCGCTGGCTATGTGTCGCTCTTCAATGAGCCGATTTCATGCCAACTTTCATCACTGGGCATGTGCTGCTCTTCAATGACAAAAAAAAATCCTTTCAAATTTGTCCAGTGCTGGGTGAAATCAAAGTCGGCACGCCATGTCTTATGTCTTTAGACAATCCAGGGCTTGGTCATTCCTACGCCAATTGCATCATTTTGACACAAACTCAAATTCCTCTGCCAAACACAGAAAATTGACCGAAATTGCACCATGCTAGGCCAGAATGGCTTTGGCATGTGTGCTCCAGCAGTGGCCACAAACAGCGAGCAGATTTGTTCTTCGGAAAAGATTGCAGCCACTCGCATTCTGCGCAACGGCACCTACTTCACAGTTAATCATAATTTTTGCACTTATAACATTAAACTTGTAGGTGCTTCTGGCAGGTGGCCGGCGCATACACGGCCACTCCAGGCTGTCGTCGCTACTGTTGGAATAGTCGAGGCAGCTGTATTTAGAGTGTATTAAAATACGGTTGAGCAGGCTGAGTGGCGCAGTGCTCCCTAGCTGAGGCGCAAAACAACTAAAAGTAGGCTGAGGGAGCTGCGAACAAACCAGATACAGTCTACGCTCGTTACAGCGGACCCGCGTGCAACATACTTTCGGATATAACGGACCATATTTCAACTCTAGCTTGTTCTACCCATTAATGCAGCGAAGTTCACTTTTAGCGAACCATGTGACAACTGGCTATCGGCTACAATTGATGAAATTAGCGGCAATTTTTGTCAATCTGGCGTATAAAACGGACTTTTACAGTGTCGACACGGGCTGGCAACCGACTTGCAATGGTCAGCCGATGATCTTGGCTTAATATCACGTGTGCAATAGAGGAAGGCGGGGCAAAAACGCGCTGCCTTCTTTTACACGGGTGGGGGGTTCTACTCCTGCGGCTGCTGCTTACGGCGTCGCCGCCGTATCTTGAAAGCGATGTGCGATGTGGACAAAGTGCACTTAGTGCTGGTAGCTTCGTATGTGCTGTGCTTTCACGCTTAGTTTGCATTGAAGCGAGATACAGCACAAGGCCAATTCGCTTGCTGCTGCTACCACGCTTATCCTGCTTAATTTTCTCTCGTAATCAATGCTTCGCCTTTCGGGCAAAACTGCGACGTGTTTGCTTTTTTATTTGGGACATTCATCACTCACTCTTTGCAATAAAGTTAAGACATCGCAACAAATGTTTTGGAAGTGAGGCGTTTCGGAAATTACGGACTCTGTACCCAGGGCTGGTATAATTTAAAACTATTCCAATCTGTTTTTATGCCCATATGGGCGAGGCCTGAGCCATTTTGACCTATCACGAAGGGTGTAGTCTCTGCTTCTTTCTCGGGCCACCTTTGTGCATAAGAGTTAGGTTTGACAGCCAACTCCTTTTTGCTTGCCTTGTACAGCCAGCCTTCGGCGGTACCAGGACAAGCAGAAAACACGACAATAGACTGTAATAACAAGTACAACAATGTTTATTGCTCCAGAGGACTCGTGTTGAAGCAGGCTAGTTCTGATCGCGAAAGCAGGGCACGACAAAGGATGGGAACGAGTTGTTTACCTGAGGTCCTTCCTTCTTTGTGGCTCGTAGTCTTCTCCCCTCATGCTGATTTCAGCGCACCCTGCTATGTTCTTTGCACAGTCCAATCGGTATGCGCAGGCACGTACCCAAGGGGGCGCGCGGGTGCATCCCCCCCCCCCCCCCTGAATTTAAGATGTGTACCCCTTTCCCTGCTCACGCCACCACTTCTCCCACACATTCGTAAAGCGCCGCCAAATCAATGTTGAAACTTGACAGGTATTCAGCAATCAACATTTTGCTGCCTTTATCACTCCTTTTGAATGGCGGTTGTTATCGGCATCTCCTGGGGTGTGAAGGCCTCCACCATTAACTTGAGATGCATTCAGTTGTCACCGTTTTTTCGACGGTCACGCGCATCGCTGTTGCTTCATTAGTTCAACCTTCTTTGTTTAGACTTATCCAGGGACAAGGAAAGGAATTCGGTTCGGGGTCAGCTTGTCTGTATGCATGTGGAGCGAGTTGCGGCCAGAGAAAACGCCAATTAGTTAACTTTTCCTTTTGCTTCATTATTTTCTAGAGTAACAGCTCAACGCGACACTGACAGATTCTCGGAACCATACACCTGCGATATGGGTTAGACAAGGTGGGAAAAAAGATAATACGATACAGTGTCCATTATCAAATCCTGCAATGACCCTTAACCTCATAGGCAAATTTAACCGTTGTTTATAAAAATATTTATGGATCAACATCTTCTTATTTAAAAATGAAGTATAACAGAAAAAGGAAGTGGAGAATAGTTCCGTGTGTTCTGAAGCACGCTTCTACAGTTATCATTCGAGCCACCTAATGTAGCCACTTCTCTGTTGTGCTTATGTAGGTGTTCTTCTAACCTTCCGCGGTGGGCGTAATATGTCTAGAATCACACCGTCCTGTGCCCTACGCGGTTGTACGGGACTGGCAGCTACGCATCGTTATGTAACTTTCTAAATAACAATACGAGTCAATTGTGGCACTTCACTTCGTAGTGTATAAACGAAGGATCCAAAATAACTGTGATTGTTCCCCAAATATATATATCTCTATAATTTTTCCAGAGCTAATTAAAAAAACGCTCCTATAGTCTGATAGAAATTAAGTCTGCAGTGAAGCCCCACCCATGCCCTCTTGGGGCCGATTTACGCTCGAGCCGCCCATCGCCGCAAGCCGCACCGCACGCTTGCGGTCGCTCGAAAGATTGCACGTATCAAACACTTGTTTACAATGTGTAAGGTATACGCTGTGCACACAGTGTAAATGGTAATTTGTGCACAAGTGCTGGATACGTGCAATATTTCGCATGACCGCAAGCGTGCGGTGCGGCTTGCGGCGATGGGTGGCTCGAGCGTAAATCAGCCCTTAACCGCCAGCCACTGTTTCTACGCGAGGCTGCAAATAATTTGTACTTCAAACTGTTCCTTTTGCCCAAATAAGGTGGTAACCGCAAAAATAAAATTATTAGCGTGTAATTTTATACCTTTTGCCTTGCCTATTAGAGTAGATTGGCCAAAGCCTATTCTTTATTGAACTGAAATAACATGCTTTGCTGCAACTATATATTGTAAAGTTTGACTTCAGTTGGCAGTGAAGTTTCGTGAGTAAAACGGGTTTAGCAGTGAAATGAACAGCCCCGCAGACTTTTGGAGAATGAAATGCTCAGACTCCATACACTTTGTCCATGTCGGTTGCACACCTCATTGCTTCCGCCGATGAAAAGACTCTTCAAGAAAAGCAGACGCTCCGGAGGTATCAAGTATGATGCCATTTTGAAAAGGCCGCATGATTTTGTTTGCTTCTGTGATTGGCTGGCGAAGTAACACAACTCCGCATGGTTTGTGTGCCGTGGTTGCCAGCTGCTGTTTATTTTAAGTTGTATTCTACTAAAGTAATCTTTATTTTATACTTTGGCTTTTTGTTTTTGGGCGCTATTGTCGAGACGCATGGCAGCTGCATGGTTGCCATTATCCGCCATGTTGACTCTGGCTGTGGAGAGCTCACGTGCCTTGAAATTTGTGCCGGGACACGGAAGTTTTGCAAAATGCAATTTTGCGTTTTCATCAAGATGACGAAACGTGACGTGGAGCTGCGAATTTTATCGACCAATACATTTTTTGGGTCCTTGGCGGCTATGTTGCTATGTAAGCGCTTCAAAAAGAAACTGAGCGGTAGCCTACAGAAGCCAGTGCAATGCATCTGCAATTTCGCGAATATGTGGTGGTGATCCAAGATATGCGCCATGCCAGCTTGCTGATTGGCTGAAGGAATATGCTATGGGGAGCGTCACAGGAAGGGCCGTTTCCTAAACGTCAATTTGACATTGCGTGACGTTGCGCTGGGCCGCCATTGCAGAGATTTTCTGCCGTAATTTATGGTGCGACGAGCCGCACAAATTATGCTAATGAGCAGCCATGTGCAGCAGCGGCCGAGAGGAATGCGTATCACCACATCTTCCCTGTCATTTGGCGCCATGAAATTCTTTTGTTCACAACGCATGCTCATAGTATTTGCATCGCTCTTGGGTGGTGTTGGCATTTATGTTTTGGGCCATTTTTTTTAAAGGAACGTGTTTATACGAAATAATATTGGTTGAACATGGCAAACATTCTGCAACGTTGTCCACTTCTCGCTGCTGCGTTTGTATTGTAATCAAGATTAATGTCGTTTCGCACAATCAAATGTTATGACAACGGCATCTCTTTAATTTATAAAAAGAAATGTACGTAAGGCAGCGCCTTGAAGTTTCCTCCCTCGATGCAAGTAACCAGCGAAGTGAACAAGAGATGGCAGTGCCGGCGCTTGCGTCACGCTAGCGGATATCTCTGGTGCGCGCAACGCTATCGGTGATAACCTGCCTTTCTCAGCAAGCCGAGTCGGGCTGAGTAACTTACGTTTCACGTGATAGTGATAACGTGGCCTAGAACGTGCGCGCATCACCACTGGTAGGCCACACATGTTCTCAAGGAAGAAAAAGAGAGCGTTAGTGCCAACACACGATTACTCATTCCATTTCTCGGGGACACGCATCCTAGCTAATGAAGCAGACGACGGCTTGTACGCAGCAGACGACGGAAGCGAGAAACGTTTTCGACGGAATAATCATGCGCCTTGAGCTAGCTGCTTTATTTTTACTGTGGAGGAAAACTGTTTTCCTTTACCGAGAACCTTACGTTCAGTGCCTTCAATTCAGTTTCTTAGGCAAAACGTCAAGTTGGCATCACATTACTAAAGCAAAATCGGGCCATCAGCGCCATTTTATTTGCGTCGCGTCTACATCACGCATCGATGAAAATGACAGAATGTCCAAAATGAAGCCCCTTGGCCGTGTTCTTCGTGCGCTTTCCTGTGCAAGTCCATTTGACGTAGTTCCTTGTTTGCCAAGTAAAGGAGAGGTGTACCACCCAGGCGTAACTGCAAAATACACCTTATTTCATTTCTCTTTTGTGGTTTACGCATTTTTATGGTAAATGGTGGATATTATTCTCATTTGTAGTAGTAAAGTACCCCGTCCTCATTTGCATAGAAGTTACCTTGGGTTGGGCCTCCCCTCCCCCCCACCAAAAGAAATCCTGGGTACGTGCCTGGGTGTGCGGCTCCACAGCCACGTGACTGTTACGTTTGCAACCAATTTGTAAGAGAGTTGCGTTACTACAAGAAAAGCTGTCTGGCTCCCCGCACGCACCAGAAGAGGGAAAGAAGGCGTCTGCTCTCCTCTCTTCTGTAGCGCGAGAAAATATGAACTTTCATAATTCCCACAAGGGCTAATGGCGGATTTGGAACAAAAGCAGACTAATAGTTTTACGTTATACCAGAAAGTTAACCGTTAGGTGCTTGGGAATTGCCCTGGTCTATTATGTAAAAGTGGCTCTCAAATAAGTTGTAGTTTCACCCGAAAGGCAAAGCATCCATTGTGATAGGGAATTAGTAGACAGCTGGTATATGAAGTAAATATAGTAGATTTATTGGTTGTATAAACTTGTGATCACTCGCTTACGCACTAATAAGCATGGTGTCATGCGCACAAGCAAACGTGAGCACATCTCACTCGATCACCACGCACACCCACTATCAAAACGCTGGAGTGAGGAAGCGCGGCATTAACAGTGGGTGACTTGACTTTCGTGCTGGCTCTTTCTTCAGTGCGAACAAAGCAACAAAAACATAGCACACATGAAGCTATCAGCACTTGGCACATGCACGCTGTCTCCATCACAGATCGCTTTCAACATAGGGCCTGCATGGCCGTGCCATTCGCAGCAGCTGCCGGAATAGAATTCCCCTCCTCCCCTCACCCCAGTGCTTGCACGCGACGGAAGACTGCGTGCTTTCTGCCCGCTTTCCTCCTTTGTGCGCGCAAGATTGAACCGCCATCGTCGTCTCATCCACGCATGCTTTCACTCGCACATGCAGCATACAGTGCACGGCGACAATGTTATCACCCCTGGGGAGGTATTCTCTAAGAGTCCACTTAGTGGACATGTCCATTTCATCTGCTGTTGAAGTTCTGATTGGCTGCGCTGGGCTGTGCAACCGCGGCAGCAAGGTGCCATAGCCAATCAGCACTTCAGCAGCAGATAAAATGGACATGTCCACTAGGTGAACCCTCACAGAATACCTCCCCTGGACTTTACATGCAACATCATGACGACGATGATGACACTGGCATAAATGCGCCTGGATTGCCCATATAATTGCTACCGCAATAATAAACCACTGTTCTTCATAAATCTGGCTTCTCCATACATTCTGTTGGCAAAGTGCATTTCCAAGCACTTCACCCAGACTGTCGAGACAATAAAGAAAATTGTGTTTATAAAGTGTCTTGGGCTAGTTTTCGAAATTTTGGACTCACTATTGCAGAATGCATGTTTTTGTGACTGTTATCACTAATCAAAAATCTACAGACACTATTACGAAAATTTGCATGCACTAGACGGCTTCAATATCAGTATCGTGTGTACCCGATTCTAGCATGCCTTCGATTGTAACGCGCACCCCTTTGCCGTGACCTAAAAAAAAAGAAAAGTCCTTTACAGTAACACGTACCTCATTATTTCATACAGAAATACAACTTTCTCTCATTTGGAAAAGCAAAGATTTGATTTACTCCCAGTGCACTAGTGTTGCGATAAATAAAAAAATTCGCAGTTTTGTCCAAAAAGGAAAGCACTGATTGCAATAGCAAATTAGTAGACAGCTATATGAAAAAGTAAGGATAGTAGTTTTATCGGCCGTACAAACTCTTAAACAATTGCTTAATAACTAAATTTACAAGCATGGTGTCACGCACGCACAAGCAAACATGATCATGTCTCGCTCAATGACAGCGGAAATTTTTTATCAGAATGCTGAGCGAGCGAATCGACTTTTGCGCAGGCTCTCGCTTCAACGTGAACTAAGTGGCGAGAACGCAGCATAGTGGTGCCTAGATGCGTAGACTGTCTCCATCACAGATCACTTTCAAGATAGGGGCCGCACAGTCGTGCCTACGCAGCAGCCGCCGGAGCAAAACGCCTCTCCTGTTTGCGCCAGTCCCGCACGCAAGTTTCAGGAACTTCGAACACCCGTGATGCGGCCTGATTTTCACCCGTCTCCGCACATGTGATCACTTTCATTTTAATTGCGGCATCATGATGAACACTCGCCATGTCTTCGCAGTCGGCACTTCCATGCTGATAGAGCAAACGATGGTGAACTAACCTAAGCATGTGTACTACAGCACATGGACAAAGCTACGGCAGCTAGGCTCGAAGCGCGTACGAGATGGCCATTTTGAGATGCCGATAGCGATATGATAACAGATTTAAGGTTGTACTCTATTCTAACACACACACAACTTTTGGACCCATGTTATCGGGAAAATAGTACACGTTGGGTGCAGAAAGGCGTCAGGCAGGGAGATACGATCTCTCCAATGCTATTCACAGCATGTTTACAGGAGGTATTCAGAGACCTGGAGTGGGAAGAATTGGGGATAAGAGTTAAAGGAGAATACCTTAGTAACTTGCGATTCGCTGATGATATTGCCTTGCTTAGTAACTCAGGGGACCAATTGCAATGCATGCTCACTGATCTGGAGAGGCAAAGCAGAAGGGTGGGTTTAAAAATTAATCTGCGAAAAACTAAAGTAATGTTCAACATTCTTGGAAGAGAAGAGCAGTTTACGATAGGTAGTGAGGCACTGGAAGTGGTAAGGGAATACATCTACTTAGGGCAGGTAGTGACCGCGGATCTGGATCATGACACCGAAATAATTAGAAGAATAAGAATGGGCTAGGGTTTCCTTTGGCAGGCATTCTGAGATTGTGAACAGCAGGTTACCATTATCCCTCAAGAGAAAAGTGTATAACAGCTGTGTCTTACCAGTACTCACATACGGGGCAGAAACCTGGAGGCTTACGAAAAGGGTTCTACTTAAAATCGGGACAATGCAACAAGCTATGGAAAGAAGAATGATGGGTGTAACATTAAGGGATAGGAAGAGAGCTGATTGGGTAAGGGAACAAACACGAGTTAATGACATCTTAGTTGAAATCAAGAACAAGAAATGGGCATGGGCCGGACATCTAATGAGGAGGGAAGATAACCGGTGGTCATTAAGGGTCACGGACTGGATTTCAAGAGAATGGAAGCGTAGCAGGGGGCGGCAGAAAGTTAGGTGGACAGATGAGATTAAGAAGTTTACAGGGACAACATGGCCATGATTAGCACATGACTGGGCTAGTTCCAGAAGCATGGGAGAGGCCTTTGCCCTGCAGTGGGCGTAGCCAGGCTGATGATGATGATGATGATGATGTAATCACATGAAAGTATCTACATGTACTTGTGTTTAAAATACTCTTATACCCACACTTTATGTGTGATTGTATTGATACACCGGCCGCTACTGTGCCTTTCTGGGAGACCAGAACTTTGTCAAGACGAAGAAACTTCGGCTTTTATTCTGGTTCCCCTTTTTTCAACTTGTATTCAGTGGTGAAAATAAACATCATGATGATGATGATGATGAACTTTACGAACTTTTGACGTACAAAAAATGTAGCTATTGGCAACAACTTGTGGAGTATGGTCAGTTGTGTGATACCAGTGAAATTTCATACAGGGTTAGAGGCCTTCTTACAAAAAAAGAAAAAGTAAAAGATCATTCCCTTAATTTTGATATGCTCAAGATTCAATACCTTGTGATTGAATTGTCTATGGCAGCCCTATCAAGTCATTGGGATGTACACCTAGGCAAGAGAGACGTAATGCCAGTGACTGCCACAGAAAAGGAGAAACCACAGGAAATATCAATGGTAGGTTCTTACACAAGAAAGGAAAAGTAAAAAAAAAAGAAAGAGATGGGTGTGGTGACAAAACACGAAAAAGAAAAAAACACGGAGAAGGAATGATGGACACATGATCATGCATGTCAGGCAAAAGGTTGTCATTTCTGCAACTGTTTGCACAGTACTCGCTTGCACAGAACCATGTGTAGGATCCTGTGGTTTGGGGAATGTGTTGGTTATCTCGAGTTGAAATGTATCATTAAACTGATGGAGGACAAACTCTGATACATATGCATTTAGCCAGATCTTCCAGATTCAGAAAAAAAACTAAAAGACCAGAGGAAAACTTAACAACGTGAGTGCACTGACAACACAAATAATAAATGTGATTTCAATACACAGGTGAAGCAAGTGCTGCCTCATCTCAAAACATTGTTCTCAGCTTTCACTATCCTATTCGCCACATAAGCGCTGCATATTAAGGCTCAATGTGTAGTGCAATGCCTTTTTCACTGGCTAACCACAAATTAAGCACTAACAGTGAGGTGTAATGTCAGCATTAGAGTGTTCTCTTCAGCTCATACTTGTGACTCATGAGCCGGCTGTTTTTCCATATGGTCAGATCCAGCTCCACAGGGTCACCACCGAACTGCAGTTTCCTACAGGAGCATGGCTAACTGCATAAATAAAGTTTTTTATATTTACACACTGCGAGTAAGTTCCCGGAGTTCTTATCAATCCTTTAACTTATGGACACAGGCATATGGTACCTTTTTCATTCAATAAACGTGTAAAGGTGGACGAAACGCTCTTGAGAGTCTTTGTGTAACGACAGCATGACAACAGTTAAGATGTAGGCCTTGATTTTGTAGCGATGCCTTCCGCTCAATTCTATACCACTTTTATCATCTACCGTTCATGGTCAGCTGATGCTGTTTATAACGTGTGTAACGTCGCTCTGACTGTCTGACAAAGTGTAAAAAAGAATAGCATCAAAGGCACTGATATAAAATCGCGGTCATGTACTGTATAGACCAAGGGTAAACATATGTATGCACAGCAATTAACGCATTGACAAACTTGGGCGATATTCAAGCTTGGACGATCACTTAGCTTAATTTTTGCTATCTTTCGCTTGACTAGCACTGGACGGGTCGACGGGAGGCAGCGTTTCCACATTGTGATCAGCAAAGTCTCCTACTGCTCATCACAATGTGGAACCTAGAAGAGAAGCTCTGGGCCATCCAGATCAACGTTACGAGACCCAACGCAGTTTCACAGCTCCGCTGAAAACCCCATGGTTGTCACAAGAATTACAAGAACTAACAGCAGTGCGGTCGAGTCGCGCTACCGGTAGGGCTTCCGGTTGCACTCCTTTTTTTTGCTGTGTCTGCGTCCTGCGTGGTTGTTTTGTTGCTTCACTTTTGTTGCATCATGCAAAAGTTAGTTCGGAGGCTTTAGTATTCAGAGCTCGAGCAGGTCTGCGGAGGTGTGAAGCCTGGCTTGAGTCGAGCATGCAATATGCTGTCGTTGCTCTGGGTTGTAAAAGCAACTTCAAGTCGTCAGCTAAGCACCACATTTAATACCTAGGCATTCTTGGGCGATTACCACACGTCCATCACGGGGCGGTCCGGCTCCTTTGCCACTTTTCAAGGAGGGGCTCGGCGCTCTCTTGGCAGGTCAACTGCAGTACTGCGGCACGCATTCAGCAAACACTGGAAGTGGTTTTATTACCGGTAGTGCCTTTTGCAGTGCAATTCAAATTCTCCAATTCCTTAAATAATTATTTAATCACAATTAATTGGTTGAATATACATATATCTACGTGCATGTGTGAATATGCGCACGCTATACTGGTCGCTGCCCTATGAGGACCCTCCCTTCACCGAAGGGGGACATTAGTAAGCCCTGCTTTCAGTGGAGTAATAAATTGATGCAGACCAGCGAATGTGTGTGCAATGCCAAGCTGGTGCGCTGCTGCAGCAGCAGCCGATGCGGCCAACTGTTAGCCGGGCTCAACCGCAGCACCGTTAGATATCGCAACCACCGTGTGTGGAGCTACGAAACTAAGTTGGTTCTAGTAATGTTAGTCTAGATGGCCGAAAACACCGTCACAAAGCAAGGACTGGCCACCATCTGACGAACGGGGGAACTGGGGGCTGGTCTCCCAACCCCCGCCACCATCGGACTCCATCAAGGACACAATAAAGTTTTATCTCTCTCTTTCTCCACACCGTGATGAAATAGTGTGTGACAATGCGCCAAAAATGCTGTTGCTCGTAGACACCGATATCTTGCGCTGTAGTCACACTGAATTGAAGGTATCCCCGAAAGTGTAGGTCCAAGAATGTGGCACACCATTTTTGGCTACTAATAAGGAAGGCAGTACAGCCTTCCTAATTAATAAGTCACCTATTACCAGCCGAATGCGGTATTTTGGACTTTTCGGCGGTCCTCATCGAGTCCGAATGGTCAGTCAGCAACTTTACAGGCACTCTACCTATGAAGCTGGCCAAACGATGTTTACTTAAAGTGGTATGTCTCTGAAAGTAACATCCTCGACAGTGACCAATTCAGAATATGGCACGAGGCACAATACTAATAGCATTTTTTACTATCAATTAAGTTTAGTTGCAGTACAGAAGAGAAGCATCTAAGACAAAGGCGGGTGAATCCGTCCTTCCACAATTCTTGAGATGTTCCCTCAAAGCTGCAACAGGCACAAAGGTTCCTCAGTGGTTCTTCACTGAAGCATAAAGATTTCATAGTAGTGCACTACAAGCACAAACATCCGAGGTGTGGATTAGCGGCAGAAGGATAGCTCATTGCTAAAATTCCTCAAGTTGTAATACGCGTGAGGTACAGTGTATCATTCATGCATATCAATAGAATGGTACCTTCCCGGACAGACAAGGAGACCACGTAAAATATACCTGCCAACCTGCAAACATTACAATTCATAAATATCTCACGGACATGGCACCGGAAAGTAAAAGATAGAGGTAATATCATGAATTTAAAAAAAAAGTTCCCCCATGCACAAACCTTCTATATAGGATACATTGCACTTATTAACACCAATTTACGTGTAGCACACAAGCCGCAGCCAACTTAATTCGAGCTGCACAGTCTGTCAGGCAACACTGTTTGAATCACAACTACCTTCCTGTTGCTGATTTCACCTGCTTCAGCAAATCGTCGGAATAAACTTGCTCAAAGCAGGTAGTACTCCTCTGGTGTCTTTATACAATCGGAAAAGGCTTCCAAGCACATGCTTGGAGAGGGTTGGGCGAAAAGGTTTTGCAAACAGAACTTTTTTTTCATAAAGCTTTGCAAAACATTTATAAATTTGCAGAACGAGCCTGAATTTGTAAACCTTATGGAAGGTTGAAGGTTTGGGAGGTATGTACCACAGTACGTCACCCGGGCAAAGCAAATTCAAAGGAAAGGCACGATTGTCGAATGATGCAACTGTGTCCATATTTTCTTCTGAGTGCATTTTCCTTCGGACTCCTAATGATAACTGTCTGTAGCCAGTTTAGTGCTGGCAAATCAGTTCTGCGGAAGTCTGCAAGATGGAGGAACGTTCATGAAATGGGAAAATTGGCATCGACTTGAATCGTAGCACGGAGCTGCAAAGGAAAGCTATATGTATGGGTTTCTCAGAAAGACAGCTTTGCAGTTGAAGAAAATCCCAGACCAGGATGTATTTTTCCTCAACAGTGAAGCTTTCTTTCTGAAAAGTCTGCCCGTGTTTCCTTTGTCGCTTCCATACAACAATTCGGGTGAATGACAGTTTTTCCCTTTACTGCTGCCTCATGCAACAGCTAGGATCACTGCAATGCTCACTTTATATATTCGCACGCTACTGTCTGTTCTTACTGCTATTTGGTTAAGGAGCACACTGGAAAAGAACGTTCACGCTGTGATATGTCAGGTGTGCGAGTGCCGTGATCGGATTGGGTGAGCCATGTGAAGACAATGACGAGGCGCTGCAGTAGTTACATGAGCGCACCGAAGAAATAATTCAAACAACAACAAGCCATAGACAAGAAGAAAAACCGGGTAGACGTGGAACAACAAGCCCGCGTGGAGGAAGAAGATTGCCAGTGCTCCAGGTACAGAAGTGAAGTCATCGGGCAACCGGGCTGTGCTTCATGCCTTCTACTGGACCAGGCCGACCTTCCAGGGGTGTGTCACCGCATTCTCGTGATCGCATGCAGGAAGATGCCGAGCAACGTCTGGAAAATGAAGCCCATGCACCGGGAGCAGAGGTGAAGCCATTGGACTTGGTGTTCGGCGTTGAGACCTCTACCGTGCCAAGGCCATCTGCCCATGTTCCCAATATCGCAACTGGACTTGCTCCTGCATCACCAGATCTCGGTTGTTTGCCTGAGGGTGAGCAGGATTTTTCGTCGACAGTGCCTGTGTTCAGCACTACTTCTTTTCTCCTAATGCTGCCTCCGTCAACACCCCTAGTTCATCTCGCAGCTCCGCTACAGAGCATGAAACTGTAGGCCCCTTCCAACTTTGATACTTTCTTTGGAGACTGTAGAAAAAGACGAATAAACGGGGCAGGTGGGCACTGCAAAAAGAAGAAGTAGTTGGAACAATGAGTAGCTCTTTGTCTCGTTTCTTTGCGTCTCGTTAGTTTTGTACATTTTGGTGCCGAAAAACCTCCATGCGGACTCGTTACCTTCATCGCACGTCTCCAAGGTCCTTCTACTCCACCGCTTCGCGCTGCGAGCGGTGAGGAATAACTGGATAATGCATCGTTCATGATCGGCGTGGAGACCAGACATCTATCATGAGCTAATCGGATGGATTGCCTCAAGACCAAGCTGTCGGCTCGACAAGCACAGAATACGAAGATTCTGCAGGAAGCACAGTTGCTACTTACAGATCCTACTGTGGACAAGCCCTAGCTTTCAGGTATTTTTGACCATCTATCTGCTAGCAACAACAAGCTCTCGAAACTTAACGATGCACTTGAAGAGCACATTGCCGACGATGAGCTTGAAGCAGAATACGTAACTGCTCCCTTTCTCCCTTTCGTCCTTGTCTTTTTCATGCACTATGCCTCACGATGTCTTACCAACAAGCCCAAATCACTGCCTTACAATAACTGCTGCACAATATAATGATCAAGCTATCAGCATGCTTGCCGAGATTCGGTGCAAGATCGATGCTTCGGGACGCGTGGACAGTACAGCGGAGCCTGCTCCTCGGAATGCAATCCCAACAGTTCCTGACGCTACGCCCAGAATTGGCCCAAGGCTACCGAATCTTGATATGCCGACATTTAAAGGTGACATTCATAAATGGGCACCTTTCTGGGAGCAGTTCGAGCAGACTGTTCATCTCAACAACGCTATATTGACAACGACGAAGTTTTTCTATTTATGGCATTATCTTGCCGGGGACGGCATGGTGCACAGACGTAATCCAGCTTGGCTTCATCAAGATTCTGCACTGCGTGAAAAATGGGCTATATGGAGCGGTCGAGAAGGCAGAGCTGCATATATTCGTCGACGCTAGCCTGAAGGCTTATGGAGCGTGTGCCTATTTGAGAACAGTTGATGACAGCGGAAATACAGCTACATCACTAATAGTAGCGAAGTCTCAAGTAGCACCTACCAAGATTTTAACACTGCCGAAGCTCGAGCTTATGGCTGCGGTAGTAGGAACCAGATTATTAAAATACATCCGCTCATCGTAGGATTCAACACATTTTCTCTGCATCATGTGGACAGACTCAACGATCACACTGAGCTGGATCCGGGGTGACCGCAACAAGTTGGGTCAGTTCGTAAAGCACAAAGTGACTGAAATAGCAGCATTTGCTGACCCACTGCTATGGCGTTACTGCCCAGGCAAAGACAACCCGTCAGATTTATTGACTAGGGACGTATGTTTAAAGATTCTACGTACATGTTGCAGCTGGTGGAGGGGACCTGAATGGTTATCCCAGCCAAGATCAACCTGGCCGACAGACTCGGACATGAGCACACCGATCTACGAAGAGTCGGAGTGTGACACACAACATGCACTTCTCCAGAATAGTGGACACCCTGATTGACTTAAGGGAGTTTGGCAACCTACAGAAGCTCCTGCGTAGCCTGGGTATTTCAATTTGTGAATCGATGTTGTTGTATTCAAACGTCACTCGGATGGAACTATTTCGACAGAGGAGCTAAACAAGGCTGAAATGTTCTGGATCTGTCATTTCCAGCTCGAAGTATGCACGAATGACATTGAACACCTTTGGCTTAGAGACACTGTCCAGAAACACTCCGCATTATGCGATCTCCACCCTTACCTTGATCACAGCGGGCAGCTTCGACTTGGTGGCTGACTTGAAAGAATTAACGCTACATATGACGAAAAGCACCTGGTTATTCTACCGCAAAGGCATCCCTTCACAGCCTTAGTTGTTACTGAGGCTCACTGTAAACCTTTACATGGCGGTGTGGCAAGCACTATGATGCAGATTGTGGGGAGCACCCGCCTCCATTTCCTCCCGCGTACCCGCGGCGTCCCGTTCGCACGTGGCGACGGGTCGCGCCGGCGTAGACATGGGAGAGAGGCACTACGCACCCTCCCTTTCTCCGTCGCTGTGATGACGCGCGTACCCCTCTTCCCCTACGCGGCTCACGGGAAAGGGAAACGTATCCGGCGGGCGAGGAGGACTTCCCCTCGCAAAAAGAGGTAAAAAAGCATAAGAGCGCGCCACCGGGGGAGACTCGCTCTCGGGGGACGCCGACACCTTGGACCGCCTGGACGACAGCACCTGCCGCATCCCGTGAGTGACCTCGTTTGTCTGACCCACCCAGGCAACGAGGCAAGCCTTTTCCTACTTTTACTGAGAGGACATCCCTCTGCGAGTGTTTGCTATTGATAATAGTAATAAACGTTGTTACCGTTGACACCGCTGGTTGCCTTATTCGTCCGAACCCGGCGTAGCCGCGATTCCCGCGCTACGGGTTGGGAGTACCACGAAGCGACTGCGTGGGGCTAGATCCGGAGCTCGCCTTCAGCCCTAGCCGCACGCAGAGTGGAACCCCCACAAGATTCGACAGCGTTACTGGGTTATACACGCTCAACAAGAAGTTAAATGGATCATCAATGCTTGCTTTCACTGCAAAAAATACAATGGCAAACCTGTAAAGGTGCAATTTGCACCAATGACTGAAGACGGGCTTCTCACATCACAGCCGTTTGAAGTTGTGGGATTAGACTTTGCAGGCCCACTAGAATATGTAAAGCAACATGAGACTGGTGGAGTTACATGCAAAGCTTATATTCTGTTGTTCACATGTGCGACCAGGAGAGCTGTACACCTTGAATTGACGAGTGGAATGTCTACAAGCTCCTTCTTACTAGCATTCCGTAGGTTTTTGGCTCATAGAGGAGTGCCCGCAACACTGTACTCTGATAATTCTCTCGCACTTAGGAGAGCATTGCGAGACCTATGGGACATTTGGAACACCATGAAGAGCTCTCCATTTGCATCTTTGCTCTTGACGCATCGCATAGAATGGAAATTTATTATGCAAGGTGCGCCTTGGTGGGGCGGCTGGTGGGAGAGACTTATCCAATAAGTTAAGTCATCTTTACGCAAAGTGCTGGGGAAGAGCAAGCTCAGCAGCGAACAAACAGACTGTACTGCTGGAGGTTGAGGTGGTTATCAATCCATGACCCCTAACCTATACGTATACAGATGCTAGAGAGCCCTTTCCACTATTCCTGCTCATTTACTGGTCGGGAGCTCATTTCTTGCCTCTCCAGAGTTAACCAACAGTGACGACGAAGCTCAAAGTGCACAGGCTACGCGACGTGACCTCAGCAAGAAGTTGCGATACCGCCAGACGCTTGTGGACCACCTGTGAATCCGATGGAAGAAAGAATACCTCCTCGAGCTGTGGGCACTTCATCTCTACCCATCGCATCCTAGTAGCGGTCTACAAGTAGATGATGTAGTACTAATCGAAGAACCTAACATCTCTAGAGGTATTTGGCCACTGGGACGAGTCATGGACGTCTTTCTTGGTCAAGATGGAATAATCCAAGCCTGCCGTGTGAAAGCTCAAGATGGCAAGCTCATAAGAAGGCCAGTGCAGAAATTGTACAAGCTTTAATTGGACAACGCTGCTTGGGGGCGGGAGTATGTAGAAAAAGATGAATAAACGGGGCAGGCGGGCACTGCAAAAAGGAAAAGTTGGAACAATGAGTAGCTCTTTGTCTGGTTTCTTCGCGTCTCGTGAGTTTTATACAGAGATTTAATTCTTTTTTGCGTGTTCGATTAGTTTGTAGAGTTTCTTTTTCTCTTTGTGCTGGATTTTCTTTAATGAATGACTTGCAGTGTAGTAACAAACGACTTCATCGCTTCATGCGCTGAGGCTGTGCCTGGGCAATGATTAAATAATTGAAAGAACCTCAACACAATCTGTGATTAGGTTCTGTGATGAGGGCAGGCCCAGGACCTCGCCCCTGATTGGCCAGTCAGTATTATCCACCGAGCACACCTCAACCATGGACCGCTGTCCATGGTCGTGGGCATCCCCCAAGTCCGTGGGCATCCTTGGAACAGCAGGGCTGCCTCCTTGCTCTGCCTGGGGATGTGCTGCCACCGCTTCACAAACTGACACTGCCTCCTTGCTGCCAGCTTTCCGAACACTGCAGCACACACTCTTCTCTTCCTTCTCTTCTCCCTTTTCAGTTTGCCGCCACCTGTTTTTCTGGGCTGTGGCTTGTTCCTTCTTGGGCTTGTGTTGCATTCGTCTAGCATATCTCCCAACACAAGTACAACCTCAAGTGCATATCATGAACACAAACCTCAATGGTGAGGACATGCACAGCAGCTGTGTCTGTCCTGATCATTCATGTTTGTGCGAACATGTTTTTTCAAGTGTGCTGCTTCACTAAAAACATGGGTTACCATATGGCGCATCAGTACCTGTCAAGCGAGTTCAGTCATCTCTCATAGCCCTATGTATTTCTCACCTCGCAGCAGCACTAAATGGTAGGCTGTAGGTATGTAGCTCTGGTCGACACTTGTGCATTTTAACCGCTATTTGCTCTTTAGTGAAGCACAATACCGGAGCAAGTCTATTCTGTTTAGACATAGTGCAGGGGCCATCGTCTCAGGTTTTCAGAAACACTTTTGCATGGTGTCCGATGCAGCACTTTAGTTAGCGATGGGTATTCTGACCACTGGCTCATTCAGTCAAAGTAAAGTGAAACAGGTATCCCCAGAGGTGATTCGTCCAGGATAAGGCCCCTTCTAGTGCTTCGATAGGTAGCCTGTGGGCTTCCCACTGCCTCAACGATGGTAACTAACCATTATCTCTAGCTGCACCCAAAGATGTGATCAGTGAGCACAGTGAGCCAGGGGTGAAAGCCATCTTCAGTAAAATAGCTTAGGCATCTGATAGTGGGATTTGAACTCCCAGCATAACAGCCCAACGCTCCCACTAGGCCATAGATGCATAGACGGCACTAGTGAGTAATAGTGTTGCCTTACGAAGGTGGTTTGTTGAGTACATGGTTCTGAGCAAAAGAATATCAGCAAATAGAATAGGAAAACAGAAAATTAAACCAAGAGAAAGCAAACACTAAGTTGAGGGTGGGCGCTGTACTTACAAGTGACAGTATAACGTTCTCAACAGACTGAATGACGCATGAATAAAAGCAGATGCATACTTCTACATAATAATCACATATGACTGCTTATCTAAGGAGCTCTTTGCTTGGCAGGAACAGGAATGACATGCTCAGTCAGGGTCCACCTTCTTTATATGAAAAGCCTCCAGAACTTCACTTTCCTACTGTGTCCTTGCTTTCCCAATAGTAATTGACACAGTTCCAATCTGCACTGTACAACTACACTGGTTGCAATGCAATGCAATGTCAGATAGCTGCCCATGCTTGTAGAAAATATAGTTTGGCATGTTGCCGCATCCTGCCTGTGACAACTGTGTGCTGTCCCTGTTCCCAACAAGATTTGTCTTGATGCCATTAGCAAGAGAGCGGCAGAGATCCACTGACTGGTTTGTCCAATTTGAGGAAAGTGTTTAGTGTGGGGTTTTACATCATATCAGTTTTGACCGTTACTGTTCTCTATACCTTCTGTGGCTTCAGCTGTCTCTAGAACTACCAAAAGACAACAACATACACCAATAAGACTTAGTGGTTTTTTTGACCGTATAAACTTGTAATGTGATCACTATATCTAAATTAACAAGCATGGTGTTAGCGCACACATGCACACACCACACTCGATGACCACAGACGCTCGCTGTCAAAATGCTGGCATGAGGAAGCGCAGCAGTAGCAGCGAGCAAAGCGTCCTTCCTGCTGCCTATTGCTTCAACACAAACCGAGCCACAACAACACAGCACCCACACAGCTATGAGCTGTTGGCCCACCTAGAATTTGCCCCCAAAGCAGATCGCTTTCAAGATAAAACCCGCATGGCCGCACGTTGCTGCCAAAGTACAACCCCCCACCTCCCCTCCCCCCAGTTCCATGCGCACGATGAAAGAATATGCGCTCTCCACTTTCCTCCCTTGTGCACGCAAGATTGAGCCATGATCGTCGCCTCACCCTCGCACGCTTTCACTCGCGCATACAGCATATGGCGCACGGAGATGGTGTTGTTGCCTTTATACTTTGTACGGAACATGAGGGCAACGGCGACGGCAAAATTGCACCTAGAGTATCCAGACAATTGCCGTCGCAATAAAATATTCTTTGTAATCCATGACATCACAGCAACATACCATTGCCGAGGCTTTGGAACAAAATTCATAAAATGAAACCTTGACCTTCAATTTATCTTCTAATAATCCACTTCTTCTGATGAAATTAATGAAAATAGTTTTCGAACAATACTTTATTCGTCTAAATTGATTCTATGTTTTTCTTGAGTGTTCCTTTAGCCCGCCCAACAAGCAAAAATATCCATCTTGGTCGGATGTCTGGTACCACCCAACACATGCACGTGCTCAGTTTTGCAAAATTTTTCAAGCAATAAGTGCCTTTCACAATGTCACAGGATGAGGGCAGCACATTTTGTTTTTCTTAATGCTTGAAGGGCTTTTTGCACGAATTGTGACTTGAAGCGCCAACAGGATGACAGCATTTTCTGCACGTGTTTTACGGATGAATTCCACCTTATTTAAGTGAATCAGATCATTCTAGTGCTGTCAGTGAATACATTTCACATTCAGATGATTGGCAAACGTTGGGTGAAAGCACTTGAGAATACAGCGACCATGAGGAGCCACCATACCTGTAATGCAAATACTGGGCTTCACCCAGGAAAGTGCTTTGAGGACTACCACACAGTACTCAAGTACTGTTGAGAGCCTCGGGGGCTTCTGAGAAGTTTCTGAAATAAATTACTTTACATGCATTCATTTACCTGAACGCTCTTTCTGCGTGGCGCTTAAGCACAACATGGCTCCTGACTGGAACAACCGCAAATTAGGTAATTGTGTGCGACCACAAATGGTTAGTTTGCTTGCTACAGCTTTCCTTTTTTTCCCCACTCTCTCACTTTTTTTAGCATGCCACCAGCTCTTCTACATCAGGCACAAGACAGCACCAACTTTCCCCAAGGTAATAACCCTGTTGAATTACCGTGTGAACTTCTGTCTGCATCTCATAGAATAACAAGCCACTGGCAACAGGACACTAGAAATCAGAGCCGGAATAAAATGCATTTTGGCCTGCCTTACTGAAGTCATTGAAAACATTCCAATGATTCAGGGTGGTTTACCAAAGCTCTAAAAACATCGCAACACATTCACTCTGAGGGGAGTTTGCATACTTTGAGGCTTATGTTCTGTGCAAAACAATAATAATAATCTATCTTGCATGCTTTCCCTTTCTTTAAAGCTCCGTGTCCAGTACTCTCAGTTCAGTAATGGGGCTTACATATCCAAGTGACACAGCTTTCCTGACCAGAAAATAGTGAGTGCAGAGTGGTAGAGAATGCACACTAGACGACGGTTATTGCCCGGGGACAAAGCGAGCCCCAACGAATGAAAAAAAGTGTGCTTGAGAATTAAATAAAATGTCGAACATGGCACTGTCAGCACAGCAAAAACAAAATTAAGCATCATCATCAGCCTGTTGTATGACAAAGGCCTCTCCCAGGGATCATTACCTTCAGCAAGTGGACCACCATTGTGCCTGGAAGTTTTCTAATCTTACCACTTCTGTGTAACCCTTTGACAATGTTTCCTTGCAGAACAATAAACATGCCAAAAAAAAGGCACTCTTGCTGTCCTACAGTAAAATACAATCAAATCAAATTGTGGTCTTGACTATCCGATGATAGGCTATAGATTAATTTTGTGCGACTGGCATTTTTAAGCATGCACCTTTCACATGGTGTTTGTTAAGTACAAAAGTGTTTTTGCATTCCACTGCTATCGAAGTGCAGTCGTGGCAACTGGGAATCAAACCTTGCGTTCAGCAATCATGACCCTGACCCATCGTGACCGTTACGTACAAGCACCCGCACGAGAAATAATACTATTCACACTAACGTTTCATCACAGCTGTGCATGTCTTTATTCTTGGGGGGGCTTCAGTGCCTGTAACAGAATGTGACCTTGTCACACACGGTAACAAGCGTTCGTGCTCAAAAGCACAGGCAAATCAACAATGTGCCATAGTGGGCCAGTTGGTTTTGTGACATGGTGGAACACTGTGTTGCGAAGCAATACCAGGAACAAGGACATGAAGACCTTAGACACTAGACAGGCATAAGTGCAGATTATCGTATTTGCATCATTCTACCATGCCCTCAATTGTAAAGCAGTTATATTACCGCCAAAATATTTAAACAATAATAACTTGGTGCCGATTCCATCGCGTGCGTCAAATTACGAAGCCTGAGTCACCACATAGTACATTGACACAATCTTATGGAACATGCAAAGGCACACAGACATGCGCACAGCTGAATCTTAGCGGCTAGTCACTGTCGTAATCTGACAAAACCTCCTTTTCTTCTATTGACCACAGAAAGTCATCATCAATTCCATCTAATGCATTAGAAATGCCACACATACAGCAAACTGAAAATTGGCGACCGCAAACCATGGCAGAAAATATTCACATATATCCGTTCGATGGCAGTGTGGCTAGCTACCTTGCATTGAGCTTCCTTCTTTTTTGCTTAGTAAGAATCTGTATCGTTTTTGATTTTGAGTAGAATTAGTTACGATTGTAACGCGCATGCAAATTTGAATGCATGTTTTATCCAAAAAATGTGCATGTTAGAATCATGCAAATAGGATATCAACGGTGTAATGACAGCAGCATAAAAATCATAAATGGGGATGATAATTAGCAACATGCACAGTGGGGTCAACATGCACAGGCCGCCATTGGAATCTGAACCTGGCAACGTTTAACGTTAGAACGTTATCTAGTGAGGCGAGTCTAGCAGTGTTATTGGAGGAATTAGAGGGTAGTAAATGGGATATAATAGGGCTCAGTGAGGTTAGGAGGACAAAAGAAGCATATACAATGCTAAAAAGCGGGCACGTACTGTGCTACCGGGGCTTAGCGGAGAGACGAGAACTAGGAGTCGGATTCCTGATTAATAAGAAAAAAACCTAGACCTGAGGAGGGAACGGATGAAACTGGCACATAAGAAGCCGATCAATGAGTTAGCGGTAAAAGGGAAAATAGAGGAGTTCCAGATCAAGCTACAAAACAGGTATTCGGCTTTAACTCCGGAAGAGGACCTTAGTGTTGAAGCAATGAACGACAATCTTGTGGGCATCATTAAGGAGTGTGCAATGGAAGTCAGTGGTAACTTCGTTAGGCAGGATACCAGCAAACTATCGCAGGAGACGAAAGATCTGATCAAGAAACGCCAATGTATGAGAGCATCTAACCCTACAGCTAGAATAGAATTGGCAGAACTTTCAAAGTTAATCAACAAGCGTAAGACAGCTGACATAAGGAAGTATAATATGGATAGAATTGAACATGCTCTCAGGAACAGAGGAAGCCTAAAAACAGTGAAGAAGAAACTAGGAATTGGCAAGAATCAGATGTATGCGTTAAGAGACAAAGCCGGCAATATCATTACTAATATGGATGAGATAGTTCAAGTGGCTGAGGATTTCTATAGAGATTTATACAGTACCAGTGGCACCCTCGACGATAATGTAAGAGAAATTAGTCCAGAGGAATTCGAAACCCCAAAGGTAACACCGGAAGAAGTAAAGAAAGCCTTGGGAGATATGCAAAGGGGGAAGGCAGCTGGGGAGGATCAGGTAACAACAGATTTGTTGAAGGATGGTGGACAGATTGTTCTAGAGAAACTGGCCACCCTGTATACGCAATGCCTCATGACCTCGAGCATACCGGAATCTTGGAAGAACGCTAACATAATCCTAATCCATAAGAAAGGGGACGCCAAAGACTTGAAAAATTATAGACCGATCAGCTGACTGTCCGTTGCCTACAAACTATTTAATAAGGTAATCGCAAATAGAATCAGGAACACCTTAGACTTCTGTCAAGCAAAGGACCAGGCAGGATTCCGTAAAGGCTACTCAATAATAGATCATATTCACACTATCAATCAAGTGATAGAGAAATGTGCGGAATATAACCAACCCTTATATATAGCTTTCGTTGATTACGAGAAAGCGTTTGATTCTGTCGAAACCTCAGCAGTCATAGAGGCATTACGGAATCAGGGTGTAGACGAGCCGTATGTAAAAATACTGGAAGATATCTATAGCGGCTCCACAGCCACCGTAGTCCTCCACAAAGAAAGCAACAAAATCCCAATAAAGAAAGGCGTCAGACAGGGAGATACGATCTCTCCAATGCTATTCACAGCATGTTTACAGGAGGTATTCAGAGACCTGGAGTGGGAAGAATTGGGGATAAAAGTTAATGGAGAATACCTGAGCAACTTGCGATTCGCTGATGATATTGCCTTGCTTAGTAACTCAGGAGACCAATTGCAATGCATGCTCACTGACCTGGAGAGGCAAAGCAGAAGGGTGGGTCTGAAAATTAATCTGCAGAAAACTAAAGTAATGTTTAACAGTCTAGGAAGAGAACAGCAGTTTACGATAGGTAGCGAGGCACTGGAAGTGGTAAGGGAATACATCTACTTAAGGCAGGTAGTGACCACGGATCGGGATCATGAGACTGAAATAACCCGAAGAATAAGAATGGGCCGGGGTGCGTTTGGCAGGCATTCTCAAATCATGAACAGCAGGTTGCCACTATCCCTCAAAAGGAAAGTGTATAACAGCTGTGTGTTACCAGTACTAACATATGGGGCAGAAACCTGGAGGCTTACGAAAAGGGTTCTGCTGAAATTGAGGACGACGCAACGAGCTATGGAAAGAAGAATGATGGGTGTAACGTTAAGGGATAAGAAAAGAGCGGATTGGGTGAGGCAACAAACGCGGGTAAATGACATCTTAGTTGAGATCAAGAAAAAGAAATGGGCATGGGCCGGACATGTAATGAGGAGGGACGATAACCGATGGTCATTAAGGGTTACAGACTGGATTCCAAGGGAAGGGAAGCGTAGCAGGGGGTGCCAGAAAGTTAGGTGGGCGGATGACATTAAGACGTTTGCAGGGACAACATGGCCACAATTAGTACATGACCGGGGTAGTTGGAGAAGTATGGGAGAGGCCCTTGCCCTGCAGTGGGCGTAACTAGGCTGATGATGATGATGACAGTGGGGTCACACATGGTCACACGGCATTTCCCACTAAGTGCGATTGGTGTCTTAGTTCTTCACGTCTCTTGTCCATAGTACTTGCAGAGCAGTGTTGCACCGTGCCATCGGCGTGTCAGACAGCGCCCAATACAAGCGCGCCCCTGTGTTAAAACTCACGCACACCTGCATGAAAGGGAACACGCGTGGCCTGCGCTCTGTGGTGGCTGCCTACAGCACCATCAGCTAAAGAAAGGATGGATGGATGTTATGAGCGTCCCCTTTCGAACGGGGCGGTGAGTTGCACCACCAAGCTCTTGCTACTATGCTGCCTAATATCCTACCTAGGTTAACCAATGAAGAAAGAAAACAAAAATCACTATGAACTACTATGTCCAAATTTTCTGATCCCCCATTGCGAACTGTGCTTTTGTACATCTCCGTCTTTTGTCGTTTCCCTACTTTTGTTCCACCAATCCTCCAATCGCCTCTTACTAATGTCTATTGCGGACCTGTTTGCTTTACCACTGCTCCCGCTGAACCCGAGGGCTTCAAGGAGGCCAGTGGTGCCTAAATCGACCGCTGGGTAGACGTCCTCACATTCTAATAAAACATGCTCCGTCGTTTCTCTAGCTTTACCACAGCAAGCACATGCTTCTTCTTCCTTCTTATATCTCGCTTTATAGGTGCGTGTTCTAAGGCATCCCGATCTCGCTTCGAAAAGTAATGAGCTTCCCTTTGAGTTATCATAAATGGTTTCTTTCCTGATTTCGTTTTTTCCTCTTAAGTAGTTACTCATGGCAGGTTTTTTTTCCATTGCCGCCACCCGTGAGATTAATTCAGCCTCTCTGACTTTCCGCTTGACCTTCTTTGTTGCTGTGTTGCCCACCCCACAGGCCGCGTACTTGCTGGTAAGCTTCCTAGTTCTTTTCCTCCACTGTGAATCAATGTTTTGCCTGTACAGATACCTGAACACTCTCTCAGCCCATTTACTTTCTTCCATATTCCTCAGCCGTTCTTCATACTCAATTTTACTGCAAGCTTCCCTCACTTCAAAACTAGTCCAGCCCATATCCCACTTCACAGCTTCATTTGTAGTCTTCCCGTGAGCACCCAAAGCGAGGCGAGCCACTGACCTTTGGTTCCCGTCGAGTCCTGATTGTACCCCTGATGCAAACAACCGCATTTCCAAAAGTAAGTCCTGGAAATTACCCCTTTCCACATTCCTCGGGGGTAGCGCTCTGTGCTTCATTATGGCTGCATTTCTCTTCCCCTTGACTGTTATGGTTTTTTCCTGTGTTTCCATATATCCATTGCCTTCGTTTATCCATATACCAAGGTATTTATATTCTGTTACCCGAGGTATTTCTTGGCCCTGTATCTCCACTGTCTGTTCACTGTTTTCATTGAATACCATAACACCTGATTTTCTAACACTAAATTTCAAACCTAAATTGTTGCCTTCCTGTCCACAGATATTAGCCAGACGTTGCAAATCACTTTGCTTGTTAGCGAGCAACACAATGTCGTCCGCATAAAATAAACCTGGGAGTTGCTGCTCTATTACTGTACCTGCCTGTTTGTATGAGAGATTAAACCCGATATTACTTCCTTCTAGCGCCCTCTCTATCCTCACCATGTACATCATAAAAAGCAGTGGGGATAAAGGGCACCCCTGCCTCAGTCCCTTGTTGATATGAACTTTCTCCGCGCTCCTCATCCCTTCCCATTCAACGCAAACAGTATTTTATAGGTAAATCTCTCTGAAAAGCTGTAGACAATCGTTACCTAAACCGTCCCCTTCCAGAACATCCCACAAGATGTTGCGGTCTACGTTGTCGTAGGCTCCTGTAATGCCCAAAAAGACTACATACAACGGTCTGCTTTCTGCTTTTGATATTTCAATACACCGAGTAAGAACAAACAAGTTATCATCCAAACGCCTACCTATTCTAAAGCCATTCTGAAGCTCTCCCAAAATGCCATTATTCTCTGCCCATGCTTGAAGCTTTAATTTGATTGCCTGCATTGCTAGCCTGTATATTACCGATGTAATGGTCAACGGTCTATACGAGTGAATTCTGTCTTTCTCTCCCTTACCTTAATAAATTAAATTCATTCTACTTTGTCGCCAACTGTCTGGTATTCGTCTATCTTTTAAAAGTTTTTTCCACTGCTTTCACCAGAGCTTCCTTACTTTTTGGTCCCAGTTCATTTATCAGCCTAACGGGAACCTCGTCTAGCCCTGTAGCTGTGCGCTTAGGAATTTTCTCTTTCGCTTTCTTCCAGTCTAAATTTGTCAGCACCAGCTCCTTTTCCACTTGGGTCTCCTTCATGCTCTTTTTTTCTTCAAATACAACCTCGCCCTTGCCTTGGAAAGATTCGGCTGTTACTTTTTGGATGTAATTTATTGCCGCTTCTCCTTCCAGTCTGTTTTCATCTTCGTCTAGGATATGTTGTATTGTTGTTGACTTCCTGCCTAATAATTTTATGATTCCAAAATATTCTAGGTGCGGCCTTCTTTGCAAAAGCATGTTCGCTTTTGGCGTCATCTATTGGCAAACAAAACAACAAGCCATGGCCGGTGGACTAGCACTGCTAGATTATGCTCCCTCTCTGCTGGAGCAATGCGCGATGCCTGCAGCGAGTCGTCTGCTGCTAACAAATCTAGAGTGGTGCGCAAGCACGATCGAAACGCAGAAGCTCTGCCTTTCGGCTTACGCCAGTGGCACTTCGCCTAAACTAGACCTATATAGGTAAAGAGCGATGCACTCAGGGAAAGGTTTCATTGTTCTTCTTCTATAACTGAATGATACTCTGTATCATGCAAGCTCCATGGCTTCGTTGTGGAACTCGCATTTGCTTACGCCACCACTGAATACATTTCCAAGAACACAATATGCAGCATTATAGTTCTCCAACGAATAAAGCTGTGAATGTTCATGGAAACATGCTTAGCTTCAGCTGTATTGTTCGTGCGTCGCAAATGAAAGTAGAAATGGCAGTTTAGACTCGCTCGAGGATAAATTTCAAGCCGACCTTGCATGGCACTAATTCCCGAATTCGAGCATGTTCGTACACGCGAGGATCTGCGTGGACTTCAAAAAGACGACGGTAGCGTTTCCCCATCGGCTAAATGATCACTATAAGTGTGCAATATCGGCAGCAGTCCTTCAAAACCGCTGCATGGTTTTCAGCCGAGTGGCAGTGCTATGATCAGTTCGGTCGGTGGACCAAGTTCGAGACTAGGATCATTTAAGAATACCGGGGTAAAGATAGTAGTGATAATGCGCTAGTTCATACGTGTAACATATGGGCTCGAAAATATTACGAGAGGGAAAGGTAGGATGCTGACCGCCTTGCGTACTGGCTTGATAAGAAGTGATAGGGGCATGTGTAGCTTAATTCCTTTTTTGTGGGCCACGAGGCAGAAGGCCATCAAAATGGCTCGTGTTCCATTCGAAGAACGCGAAAAAATTATTGAACTTAGCGTTGCTGGCTACAGCCAGCGGTATATTGCATCAACTACAAGGAGGCCACTAAAAACAGTAAACAGGACCGTTCAGGCTTTCAAGAAGGGGTGCCGTGTGAAGGACGCTCCGCACAGGCGCAGACCTCAGGCAACAATTGATGACGAAGACCGTGCGATTGTGGCTGCAGTAGCACTGAGGCCGCAGACAACAGTCCCTGAAGTACTGAAGGAACTTGGCATTAAGGCATGCAAGACGACTGAGAAGCGCCGCCTCGCAGAAGCTGGTCTCAAAAAAAGGGTTGCTTGCAGGAAACCACTGCTACGAGACACCAACAAAGCCAAACGCCTGCAGTTTGCGAAGGACCACGCAGATTGGACTACCTCTGACTGGGAAAGTGTTGTATTCACCGATGAGAGTTCAATCACGACCCGGTGGGACCAGAGGCAAAGACTGTGGCGCCCAGAAAACAGTCGGTAGGTGTCGTTTTATGCTTCAAGTTTATTATATCGCTGTAAGAAATACTGAAAAAAACTCTACCGGACGGTTACCCTTTTTTATACATTGTATATCTTGTAGTGTTTTATATCACGTATACGGCAGAGAGAACTTGATATTCAAGGCATGGTATCCACCAGTGTTAAAGTGGAGTTGTGTTCTCTAATATTACTAATATTATTACCCTCATCATTATTAGTTCGCATTTAAAGATACTTTAACACATGCTGAAAGTATAGACACGGAAGAGGGGACAGTAGGCTGGCAACTGCCACAAACAGAAGCACACCACCAGCCCAATTGCTGTTTAGATAAGAGAGAATAGAAAATAGCAAAATAACTTGAAAGAAATAGGAAAGTGAATGAAAACCTGACATGAACAGCCGGTGATAAATGCGCGCGCTATGTAGCACAGCGGAATACCGCATGTTTGCCGTAAAGGAAGGGTATTCAAGATAAGTTGAGCGACTGTTGGTTTGGTGTCAATGCATGATCTAACGATACTTTTCTGCGGTTACAGACCAGAATACCTCCAGCAAGTGGCTGCAAGTGGGCGTTCATCAGTGTACATGTGGGGCCTCGTGACCAAAGAAGGGCTTGGTACACTAGTCCGCATAGAAGACAGATTCACATCTGCCGCGTACTGCTCAATCCTGGACGACGTGATGGTGCCCTACTTGCTCAATGGGCACTTCCCGGAAGGTGATTACATGGTCTCTGCACGGACTGTCGGCCGACGACCTTTGGGGTGCCATAAATGAGGAGTGGGAGCGCCTGAGAAGCAACAGATCACTAACGACCGCCTTGTATAATTCGCTACCCTCAAGAATGGCAGCTGTCGTCGCAGCAAATGGGGACGCCACGAGGTACTGAGAAGTGCGTCGGCACAACATATTACAGCTTTTTTTTTTTTTTTTGGTGCTGAACACAAAATAAAAATTTACATATATTATTTATGTCAATAAATGTATTGACACCTGTTTTTGCATTTTGTGCTTGCGTCTTTTACATACAGATACAACATTAAAATATTTACAAACATTTAATTAGAAAATCTTTTTCCTTCAAGTTTCTTACGTAGCAGCATCTCCTTCGCTGTCATCATGGTCAGGGTGCTTTTATTGTGCATGGCGTTATAGTATCAAGCGCAGATATACTAAACGACAGAGAACTTTCTCTGCCGACAGACCAGTACTTTCAGGGTAAGTGAGATTCTGCCTCGAAGGAAAATTTCCGCAGCATTCAGTGATACACTTTCGAAAAAGCAAACCACAACCAAACCATCCCCTGAGTGCATCGCTCTCACCTATATAGCTCTAGTTTAGGCGAAGCGCAACTGGCGTAAGCCAAGAGGCTGAGCCTCTGCGTTTCGATCGTGCTCGCGCACCACGCTCGATTTGTTAGCAGCAGACGACATGCTGCAGGCATCACCCGTTGCTCCAGCCGAGAGGGAGCATAATCTGGCAGCGCTAGTCCACTGGCCATGACTCGTTATTTTGTTTGCCAATAGATGACGCCAAAAGCGGACGTGCTTTCTTTAGCTGTCGGTTGGTGGTGCTGTAGGCAGCCGCCGCAGAGCGTAGGCCACGCACTCGCGTGTTCCCTTTCATAAAGGACGACAGTGTACAGCACACTTCAAGCATGAGACAGAAACAAATAAACCTCGGAGGCTTTATGAGAGTGATGGGCAGTGAGGCCCTTACCGCAGTGGTCTGACACTGCTGTAATTTGCTTTGCCATCCTCAGTTCCTTTTTTTTTTTCTGCACAAGAAAAACAAAATAACAGCTTAACTGGTTGATTGAATCAAGTTGTGCTCTCCTAAGTGGCAGAGTGTGCAAGACAATAATGTGACGTGTTCTTGCCAAAGTGCACGACTGTTCACAGTATGCACGACAATGTATCATTACAATATTCAATGCATGATCAGTTTCCTGGTAGCTTACATCATAACACTACTGCAGTCTGCCACGGATGTCGAATGTCCATGATGCTCTGTCGTGCAGCATTCATAGAACAGGTAATGTAAGGTTCTATGTTGTACAGTTGAGTTGCGGTAATCAAGTACTGAAGAAGTGTGAAAAATTGCTCCAGGTAAAACTCATTAGCAGGAAAGGAGTGGTGACAAGATGGCACGGCCTGCCAATGGTAAGTTGAACAGAAAGGCTTCTGTTTTGCCTCCCACAGCTGTCGTGTGACCACTACATCGACTGTCTCAATGAAAACAACAGCCAATTCTATCTTCGTTCGAATTCTTCCACGTTCAGAACAAGGTTCTCATATTGTAGAGTGTTGCAGCTCGAGGTGGCGTTAGGGCAAGGAATCCACCAAGCCCATCAACGAATACATCCAGTAGTAGGAATGAAAGGAAAAAGGTTTAGTTGACATTTGCTACGCGACTCCAGTTACGGAAGCCCACTCCATGCAAGAGTATGTTAAACGTCCAAGTTCACATCAGGACACAGCGGCCCCACTGCACGAAAAGTCTCTGCTTTTAATACCATTGTCTTCCCTAGGCGAGTTGACTGGGAAATCTGAGGACTGCAATCACAGCCAATCACAATCGTTGAATCGGCTGTGATACCACACTCATGCTATCGCAATGCACCACAACCCCCGCTCACCCGAAGCACTGAATAGGGGACCTGGAAATCGACAGTCGATGCTAGGCTTCAGTAGCATTTGACGTTGGCCCTGTTCATCATTAGTTCAGGCTGCCAGGTAGTGGTGGGGGTGGGTGTTGTGGGGCCCATCAGCAGTCGGTGTCAACGCTGCATTGACTTCTTGCTAGGCGCTGATGGATGGGCAGGGGTTGCCTCGTGGCAAACGTCTACGCCTCTGGCCATGTTAAGACATAACAAGAGACATTTTCTTGCTCTTCCATTTCTGTTCTCATAAAATGAAGCAAAATCAATATGTATTCTGAATGGTTTTATTTACAGTTATAACGCAGCTGAACATGCATGGTTTTGTGTACAATTTCTGTAATGCCAGTTTCAGTAACGGTGTTTTACACTGACTTAATAACAAATGCAATGTTTTTCTGTGATGTCATAAACACATCACCTACGTATCGGCAAAAACACAGCCATTTTGCCTCTTTCAGCTCGCTTATACATTCCTAAACATTAAAATGATTGAAACTGTGTTTGATGTAGAAAACACATCACCTTAACCAAACATAACCAGACCATCAGCTGTTTACAAGTACAAGAAACCAATAAAAAGGCACAAAAACTACATCTTAAATAATAAGCAGCACAGAGAGAGAACCTCTTTAACTGGATCTTCGTTATCTGCACTTGGACCAGATGAAAACTTGGACACAGTTATTAGAAGAAAGGGGCACATGGGCCATTTTTCAAGACTCTAATATGATGAAAACTCTAACATGAAGTACTGCTGAAGCAGTTAACTGTTCTAAACAAACGGGCAGCATCTTTGATGGTGATTGTGATTTCCTGCTTGTCGTTGCAGAATTTTGGGCAAAAGCGAATAAACTCCTGCACTTTGGAGGCTTTTCATATCATAAAAAAAGATGCATGGATTGCATCAGCAACACATCTATATCTGTCTATTTGGAAGTGAGATTCAACTCTTTCTCTTTGCCGTGTTGAACCTGTATGCATACGCATTACTCCACGTTCTTTCTGCTTGGCTGAGGCAAAAAAATAAATCAGTAGTAAGTGTAGCGCCCATGGTGTCTGGTTCTCTGTCCTTTGTCCTATTTTGCGCTACAGCGGCTTAACCAATTCGTCCAAGAACAAGTTATGCTGAGTTACTATACATCGAAGTGCGGAACAAAAAGAAATGCCAAGGCTGAATTGGCGCACACAACCAACAGCTGAATGGAGTGATGCACAATGAACAAAGCTCATGTACATCTGCACTCTTGTGGTATGCATTTCCGTCATATATGCAACTTTCTTCTGCCAACTTTCACAACCAAATCAGCTCAGTTTGTCCCTAGCACATGACACAACCAACAAATATGTTATCCCACCTTCCTCAGCAACTTTGGCTCCTTAGCTGATTTCACCTGAACTCAACAGAATTCAAATTAAACAAACATCACCTTAAGCACAATGTGCCTACAGGCATAGCACATTCTAAAGCAAACGGTTTTTCCAAATATCCGGCCCTGTCGGGTGGCGCTTTGTTCTGAAGATGACTGTATACCGACCAGGTTTTGATTCTTTTACAAGTAAACACCATGTATAGTTTATTTACCTATGACAATGCGAGAAGAAATCGCATGACTATAGAGAGCTGGCTAGAGAAAGCCAATTTGGCTAGGCCTCACAAAACAAGCACAGTCTGGCAGCGATACCTGAAGAAGTTGTCCTCGGGTGAATTGAGTTTAAGCACTGGAGGATGGAAGATGCTTGACAACGGTAGACAGTCAATGGTAATGGTAGAAAGAGTCACCAGCCGTGCTTCCATGACAAAATGATGGCACAAAACAAAGCACACACTCAGTATCGGTACTTGGTGGAGTAGTCCTTGGGCGAGACGACCAAGCCACGTCCCTTGCGGGCTCCTCGGTACACAGTCTCGATGATGTCGATCATCTCCTGCTTGTCCTCCAGAGCCCAGTTGATCTTGTTGTTGTTGCCTGTGCCCAAGTCGATCATGATGTGCTTGTTGCGGAAGAAGAACATCACTGTGCATGGGTCGTACAACTCGTACATCTTGTTAAAGTCTGGAACCTCAGAGATGTCCACCAGGTAGAGGGCAGCAAAGTTCTTCACCTGCACATTGCCAACGAGCAACTGATTAGCATCAACCTAATAAGTTGTTTTGTGCAAGCACTTATTCTTAGAAGTACTAAGTGTCTATTCTACATAATAACCTCTTCAGACAATGTCCACCTCTGTGTAGAATGGCTTTCATCACTTTTAAAGTTCAACCAAAAATGATAAGCTAAAATAACCTGGTGCAAAATAAAGCCACTGCAAGCTTGTTAGCAATGATTCCCACGTACCAAGCAAGGGTAGCTGCCGTATGATTCTTGTCATTCCAAAATTGTCAAGTATGGAATTGCTCTGCTCTGCTTGGAGTGTGCCCTCAGGAAGTGGTGTACACACACGATGCAGACCTCGTTCGTTCAGATCAAGCGACTTAGAGTAGCACGGTTCCCCGACCCGTTGGTGACATCAGTCACCAAAACCCTTTTCAGAAGGTTAAAGGTACCAGTGCCACAAGGGAGGAAGAAAGTGCCAGAACCGCAATACCTGCAGTGATTCCTTATGTTCATAAGGTCTCCCATAACCTCAAGAAAGTGGCAGGCTGTTATGGCATACCTATTGCCTTTTCTGCCCCCGTCAAACTGGTTTGACTCTTTTCAAGAACCACTCACGAGGAGACCGGTTCACAAGGCTGTGGCAAGAAACATCGCACATCCTAAGGGAAATGCACTACAGGGGTGGTGTAAGAAATTTCCCTTGAGTATGGCAGACAGACAGGAAAGGACAGACTGGACGCTGCATAAATGAACGAGCCAGGGAACGCGAACAAAATCTAATGAAAGATGGCGTGGCACATTTGCCAGCGCACTGCAAGACCTGCATGTGCAAACCACATTTTCATGAGATTAAGATTCTTGGTAGAAGCAGAAATCAAACAGCATGTGAGCTAATGGAAGCTTATATAAAAAAAAAGGTTCAAGTTGCATTAGCGATACATCTGTCTTGCTCTACAAATCAGAAATGAGATTGTTCGACCGCTTGATTATGTAGGTTCGTGAATGTCCTGCGCATGCGTGTATGCGTACATATATTCGTGTGTCACCTCCCAAACTAAATCAGTTGGGAGTGCCGCCCGTGTTGTCTTCTATGTATCTTTATTTTGTGTGTGTTTTAACTTGCGGCAAAATACATGTCTTTTAAACAAAATAACAATGTACAAAAATAGCCACTCCAACGTCATAGGATAGAAAATACAAGAACAGATAGTAAGCAAAAGAATTAACTCATAAATAAAAACAAGAAAGCATACAGAATGCAAGAAACAGCAAAAAAGGAAAGACTTTGTGCCTTTTGTCGAAGTTATGCAGAGGAATAGGAACTTATGAGTTGGTGGAATTTACCAGGATTTGTTTCAGAGACGATGAAATCAGGAAGAGCGTTCCATAACCAAATGGCATGAGGAAGTGGCAACCAATTGAATGCATGAGCGTTCCCATAGATGCACAAGGTGCAACTTGAAGCTGTGAAGATTTTCTAGCTGCATGATTGTGATCATACTTGTGAAGTAATGATAAGAGTGCAAAATCATGATGCGTACTTAAGGGCGGAAGTGAAATATCAAGTTTTAATTACGAGATGCTTAAATTGTAGGTTTAGTTGAGTGAGATGAACCTAGTGGTCCTATTCTGAACTGATTATAACAAGCTGATCAGGCTATGATAATGTGCCTGAATTGGAGACCATCAGCACATATGGTAGTAATGCGATGGGTCCAGGAAAGGCTTGGTACGAGATTAATGCCTAAGTACTTGTATGAAGCAGCTAGAAAAACCAAGATATTATATGGCAGAGTGTGGGTGTAGGCCAGTTGGCGATTCATGATTTTGGGAAGTTGCCGCAAGCAAAACATGAAACTTGAAGAAAATGACAACACAAAGCAGACAACCGCTTCGTGTTGTCCCTTTCTTCAAGTCTCATGTTTTGCTTATGGTAACTTCGCAAAATCAGGTTGTTTATGCGATAAGGGAAATTAGAGATTGAGTGTTTACGAGTGAGAAACATTACTTTGCATATAGATGAATTTAGAGTCCTTAACCGAGTGTTACACTGATCCAAAATTAGCTGAAGATCGTTTTGGAGGAGGAGGTGATCGTTGGAGCTGGTTATAGGGCAGTAAATAATGAAGTCGTCTGCAAACTTTTGCACTCGGGATAATAAGTTATCGGGAAGATAATTAATGCATATTAAAAATATTAGTCGCCCAAGAACACTACCTTGTGGCACGCCGGAGGTGACATAGGAAGAGGGCGAAGAAAAATTGTTAACCACTGTAGACTTGATAATTTGAGTGGGTGCGGCGGGACCAGCGTAGGCATGTGGTCTCACAAGCTTCTTTTCTGCCTTGTGCAGGTTTTCTTACCCAGTTCTGCCGCATCAACGACTGCAGTAAATGGATCAGCAATCGACACATGTTCTCTGGCTGCACTGTCACCTTTGGAGCCTCTTCTTTTTGATTGTCCATTCCCGCGTGACATCAAGCCTGGAACGCCACCTAGCCACCACGTGACCTTGTCCAAATCGCCTTTAATAGAACGTCAACAGGAATTTGTCTTCAGTGGGCGCGGCGGGACCAGCGTAGGCATGTGGTCTCACAAGCTTCTCTTCTGCCTTGTGCAGGTTAGTACCGATTACTGTTCTGTTAAAAGTGATTGCCGCTGTCTTCTGGTCCTGCCATGCCCACAGCAGTTCGTTGAAATTGCCTACAATGCTTTTTGTATGTGCAAACTGCTCCTATGTGGAGACGTTGAAACTAATCCCGGTCCGAATACTAGTGAAATGCTGAAAGAATTACTTAAAGGGCAAAAAGGCCTAGCCACTGAAGTGACTGCTTTGAGAGAGCAACAGAGCAATATGGAAAAACTCATGAATGATATGAGACTAAGGTTTACAGCCTTGGAGAAGCAGACAAACAGGCTTGACACTCTAGAACAAACAATATATGAACTCCAGGCGAAAATAACCGATTTAGAAGACAGGAGCCGCCGCTCAAACCTTATTGTTTTTGGAGTAAAAGAGGAACCCGGGGAATCTGAGGCTGACTTGAAAAAGAAGATTCTAACTGATGTTTTTGCAGAAAAGCTTAATGTATCTTGCAGTTCTGTGGGCAGAATACACAGGCTGGGCAAAAAGGCAACAAACCGCCCTGTAATTGTGTTCTTCCAGGACTATAACGAAAAGCAAGAACTCTTTAAAAACTGCAAGAAACTAAAAGGCAGTAATATTTCAATACAGTACGATTATTCACGAAACACACTTAGGAAGCGTAAATTACTGTGGGACAGCGCAAAAACAGAAAGGGATGAAGGGAAAAAAGTTACCTTGATAAATGACAAGCTGCGAATCGAAAAAATGCTTTACACCTGGGATGACAGCGATAACAGCAGAGTTCAACTCGGTGATAAAAACAGTTATCAAAGCAAAGACTGACTTTCACAACCTCGTGTTAAGGAATTTCGCTTACTTAATATAAATGCACGTAGTGTTGTAAATAAATCGGAGGCTTTGGAGGCTATCTTGTTGATTCACAACCCACACGCCGTAGTTATAACCGAGACTTGGCTGAGAGATGACATTGATGATGAAACTGTTTTCCCCCGCTCTTATCAAGTTTTTCGCCGTGATAGAGCAACACGTGGAGGGGGAGTTGCGGTCCTGGTGAATCAAAACACAGAGGCACACACGTTGCAGCAAATAGCTAACCATGAAAGTGTGACTTTAAAACTGTCGTACGGGGGTAGATCGTTTGTGCTTTTTGCTGTATACAGACCACCTGATTCACCACCTCAGTATTTATGTGATCTGGCCGATCATATGTCTAAATTTCGCCGTGATAAAATATACCTTGTCGGTGATTTTAATCTCCCAAATATTGACTGGAATAGTCCCTTCCCTAGTACAAACAATAACGTAAATGCTTCATACATGTGTGATATTATGCTGATTCATAATTTGCAACAAGGAGTTAAGCACCCAACGCGCATACACGGTGAAGCTGCATCTATTCTCGACCTCATCTTTCTCAGCCAAGAAACAGAACGTTTTACTGTTTCAGTTGAAACTGGGTTATCTGATCACTGCATGGTGGTTTTTACTTGTCCCATTCAACAAAATGTCGACAGTGAACCAGCAAAAATTATTTCCGTGAAAAACTTCTCCAGAGCTAATGATGAAAGTGTGTTAGACTACTTCAGCTTACACCTTGACATGTTTCGAGGAACTAATGTTAATGAACTCTGGAATAAATTTAAAGAAATCTGTACGTACTGCATTGATAACTACATTCCTAATAGAACAAAGAAAAAGTGTAAAAAAACTCCTTGGATCACGCGAGAAATAATACATTTGAAAAGAAAAATCAAACGACTGAAGCGTGGGGGTGCCTGTCGAAATATAGTTAAAATACATCAGGCTAACTTCACAAGCGCTTTGCACCAGGCTAAACAAAATTACTTTCAGTATAGCCTACCAAATTTTCTTTGTGACTCACCACATAAGTTCTGGAAATTTTTATTGAAAAAGAAAAAAACAATTACGCGCATTTCATGTCAAGGTGTGCAGCTTGCTGATAAATCGCAAATCTCTGAGGCATTCAATAAGTATTTTCAGAGTGTGTTTTCCCATCATGGTTTACTTGTTCAACCCAGTACCATGTCTCCCAACTCGACCCCCGACATTGTTTCTTCATCTGGCGTATTCTCCATGCTACTCAACCTCAAAACTAAAGCGTCCGCTGGACCTGACGGGATACCAAATATTTTTTTGCGCCGTTATGCAGAAGCCATCACAGAGTTCCTGGTTGTTATTTTCCGCAAATAATTTGAAACAGGAAACATTCCTTCCGACTGGAGGAAAGCGCGAATTGTGCCCGTGCTGAAAAAGGGTGATCCTGCCTTGATTGCTAATTATCGTCCCATATCAATAACTTCCACATGTTGCAAACTTGCTGAGCATATCATAGCTAACTACATAACTACATTTCTAAATGATAACAAGGAACTTACCCCCCATCAGCATGGGTTTCGAAAAGGCTTTTCCACTGTCACTCAGCTAACTTCTGTCATTCATACTTTTGCAAGTGTACTAAATAGCGCTGGTCAAATGGATGTTATTTTTTTAGACTTCAGCAAAGCCTTTGATGTTATTTCTCATGCCAAACTAATTTATAAACTTGAACTTATTGGTCTTCCTAATTTCATAATTCATTGGATTTCCTCATACCTTTCTCATCGCACACAATTTGTTTGTATTGATGATTGCTATTCAAACCACCTGCCGGTCACTTCAGGCGTCCCACAGGGAAGCGTCCTCGGACCTCTCCTCTTTTTGATATATATCAATGACATTACTAACGTTATAACTACCCCTGTTCAAATTAGATTATTTGCAGATGACTGCGTTTTATTTCACCAAATTACTTGCCAAGATGATCAAGTTTTACTAAACTCCAATCTTCAGAACATACATACATGGTGTAATAAATGGGACATGAAGCTAAATTTATAGAAAACAGTATACATGACGATAACTAACAAAAAGGCTTCCTTCTCATTTCCTTACAATATTTCATCTCACCTTCTGACCGAAGTCAGCGAGTACAAGTATCTAGGAGTTACAATAACGAAAAACCTTAGCTGGAATAAACATGTATCAAACGTATGCTCCTCAGCCTTTCGTAAACTCTGCTTTCTTAGACATAAACTAAAACTTGCCCCACCTGAACTTAAAAAATTAACCTACTTTTCAATAATAAGGCCATCACTAGAATATGCGTGCACCGTCTGGGATCCCTACACTAAACGTAACATCGAGGCCCTTGAAATGATTCAACGCAAAGCCGTCTGTTTTATTTTTTCAAAGTACCGTGTAACTGACTCACCAACGACCCTCATGCGAACTCACGGTATTGAAACATTACAGCTGCGCCGGAAAATTCAAAGACTGAAACTACTTTTCTTACTAAAAAACCATAAACTGTCTATGAATGCAGACCCCTTCCTTAAACCTAACACTACGCACCAAACATGAAATCATCATGCACAATCATTAACCCCTTACAGTGCTAGGATTCACGCCTTTAAATACTCATTTTTTCCACGCACCATCGAGGAGTGGAACAGGTGTCCGCCAGATCTTTTAACCAGAGCTGATTCTTTTGACTCAATGTTTTCTTCACAGCATTTAATTTGAGAGCCATTTATTTCTACGTTCACTTTTTGTAGTTTGCATCTGAGCCTTGTATTTATTGCTGTATTTTGTGTTAAAACTTGTATTTAACATTTTTTAATTTTGCTAATCCTGTTCTTTTTGCATATATTATGTATTCGCCGCTCCTGCTTGGGCCTACTGTAGGCCTGCAGTATGTTCTAAATAAATAAATAAAAAATAAAATAAATAATGGGTAGAGCATCGGGTTGCTATGCTGATGGAAGCAGGTTCAAAACCAACCGTCGAGCTAACTTGAGTGACTGGGTATGAAACGCAGGTATGTGCCGCTCTTCATTCCAACTTGGGTCACAGGGTATGTGCAGCTCTTCAATGAGAAAATTCAGTGGCAGTGTAGCGGTAAATGCAAGAGAATGCTTTATCATCGTGTCACACCTCTCTGAGGTCCCCGATCTATGTTATTAAAACAGCGATCGCCACACTGCAAAGTGATGTTAAAAAGCTCACTCAACACTAGTTCTGCCTCTTCGAGGGGCAAAGTGAAGCTGACGGCAGTTCAGAGCAGACCACAAGTTGCTATACACACACTCACAAACATAAATACACTTCTTTTCTAGTTTGACACTGTTAATGATAATGCCTTGAAAAACAAATGAAAAAAAGCTCCCTTTAAATTTTTTCTAGTGCTGAGCAGAATTAAACCTGCATCACGGATATTCAGACAATCTTGGTACATATTTAGACGCATGCAACGTGCAGACCTTGCGGCAGCTCCGCTTAAATGCCGCACTGTGTCCAAAGGAATGTGCGAGAAAGAAGCCTGGCTGCACACGTGCCTGATACATGATGAATTTCAGTGGTGGCAATACGATCTGTTGCCACATTGCTTCAGTGCTAATCACATTAACGTCAACATTCATTATAACATGGGTTCTGCCAGAATTTTTTTCTATGTTTTCGAGGTCCCGGACCTTCATATAACGCAACAAAAGATACCGTGCCAGTGGTCCTTTTTTGGCAGTATTTTATGGCAGTGTTTGGTTGTTCCCCATCACTACAATGCGACGGTATCATGATGGGTCTCTTGAGCCTTTCTACATCAACGCCAAGATGCTGCATCCACCTTCTCAACTATGGAGTAGAGAACCTCGTCCATCTTCATGCAGGTGGGGTCCCAGTCGTGCCCAAAGCGGATGACCACAACCCGGTCCTCCTCCGACAGGATGGCCTGGTCCACCTGCCAGCCATTGTGCAGATGCTGCAGCATGTACGACATGGCTGCTCCTACTCACGTCTTCTTGCTCCTGGGGGGGGGGGGGGGCAAACAAAGGCATATCGGTGCTCACCGATCTCATAATACATACCTACCAACCTTTGCAATTCTATTGTAAAATGACTCAATCTTTAGCACATCTTTACAATTGTCGCATTGACAAAATAATTTACAATTTTTCATTTGTGTATAGATTAAGGCAAAACCAAATTAAAGACAGGTGAAATACAATTGCCGAGTGATTTGTTATGGCCGAACTTTCTGGACCAATTGATTATATGGACCTGCTGGAATGGCAGCGACATGAAATGATAAAGCCAGTGTATTACAGCAATTGAATCTTCATCAGCTGTTACGTGAATGTTTCACTAATAAGCTTCATAAACATTTAGGCTTGTCTGTAGCACAAGTCACTGCTACTGTAATCACATGCAGCAGAATGGCTGCACACAGCATTCCTACACAACAATGTCTGCGAATCTTGAACAAACAGTCAACATATTGAAAAATCAAATAATTTTTACATTTTTTCTCCCAATTTTAATAGTTTTTAGTTTCTACAGTCACATATATTTTTTCTTTAATTTTAAGGTTGGCAGGTCTCGCAATGTGTCGTGCCAGCCAAGGTGCTGCCATGTGTAAAACAAGGCCTATATTTGTAAAAGTTCACATGCAAGAGCATTTTCTAATGCTAGCTTATGGGTCCCCACCGTTTGTGAAAGCAATCGGCATGATAAGTGGTTATATGGCAAATCAGTTCTACTGAAATCATCAAGGTGTTGTAAATGCTGCCCCCTAGTACACATGCGAGTAGCTGCTATCTGTGGAAATGGAAGGGGACACCTAGCGGAAGCAGTTTGTGTTAGTGCCCCCCCATGACATGGTTGATGAAATGGAAGCACGTAACCTTTGGCTTCAGACAGAATGTGTTGGAGATCTGCAATAAAGGATGCAGTTATGCAATTCCTAGTCTGGTCCTCTCCCTCCTCTGGCCTGGCTAGAACTGGAGAAGCTTCGTGAACGGAAGTAATTTTCATAAACTCAACAGCCGCAAGAAGCTATAGTGAAACCCAAATGTGTACACCCTAGTAAATTTTAAATCGGAAGGCAAGAGCACCGACTAGCTGGCAAGTCTGCACCTAGTAACAGCAAAAAGCGGCGAGACTGGTGACAGTGTGCACGTGCGCTCAAAACAATCTGCAGTTTGAATGCTTCAGGAGTGCACGCCTTTGCTATCTGTGAGGCCCCATTGTGCACCGCTACAAAGAGCCCTCATCACACCGCATCATCACTACTGCACCTCCGTTTTAAGGGAATACACCTCGCACACACTCACGAATTTCTTTTCTTTTTGATCTTTATTCCCTGGCATAAAACGCATCCTGATTCAGCTCCTATTCTCACACCAGCTTTTCGCAAGCAGGTCCACACAGGTCACTCTGCCAGGATGATGCAAGCAGGAAGGCACACAATGCTCCCAACAAAGAGTGCTTTGTGCATTTGCACACACTGTTGCCAATCTCACCACTATGAGGTGCTAGCATGCCATGTGGTCAGAGCTTGCACATCCCGCTGAAAAAATTGAGTGTGTGTCATCAGGAAACATGGGACGGTTTCTTGGTGCACTGAGGCTGCATACATGACCGTCGTAATCTATGCAAAGCACACGAACAATGCAGCATGCAGCCACGCACTAGCTGAACTACTCTTCAGTACACATTTCCAATTCTATTGACAGATGTTTCATAGTTCATATTTACACGACCTCAATTAACTGTGTCCTATTCTGTACAGAATGCAACAAAGAATGCACCATGCAATGGTTTGAGACGAAATCTAAACCACAAAACACATAATTAACATATCTCTAACCACAGCCCTGGCAACGGTACTCATCACATCTGAAGTGACAACTGGAATTTTCTGGGATTAAAATTAGGAGACGAGGGAAGAATTGAAGTAAATACTATATAACCTATAACTATATAACCTATTACTAAGTGCTTTGGACAGATAGGAACTCGTGGCAATGCATTCAAAGTAATGACAAAGCATTGCAGAAACACCCATTAGCACAGCTGTACTGACAGAGACCCCCATACGCACAGCACTCACTAATCTTTGAATGACCTGCACAAATGGCATATATTTAATCATGTTTATGTACTTTATTTATTCGAAGAAAGATGTAAGACATGTACAATGGCATTGCTATATATGCAGAAAAAAACTAGAAAATGTTAAGCGGTTTAATTAACCTGCCGATATACTGTCGTAATGAACGAGGGAAGATGGAAAGAAAGACAAGAAAGGCTACAAACTATAATTTATAGAACAAATGCAGCTTTGATTGTATAATGCTCCTTATATGCACGTGTCTTGAACCTGTGCAAGCATTTCGGTTCAGCTAAGCATTCACATTTCTCCAAACAAAATGCGCAACATATCGGCATTGATCACCGATAAATCTCGATTCCTTGTACTCACTTTTCGCTGAACGTTTCGTCTACGCTGCACACCGAACTGGACAGACTACGGAGGCGAGTGTGACAAACGATGCGTTCCGCGAGTGTTCCTGCTGCTGTCCGCATCCTTCTGACTGCGTCCACATAAACGCTCGGCAGCGCCTAGCTTTGGACCGGCCATATCGACACCGATTTATTAAACGAGGACTGAAAGCAGTCAAAACACGAAACTCGGCCACTAAATTCTGCGGAACGTACAGCACAAAACCTCATTGCTTATGTTAGTGAAATACGTACGGTAAGGTCAAAATTTCTTCCTTCGGTAGACGAAACGCTTTCCCGCACACGGAACAGCAGCCGACGTTAAGCTTACGACTAGATTATACACTAGTCACACGTAGATTCGAGAATGGATGGATGGGATGGATGTTATGAGCGTCCCCTTTGGAACGGGGCGGTGGCTTGCGCCACCAAACTCTTGCTACTATGCTGCCTAATATCCTACCTTGGTTAATCAATGAGAAACAAAAAAAAGACACTATGAACTACCACGTCCAAATTTTCTGATACCCTATTGCGAACTGTGCTTTTGTACGTCTCCGTCTTTTGTCGTTTCCCTACTTTTCTTCCACCAATCCTCCAATCGCCTCTTACTGATGTCTATTGCGGACCTGTTTGCTTTACCACTGCTCCCGCTGAACCCAAGGGCTTCAAGGAGGCCAGTGGTGCCTAAATCGACCGCTGGATAGACGTCTTCACATTCTAATAAAATATGCTCCGTCGTTTCCCTAGCTTTACCGCAGCAAGCACATGCTTCTTCTTCCTTCTTATATCTCGCTTTATAGGTGCGTGTTCTAAGGCATCCCGATCTCGCTTCGAAAAGTAATGAGCTTCCCTTTGAGTTATCATAAATGGTTTCTTTCCTAATTTCGTTTTTTCCCCTTAAGTAGTTACTCATGGCAGGTTTCTTTTCCATTGCCGCCACCCATGAGATTAATTCAGCCTCTCTGACTTTCCGCTTGACCTTCTTTGTTGCTGTGTTGCCCACCCCACAGGTCGCATACTTGCTGGTAAGCTTCCTAGTTCTTTTCCTCCACTGTGAATCAATGTTTTGCCTGTACAGATACCTGAACACTCTCCCAGCCCATTTACTTTCCTCCATATTCCTCAGCCGTTCTTCATACTCAATTTTACTGCGAGCTTCCCTCACTTCAAAACTAGTCCAGCCCATATCCCCTTGCACAGCTTCATTTGTAGTCTTCCCGTGAGCGCCCAATGCGAGGCGACCCACTGACCTTTGGTTCCCGTCGAGTCCTGATTGTACCCCTGATTTAAAGCAAACAACCGCATTTCCAAAAGTAAGTAAGTCCTGGAACCATTACCCCTTTCCACATACCTCGGAGGACCTCGTACCTATTGTATCCCCATAGCGCTCTGTGCTTCATTATGGCTGCATTTCTCTTCCCCTTGACTGTTATGGTTTTTTCCTGTGTTTCCATATATCCGTTGCCTTCGTTTATCCATATACCAAGGTATTTATATTCTGTTACCCGAGGTATTTCTTGGCCCTGTATCTCCACTGTCTGTTCACTGTTATCATTGAATACAATAACACCTGATTTTCTAACACTAAATTTCAAACCTAAATTGTTGCCTTCCTGTCCACAGATATTAGCCAGACGTTGCAAATCACTTTGCTTGTTTGCGAGCAACACAATGTCGTCCGCATAAAATAAACCTGGGAGTTGCTGCTCTATTACTGTACCTGCCTGTTTGTATGATAGATTGAACCCGATATTACTTCCTTCTAGCGCCCTCTCCATCCTCACCATGTACATCATAAACAGCAGCGGAGATAAAGGGCACCCCTGCCTCAGTCCCTTGTTGATATGAACTTTCTCCGCGCTCCTCCTCCCTTCCCATTCAACGCAAACAGTATTTTCTAGGTAAATCTCTCTGAAAAGCTGTATACAATCGTTACCTAAGCCTTCCCCTTCCAGAATATCCCACAAAATGCTGCGGTCTACGTTGTCGTATGCTCCTGTAATGTCCAAAAAGGCCACATACAACGGTCTGCTTTCTGCTTTTGATATTTCAATACACTGAGTAAGAACAAACAAGTTATCATCCAAACGCCTACCTATTCTAAAGCCATTCTGAAGCTCTCCCAAAATGCCATTATTTTCTGCCCATGCTTGAAGCTTTAATTTGATTGCCTGCATTGCTAGCCTGTATATTACCGATGTAATGGTCAACGGTCTATACGAGTGAATTCTGTCTTTCTCCCCCTTACCTTTATAAATTAAATTCATTCTACTTTGTCGCCAACTGTCTGGTATTCGTCTATCTTTTAAAGTTTTTTCAACTGCTTTCACGAGAGCTTCCTTACTTTTTGGTCCCAGTTCATTTATCAGCCTAACGGGAACCTCGTCTAGCCCTGTGGCTGTGCGCTTAGGAATTTTCTCTTCCGCTTTCTTCCAGTTTAAATTTGTAAGCACTAGCTCCTTTCCCCCTTCGTAGGGAGCGCCATCAACGTCCCAAGGTAATTAATATTTGTAATAATTTTGTAAAACTTTCTGAACTTTCTTTTTCACAAAACTTTTTTACAATTTTAAGAATCGAAAACCTTTAGAAGTGCACTTTTTGCATGGCCGTGTCTACAGTAGGTCGTGACCAAAAGTCCCCACATTTCTTTCTCGCAACTACTGCTCCTCGCGCGTGCGCAGAAAGAGCGGTGAAATCCAATTTCGATGTGCTCGTGCAAAACACTACGCCCTGCGGATGAATACGGAAGAAATGTATGCTAAAGAAAAATGGTCGTCATGCAATTTCATAGCAGTAGACCTTTGTGAAAGCTGTACAGTAACACCGATATTGGCTAGTTAATAATTCCGGCTGTTACGATGTCTAGCTCATATACGGGGCGCTCTATGTGGGCGAAACAAGGGCTCAGATCGCTACAACCGCATGCGAAATACTCTGAATGCCTGCCAGTACACTTGTTCGGCGTCTCCGTGCTTGTACTGCGGCAGGAGACGTGACGGCAAGTGGGCGCGTATATCACAGTGGCCGCTTTCCACTCTTGGTATACTTTGCCGCAATACAATGCGCATGCTTCATTGCGCGACACTGGCTTTAGGCAAACGGCATTATGCAACGCTCGAGCCACCTTGTCCGTCACTGCGGATAGAAAACGCATACACGTTCAACCTATTTGAGCTGCATCATTTTGTCGATGTTTACCCCTCTATACTAAATGAAGAGGATAACGTATGCCAGTGTGGGTGATTTAAAAGATTAATAAAAAGCCTGGTAACATATGTGCAGTCAGTGAAAAAGACACTATTAATGCAGGCCTCCACGCTCCTGTAAAGAAAAAAAAAAAAGATGCAATTCAGTGGTGACCCTCTGGAGGTGGGTCCGTACCTATGTAAGCACAGCCGGCTCATTAGTCACAAAGTAGGAGCTGAAGAGAACTTTTTAATGCTCATTAGACTACATTGACAGCGATTAATTTATGGTCAGCCAGTGACAAATGCATTGCACCAAAGAGTGAGACTTCGTCTTAATCCGCAATGCTTACGTGGCGAACAGGAGAGCAAAAGGTGAAAACAATGTTTTCATACAAGGCAAGTCATCCATGTAGTGGTATTGCATTTATCGTTGGTGTAGTGTTGATGCACTTTCTGAAGTCCAACCTTTAATGCAGCTTAGTTTCCGTTGGTGCAAGTGCTTCTACTGGAAACATCCAAAATATGATTTATCAGGCCTCGAGGAGTCGACACTCTATGCGCTCTTTCGCGCAGTCCGAGGTGTCGACGCGCGAAACGCCTGGACGCGCGCTCGAGTAGACGCTCGATGCGCTTTTCGCGCAGTCCGAGGTGCCGATGCACGAAATGCCTAGACGCGGGCTGGGAGTCTACGCTCGATGCGTTTAGTCGCGCCGTCGGAGGCGCCGATGCACAAAATGCTTAGCCAAGGGTCCGCGAAATCCGCGCGCGCGATGTGCTTTATCACCAAATCGGAGACTCCTATGCGCGAAGTGCTTAGTCACGAATTCCGAAACACCGAGTGCCAGAAGGCTTAGCCGCATGTCCAAGGATTGATCGCGAAGTCCGCGTCGCCCATGCTCAGAATGCTTAGCCACGGCTCTGAGACGTCCACAGACGTAGGGGTCGGCCACGATACTACGGTGTCCGCGTAGCGCCCGTTTTGACACGTCAAGATTACGGCGAGTGGAGACGTCCAAACTCGCGAGGTGCAAAGAGCCGAGCAGACGACGGGAGCGTCAGACCAATGGCGAACCGCGCCGGAGTCACGTGGAGGGCGCGGCCAATCGCTGACTCCGGCACTACCTTCAATCATTTGCTCCTTGTGTGCTTGTTTCTGTATGGAGGAGATAGCTGACGCGGCAAATTTGAAGATGGAGAAATGCGCTTTCCAACGAGACCAAGATGGTGGCGCTCGGTTGTGTCGTTATGCCACCATAGTGTCGTTCCGGAGATAGAGAATTTTAGTACGTCCGGCATTCCGGCAAGCGCGGGCGGGTTGCCGGTTGAGCGGGGGCGTAAACGTGAGCGGCCAGATTGGTGGCGCCAGGTGGTAGTGCAAAGCTCAACCACACAAACACAAAGCCAATTACTGTATTCTGCTTAGCTGCTGGTGTAAATTTTCAACAGCGGCGTAATCGTGTTCACCATTACACCACTGCCGAAAATTAGCACCAGCAGCGAAGCAAGATATAGTGGGTTACTGTGATTTTAACTCTGTGTTTGTCTGGTTCAACTCTACGTCACCAGGTGGCTGCACCGCTCCGGCCACTCACGTTTACGCGCCCGCAAATACGGCAATCCGCCCAAACCACCCCCGTTTGCCGGAATAGCGGACAGGCTAAAAGTCCCTATTGTCGCTTGTCGCGACATTTTTCGCAACCTTAGCTGATAAAACATTTTTTTTTTTCGCGATGCGAAAGCCGCATCCCCCTTAATAGCGAACGTCGAAGCAGCTAGGCCTAGCGTTTGCCACGGTGGCGGCTACGGCTGCCAGCGGATCTGCGTGCGAGAGCGCCGTTTCGAGGCGGCGAGGTAATCAAAACGGCGGCGGCGGTGGCTTTCATTAATGTTGTTTCGGTCACTAAAAAATATGGCAAATCGGACGGCGAAGGGTTCTCACCTCCAATATTTCAGATGTGGTGGTGCCACGAAGCCGTGTGAATGATCAGGCTTCCGTAAAGACAGTCGTTGACTATAATGTACACTGGCAACCCGTCCATCAGACGACACGTCGTCAAAGACAATTCTTACGATCCCTCTCTGTTACTCGAGTCAGCATTACCGCGACTTTCATTCCTTTTAATAAAATTACAGCTAATTTTCCCCTATAAAAGCATAAATTCCCCGAGTTTTCCCTAAGTATTTGCAAACTATTCAAAATCACCAAGAATTTTCGGTGTTCCCGGTTGGTAGAACAATATTTGTATTGACGAAGTGCCTATTCGAAAGCTTCGACTATTCACACGCCCTTAATCAAAACAGTAAATTGTTGGACTTATTTAACTTAAGAACATGTCCTGTGCAATAATTTCGCTGTTGAAGGTCTTCCTTATGAGACTGGCATAACTGCAATTCAGAAAGAATGTTTTCAAATACCGAAAACAGGATTGGCCTAATTTATTGCCTTCTGTGCAAAAATGTTTTTTACAGTGCAGGTATTATTGCATGCTTAATTCAAAATGTAAATATTATACAAATATTTCTACAGATATCTGTCACGTGAGTGCCTACAGAAACGCCGATACATCAGTTGAAACAAAATGTAGGAATGAATGAGGCATAGGGGACTTGACAAATGACTCGGAAGTTCAATTGCTCATGCATATCTGCTATAAGTGCCTTCTGTGCTAATAATGAACTTCCAACTGCCAACACTCAACTTCTCTTGCAGTTCCCAATAAAGTAAAATACTATTATCACCACATTACATGCTGTCATGTGAGTGCTAAAATACCAAGAACAGACAATGAATACTCAATAAACAAAGACATTTATTTGGTGCTCTGGTGAAACAGACAGCGGCAAGCGAGTTTATTCAACAATAAATTGCTCTCAAGAAGTAGCTATTTTAAAAGAAAGGTGTGAATAGATAAGGATCAAAATAGCATCCAGGATGAACCATATACATACCAGAACCTTGAGGCAACAAATACATGAATGAACCTAACAGAACAAGTTCATATGCACCAAAATACAATACCTAAAGAATTTGAAGAACTTGGAAAGCAATCATTTAGACCATATGTAGTGTAATAATAAACAAGACAATGTATTACATTGAACAAACATATTTTGTGGGGGTGTGCAAACAGTATTTTTGAGATTGAACGGAACAGTGCAACAAAGGAAATGGATCAAAGTTGAACAATTTTCGCATAATGACAGTCACAATATAACTGGATTTTACCGCATTCGTTATATAGAGGTTCAGCTGTGTTCCGAGTTTTTTCTAAACAATAACTTGGCTTTGTATGGGTCAATTTCCATAATTTCTTTTGCACTGTTTTATGACAGCTGAGAATAGATTTAGAGCAAACATTGTGCCCCAAAAAAAGTGTTCCAGGGCCGCTTTAAGAGCGTATGGAGACATTTGTGCTACATGATGCAGTGGTACACATGGAGCACGCTACACGTCAGTAGATTCCCAATTCAGGCTTAACTCAACATGGCTGTTGAGCTATTCTACAGTGTCATGGTGCAGTGCTCTCTTATGTCTGCTCAAGCAATCAGCCCGCACAAAGGACTTGGAGCAGACAGTGCAACGGTGTGGTCTGTCACCTGTATGAATGCGCAGGTGTTGCTTCATGGCACTCCTCTGCGAGAATCTCTGAGTGCATGAAGGGCACTGATATGGCTTCTCGCCTGTATGCGTGTGCAGGTGTAGCTTCATGGTGGACTTACGGGAGAAGCTCAGAGGACATGAAGGGCATTGAAATGGCTTCTCGCCTGTGTGGGTGCGTAGGTGTTCTTTAAGCTTGGACTTTTGTGAGAATCTCTGAAAGCATGAAGGGCATTGAAATGGCCGCTCACCAGCATGGACGCTCAGGTGCCCTTTCAGGGTGTTCTTTGACGAGAAGCACTGAGAGCACAAATGGCATATAAATGGACGCTGGCCAGTATGGTAGAACAGGTGCCTGTTTAGGGTGCTCCTTTTTGAGAAGCTCTGCAGGCACAAATGACATTTAAACAGACCCTCGCCAGTATGGACCCTGGCGTGTTCTTCCAGATGAAACAGTTTATCGGCCTCATAGTCACAGAGACGACATCGGTGGAGGCATCCCTGCTGCGAGTTGTCACCACTGGCTTTTAATGGAGAAATAGAAGGCCTCGATACTGCACAAATAAAACAAAAGTAGAATTTATTATGAAATGTGAAAAAAGAACACAGATACTAAACTAAGTGACCTTTTTTTTTCTCTTTTTGATTTGGGAGGTCCTGAGGGTCATTTCAGGCATGGTAGAACATACGGCATACATACTCAGGTCCTGACTGGAAGCTTACTATTACCACTAAAAAGAGAGGTTTACAATCAGTGCATTCTACTGGTGCTAACATATGGGGCAGAAACTTCAAGACTGACAAAGAAGCTCGAAAACATGTTAAGCACCGCACAAAGAGCAGTGGAACGAAGAATGAGAGGCATAACATTAAGAGACAGGAAGAGAGTATAGTGTGGATCAGAGAGCAAACGGGCACAGCTGATATTCTAATTGACATTAAGAGAAAGAAATGGAGTAGGGCAGGTTTTGTAATGCGTAGGTTAGATAACTAGTGGACCATTAGGGTTACAGAATGGGTGCCAAAGAAGGGAAACGCTGTCGAGGATGGCAAAAGACTAGGCAGGGTGACGAAATTAAGAAATTTGCAGGCACAAGTTGGAACCTGTTGGCGCAGCACAGGGGTAATTGGAGATCGGAGGGGGAGGTATTTGTCCTGCAGTTGACTTTAAATAGGTTGATGATGATGAAGATGACCGTGTTTGTGAAGTCCGCCTATATTTTCACTAAAAAATCAATTTTCAGATAGGTAAAATTTTACAAAACGAGAGAATGTGGACTATGAAGGCATTCTGATTTCAACCACCTTTATACATCTGTGTCAATAGCTTCGACCCAGATTGCTCCCTGTTCCTCAACGGGCACGAGGTTCGGTGGCACTTGCAGAACTTATGATTCTGTGGCACAACAACCTTGTCTAATATGAGACTTCATCAGTGGGTTTCTCCTAGTTGGCCACATGCCAATCTTTGGCAACATTTCCATAGCTTGAGATAGTAAAAAAAAAGCTAGGAAATACCGTATTCTTCTGCGTATAACCTGCCCACCCATACAGTCTGCTACCCCTTTCACAACAGCTCGGACTGCATGCAATGCTCAAATGTTTACGAAAACAATCTCCATTCGGGGATAAATGACTCGTCCATGTCATATCTTCAGCCAGTAAATTTGTTCACCCCTTTTCGTCGATGCTGCTAGGCAGTTGAGTACAGCTCATCATGATCAGAGTTCTACTTTGCCAGCGCCGTGTGCACTATTCGCTAACTACTAAACATAAAATGACGACCCGTAAATAGGAGGAGAATGAGCAACAATGAAGGAGGGAAGAAGAGAGCTTCACCACACAGAAGTTTGGAAGTAGGCAGGGGTTCTAAGAGATAACGAAAGTCTGAACAGTGGAGAACCTTGCCCTGAGATGTGGCTTCATGGCAGCGTGCGCTGGCAGGGCGCCACACCTTATATCAAAATTCGTGTAATCTGTATCCCGACTTTACTGCTAACTTTTTCATTCTTTTGGTGTGTGTTATATACACAAAAATATGGTAACTTCTTTTTGAGTGACATCTCAGCATTCATCATCCCAGAAAACTACTTGCCAACCTGGGCGTTACTCAGTGTCGTCCTTATAAGCTTAACAAAGCATGACAACTTCAGTTGCAGTTTTGCTCAAAGTGAAACAATCTGACATGTACTCTACTCCTTGTACTCTGCCATCACAAAATTGTGGGCAATGATTGCTGGAACCGACCAGGAAAGCTGCAAAGAAACATCTCCCTCCGCAAAGTGCAATGCAAATTAACACACTAGCATGTAAGAGTATAACCTAAAATACCCTAAACAGGTGGATGGATAACAAGGCAGGCAAGTGTGTACAACGTTAGTTTCTGGTTACATTTGGGTTCACCATCATGCTTGGTTTTTGCAAAGCATAGTTGAGCAATGAGCACTTGCAATTGTGTTGCACCTTCACATGAAGGAATACCACATAGACGTGGTGGCTGGAATGCACCGCAGCCTCATTACAACTAATGACCCTGTACCTTCCAACACAGCCAGCCGCAGCTACCTCCTAATATGGTGCAACACCTTGTTAAATTGTGGTGGATATCTTCTAAAGTGACTTTAAAGCTGACTCTATGACATATGGTCATAACTGTACTCTCTGCATACCTACCAACTCTCCTTAATTTTTCGTTGCGACACTTATGTCAAGCTTTATGAAAAAATAGGTTCAGTTTGGTGAAAACCTTTGAAGGAGCTGAAGAAAGAGGCTGTGCCAGATGACAAAAAATGCATATAAAGAGATGATAGCGACAGTATCTGTATTGCTGCTTTGTGGAAGTGCTAGTTGCCACATATTAGTGGGGTACTTGCTTCGAGCAAAATTATTTGGAGAAGTTCCTGATGCAAGTGAAGTCCTCAACAACAGTCACTGGAAAAGTCACTGTTATCTCAAGATTATGTGCTGCTTGTCATTCTCAAGGTGAATTATTTAACAAAGTGTGTAGTGGACAAAATAGGCTGAGGATGATGTATGCATCCTATAAATTGTGTTCACTCAGGGCATGCTTAAAAGGACAGAGAACTGCCCAGGAAATGCCACGATTTTGGTAAAAATGAGAATACCAACGAATCGCACATGCTGTTTGTGGTTTAAATAGGAATCACAATATTAAATTGGTACAGAAAGTCACTAAAAATGGCTTGCTTTGCAGTGACACTGTGGTATTAAGGCTGGATTATTACCAGGTGACCACACAATACTTACTATACAAAGCGCTCCACACCTATTGTTTAAAATCGCTTTTTTTTATATTGCATAGGAATTTGCACTTTACTTTAAGTGTATTACAATTTAAGGAAACGTTATGCTTATATGTGGCAATACTTACGAAGCAACAAGTAGAACTGTGCAGATCCATGGCGGTTCTACCATCATGGTAGCACACATTATGATGCTTCACATGCTAGTTTGCATAAATCTAAGTTCTGATTGTGCACTAAAGTTATTTTCTTGAGCCTGCTCAGATTTTCAAGAGTCGACACGCTTCCGAACGACAACATGCTGAACCACGCATCATGCAAAATTACTGTTCAATTACGAGTGTTGTTTTGTGTCCGAAAGATTGGCTTGGCTAAAAAAAGGGCTTCACTTGCATATGAAGAGATGATGGCGACAGTATCTGCCCAAGTGGTTCGACTGGAAACAACAACAGGATGTAATGGTTATTACGGCAATAATGTGGCATGGAACCATGGACTGCATGAACGTCATCTTGATAAACAAAAGATTAATTCGCTATGGCTATGGCCACACTCTTCATATGGTTCTCCCAAAAGCCCCCGTACAATTGCTATCGGACTTGAGTCTTACTGACCTTCAGGTAGAAAAATTCTTATAAAAAATGCTCTACAACACTTTCCGTGTAGCATTGCAATATTCAACACTTTGAGTAGCAAGCTTTCCATTGCAAAAAAGTAAAAAAATGGGTACCATATATATGATATATTGGACCACAAAAAACATATTGTAGCAGTCGAGAAAATGGAACAGCGAGGAATGGATCAATGGTGTTCCACTGTGTTGCAATTCCATGTTCTAATACATCAATTCACATGAGTAGCCTGTACTGCAGTGTCTTAAAAAGCCCCTCACCAGGCCACGAAGCAAATTTTGGTTACACACTGGAAGTTGCTACATGCCCTCTGAAGGAGTGTTCTACAGCAAGAATTTTTCAAATTAATACATTAATAGCAGAGACACAAATATTTGAAGTTCCACGAACCCATGATTTAGGACGCAAGCATTACCACCAACATGGACACTCTCTCCACTTGCCCCCTTCTAGCATTCACAAGTGAAATTTCTTACATTCTCTCATAGTAGAACAGGAAGATTGCGTGACGGATGTGTCCCGGCCCCACCTTCTTTCTTTCTTTCTGTTCCACTCTTGCATTGTTGCTGAATGGCGCATTTCCGGTGATGGTCTCACGCATGAGTTGTTGCGTTTGTCTCATTTTGCGTAGTGCCCAATTTTGTACGGTCTACATCAGAACACCTGATTAGTGGCACAAGTCACCAGCACTGAGGCAGACGCAAGTGGATCAAAGAGCACAATTGTGCATTGGACTTCGGTAAAAAATGGCAGATAGTTTCGTTTTCTACATGAAACGACTGCACAATGCAGGAACAGGCAGACGAAACAAACATATGTACCTCTAGCTACAGCACGAAGTAAAACAAAAACTCACAGACATTCGGTTTGTAGGTTCTATAATTTCTCTAAACTTCAAATCGTCTATTGAAGCAACAGATCAAACAAATGGCTGATGTTGCTTTGAATTATTCGCGAAGGCATGTGTCACTGTGAGTGATGTCACAGCACTACAATTTATGTACCGCCGCTTGTGAGATTGATGTCGATTCATCGATCGAGAATGCAACGTCAATTACGAGAAGGGAACATGGTTTTTGGTTTGAAGTTTCAGCCTTTTCATGGTGCTTAGTGGTGTAATACCTTTCAGACACAATCGCTAGTGTGCAATGTATGCACTGGGCTCGTCAGGTTGAAATGGCCGGACCTGAAGCCCTTTAAAGCTGCTCTTCTTCGAAAAGCTCTGACTTCCCTCCCATGTGCTTGCACTTAATGAGAGCGCACAGGATGCCAGTCATATAGTCACAACAGTCACAATGGTAGAGGCAGCTCTGCTGCAATTTCTTGTGCTTGACTATTGGTGAGAAATTATTATGCCTCCCTGCCCACAGAATCATAAAAAGTAATTGGATCAACCAATTGCATATCATTTTTTTCAAGATCCAATTATAGGGAAAAATCCTACACAATCTTCATTTATGGTTCATTCTTTACTTATGCAAAATAATCAAGATTTACGGTGTCATGGAGGAAATTAAGTTTATTTGCTGCAGCATGCATGTTAGGAAGAGATCACTAAAGTTGTATTACTCTACTTCTCTTTGGTCACATTAGTTTAATATAAAAAACCAAGAAAATGCAAAAGTAAGCCTCCTCTCAGCACAGTGAGCTTTTGGTACTCCACTGTTAGCACTATTCAATCGCTTTTGTTAAATGAGTCTTCAGCTTCACTCCTTAGTCATCAATCTTGTTCTGCTTAGTTCAATTAAAGTTTTGCAATCATTGCTTTCTTGATTATGTTTATATATAATATTGCATTTTGAAAAAATATTTTTATTTTTCCCTTCGGGTTAAAGTATGTTCATTTTTTGTATTTATTCTCACTAGAGCAAGAACTTTTGATATACATATGCATTAATCCTAATAGTACAGTCGACTCCGACCATAATGAACTTGCAACTGGGACTAATTAGTATGACATAGTTCTGTTTACTGCACTATACTGCTACACAAAAGACAAAATAAAACAAACTGACACACATTGTAAACAAGTGCGTAAGTTTCTCTTATTTTGTGCTTTGTTTAAAGGTATAGTTCAGTAAACAGAACAATGTAGACAGACACACAGTGCAGTAAACAGAACAATGTCGACAGACAAACTTTTTGACTTGTCAACGTCGACTGGAAATACTAACAACTCGCTCGAAAGTTCTTGGAAACTAGCAACCACTTTGCAGCACTGGCCAGAACACTTTTCACTATGGTCACAGGGACTGTGGAAACAAGCAGACAAGAACCATGGACAGCCCTCCCCTCCCCCCCCCCCCCCCCCCCTGCCCGCCAGAAGCAGTTTCGGACTATTCCCTTCTTAATGTAAGCTCAGATGCTGCAACGTCAGCTGTCATTTCTCTGTGCATGACTTGATAATTTCCACTTGCACGGTGAACGACCGATTCTGCCACTTCCCACTGGCTATCATGTAACAACAACAACAAAAAAAGCGAGAACAACACAACGAAGCAATGACGATAGCTGTGTGAGTGAGCGCAGCACGGCAGGCCAGGATCACTCCTTGTAGGGGGGGCGCCCACCCCTGGCGTGGTTGCACAGTTATATGGCGGGCTAGCTAGGCCCTATCTAGCTCACTGTTGTGGTAGGGCTGCACAGGCGCAGATGGGCTAAACAACTTTTTTTAGGTGGTGTTGGCAGCTCCCTCGCCCACAGTGCAGGAAAGCATACTTCTGGGGTATTATCGTGCTTTTTGAAATTCAATATATCAGTAGTGGCTGCTATTTTTGTTCGATGTAACCATAATTCTTGCAATACATTCTCATGGTAACTTAATGGTGAAAGAAATTGTTCTATATAAAGAATAATTCGATGTAAACATGTTCAATATTTAGTCAGGTTCAACCGCACACATCACAGACACGTCAAACCCTTCATCCTTGTAAATGCTGCGTCCCCTTGTAAGGAGCCTGTAGTTACATGTTGGTCCCACTGGGCTCCTAAATCATCACTCAAACCAAGCGATATCAATGAATGCACTGGTGTGTGGGGAAATGTTATAATATAGATCCCAAAAAATTTTCATTTTTATTTTCAGAGAACTCGATTATATGCAGTTACTAAAGATGCTGTTTTTTTAATGTGTATAATCTGTGAGAACATGCATTCCTGGGATGTTTATTATTACTAGAGCAACTGATGTTACAAGAAGATGACCCTCTCACAAAGACCCCACACTCTAGTTGTAAACCTTGACTAGGCTGTTACAAACTGCTCTCTGTATACAGGTTATACAGTACATAGTACACACCTGTGCTTCTTATCTAGAAAACAAAGCAATGCGTAATACTACCTATATACGTAAAGTCCTGCTGCATCATTGTTGATTGTTCACATGGCTCGAGCTATTTGTTTCATCAAAATTTGTGTCGGTAAGCATGAAAACAGTCAATAAGCTTAGCAAATACATCAATACTGCATACTGCAGAATAAAGAAACAGAAGTCCTTTACAAACTGGCAAAACCAAGTACTATGCCTCATAGTAGGTTAATTCAATACAAGCAGTGCACTCCATCCATTATTGTGAAAGCCAGTATTAATGTGCCAGAGTTATGCAATTAAGAGAGTAAGAGTGAACTAAGGCCACAAGCACAGCAAAAATAAATCATATGTTAGTTATTCACGAGGAAATCGGCCTGTACACCCAAGACGAAAACGCAATACCCAAAGTAAACAAGATCAAAATCCTCGGAATTATCATTGAGGCCAACGGAGCTAACGGCAAAACCGTGAGAAAGATCAAAGGCAAAGTCACTAGCGCCATGAGACTCATAAAGAGGATAACCAAAAGACACATGGGCATGAAGGAAGAAAACGTCAGTCGACCGATCCACTCTGTTGTGAGCCACATCGCCTACGTAGCCGCCTACCACAACTGGTACGTTGCGGAAAAGAACAAGATCAACATGCTCATAAGGAAAAACATACAAGATAGCCCTTGGCCTCCTGGAATCGACGAGCACTGAGCTCCTGGCCCAGCTGGGCAGACACAACACCCTGGAAGAAATAGCCGAAGCACAACGCATCTCACAGCTCGAACTCTTGTTGACCACCACGACCCGAAGGAACATTATGAGCAAGCTCGGCATAACATACCACAACCAGCACGGCCAGAAGATGCAAATCCCTAACAAAATCAGAAATACCGTTACGGTGGCAAACATCCCAAGAAACGTGCACCCCTATTACAACTGAGGCAGAAGAAAGGTGAGAGCCGAGGCTTTTCTCCATTCATTCGGCAGGGAAAGAAATGCGCGCTTTGTCGACGCAGCCGAATATCCGAATGGCCAAAATACACCGCCGTAGTCATAGACACATACTCCAAAATCAGAATCATATGCAGTGTTTACACCAAACACTCGGAAATAGCGGAGGAAGTAGCGATCGCACTGGCCATCACAGAACAGGAATGCAAAGTCGTGACAGTAAAGAATTATGCCAAAGGTAGAATTTCCAAGGAAGCCCTGTCCATTCTGGCCAAAGCGGGCAGATCCAAAACCGCGAGCTCGAGGATATTATGGTTCCCTGCGCACGTCACCACGGAAGGCGAAGCGCTCCCGAACCTAAACGAGACGGTGCACCGGACGGCACGAGACATGACCTGCTGCGCCGAATAGGGCAACGCCTCTCACATGATCGCGAACACTCCTCGCACAGAACGGGACAGGCTACAATTACATAACCAGTGCATATTCAAACGCCAGAAGGATATACCCACCGCCGAGTCCGAAATTGAACAGGAGGCAGGCCGTTGCCTGGAGACAGCTCCAGACGAACACCTTCCCTAATCCATTCCATCTGAAACGTATCTTCCCAGATAAGCATCAGGACGACACGTGCAAATTGTACCCGGAAGAGCCAGCAACACTCAAACACATGCTGTGGCAGTGCAATGTAGTTATAGGAAGGATGGCAGTTGCTCCAGAGACCCTGTCGTTGAGGTGGGCCGCCGCTCTGTGCAGCTCGGACCTAGGAATCCAGATGTGGGCAGTCCAGCAGGCACGTGAGGCAGTGTTGAGGCAGAGCCTTGACGTTCCCTCGGGAGACCTGAGCCTGGGTTGCGTTAAACCTTGCCGGACGTACAATAAAGTTGTATCCATCCATTTATGTTTGGTACTCACCTAGTGCTAGGTGTGCAATGCCTAAATGGGTCACTAGCTTCATGGTGGTCGCACGTTCAGTTTAGTACAAGGAGGTTCACTCTTGCTGGTACAAGTGCAGCAAGCAAAGCACAGCTAATTTTTGGCTGTTCAGAAAGTCTGCAATTGGTGATAAGCAGAAGTGCTCGTTCCGCAAAGTGAACCCGTATTTCACATGACATACTTTCCCCAATTTTTGCAGTCACTGTTTATCTAATTGTTTATCTTATTGTTTGCATATTATTTTTTTTATTCCTTAGCCCACTTCAAAACAGCACAATTATGTACATTAGGGAGTTTTAGAATATGGGCCCCAAAAGTTTTGGGCTCTAGGGAGCTTTATGGGTGTTAGCTTTGGGCAACGCAGGAGTGAAGACTTTAGAATAGGGCTTTGCAATTGCGGATAGCGTCTTGCGCTTGCAGCGACATTACAGCATTAAAAAAGGGTATTACGAATAATAATATATATCATTTTATGAAAGGAATAGTAATTTTGACTTCCATGTTTAATTACAATTTAGAGGTTAATCTATCAGCAGCAACCAATTTCTTGCCCACTTGGTTGACTAACCAACTTCACGTGATTTCACTAGCCAATTTTAAGCCGTGCTTGGCCTACACGCCATGAAATCGACAATCGAATTCAGAATCAGTGACATCTAATGAATCGATCTTCATTGCCCAGGTTAGGTTAGTTGAGAGAAAGCGATAAGTGCAGTCGTTTCTCCTAGCTTACGAACTTCACGCGTTACCATGAATCGAGCACAGTTTGGTGCTAGGTTAGAGCAGACGCTTCAATGGGTGCCGTCATGTTTGTTGAAGCAAAGCTTATGGGGAAGCTTTTGGCGCTCCTGCTAAATTGGTGAAATAGCATGCCCAACGCAAAACCCAAGCACAGTTTACGTCTCATGCACGCGCAGTGTCTTCAACAAAATAGTCCCAAAATATTTTGGTATCCTATTCTAAAACTCTATTACTAAACGACTATATTATTTCACATCTCATTCACTAGGATCTACTGCTGCTGCTTCTTCACTTTCTTCATCTTCTGACTAGAGCTATGACTTCGAAATCGCTAGACTCCCGTTGTTCTAGACCGCGCTTCCATTGCATCTCGGTCCTTCTAGCTCGCCGTTCAGCTGCAAGAGAATGAGAAGGACCCGCTTCGTCCATACTACTTCCCAGTAATGAACCACAGGCTGTTCTTTCCAAGTGCCGATACAGAAATGATTATGTATCTCTGTGAGCACCGAGTTATGTCGGGCACTGAAGCCATCCGCTCCATGCCTCGCTACTTGTGCGAATCGGCACCGTGCCAGCTGTGCTGATGATGTCATTCGCAGCGCCACTTGCCTATTCATATCTAGGTCATCCATCATCCCCTGTGAGAGCTGCGCCACTGACCTCATTTTTGGTGCTGTGCCAATTTTAATTCATACATGAGCATCGCAAATCTTCAAAGTGGGGGCATATATGCTCATGTGTAATAAATTATTTAAAAAGCAGACGAAGATGGTCGTCCTCAGGTGGGCGGCGCCTGCAGTCCAGGATGCCATGGCCCCTCAGTGCTCATCGCACTCTGTCGATCAGTCAAATCTGGTCCTCCCACTGCTCCGAGGCAGAGCGTTGCGGGATGGGAAGCAGTATCATGTGCGCGCACTGCAATACCATATGCTAGAGAGTACATGGCGTGGAGCATTCTTTGCAGGCGTAGTCATAGCATGTTGGATACATCTCGTGGAACAGTGTCCTATGTGTAAATGTGTTTGTCTTTAGTCTTCTCCGCACAATGGCATCCTGTATCAATTTGCACCCACCGTGGTAGCTTAGTGGCTATGGTGTTGGGCTGCTAAGCACGAGGTCATGGGACTGAATCCTGGCCACGGTGGCTGTATGTTGATAGGGGTGAGATGCAAAAAGTCCGAATTATCAGTCGTTGACTGTATAATTCTGTGTGCATTTTTTCTTTGTTACCTCTCCAATCTGTATTGCCTACAGGCCTTCAAAGTCTGTGTAGCAAATTAAAAATAAATAAAAATTATATATAAGGCACATCGTGTATAAGGTGCACCCACATACTCAATGTGATAAAACGTGATTATGCACACTTGTAAACACATTCCGAAAGGTCCCACCTACACATATTGGGGCACTAAATTTCGTATAACAAAATTAATACAAGCTGCGAATTCTTGCAGAATAAAACTTGTGCAGGAAACCAACATTTATTGCACTTCCGTCAAGGCCACTAAAGCCCTCTTTGTTCGAACAACTATCAAAGAGTGCAGCTACTTCATCCGACAGCATCGTTGGGTTACAGTCGTCAGCCCCTCAAAAACATTTAGACCAATTTTTAAGCACTTTGAAGCATGCCACTGGCATTGGCTATGTGGTGTGGGCCTGTTCAGGATGTGCATACAAACAATGATCACGTCATGCTTGCTTGAAAACACGCACAAAAAAGTGACATGCTAACTGGAAGCCGAAAGTACTGGACTGCTGAGACTTCTTGCACAGGCTCCTGATGATAATGATAACCAAGTGCTGCTTGCATGGTTAAAACAAAGGCGTCGGTGCAAAGAACATAAGCGCTCACAATTTGGGGCACGTTTGTTGTCAAACGCAAACCTTCCTAGCACGTTTAGACATGTGCTGCCTACACATACTACGCCAACGTAGTGCTGATTAACGATTCTGTTCTCTACAGCAGCAATACTTAAAAAGGGGTTCACTAAATTACTTTTAGGGTCCACGAACCCGCATGCGCAGGTCGAATTTGAGAGTGAAGTGTGTGGTGCATCACACCTTTCGCAGTGCTAAGTAAGGCAGCAGTTTTCACCATGTTAATCAAAAGAAGCCGCAATCATCATTGCTACCACATGGCACTTGGTACGTACCAGAAAACCTTTCTCTCGGTAGCGTTGACAAAGTCCTTGTTGACAGCCTTGTTACACTAGCATTTGGTATGACCCAGGCCAATTATGAGGGTACAAAGACTTTCCCAAAGTTCGAGCCTGTGAAAATCAGTGGCAAGCCACAATATGTTTTGTGTGGCGAAGTGCTTGCTCAAAGCTCCCTATGACTGAACCAAACTAGCCCACCATCTCTGGACAAAGCACCAGCCTTTTAAGACAAGGACCACAACTTCTTTAAGATTCCAGAAAAAAAAATTTTTAAATACGAAATTTTTTGCAAGTCAGTCATTTCATCGGCGCCTCCCTCTTGATGATTTTCCTTTTTTTTTCAGGCGATTTGAACAGATTAATATCGAGATTCTTCTGTAAAAATTTGCACTGATGAAATGTATTAACTTCATTACATTTTACTTTCGTATTTTTTTACAGCCACAAACCGATTTTTGGCACTCTCAACAGGTCGAGATTGTCTACGGAAAATCAGGCAGTCCGAAGAAATGAATTCGCACAAAAAAACATCTTTTTTGTACCGAGTGGCTTAAACAACTCGTCAGCCTGTTTCTGTGGGGCACTACGTTGTCATACCGATAGGTCAGCTTGCACGTCAGTGAAGGCGACATTCTCGATGTAAATAGCTGAAAGCACTGAGCACGCTCACGTTCAGAGTTAGTCGGCAGCAGTCACTTACTTCTCACTGCCATAGCGTGAGTAATCATCTTCCAGCACCTGGCTAACTATTTCGTCCTTGGTAAGTTCAGCACAGAACTCGATCTCATTCTCAGTGTTGGAGAACTGCTCCAGCACCACTTCCATCGGAATGACAGCTGCTGCATGCAAATGCTCAATGAGGTCAGCAGATAAAGGGAGGTAACATTGAAGAATTCCATAGCATTAATGAGAGGGTGGCAGGTCTTGTAGTAAAACTTAATAAGAGGTACAAATTGAAGGTCGTACAGGTCTACGCCCCTACATCCAGTCATGATGATCAGGAAGTCGAAAGCTTTTATGAAGATGTGGAATAGGTGATGGTTAAAGTCAAAACAAAATGCACTATAGTGATGGGCAACTTCAATGCCTGGGTAGGCAAGACGCAGGCTGGAGACAAATCAGTGGGGGAATATGGCATAGGTTCTAGGAATAGCAGGGAAGAGTTATTAGCAGAGTTTGCAGAACGGAATAATATGCAGATAATGAAAACCTTCTTCCGCAAGCGGGATAGCCGAAAGTGGACATGGAGGAGCCCAAATAGGGAGACTGGAATTGAAATAGACTTCATACTCTGCGCTAACCTTGGCATCATACAAGATGTGGACGTGTTCGGCAAGGTGCGCTGCAGTGACCATAAGATAGTAAGATCTCGAATTTGCCTAGACTTGAGGAGGGAACGGGAGAAACTGGTACATAAGAAGCTGATCAATGAGTTAGCGGTAAGAGGGAAAATAGAGGAATTCTGGATCAAGCTACAGAACAGGTATTCGGCCTTAACTCAGGAAGAGGACCTTAGTGTTGAATCAAAGAATGACAATCTTATGGGCATCATTAAAGAGTGTGCAACAAAAGTCGGTAACTTCGTTAGACAGGATACCAGTAAGCTGTCGCAGGAGAGGAAAGATCTGATCAAGAAACACCAATGTATGAAAGCCTCTAACCCAACAGGTAGAATAGAACTGGCAGAACTTTCCAAGTTAATCAACAAGCGTAAGACAGCTGACATAAGGAAGTATAATACGGATGGAATTGAACATGCTCTCAGGAATGGAGGAAGCCTAAAAGCAGTGAAGAAGAAACTAGCAATAGGGAAGAATCAGATGTATGCGTTAAGAGACAAAGACGGCAATATCATTACTAATATGGATGAGATAGTTCAAGTGGCTAAGGAGTTCTATGGAGATTTATACAGTACTAGCATCCTCCACGACGATAATGGAAGAGATAATAGTCTAGAGGGATTTGAAATCCCACAAGTAACGTAGGAAGAAGTAAAGAAAGCCTTGGGAGTTACGTAAAGGAGGAAGGCAGCTGGGGAGGATCAGGTAACAGCAGATTTGTTGAAGGATGGTGGACAGATTGTTCTAGAGAAACTGGCCACCCTGTATACGCAATGCCTCATGACCTCGAGCGTACCGGAATCTTAGAAGTACGCTAACATAATCCTAATCTATAAGAAAGGGGACGCCAAAAACTTGAAAAATTATCGACCGATCAGCTTACTGTCTGTTGCTTACAAAGTATTTACTAAGGTAATCGCAAATAGAATCAGGAACACCTTAGGCTTCTGTCAACCAAAGGACCAGGCAGGATTCTGTAAAGGCTACTCAACAATAGACCATATTCACACTATCAATCAGGTGAAAGAAAAATGTGCGGAATATAACCAACCCTTATATATAGCTTTCATTGATTATGAGAAAGCGTTTGATTCTGTCGAAACCTCAGCAGTCATGGAGGCATTACGGAATCAGGGTGTAGACGAGCCGTATGTAAAAATACTGAAAGATATCTATAGCGGCTCCACTGCCACCGTAGTCCTCCATAAAGAAAGCAACAAGATCCCAATAAAGAAGGGCGTCAGGCAGGGAGATACGACCTCTCCAATGCTATTCACAGCGTGTTTACAGGAGGTATTCAGAGACCTGGATTGGGAGGAATTGGGGATAAAAGCAAATGGAGAATACCTTAGTAACTTGATTGGTGATGATATTGCCTTGCTTAGTAACTCAGGGGACCAATTGCAATGCATGCTCACTGACCTGGAGAGGCAAAGCAGAAGGGCGGGTCAAAAAATTAATCTGCAGAAAACTAAAGTAATGTTTAACAGTGTCGGAAGAGAACAACAGTTTACGATAGGTAGCGAGGCACTGGAAGTGGTAAGGGAATACATCTACTTAGGGCAGGTAGTGGTCGCGGATCCGGATCATGAGACTGACATAATCAGAAGAATAAGAATGGGCTGGGGTGCGTTTGGCAGGCATACTCAGATCATGAACAGCCTCCCCCCCCCCCCCCCCCCTCAGGTTGCCCTTATCCCTCAAGAGAAAAGTGTATAACAGCTGTGTCTTATCAGTACTCACCTACAGGGCAGAAACCTGGAGGCTTATGAAAAGGGTTGTATACTTAAATTGAGGACGACGCAATGAGCTATGGAAAGAAGAACGATCGGTATAACGTTAAGGGATAAGAAAAGAGCAGATTGGGTGAGGGAACAAACGCAAGTTAATGACATTTTAGTTGAAATCAAGAAAAAGAAATGGGCATGGGCAGGACATGTAATGAGGAGGGAAGATAACTGATGGTCATTAAGGGTTACGGACTGGATTCCAAGAGAAGGGAAGCGTAGCAGGGGGTGGCAGAAAGTTAGGTGGGCGGATGAGACTAAGAAGTTTACAGGGACAACATGGCCAATTAGCACATGACCGGGGTAGTTGGAGAAGTATAGGAGAGGCCTTTGCCCTGCAGTGGTCGTCCTCAGGTGAGCGGCGCCTGCAGTCCAGGATGCCATGGCCCCTCAGTGCTCATCGCACTCTGTCGATCAGTCAAATCTGGTCCTCCCACTGCTCCGAGGCAGAGCGTTGCGGGATGGGAAGCAGTATCATGTGCGCGCACTGCAATACCATATGCTAGAGAGTACATGGCGTGGAGCATTCTTTGCAGGCGTAGTCATAGCATGTTGGATACATCTCGTGGAACAGTGTCCTATGTGTAAATGTGTTTGTCTTTAGTCTTCTCCGCACAATGGCATCCTGTATCAATTTGCACCCACCGTGGTAGCTTAGTGGCTATGGTGTTGGGCTGCTAAGCACGAGGTCATGGGACTGAATCCCGGCCACGGTGGCTGTATGTTGATAGGGGTGAGATGCAAAAACACCCATGTACTTAGATTTAGGTGCATGTAAAAGAGTCCGAGGTGGTCTAAATTTCAGGAGTCCCCCACTATAGTGTGCCTCATAGTCACAACGTAGTTTTGGCGCGTAAAATCCCATTTCTTTTTCCTTTCATCAATTTGGGGTGCGATGGAAGAAACCATCTGCCAAGTCTGTAAAGTGCCACAATTTCGGTATATCGTCTAGGTATGCCTTCGTCCAGGCCCTCCGCGGTGTGGACTCCCAGTGGGTTGGCTGGGAAAGCGAGTTCTGAGGCTGCGGCATGTGCTGCCATGTACCCCACCAGGGAGTCGTGCCCTTGAGTCCAAACTATGTATAGATTGTTTAATTGGTGAGAAGGAATGTAGCCTAGAACCAGCACACCCCGCCACTCTCCTCCTTGTACTGGTGCGTGCAGATCGCCATTTCTCCCATTAGGAGCTTGGAACAGTAGTGGTTTTATTGCAAATTAGTCTGATTCTAAAGTGTTCTGTCTGTGCTTGCTACGATGTCAGATGACTGAAACGTCAAAGGGCTACCATGGTGCTGTATTCAGCTGCAAAAATAACTTTCAGAAGAAAATGTGAAGTGTTTCTTCAGCCGCAGTGACTTCGTGGACAAGTGCCCACTTCGGATTGCCAGCATAAACAGAAAGGAGTTGATGACATCAGCTTCGTTGCATGTATGTTCAGAAAATTTTTTTTTCCGGTTAGTGCACGGCGACAAACTCAAAAGTGGGATCTGAATGAAAGGTGCATATTCGAGTCGGTCAGCTGTTGTGAATAGCTGAAGTCAACTATTTCTTCATGCATGCACACTAAAGTTATCCTGTTTGAATGTCTTCTAAGATTATCATGCTTGGTAACTAACATTCTGGTGGAAGTTGACCTAGTATGCATCAAGAAAACAGTACGTGCTGACTAAGAAAAGGAAGGTGTTCTTTTTAATTCTCTAACGTGTGCCAGCTACCCCTAATTCACATGGTCCTCCCATGAATACGATTCTCACCGGCAAGCTGTCTGGCCAACGCCGCACATCGCGTGCTGTATTACTTCAGAAAATAAAATTGCTGTTGCAAAGAGCAGCTAATGTTTCAGCTCACTTGTGTCGGCAAAGTGCCCTTGCACAGGCACCACTCGAGACCTAAGATTGCGCATATTCTTTCAACACATTGCATGGATCTGGTTGATTCTGGCATATTTGCGGCCACTGTCAGGCTGTTTTAACCATGTTGATAGCTCTTCTGGTCGAGTTATATTGCAGTTCTTTATTTTGTAAAGGCAATCTAGGGTGCCGGGTAAACAATGCTTCAGAAATCACACCACAAAAAATTTTAGGAGCACAAAGGCTAGCAAATCATGTTTCCTGGGAGCTTTTCAGTTACCTGCATTGGAATGTACACTGGTGCGGCAAGCCGCATGGCACACGGAGACCTCTTATTGTTGTCACCTGAGCAACCCCATAATAGGGTTCAAGCGTGATAGGGATATGAGCTGGTGAAGTTGTGATGAGTAGCACATGATTGAAGTAGATCGTCAACCACACGAGACAGGAAGTACCGACCGCGATCTGTGACTAGGTGACGTGGAGTACCATGTTGGAGGATGACGTCGTACAGTAGGAAGTCTGCCACATCCGTGGCGCAGCTGGTTGGCAACACTTGAATAAGTGCATATCGCGTGGTATAATCTGTAGCAACTGCAACCCATTAGTTGGCTTTCATGGAAATTAGAAAGGGGCCGAGCAAGTGCAGGCCCACTCGATAAAACGGTTTCGTTGGAATGTCAACTGGCTGAAGGAGACCAGCAGGTTGAGTCACAGGTTTCTTGAGCTGCTGACACAGGTCACAAGATGTTACGTAGTGGTGAACGAAACTATAAAGGCCCTTCCTGAAGAAACGTCGTCATATGCGATCATAAGTTCTGGACACATCTAAGTGCCCAAAAGTTGGGGCGTCATGAAACTGGACGAGGACACCTATACGTAGACGACGCAGGACAACTAGCAGGAGTTCTGCGCCGTCGGGGGTGCATGTTGTGGTAGTAAAGAATGTTATCCTAAACCAAGAACATGTTGAGTGAGGAGTTGAGGGTGCCCGATTGCAGACAGTAAACAAGAAAGAGCAACGATGGATCTCTACGTTGTTCGTCGGCCACATGGATGAAGTCTGTGATTGCTAAGACGTAGGTGTCGGGTTCTGTTCCAGAGGAGTCAGATGGTTCTATGGGGTGACAGGATAGGCAGTCAGCGTCAGTGTGTAACTTGCCAGATTTGTACACAACAGAGAATGTGTACTCCTGTGGTCATAATGTAGCCATTATTTTGTCAACCCGGATGGTAAGAAAGGAGCCTATAATCGCACAGAAACACCAGATTTCACCAAGCCATCTTTAGTCTTCCCTGCCAATGAGTGCTGCCATCTTGTTATTGTTCGAAAGCTCAAAGTTTTGTCTTTTCATTCCCGCCCTCCTGACCTACAATGGCCACATAGAAAAGGATCAAGCACCAGGGGCTGGTCAGACAAAGTATACATTGCAAGTAGCCCTGCTATTGGCTCATAGTGCCAGCACGCTGAGAGGCGCCTTATGATTGGCTGTTGCTAGAGCAACAGTGCAACATTGCTGCCGGTGGCATTGCTAGGCCTGCGCTGCTAGGCCTGCTTTAAGGTTGATATGCTGTTTCTGTGTTGAAGACACCATGATTGCAAGCAGCAGTTATTCAATGCTTGATTTAATAAGAAGTTTAAAACTGGACTCGCATACAGAAAGCAAATCACAACCATTATCTCATCATATGGCAAGAAAAAGGAAGCGTTTTCTTGTAAAGATCAGATGAGCTGGTGATCGGATTGCACCGGACCATAAAATCCTTCGATGTGTCATGCAATCCCATACTGCATTGGCAGTTTAGCTCTAGCAAAGCAACGCTCTGTGTCGTGGTGTCATGGATTACGCAACAATGCAGAATGCAGGTGTTGCATACATGCCATTTTACTTGGCTACCCATACAGGACCACATAGAGTGCACTGGTGCTTGCTCTAGCAACTCTCTGCACAGCCGCGGGTTCTTGCAGTCCAACTCCATTTAGAGACTAGGTTCATCCATAACGTCACAATTAGTGGAGACGGTGCATGCGCAGCACCTAGAAACGCAAACAATACAGGATAGTGTGCATGATGCGCAATTCGTGTTGAATACAACATGGATCTTGTGCACATATCGTCAACCGTGGCAAGTTTTGCGGCACAAGTGTCGTTTTCATACTCTGAAAATCAACGCTGTTACATACGTGCAGGAAATTTTTGCCCATCTTTTAAAAAAATCTGATGGAGGGGCCTTTGGAGATGGAGGACGTTTCACTGAACCGGTTTCAATAAATTCAGTTTCATTGTGTTCACCACAAGCTGAGCTTCATTCTAAAGCCTTTGTTTTTATTATAGGCTCGATAGATAAGCTTTCCAGCACTTGCAAAACTTTTAATGCAATTTTCTCAGCATCTTTTTTTTTTTTTATGTGCCTCTGCCTTATGGAAGTTTTGAGGATGTCTCCACGAAAGAACTTAAACAAACTTAGTATCAATGTTCTCAGTAAAAACTCAACTACAGGTATAAGGTAAAGATTTCGTTTTCGGTGAAGCTGTTAGCCTCTCAGTAGTCGGCCCTTTTTGTGTCCGTCCATGAACAGAAATTTATCATCAGCAACAGCTCATCCCCTCAAAATGCAGAAGCTACAAGCACACAGAAAAGTGAAACCAGGGTGTCTACCAAGTTGACATTTCCAAATTCCCAGAGCTTTCCAGGTTTTCTCTGGGTGCCCTTGCAAAACTCCTCAAGTGAAAAAGAACTTTGTTTTATGTCAAGGCGGGCTGACACCCTGTTGCCCAATGCTGTGACTCTCTAGTAGGCATGTTAAAAAATAAAAATACAGCTTAATCAAGTTTGAATAGTAAGGAGTAGTGTTTATATTATTTAAATAAAAAAAGAAACAGAGGGAAGGCGGTTAGTAAAATGCACAATGAATAAAATATCTTCGAAAAAAAAATGGTAAACCCCATTCTAAATTTAGTCTAACATTTCCGAATACAAATGAAAAGAAGATCCACATAGCAGCAAATATTTTCGAATATGAGCTATTTCTATCAACTGATAGCAAGCTCAGTGGAATTAAGCCCGAAATTTTTCACAAGTGAGATTCTCTCTCAGCAGCTGATAAGTCACCCTCAACTGTCTTGACACACTCTCAGCTCGTGCACAATGCCTCAGTGTTGCATTTCACTGCTTTAAAGAGTTTATTTTGGTTCGGTTGAGAAACACCTGCATCTCGGCATGAGCCAACACTGTGTTTTGAGCTCGAGCTCTTTCAAAGAAGCAGCAGCATGCTTCCTTTCCTGTTCATTCCTCCATGTGTCGATCCTTTCTGTTCTCATTCTCCTTCCGCCATGCGTTCGCCCCACGGACCATTTGAAGCATCCTCTTGGTCAGCTGTACAGTCAACGTCCGATTTTTAAGGTTTCCTAGCCACCATTTGCCCTGCACCTCGTGGGCGCTGCGCTCCCAGCCGGAAAGTCGACGTATATCACTAAAGTTCGCCTACATACATGGTAGTGCTGTAACGTCGCTCATAGTGGCACGTGAATTGGAGAATTATTTAAGGCAGCATCAGTTATTAGTGTACCCTGTTGCTTCAATTGACTAATTAAAGTTTAGCTAAATGATAAAACACACAAACCGAATGGCTACGTGTTTTTGTTTTACTTTGCACTGCAGCGAGAGATGTACTTCTCTTTCGTCTGCTTGTTCCTACATCGTTCAGTCGTGCACACAGACAATGAAACTGTCATTTTTTACCGTGTTCTAGTACGCGATCATGCTCTGTGATCCGCTTGTGTCTGCTTCAGTATTCATGTAGCACTGACTTGAAGCGCTAGTCTCGTGTTCTCATGCACAGCATACAAAATCGTGCGCCGTGCAAAACGAGACAAACGCAACAGTTTGCATGCAATATCATGAGCAGAAGTGCACCGTACAGCAAAAAAGTGAGGGGAAAACAAATGAAGACGGGGCCCCTGACATATGAGTCACGCGATCCTCAAGCTCCAGCACGGGAGAACACAGGGAAAGAGTTTCGCTTGCAGAGGCTAAATGGGGCAATTGGAGAGAGTGCCTCTTGTGGCAGTGTCGTTCGCCTCCTGAAATCATGGGTTCGTGGCACTGAAATATTTCTATCTTGGTTATTAAATAACCAATCTGAACAATTCTCGCATATAACAACTTCTAGCATATAATCGAAATTTGATATGGGGCCTGATCAGGGGCCCTTTACGGGCTCAAATCGCCACAGGCACATCTGAAAACACTTTTGTAGCAAAGACGAATACTATAGTGCGCCATCCTCTCCAGCGCTTTTATTGGGTCAAGCTCTCGAGCGCTCTTCTCGGGGGATGCTGCTCATGCTGAGAGTCCATGCCCTGCACTGACAGTCGGCCCAACTACTCGTGGCAATAAACACTTTTACACTTTGAAGGCCTGCCAGAACACTTATTAGGCATATCAGTGCTCATACTGAAACAGGGGACGGTAGATGCATGCGTGTATAATTAACCCTTTGAGGGTCAGTGACATAAATGTACAGTGCCACGAACAAGTCCAAAATGGTCGGTGCCGTTCATTTACGGCGCTGTCTGTACGTTTAAAAAGCGCGCCAATTTCCTAACTTTTTCTTTTCTGTCATGTGCTGCCACTATGTGGGAATACAGGGAATTTTTTCACACACGTCCCTCTCTCGGTTTTCCTTGCATGGTTTGTTTTAGAGCTAGTTTGCTCCAGCGCGTCTATATACTACCATTCGCGCATTGGCGTGCGCACGGCCGGGCAGCAGTTTGGGTTTCGTTCCGCAGGTGGTTTACGCTTCTTGCGCTTGCAAAACTGATGGCTATCTCGTTACTAATTGCTCAAAGGGTGACCACTTGTTTCTCGCTCATTTAGTGCTCACAGGGGTGCGCATGGAAGGATGCCGCCATACATGCATTTCCATTCCCATTCCTTTTTTTTTTTAGAGACTCGCGAAAACTAATTGCCTCTGGTTGGCAATAAGATGAAGATTACTGGAAGTTTGCCACACGTTTTGCTTTTTTGATGGGAACACAACCACACAGTTTTCTTGAGTGTGCGCACCTATGCAGTTCGATTACGCTATGGACGTATATATTAGTATAAGAGCAGGAACATTTGAGTCTTGCCAAATATTCTCGTGTGAGAATTTTCAAAGCCTAGAACTATGTGTATAACAATGCATTAAATTTTTAATTCTTATAAGGTTATTCCCTTTTTTTATTGTTGTTATTCATGAATGAAGAGTACATATATAAACACAAAATATTTTTTATCACGTTAGGGTCACCCTAGAAAAATTACGGTAAATTTTTTTCTAAATAGGCCCCCCCCCCTTTCTTAAGAAGAATTGGCATCTGCAATAAAAAAAAATGAACCTTGGGCGGCCGCAAATGGCGTAGAAAATCGACCCTGAAAGAGTTAAGGAATACACACTGTGTCCCGTGACAATTGCCCTTTCCCATGCTTGTTATGCTTCACAGCAAGACTTCGCGTATGCTTCACCGCGTAACGCTGCTGTACTGAGGCGAAGATGACTTTCGGAAATCGGCATTATGCAACAAATTGTGCTTTCCAAGCTGCAAAGCCGACTGCAATAATCACAAAGGCGGAGTCGGTACCATTGCTGACAGCAGTGAATCCTTTTGATGAAAAACACGGCATCAAACGGCAAGAAGCTCAACAGTGAACATCGAAGGAGCTAGGCCCAGCATTGCCGCAGCGGTGGTGGCTACAGCTGCCAGCAGATCTGCGTGCGAGAGCGCCGGTTCGAGGCAGCGAGATAATCATGGACACTTTATAGAAAAGTGAGCACCCGCTGCCGTAGGCCTGAGGAAGCGTTCAGTGCACTGGGTGTGAGAGTATTTGCGTGGAAAACATTTCCTGTTGTCGCCTTGTTGCTACCTGTGCCATTGAGTTTGATCGCATGAAATTCAGCTTGCGTTGTTTGTTCAGTCATCTTACGTCATGTCAGAATGATAGAGGAAGAATGCTTTCCGCTTTATTTTTTTGGACACGGTATGCATTTACGACTTTTTGAGATGCTCGACCGCCAGTGAAAGGTGTAGAGCTCCCTGCACTAAACAACCACGATCGTGTGTAAGGCCCATCCTGGATGGGCATTTAAAGAAGAGGGTTATGTGAAGAACGTTATGCTCAATCTGGGCGCCAGTAGCCTGCAGGTGAGTCTTGTTTGGGCAGCTTGCGCCAGCCCGATTGGATTTTATATCGGTAGATTCACTCTTGCTTTTCTCTTCCTGCAATGTTGTAGGAGCTGAACTATATGCATTACAATGCACATTTACTACTGTGCAAACTATTACATGCATGCATTAAAACAAACCTAAAATGAAGCCTAGGGATGAACTCGAGTGGTTTAGGTAGATGCGAACACGCACAACGTGTCGCATCATCAGCTGTCGAAGCAGGCTGCATTCCGTCGGCTAGCCTTAGCTTTGTATCACTCACTTAGCTCGCACTTCGAGTGGCAGCATAGAATGACTGCAGACTTTTCGCCATATTTTCGAACAGATTGCATTTGTGTGATATAAATTGTCGCATCAAGTAGTCAATATATGTGCTATCGAATGTGCAGCAATGTGCTAGACGGTACGTGATTTTCAAAATCATCAGCAGCAGCAGCAGCCTGGTTACGCCCACTGCAGGGTAAAGGCCTCTCCCATACTTCTCCAACTACCCCGGTCATATACTAATTGTGGCCATGTTGTCCCTGCAAACTTCTTAAAGGGACACTAAAGGTTACAATTAAGTCAACGTGGACTGTTGAAATACCATCACAGAAACCTCGAAACGCTTGTTTCGTGCCAAGGAGAGACTTATTTTAAGAGAAAATGCATTCTGAAGCGTCCGCGTACCTCTAGCGCAGTTCAAATCGCCCGCCCTCCGATCGAGGAGAACTGACATCATGGTCTCATAGTGACGTTGCGCCATCGGTGAGTAGAACGGCGTCCGCAGACGGCGCTACGGCTTTTCTGCGCAAAACGCGAACGTGCGGCCAGAAACAGAGCCAAGACAGAGCCGACAGCAGAGCGAAAGCGGGAGTATGGTGGCTAGCGGAAGGAGAAACGAATTACGTCCCGCATTACGTCCCACGGCACACGGAGAGTCCGTTTTCGTTAAACTAGGCTGCGGCGAGCTCGCAGCGTCGTCGGCGTGGTCTATGAGAAGCGACGAGCCTTTTCGCACTCGCAACAGGGCATAAAAATGTGCGAATCGACGCAAAACTCGGCCTAGAAACGTGCTTCGCTACAGCCAGGGCTCAATACGACCTAAGCTGGCACGACCCAGATGTCGTTTCCCGCACCGCCACCAGGCGCCGCTACTATACCTCAAACTCCAGCGCAAGACGCCCATAAGCTGGTACTTCATTCTATGACGCTAACTTCGACGCTCGTCGCAATGGACCACCGACAGATTGGCTCGCGATGGTGGGCTCAACTTCAGCGATTTGAGCACCGACGAGCGCGACCTGCTGCTGAGGGCTCGCACTGCCGGCGTCGTTGCGTACTACGACGGCGGCCTCGACACCGGCTCTCCGGAGCGGGAAAGCAACGAGGGCTTCCCACGACATCACATGGACGTGGCATTCTCGCTGCTTGTTCCAAATGAAAGTTTCGCGAGCCAGCAGAACCCTCACAGCACGACGCGATAACGAAACTACTGAAACTCCAAAGCGTGCGCGGCGCAGAGTCGAGCGCGCAGAGTCGAGCGAAAACGAAACGTTTCGAACACCCATATTACTGAAGGGTAACGTCAAAATGTTAGTTTTTCTTAGAATCGAATAGACGTAGACAAGTAGCATTTTTTTCTGTCTTATAATCGAATGAAATGATATTTTTAATAAGAGTAGTTGAGTATTAGTAACACAAATTATGAGGAGTCCTTTCGTCATCGGGCTAGTACCGGAATGTCGCTGGGGGGTCTCAAATCGTGTCATGCATTTACCTCAATTTCTCGGTTACTAAAGCTCTGTTCGCGATTATATTGACGCCTTAGACGTTCTAGAACATTGCTCTACCACTTTAACTTGACTTTCTGGTAACCTTTAGTGTCCCTTTAATCTGATCCGCCCACCTCACTTTCTGCTGTCCCCTGCTACGCTTCCCTTCCCTTGGAAGCACCAGCAATTAATCGTTAGCAAATATTGCCCTTAGTTTCCATTTCCTCTCGCAATGAAAGTGCGTGTGTTAGCTGGCACACACACACACACGCATTGCTTAAGCCGGCATCTTGCCGGTGAAGCGAGCCCGCATTCTAAGAGCTAGGAGTGTACACCGAGCATAAGACCGCACTCTGAAACCACTAGCCGATGCCATCGCGCACATGCCACACCAAAATCATGCTTCGCTGTCATTAACGTGCTGTTGCATGCCTCTTTATCCATGCTACAACCATGCTGCTGCACTGCAGCCTGACCAGAAGTTCGGGCGTTTGTGAAAACAGCTGACAGGTAGTCAGGGTGAATAGAAAAGTTTGAAGGCTGGCCTAAAATTGAAGAAAGGCAAAGATTAATACAAAGGACTCATTACAGGCCAAAATTCATGACGTATACCTGTTATAAAGTGCTCGCTGCAAATTTGAATACCTGAGTGCTCGTTTGATCACCATACTGTCCGTGTACAACTGCTTTAAGCCGTTCACCCATGACACTCTTTTTTGTAGGTACTGTTACTCGGACGAAAACAACTAAAAAAGAAAAACGATGTTATTCTTGCCATAATAATTTTTACATCCATATACGACGCAGTGCACTGGAACCCGAAATGCAGACACGGGAGCTTGCCTGAGCACACCGGAATGCCCAGCCAGGTTGGGAGTCATCTGCTAGCTTTCCAACCGCATAGGGGGCACTCGCAAGCAGTGCACTCCCACATGCGCAGCAGCTTTTTTTTTTTTTACAAAGTGTCCATTGGCGGCGGTGGTGGCTTTGATTAATGTCATTTCGGACCAGCAGTCACGGCAAAAAGTCTGGAAAATCAGACGGCGAAGGGCTCTTCCATCCGAAATTGTACACATTTTTACAGATTGACACCATGGGTTTTGTGGTGATGCCGCACAGCCATCCTAATTACCATATGTCTGAAAAATCGGGCATCCAGTAAATCAGGTGCCCAAGAAGTATGTCACTGACTGTACACTGGCAACTCCTCCAGTCAACGGCACGGCATCAAAGACGATTCATTACGATTCCTCTCTGTTACTCGAGCCAGCAATACTGCTACTTTCGTTCCCTTTCAGTGAAATTACCGCTAATTTTCCCTGATAGAAGCACTTATTCTCTGAGCATTTCCACACTATTCGAAATCCCTAAGAATTACCTATTTTCCCAGTTGGTAGACACCCTGGAAGCGAACAGTGTACATATTCATTGGAATCACCCATGCAATGCATAAAACAGCATACATTTCAATAAAGAACAAGCTCAAAACAAGCACCAATCATCGTCAGCAATGGCTCATACCCCCACAAAAGCAAAAAATGTGATGGCTCATACCCGCATAAGGCAGAGGCTACAAGCGCTCAGCAAAGTGAAACGAACAGCACAAACATTCAATGACATCACCCATACAACACACAGAACAGTATATGTTTCAATAAAGAACAAACTCGAAACAAGCATCTGAACCATCATTTAGTGAATTGCACACAGCAGTTGTGGTGGTTTTGCAAAGGCTTCACTGGATATCCACTTTATCAAGGCTGAAATGGCAAGTCAACTTCTTTGTTTTTGATAACCTTGATACATGTGTATTTAGGTAGTAAGTAAGCTAATTACAGTAAGATAATTTATTATCTCCAACCTCGAAAATTACTTGTAATTAATACCTGTATAAAAATTTTATTAGCTTTACCCTTTGCGGTGGACCTTTGAGAAATTTCTGAAAATAACGTATAACAAATTACTATAAAACCAGTCAGAAATTGCCTAATTGGAATATGGCATTCCACCATATTTTCTATGTAGATGAGATATTTGAAATCTGTTTGCACATTTCAAATCTTCATTCAATGATGCCCCTTCTTGCCAAATTTTATCAAGTTGATTAATAAAAAAAAAGCTTTTAGGACCCTTATCCCCTTTTAACAGAAGTCGAATAACCAGGCATGTATTGACTAGAAGATAGCAAAGGTGGTTCCAGTCCATGAACCAGGTCAAGTGCATCGTCTCGAGAACTACCGCCCCATCTCATTGACTAGCAATCCATGCAAACTTTTAAAACATGTAATATTGTTACGTGAAGGACGAGTCAGTAAGGTGAGCAACTATTTACAGATTATATTTACAACAGCGGTTGCAGCGCTGACCGGTTAAACGCACCGCGGAGAGCCCAGTTCGTTCTTCCTCCTCTTTTCTCAAGTGATGGCGCCCACGCACCTCATTCAAACAATCAAATACCGCACACGTGTAGCAATATATTTTCACCTGTCAATTTTATTACAATAGCAATTATGTTGACACTCCAGGCACATTTCTGCCGTCGGTGTCACTATGAGGTTCCGTATGAAGTCCAAGGGTGATAAAATCGTTGCTGCACTGTATGTGCGAGTAAAAGAGTGTGAGGCTGAGCCGGCGATCGCGGCTCAGTCTCATGCACACAACAATGGAAAGTGGCAAGGACGTGCTACACCTTCCACCACGCCCAAGGCTTTGGGGGAAGAGAAGGAAGGGGGGCACGCTCTACTGCCGCTGCTTCTTAAAAGCCTTCTGCAATGAATACTGAGTCTGCACTGCGCTGTCTTTCCACAACGTACTTCGCGTTGATGCGAGCTCCTCACGAAGATCAATTTGCTCGCTGCTGCTGCAGCGTTTCCTCACTGCAACGTTTTGACAGCAAGTATCTACGGTCATTGAGTGAGATGCAGGGTATTGATAATGGCTTGTGCGGGCATGACACTATGCTTGTTAATTTAATTAGTATGCCTATGTTTACATGTTTACAAGGCCAATAAAACTAATATCGATACTTCGTGTAGCTTTCCACTAATCTGCTATCGCAATGGATGCTTTGCCTTTCGGGCGAAACTGACTTGGGCCGCTATTTTGTAGCGATGCCTTATGCCTTATACTATGCTATTCTTATCATCCACCACACACGGCTGCCCGATCCCGTTGATAATGTGGGCAGACCGTCGCTCTGACCACTGGCCAAGCGCGAAAAGTCTGAAAAAGAATAGAATCGGAAAAGGCATCGCTACAAAATACCGCCCTTGTTCTGGAAAGTAACTCCTTCTTTCATCCATGTCAGCAGGTTTTAGAACATTTGTATTTATTTATTTATTTATTTATTTATTTATTTGAGTACCCCAAGGGCCCGTTAGGGCATTACACAGGGGGGGAGGGGGGGACAAAAAAGTTCAAGCATAAGTGCAATGTGTACAGTGCAAATAATATAGGAAGGCATTAGGAACAATAAAAGAAATTGATCTAAATGTCGAGCAGAAACAAACAAGATAGAAAAAAAAAAGAAATAAAGAAAAGAGAAACGGAGTTTATACAATATTTGGTAGCGTGAAAAATGCGTAAGAGCCTAAAACGCGATGTGAACAACCAATAGCCATCAGAACACAAGTTTAAGGATACAATCAAATGATGATTTAGGTAAGCGACCTACACAGATACATATCAGATGAAACGGAATCAATTTGATACAATGCCAAGCACATGGAAACACTGTTTAAGTAAATATTCAGGCAAATGTGGGTTTGGACAGGTTGATACACCCTAAAAGGTTAGCAGTGCTGCACGAAATGATGATGATTCTGTAAGCGAGACAATGTTTGAAGGTAGCGAGTTCCATTCAGCAATAGATAAAACTAGAGGCAAATTTTTATAAGCGTTAGTCCTGGCAAATATAGGTTTTACTTCATGAACATGGTCTGTGCGGGTCAAGATGTGGGGAGCGGGAAGAATATGGGCTCGAGCCAATGCAATGTTACTATGGTAAAGGCTATGGAAGGACAACCATGGTAATTTCCTGTGCATGTCAAGAGAAGGAAGATTGAGTAATTTCTTTAAGGTGGACACACTTTGATTTTATTTATTTATTTAGGAATACTGTAGCCCTCACTTGAGGGCCCCCATTACAGGAGAGGAAAAAAATAAAAATATAAATTTCAACACCGACAATACAACGTTATACATCATCGTCAAACACAAATTACAGGGAGCCAACAAATATACACAGTATGCACAGAATAACAGTAAGCATGATCAATTCTTAATTATCCCGTTGCCTGTAATACAATTCTAATAGAGTATAAAATTCGTTAACATTTTGTGCTGTTACAGTGCAGTCCGGAAGGCCATTCCATATATTAATACACGAAGGAAAGAATGAGTATTGAAAACCATCAAGGCGTGTTTCATAAGGCTGTACACTAGCACTGTGGCTTAAATGTGCACTGTGTTTTAAAGGGGGGCGAATGTATGTTTCTTTGTTTATTCTTATTTGGTTTCTGGTTATCTTGAAAAAGAATTTCATTTGTTGTTTTTCTCGTCGTGTTTCTAGCAATTCCAAGTTGCAACATTTCAACATGTGTGTTACAGAATCGGCTCTCCGATAACGCGAACAAACAAAACGCACCGCGGTTCTCTGAATTTTTTCTAGTTTATCTCACAAGTACAGTTGGTGAGGGCTCTAAACTGGGGAGGCGTACTCCGAAACCGGGCGAACAAATGTTTTGTACGCAATGTACAAAACGTGATCGGAGCACCCAGGAAGCCGTTAAACGAGTGAGCACAATCAGGAAGGCGGTGGGGAGGGGCACTGGCCTCCCCACTACTGTAGTTTGCTAAGTTCAGCTCGGCGATCCCTCTATTTTGATTTTTTCATGCAACCTGGTTTTAACAATTATCAGTTATACAGTGGAATTTTCGTGGCATTTGAATATTATTATAAGTGGGTTCGACTGTACCTTGGTGGTAATGTTTTCATGGTACCAACTTCTGTGAAACTGACACTATATGAAACCCTACTTCACTCAAAACTAGTATACACATTTACCACATCGGATAAAAATATCAAACATTACTAACCCTTGCCCTTGAAAAGATTCAAAATCAAGCAGTTGGTTTTATTTGATCTATTCCTTCCATTCCAGTGTAACATACATGAAAAAAGAAAATCTGAATACGCCAAATTTTATTATGTCAGAAATGTGCTCACCTTAGCCCATTTCACAAGGTTTACCATTCCAACCGTGTAGTGAAGAAACAACTGTTCACACCATCTTTCTATGTTACATCAGGATCTCACCAGGCATATAAAATTGGCATGCCAGCCACCAAGCGAACAAGTAGCATGACTCCTTTTTGCACTGGACAACTGGAACCACCTTCCTACTTCCATCCTTCTATCCCAGAAGCATCTCCTTTCAAAACACCAATCTACCACTGAACATTTTTTTCTTCGTACAGTCGCCGACCAATAAATTGGACACTGATGATCTGGACATGCTCAGTAATTTGGACAGGTTCGCGGCACCGCCAACGGCCCCATAGACTTCATGTGTAATGACGACCGATATTTCGAACAGCCACCAGCTCTACATTCGATTATCCGAACTCTGTCCGTTGCTGTAGCGTACACTGACTCTGCCATTATTATCTTCTCTGGCAGCCCCGACGAGACATCAAGTATGGCCTCAGAGATCACAAGCTAGATGGTAATCTCTGAGGCCTTGCCTTGGTTGGAGCACTATGCCTCAGATTTAATTGCAAATGCCAACATTGGAGGCTTTGCCTGAAAAGGTTGCATCAACATCATGATCATCACATTCTATTCCAGCTATTGCGGCAGCCCCGTGCATAGCCTACACCATTCTGTTTGTCGAGTTTGCCTTTCGGACAGCGTACAGCGATTCTGTGCTTGTTTGTTTGTGGCAAATTCGGCAAATCGCACCAGCGCAAACCGGGGTGCCCTGGCGTGACGATGATTGGATGAAACAGCGCATTGGGGTGCCCTGGTGCGCACCAGTGCAACTTGCCGAATTCGCCATTAGTTGGCATTTCGGACAGCACTCAGCTGGCTCCAAGGAGTCTTTCTCGTGAAGTTATCCACAGGCCAAGTCAAATGGCACCAACGGTGCCCTTGCAGTCCAAATGAGCCTGACTCCACAACTGAAGTGCCTGAACTGCCGCCTACCAATACAAGCTCAAATGCAGACATTACTGATGATGTGCCAGGCTGCAGTAAGCGAATTTCTGCCACGATTACGTTTGAAGACTGCAGACAACTACAGCGCAGTGTTTTCGTGTGCCAAACTGAACGATGACGAAATAATTGAGCAAGTTCTCCCAGCGTCAAACTGTGACTTTAACTTGAATGATAATAATGTGCCGAGGGCTCCAAAGCCTTCACATGCAGATCTGCCTCGAGCCTTTGCAGTCCTTGCATCGTCGTACAGCACAACACTGGCAGAAATGCAGGCGTACTTGGTTGCACAGAAGTGGAAGCGCATGCAGTAACGAATTGACGACTTACTCCTTGCACAGGGGCCTTAAAACGTAAATGAAATTATGCTTTTTGGATACAATTTCAGACATTTAATAGTTCGGACTTATTTACGTTTCCCATGGAGTCCGAATTATCAGTCGTTGACTGTATAATTCTGTGTGCATTTTTTCTTTGTTACCTCTCCAATCTGTATTGCCTACAGGCCTTCAAAGTCTGTGTAGGAAATTAAAAATAAATAAAAATTATATATAAGGCACATCGTGTATAAGGTGCACCCACATACTCAATGTGATAAAACGTGATTATGCACACTTGTAAACACATTCCGAAAGGTCCCACCTACACATATTGGGGCACTAAATTTCGTATAACAAAATTAATACAAGCTGCGAATTCTTGCAGAATAAAACTTGTGCAGGAAACCAACATTTATTGCACTTCCGTCAAGGCCACTAAAGCCCTCTTTGTTCGAACAACTATCAAAGAGTGCAGCTACTTCATCCGACAGCATCGTTGGGTTACAGTCGTCAGCCCCTCAAAAACATTTAGACCAATTTTTAAGCACTTTGAAGCATGCCACTGGCATTGGCTATGTGGTGTGGGCCTGTTCAGGATGTGCATACAAACAATGATCACGTCATGCTTGCTTGAAAACACGCACAAAAAAGTGACATGCTAACTGGAAGCCGAAAGTACTGGACTGCTGAGACTTCTTGCACAGGCTCCTGATGATAATGATAACCAAGTGCTGCTTGCATGGTTGGAACAAAGGCGTCGGTGCAAAGAACATAAGCGCTCACAATTTGGGGCACGTTTGTTGTCAAACGCAAACCTTCCTAGCACGTTTAGACATGTGCTGCCTACACATACTACGCCAACGTAGTGCTGATTAACGATTCTGTTCTCTACAGCAGCAATACTTAAAAAGGGGTTCACTAAATTACTTTTAGGGTCCACGAACCCGCATGCGCAGGTCGAATTTGAGAGTGAAGTGTGTGGTGCATCACACCTTTCGCAGTGCTAAGTAAGGCAGCAGTTTTCACCATGTTAATCAAAAGAAGCCGCAATCATCATTGCTACCACATGGCACTTGGTACGTACCAGAAAACCTTTCTCTCGGTAGCGTTGACAAAGTCCTTGTTGACAGCCTTGTTACACTAGCATTTGGTATGACCCAGGCCAATTATGAGGGTACAAAGACTTTCCCAAAGTTCGAGCCTGTGAAAATCAGTGGCAAGCCACAATATGTTTTGTGTGGCGAAGTGCTTGCTCAAAGCTCCCTATGACTGAACCAAACTAGCCCACCATCTCTGGACAAAGCACCAGCCTTTTAAGACAAGGACCACAACTTCTTTAAGATTCCAGAAAAAAAAATTTTTAAATACGAAATTTTTTGCAAGTCAGTCATTTCATCGGCGCCTCCCTCTTGATGATTTTCCTTTTTTTTTCAGGCGATTTGAACAGATTAATATCGAGATTCTTCTGTAAAAATTTGCACTGATGAAATGTATTAACTTCATTACATTTTACTTTCGTATTTTTTTACAGCCACAAACCGATTTTTGGCACTCTCAACAGGTCGAGATTGTCTACGGAAAATCAGGCAGTCCGAAGAAATGAATTCGCACAAAAAAACATCTTTTTTGTACCGAGTGGCTTAAACAACTCGTCAGCCTGTTTCTGTGGGGCACTACGTTGTCATACCGATAGGTCAGCTTGCACGTCAGTGAAGGCGACATTCTCGATGTAAATAGCTGAAAGCACTGAGCACGCTCACGTTCAGAGTTAGTCGGCAGCAGTCACTTACTTCTCACTGCCATAGCGTGAGTAATCATCTTCCAGCACCTGGCTAACTATTTCGTCCTTGGTAAGTTCAGCACAGAACTCGATCTCATTCTCAGTGTTGGAGAACTGCTCCAGCACCACTTCCATCGGAATGACAGCTGCTGCATGCAAATGCTCAATGAGGTCAGCAGATAAAGGGAGGTAACATTGAAGAATTCCATAGCATTAATGAGAGGGTGGCAGGTCTTGTAGTAAAACTTAATAAGAGGTACAAATTGAAGGTCGTACAGGTCTACGCCCCTACATCCAGTCATGATGATCAGGAAGTCGAAAGCTTTTATGAAGATGTGGAATAGGTGATGGTTAAAGTCAAAACAAAATGCACTATAGTGATGGGCAACTTCAATGCCTGGGTAGGCAAGACGCAGGCTGGAGACAAATCAGTGGGGGAATATGGCATAGGTTCTAGGAATAGCAGGGAAGAGTTATTAGCAGAGTTTGCAGAACGGAATAATATGCAGATAATGAAAACCTTCTTCCGCAAGCGGGATAGCCGAAAGTGGACATGGAGGAGCCCAAATAGGGAGACTGGAATTGAAATAGACTTCATACTCTGCGCTAACCTTGGCATCATACAAGATGTGGACGTGTTCGGCAAGGTGCGCTGCAGTGACCATAAGATAGTAAGATCTCGAATTTGCCTAGACTTGAGGAGGGAACGGGAGAAACTGGTACATAAGAAGCTGATCAATGAGTTAGCGGTAAGAGGGAAAATAGAGGAATTCTGGATCAAGCTACAGAACAGGTATTCGGCCTTAACTCAGGAAGAGGACCTTAGTGTTGAATCAAAGAATGACAATCTTATGGGCATCATTAAAGAGTGTGCAACAAAAGTCGGTAACTTCGTTAGACAGGATACCAGTAAGCTGTCGCAGGAGAGGAAAGATCTGATCAAGAAACACCAATGTATGAAAGCCTCTAACCCAACAGGTAGAATAGAACTGGCAGAACTTTCCAAGTTAATCAACAAGCGTAAGACAGCTGACATAAGGAAGTATAATACGGATGGAATTGAACATGCTCTCAGGAATGGAGGAAGCCTAAAAGCAGTGAAGAAGAAACTAGCAATAGGGAAGAATCAGATGTATGCGTTAAGAGACAAAGACGGCAATATCATTACTAATATGGATGAGATAGTTCAAGTGGCTAAGGAGTTCTATGGAGATTTATACAGTACTAGCATCCTCCACGACGATAATGGAAGAGATAATAGTCTAGAGGGATTTGAAATCCCACAAGTAACGTAGGAAGAAGTAAAGAAAGCCTTGGGAGTTACGTAAAGGAGGAAGGCAGCTGGGGAGGATCAGGTAACAGCAGATTTGTTGAAGGATGGTGGACAGATTGTTCTAGAGAAACTGGCCACCCTGTATACGCAATGCCTCATGACCTCGAGCGTACCGGAATCTTAGAAGTACGCTAACATAATCCTAATCTATAAGAAAGGGGACGCCAAAAACTTGAAAAATTATCGACCGATCAGCTTACTGTCTGTTGCTTACAAAGTATTTACTAAGGTAATCGCAAATAGAATCAGGAACACCTTAGGCTTCTGTCAACCAAAGGACCAGGCAGGATTCTGTAAAGGCTACTCAACAATAGACCATATTCACACTATCAATCAGGTGAAAGAAAAATGTGCGGAATATAACCAACCCTTATATATAGCTTTCATTGATTATGAGAAAGCGTTTGATTCTGTCGAAACCTCAGCAGTCATGGAGGCATTACGGAATCAGGGTGTAGACGAGCCGTATGTAAAAATACTGAAAGATATCTATAGCGGCTCCACTGCCACTGTAGTCCTCCATAAAGAAAGCAACAAGATCCCAATAAAGAAGGGCGTCAGGCAGGGAGATACGACCTCTCCAATGCTATTCACAGCGTGTTTACAGGAGGTATTCAGAGACCTGGATTGGGAGGAATTGGGGATAAAAGCAAATGGAGAATACCTTAGTAACTTGATTGGTGATGATATTGCCTTGCTTAGTAACTCAGGGGACCAATTGCAATGCATGCTCACTGACCTGGAGAGGCAAAGCAGAAGGGCGGGTCAAAAAATTAATCTGCAGAAAACTAAAGTAATGTTTAACAGTGTCGGAAGAGAACAACAGTTTACGATAGGTAGCGAGGCACTGGAAGTGGTAAGGGAATACATCTACTTAGGGCAGGTAGTGGTCGCGGATCCGGATCATGAGACTGACATAATCAGAAGAATAAGAATGGGCTGGGGTGCGTTTGGCAGGCATACTCAGATCATGAACAGCCTCCCCCCCCCCCCCCCCCCCTCAGGTTGCCCTTATCCCTCAAGAGAAAAGTGTATAACAGCTGTGTCTTATCAGTACTCACCTACAGGGCAGAAACCTGGAGGCTTATGAAAAGGGTTGTATACTTAAATTGAGGACGACGCAATGAGCTATGGAAAGAAGAACGATCGGTATAACGTTAAGGGATAAGAAAAGAGCAGATTGGGTGAGGGAACAAACGCAAGTTAATGACATTTTAGTTGAAATCAAGAAAAAGAAATGGGCATGGGCAGGACATGTAATGAGGAGGGAAGATAACTGATGGTCATTAAGGGTTACGGACTGGATTCCAAGAGAAGGGAAGCGTAGCAGGGGGTGGCAGAAAGTTAGGTGGGCGGATGAGACTAAGAAGTTTACAGGGACAACATGGCCAATTAGCACATGACCGGGGTAGTTGGAGAAGTATAGGAGAGGCCTTTGCCCTGCAGTGGGCGTAGCCAGGCTGATGATGATGATCCGGCTCACTAGAGTTGCTATCATCGGATGATGACAGCATTTCATGTTGGATCGTAAAACCCGAGTGGCGGAAGCAATTTCGGATTCTGTTCTTGTTCACTGGCTCCACGCATTTAAAAGCCTGCCAACTGCAGTAATCAAGCCAACATTGTTGCTCTTGCCACTGTCCATGCATAGCATCATTTGACTGAGCACATGTGACAGATAGAGCGGCTTGAGAGTCCGGATAATCTCTTGGTCCTTTGGCTGTAGGAGTGACATTGTGTTTGGTGGCAGAATTCCAGTTCCACAGCTTTGAGGTCCTTGACATGGCCTTGCGTAGCACAGTGGTCCACTAACATTAGAACTTTGCGTCCTTGGCACTCGAACTTCCTGTCCAACTCTCGAATAAGTTCTTTGAAAAGCTCTTGTGTTATCCATGCCTTCTTGCCCACTTTGTACTGCATTGGAACACGTGCTCCCTTACAGTATCTTGGAGTCTTTGAATTACCAATAACAAGCATCAGAAGCTTTTTAGTTCCCAGCATGCTGCTGCCAACAAGGACAGTCAGCTGTTCTGTGTTGTGCTTGCCACCACAGCAAGGGTCCCCAGTGAATGCAAAGGTTTCTTCAGGCAGCAACTTATAAAACAGACTGGTTTTATCACAGTTGAATGTGTCTTTGGAGCGAAATGCTGGAGCAATGACTGTAGCCTACCACTACGATATCTTTCAACAGCCAACTCGTCGACAGCAGCCCTTTCACTGCACATCTTCTTAATGCTTAAGTTTTTCTCTTAACTTTTCAAAGCCAGCCATCACTACTAAATTTAAAACCCTTAATGTTCATCTGATGCATGAAGGTTTCTGTATTTTGATTTAAAACATCACCGGAGACCCGCTTTTGCTTGGCGATCATGGTTTTCAGCCAAATCAGAGTAACTTCCTCAAATTTTTGGTGGGTACCTTGGCTGACAATCTTCTGCTGGGGTGCAGCAGATTTGTCAGCGACTTACAAAATCTTCACATTGTTTTTCAGGTAGTCTGATAATGTCTTCCTCGAGATTTTGAATTCCTTTACAACGTCCGATTGCGACCAGCCACTTTGCACTTGCCTGATAATGGTGGCCTTCTTTTTTGTCGCCAATCTGTTATAATTTCCTCGCTTCAAAGCCTTTGTCGAGTTGTAGGCAGATGACAAAAGCAGTGCCGATGCCATCGGTAGCAGCCGGCAATGAAACCACGAAACACGATCAGCTGTTGAAGCAGCTAAGCCTAGCATCGCAGTATTCAACTGAAGTGAACCACAATGCGCACGAGAGGCGATACGAGCAACACAATTGACCATATGCAATGGTCGAGTGCCAACAGCGGCAGCGTGAACGCTTGCGGGATCCTGCAGTAAGCTGTGCCTGCTATTGTGGCTGTGCCGGAAACTGAAGCTTTGAATTGGCATGCGAGATGTGTCCGAAGCGGGTTTGAGGCTGCGAAAAACAAAATGAGGGATTTCATTTGTGTTTTCGGTAGCTTTGACTTGCGATTGTGAGAAATAGTCCATCAAATCGAATGAGAACAGTTTGAAACATCCAAAATTTTGGTCATAATTATACATTGACTCTATGGAGCCAGTGGCATTACCATGGCAGAGTCAGAATATTCGAGCAGGTCCAAAAAATTGGGTATCTGAAAAATCGGTTGGCAACTGTATTATTATTGCGCTGTGAAAAAAACATATTTGAAATCCACTTAGTGCAAGTAAACAGTATGTAAACCATTCTGCAAATCTTATGCTGCAACTGCATGCGCATGAATTACGAAGGAGAGCCTGGCAAAGCCTTGGTCAGGTATTGTAAAATACCTTTAGCACAATCTTCGGATGTTTGCCATGTGTAATGTGAACCAAAATAAAAGATTTTCTTGTTTGTAGTAGTCAAAGTTGAGAGAATCTCATCCTTTTTGTCGTTACTGTGGCAAACATGCCAACTTTGCAAAGTTTGTGCAAACACATGTTAATACTGTTAGGGCTGCAAAATTAACATCTCAGGGGTTGGCTTTTTTTATTGCATTTGAAAACAATGTGATAAAATAGGTGGAAGCGTAAGGAGTGTGGCAGGGCACTGTTTGGCTTTCATGAACAGAAAGTGAAGCAGTGTAAATGTCCATTTTCAGTGGAAGCTTTGTTGCACAATGGCTACACTGTTGACAGTGAACTTGAAGACACTGTGGTAGAATTTCTTCGTGAGTACCATGCACGAGTTAGTTCTACTGATAACACCAGATTTAACTCATCGCAAAGGCGATTAAATATGCTCATTAGTGTATCACTTCACAACGTGAAAAGCCTCAACTTTTTGCATCAGCAAAGGCGGATGCGCTTTTAGCACATTGTAACAAGAGTGCTGCAGAAGAGCAACCATCCAATGGGACAAATTGGCAGTACGAAAGAGGTTTCATCAGCTACTGCAGCTTGCAAACACTGTGCAAGAAACCTGAAGCTGCCATCAACAGGAGACCATCAAAACATGTGTATGGCCAGCAGTCGCCTGAAGATGCCTACAGGTTGGCTAGAGTGATCGCTGGCCTGCCCCTATGGTACTCACTGCGTGCTGCCGATTGCCCAATGACGGTGTTGCACATGCCTAGTCCTGTTTAGTCATCACCAATGATGTGCTGTGGAATGTCATGACTCAAAGCTGTCCCAGAACAAGAATCCTGACAGTTCCCATGTGGTTTTCGCCTCCCTCAATGAATGTGAATATTGATAAAACAAGCTATGTTCTGTAGTCAACTGCACTAAAGAATTTTGTTTGAATTTTATTCTGCTCAAACAAAGGGTCAATTTTTGTTCCGCACTGATCTACAGCTGAACCCGCTTATAACGATACTGGTTTTAACAATATATTAGTTATAAAAATGAGAAGCTGCTGCACTATCGACTTTTGTATGTTTTCCATGGTGAAATAACCCGGTTACTACAGTGCCCCAATGTCGCATTATCAGTTATAACGATGAAGTCTGGCTGCTGGGTGTCTGAGCCAAAAGGTAGCGAAATGCGAAATCCTTGGGAAAAAAACAAACAAACAAAAAAAAGAAATTAGAACCACTGCACGATGGGCCGCTGTGCGTTCATTTTCCAGCCATCTCCGCGTGGCTCTCTCCCGTCGCCCTTCCACCCCTCTGAACACGAATGGGCTGCGCCCATATCTCTACGCCGCCCTACCTTCCGAAGCACAAATGGATCACGCAAACTGCGCCGCAAGCAGATTGCTTGCATATTGCTCGCTGGCTCCTCATTCAGTGCAGTTCTGCGAACAGCTTAATCACTCGCGTTCGTTTTTGTTGGTTGTGTTGAAGTCATTCCTGGCTGCGCAGTTTTTTAACTTCGCTTGACTCGCTGCTGAAACGGAACATGGCTGATCCACCCGCTGATCATCGGCAATGCACGACGTTGCCGGTGAAAAGAAAGTGCACGGCTATAGATTTGGAAACTACGTGCTTCTAACCGATGAGACGATCGTCACGAACATGCTTGCATCGGATAGCGACAGCGACGGTAGCAGCAATGACGTGGTAGGGCAGGCTGCCTCAATGTTGTCCTCACAGGAAGCCCTGCAGATGATTCAGTACATCTGGGGCTTCGTTTTAGTGAGGAACCTTTCGCTGCACTACGTGGAGCACCTGGATACCTTGGAGAAGGATGTCGGCAAGGCGGATGGACATAAGTTTTTCTCGTACAAGCCAGTGAGAAGCATGTGGTGTGATGCTTGTGGCGATCTCTCCTCAGCGGTTCTTCTGGATTTCTGAAGCCGACAGGCTGCTGCGGCAGCCTTCTCGCAATTCTTAAAAGGCCCCTCTTGGGGCCACCAAAGTGATGCCTCTGCAGTGCTCGCATATCGCTTGCCACCTGTGACACCTCTTTGCAGTTGTTATGGCAGTGCCATTCGTTACCGCCGACAGCCGCGGCTTGTAACACGTAATCAGAGCACCCAGGAAGGAGTTAAATGAGTAAACACAATCAGTAGCCAGGCAGAGGAAGGTGGTGGGGAGGGGCATCGGCCTCCCTGCTTATATAGCTTTTTTATATCAGCAAGCTGTCCCCCTATTTTGATTTTTTCATGCAACCCTGTTAAAACAATTATTGGTTATAACAATGGAATTTTCATGGCACTTGAATACTGTTATAAGTGGGTTCAACTGTATACTCACATTTTTACATTAATACACAGTAACTAACAGACTCGCTGGGTGTAATGTTATCACAGAGCAACATAAGGGCTACAACACCAGAACAAGAGGACTCTGGATTAAGCTCTGTCACCTAGGATGCTTCAATGTGCTCAGTAGAGAATTATCTTTGCATTTTGCCCCAATCAGCCTGCAGACAAGAATCACAAACTTGCTAATTTGTTCTCAGCAGCAAAATGTCATACACACTTGCGCAAGTTGTGCCAAGTTAAGCAGACTTGGCCATTTACCACACTCACATGAGCAAAGAAACGTAAGAGAAGTGCCAGTCACTGCCCACCTGAGGTGGAGCTTAACTGATCCACAGACTCCGTAGTTTGCATGCTCCTCGACACACTCCATGCTTTCAAGGAGCACCCGACAGACTTGTCAGCCAGAGGAAAGCTGCACTGCATGCCAACCTCGACCTGACCAATGACCTTGGAAGGGGCGTGGCATGCCGTTTCGGTAGTGATACTTCCAGCTAGGCTCATCGCATTTGTGAGGCCTGCAGAAAATAATTCGGGTGATTGCAGTCGTGTTACAGCATCAAGAACAAGGGGTAAATACAATAGAATAAATACAGGGGCACGTTATAATACATAGCCATGGAACATAAAATAACCCTTCGGTTCAGTATTCCTAAAGGGCTACAAGGGACGATCCACACTGAATACTCAAAAGCAGGGAAACTTCTTGGAAGGCTTACGACAGTAGAACATATGTGAGACACTTTTTCATCTCAAACATTTTATAGCTATTGGTGGAGTCCAACTAATTAAAAGTGATTAGAAGATCCTAAGGTCATTGCCATCAGCCTATTTTATGTCCACTGTAGGATCCCCAATTGCCCCACGTTTCATGCCAGCTGATACCATCCTTTGCTTGCAAAATTTCTATTTCATCACACTACCTAGTCATCTGCTCTCCACGAATGCAAACCAGTTTTATTGGTACCCATTCAGTAACCCTTATAGACTGTCGGTTACCTGCCCTACACATTACATTGCTTGCTAAAGTTCATTTTTTAATGCAACAACATTGTTTAAAGGGCCCCTCACCAGGCCCCATAGCAAATTTTGGTTGTACGCTGGAACTTGTTATGTGTCCTTTAGGGAGCATTGTGCTGCAAAGATTTTTCAAATCAGCTCATCAATAGCCGAGATAGAAATATTTCAGTGCCGCAAACCCATGGTTTCAGTAGGCAAGCTCCACTGCATAGCGAGACTCTCTCTCCACTCGCCTCGTCTAGCCTCTGCAAGCGAAATTCCTTCCCTGTGTTCTCCCATGCTGGACCTTGAGGATCGCGTGACACATATGTCACGGGCCCCGCCTTCACTTTTTTTTCTCGCGTTTTTTTCTTCGGCGATGCGCACTTCCGTTGGCGGTGTTGCGCACAAGCTGTCATCGTTTCGCGCAGCGCACGATTTTGTGTGCTGAGCACAAGGACATATGACTGGTGGTTTAATTCAGTGCTGCACGAATACTGAGGCAGAACAAGCGTATCGCAGAGCATGATCACGTGTTGGAACACGGTAGAAAATGGCATAGTTTTGGCACCTGTGCATGTGACCGCACGACCGTGGGAACAAGCAAACGAAGCAGAAGTACATCTCTTGCTTCGGTGCGAAGTAAAACAAAAAACATTCAGACATTCTGTTTGTTTTATTATTTCTCTAAACTTCAATTCGTCAATTCAAGCAACAGATCACACAGATAACAAGTGTCTTGAATAATTCTCGAAGTCACATGTCGCCACGAGTACGTCACTCTCTGGCTTGAAGCGCAGCGGCCGCGAGGAGAAGGAAAAACAGCGTTCGATTTGAAATTTCAGATCTTTCTGTGACGCGTAGCGATGCAATACTTTGCAGACACGATCGCTATCATGCGATGTATGCCCTGCGCTTGTCAGCTCAAAATGGCCAGACATGGTGAGGGGCCCTTTAAGAATTTGACTTAGTAAGCGGTAGGTCTGCATGTATGTATGTATTTATTGTGGGAGTCAATTATGCACGTCTTCATCTGTATATTAGTATCATCATCCTACGATAATCAATCCTCAGTGGGCGATCATTGTCATCGGGTGTGTGCCTGTGCTGGTTCGACGCCGAGTACTCGGGCCAAATAAATGTTGCTCCAACAGAGATGTCATAGTATGTATGCATGTATGTCTGCATCTAACCTTTTTTCTGCCAACTTGGGTCACTGGGTTGAGCACGTGGCGGCTGTACTGAGGGAACTGAGTTCAATGGCCGGTGGTGTTATGTGGCGACCCGAGTGGAGCTCCAGTGAGAATGTGCGAGAGGTCTTTGGGAACTAAAAGTACCATCCACCACTTGTAAGCAACAGCTTTATTCCAGCCGAGCTCGTGCTACTACCACGAGGATCAAGCTGTCTGATGGTGATGATATATACAGATGAAGAAGGTGTACAATGGATGATTATGTGTGGAGATGATGTTGAAAGTCAGGCATGTGTTGCGCTCACAGCACATAATATATGAACTCTTTCACATATCAGGATGATAAAGTACTCGTTAACACTGCTCATAAATCAAGCAAGATCAGAAAAGCATACACTAGGCCGTATGCAATTGTGAGAAAACTGCAAATTTATTATTGTATGGCAGCTTGACAAGTTTTCTTTTTACGTTTTCAACTGGCCAACACTTTACGGAAGAAAGTTTGCTGACAACAGCAATTCCAAGTTTTGTTGAGTCTAACGGGTAGCTGTACAACAGCTCACTGTTACAGAACAACCTGCCAAATATGCATGGTTTTCCATCTGATACATTGTGAACGTGTGTGCGTTTGGTAGGCATTCTCAGATTATGAACAGCAGGTTGCCATTATCCCTCAAAAGAAAAGTGTGTATAACAGCTGTGTCTTACCAGTACTCACCTACGGGGCAGAAACCTGGAGGCTTACGAAAAGGGTTCTACTTAAGTTAAGGACGACGCAACAAGCTATGGAAAGAAGAATGATGGGTGTAATGTTAAGGGATAAGAAAAGAGAAGATTGGGTGACGGACAAACGCGAGTTAATGACATCTTAGTTGAAATCAAGAAAAAGAAATGGGCATGGGCAGGACATGTAATGAGGAGGGAAGATAACCGATGGCCATTAAGGGTTACGGACTGGACTCCAAGGGAAGGAAGCATAGCAGGGGGCGGCAGAAAGTTAGGTGGGCGGATGAGATTAAGAAGTTGGCAGGGTCAACATGGCCACAATTAGTACATGACCAGGGTAGTTGGAGAAGTATGGGAGAGGCCTTTGCCCTGCAGTGGGCGTAACCAGGCTAATGATGATGAATGCAGGACATCAGGAAAATAAACAGGTGTGCGCAAAAAAAAACAAAGAAAGTCATTTATTCGGTTCCTTTGCCGTGTGGTTCATCATATCTACGCCAAATGGGCAGATGTCTGGATAACAGATTGTATGAGCATTGATATAAGATGGAAAACCAGCTCTCCGGTCACATTAGTGCTCATAGTAAGGCTCACATGTGCATTCCAGATTTTAATTCAACCTGTGTTTTGAACAGGGCTGATGATCAACTGACAAGGAAGATATTGGAAGCACTTGAGATCAAGAAGCGTGGTGATGATTGTATCAGTGAAGCCTCAGTTTCTCTATAGGCAAAGGAACTGGCATATCTTGGGAGCAGCACTTGGAAGCTCTTCTCTATCGTGTTTTCATTGTGAGATGCAGATGACAGCAGTGTTTCTTCTTGTTGTTCTGATCCTTGGCAGCAGCTATTTATTCCTGTGTCAAGAAATAAAATGCTCAGTTGTTCGTGCACCTACGTGGTTGTCCTGTGTTGCCTTCCTTCGTCTGCTGTTTTATTTGGCGCCTTCTTGTAATTAAGCTGAGTGACAACATTGTAACAGAGATTGGCCCGTGAAAAATGTTCACTGGAAACAAACAATTCATATGCATGTCAATGCTGTAGAATTCATCAATGTTGCCCGCTATGTCCTTATGAATTAGAAATCCTACCCTATATTCCCTCTTATCTGGAAGACTTCTGTAGTAGAGGATGACGTGGCCGTTAGTCAGCCCTGCATAAACTTCACTATTTTGAAACCTGATTACGGCCAATGATATTTCAGGATCTGCCTAAGATTATCTCAAAGAGCCCCACTAAGCCAGCTTCACTAGAGACGGTCGAAGTGTTAAATGTTGCCAGGTTCCAGTGGCCTGTACAAATCGAGAGATTCTTAGCATCCTCTGCCACTTTGCAGGCCTGAGCACTGGCTTGCCCAGGTGCTCCGCAGCCACACTGGGTATGTGCTGCTGTTCATTGAGCTTTGACAACAACTTGGGTCACTGGGTACGTGCCTCTATTGAACCTCTTTGATGTCAACTTGGGTCAGAGGGTATGTGAAACTGGATGTGTGCACTTTTCACATTATTCATTATATAAAACATATAATCAATAATTGTGTGCCAACCATAAGATTGCTAAAGATTTCCTTTCAGCCATACATCCATGCTAGAATAAAATGTACAGAGTACACCACACTGCTACACACATACCCAAGTACATACATGCAAGTGGCGAAGCTGCAAGAATATAGCACCATAGCAACAATATATCAACAATTGCCGATCACAACTCAAACAAATGGAGACATTTAAGCATACCTGCTGGCCTGCAGTGCTATTTCTGATGTGGTTGAGGCAATTTAAGCCCTTGTTTCAGCTGACTGGCATTTTCTGTGTATGAGACCTAACCAAAACAAACTTTTTCACACCATTCACACACATCCCTCATAGCACAGCAATTGCATCATACACACAGATAGTCTTATTTATTTATTCAGTTTACCCTACAGGCTCGGAGGAGCATTGAGTAGGGGGGGTTACAGAAAAATGACAAATATTTACCGCAAAGAAAGGAACTACGTACATAGTAAGAGAAACAAATAAGTTTGTACATTGGAAAAAGAGGAACACTGTTAAACATTGGAAAAAATACATACAAATTCAAGGAAATACAATGGAAAACAAAGTCCAAAAACAATACAAAGGCGAATACAATACAAAGTCGTACAACAAAGTCAAGCGAGCATGTGGAGTTCCAAATGTTCACTAAATTAGGCAGGATCTTTTATTGAGACAATATTATTTGGAAGGCTATTCCATAGTGCGATGGCGCGCGGTAATGCAGAGTTATTGAATGACTGTGTGCGGCCAAAAATGCGCCTGAAACTGAGATGATTATGAAGTCGAGTAGATGTGCGAGAAGGAGTTTCAAGCGACAAGCGGCTGGACCATGAGTTATAGTAGTATTTATGAAAGAGGCATAGGAGAGCAACAGAGCGGCGGGAATCCAAGTCCGGCAGGGGAACATCGTGTTTAATTTGGGTAATGCTAGATTGACGACTGTAGTTAGAAGTTATAAAGCGGGCAGCACGATTTTGGATGGATTCCAATTTAGCTATTAGGTATTGTTGATGAGGAGACCAGACTGATGAAGCATATACAAGTTGAGGGTGTACAAAAGTTTGGTAGGCCTGTTGACGAATGGTAGATGGCGAGAGGTGCAGATGACGACGTAAAAACCCTAAAGTTCTGTTAGCTTTAGCGCATATCTTCTCGATGTGAAAGCTCCCAGGCTAGGTTAGTACAAAAATAAACGCCAAGATATTTGTAAGTAGAGTCACAGGGAACTTCCGACGAGCTGATTTTGTAAGGAAACTTAGGATATGATTTCGTATGAGTGAAGGAAAGAACGCAGCACTTAGGTGTGTTAAGTGTCATTTGCCAACGGTCGCACCACTGATTAATTAGGTGAAGGTCATTTTGCAAAGTTAGGTGATCATCATGACAGTTAATCGTTCTGTAAATGATGCAATCATCCGCAAAAAGTCATATGCAGGAGGAAATGTTGCTCGGTAAATCATTTATAAAAATTAGGAAAAGAAGAGGGCCTAGCACACTACCCTGGCGTACACCTGACGTTACAACAGACGTGGAGGAGCTGAAGTTATTCACAGATACAAACTGGTGCCGATTAGATAAGAAATTGCGAAGCCAAGATAATGTTAATGAGTCAATCCTAAGAGCAGTTAATTTAGCTATTAGACGACAGTGAGCAACACTGTCAAAGGCTTTTGCATAGTCGAAAAAGATGCAATCAATAATTTTGCTGTTATTCATGCCATAATGTAAATCTGACGTAAATTCCAATAGTTGGGTGTCACAAGACAACGCTTTACGGAAACCATGTTGATTTTGAAAGAAAAAGTTATTAGATTTAAGATGGTGGGATAAATGGGAGGCAATGATGTGCTCGAGAAGCTTACAACAAATGCATGTTTGCGAAATGGGGCGGCAGTTGCCAGGTGAGCGTCTGTTTCCATCTTTGAATATAGGAATAACTTTGGCTATCTTCCCGTCAGCAGGTCCTGTCGATAAAGACTGCTGAAAGATGTAGTACAAAATCTGACTGGATATAGCTGACGTGTTCTTTAGAATTTTAGAATTAATACTGTCAATGCCACATGATGTAGACACCTTTAGATAGCGTATTAGTTTTCAAATGCCTTCAACACTAATATGTATAGGAGACATGAAGCGATAATGAAGGTCGGAGACACAGGGAACGGAGGAGCAGTTTTCATTGGTGAACACAGAGCTAAAGAACGAATTGAAAGTTGAAGCACACTCAGATGCAGGGACAGGAACATTGTCAGCGTCATGTAATGTTACTGTATTACTGTCACGATCAGGAGAGATAGCTTGCCAAAACTTTCTAGAGTTAATGTGTAGAAGCGAGGACAGATCTTTGGAAAAATACTTCTTTTTGGCTTCACATATTGCTAGGCAGTAAGATTTTAAACAATCCTTATGTACGACTATAACTCAGATGCTAGCCTAAGGATGCAAGTGGCAAGTTATAGTGCCCCGGATGCAGAAGACGGTGGACGACAGTGGTCCCTTATAAAAATGGCTCACAGATGAGAATGGTCACTGACACTGGTAGTTCACAAGGCAATGATTTCTGTATGATTTATTGTCGCGGGACAGCTGGAAACAAATTTTCTGGATACTTCTACTGTGTCTTTTGCGACAGCACCATGCATCAAGTGCAATACAATATTATAAGTGCTTTGGCCAAGACAACTTTATATGCAGCTTTAACACATTATGGGAACTTCCAGTATTTCCATGGCCAGCATTAATAGCTTAAATTTGAACAAACCTTGTCACCATTCATGTGTATAGCACGATAGTGATAGGGTGTCATACATGACTCAAGCCACCATTAATTAAATCCTCCTTTACTGGTGTAACATAGGCATTAGAAGCAACAGCACGCCCTTAGTAAATGGATACACAAGAGCAATTCAGAAAGTGATGCCTCCGAGCCCACTACTTTGCCAGTAGTACTGCAAACATTTTGAACTCTTTATCATTAATGCAGTGATGTTTAAGCCATAAATGTCAAATTCAAATTTATTTACCAAACAATATGGTGGCCTATCTCTTTATCATTCCAGAGTAATCAAGCAATCCATGGCATCCAGTGGTGACGGCTGGTTGAAACAGCTGGCTGCAATTGAATTTCTGACTGCGTAAGGTTGTGCTCCCATCAACATTCATCGCCGGCTCACTGCAGTTTACAGGGATGCCTGTGTTGACATCAGCACTGTGCGGAAGTGGGCAAGGACTGTAAAAGACTAAAATCCAGCCGCACCAAATCTCCAGGATTTGGGGCAATCGCAATATCAAGCAACACGAGATCGCAACAACACTTGCCATTTTCATTGGTTCAGTGAACCATATCCTTAAGGACCTCCTGCATTACAAGAATATTTGCACTGCTAGGTACCACGGCAACTGACGAGTGACATGAAAGCGTCAAGGAAGCGTGCCTAACGAGTGCAAATCTCTTTGTAATGCAGGAGGTCCTTAATGATGTGGTTCACTGAACCAATGGAAATGACGAGTGTTGTTGTAATCTCGTGTTGTTTGATCCTGCAATCGCCCCGTATCAACTTGTCCACCTGATGTTGATGATACTCTTCAAAGGCCGTTGTGGGCAATCCACTTCAGTGCTCATCTTGGAGATTTTATGGGATGGAGTTTGATCTTTCACAGTCCCAGCCCACCTCTGCACAGTGCTGATGTCACCAAAAGGCATCCCTGAAAACTGCAGTCAGCCGGCGATGAATGCTGATGGACACACAACCTTCCACAGTCAGAAATTAAATTACAGTTTGCTGTTTCAACCGAACGTCATTACTGGATGCCATGGATTGCTCAATTACTCTGGAACAAGAAGAAATAGGAAGGTGAGGAAAGTGACATTCTATAGCTTAAACATCAGTGCATTAGTGATAAAGTGTTTATAATGTTTGCTGTACTATTGGCAAAGTGGTGGGCTTGGAGGCCTAGCTTCCTGAATCGACCTCATACATACCAAATTCTGGACCGAGCCAACCGACAGCAATCGCCACTTGTGGCTACTTGTTGCCAACAGTGCATAGACAGGCTAGATCTTCATAGGTACAACAAACATCAGCAGAAGCTGCAGAGACAGCAGTAGCACAATAAAACAAATTAGACATATGGCTGTACCCACAGCCAGGGATATGGGCCTAGGGCACTTCACCATGTAACTGCCAGGAATTCAATTATATGCTCCTCACACAATGGGCAAAAAAAGGTTCTTGAGCTGCTAACATCGCGAGTGTATAGAGTTGGCCTCGGTAGTTCATAATTGACACCCTAAAAACAGCGAAGGTAAAAATTAAGGCAGACACTGTGTGTGTCATCTGCCTTCTTGTGGCTGTTTACAATGTCGGTCATGGATACAAAGTTACGCGCATGGTACAACGGAAGCAACGGACGTGTGTATGCTGGACGTGAGTAATGAGCTGATTCGTGCGCCATGTGTGTTTACATTTGAAATTGCTCGTAAGCTGCAGCAGCACGGAAGTGAGTTTGTTTACCTGCTCGCTCACCACGTACACATGCCATGACACAACTCCAAAACTCACACATAAGCGCTGCTAATAAGCATACTGTCACTATCCGAGCGCCACAAATGAAAAGTGCTGGCGCCCCGGTCAGCACAAGCAGTGAGGAAGGCAAAGAAATGCAGCGTCATCTCATACAGGTGGAAAAAAAAAAAAAAGACACACGAGGCAGCATTTGTAGCACTAACAGTTCAGTGCAAATGCTTGCGCTGGCGAGTCGGAGGTGCCACCTTTTTAACATCGCGGCTAAGCACCTGGCAACTCACACCTAGCTGTTGCACATTACCAACAGTAGCACTCTAATGTTTCAAAGGCAGCGCATAGAAACTGCAACAGTGCTAATCGAAGGCACGAATAGAATTACCCTCCGATCTCTGCGAGACTGCGGCAACTGTTTCGCGCTAGCTGGCACTTTGAGATCACTTAATACCGCAAGAAATCTCGAACGCGGCTACTCCTGCCAGTGTCCGCAAAAGAACAGGTAATAGTATAAAACTCCCAGCAGCAGTACCATAGAATGTACAGTACTCTTACCATTGTTCATCATGCGTTGAGGTATCACTGGGCAACCACGAAAGCAAAACTGCTGGAGTGAAAGCCTATCGGCTGGGGTGAAGCAGGCGGTGGCCATCTTGCGGGGGGCAGGAACAGGCGCGTGCGTACAATGCCTCCATGTCATAAAAAAATCCCTCACGTGACCTTATCCTAGGTACCTAAGCGTGCGTCTAATTGTCGTACAAAAATCCCTCATGTGACCTGATCCTAGGCGCCTAGAGACAGCATTGTTTAGGGATTTTTGAGAAGGCGCGATGCTGGCGCCGAGCGACGCCGTGGCGTGTTCGTCCTCGGCTTATCGTTCTCTGGACTGCGCGTTGTTCAACATTGGCTCATGTGATTGTACGTGCGTTGCTTGTGTGATTGGTTGTAGGTTCTGTGTTACTTGGCGGCAAGACGTGAGTAGTGGTGGTGCGGCAGTGCCGCTTTGCCCTCGGTGAACTCTGGCAGTACAGAATCTGCGTTGTGTGACCCGTGCTTTCTAGAGAACCCGGCGGTGGTGACGATTGAAATGTCGAACTGGCCTAGCGCCTCGGCAGCGAAGTTCAGCGAACCACGATGTGGCGTCGCCGTGTCCGACTTTGCGTAACGGACATCGAGGGATGTGCTGCTCGCTGCAAGTCATGTAAATGCAACTGCGTCGACAGCCCACTGTTCAGCGCTGAATGTGTGTTTGGTGTGCTGTGCTTAAAACGAGTGGTGCAGCCGTGCAGCGGGGGTGGCTGAGGAGCAGAGTGGCTTAGGCGCTCCGTTTGCGCGTTCACAGACATGTGCTTACGTCTTGGTATCATTAGCGGCTGTCTCGAGACTGTGGTGTGCTAGCTCCTTGCCTAGTATCAAGTTTACGACGCTAACACACAGCATGTTCACGTTTTTCCGCGCTATATGTCATTTGCATGACGGCCGAGTTGAAAACGAGACATATGTCTGTGTTCTTTGCATTTGTGTGTTGTAAATTACTTTCTATTGTGGAAGTTCTGGGAGTCTTATTACGCAAGGAGTGCGAACGTAAACATAAACACGTGTGTCTGAAATTTTGAATTACCCATAATACCCTTTACGACTGATAAGTGGGCTACACGGTCTGTGTGAATCAGCTACCGTATGTTGCGACGCTCTTCCGTGTGGTAGACTGATGCATGGTGCGCGTTTATTTCTGTACTGTTGTAAAAACCATTTGTTTATTCACTCAATACAAATGTACGGCTTCTTCGCCGCAGTACATTTTAGTTACGCGGTGAAGCATACTAAAAGTGGGAGGGGGCCGCTATCAGCCAGCATAGTATGTCCACTTAGGCGACCTGAGAGGCGGAGGGTTCGCGAGTGTATGATTAAAGAACTCTTGCCCCTTTTCACTTTTAGTATGCTTCACCGCAGTACATTGCTTAGGCTTCACCGCGAAAAATTAGTGTATTGTGAGAAAGATAATCCTAAAAAGCCTAATTATGCAAAGTTTCTATTGTAGCTTGCTACACCGCAATACAGGGGTGTAAATAAGCATCGTGCAGTAAAGCATACTAAGAGTGGAAAGGGCACATAGGTTTGCTCATTATCTTCAATTGTGATATAATTTGCAAGTGCATCTGTGCTCGTGGTAAGCTTCATTGAAAATTCTTTGTACATTACAAATTCATATTGCATGGAAGCTTACTAAAGCACATTCGCCATTATGGTACGTGTTATTCACCTTCAATATAGGAGGAGCGCAATGCGCATTCTTGCCCCTGCTTTTGGCTGGACTGCACATGCTCTTTGAGAATTGATTCATTGTTCATAAGTGCACTGGTACTTTAAACTGGAGGGCTCAAGTTAATATGGAAGCACGATTTTTATTAAAGGTACAACATGTTGCCGAGATGGTTGCAGCACAGCTTTCTTTTTTCTTCCTGGCACCTTTTCTACTTGAAGCTTCCATTGCAGTGTTTCAAACCTCTTTGAACCAGCACATAGTGTATATAAAAATTGGACACTGATTGGGAACATCACCTAAGTACATGCCTATCTATAGTAAAAAGATGTAGCACAACCAGACAAAATAAAAGAAGGGCGTGGGCTGTAGCAATACTAAGTGTTAAATGGTGCTTTATCCTTTCCCTTGAGTTTTCTGTTTTTGTGCTTTTTATGGATCCTCCGCAGTAACCATGCGAGTGGAGAACTTGAGCTTGTTGGTTTCAAGTCTCGTGGTTGTTACTAACAGAACAGTGTGATAAATGAACAAGGGCTTGGAGGCATTAGTTCACCTTGCTTGCATCATGGTGCTGCTTCATAAGCACGGTGAGCATCCAGGCCAACTAGGAAGGGAGGTTTGTTGCAATTGCTTCTGAACTTTATTGCCACCAAACCAACAGTGCTCTCAGTGACAGCTTTTGGACAGTAGAATGCTTGCACCCAGCAAAGTCTTAAGAAGGAAGCATTCAAGATGTGCAAAATGTGCTTTTGAAGCTGGCAGCATTACTGAAGGGGCTTTGCCCATATGCCCTCTTTATGGATACACAAAGATGATTTCCTCATTAAGAGGGATTGTTTCAGAGGTCGTTACATGGCAACAGTGTTGGGTGTTTAGTAGCTTGTCTTTGCCCACTGTTAATAACCTGTTCCTTCTCCAGTGCCCTTGTGAAGTGCCTACTTTTTGGACACAATGTGCTTTCCATGCATGCATGCATTTTTAGCTTCTAAAGACGTCTATTACCCCTTGCCTCAAGCTGGTCCTTGCTGATGTCACCCAAGAAGGCATTGGGGAGTATGGCGATGTACACTTACAAAACACTGTTGATACCAGTGAAACCAAATTAATGGAGCTGCTGTTCTTTTTTTGTCCACTCCATCCTTGTTAGTTACAATGAGCAATGTCCGAACAGAAGGCATATGTAGTTGGTTGTGCATAGCCTGCGCACTAAGACTTGTTGGCATGTTATGACATTAGCACAGTGTTTATATGTAAAAACCTTCTGATGTGTTGATGACTTCCTTCTCTTTATCATACTTTGCCTGATGGAGCCAGCAAGTGGGTCAACGAGATGTTCAACAGGCTTCCCACTAGTTTTCCCAGAGTCTCTTTTACCAGGGTGCTGCTCATAGATATCTGTTTTCTTGACCTTGCAATGCACTTCAACCATGGCCACACCTGCTAAACCTATAGCATGCGATCAAAAAAGTGCTATACATCATGTTGCTCCAAACTCGTGACATGTGCTACAAGGACTTGAGGAACACCCTCATTTATTTACGCCCTCATCATACTGTACGAAGCTTCGCATGATAAGTGCAATGATTAAAATCTGCTGGTTTTTCAGTGTTATTCCTGTCCAGCTTGCTGAAAGCTATCCTGAGTGTTTCAAGAGCAAAAGACCTCTGCTGGACAAGAAGTGCATAAAACAAGGGTCGCAATAACCACATGTCACACAAAATGAAGAAGGCCACTGAGTGTACAGGCAGTTTACTTCATAACCAACAAGCTTGGCTCTCCCTTTGCAAGTGGGTCAACTCAACTTGCCCCGAAGACACGGCCTGTGACAAACTATGTGCCAGGTGCTGTGTCCCCTGCAAAGCTGAAGATGTGTACGAGATCCCGACACCCTGCAGCGGCTTCTACACTGGGCAAACAGGCTACTATAAAAACGACTGCCTTTACTAGTAACATGAAAACGGGCAGAAATTTGGCTATTCATTGGGCCCAACTGCAGGTGCAAGCCACTCTTCCACCAGAGATGTGTGTTGTTCGTAGAAATTGGAGCTATACAAATGCAGATAAAAACAATGATGTTTGAAAGTAGTAGAGTTGAACTATATTCTGCATAAGCAGTGCTATCTGCAGCGCTGGTACCTTATAGCCACAATTCATGGCTGCACCACCATGCAAAGGCACTATTCTTGAATTATTAACTTTTATTTATTTATGGTGGCCATATATTGCAATTACATATCAACCACATTGTGTGCAGTATGGTTAAATGTCAATTATGATAGCCATTCCTAATCTGAAATGCAACAAAAGAGCAAATATAGGTAACAAATTGCAATTCAAAGAGACAAAAGACAACCAGTGCACAGGATAAGTGACAGACTTCCTTTTATTGAAAAAGAAATGTCACATGGTGTCATGCCACCAGCAGTGGGTAGCAATCTTTCAAGCTTGGGTGACTGAGGCAAAACTTAGCAAAATGCTACAATTGCGCTGTAAAACGGCCTTGGACACAAAAAACCGACATCAAATTGTACAGAATGAAAGGGCAAGACTCCGTCTAAGAACAGTCTATGGCACCACATACTTGAAATGGTGTAAAAAATGTTGACATGCCCTACCCGTAAAGAAAAAGCAACAAACACAGAAAACACGCCTTAAAATGCAATGTGCAGAGTCTGAAACCAACAAAAAACAACCCGAAAAAGGTTTCGCTAAGTCTTCCAACGATTAAAATTTTCAAACTGTATCATCACTTAATGAACCTGCACAGCTGAAAAGGAAGGAAGGAAAGCCCAATAGCAGGGCTGCAGAAAATGTCACCGAACAAGTATACTTTGCTTACCAACGATACCTGTGGTTTAGTTGTGGTCTGTGTATAAACTAATTGTGTATAAACTTTTCTTGTTTAGGATGGTTTAGCGGATAGGGAAAAAATGACCATAAGAGCACCAGGTGTATGCATAGTCTACGCACAAAAAGCCACTGCTTTCTTACTTTTTTTTCTCTCTACTACAATTCATGAGTTTTAAGTGCCTTAATAGCACTGCTAACATCCTACTGCAAAACACAAATTTGGGCAACTTGTAGCATAAAGAAAATTGCAGTTTCACTCATAATGGGAAACAATGATGCAGTAGCTGGTGAAATATGCACAGGAGGCTCACTTCATGCAGTGTTTGTTGAAGTGAACACTTGCCAATGCAAGTCGGTAATATCTTTAAAAAAGTAAAATAAGAGTCGTATTTATTTGTGGGAGTTGTGCCTCACAGTGTAACGTGGAAAGACTAGGCTTTTCTTCCTCCTCTTTCATATCCGGACTTAGCCACTGATCTACACCAAAACAACCCTTCAGCTTCTTACTGGTGAATTCGTTTTGGTTTTCTCAAATCTATATTTGGGCTAGCCATTGCTAGGTCTTGCGCTTTGCTTGAGGAAAACAAGACACCAACAGCTCTATCCAGTAAATCTGAGAAGCCAAGCACTAGAAGAAGATTAATGAAGCAGGTGCACCCAATCATTGTCATTACAAGAAGAAAATTTAACATAGGACTGCCTTCACAAGTGGGAAGGTGATGTGCAAGAGCTTGAAGGTGTGGATGCCAGCTCTATATACAGTACGCAGTCATTGAGCAGGTGTTAGCCAATCATGGCACCTGTTGGCTAGATCATGCTCTCCGGGATCAGTATTCACCGCGACTGAATCTTCAGCAGAGTGGCTGAAATGTAGAATTGTGGACTGCTACTCTTTTAATCATATGTTTGAATCCTCGCAGCACAATGAGAACTTTATTTGCAATATTCTAGCAAGAAATTCGGGAATTCCAGTGACAACACCAGTAACATCAGAACAACCGGGGGAGTTCGCCCATAGCAGCTATTGCTGTAAAAAAGAAGACTGGCATAAGCACAAGAATTGAGATGGGCATACTACATGCCTTTCTGGTAGTGGTCCACTACTTTGGTGCTACAGTTAATGATCTCCACTGTCACTGGACATAATAAGAGTTCTTTAATTATACACTCGCGCGCCCGCCGCCTCTCAGATCGCCTAAGTGGACATACTACGCTGGCTGACAGCGGCTCCCTCCCACTTGCTTCACCGCGTAACTAAAATGTACTGCGGCGATTAAGCCGTACATTTGTATTGAGTAAATAAACAAATGGTTTTTACAACAGTACAGAAATAAACGCGCACCATGCATCATTCTACCACACGAAAGAGCGTCGCAACATACGGTAGCTTGTTCACACCACGACCTACTGAACTCCAGACCTGCACAGATCTCCCTCCTCCAGCACGCCTAGTCTAGTTCGCCCCTTTTGCCGCTAGGGAAAGAACGTACGAGCAAAGTGGCGCTAGTTATAACCTGTTCGCTGTCGTCTGCTTCTGTGTTCTGTTCAGCGCTTGTCTTGCCATTTCGGCAGGCACAAAGCGCTTCTATTGGCGGTAAATGAATAAATTCACAAATATACAAAAGAAGACATATTTACGAATGCTTTGCGTTTTAATAGTGAAACTAGAAGAGGAGGAGCGGTGCAAGAAATGTAAACAACGAGCATAGGTGGCCGCTGCAATGCTAGATCGACAGCATAAATTTCCCTTTCCTAGCCTCCTTAAGAGACTGGAAAAATTGTTTTAAAAAATTCATAGGATAATCTAGCCTTCTTTAGTTGATTACAGACAGCCTAATGTCGTAGATGACATTAGGATTTGCTGCTGTGTGCCGTAGTGAAAGGCAGATGATCTGGTAAAAGTATAGTAAATGTATTCACGAATAAGTCCTCCGCCCGATATGTGCAATAGGCTGATCGATTCTGTTTCAAGGGAAGGTGAGCACATCTTGTTTTTAATGTCGTTGGACGTCTAGCTCATTAGAAAGCTTGCAAGAAATTAAGCGATCCCAGTGCTTTAAAACGTGCTGCACTGCAGGCCTTAAAAATCGTGTCACGGAACTCTTTTCAAACTGTAAAGCTAGCTTTTCTGCGTGGTACGGCGGCAGCATAACGGTGGTGCTCAAGATACGTACGCAGTGAAGCTGTGTGCATAATTCACATTTTCAACTCGCGACGCATTCACGGACAACTTTTAAGAGGTAAAATGAGTGGTAATCGTTCTGCCGTCGAACATTACGGTGGCTTCAAGTTTCTAAAGAGCGCAGAAGCGAATTTTACAAGGTGTACAATGAAACTGTTGTGTACGTTGCGAACTCTATACACAATGTGATTTATAATAATCTGCATGAAAAAGGCAATAGGAGCGGCTATTTAACGCTATTTTAGAGAGCAGCGGACTTCACGCTCCGACATTTTCTAGGTTCGGGCAGTCAACTTTTGGAGCCAAGTAACCGATCAAAGCCTTGTGACATCACTGTCACTGCGTTAGCAAAAATCATCAACTAGAGAAGCAGGTCGTCACAACACAACAGCTGCCGTACTAATTTCAACGCCGCACAGCCGCCCACCGCGTAGCAGACGAACAGGTTATAAAAGCGCCACCTACGGCCATCGGTTGAACGAAAGTGGGCGCAAGCTGCTCCCATAGAAGGCGGATATCTGTGCAGGTCTGGAGTTCCAGTAGGTCGTGGTTCACACAGGCGATGTAGGCCACTTATCAGTCGTAAAAGGTATTATGGGTAATTCAAAATTTCATCACACATATGTGTTTATGTTTACGTTCGCACTCCTTGCGTAATAAGACTCCCAGAACTTGCACAATAGAAAGTAATTTACAACACACAAACGCAAAGAACACTATATGTCTCGTTTTCAACTCGGCCGTCATGCAAATGACATATGGCGCGGAAAAACGTGAACATGCTGTGTGTTAGCGTCGTAAACATTATACTAGGCAAGGAGCTAGCACACCACAGTTCGAGACAGCCGCTAATGATACCAAGACGTAAGCACATGTCTGTGAACGCGCAAACGGAGCCCCTAAGCCACTCTGCTCCTCCGCCACCCCCGCTGCACGGCTGCACCACTCGTTTCAAGCACAGCACACCAAACACACATTCAGCGCTGAACAGTGGGCTGTCGACGCAGTTGCATTTACATGACTTGCAGCGAGCAGCACATCCTTCGATGTCCGTTACGCAAAGTCGGACACGGCGACGCCACATCGTGGTTCGCTGAACTTCGCTGCCGAGGCGCTAGGCCACTTCGATATTTCAATCGTCACCACCGCTGGGTTCTCTAGAAAGCACGGGTCACACAACGCAGATTCTGTACTGCCAGAGTTCACCGAGGCCAAAGCCGCACTGCCGCACTACCACTACTCACGTCTTTCCGCCAAGTAACACAGAACCTACAACCAACACACAAGCAACGCACGTACAATCACATGAGCCAATGTTGAACAACGCGCGGTCCAGAGAACGTTAAGCCGAGGACGAACACGCCACGGCGTCGCTCGGCGCCAGCATCGCGCCTTCTCAAAAATCCCTAAACGATGCTGTCCCTAGGCACCTAGGATCAGGTCACTTGAGGGATTTTTGTACGACAAATAGACGCACGCGGTACCTAAGGACAGCATCGTTTAGGGATTTTTCAGAAGGCGCGATGCTGGCGCCGAGCGACGCCGTGGCGTGTTCGTCCTCGGCGTGATCGTTCTGTGGACCGCGCGTTGTCCAACATTGCTCATGTGATTGCGCGTGCGTTGCTTGTGTGTTGGTTGTAGGTTCTGTGTTACTTGGCGGAAAGCCGTGAGTAGTGGCGGTGCGGCAGTGCGGCTTTGGCCTCGGTGACCTCTGGCAGTACAGTATCTGCGTTGTGTGACTCGTGCTTTCTTGAGAACCCGGCGTTGGTGACAATTGAAATATCGAAGTGGCCTAGCGCCTCGACAGCGAAGTTCTGCGAACCGCGATGTGGCGTCGCCGTGTCCGACTTTGCTTAACGGACATCGAGGGATGTGCTGCTCGCTGCAAGTCATGTAAATGCAACTGCGTCGACCGCCCACTGTTCAGCGCTGAATGTGTGTTTGGTGTACTGTGCTTGAAACGAGTGGTGCAGCCGTGCACCGGGGGTGGTGGAGGAGCAGAGTGGCTTACGGGCTCCGTTTGCGCGTTCACAGACATGTGCTCCCGTCTTGGTCTCATTAGCGGCTCTCGCGAGATTGTGGTGTGCTAGATCCTTGCCTAGTATGAAGTTTACGACGTTAACACACAGCATGTTCACGTTTTTCCGCGCTGTATGTCATTTGCATGACGGCCGAGTTGACAAAGAGACATATCTCTGTGTTCTTCGCTTTGTGTGTTGTAAATTATTTTCTATTGTGGAAGTTCTGGGAGTCTTATTACGCAAGGAGTGCGTACGTAAACAAACACATATGTGTGTCTGAAATTTTGAATTACCCATAACACCCTTTACGACTGATAAGAGGGCTACACGGCCTGTGCGAATCAGCTACCGTATGTTGCGACGCTCTTCCGTGTGGTAGACTGAGGCATGATGCGCGTTTATTTCTGTACTGGTGTAGAAACCATTTGTTTATTCACTCAATACAAATGTACGGCTTCGCCGCAGTACATATTAGTTACGCGGTGAAGCATACTAAAAGTGGGAGGGGGCCGCTATCAGCCAGCATAGTATGTCCACTTAGGCGACCTGAGAAGCGGCGAGTGCGCGAGTGTATAATTAAAGAACTCTTATTATGGTCCAGTGACAGTGGCCCCTTTTCAGTTTTAGTATGCTTCACCACAGTACATTGCTTAGGCTTCACCGCTTAATATTAGTGTTTTGCGAGAAAGATAATCATGAAAAGCCTGATTATGCAATTTTTCTTTTGTAGCTTGCTACACAGCAATACAGGGGTGTAAATAAGCATCGTGCAGTAAAGCATACTAAGAGTGGAAAGGGCACATAGGTTTACTCTGTGCTAATTATTTTCAATTGTGACATAATTTTCAAGTGCATCTGTGCTCGTGGTAAGCTTCATTGACAACTCTTTGTACATTACAAATTTATATTGCAGGGAAGCTTACTAAAGCACATTTGCCATTATAGTACATGTTATTAACCTTCAATGCAGGAGCACAATGCGGATTCTTGCCCCTGCTTTTGGCTGGACTGCACATACTCTTTGAGAATTGATTCATTGTTCATAAGTGCACTGGTACTTTACTCTAAACTGGAGGGCTCAAGTTAATATGGAAGCACAATTTTTATTAAGGGGACAAGATGTTGCCGAGATGGTTGCAGCACAGCTTTTTTGTTCTTCCAGGCACCTTTCCCACTTGAAGCTTCCATTGCAGTGTTTCGAGCCTCTTTGAACCAGCACATAGTGTATATAAAAATTGGGCACTGATTGGGAACATCATCTAATTCATGCCTATCTATAGTAAAAATATGTAGCACGACCAGACAAAATAAATGAAGGGGGTGGGCTGTAGCAATACTAAGTGTTAAATGGTGCTTTATTCTTTCCCTTGAGTTTTCTGTTTTCGTGCTTTTTATGGATCCTCCGCACAAACCATGCGAGTGCCGAACTTAGCTTGTTGGTTTCAAGTCTCATGGTTGTTACTAACAGAACACTGTGATAAACGAACAAGGGCTTGGGGGCATCCGTTCACCTTGCTTGCCCCATGGTGCTGCTTTATAAGCACCGTGAGCATCCAGGCCAACTAGGAAGGGAGATTTGTTGCAATTGCTTCTGAACTTTATTGCCACCAAACCAACAGTGCTCTCAACAACAGCTTTTGGACAGTAGAATGCTTGCACCCAGCAAAGTCTTAAGGAGGAAGCATTCAGGATGTGCAAAATGGGCTTTTGAAGCTGGCAGCATTACTGAAGGGGCTTTGCCCATCTGCCCTTATTATGGACACAGAAAGGTGATTTCCTCTTTGAGAGGGGTTGTTTCAGAGGTCGTTACATGGCAACAGTGTTGGGTGTTTAGTAGCTTGTCTTTGCCCACTGTTAATAACCTGTTTCTTCTCCAGTGCCCCTGAGAAGTGCCTAATTTTTGGACACAATGTGCTCTCCATGCATGCATTTTTAGCTTGTAAAGACTTCTATTACCCCTTGCCTCAAGCTGGTCCTTGCTGATGCCACCCAAGAAGGCATTGGGGAGTATGGCAATGTACACTTACAAAACACTGATACCAGTGAAAACCAAATTAATGGAGCTGCTGTTCTTTTTTTTTGTCCATTCCATCCTTGTTAGTTACAATGAGCAATTTCCGAACAGAAGGCATATGTAGTTGGTCATGCATAGCCTGTGCACTAAGACTTGTTGGCATGTTATGACCTTAGCACAGTGTTTATATGTAAAAACCTTCTGATGTGTTGATGACTTCCTTCGCTTTAATATACTTTGCCTGATGGAGCCAGCAAGTGGGTCAACCAGATGTTCAACAGGCTTCCCACTAGTTTTCCCAGAGTCTCCTTTACCAGGGTGCTGCTCATAGATATCTGTTTTCTTTACCTTGCACTGCACTTCAACCACGGCCACAGCTGCTAAACCTATAGCATGCGATCAAAAAAGTGCTATACATCATGTTGCTGCAAACTCGTGACATGTGTTACAAGGCCTTGAGGAACACCCTCATTTATTTACGCCCTCATCATACTGTACAAAGCTTCGCATGATAAGTGCGAGAATTAACATCTGCTGGTTTTTCAGTGTTATTCCTGTCCAGATTGCTGAAAGCTATCCTGAGTGTTTCAAAAGCAAACGACCGTTGCTGGACAAGAAGTGCTTAAAACAAGGGTCGCTATAACCACATATGTCACACGAAATGAAGAAGGCCACTGTGTATACAGGCGGTTTACTTCATATCCAACAAGCTTAGTTCTCTCTTTGCTAGTGAGTGAACTCAACTTGCCCGAATACATGGCCTGTGACAAACTATGTGCCAGATGCTGTGTCCCCTGCAAAGCTGAAGATGTGTATGAGATCCTGACACCCTGCAGCGGCTTCTACACTGGGCAAACAGGCTACTATAAAAACGACTGCCTTTACTAATATGCTAATAACATGAGAATGGGCAGAAATTTGGCTATTCATTGGACCCAACTGCAGGTGCAAGCCACTCTTCCATCAGATGTGTGTTCACAGAAACTGGAGCTATACAGATGCAGATAAAGACAATGATGTTTGAAAGTAGTAGAGTTGAACTATATTCTGCACAAGAAGTGCTACCTGCAGCACTGGTACCTTATAGCCACAATTCATGGCTGCACCACCATGCAAAGGCACTATTGAATTATTAACTTCTATTATATTTATGGTGCCTATATATTGCAATTACATATCATCCACATTGTGTGCAATATGGTTAAATTTCAATTATGATAGCCATTCCTAATCTGAAATGCAACAAAAGAGCAAATATAGGCAACAAATTGCAATTCAAAGAGAGAAAAGGCAACCAGTGCACACGATAAGTGACAGACTTCCTTTTATTGAAAAAGAAATATCATGTGTCATGCCACCAGCAGTGGGTAGCAATCTTTCAAGCTTGGGTGACAGAGGCAAAACTTAGCAAAATGCTACAACCGCGCTGTAAAACGGCCTTGGACACAAAAAAACGACATCATATTGTACAGAATGAAAGGGCAAGACTCCATCTAAGAACAGTCTATCACACCACATACTTGAAAAGGTGTAAAAAATGTTGACATGCCTTACCCATAAAGAAAAAGCAACAAACACAGAAAACACGCCTTAAAATGCAATGTGCAGAGTCTGAAACCAAGAAAAAACAACCCGAAAAAGGCTTCGCTAAGTCTTTCAACGATTAAAATTGTCAGACTGTCTCATCTCTTCTTAATGAACCTGCACAGCTGAAAAGGAAGGAAAGCCCAATAGCAGGGCTGCAGAAAATGTCACCGAATATACTTTGCTTACCAACGATACCTGTGGTTTAGTTGTGCTCTGTGTATAAACTTTTCTTGATTAGAATGGTTTAGCGGATAGGGAAAAAATGACCATAAGAGCACCAGGTGCGTGCATAGTCTACGCAGAAAAAGCCACTGCTTTCTTACTTTTTTTTTTCTCTCTCCTACTATTCATGAGTAATTAAGTGTCTTAATAGCGCTGCTAACATCCTACTGCAATATACAAAATTGGGCAAGTTGTGGCATAAAGAAAATTGCAGTTTCACTCATAATGTGAAACAATGATGCAGTAGGTGGTGAAATATGCGCAGGAAGCTTACTTCATGCAGTGTTTGTTGAAGTGAACACTTGCTAATGCAAGTCTGTAATCTCCTTAAAAAAATAATATAAGAGTCATATCTAATTGTGGGAGTTGTGCCTCCCAGTGTTGAAGTGGAAAGACTTGGTTTTTCCTCCTCTTTCATATCCGGACTTGGCCACTGATCTACACCAAAACAACCCTTTAGCTTCTTACTGCTAATTTCGTTTTGGTTTTCTCAAATCTATATTTGGGCTAACCATTGCTAGGTCTCGCGCTTTGCTTGAGGAAAACAAGACACCAACAGCTCCATCCAGTAAATCAGAAGCCAAGCACTAGAAGAAGATTAATGAAGCAGATGCACCCAATCATTGTCATCACATATAAAAAGAAAATTTAACATAGGACTGCCTTCACAAGTGGGAAGGTGGTGTGTAAGAACTATGCCAGCTCTATATACAGTACGCAGACATTAAGCAGGTGTTAGCCAATCATGGCACCTGTTGGCTAGATCCCGCTCTCCGGGATCAGTATTCACCACAACTGTTCCTTCAGCAGAGCGGCTGAAATGTAGAATTGTGGACTGTCACACTTTTGATCGTATGCTTGAATCCTCGCAGCACAATGAGAACTTTATTTGCAATATTCTAGTAAGAAATTTCGGAAATCCAGTGACAACACCAGTAGACATCAGAACAACCAGGGGAGTTAGCCCATAGCAGCTATTGCTGTAAAAAAGAAGACTGACATAAGCACAAGAATTGAGATGGGCATACTACATGCCTTTGTTCTGGTAGTGGTCCACTACTTTGGTGCTACAGTTAATGATCTCCACTGTCACTGGGCATGATAAGGGTTTAATTATACACTCGCGCACCCGCCGCCTCTCAGGTCGCCTAAGTGGACATACGATGCTGGCTGATAGCGGCCCCCTCCCACTTTTAGTACGCTTCACCGCGTAACTAAAATGTACTGCGGCGAAGAAGCCGTACATTTGTATAGAGTGAATAAACAAATGGTTTTTACAACAGTACAGAAATAGACGCGCACCATGCATCAGTCTACCACACGGAAGAGCGTCGCAACATACGGTAGCTGATTCACACAGGCCGTGCAGCCCGCTTATCAGTCGTAAAGGGTATCATGGGTAATTCAAAATTTCAGACACACATGTGTGTTTATGTTCGCACTCCTTGCGTAATAAGATTCCCAGAACTTCCACAATAGAAAGTAATTTACAAAACACAAACGCAAAGAACACAGAGATATGTCGCGTTTTCAACTCGGCCGTCACGTAAATGACATATAGTGCGGAAAACGTGAACATGCTGTGTGTTAGCGTCGTAAACATTATACTAGGCAAGGAGCTAGTACACCACAATCCCGCGACATCCGCTAATGAGACCAAGACGGGAGCAAATGTCTGTGAACGCGCAAACGGAGCCCCTAAGTCACTCTGCTCCTCCGCCACCCCCGCTGCACGGCTGCACCACTCGTTTCAAGCACAGCACATCAAACGCACATTCAGCGCTGAACAGTGGGCGGTCGACGCAGTTGCATTTACATGACTTGCAGCGAGCAGCACATCCCTCGATGTCCTTTAAGCAAAGTCGGACAAGGCGACGCCACATCGCGGTTCGCAGAACTTTGGTGCCGAGGCGCTAGGCTACTTTGATATTTCAATTGTCACCATCGCCGCGTTCTCAAGAAAGCACGGGTCACACAACGCAGATTCTGTACTGCCAGAGCTCACCGAGGCCAAAGTCGCACTGCCGCACCGCCACTACTCACGGCTTTCCGCCAAGTAACACAGAACGTACAACCAACACACAAGCAACGCACGCACAATCACATGAGCAATTCTGAACAACGCGCGGTCCAGAGAACGATCACGCCGAGGACGAAAACGCCGACGCTCGGCGCGAGACGTCCGCCCGCCCTGTTGCTTACTGGTCAATGTGGCTAGCGCAATTACTATTGAAAGAGCTGAAAACAAGTACAGGTCACCTTATGCTTTGTCATCTAAAAACGGATACCTGATGGCTTTATGAAGGTGGTGCGTTAATATTAAGTTTCACAGAAAGCGATTGCTAAGTCCGTGACTTATGTAAATCACGATGTAAGTATTCATGCAATAAAGGATGACGCGAATTTCGGTTTCGAATGTGTTTTTTGGATGCATAGTAGTTTCGTACAGTTTAGGTTTGACCGTTGGTTTGACATGCGATCGCGCGTCGACATCGGACGCTATGGCACACTCGTGCCTTATGTGCCACCAAAGCCCTGAAGTGCTCTGGCATATACCGTCACATGTAAGTAAACGAGTGTATCTCCTTGCTGAGAATATCACGCGAGTAGGCAGCTCTTGTGGTGCATCACAATCGTTTGAGAAGCGTAAAAGTAGAGATTTTTTCTACATGCGGAGCCTGTTTTTATTTGCAGGTTTCCCTTCAGTAGGAAATTGCTGGACAGGCGGACCAGCGCACCGGAATTGTACTGGCGAAGCCACAAGCAACTCAAAGAATCTGTTTAATTGTTGCGCTTTGAGCAATCATGCTTCTACAAAGGCCACAGCAGAAAAACAGCCTGATGCCGAGTATTTCTGTCCCACGAAGTAATCAGGAGGCGAGTGCCTAATGCGGACGAAATCGAGTGCATCGAGACTTAGAACGATAGAAAGCTGAGCTAGTTGGTAAGGATTCTTTATGCAAAACAGAGGTGAGGCGTGCAGACAGGACACAAGAGTAGAGAAGTGGGCGGCGCTCGTGTTGTTTGCTTGTACCCTAGTAGCACAGTATGTTACTGCAACGTTGCAACAACATTGCCAATGTTGTATTATGTTGCGCTAACATTCTTCAACATTAGATAATGTTGCTGCAATGTTACCAAGCAACATGCTGATAACGTTGCTCTAAAGTGGTCTTTTTCACATTGCAGCAATATTGTCAAATGATGAATAAATGTTGAACCACCTACGATGACATTGCTATAACATTCATGCTATAGGCTAATTGTCTGCCCTCTCGGGCTATTTCTGAAGCCCAAATAGAAAAGCCGGTACCAGCTAGATCACTTCTCCTCACCATTACTACATTAATTTTTTTTTTTTTTTGCTTCGAGCGCAAGCTTGCATGTGGTGTGCATACAGCTGGCGAGCAGTGCAAGTGTACTTAACTATGTCACACTGATGTAAAAATATATACCTGTATCGAAAATATTTCTAAACAGCTGAAATATCTGTTTTTTTATTAAGCAGGCGGTCTAAATAAAAACTGCCGAAAAAATTGAGTTCTGGTTTCACTGACGCTCCGCAGTCTAATGGCCATGGAGATCATCACAAATCCAAATCGCGGTACAGCCGAGAGCCCATTTCCTTCTTCCATGCCTTCTTCCATGCGACAGCCAGCCCTGCGACGCGCGCTCATCTAAAAACGTGCCACTCAGCGGCAGTCGTGTCAAAGTCCGCGTTTTTTGTTGTTCTAGCATAGTTTTTTTTGCAGTCGCCGTGCCTGTGCTTTTTTTCTTGTAGCTTCTCTGCAATTCAACTGAAATGGCGCAGGCTTGCTCCGAGGATGACCTCAGTGGTAAGTGATTTCTACTCATTGTTGTGCTGTAACACGTGTTGGTTGGCACAAATTTAGCCATGCCCTTCGTGATGGTTTTAAGTGCTACATTCGTTGCATCATGAAGAGAGTGAAGCGTTCACTAAGTGAAGTGTCCATTCGGCAACGACGCCGAAGAATAGCAGAGGCTGTTCACGGCGAACTAGAAAATTGTTTGGCCGTTGTTGATAATGGTCGTGACAGCAGATTGTGCGCATCAGGAGCAGAGCAGGATCAATACGCCTTTTTGTCGCATAATGTCGTTTTATCCTCTTTATCAGTGCCAGGCGAGGACGCAGATGAAAGCCGCAGTTCCAACTTGTCAGATTTTGGCACCTCTAGCGGCATCTCTGACATAGGAAGTGCAACGTCAGACTTGTCGCGGATTTCTGACGATGACGAGTTGGTGGAGTGTGAAGATAGGATGACACCTGAGTCTGGTGCCGCTACTCAGTGTCTAGAGTACGACTTGCGTGTATGGGCTATTAATAGTAAATTGCCTGCTTCACACCTGAATTCCCTGCTTAAAGTGCTCAAGCCATACCATCCAGAGTTACCCTCGGATGCTAGAACATTGCTAAAGACGCAGAGGCATACTGATCTGGCAGTGATGACCGGTGGTCGTTACCACTATTTTGGAATTTCTCGTTCTTTGGAAGAACATGTTGCACATGTTCCTGCAGATTGTCGGACATTGTCACTCATTGTGAACGTAGACGGCCTTCCGCTCTCCCGCAGCTCGAGAAAGCAATTCTGGCCGATTCTCGTGCTTGTAAAGGAAAGTTCACACTCCTCTCCATTTGTTGCTGCTCTCTCATGTATATATATATCTCTCATGTGTAGCATGCATACGCACATTCGCATTTCAGCATGCCATGATTTTTAGCTGTCAGTTAACAATGCATAGGCTTGAAGCACTGAATGCATTTCCTGTGTAAGGAACATAAGCAGTATATTTTTTTATACTGATAGCATGGGCTTTTCCTGGCATGCCATCACCCTGCTGGTTTTCTGCTTTGCCTATTATAGCGAAGGGTGATGAGGCCGTTGTTCAGCACAAGCCATGAGGCTTTCTCTTATCTTACTTTAACCCTCTTCTCCAAGCCAACCAATGTAGCCTTGTCTTTGATGATTCATTCTCTTTTTTTTTTTCATTTGTTTTTCAGAAACGCTGAAAAGCAATTTCGCACAGGCCACGGAGTCACAAATACATCTTTCGATTGCCGAATGGCTCCGTTATGCACCATCAAGACAGAAGAAACGGTAAGAGACAGTTCAGTACTTTAATGATTGGCAGTTATAGATCAGCAATTTAGAGGCGCCAACACTAAATATTTCCTAATAAATATGTGCATTTTATTGCATGCATTACTGGAGTTTAAATAACCTCTGGTTTTAAGTTGGGGGCAGACAAAATAGGAAGTGTTTTGTTAATTTGGAAGATATCTTAGTGCAAGTATATATGTTATTTTACTTTTCCTCATCCTTGATCCATATTTTTGAGCAGTGTCAGCAACCTGCACTTAATGTTGCACTTTTTGTTGTTAGAGGTTTTGCTATTGGAAGTGTGTCCACCAAGGTGCTTATGATAGAAAATTTTTGGTTCTTTACATATTTATTTATTTTTTTGCAGGGATGCAGCTTCGCCTTTGATGTCATGAATCAGACCATCATCATGAGCAGCTGGAGGCCACCAGGGGACAAGGGGACAAGAAGTTTCTAGATGTGCTGAATTTTTGAGGCAAATGTTGACAGTACTTTAAATTTGTAGTTTTCCAGTGCAACGGCACATGGCCAAACAAGGGATGAAGGAGACTTGGAAGAAAACAGTGCAGCAACAGGGACAAGACAGAAGACTGTACAGGTGCTGACTAGCAACTGAAGGTTTATTGGAAAGGAAAACATAAAATATACTCCCTTTACAACCTAGAGCACGCATGGTCTACACCAACAACTCTGATAAGCTGTCAGCTTCAGTTTTGGTGGTCAGCTACAACAGTTCGCAGTGATGAACGAGGACGGATGGGGTCCGCAACACATGCGTAATCACCCCATCCGTCCTCGTTCATGACTGTTACCTGTTGTAGCTGACCACCATGACTGAAGTTGACAGCTTATCAGAGTTGTTGGTGCAGACCATGCGTGCTCTAGGTTGTAAAGGGAGTATATTTTATGTTTTCCTTTTCAATAAACCTTCAGTTGCTAGTCAGCACCTGTACAGTCTTCTGTCTTGTCCCTGTTGCTGCACTGTTTTCTTCAAGTATGTACAAATTCGCTTATCTCGCCGTTTTACTTAAGTTGGGAAGAAGGATAAAACATGGCGCTCACTGACAACTGGTTATTTAATGATGCAGACACTACTTAAATGCCCTCAGTCCAGCGCAGGCGCACACCGTACAAGGAAAAAGGAACATATCACAACTTTATCACAAAAAAAACGTTAAAGAAACACTATTTCTATGTTATATAATGCAACTGAAGTATTGCTCACATATTGTGAACCAGCATTTTTAATATAATGCGCCTCTGTCACTTCACATGTGGTTTGTGGTCTGCTTCTGCTAATGATTTTCACACTTGAAAATCTGTGTGCAGTCACTGCAGTGCTCGACAAATTTGGAACCTGCCTTCATTCTTTAGATTTCTTGTGTGCAGATTGCATTTGCGGGCCTCTAGCATTTTGCCTCCATCGAAACGTGACCGCCTCAGCCAGGTTAGAGCCCGCATCTTACGGGCCAGCAGCCGAGCACCATAACCACTGAACCACCGTGGCGGCTCATGTGTTGTGTATGCCGTAGTGCTGGAAAACTATAAACTTAAATTTAGGATGTTAACTAGCCCAACAATTAACTGTATTGTTCATAATACCCTTGCTTGTTTCTGAATGGCCAACTAGGTTGCACTCCTACTTTGTATATTTTTTGCAAGTTTCTGCACGTAATGAATTCCTTATATTGTGAAATACAAAGTCTAGGTACTGCATATTTTCAAGGTATGCTATTCTTGTTGTGTAAATAGTTTACTGAAGTGTTTGATATTTGTAACATGCAAGTTCAGAGGTGTGTGTGTTTTCATGCTATGATAATGCGCCTAGTAACTGTTCAAAACATTAGCTATGGTTTTTGTTCCTGAGTAGCCAAAATAGGCTGCATGTGTGCTGTTTTGTAGATTGTTGCAAGTTTCTTTGTAAAGTAATTAAATAATATAATCATATTTATAAAGTAATTAAATAATATAAATCATATTAGTGAAATGTAAGCTCACATGGCACATTTTTCAAGCTGTGCTAATGTGTTCATGTAATATTAAGTGTATTATATGTCTGCTTCCTTTTTCTAAGTTATATTTGTGAAACTAGCTGTATGCCAAGCTAAAGTGCAGTTATACAGCAGTCTGAAGCTTGATGCTAGTGTAGTTGATTCAGTTCTTGACAAATAAAATAGCGTTATCAGAAACAAATGATGGCTACTTGTGATGTGCACCCATATATATAAATCATTCTAATTGTCAGAATAACCACGTGCAGTGGTATCTTCAGGTTACGGCAGCTTGTAGCATCTAGATGATCAAGAGCACTAGTAGAGAGCTGATGAATATTACATAAAGAACTTGTTTAGAGTAAGCGGTCTGAAAAGTATGGAAAAACAATGTGTTGTGCTGTGCAGCCTTGTAAGTATTTGTATTCTATAGCACAGCACCGCATCACTGTGTAGCAAGGAGTAATGGTCAGTTGCTCATTCTTGCGACCTTAAACTGCCGTAACCGTTGTGGTATGAGGATACCATTGCAGACTGTTTAGCCTTTCACGAGATTATTTTATTGACCAGCAACCATTGATAGCTGAAATATTTCAGTGATTTAGAATGCGGTCTCAAAGTTTCTGAAATGTTATGACAGCATTGCGGCAATATTGCAGTGACATTGTCGTGGGAACGTTGCATGTGTGCAAATAAAAAGTTGTAGCAATGTTGCATTTATATTGTCTCCAGAAGTTGCTTTAACATTGACTGAAAGTTGATGTAACATTGGAGCAATATTGTCTCAACGTTGTCTTATGTATGTTGCGTTAACGTTGCAAAAAGAGGACGCTAGCCACGTTAAGGCAATGTTAGAAGCTAACGTTGTGGCCACACTGAGGCAACAAAGCGTGCTACTAGGGTAAATACTCTACTCTTGTGTCCTGTCTGCACGCCTCACCTCCGTTTTGCATAACGAGTGCATCAACCCACATATTAATAGCGTAGGCGCTTTATTAACTGTGCAATATTTTCAACACTTCCTTGCATGCCATTTCATGTGGAATATCTCTTCTGGTCACAAATTTGTGCAGCGAATCTATTTGCATGATCCACTCCGGGCCTGTGGGACCGTTCACTTGCACTTGATGTTGAGTCTTTTACGTGTATCCATAAACTTCAAATATGCACATCAGAACCCTGCGAACATTTTCAAAATTCAATTATTTTAGACAACAAGCACATATGCAATACTGACAATCTCAAATACCACTAAGCAGCCGGGACACATTTTTGTTGACCATACTCGCAGGTAAAATAAGTAGATCATGTGGACAGCTCCAGCTCATTTTCCTTAAATCAGTGTAGGAGGGGGTATGCAAAAATATTTTTTTTTCTCGCGCACCGATTATATTGCTGTAAAAGCAAGAGAGCCCACCACGTTAGTGTAACGTATCTTGTACATCACACTAATATGTGCTTTAATTTGACAAGTGAGATGAGTTACTTTTATGGCTCATTCAGTCACATCACACTGCAAGCTGCCTTCATCAATCTTCAATTGGATTTTGCAAATGTTTAATGAAACATGTTTTCCTTTCATGCAGATATGCAATGGCAAGTCCTTCCGTGTGTTCCAAACGTATAATTTAAGCTCTAAATTAAAGAAGACATTTCTAGTCAAAAACAAGCAAAAATGGTGAATGCAGTGTATCAGAAGCCCAAGGTACAGAAATTATGAGAAGTGTCGAATGATTTTAAGGAAAGAGCCATATTTGAAAATGCAAGACTCTTTAGTGGAGGTCAAGCAAGTCAATATAGGTAGACTACTCTGCAAAATTATGCGAGTGAGGGGATGTCAAACAATGGGTCAGAAAATGCGTTGTTTACTGCAAAACAAAAGCTGATCGCCATTACATAAGTCACTTTAGCATCATGAGACTGTTGCTTGATAAATTCAGAAATAAACCAAAAAACAAGACACGCAAAAATAAAAAACAATTTAATGATGCTCTCTCCACAATGGGTTAAATAAATACAAACACATCACATCTAATGTGGACATATCAAACGCCTTGTGAAACACTAAAGGAAAAATTCAGTTTCGAGCTATCGCACTTGCCGCATAGATGGGGGGGGGGCCTTACACTAATAGTGATAGTTACCACTGCATTTAGAAATTGAAAGCATTCATGCAGACAAGGATGATTCTTTACATTTTTGGCTACCACTTCAAATGCCTCCACCAAGTGTTACAATGCTGCACGCAGCCATACTAAGGATCTCGCAGCAATACCTGCAGGTAAAAAACAGAAGCAGTCAAAGTGCTGGTGTGTACTGGACACTATGTTTGAAAACTTTTACGCAAGAAGAGTGCAAGAAGCAGACATAACAACTGCATTTATTTCCATAATTCCCCATTTGAATGGCCTTTTTGCTTAGACAATGCCTACGCCTAGCCACAGCAGCTCCCTCATACAGACTCCGCAAGCCAAGAGGCCGTGGAGGCAAATGCAGGTAAGAGGCAAGAAGCAATAGCACCGGTATTGAAATTCATCTAATTTATTTCTTTTTCTTACGTTCAGGCAGCCAGCACTCCCAGAATAGCCACCTTGACTGCGGGTTTGTCACCCTAGTTGCGAAGGAAGCATTTGAGGGAAAGCGACAGGCAATGTGAACAGCCACTTCTCCATGTAAACGATACTCTTTCTCTTGGATGACTCCTACGCCTCGCCACGCCAGCACACTTGTGCACAAAGATGCCGCGGAGGCACGTGCAGGTCAGAGGCAAGAAGCAGTGGCACTGGTGTCGACATTCACCCAATTTCTTTTTCTTACACTGAGGCAGCCAGCACACCTCGAACAGCCACCTTGACTGCGGGTGTGTCAGTAGATTCCTGTTGTACATATGCTCATAATAAACTTCAGTAAACTTGAACCTGATAATAAACTTGAAGGCAAATGGGACATTGATGCATTGTTTTTTTTAACATTTATTGTACACATACAATATATTGCCGCAGAGAGCGCTCCACATGCCAGTTACGAGCACTCTCGTGAGGCACCTTTCCAAGCGTCTCATCGCTAAAACCCATTACTCGTCGCATCGCCATTAAAAGAGCGCCAGCAACGCCTTGCGCATGGCGATACAGCGCGTGTCTCCTGTGCTTTCGGCTTTCAAATGCTTTCGGCGGAGAGACGCGGTTGATTGTGGAATAGGCTCCTATTAACTCTTCTTTTAAAGTGTGTGAATGCTTAATATTGGAGTTTCCGGGCACAAGTTCGCCCGCAATAAACCAGTATGTCTAGTGTGCTTCATTGAAGAGTGCTACATTTCTGGTGGAGGTCCGGGGTATGATTGGAAGTCCCCAGTTCGTAAGGGAACGGAGACCCCACCCTCAGCGATTGGAACCCAGAGAACTGACTCCAGTACACCAGCGCACAAGCCGCCGCATCCGAGGAGACCCACCCGAGTTCGGACCGCTTCCTGTTGCTGCAGCAGTGCAGGCAACATTTACCAGCGACGGTGCAACAATGACCAGCCCAGTGGCATCGTCCCAGCTCATTGTGTGCCCACCACGCACGCCCGAGTCCTTCCACGGCGATACGTTCGAAGATGTGGAAGACTGGTTAGAGCACTTCGAGCGAGTGGCAGCTGGGACGAGACACGGAAGCTTCGCAACGTGTACTATCGCGTTAGAAGAGTCAGTGAGGACGTGGTACGTCAATCATGAAGCGGCGCTATCTTCGTGGGAAGAATTTCGGCGACAGCTGCTTGCCACGTATGCCAGCACCGATCGGCGAGAGCATGCAGAGCATGCTCTACAAGCCAGAAACCAGCGCACTAACGAGAGTGTCGGCATGTATATTGAGGACATGTCCCGTCACTTCGCGCGCGCGGATCCAAACATGACCGAAGAGAAGAAATTACGCCATCTGATGCGTGGCGTTAAGCAGGAGCTGTTTGCAGGACTCGTCCGCAACCCACCACACAGTGTTGCTGAGTTTCGCACCGAAGCGACGACCATAGAGAAGGCGCTGCAGCAGCGTGTCCATCACTACAATCGTGATGTCACTAGTGCACCGGCCGATATCCTGTCAGCAGACCCAGGCAGTAACACCGAAGCACTAACTGGTGAGATCAATCGTAAAGGAGGAGCTTCGAAAGCTGCAGCTACCGGAAGCCACGCCGACAGTTTCAGCTCTCGCCGCCGTCATTCGAGATGAAGTTCGCCACGCCATTCTGCAGCCAGGACGTGAGGAACCACCTGTTCATCATGACCAACCACCGCCCGTACGTCGCGTGCCAACGTACGCTGATGTGTTATGTCAACCGACCGGGCACAGTGCTCCATTCGCGACCCCCAGCAGCCGCCAGCCGACTCTGTGCTGCGGACCCCTTCTAGCAGAGCTGAGGCCACGAAAAAGTGACGTGTGGCGTGCACCCGACCGGACGCCACTCTGTTTCCACTGCGGGGAAGCTGGACACCTTTAGAGAATGTGCCCATATCGCAGAGCAGGTCTTCGCGGCTTTACGATATATGCGCCTTGTCCACGTAAGGGCGAAAGACCCATCGAAATTCAGGACTACTTGACCCGACAACAGGATCCGGCTGCTAGATACCAACACCAGCCCCGATCATCAACGTCTGCACGCTACCGATCACCAAGTCCACGGCCATCCTCGATTTCACCAAGGCGTCGTTCACTGAACCCACGTCCGGAAGACTGAAGCGAGCGACCTGTGGAGGCGAGGCCGCTGACGTTCGAAAAAGCCAAGATCCTCCGTCAAGTTTACCGAGCAGCCGTGACGAGCAGAAGCGGATGAATAAGATAAGTGAACAGAGAATTTCTTCAGACTTGCGCATTACAATAGACGGTCATGAATTGAGTGCATTAGTTGACACAGGTGCCGATTATTCTGTCGTGAGGTATGCACTCACCAAGGAATTGAAAAAAGTTTTGATGCCATGGAGTGGACCCCAGATACGTACGGCTGGCGGGCACCTCATTACGCCCCTGGGTAGATGTACAGCGAGTATCGGAATTCGGGATTTTTCTTACGTGGCTGATTTTCTCGTGCTACCAGAATGTTCGAAGGATGTAATACTCGGAGTGGACTTTCTCCTAACAAATGGTGCCGTAATCAACCTGCAGAATTCTAGCGTGTCATTTTCTACGAAGCAGGCTATGGACATGCAAGAGTCGGAGGAGCTAGAACACGTTGCCTTGCGGGTTACCGACGATGACATAACCGTGCCACCACGATGCAGCATGCTGGTTCACGTAAGAAACGAAGCATTCGACGACTCGGAAGGTATAGCGGAGGCCAACGTCGAGCTACTGTTGAAAAAAGGTATTTGAGTAGCACGAGGAATTGTTCAACTACGCGATGGGTGTGCTGATGTATTACCGACAAACTTCGGAAGTGAATTTAAGCACGTAGCAAAGAACACAGCCATCGCCTTCCTGCACAGCGCTACTGTGGTCACAGATGTATGTAGCTTAGCGTCAAGGCCGCCTGCTGTCCATACTATGCATGATGCCGTAACATCAGTTGCGATCAACCAAAGTCTGACGCCAGCCCAGAAAGAAATGATGGAGGACCTTATAAATGAATTCGCAGAATGTTTCTCCACCTCGTCAAAGGTACGGCGCACACCAATTGTTAAACACCGTATAATAACAGACGAAGCGACCAGGCCAGTATACCAATATCCGTACCGAGTGTGACCGGTTGAACGAGAGATCATAAAGAGTCAGGTGCAAGAGATGCTTGAGGACGATGTCATTCAGCCATCAAACAGCCCGTGGGCGTCGCCCGCAGTCCTTGTGAGAAAGAAGGACAATACATTGAGATTCTGTGTTGATTAGCGGAAATTGAACAGTGTGACCAGGCGGGATGTATACCCCCTTCCCCGCATTGATGACACGTTGGATCGCCTACGACATGCAAAAATTTTCTCTTCATTAGATCTCAAGAGCGGATATTGGCAAATTGAAGTAGACGAAAGAGACCGTGAAAAAACTGCTTTCGTAACCCCAGACGGCCTGTATGAGTTCAAAGCGCTTCCATTCGGCCTCTGCTGTGCGCCGGCGACATTCCAGCGCATGATGGACAGTGTCCTTTCGGGTCTTAAATGGCAGTCATGCTTAGTTTACCTAGACGACATAGTTTTATTTTCCGCAACATTCGACCAGCATGTCCAGAGGCTGCGTTTAGTGCTTCAAGCCATCCGCTCGGCAGGCCTAACCATTCAACCGGAAAAGTGCCAGTTTGGATTCCAAGAACTTCGTTTCCTGGGTCACGTAATTACCGCGCAAGGTACTGGTCCGGATCCCGACAAGACTGCTGCCTTTGCACGATTTCCAAAGCCTACAAACAAGAAGACGGTACGGCAATTTTTGGGACTATGTGCTTATTACAGGCGATTTGTAGAAAACGTTTTGAAAATTGCCGAACCTCTGACGAAACTTACTAAAGAAGACGTACCCTTCATGTGGCATACTGAACAAGAGGTTGCGTTCAATGAACTAAAGGAACGATTGCAAGCCCCACCGATCCTCGCTCACTTCGACGAGACAGCGGACACAGAAGTCCACACAGATGCAAGCAATCTCGGTCACGGCGCGGTTTTAGTTCAGTGGCAAAATGGGGAAGAGAAAGTCATAGCGTATGGTAGCCGCACTCTCTCGAAAGCTGAAACAAATTACTCTGCGACAGAAAAGGAGTGTTTGGCTGTCATATGGGCCATCAGCAAGTTCCGACCATACCTTTACGGCAGGCCGTTCCGTGCAGTCAGCGATCACCATTCTCTTTGCTGGCTGGCAAACCTAAAAGACCCATCTGGACGACTTGCGAGGTGAAGCCTCAGGCTCCAAGAATGCGACATTACTGTCGTGTACAGGTCTGGAAGAAAACACAACAATGCCGACTGCTTGTCCCGCTCACCAGTGGAGTCGACTCCTTCAGAAGAAGATTTCCCGTTTCTTACAGCGATGACAACTTCGGAAATCGCCGAGCGTCAATGGGCCGACACAGAATTGCTCCCGCTCATGAAACACCTCGAAGGATACGACGTCCAAGTCCCACGCATGTTTATGAGAGGTTTATCGTCATTTTGCCTCCGAGATAATGCGCTCTACAAGAGAAACTTTGAACGCAACGAGGAAAAAATCTTACTCGTAGTACCGTCAGCCATGCGACCAGAAATTTTGGAAGCCTGCCATGATGAACCATCGTCGGGTCACTTAGGTGTCAGCCGGACGTTCGCCAGAATTCGTCTCAGATACTTCTGGCCTAAATTGTTAGCGTCGGTGCAGCATAACGTGAAGACATGTCGCGAATGTCAAAGGCGCAAAACACCATCCGTGAAACCGGCCGGCCTTCTTCAACCCATAGACCCACCAAAGACTCCATTTCAACAAGTTGTAATGGATCTTCTTGGACCGTTCCCAACATCATCATCAGGGAAGAGATGGATCGTTGTAGCGACGGACTATTTAACACGATATGCTGAAACTGGCTGCCTTGAGCGAGGAACGGCAGTTGAAGTTGCAAATTTCTTCGTTTGTAACGTAGTACTGCGACATGGTGCACCAATGGTCGTGATTACCGATCGAGGAGCGGCCTTCACAGCTTAGTTGATGCAATGTTTGATGAAGATGACTCACACAAGTCACAGAAAAAGCACTGCATACCATCCCCAAACAAACGGCGTTACGGAACGTCTAAACCGAAGCCTGGCCGATATGCTGTCCATGTATGTCGACCTCGAACATAAAACATGGGACGCAATCTTGCCTTACGCCACTTTCGCCTATAATACGGCAGTACAGGAGACAACCCAGGTCACTCCATTTCAACTGGTCTATGGCCGCACAGTAACAACCACACTGGATGCTATGTTGCCGGTAGATGACAACAACAACCCGTACGACGTCGACGACTTCCTACAATGAGCTCAAGAAGCCCGGCAGTTGGCACGGCTCCGTATCCGCCAGCAACAACGTAGGGACGCAATCTACTACAACCTGCGCCGCAGAGAAGTTCAGTACCACCCGGGCGACAAAGTGTGGGAATGGACACCAGTGTGTCGTCGCGGACTATGTGAAAAACTCCTTCGCCGATACTTTGGACCTTACAATGTTATTCGCCGAGTAGGTGACCTGAATTACGAAGTCATCCCTCATGAGCAAGAGCGATCAAAGCGGCACATCCATGCGGAGGTCGTACACGTAGTCCGCATGAAGCCTTACTACGACAGGCAATGAAAACACATCTATAGATAAATTTGTTTCATACGCATCGGGACGATGCGTTTTCGGAGGGGGACTAATGCCGCAGAGAGCTCTCCACATGCCAGTTACGAGCACTCTCGTGAGGCACCTTTCCAAGCGTCTCATCGCTAAAATCCATTACTCGTCGCATCGCCATTAAAAGAGCGCCAGCAACGCCTCGCGCATGGCGATACAGCGCGTGTCTCCTGTGCACGCGCTGATGGCAGCGCCCGAGTCTGCCGTCCAATGTGAAGCCGCGGCGTGGCTCTTGGCCTTCGGGGCGCGTGAAAAGTGCGTTCGGTGGCGAGACGTGGTTGACTGTGGAATAGGCTCCTATTAACTCTTCTTTTAAAGTGTGTGAATGCTTAATATTGAGTTTCCGGGCACAAGTTCGCCCACAATAAACCAGTGTGTTTAGTGTGCTTCATTGAAGAGTGCTACAATATGTTATACTTTGCAGTGCTACAGAGCGCATTTTGAAGCTTCCCCCTATATTTTTCACCTTTAATTACGTATGTGTTGTGTGACCCTCAATGCAGTTGATGTTGTAGCAGCTGCTTTGTCTGTGTGTCGCACCTTGGCTTAAGCTCGTGATATCCACATACTTATCTCACATATACAAAATAAAGTTCTATGTAGTCCTCAGTGTTACAGCAAAAATATGAAAGTAAACAATCCGATCGTGGAATTGTGTTTAGTACAGTGATTTCTATGACAGTTACTGACAAGCTGACAACTTGAACTGGTCAATCCGTTCATAGACTCCTCTATTTTTCAAAAATAAAGGAGGCTATGATCCGTCATGGCAAGGAATTGTATGTATACATAAAAAAGGGGGTATGTGTGTGTGTTTGTAGTGGGGGGTATAGGATTAGGGCGGTACGAAAAAATGTACCAACACCGTCCTCTAGACCCATTCCGTTAAGGTACCGTAACAAAGCGTATTATGCATAAAGTTCATACAACCAACTTTGATATTACTACACACGCCAGGCGACGCGAGCCACATTTGTCGTGACGCATTCGCGACTGCACCGGATGCCCTCCATATTATTTTTGTTAATCGTGCTCACTGCACCGAGGCAAAAGAAAAATCATGGGCGCAGGTGCCTTTAAGGTATCTCGACCTTGCGAGGCACTGCTGCGCGTGCCAGGGGAGCTGTCCGTGCGAACAGTCCCTGGCACACACCTGCCTCGGCGGCCCCAACCTACGTACCGTTCTGCTTCGAGCTTTGATCCCCCCACTGTCCCTTGGGTGCCCTGGAGTTCCTGCGCCGCCTGCTTTATTATAATCTCAGGTGCTCTCCTAGAGACTTCCGTTTGTCGGTTACATGTGCCCTACAGCTGGATCAGTACTTATAATAATAAAAAAAAACCCCGATCTATCGTCGCGACGATAGATCACGAAAGCGGCTTTTGCAACATACCGCGCCCGTGCGAAGAGAATTACGGAACGCCAACGAGAAATCTGACCACGGCTTCGAGCTCGTAACCTCGTCGAGTGACACTCCTGCAACAGGCGTGACCGCTGAACACCGCATACCGCCGGAAACTTCAACAGGAGGAGGAGGAGGAGGAGAAACTTTATTATTGCAGAAACCGTTGCGCGGTTTATTCCTGGGTGGTTCCCTCTGACAGGGCTTCAACAGGATCATCCCTCGGTTGCATAACTGCCACCTGTACGGCCAACACGGACCACACCCACACCGTCCCGCAACATAGAGTAAAGAACCAACTTATAAAGCCCAAACACACGGCTGCACGCATACATCACGACGCTACAAGCGAGACACCGGATGGATGGATGGATGGCGGCTATACCCTTTGTAACGGGCGGCGGCTGGCGCCACCTAGCCTTTTGCTCCCCCTCCTATTTTATTTTTTTTCCTTTCTTTATATCCTCTTTTCCTTAACCTAGTTTTTACTCCCCTCCTCCCCCCAAAATAACTATGTAAAAAAGTAGAGGAAACACTATCTCCCCGATTTAAGGTATTATCTCTCCCTTGACTTCCTCCACCAATCCTCTAGCCTCCCCTTCGTTACTGCCACTCTTTTCTCGTCCATTTGCCCTCGTTCCCCGGGAAATCCCAATGCCCCTTCCATATCTGCCACTGTTCCCTCGGCCAGAGTCGGGCGAAGGTCTGTGCATCTCAGCACTATATGCTCAGTGGTCTCCATTTCGGCTCCGCAAGCTGTGCACCAAAGGTCCACGTCTTCAAATTTAGCCCTGTATGTTTTCGTTCTCAAAACCCCCGTCCTAGCTTCGAATAATAGTGAGCTGCCCCGCGAGTTATCAAATAAGAGCTCTCTCTTAATCTCCTGTTTTTGTGACCTATACATTGATAGCGCTGGCTTTCCGAGCATTCTTTCTTCCCACATTTTTCTTTCCGTCTCCTTCACCTCCTTTCCCACACTAGAACCACGTTGGACCCCCTTCCTCGGCTGTAGGTATCTATTCCTCAGCTTCCTCGTTCTGAGTGTTCACTTCGTGTTCAAACTTTTCATGTATAGATATTTGTACACTTTTCCTGCCCACCTTTTTTCCTCCAGTGCTGGGAGTCTCTGTTCATATTTTAGCTTACTTATTGCCTCTCTACCTTCGAATGACGTCCATCCCATGTCCCCCTGCACTCCCTCATTAGGGGTGTTCCCGTGTGCTCCTAAGGCCAACCTGCCAACACTTCTCTGTCTCGCTTCCATGCATGCCTGAACTTCCGATTTCATGCACAGTACTGAATTTCCGAATGTGAGGCTAGGTACCATAACCCCTTTCCATACGCCCCTAACCACCTCGCACCATGCTGCTACGCTGCTACTGTTGCCGGATTAAAACTGACTACTGTCACCAAGTCTAGCAAGCGTCTCAGGAGCTGGCAACCTCGGCGCGTAGCAACATGGCGGCGCTTTTGCGGTTCCCGATTTCAATGCATGGGCCCTATGGGTAGCTTGTCCTCTAGAGTTAGTACAGTAACTCTATGCGGCACACTAGCCAGGGCATAGAGTTTCTCACTATAACACCTAGAGGGTAATCTGGCGCCACCGTCTATGGGAGTTTCTTAAGGAGGCACCGTGCCGTCATGGGAATGACGGTATATGTGTCTGCGAGGCCCGTGTTGGCTGGTGTTGTAAAAGGCTTCGTCTCAAACGTGGCTATGGCTACGCAAATAACGCGCTCTCAAAGTAAAATCTTCATAAAATGCTTCCATTCACACATATTACATCTTTACTCACCCACAATGCATGACCAAGCGAAGAAAAGCAAGAACAGACGGCCAACTGTTTCAAAGCGAGCGCGAACCTTGTCGTCTGTCCTCCAACTTTAGCGGCACGCTGATACTTTTTACGTAACATGTTGTCGTACATACAATAACAAGTTCTCATAGTTAAACAAAACATGTTTTCGCGCAATAATAAAGCTAAAACAGCTTTTCACGTGCTGTTTTAGTAGAAAGTGAATCATTGTGACAGACGGAACGGTATTTGCCAAGCGCGTCTTCAAGGTGTCCTGTCTCTACGAGAACGATGCCAATCCGAAGTCACAATATACCGGCATTCCCATGCATACCACAGCGCAGCAGCGCCAGATTTCGCTCTAGGTAATGTAGTGAGAAACTCTATGAGCCAGGGCATAGAGTTTCTCACTATAACACCTAGAGGGTAATCTGGCGCCACCGTCTATGGGAATTTCTTAAGGGGGCACCGTGCCGTCATGGGAATGACGGTATATGTATAGTACCTAGAATATACTACTAGTGTGTCGTACGGAGCGCTCTCCCAATGGGAGAGGGTGGCGTCGCGCGCGCTGCCTTCCAACTTTGGCCGCGAGAGGCGCTGCTCGTCGTTAAGGTGCCGTTAAGACAAAAGGGTCCCAATGGCTGTCAAAAATAAGCAATAAAAAAGATAAACAGGCAGCTAGAAAATTCTGGCAACATCTGAACTCCTTGGGTAATAGGACAAGCCTAGAGCAGAGGTATATAGTAACAGCTCAAGGTACTCGGTTAGAAGGAGAGGCGGCAACGGAGCATATAGGAACCATGATGAGGGGAAAATTTACAAAACAGACAAATGGTACATGCAGTACGTCGGAGAGGGATAGCCCGGTCAACCCACTGCTTTCGCTTGGACAAAAAGAGTGGGAAAGGGCGGAGAAGAGGGTACCAAGTAGCACATCGGCAGGCCCCGATGGTATTCCAATTATGTTAATAAAGAAATTGGGCCCGAAATCTAAGAAAGCACTGAGGGAGGTGGTGAGCAAAATGCTAGTGGATGGTAAAGTACCTGACGAATGGAGGCTAAGTAGGATGAGAATGATATATAAGGGAAAGGGGGACAAAGCTGACATAAATAACTACCGGCCTATAACAGTGACGTCAGTGGTTTACAGGGTGGTTATGCAGATTATAAAGGACAGACTGCAGGCATGGGTAGAGAACGAGGGGGTACTTGGAGAGCTATAAAATGGGTTCCGGAAGCATAGGAGGCTAGAAGACAATCTGTTCTCGCTAACACAGTGCATTGAAATAGCTGAAAAGGAACACAGACCCCTATGGCTGGCTTTTTTGGACATCAAGGGAACCTATGACAGTGTACTTCAAGAGGGCTTGTGGGGCATTCTGGAAACTTTAGGAGTGCAAGATGGAGTAACCAATTTCTTAAAAGATATCTATAAAGGTAACCGGGTGATTATACAATGGGAAAAGCAGGTTTCGGAGCCTGTGATGATTCGGCGGGGGCTTAGGCAGGGGTGCCCATTGTCACCTCTGATGTTTATGCTGTACTTACAAGGTCTAGAGGCCAAAATACAGCAAAGCGGACTCGGCTTCAACCTATCATTTCTCAAGCAAGGAAAATTGATTGAACAGTCATTACCAGGACTGATGTACGCGGATGATATTGTATTAATGGATGACAATGCAGAAGATCTGCAGGAATTAATGGACATATGTGGTACAGAAGGAGACAGGTTAGGCTTGAAGTTTAGCAAAGAAAAATCAGCAGTCATGATTTTTTATGATAACAGTTGCGGCGAGCATAAGATACAGGAGGCCACGCTGGAGATAGTCGATAAATACAAGTACCTTGGGGTGTGGATAAATAATGGCATTGAGTATCTGACAGAGTACGAAAAATATCTAACGACTAAAGGTAACAGAAGTGCAGCGATTATGAAGAGTAGGGCACTGTGGAACTACAATAGGTACGAGGTAGTACGAGGGATATGGAAGGGGGTAATGGTACCAGGCCTGACTTTTGCCAATGCAGTTCTATGTATTAGAACAGAGACCCGGCAACAGTTGGAAATTAGGCAACGTGGTGTGGGTAGGCTCGCTCTGGGAGCACATGGCAAGACACCAAATCTTGGAGTGCAGGGGGATCTGGGATGGTCTTCTTTCGAGGGCAGAGAAGCTAGTAGCAAGATAGCATTTGAGGAGCGATTGAGAAAAATGGGGGAAATTCGGTGGGCTAGGAAGGTTTTCAGTTACTTATACACGAGGAATGTTGACACGAGGTGGAGGAAGCGAACTAGAAAATTGACAAGCAAATACTTGGGCAGTAGCGGGGGAACAAGTAAGGAATCATCTGTCAAGAAAAAGGTTAAGGAGGCAGAGAGGGGTATGTGGAGTACAGAGATGCAAACCAAATCGGCATTGGAGACATACAGGACGTTTAAGCAAGAAATAGCCAAAGAAAATATTTACGATAACTCTAAGGGAAGCTCATTGTTGTTTGAAGCCAGGACAGGTGTACTGCGGACTAAAACGTACCGAGCCAGATACCAGGAGATAGATTTGGTGTGCGAGGCGTGTAGAGATGAGGAGGAAACGGCGGAACACCTGATACTTGCTTGTAAACAACTTCACCCTGCAGTTGAATCTAACGGGGAACTATTCAAAGCGTTGGGTTTTAAAGACAGTGAAAGTAGAATAGACTTTGAACAGGTAGAAATAACTAAACGGAGGCTATCTGATTGGTGGACAATATCAACGCAAAAGTAAAGGAGTAATTACATAGGTATGCATGCATATAGAACCATTAAAGGCTAGGTGGCGCGCGCCGCCGCCGCCCGATTCAAAGGGTTGAGCCACAATCATCCATCCATCCATCCATCGTGCCTTTATGCCGTCGCTGCCGGGCATGCCGCAGTCGCTGCAATTGCATTGGTCGTGCGCGGTGTGTGTTATAGTATTTTAGTCGGATCTGCGCTTTTTCCTGCGTTTTTCTCCGTCCTGGTCCGTGTGAGGGAAGACCACAGCGACTAATGATGCTAAACTCGAAGCATAAAGGCCGGGAAAAAACGTGTTTCGTGCCGCTCTGTCGGAGTGGCTACCGGTCGAATCCGGACAAAGCTTCCATGTTCGGTGTGCCCTCGGACCCAACACGGCTTGCGGAGTGGGAGCGGCTGATCAGAAGACAGGACCGCAAGTTGACTCCAACGTGTGTTGTCTGCGAAAAACATTTTGAAGACCGCTATATCGAAAGAACGTTCAAAGTGACGGTGAACGGTGTTGTCAACGAGCTCGCCCGAGACAGACCACGTCTCATGCCCGACGCAATGCCAACGCTAGACCACATGACTGATGACCACTCGACCATGACCTTTGACCTTGAAAGGCGACTGTTAATATAGGAGCGTGATGACGTCAGTTGAACGCATGGTATTAGCAAAACAGAGCTAGCGCTCGTTAATGTTTGTTTAACTGCTTACAACAACCGCTAAATTTTTGTGTAAATGATGACAACACACTACAATGTTTTCTCGACAGGCTCTTCTCATCGGCTGAGGAGCAGTGCGCAGCATCCCGTCGACCATCGAAGACAACTTTATTTTGTATCAGATTTTCCTCACTTAATCAAAAATGTGAGGAATGGTTTTGTGAGCAAGGGCTACATGACGCCCTCTGGACATGTCCACTGCGGCATAATTGAGGTTGCACGGAAAGCGGATTGTGAACATGTAACGCTCAAGGCAATGCCAAGCATTACGCTTGCACATGTCAAACCAAATTCGTTCGAAAAAATGAAGGTAGACCTTGCCTTCCAACTTTTCGGGGATGAGGTAATCAGAGGAATTGCCCTCCATAAAGACAAAATAGAATCCGTATATCATAAGATATCTCCTACAGAGGACTTTTTGATGCGTTTCAACAGGCTCACTCGTATAATGACATCAAGGACAAATGCAAATCCACTAAGGCCCAAGAGTGGCAATCAAGCGTTCTTGGAAGAATTCTTGAAATATTTGGACAAATGGGAAGCATGCACGAAGCCTGTTCGCGGTGGGTTTCTTTCTGAAAACACAGCTGCAGGATTAAGGGTAACAATCAAAAGCACGCTCGACTTGCTGGCTTACCTTAGCTCAAGTGAAGGCTTCAAGTACCTGTTGACAAGCCGTTTAAGCCAGGACAAGCTTGAAAACTTCTTTGGCATAATCAAGCAGTCGTCGGGCTGCAATGATCACCCGACCGTGTCGCAGTTTTTAGTGACCGTAAATCTGATGGCGTTTTACGACCTCGCCAAATCGCCAAGAGGAGGAAACTGTGCATCAGACGTGGCCAAATCATTGCTGAGCCGAAACTCAGTGACGCATACGCCCCCCAAAACTCTCTTGTCATCAATAGATGACCTGTTAGAGAAAGGAAAGGTTGATGAGGCTGAGGACATGATTGACTCGGTTGTGGCTCAAAATGAACATTGCAGCTATGCAGAAAAGAAGAGCCACAGTGCTCTGACAAATTACGTAGCTTACGTTGCTAGAAAGACTGTCACCAAGAATTGTTGCCCTAGTTGCGCAGCTTGTCTCTGTACAACACAAAACGAGGCAACCAGGGATGTTAACCACTGGTACACGGCACATTTTGACAACGGCGGTCTTGTGTACCCAAGCCATGCTCTTTCAGAAGCAATAATGTGCATGGAGTACGCATTTACCACTTTCTTCAGTAAGCACGCTCTGCACGAAGAGAACTTGGCTGATTTTGGCAGTGAACTCCGCTCGATCACCTTGCCAAAACTTGGCTGCCCAAAGCACGAGGCAGCAACTAGGCTTTCAGTTGTGAAGTTTTATGTTTTATTAAGGATTAGATTCTATGTTAAAGGGCTAAATAAGGACAGGGAGGCACAAAAGCAACGAAAAAAACTGCTGAAGTTAAGACACTGCAACTAGGTCGTACTATCATCATGGACAGTATGTTTTCCCTTCCTGAATATTGAAAGTGTCTTGCCTTAACAGTGTGGTCAGGGCACTGGTTTAGCCATTTGTATAAACCATTCTTGTTGCTGTCACTGCACATGGCCATATTCGCAAATTTCTTGAAGCATGAAAGCAGCGCAGTTGTTCCATATATTGTGAGTATGGTGTAATTTCATGGCCATGAGCCGTTTCTGTGTGCGGGTGCATGTTTCTGAATTCGCGTTGATGAGCAACTTGTTTAGACGTCTGTCAGAGCGGCCCCGTGGCGCCACTTGTGTCCAGTTCTGAGTGGGTTTGCGTGTGCTTCGTTCCATGCCCTTTCGTTTTGTTTGATAATAAAATTGTAGACCAGGTAAATCTTTATCAACGAGCCGCAGATGATTTATTTTCACTTAATCAACAATGATTCCAGTGTAATGTCTCATTTGATGAAAACTTTTAGGTAAATAATGTCAAAATTTCGCTTGTTTTTGTTGCTGTGTATTTATTATCTGTTTTTACTGTATTCCATATTTGTAAATAAGAATCAATTATACGATCACCATTTTCTTTTGTTCCGTTACAAAGGGAAGCGCAAGCTCATACACACCTGCGTAAGTATTTATGTATTAAGCAAGCTAGCTGTGACTTGCAAATAAAATACACCAGTCCTATTCTAACTGCTTGTGTTGATCGTCACATGCGATCTTTGAAGACGGAAGCCGTGGTAGGAAAGAGCGAGTGCCCTGCTTTTGTCTTTTACCTATATGCGACGCCATTCCGGGTTAGATGTTCTGCTCGCCATTGACAATGGGGGCCACTACTCGGTCTTTCCACCTGCACAGAGCTGGCTGAGCGCTCACTCAGCATGAAGGTGTATACGATATCCTTCACCCGCGATCGCGATGCCTGATCGCAATCGACTGGCCCCTAGTCGAATAAAATCTCGATCAGAATTAAGTTTCCATGTAGAAACAATGAGTCCGGACCATACTCGATCGTTCTATCACAACAACGTAATGCGGCCAACGCATCAAATTTCATTGCTTATTTCAAGTTGGGTACCTCGCTGAACATTAGCCGGTCAATATGACTTCTGCTTAAGTCCTCTCGCGGTTCACCACAAAGAATAAACGAATAGAAATTTAGTAAACTGGACTTGGTTGTACGTGTCAAACGTTTCGCCGAGCGCTGTTTCAGTCCAGGATTTTTTCCGGATAATGCCAGGGCGGTAAGATTGTCTCCAGCCAGTAGAGTTTTTAAGCAAAAACTGCTCTCAAAGCCTTCACAGACAAACTTTCGCAGTGAAAAGCGCAGCGCACCAACGTCAGAGTTGCCGCACCTACGATGCCTCGGCAGCGAACGAGGCGTGGTGGCACCTTAGTGATTGGCAGCGCCACCACGCGGTGGCTGCGGGAAGGCATTGCCTCGGCGGCCACGCGAGCGCGCGCCCTCGGCACACTAGCAAGTATATTCTAGGCCCTATAGTATATGTGTCTGCGAGGCTCGTGTTGGCTGGTGTTGTAAAAGGCTTCGTCTAAAACGTGGCTATGGCTACGCAAATAACGCGCTCTCAAAGTAAAATCTTCATAAAAGGCTTCCATTCACACATATTACATCTTTACTCACCCACAATGCATGACCAAGCGAAGAAAAGCAAGAACAGACGGCCAACTGTTTCAAAGCGAGCGCGAACCTTGTCGTCTGTCCTCCAACTTTAGCGGCACGCTGATACTTTTTACGTAACATGTTGTCGTACATACAATAACAAGTTCTCATAGTTAAACAAAACATGTTTTCGCGCAATAATAAAGCTAAAACAGCTTTTCACGTGCTGTTTTAGTAGAAAGTGAATCATTGTGACAGACGGAACGGTATTTGCCAAGCGCGTCTTCAAGGTGTCCTGTCTCTACGAGAACGATGCCAATCCGAAGTCACAATATACCGGCATTCCCATGCATACCACAGCGCATCAGCGCCAGATTTCGCTCTAGGTAATGTAGTGAGAAACTCTATGAGCCAGGGCATAGAGTTTCTCACTATAACACCTAGAGGGTAATCTGGCGCCACCGTCTATGGGAATTTCTTAAGGGGGCACCGTGCCGTCATGGGAATGACGGTATATGTATAGTACCTAGAATATACTACTAGTGTGTCGTACGGAGCGCTCTCCCAATGGGAGAGGGTGGCGTCGCGCGCGCTGCCTTCCAACTTTGGCCGCGAGAGGCGCTGCTCGTCGTTAAGGTGCCGTTAAGACAAAAGGGTCCCAATGGCTGTCAAAAATAAGCAATAAAAAAGATAAACAGGCAGCTAGAAAATTCTGGCAACATCTGAACTCCTTGGGTAATAGGACAAGCCTAGAGCAGAGGTATATAGTAACAGCTCAAGGTACTCGGTTAGAAGGAGAGGCGGCAATGGAGCATATAGGAACCATGATGAGGGGAAAATTTACAAAACAGACAAATGGTACATGCAGTACGTCGGAGAGGGATAGCCCGGTCAACCCACTGCTTTCGCTTGGACAAAAAGAGTGGGAAAGGGCGGAGAAGAGGGTACCAAGTAGCACATCGGCAGGCCCCGATGGTATTCCAATTATGTTAATAAAGAAATTGGGCCCGAAATCTAAGAAAGCACTGAGGGAGGTGGTGAGCAAAATGCTAGTGGATGGTAAAGTACCTGACGAATGGAGGCTAAGTAGGATGAGAATGATATATAAGGGAAAGGGGGACAAAGCTGACATAAATAACTACCGGCCTATAACAGTGACGTCAGTGGTTTACAGGGTGGTTATGCAGATTATAAAGGACAGACTGCAGGCATGGGTAGAGAACGAGGGGGTACTTGGAGAGCTATAAAATGGGTTCCGGAAGCATAGGAGGCTAGAAGACAATCTGTTCTCGCTAACACAGTGCATTGAAATAGCTGAAAAGGAACACAGACCCCTATGGCTGGCTTTTTTGGACATCAAGGGAACCTATGACAGTGTACTTCAAGAGGGCTTGTGGGGCATTCTGGAAACTTTAGGAGTGCAAGATGGAGTAACCAATTTCTTAAAAGATATCTATAAAGGTAACCGGGTGATTATACAATGGGAAAAGCAGGTTTCGGAGCCTGTGATGATTCGGCGGGGGCTTAGGCAGGGGTGCCCATTGTCACCTCTGATGTTTATGCTGTACTTACAAGGTCTAGAGGCCAAAATACAGCAAAGCGGACTCGGCTTCAACCTATCATTTCTCAAGCAAGGAAAATTGATTGAACAGTCATTACCAGGACTGATGTACGCGGATGATATTGTATTAATGGATGACAATGCAGAAGATCTGCAGGAATTAATGGACATATGTGGTACAGAAGGAGACAGGTTAGGCTTGAAGTTTAGCAAAGAAAAATCAGCAGTCATGATTTTTTATGATAACAGTTGCGGCGAGCATAAGATACAGGAGGCCACGCTGGAGATAGTCGATAAATACAAGTACCTTGGGGTGTGGATAAATAATGGCATTGAGTATCTGACAGAGTACGAAAAATATCTAACGACTAAAGGTAACAGAAGTGCAGCGATTATGAAGAGTAGGGCACTGTGGAACTAAAATAGGTACGAGGTAGTACGAGGGATATGGAAGGGGGTAATGGTACCAGGCCTGACTTTTGCCAATGCAGTTCTATGTATTAGAACAGAGACCCGGCAACAGTTGGAAATTAGGCAACGTGGTGTGGGTAGGCTCGCTCTGGGAGCACATGGCAAGACACCAAATCTTGGAGTGCAGGGGGATCTGGGATGGTCTTCTTTCGAGGGCAGAGAAGCTAGTAGCAAGATAGCATTTGAGGAGCGATTGAGAAAAATGGGGGAAATTCGGTGGGCTAGGAAGGTTTTCAGTTACTTATACACGAGGAATGTTGACACGAGGTGGAGGAAGCGAACTAGAAAATTGACAAGCAAATACTTGGGCAGTAGCGGGGGAACAAGTAAGGAATCATCTGTCAAGAAAAAGGTTAAGGAGGCAGAGAGGGGTATGTGGAGTACAGAGATGCAAACCAAATCGGCATTGGAGACATACAGGACGTTTAAGCAAGAAATAGCCAAAGAAAATATTTACGATAACTCTAAGGGAAGCTCATTGTTGTTTGAAGCCAGGACAGGTGTACTGCGGACTAAAACGTACCGAGTCAGATACCAGGAGATAGATTTGGTGTACGAGGCGTGTAGAGATGAGGAGGAAACGGCGGAACACCTGATACTTGCTTGTAAACAACTTCACCCTGCAGTTGAATCTAACGGGGAACTATTCAAAGCGTTGGGTTTTAAAGACAGTGAAAGTAGAATAGACTTTGAACAGGTAGAAATAACTAAACGGAGGCTATCTGATTGGTGGACAATATCAACGCAAAAGTAAAGGAGTAATTACATAGGTATGCATGCATATAGAACCATTAAAGGCTAGGTGGCGCGCGCCGCCGCCGCTCGATTCAAAGGGTTGAGCCACAATCATCCATCCATCCATCCATCGTGCCTTTATGCCGTCGCTGCCGGGCATGCCGCAGTCGCTGGAATTGCATTGGTCGTGCGCGGTGTGTGTTATAGTATTTTAGTCGGATCTGCGCTTTTTCCTGCGTTTTTCTCCGTCCTGGTCCGTGTGAGGGAAGACCACAGCGACTAATGATGCTAAACTCGAAGCATAAAGGCCGGGAAAAAACGTGTTTCGTGCCGCTCTGTCGGAGTGGCTACCGGTCGAATCCGGACAAAGCTTCCATGTTCGGTGTGCCCTCGGACCCAACACGGCTTGCGGAGTGGGAGCGGCTGATCAGAAGACAGGACCGCAAGTTGACTCCAACGTGTGTTGTCTGCGAAAAACATTTTGAAGACCGCTATATCGAAAGAACGTTCAAAGTGACGGTGAACGGTGTTGTCAACGAGCTCGCCCGAGACAGACCACGTCTCATGCCCGACGCAATGCCAACGCTAGACCACATGACTGATGACCACTCGACCATGACCTTTGACCTTGAAAGGCGACTGTTAATATAGGAGCGTGATGACGTCAGTTGAACGCATGGTATTAGCAAAACAGAGCTAGCGCTCGTTAATGTTTGTTTAACTGCTTACAACAACCGCTAAATTTTTGTGTAAATGATGACAACACACTACAATGTTTTCTCGACAGGCTCTTCTCATCGGCTGAGGAGCAGTGCGCAGCATCCCGTCGACCATCGAAGACAACTTTATTTTGTATCAGATTTTCCTCACTTAATCAAAAATGTGAGGAATGGTTTTGTGAGCAAGGGCTACATGACGCCCTCTGGACATGTCCACTGCGGCATAATTGAGGTTGCACGGAAAGCGGATTGTGAACATGTAACGCTCAAGGCAATGCCAAGCATTACGCTTGCACATGTCAAACCAAATTCGTTCGAAAAAATGAAGGTAGACCTTGCCTTCCAACTTTTCGGGGATGAGGTAATCAGAGGAATTGCCCTCCATAAAGACAAAATAGAATCCGTATATCATAAGATATCTCCTACAGAGGACTTTTTGATGCGTTTCAACAGGCTCACTCGTATAATGACATCAAGGACAAATGCAAATCCACTAAGGCCCAAGAGTGGCAATCAAGCGTTCTTGGAAGAATTCTTGAAATATTTGGACAAATGGGAAGCATGCACGAAGCCTGTTCGCGGTGGGTTTCTTTCTGAAAACACAGCTGCAGGATTAAGGGTAACAATCAAAAGCACGCTCGACTTGCTGGCTTACCTTAGCTCAAGTGAAGGCTTCAAGTACCTGTTGACAAGCCGTTTAAGCCAGGACAAGCTTGAAAACTTCTTTGGCATAATCAAGCAGTCGTCGGGCTGCAATGATCACCCGACCGTGTCGCAGTTTTTAGTGACCGTAAATCTGATGGCGTTTTACGACCTCGCCAAATCGCCAAGAGGAGGAAACTGTGCATCAGACGTGGCCAAATCATTGCTGAGCCGAAACTCAGTGACGCATACGCCCCCCAAAACTCTCTTGTCATCAATAGATGACCTGTTAGAGAAAGGAAAGGTTGATGAGGCTGAGGACATGATTGACTCGGCTGTGGCTCAAAATGAACATTGCAGCTATGCAGAAAAGAAGAGCCACAGTGCTCTGACAAATTACGTAGCTTACGTTGCTAGAAAGACTGTCACCAAGAATTGTTGCCCTAGTTGCGCAGCTTGTCTCTGTACAACACAAAACGAGGCAACCAGGGATGTTAACCACTGGTACACGGCACATTTTGACAACGGCGGTCTTGTGTACCCAAGCCATGCTCTTTCAGAAGCAATAATGTGCATGGAGTACGCATTTACCACTTTCTTCAGTAAGCACGCTCTGCACGAAGAGAACTTGGCTGATTTTGGCAGTGAACTCCGCTCGATCACCTTGCCAAAACTTGGCTGCCCAAAGCACGAGGCAGCAACTAGGCTTTCAGTTGTGAAGTTTTATGTTTTATTAAGGATTAGATTCTATGTTAAAGGGCTAAATAAGGACAGGGAGGCACAAAAGCAACGAAAAAAACTGCTGAAGTTAAGACACTGCAACTAGGTCGTACTATCATCATGGACAGTATGTTTTCCCTTCCTGAATATTGAAAGTGTCTTGCCTTAACAGTGTGGTCAGGGCACTGGTTTAGCCATTTGTATAAACCATTCTTGTTGCTGTCACTGCACATGGCCATATTCGCAAATTTCTTGAAGCATGAAAGCAGCGCAGTTGTTCCATATATTGTGAGTATGGTGTAATTTCATGGCCATGAGCCGTTTCTGTGTGCGGGTGCATGTTTCTGAATTCGCGTTGATGAGCAACTTGTTTAGACGTCTGTCAGAGCGGCCCCGTGGCGCCACTTGTGTCCAGTTCTGAGTGGGTTTGCGTGTGCTTCGTTCCATGCCCTTTCGTTTTGTTTGATAATAAAATTGTAGACCAGGTAAATCTTTATCAACGAGCCGCAGATGATTTATTTTCACTTAATCAACAATGATTCCAGTGTAATGTCTCATTTGATGAAAACTTTTAGGTAAATAATGTCAAAATTTCGCTTGTTTTTGTTGCTGTGTATTTATTATCTGTTTTTACTGTATTCCATATTTGTAAATAAGAATCAATTATACGATCACCATTTTCTTTTGTTCCGTTACAAAGGGAAGCGCAAGCTCATACACACCTGCGTAAGTATTTATGTATTAAGCAAGCTAGCTGTGACTTGCAAATAAAATACACCAGTCCTATTCTAACTGCTTGTGTTGATCGTCACATGCGATCTTTGAAGACGGAAGCCGTGGTAGGAAAGAGCGAGTGCCCTGCTTTTGTCTTTTACCTATATGCGACGCCATTCCGGGTTAGATGTTCTGCTCGCCATTGACAATGGGGGCCACTACTCGGTCTTTCCACCTGCACAGAGCTGGCTGAGCGCTCACTCAGCATGAAGGTGTATACGATATCCTTCACCCGCGATCGCGATGCCTGATCGCAATCGACTGGCCCCTAGTCGAATAAAATCTCGATCAGAATTAAGTTTCCATGTAGAAACAATGAGTCCGGACCATACTCGATCGTTCTATCACAACAACGTAATGCGGCCAACGCATCAAATTTCATTGCTTATTTCAAGTTGGGTACCTCGCTGAACATTAGCCGGTCAATATGACTTCTGCTTAAGTCCTCTCGCGGTTCACCACAAAGAATAAACGAATAGAAATTTAGTAAACTGGACTTGGTTGTACGTGTCAAACGTTTCGCCGAGCGCTGTTTCAGTCCAGGATTTTTTCCGGATAATGCCAGGGCGGTAAGATTGTCTCCAGCCAGTAGAGTTTTTAAGCAAAAACTGCTCTCAAAGCCTTCACAGACAAACTTTCGCAGTGAAAAGCGCAGCGCACCAACGTCAGAGTTGCCGCACCTACGATGCCTCGGCAGCGAACGAGGCGTGGTGGCACCTTAGTGATTGGCAGCGCCACCACGCGGTGGCTGCGGGAAGGCATTGCCTCGGCGGCCACGCGAGCGCGCGCCCTCGGCACACTAGCAAGTATATTCTAGGCCCTATAGTATATGTGTCTGCGAGGCTCGTGTTGGCTGGTGTTGTAAAAGGCTTCGTCTAAAACGTGGCTATGGCTACGCAAATAACGCGCTCTCAAAGTAAAATCTTCATAAAAGGCTTCCATTCACACATATTACATCTTTACTCACCCACAATGCATGACCAAGCGAAGAAAAGCAAGAACAGACGGCCAACTGTTTCAAAGCGAGCGCGAACCTTGTCGTCTGTCCTCCAACTTTAGCGGCACGCTGATACTTTTTACGTAACATGTTGTCGTACATACAATAACAAGTTCTCATAGTTAAACAAAACATGTTTTCGCGCAATAATAAAGCTAAAACAGCTTTTCACGTGCTGTTTTAGTAGAAAGTGAATCATTGTGACAGACGGAACGGTATTTGCCAAGCGCGTCTTCAAGGTGTCCTGTCTCTACGAGAACGATGCCAATCCGAAGTCACAATATACCGGCATTCCCATGCATACCACAGCGCATCAGCGCCAGATTTCGCTCTAGGTAATGTAGTGAGAAACTCTATGAGCCAGGGCATAGAGTTTCTCACTACATTACCTAGAGGGAAATCTGGCGCTGCTGCGGTGTGGTATGCCTGTGTATGCACTATGCCTGTGTGCTGTGCTGTGGATGGATGCCGCGGACGCTCCTGTGTCGAGGCTTCAGCGACTTCGTTCGTAGCTAAGTACTCTTTTTCTTCTTATTAGCTGATGCTTTTGAAGTGTTTTATTTTGCATGGAGCAGGAGCGCAAATTTTGAATTCGTGGTAAGCGTGGTAAACGTACCGGCTTTGTCTAGGTCTGGCGGTTTCCCTCGTTAGGCCTAGGTGCTAGGCGGGACCTATTTGATAGGCCTATTTAACTACCTCAGCTAGCTCTTCGAAGTGATTTGGCGGACGTGCTCGTTGAGCCTAAGGACGTAGGTCTAGCGATGAAACCAAAGAAAGGGGAGGCCGCGGGGGACGCGGAGCAAGTGCAATGCGACGAGTGCCTGCGCTGGTGCTCCCTCGACGAGACCAGTTTCCAGAGCTCAGCAGACGCGGAGGAGTCTAGCTTTACGTGCAGGCTGTGCGAAGGGGTCAGGGAAGCAGTCCAAAAACTGCAAGGAAATTGGACAGCCAAGTTCGAAGAGCTGAAAGCAGACCTGAGGGAGGAGCGGGAGAAGCGGGTAGCTTTGCAGGCGAAAGTCGCCGAGTTGGTCAAGGTGGAAGCGGTGCAGGCCGCGCAATTAGTAAGAACCGTGGCGGAGCTTGGAGAAGAGAGGGAAAGGAGAGCAGAACTGCATAAGCGGCTCGATGCGCTTGAGACGTGCGCAGCGGAAAATGATGGGTCGGGACAGCAAGCCGGTGGCCAAAGCACAGAAAGTAGTGTAGGCCCTACATGCGAAGCAGGGGGCAGGGTGGCAGAGCAAGCGGTAGTCGGCTCGCCGCCGGTGAATCGGCGTAGTTATAGCGAAGCAGCACAACACGCCCCGAGGGAAGCGACGCTGCAGCCACAGGGGCGTCAGCGATCGCGAGGAGAGGAGGGGAACAAGCTAACCCCAAGGAATGAGCTCGTAGCCAATGATAAGCATAACCTGAAAGTTAGGAGGGAGGGAAAGAATGCCCTAGTACTTATCGGTGGTGATTCAAATATGAGGAGGTGCAAAAGAGCTATAATGGAGCGTGCAAAGGGTGATAAGCGGGTAGCAGTCGGGACGTTCCCAGGCAGGACAATGGACGCAGTACTGAGAGAAACAAAAAGCGAGCTTTCTGAGAATGTTGCAGAGCGCAATTTGGTAGTAGTAGCGGCGGGGCTAAATGATGTGTTGAATGGTGAAGCTGCAAAAGTAGTGGAAAGATTAGCGGAGGGAGTTGACGATTTAAGGGCGATAGCACAACAAGTCCAGATCGTGGTATGCACAGTGCCGGAGGTGCAAGGAAGGAACGGAGAAATTGCCAAGGACGTTGTGGCTGTTAATTGTGAAATAAGGAAGCTAATACCCCTGTCACACTAGGAGATTTAATGTCATTCGAACCGAATGGCATTCGGTGCAACGAATGTCATTCGCCCGCGGAGGTGCTACACTCGAAAAATTAATGTCATTCGGTGGCGATGGCAATGGCGATCATTCCGAAAATAACGGGGCGACTAAAGTAGAACAAGGAAGGAGTAAAGTGCTCATAAGCAATGCATTTATTTTAAAATACATTTTGGAACGTCGCTTCACCGAAAAAAAATATTTTAGTACTGCGTGTAGAAAAAGTTGTTCTATTTCAGACTGTGCGGCCAGTATAAGCCAAAACAAGACTTAGCCGCCTGAGTAGCCGATAAATTGAAAACAAAATGGCTGACATGGCGACACTGGAGGACGACGCTAAGTTGCAGCAGGTGAAGAGATTAGTTGCTGCGCACTTTGCATTGCGAGCAAGGCGTAATAATAAGAGGAAGCGATTAGACGTTCTAATAGACGCTCAATCAAGACAGAGTGACGAAATTGAGCAGCGTATTCAAGCGAACTCGTTCACTGTTGCGGCTGTGATGGCCAGTTGTTCCATTGTTCACCGAGAGCGTTGGACATTTCAAAGAAATGAGCGCTGGTTTGAAGATACTTTGCCGAACCTTGGTGAAAATCACTTCAAGCAAGCTTTCCGTGTATCGCCGCCTACGTTCAGGTATTTGGTGGAATCGTGCAGATCCGTCTTGGAGCGCCAAACGACACGATTGAGAAAGCCGATCTCCGTGGAAAAGCGAGTGGCGGTGGGACTGTACAGATTGTGTTCCAGTGCAGAGGACAGAACCATTGCGCACCTTTTTGGCATCGGCAGGTCAACTGTGAACGTGCTGTGCAGAGAATTCTGCAAGGCTGTAATTGATCAGCTTGAAGGGGAATGGCTTCACATGATCCGCCGCCAAGAATTGAAACAACACATCAGGGAATTTTTTGCTCTGAGTGGCTTTCCTCAGGGTATTGGCGCTCTTGACGGCTGCCACTTTTGTGTGTCGCCACCGAAGGAGAACGCCGTGGATTACCACAACTATAAAGGATGGTAAGCACTACGCAAAGGTTTTTTTTTTACTTTTATAACACCATTTCACGAACACAACTTGGATCTTGTGTCTATAGTTTGGGAAATATTAAACTTCTTATGGGCGTTTTACTGTCCAGAGAAAACTACGTATGAAATTGAAAGATTATAATTTTCAGTCTTTCGTTCTTGTTTGTTATCAAAGTTTTATAAATTTGACTTGCGAGAGGTTGCTTCATTACATTTCTTGTAGAGCATATTTTTTGTTAGCATGGCACAAAACTATTGCTGCTTAGTAGCGTTGGTCTCTTCAGCAGCACTATGGACACAAATGACTTCTACCATTTGGTCAGAAAATTGCAATGCAGAATACACTGAAGTGCATAATCATATTTATGTATTGCTTTCTGTGCAGGTACAGCATCATACTTCTGGCGATGGTGGACCATATGTACCGATTTCGGTACATAAATATCGGAGCTCCAGGCAGATGCCACGACGCCAACGTGTATGCAAGGTCGAGATTGTCTACGTTGGTTGAGGGCGCATACTTTTCATTGCCCGTAGCTCTGATTGAAGATGTTGAGGTGAAACCAATTATTCTGTGTGACCAGGCATTTCCACTCACTACTAACCTCCTGAAGCCATTCTCAAATGCCTTGCCCGACACACACGAAGCTGCTTTCAACTACAACCTGTCAAGGACGAGACGCATTGTTGAGAATGCATTTGGAAGGCTGAAAGCTCGCTTTAGGTTTATCATGAAGAGGATGGAATGCACCTTGCCCAATGCAAAGCATGCAATTAGGGCATCGTGTATTTTACACAATATTTGTGAAGGTCTGAGAGACACTGTGGAGCAGCAGTGGGAAAATGAAGCCACTGCATTTGATGCTCTGTATGAGCAACCATCGCATACCACCACTGCATCCACTGCGACAGGTCATGAAGTGAGAGCTGCCCTTGCTCAATATTTCTGGAAACGGGCACAACAAAACACAATGAACTGAAACCTCACAGTAGGAAGCATACTTCAAAGTTTGTTTTCTAGCATGCCTGAAGGAGTGTTTGGCGTCAGTTGAAGTGATCACTTGAAGCAAATGGAGAAAATGGAAAACAGTTTATTTCAAAATATCGCTATTTTCCAACAATTTTTTCTAACGCCGCTATCAAGCGTTCTTCCCGCTCGGCAGCAGCTTCATCGAGCTTCAATTGCCGCTCGCGCATGCGAAGCTCTTTTTCTTTCGATTTCTCCAAACTGAGACGTAGCTGCCGCTGCTCCTCGACAACTTGTGTCAACAGCAACTGCTGGGAGGGCTGCCGTTTCTTCAGGGCCCGTCTTTCGGCTCTCTTGCGAGCTGCTGGTGGTGTTAGCGCTTGCGAGCCCTCGCTGTCGGACATGGACACCAGAGGCGACGGGTTTTCACTGGCGGTGGCCGAGCCCTGTGTTGACGACAGAGCTTCGGCGTCTACAAGGGCCGCATCACCCACCGAGGCGTCCTCCTCGTCGCTGCCAAACTCATTTCCACATTCCATGCTCGTGATGAGCTGAAAAGAAAGAATACAATAAAAATGCAATTCATTGTTACCCAAATGTTCCTGAGAAACTTCCGATGATTTCATATACATAAACCTGCACACGTGAAACATTTCACAGATTAATAAACTTTAATATTAAGGGTGCTGCAAATGTTTCAAATATTCATTTCTGGTATGTCCCTCCAAAGTTTGTTGTGCAGACAATAGCAATGGAAGCACCTTGAAACAGAAATAGTTTTGCTTAGCGCCAATTATGATATAAAAAATTTCGCATGCTTGAAGACATGACTGTTGCAAAAATTTATTAGAAAGTATTGTACAATATGCATTGCACTTACCTGTTCCACTGTGCTGCTGCTGTTGCAGACACTGTCATGCAGCAGGTTGTCATCATTAATAGGCAGTGCCTGGAGAAATTTGTGTATATCCCAATAAAAGGGCCACGTTATTTGGCCACAGCCCGTGCCCTTTTTTTTATTGATGTCTCTGCAACAGAAATAAAGCAAAGCCACGTTTCAACTGCATTGTCGGTTATCAAGTTCATATTTTGTGCCATAGGTTCATACAACACACCCGAATAGCAGTAGCAGTACAATACAGGTACAGCACACACTCGGAAGGTCAACGTAGCGAAAAGATGTTGTTGCTTGAAATTAGCTGTTCCCTGACGCGCACCGAGATACTCGCTTACATTTTGCTATTTGGAAATGAAAGTCGTCGCAGCACGAAAAATACCAGTGACACGGGGCACTTTTAATCCCGAGCGGACACGATCCAAAACGCGCCCCGCATTTCTCTATGCATCCCGAAGGACTGGTGTATCACATTTCGGGGCGTCCCCAACTTAAGTATGTGTTAGATGTTAATTTTTTAAGACTTGTCTTCACAATCTATCTCTGCCTCATCCAACTTAGCATCCTCAATTCAAAGCGGATTGTTGTATGCCTGCTGGTCCAGTATGCTAAAAGATACACAATGCGTCCGATGAAGGTATGCGCTGCGTGAAAGAAAAGTGCGCCGCGTCTATCAGCTCTTTCGACAACGCCAAGTGATGATACTGGCGTCCGCTCTAGAAAACAACCTGGGACGCTATTTCGCCCGATATATTCCAGTTATTTCTTTCTTATTTAACGAACATGCACAGCGTCAAAAATAAAAATCGTACTTGCCTGTATTTGTTTCCAAGGTTTTCAATCTTCGTTTTTGTTTCTTTGAGACTCTTTTCAACGCCGGCTTTAAGAAGCTCTTCCACAATGTGCGCATACACTTTCTGATTCCTTTTGGCACGACGCAGATCGCTTAGGTTGTCCTCCCAGATTCTAATTAATGTAAACGTGTCCGCGTGGCTCCAATGTGCCTGTCCCGCTGCCATTGCTTGTCCCGCTGCTCCTGATGCCTGCTTGAACGAAACACACAACGAGGCGACCGACTGTTTCCAATATGGCCGTCGAGCAGAGTGTCGGCGGCCGGACGCTGCTGAGCTGGAGAGTATAACATTTTGCGACAGCCTGCCGTACATATTTTGTCTCGTTAAAGTAACAAGTTCATTAAAACATTTAAAGCTTATTATTTCTTTACGAGTACGGCTTGCAATTTGCAAACGCTCTGTCGTGTTTTGCTGTGATTCTGGGGTTGAGAGTACACATTCGCTTCGAAGCGAGAAGCCAAATGAGTTTCTCGAACTCATTCGATTGCGGAAGTCATTCGGTGCTAATGACATTAAATATCGCTGTGTAGCAACTGAATAATGTCATTCGATGCTAATGCCATTCGGTTCGAATGACATTAAATCTCCCAGTGTTAAATCTCCCAGGAGAAAGGATTTGAAGTGGCAGACATAAACAGAGAAGTGCATAGAGCAGGCTCTGGCAGAGGCTTTATACCCCTGACACACGGGCAAAACTGAAGTCCTTTCCAGTAAACCTCTTTTCCTACTCTGAAGGAACCTTTGCAGAAAGGAGTTGCGCCGATGACACACGGCACCGCACTGAACTTCTTTAGGTAGTTCCTCAGATGAACGCCGCAAGAAATATAGCGCTGGCTGTTAAAGCCACAAGAGAGAAAACATTCTTAAAAAGCTGCGTATTTAATTACACTTAGCTACTGTAGAACCTAAAAATGTATTTTTTTTCATTGTTGATGGCTAATAATGCTTATATTCGTTTATTTTATTCGCGTTTTTGCGTTGTTAGCAGCCATTTAACTTGGTCCCGCAACTATGTGCAGTCGGTGTTTTGCTGTGCGTGCTGCTTATTCTGGTGATGCCCACGTTTCTGTCGTCCTTTTTCACGTCTTTGTCGTCCCTTCCTTTGTGCGCGCAGGCGTAACGTGTTTTATTCAATATGTTATTCCAACAACTGTGGTTTCTTCTGGGTATTTCCTGCGGGCGCTGATTGTGCAGTCTCCATCTCGCGACGTGAACACCGCACATGCGCGCAGCAAACGACGACGACACTGCTGGAATTCAACATGGCGGCACTAGAGACGTTATGCGAGCGTTTGAGAGTATAGCTAGAGGAAATCTTCACTATTAGACCGCTAATTATTACCGCTAACAATTAAAACATTTTCGCAAGGTAAAAAATATACCTATGGGCACCGTAGTTGTGTGGCAGGTTTTGTCTGCTGGGTGACATGAATGGCCACATCGAGGATCTGGATGGATACACAGATTGTAATGGGAAGTTGATGCTAGACTTCTGTGAGTGACACAACCTAGTTATAGTAAATAGAGAAACTAAGTGTGAGGGACAAATCACGTGGGAGTCCCGTAACAGACAAACGACCATTGACTACTGCTTAATGTCGCAGGGGTTGTATAACAAGCTCGCAATAATGGAAATAGACGAAGAGGGGAAGTACAGCCTCGGAAGTGATCATAAGCATATTAGTCTACAGTTGGGAGCCCTACTCAAAAGAGAAATGCAGGGAAGCCAAAAAGAGTACGCAAAATTATATGACGCGCAAATAGCGCAAATAGCGGCGGGCATAGAGGAAGCAATAAAGAAACATCCCATGGAAAGGTGGGATTATAATCAGAACTACTCATTAGTACAAAAATAAAAGAGGTAAGAGGAGTAAACCGCTGGAGAGGAAAGCGGAAGCCACGAAGTTGGTGGAATAAGGAAATTAGAGAGGCCATCGAACAACGACGGTGGGCATCTCGGGAACACAGAGAAGCAAAGAGGGCGCAGTTATCTGAAGAGGAAATAGGCCAAAAATGGGAATATTATCGACAAAAGAAACAACAAGTGCAGGTCCTCGTCCAGGCTAAAATAAAGCAGTCCTCTGATCGCTGGCTGGGTGAAGTTCGTGATGCAACTAAAGGGGGGTCAAGAAAATTCTGGAACCATATAAGCTGGCTGGGTAAAGCTAATCACAGAAAAGAGGAACAGATTCACGACGTCGAAGGAAATTGTCTAGAGGGAGATGACGCTGTGAACTACATTGGTTCAGTTATAGCAGAGTCATTTAGGAAAGACGATAATGTAATCGCCCCAAGTGAGGGAGCAACACAGAATAGCATAATAGAAAACAGCTTAGAACTGACCAATCTTAACTGGAAAAAGGCGGAAGCAAATGTGCCAAAATGCACGTCCGCGGGAATAGACGAAATTCCAATCAAGTTAATTTATGAACTTGGCCCAAGAAGCAAGGAAACGCTGATAAAAAGCATTGGAGGCAGTCATAACAAATAAGCAAATTCCGCACAGCTGGAAACAGAGTAAAATGAATTTGATTTATAAAGCGAAAGGTGATAAGAAGAACATAACATCTTTCCGACCAATTACGATAACATCAGTTATATATAGGCTGGCGATGCAGGCGGTGAAATTAAAAATGCAGTCATGGGTAGAAAGTAATAGAATACTCGGAGAACTTCAGAACGGGTTCAGAAGTGGTAGGCGCTTAGATGATAGCCTGTTCGTGCTTACCCAGTTCATAGAAATAGCTAAGGCGGAAAATAGACCTCTGTATTTAGCCTTCCTGGACATAAGTGGTGCATGCGACAATGTGAACAGGGAACTCCTGTGGAACATATTAAAAGCTGAAGGTATCGGTAATGAGGTAATTGATTTTCTACAGGAACTATATCGAGAAAATAATGTTGAAATAACATGGGAAGGAATTAAGAGTACGACAACTGTCGAGGTTCACAAAGGATTAAGGCAAGGTTGTCCTCTATCACCGCTGCTGCTCATGCTTTATATGATAAGCATGGAAAGAAGGTTACAACGAAGCAATCTAGGGTATAATCTGTCGTACAGATTAGGCGAAAAGGTTGTTGAGCAACGACTACCGGGTTTAATGTATGCGGACGATATTGTGCTGTTAGCAGATAGCCAGGAAGATTTGCAAACTCTGGTTAATTACTGTGGGGACGAAGGAGACAGTTTAGGTTTCCGTTTTAGTGCAGCTAAGTCCGGTGGGATGTTTTTCAACGATACAACTGATCAGGAGCTTATAATACAAGGCCATGAAATACCCCGAGTGGCCGAATACAAATATCTCGGGGTATGGATAAACAAAAGGCAGATGTACACGGAAAAGCACGAACAGTCTCTCATAGCAAAAGGGCGAAGAGATGCCGGGATAATGAAACATAAGGCATTGTGGGGGTACAACAGGTATGAGGTACTAAGAGGCATTTGGAAGGGAGTAATGGTGCCGGGGCTTACTTTCGGGAATGCGGTCCTGTGTTTAAGGGCAGAGGTTCAGTCGAGACTAGAAGTAAATCAGAGAGCTGTGGGAAGGTTAGTACTAGGTGCCCATGGGAAAACCACAAACGAAGCAGTACAGGGAGATATGGGCTGGGCATCGTTCGAAGCACGGGAAGCGCAGAGTAAAATCCTATACGAAAAACGTCTGAGGAAATCGGACGATAACAGGTGGACAGCTAAGGTGTTTAAATACCTATACAGAAAGAGCGTTGAGTCACAATGGCGGAAAAGAACTAGGAAGCTAACCAGTAAGTATGCCAGACACGAGGACGAAGAAAGACAGAGCATTAAACGACAGGTTAAATTGCGTAAGGTAAAAATTGGATAAATTCAATGGAAAAGAACCATAGTGTGGAACTATATCGATACTGGAAACAGCAGATCAGGAAGGAAGCGTTTTATGATAACTCAAGAGGAAGTGCCCTACTCTTTGAAGCTAGATCAGGATGTCTTAGAACGCGGAGCTATAAAAAGAAATTTAACGAAGAAGAAGACACATGTACTGTGTGTGGTAAATATGTAGAAACAATGGAACACCTCATACTAAAATGTGATGGTATCAATCCCGATGTCGATGCGGCCAGAGTCACCCTTCCTGAGGCCCTAGGGTACAGAGATAATCATAGTCATGTAAATAAATATGCGGTGGAAATTAGCAAAAAGGCGATTGGAGGATTGGTGGCTCAAAAGCAGAGAGGTGACATAAGGTTAAAAGGGTAGGAAGATGTATTTAAAGAAAATCGAGAAATTCAATAACACACAACACAGATAAAAATAAAAGGCCAAATAAAAATCTGAGCATGGTGGCAACTGCCATCGCCCCGTTTCAAAGGGGACGCTCCTACCTTCCATCCATCCATCCATCCATCCATCCATGCACTCTAAGAACAGTTTACACCCTTTGGCTTGCCCCTTCTGCCACACAAAAATAATCGTCATCTGCCTTGATGCGTTTCCTTTCTTTATCGCTGCGAGCCCAGAACTTTCCAGTAACGAATGGCACGCGCGTTATCAGCATAGAACAGTTTACACCCTTTGGAGTGCCCCTTCTGATAACGCGCGTGCCGTTCGTCACTGGAAAGTTCCAGGCTTGCAGCGATAAAGAAAGGAAACGCATCAAGGCAGATGACGATTATTTTTGTGTGGCAGAAGGGGCAAGCCAAAGAGTGTAAACTGTTCTTAGAGTGTGGGAATGCCGGTATATTGTGGATTCGGATTGGCTATAGTGCCTAGAATATACTGGCTAGTGTGCCGTGCACCCGCTCTTTTCAATGTAGGAGCGTGGCGCCGCCTGCAATGAATGCCCACGGAGGCCGACAGAGGTCGCTGCCACACGGGTGGGTGCAGACTGCGCGTGTCGTCTGCTTCGCATATCAATTTCGCAGCTGTTGCGTCGGTTTCTATGTTGGCGTTTTAAGTGTTATTACAGCGTTGCGTGTTTGTTCTTGGTGTTGTCAAAGAGTGAGTGCGTCGCTGCTGTGTTCGTGTGCTTGTCATTACGAGAACTATGCGGTGGCGGTGAAAAAATGCCGAAGCTAGAGTGCAAGGAGAGGACCTGCTTTGTGCCGTTGTGTAGAAGCGGTTACCGCTCGAACAAAGGGCGTGTATCTTTGTTCACTCCACCATCTGATAGGAAGCAGTAGCAGAATGTGCAAGAATGACCAGGAGAACGGACAGAAGGCTTGCACCAACTGCTGTGGTTTGTGAAAAACATTTGGAAAACAGTTTAGTCCAGCGTGCGTTCTCTATCACAGTGAACGGCGTTGTCCATGAGATTCCCCGCGCTAAACCACGCCTGAAACCGTACGCTATACCCACGATATTTCCTGAGTATCCTAAGCACGCACCTTACTTTTCGTGAGTACCAGGGAAAAAAAAACAAGAAAAAAGGAGCAGTAGTGCTTTGATCTACTGTACTCTTATGTTGCACGAAAGATCACTGCCCAAAATTCTTGACCATAGTGTGCAGGCTTCCTTTGCGTAAGTAAAGCTGAAGCTAGTGCCGACGCTGCTTCACAATTGCACTACGCATTTTGACAATGGAGGCCTTGTCTATCTTAGTCAGACCTTGTCAACCACCGTGAAGGCCGTGGAAGATGCTTTTACTGTGTTCTTTAGCAAAAACAAGTTATATCTAGCGAGTCTAGCTGATTTTTCATGTCAGCATGCAGACACTGGCCTTCCCCCAACAAGGGTGCCCAGAGCATGAAAAACCAGCTTTGACAACACTTGTGAAGTTCTATGTTTTCTTGAGGTTTCGGTTTTTTTGTAAAATGCATCAACAAAGAGCGGGAAGCGCAAAGGCAACGACAGAAGCTCTTTAAACTGCGTCACTGCCACTAGATCTATCTTCTTCATGTATGTGTGCATTATCTCCTCTAGGCCTGTCTTATATGCCCGGACTGATGTTACGCGAGAATAAAATATTTGTTACGCTTAAATGAAAGATCTCTTTCCCATTTTAGTTCACTTATATCAGACATAAAAAGAAATCTGCACGTGTGTACCAGGTATTAAAAAATGTATAGTACACAGAACACCGCGTGCAGTCCATTTTACAGGCAATTTTTTTTACTTATTATCCTATCCTCGTGGCCCAATGGGCATTATGAGGAGATGGGTACATGCTTTACAAACAATCAAAAACATTCAAACCTATGAGGACAACAATAAGATAATAGGCAGAAATAGCAGCAAATAAAATAAAAAGAAAGTACAGCGAAATTCAAGTCATTTCAAAAGATGATCGGTTACAGCGGTTTTCAATGGTTATGCATTAATATAACATCAATAGAACAGTAACGTAACCTTAGAATTCCTTTACTTTATTAGAATGAAAAATGTAACCTAAAACTTACCCTTAAAAAAATTACGCTGCCATCATGGCTAGAATAAAAAACAAGTGTCCTTAGCTATCGCCGAAGATCGAGACACGAAGGCGAACCCCTTGTGAAGCCTACTGTAATTCACCTTAATGCACCCTAATCCTCCTTAATTAATACACCTTAATCCCCCTAATTTATCCTAATCCCTCTTAATCCAATCACTATAATCAATAATTCAATTTGCTAATCATTTAGAATCTCTTATACACGGCTGGACATGCTTTGGTTCGTTTCTGGCCTTCCTTGGATTGTGTGATATGTTCTGTACCTCGCAACACGGCCTTGGAACATGGAGATCAAGGCATTTGCCTTAAGAATTACGTTTTCTCTTCGCCAGCATAGAAACACATCGAGTTCCCCGCTCGAAGCCCAGCTGAGCTAGCACACGCTTTTCGTGCAAGCGACAAGCGCTAGAGAAGCCTGTTGTAATCAAAACAAACCCTGATTTATAAATCAGCTGCTCACATTTGAACTGTGCTGCTGCTACAGCTTAATAAAAACAAAAAGCGCAGCAGCCCGCTTGCCGATGCTGTGGAAACACGGCGGGCTACGAAGACCGGATGGTGCCGCGGCACCCACCTGCACTGCAGCGCCCCTAGCGGCAGCCGCCGACATTCATTGCATTTGGTGCCACCCGGGAGGCCGCGGACGGCACACTAGCCAGTATATTCTAGACACTATAGATTGGCATCGTTCTCGTATAGACAGGACACCTTGAAGCACCGTTCCGTCTGTCTCAATGATTCATTTCCTACTAGAACAGCACGTGAAAAGCTGTTTTAGTTTAATTATTACGCGAAAATATGTTTTGTTTAACTATGAGAACTTGTTATTGTGTGTACGAAGATGTAATATGCGTGAATGGAAACATTTTATAAAGATTTTACTTTGAGAACGCGTTATTTGTGTAGCCATATCCACGTTTTAGACGAAGCCTCTTACAATACCAGCCAACACGAGCCTCGCAGACACATATACCGTCATTCCCATGACGGCACGGTGCTCCCTTAAGAAACTCCCATAGACGGTGGCGCCAGATTACCCTCTTGGTGTTATAGTGAGAAACTCTATGAGCCAGGGGTACAGTGGCGGCCAAGGAGGTTAAAGGAACAGTTTTTCTTTAACCTCCTTGATGGCGGCTGCACGGCCGCCATTATCCGCCATGTTTACTTTCTGATTGGCTGTGGAGAGCTCACGCGCCTTGAAATTTGTGCCGGGAAACGGAAGTTTTGCGAAATGTCATTTTGACTCATTTTGCGTTTTCATCAAGATGACGAAACGTGACGTGGAGCTGCAAATTTTATGGACTAATACATTTTGTTGGTCCTTGGCAGATATATTGTGATGTTAGCGCTTCAAAAAGAATGTGAGCGGTAGCGTGCAGAAGCCAGTGCAATGAATCTGCAATTGCGCGAATATGTGGTGGCGATCCAAGATATGCGCCATGCCAGCTTGCTGATTGGCTGAAGGAATATCTCGTGAGGAGCGTCACAGGAAGGGCTGTTTCGTAAACGTCATTTTGACGATGCGTGACGTTGTGCCGGGCCGCCATTGCTGAGATTTTTCGTCATAATTTTTGCTGCGACGAGGCACGCGAATTATGCTAATGAGTAGCCATATGCAATGGCAGCCGAGAGGAATGCGTATCGCCACATTTGCCCCGTCGTTTGGTGCCACGAAAATCTTTTATTCATAACGCGTGCTCATAGTATTTACATCGCTCTCGGGCGGTGTTGGCATTTGTGTTTGGGGCGATCATTTTTTAAAATAACGCGTTTATACGAAATAATATTGGTTGAACATAGCAAACTTTCGGGAATGCTGTCTACTTTTTACTGCTGCATTTGTATTGTAATCAAGATTAATGCCTTTTCGCACAATTAAAAGTTATGACAACGGCAGTGGCGTAGCTAGGTCGTCTGGCACCCGGGGCCCATAGGTCTTCTGTCACCCCCCCCCCCCGGATGTAGCCGGCGGAAAGAGGGGTGTCTTCAGACGTATATGACACCCCCCCCTCCACAGGCCCCTTGCACCCGGGGCCCACGGCCCCCCGGCCCCCCCTATTGCTACGCCACTGGGCAACGGCCTCTTTCTAATTTATAAAAAGAAATGTACGCAAGACGGCGCCTTGAAGTTTCCTCCCTCGGTGCGAGTAGCCAGCGAAATGAACAAGAGATGGCAGCGCCGGCGCTTGCGTCGCTCTAGTGGATATCTCTGGCGCGCGCAACGCTATCGGTGATATTCGGCCGTTTCTCAGCCAGCCGAGTCGGGCTGAGTCACTTGCGTTTCACGAGATAGCGATAACGTGGCCTAGAACGTGCGCGCATCACCACTGGTAGGTCGCGTATGTTGTCTCAAGCAAGAAATCAAGCGCGTTGGCGCTAACATGCGATGACTCATTCTATTTTCCGGGGGCACGCATCCCAGCTATTGAAGCAGACGATGGCTTGTACGCAGCAGACGACGGAAGAGAGAAGCGTTTTCGACGGAATAATCATACGCTTTGAGATAGCTGCTTTATTTTTACTGCGGAGGAAAACTGTTTTGCTTTACCGATAATGCTATATTCAGTGCCTTAATTTCAATTTCTTAGGCGAAACGTCAAGTTGGCGTCACGTTACGTAAGCAAAACAGGGCCACCAGCGCCATTTTGTTTGCGTCGCGCCTACGTCATGCATCGAAGAAAATGGCGGAATGTCCAGAATAGCGCCCCAGTACTGGGGTGGCTAGAATTGGGAGGTGTGAAGACCGCGGCGCCGCCGCCATTGCCTAGGGAGGCCCCGCTGCGCGTTCCTCCCACTGGGGGAAAATTTGGCGCTTCCGTCGGGGGCGCGGCTTGGGTGGCTAGCGCGGGGTCGCCGTGAGCTTGTCAGTCCAGTGATGCCACGGCTGCTGATTTATCAGTAGATCTACTGATTTTTAAATTTTTCTGCTGATTCAGTGATAAAGCGCTTGAATCTGCTGATTTTCTTGCTTTTCTACTGAAACGAAAGCGAAATATGCAACTTTTTCAGTACAGGGGACGGATGGATGGTTATAGAGATTACAGAGGTTATATTAATGTGATGCCACCTAGCGAGAGAAAAAGAAAAACGTGGTTGGCAGCCGAGGTTAACATACACTCCAGCGTTTCCAGACTCTCAAACGTGGCGCTACCTCTGTCTTTGAGCAAAGTGGAGAAAAGGCATAGCGTTTCTATGCTCTATGGGAAACGGTGAGGCGGTGAATTTGTGAAAGTGGGTGGACTACCGAACTCCACAACTATGAAACCACCAGCATCATCATCATCATCATCATCATCATCATCATGACCAACCTATTTTTATGTGCACTGCAGCACGGAGGCCTCTATGGAGGCCTCTCCCAGCGATCTCCAATTATTGCTGTCTGGAAGCTACTATACTCTAAAGCTTTCAGGTACTAACTACCAACTGACGCCTTTGAATAGGCCATCGGAGTGCTTCGCTGTTTTTAAATTTGTGCTTGACAATGGCTCTCTGGATCCCCGGGTTTTTCAATAGTATCGCTGAGAAACTCGGGGTAAATTTTTGTACTATTTCCTGGAAGCTACAATACTTCAACAGAGTACTAATATAAGCACTGAATTCGTGGGCTCATAAACTGAGTGCAAAAATTGAAATTAAAAATCTACTGATTTCTACTGATTTTTCGCGAAAAAATCTACTACTATTTTTTAATGTGTCATGGCAACACTGTGTCAGTCTCGTAGGCCACGGTGCAGCGCAAAGTAACTCTCGTGGTCGGTGTAGTGCAGCTGTGTTTTTCTCGCGTTTCCTAAGTTTTTCTTCAAAGTAGGTGGTGTGAGCTGCTGTCGCTATCCCTTGACACCCTGTGAACCTGTTACAACGATATGGAAGGTCGACAGCAGTGCCTTGACATTGAAACTTGCACCCAAGTTGACATATTCACACATATATTCTAGTGGATTTGAAAAGATGCTGGTAAATCTAGCCTTCAATATTTTCAACAGTGCAGTTGTGCACGCCATGGACTTACACAAACAAAAAATTGAACAACAGTACTCAAATCTGGAGCCAACAACGGTGTTCATTGACGTGATGGCTCAAGCAATTGAAGCCATGACATCACGGTTTCCAGCTGAAGCTTTGACTTATGCCCACAGCCACTGTGCTCATTTTCGTGTGCCGGTGGTAAATGCTTTTCGTGTTTCAGACGTAGCAGTGCTCAAGAAACTGCACTTAACAGCATGCTAGCATTTCTGGATCAGTGGGAGGCCCATGCAAAAGGGGCCCGGCTCCTTAAGCAAGGGCACATCAGAAGGTCTGCGTGTGACCATACGTTCCACTAAAGACTTCTTGACGTATCTAACTGAGAAGGTTGGGTTCAAGTTCTTGATGACTTCCCGCCTCAGTCAGGAATGCTTGGAGCGTTCATTCGGTATTGTGAGACAGTCCAATGGAGCCAATGATCACCCCACTCCTGCGCAGTTCATCATTATAATGAAGTATGCAAGCTTATGCATTTCAGTCTGGGGGTGCATGGGGGGGGGTCTTCTGTATCAATCAGTCTATCTATACAACCTCATTCAGACACTCGAGGATCGACAGGTTCACTCGTGCATTTAGCAATACGCGAGTGCACGCAAAAGTTGTCAAGAATTTCTTGCTTCTAGCAGCCGATGTGCCACAGATTGGCTGCAGGAAGCATTCCGCTGATCTAACAGGATCAGTGTCTAGGTTTTATTGTATAACACGTATTCACTTTCTCCTCAACGGCTTAAATCAGTGTGTCATCCACAACAAAGCCAAGAAGGTTAAGCCCTGTGTTTTGTAAAAATGTGATGTTATGCAATAACTGTGTTATTTCCAATAAACATGTATTAACTCACAAGCGCTTTGTACTTTCTAGAATTTCTTCACCACAATGCTGATATATTGCATGAACTTCCTCCATTTAAAGTAATGTTACAATCCCAGGTATGTGACTTATGTGCGGGCGACACATTCAAGGTTATTCCAATGCGCTGGCCTTGCGCGGCGATTCCTATGAACTATACTTTCGGCAAGAATAAGCGCGCTAATCTCGGCAAGAGGTGGTCGCAAAAACCGTTGCTGTGTCGGCTGCGTAGTCGGTGCTCGCTGTTTCCATGTGGAATGAGAGCAGCGAAACATTAAATTCTCTCTGCATCTACAATGTAGAGAAAGAAGTCTGGTCAGATTTTAACGCATTCAAACGCTAAAACTAAGCGCAACCAAATCATTTTCCCGCCCGGAGGTATCCAGACGCCGCGACAAACTACGGCGCCCTAAACGGCGCCCCGGCCGGCAGCGCCGTCACGCGGCAGGAACGCGTTTTGGGGCCAGCTACCGGAGGCCGGTCTTCACACCTCCCCATTCTAGCCACCCTACCAGTACGCGTGCGTCTAATTGTCGTACAAAAATCCCTCACGTGACCTGATCCTAGGTGCCTAGGGACAGGATCGTTTAGGGACTTTTGAGAAGGCATGATGGTTGCGCCGAGCGACGCTGTGGCGTGTTCGTTCTCGGCGTGATCGTTCACCGGCTCGCGCGGACCGCGCGTTGTTCAACGTTGCTTATGTGATTGTGCTTGCGTTGCTTGTGTGTTGGTTGTACGTACTTAGCGGGAAAGCCGCGAGTAGTGGTGATGCGACAGTGCGGCTTTCGCCATCTGTGCTTTCGCCTCGGTGAGCTCTGGCAGTACAGAATCTGCGTTGTGTGACCCGTGCTTCCTTGACAATTGAAATGTCGAAGTGGCCTAGCGCCTCGGCAGCGAAGTCCTGCGAACCGCGATGCCGTGGCGTGCGTTGAATCTCCGGCCCACGCCTACCGCTGGTCGTGTGTCTCCGCAGTGGGTTGAGTATTTGTTGGCTAAAAGTCGCGCAGTAGTAGTGGTGTGGCATGTCGGCTTTAAGTCTCGGTGAACTCTGGTGGTGTGAGATCCGTATTTCTGAAGAATTCATTGGTGCTGACGATTTAATTATTCAAGTGGCGTAGCGCCACGGCAATGCAATTTGCGAACCGGCGCTGTGCAGCAGCGTCGTCGTGTTCGCCCCTTTTCGGCAGCGTCATCACATCGCACTTGCACTTTTACTTGACGGGACTCGTAGGCGGAGGTATTGCACGTGTTTTTGGCCACGACTTACGTAAGTAATATAATGCATAAGGTGGTGTTTGCTCACAACTGTTCACGCGTCCTTGAAATAGGGCAGCGCATGTTTTCAATCGTGTTCAGCGCTAGTGCGCTATCCGTCACTTCATGTGATTTACTTTTATCGTGGGCTTTACGACAATTATCGCGTAGTGCTGTGAACATAACGGAGCTTTAGTGATGTCACATGATCTGCCAGAATTCCACGAAATGCAGAGTAGATGTTTAATATTATTCGTACTAAGGGCGCGATAAGCACAGTGAGGTGGAGCCTAATACTGTGCCCTGTAATCTTCAGCTGCATTTGTGCCCGTTTTTCGCGCTCTTAGTTTTAGCAACGGGACGCAGGGTTCGGTGCAAAGTTGGGACGAATGAATGTGTATATACGTCTGCAATAACTTCACCGCAACACATTTGTTACCTTGAACATACTGCTCCGCCCGCTTTACTATAATCTCAGGTGCTCTCGAACTCTCTATTTGCCGGTATTTTTATTTTCACGTGCTGAATGGTCCTACCGCAATACATATATATAGTGAGGTGAAGCTGATTAATGTTGCCAAGTGCTTTGACAGTGTCAGATCTAACAGTTATAGAATGACATGGCCAATACAACAGCTCATACCTTCACTTTAACAATTCTATTAGGACTGTCAAACTAATCTTACAGCACAGAAAAGCAACGTAAACACCTCAAGAGTTGATTAGCAAGTAATACTGGAAAGTTCAAGTCTAGTGACCAAGGGTGTGGTGAAGTGCTTTAAACATTCAACCAACACACCTTAAGTGCTTAAAAATTTCTAGCATATTGATGCAGGCTGATAAGACTTACTTTGATATTGGTTGTTTTACAATGAAAATAATAGTACTGCATAAGAGGACGCAAGCGACTCGTGTGCTGCTTGATTATGCAAACCACATGGGTGCCAGAAATACCCAAACATGGTGCTTGTTTACACACGCTGCTTGCATCCACTAATCTAACGCTCTCTAATGTCAGCAGTATAAAGAGAGGCTGTAAAAATATGGCTTTGAATTTCACAACTCCAATTTTGTTTCTTCTGTACTTGTACAACCTATGGTTTTGTGACAGCATCTGCCTAGCTCATTGCCACATTTTGCGACAAAAGCAGTGATGATTCAATCAGAGTTGCCTGTCCTAATATTACTCCAATAATTCTTTAAACAGTTCATTTTTTAAGCACAAAGCATGTCATGCCCAACTAGAAAATTAACCATGCAATAATCTACTAGAAGTGGCTAAAAAATCCGGAGTCTTCTGAAGTCAGCTTGATTTGCAGCTGCTAAAATTGGCTATTATTGAATTAGGGCAAGGAAGAAACGGCTTGAATAAACATATGTCTCATCAGAAAGTTGCGGTGGTGTGCTGGAGGCTAAAAGCCGTTTTGGCATTGGTCTACCTCTGTCCCAAAACCAGGCACCACAGCCAAAGCGACTTCACTTGGCTTTGACAGCTTCAAATTCGCTTTCACAAGCACGTAATACTCAGTCGAGGTGAGCTCAATGCACATCACCCGCACTGGGGATGCAAAGACATACGGCCAAGAGGATGCCACCTTGACGAAGCAGACACCACAGAGTGCACATGGCAAAGATGGAGTCATTTTTCAGATGTTGAGGAATCTTGCCGAAACAAGGAAGCAAGCACTATTGCTTGTAATCAATGAAATCTGGAATATTGGAATTCCCCACAGAGTGAAAACACTTGGTCATGATGCCACTACCGAAACCAGGCAAGAAACCTGACACCATAGACAACCTTTGATCAGTCTCACTCACATTGACAGTGTGCATATTGACTGAAGGAATGTGCCTCGCGAGGCTGAACCAGCATCTGGGAAAGACAATAGCCTCTTTCTGCATCAAACCATCGTCAATGCCAGCCGCTTTGGAGGAAAGATGTATGGGTTCTTAGTCACAGTCCAACCAAGAAGGATGTTGAGCACAGTCTGCAATGAGGAGGTACTGGTGGCCTTTCGTGAAGCCTGCCCAGTCATTAGTGGTGTGAAAGCCTCTAATGCAACCATATGTTTGAATATGAAGTTATAGTAAACAGCCAAAGACTTTTACCAACTGCACAGGTGGAAATGCAGGTAAAACCCGGACCAGCACACTTGGTTGCAGGAGTGATTTGCTGATGAGGTAAGAAGGTGACTTAACAGTTGGTGATAAGGTACACCGAATGCAGGCATGCGCAATATGTATACGTACTGTTAGGCTGAAACAGATTAATTTTCTCCAAAGCAATATCAAAAGCTCAATTTTGTTTAGGATGCCACTCATGTGCTTTAGGTAAGTGTGGACATCATCATCATCAATCTGGTTACACCCACTGCAGCGCAAAGGCCTCTCCCATACTTCTCCAACTACCCCGGTCATGCACTAATTGTGGCCATGTTGTCCCTGCAAATTTCTTAACCTCATCCGCCCACCCAACCTTCTGCCGCCCTCTGCTACGCTTCCCTTCCTAGCAGTGTGGACAGGGTTATATACAGCGGCATAGGCAAATGATACAACTAGATACAGCTTTTATGCGTAATATTTTTTTCTGGACTAAATTCTTGCTCCTTGAACTCATTCGAGATCATTAACTGTAGCACCAAAGTAGTGGAACACTACCAGAACAAAGGCATGTAGCGTGCACATCTCAATTCTTCTTATGCCAGTCTTCTTTTTTACACCAATTGCTGCTATGGGCCAACTCCCCTGGTTCTGATGTCTACTGGTGTTGTCACTCTAATTCCCAAATTTATTGCTAGAATATTGCAGATAAAGTTTTCATTGTGATTCATTCAAACATATGATCAAAAGATTGGCAGTCCACAATTCTACATTTCAGCCACTCTGCTGAAGGTACAGTCGTGGCGAATAACGATCCTGGAGAGTGCGATCTAGCCAACAGGTGCCATGATTGGCTAACACCTGTTCAATGTCTGCGTGCTGTATATAGAGCTGGCGTCCACGCCTTCAAATTCTTACTCATCACTTTCCCCACTTGTGAAGGCAGTACTATATTAATTTTTCTTCTTACATGTAATGACAGTGATTGGGTGCATCTGCTTTATTAATCTTCTAGTGCTTGGCTTCTCAGATTTGCTGGATGGGGCTGGTTGATGGGGCAGAGCGCGAGACCTAGCAATGGGTAGCTCAAATATAGCTTTGAGAAAACCAAATTAATTCAGCAGTAAGAAGCTAAAGGGTTGTTTTTCTGGAGACCAGAGACCAAGTCTGGATGTGAAAGAGGAGGAACAAAACTTGTCTTTCCACTTCAACACTGGGAGGCACAACTCCCACTTATTTTACTTCTTTAAAGGAGATTACTGACTTGCGCTGGCAAGTGTTCACTTCAACAAACACCGAATGAAGCAAGCTTCCTGCGCATATTTCACCATTTATTGCATCACTTTCACAGTATGAGTGGAACTCCAATTTTCGTTATGCCACAACTTGCCCAATCTTGTGTTTTGCAGTAGGATTTTAGCAGTGCTATTAAGGCACTTACATATTCGTGAATAGTAGTAGAGAAAAAAAGTAAGAAAACAGTGGCTCTTCGTGCATCGACTATGCATGCACCTGGTGCTCTCATGTCCATTTTTTCCGCTATCTGCTAAACCGTTCTAAACAAGAAAAGCTCATACACAATTATTTTGCAGAGTCAGACAACTAAACCAATATCCTTGGTAAGCAAGGTTTATTTATTTGGTGACATTTTCTGTGGCCCTGCTATTGGGCTTTCTTTTCATCCTTTTCCGCTGTGAAGATTCATTAAGAAGTGACAAGACAGTTTGACAATTTTAATCATTGAAAGACTTAGCGAAACCTTTTTTGGGTTGTTTTTCCTTGCTTTCAGACTCTGCACATTGCCTTTTAAGGCATGTTTTAAGTGTTTCTTTTTTTTATGGAGAGGGCATGTTAACATCTTTTACACCATGTCAATTATGTGGTGCCATAGTGCATTCTTGGATGGAGTCTTGCCCTTTCATTCAGTAAAATATAATGTTTTTTGTGTCATAGGCCGTTTTACATTTGAGTATGAGTGTAGCATTTCGCTAAGTTTTGCCTCTGTCACCCAAGCTTGCTACCCACTGTTGTTGACATGTGACTTTTGTTCAATAAAAGGAAGTCTGTCACTTATCCTGTGCACTGGTTGTCTTTTTGAATTACGATTTGTTGCCTATATTAGTTCTTTTGTTGTATCTCAGATTAGGAATGGCTATCAAAGTTGACATCATTTAATCATATTGCACACAATGTGGATGATATGTACTTGCAATATATGGCCACCATAAATAGAAGTTAATTCAAGAATAGTGCCTTTGCATGGTGGGGCAGCCATGAATTGTAGCTATAAGTTACCAGCACTGCAAGTAGCACTGTTTGTGCAGAATATAGTTCAACTCTACTACTTTCAAACATCATTGTTTTTATCTGCATTTGTATAGCTCCAGTTCCTGTGAACAACACGCATCTGGCGGAAGAGTGGCTTGCACCTGCAATGGGGCCCAATGAATAGCCAAATTTCTGCCCGTTTTCATGTTATTAGCATATTAGTTGAGGCAGTCGTTCTTATAGTAAACTGTTTGCGCAGTGTAGAAGCCACTGCGGGTGTCAGGATCTTGTACACATCTTCAGCTTTGCAGGGGACACAGCATCTGGCACATAGTTTGTCACAGGCCATGTTTTTGGGGCAAGTTGGGTTTACTCACTTGCAAAGAGAGAACCAAGCTTGTTGGATATGAATTAAACCGCCTGTACACTCGGTGGCCTTCTTAATTTTGTGTGACATATATGGTTATAGCTACCCTTGCTTTATGCACTTCTTGTCCGGCAGCAGTTTTGCTTTTGAAACACTCAGGATAGCTTTCAGCAAGCTGGACAGGAATAGCACTGAAAAACCAGCAGATGTTAATTGTTGCACTTGTCATGCGAAGCTTCCTACAGTATGATGAGGACGAAAATTAATGAAGGTGTTCCTCAAGGCCTTCTAGCTTGTCATGAGTTTGGAGCAACGTGATGTATAACACTTTTCTGATCGCATACTATAGGTTCAGCAGGTGTGGCCATGGTTGAAGTGCAGTGCAAGGTCAAGAAAACAGATATCTATGAGCAGCACACTGGTAAAGGAGACGCTGGGAAAACTAGTGGGAAGCCTGTTGAACATCTGATTGACCAAGTTGCTCTCTTCATCAGGCAAACTGTGATAAAGAGAAGGAAGTCATCAACACATCAGAAGGTTTTTGCGTATAGACACTGCTAAGGTTCTCAGGCACGTCTCTTGTAACACGCCAACAAATCTTAGTGCGCAGGCTATGCATGACCAACTACATATGCCTTCTGTTTGGACAAAGAACTGCTCATTGTAACTGATGAAGATGGAGTGGACAAAAAAAACGGCAGCTCCACTAATCTGGTTTCACTGGTATTAGCAGTGCTTTGTAAGTATGCATCGTCATACTCCCCACTGCCTTCTTGGTTGACATCAGCAAGGACCGGCTTGATGCAAGGGGTAATAGACATCTTTACAAGCTAAAAATGCATGCATGCATGGAGAGCACGTTGTGTCAAAAAATAGACACTTCACAGGGGCATTGGAGAAAAAACAGATTATTGACAGTGGCCAAAGGCAAGCTTATCTCCTACTAAACACCCAACACTGTTGCCATGTGACACCTCTGAAACAATCCTTCTGAAAGAAGAAATCATACTTGTGCATCCATAAAGAGGGCGGATAGGCAAAGCCCCTTCAGCAATGCGGCCAGCTTCAAAAGGCCCACTTGGCACATCCTGAATGCTTCCTTCTTAGACTTTGCTGGGTGCAAGCATTCTACTGTCCAAAAGTTGTCATTGAGAGCACTGTTGGTTTGGTGGCAATACAGTTCAGAAGCGATTGCAAGAAACCTTTCTTCCGAGTTGGTCTGGAGGCTCATGGTGCTCACAAAGCGACACAATGAGACAAGCAAGGTGACCGGATGCCTCCAAGCCCTTGTTCGTGTATCACACTGTTCTATTAGTAACAACCATCAGATCTGAAACCAACAAGCTCAAGTTCAGCACTCGTGTGGTTACTGTGGAGGATCCATAATAGAAAGCACAAAACAGAAAACTGAAGGGAAAGGATAAGGCACCACTTAACACCTAGTATTGCTGCAGCCCACCCCCTTTTATTTTGTGTGGTCATGCTACATTTTTTTCTATATATAGGCATGAACTTATCCTGTGCACAGCTTATTGCAGAGAGCATAGGTGATGTTCCCAATCGGTGTCCGATTTTTATATACACTATATGCTGGCTCAAAGAGGCTCGAAACACTGCAATGGAAGCTTCTAATAGAAAAGGTGCCTGGAAGAAAAAAAAGCTGTGCTGCAACCATCTTGTCAACATCTTGTCCCCTTAATAAAAATTGTGCTTCCGTATAAACTTCAGCCCTCCAGTTTAGAGTAAAGTACCAGTGCACTTATGAACGAATCAATTCTCAAAGAGCATGTGCAGTCCAGCCAGAAGCATAGGCATGAAACCGCATTGTGCTCCTGCATTGAAGGTGAATAGTGCGTTACAAAATGACGAATGTGCCTTAGTAAGCTTCCCTGCAACATGAATTTGTAATGTACAAAGAATTGTCAATTAAGCTTACCAAGAGCACAGATGCACTTGCAAATTATATCACAATTGAAAATAATGAGCAAACCTATGTGCCCTTTCCACTATTAGTATGCTTTACTGCACAATGCTTATTTCCACCTCTGTATTGCGGTGTAGCAAGCTACGAAAGAAACGTTGCATAATTGAGCTTTTTAAGATTAACTTTTTTGCAATACACCTATGTTCTGCGGTGAAGCATACTAAAAGTGGAAAGGGGCCACTGTCACTGGACATAAAAAGAGTTCTTTAATTATACCCTATGATTTTACACTCGCGCAACCGCCGCCTCTCAGGTCGCCTGAGTGGACATACTATGCTGGGTGATATCCTTTACCGCGTAACTAAAATGCACTGCGGCGAAGAAGCAGTACATTTGTATTGAGTGAATAAACAAATGCTTTTTACAACAGTACAGAAATAAACGCGCACCATGCATCAGTCTACCACATGGAAGAGCGTCGCAACAAAAGGTAGCTGATTCACACAGGCTGTGTAGCCCACTTATCAATCGTAAAGGCTATTCTGGGTAATTCATAATTTCACACACACAGAAATATGTTTATATGTTTACGTTCGTACTCCTTGCGTAATAAGACTTCCAGAACTTCTACAACAGGTAGTAATTTACAACACACAAACGAAAACAACAGATACATATGCCTTGTTTTCAACTCGGTCGTCATGCAAATGACATATAGCACGGAAAAACGTGAACATGCTGTGTGTTAGCATCGTAAACTTCATACTAGGCAAGGAGCACACCACAATCCCGCGACAGCCGCTAATGAGACCAAAACGGGAGCACATATCTGTGAACGTGCAAATGGAGACCCTAAGCCACTCTGCTCCTCCACCACCCCCCGCTGCACGGCTGAACCACTCGTTTCAAGCACAGCACACCTAACACACATTCAGCACTGAACAGTGGGCGGTCGACGCAGTCGCATTTACATGACTTGTAGCGAGCAGCACATCCCTCGATGTCCGTTAAGCAAAGTCGGACACGGCGACGCCACATCGCGGTTCGCAGAACTTCGCTGCCGATGCGCTAGGCCACTTCGACATTTCAATTGTCAAGCAAGCACGGGTCACACAACGCAGATTCTCTACTGCCAGAGCTCACCGAGGCGAAAGCCGCACTGCCGCACCACCACTACTCGCGGCTTTCCGCCAAGTAACGCAGAACCTACAACCAACACACAAGCAACGCACGTACAATCACATGAGCAATGTTGAACAACGCGGGGTCCAGAGAACGATCACGCCGAGGACGAACACGCCACGGCGTCGCTCGGCGCCAGCATCGCGCCTTCTCAAAAATCCCTAAACGATGCAGTCCCTAGGCACCTAGGATCGGGTCACGTAAGGGATTTTTGTACGACAAATAGACGCACGCCCCCAGTACATAGGAGGAGCACACTCTGAAGTTCAACAAATGGCCACAGAGGGCGAAAAAAATCGACTGCGCGCCGCTGCCATAGAGTTTCTCACTATAACACCTAGAGGGTAATCTGGCGCCACCGTCTATGGGAGTTTCTTAAGGGGGCACCGTGCCGTCATGGGAATGACGGTATATGTGTCTGCGAGGCTCGTGTTGGCTGGTGTTGTAAGAGGCTTCGTCTAAAACGTGGATATGGCTAGGCAAATAACGCGTTCTCAAAGTAAAATCTTCATAAAATGTTTCCATTCACGCATATTACATCTTTACTCACCCACGATGCATGACCAAGCGAAGAAAAGCAAGAACAGACAACCAACTGTTTCAAAGCGAGCGCGAACCTTGTCGTCTGTCCTCCAACTTTAGCGGCCCGCTGATACTTTTTACGTAACATGTAGTCGCACACACAATAACAAGTTCTCATAGTTGAACAAAACATGTTTTCGCGTAATAATGAAGCTGAAACAGCTTTTCACGTGCTTTTTTAGTAGAAAGTGAATCATTGTGACAGACGGAACGGTACTTGCCAAGCGCGTCTTCATGGTGTCCTGTCTCTACGAGAACGATGCCAATCCGAATCCACAATATACCGGCATTCCCATGCATACCACAGCGCAGCAGCGCCAGATTTCCCTCTAGGTAATGTAGTGAGAAACTCTATGGCTGCTGCTAACAAAACCAGCGTTTGGCGCGCTCAGCGTCCATGTCACGCTCTGACGGAGGCTCAGCTCGTGTGGCCGGCCGCGCGTCGATGTAGCTGGAAGTAGACGTCGGGCCGACTGTTTCCGGAAGTCGGGTGGCCAGTGAAGCCGGCTTCCGACCATTTCAGTTCAACAGATGGCCACAGAGGGCGAAAAAATCGACCGCGCGCCGCTGCGAACGAAACAAGCGTAGTAGAATCACTTCAGGATGCTTACGTTAGTTTCAATATTTCCCGGTAGAGGCGTCGTAACAGGCGCAATTTTATCTTACAAACTTTCTTTTACAATTACCGAAGCATTTTTGTTGCATAAAAAACAGGGCAAGATTATCATTGCTAATTAGATACTGTACTCTTTGTTAGTAAGTTTATTGTTTCTTTGTCATTATAAACGCAAATAGCGTTCAGCATTATGGGGCCCTTGCATTGCCCAGGGGGCGCTGCGAAAAAGGTGATAAAAAGCGCCCTCTGTCCGAAAATGGGTCGTACTATAGTGAACTAGAAAGGGGTAGTGGGGTCAGGGAGAGCCCGCGGGTGTGGCATCTCACGTCGACGCCGCCAGATGGCGCCACTAGAGCATAGGCTGTACGGAACGCGAAACTGAGCATTTTCAACGTAGAGAAAGCCGTGTGCGCTTCGTGTCACGCCGAAAAAAGAAAGCGCGCAGCTCCGTAGCATGTTTTCTGAAAACTTCATCTGAAATTAAGACAAGGAACAGAGAAAGGTGGAAAGACGGACGTTCTTCAAGCTTGCGTGAAAATAAAGCCGACCCAACGAGTGCAGACTAACGGCCGCACGACGATGCGACTGATTTCTAAACTAAAAGCTCGCGAACACCGTAGAAGAGGTAAATATGTGAATGGGTAAATTGCTTAATTCATTTGCCATTAACACTTTTTATACAGGTCAGGACACAATTGCATTCACAAGTTCAAGTGAGCCAAACAGTTGCGGCGCGTGTACTAACACATTCGGAACAGAGGCCAGATATGATGAGGTTTTATTCCTTTAACTGCGATTTTGTTTACGAAAGCATATATCCACTGAAAGCTAGGGAGTTAATCCTATGGTGATGCCACTATTATGCGGTCGTAGTGGTTACCAGGGATAGCGAAATTTCGTAACACAGCAAAATAAAGGGAACTCGTGGTAGCCACAAACAACTCTTTATTGGTACAAAAGATCGGCAGCTACTCCTTTCTCAAAGTGCATGGCTGCTACGAGAGAGGCACTATGAGGAACGGTTTATCTTCGCGTGCAATTTCTTTTTACGCCGTTCCTGTCGCGATTGGTTGATCCATTTTACATAGAGGTGCAGCCTGGTCAGCACATAGAACTTGGTCAACTCTGTTGTGAGCGCATCTTAGTGCTGGCTGCAGCCTAAGGCACAGCCGAAGTTCTCCTTCACTAGCAGCATTACATCCACTATGCTGTCACCGCAGAGTTTCTCTAGGCTGAAGAACACAGTGAAGATGTCCTCCAACTTCTTCACTGCCCTGAAAAGCTCCAGCGAATTAAGGATATAACAACCCTCCCTTGTCGCATGTCACAGTGAACTCAGAGTTTCTGCTTTCCGTATTGGGGGTTTCCATAAGAAAGGCCTTGCAAGACATGCAGTCGTAACACTTCAGAAACTTTCGAGCAACATATCCTGCCATGTAATGTATTAGACGGTCGTCGCTCTTCTGCTCCACCAACTCTCTCTGCTCAGCAGGAATACTACAAAGCATGCGCTCGGCTGAAGCTAGGTTTCCTTCCTCAATGAGATGGTCGATTGCAGCAGCCCTGGCTTATTGAGCTGGAGCATCTTGCGCACTCAGGAGAGAACTCATTTCTCCACTAGCTCCATTAAGGTCAGCATTGCCTGAGCGTACTATTTTCGCAAGGTTATAAAAGGATAGGCAATTAACGAAAATTAGAAACTGCGTTGGTGTTGGGTGGACATTAGACCCACATGATTGCCTGACAATACCGAAAAAGTTTTCCAGCGAATCCTGGCTTAACCTGTATGTCATAACATACCTAAATCCCTGGCTGACAGGATAATCCAGCAGTTATAATGTGCTAGATATCGTCACCCTTAGGCCATCTGCAGTTGAATCGTTTAAAAATCCACCTACTCTTTTAGCGTGTTTCGCACACAAACCGCACATGTTTCGTCGAGTTTTTTGTCTTGGCGGTGCAAGTTGCGTTCCCAAATTCGCCGTGTTTATTCATCTTTCGGCGCGGTGAACGACGGCTGCTTTCCTTTTTTCCACTTATATTCTGTTTCACAGCCGGGAGCGAAGCAGGGTCGCTGCCGTTGACGTTTCGACCTTCCTACCGCTCACGTGTTCGGCCGACTGCGCGCGAAACAGACTCGAACGGTAGGTTAAAACACCAAAAAAAATTACCGACGATTACGTTACTTCCTAATGCGAAATTTGAGCGCAGCAAATAAGCTGTTTCACCTTTTGGATAGATTGAGGCAAAGAAATCGAGCAACACATGTATGCGCTATCACATAATTTTTTTTTATTTTTCACACGTATTCCTTTAACAAAGACTCCACTAACAGTTCTTGACAGTCATGAAGGAAGCTTTGTGGTCGGAGAAATAGACTGATATATGTTCGACTTGGTACACCAATGCTTGATTCTCAAAGACGAGATCTATACAAGTGCCTCGCGAGGTTGTCACAGCCGTGGGGGAAGCAGAGGCTAAGCGCCGCCGCCGAGAAGACCCTGCCGTTCGCGCCGCCGAAGCGGAGGCTCATCGCCGCCGTCGAGAGCAACCAGCAGTAAGCGAGGCTGAAGCAGAAGCTCATCGCCGCCGCCGAGAAGACCCTGCAGTTCGCGCCGCCGAAGCGGAGGCTCATCGCCGCCGTGGAGAGCAACCAGCAGTAAGCGGAAGCGGAGGGGGGCGGCGTGTGCACCCAGCGGCAAACGATGGGGGCAGAAGCGCGCGCAGCAAGCGGACAACACGATAAAGGGAGGAGGGAAGAGATAGCAGCGACTGACTGATGCCGCTGACGGCGTTAGTGAGTCAACCCCAGCTATCCGCCACACAAGAACAGGGGGGGGGGGACCCTTTCCTCCTCTTTCTGCATGGCGGCGACGTTGTTCTATGCAGTCGCGTTATCTTGACTCTCTAGCGGCGTCAGCGGCATCCAGCGGTATCAGTCGGTCGCTGCTAGCGCTGGGGGGATGAAAGGGGGGCGGAGCTGGTTACGAGGCCGACGACGACGCCGACGACGACGCGAAACCCAGGAACGGACGCCAAAGAGCTGCGCTTTAAAACAGCCAACGTCGCGAATCAAGCCCGCACGAAGAAGCGCGCGAAGCACTTTATTCTATGGCGAAGCAGCGGAGGGAGCCAGCCCACGCGACTACAGCGCCGCCACCGAAATCTGCGTCCCGTCCACACTCGCCGCCTCGCTGCAATGCAAAGGGCGCTCCGGCTCCTGAGCCCACTACCCCCTTCTAGAACACCATAGTCGTACCAAGCTCGGTCGTCTGCTTCGGAAAGCACGTTTACAATATGGACCCGCCACTTTCGGTTGTGTTGTGTCACGGCCTGCAGCAAATATCGGGCGCTGAAGATTTTTTCAGGGGTGGCACGCTGCGCAAAGGCAAGAAATTATGCAGTGCCGAATACATGTACGCCGTTCAAAAATTAAGCGGCGAAGTTTTAGCGCGGTGTCAATCATAGTGAAGCGAGTCGCGTACGAAGTGGAACTTCAGGTAAGGTTTGCAGGCTGCTAGATTCGGGCGCACAAACGCGAGGAAGTGCTTGCTATAAATGAATCCACCGCAGCGATAAGCAGACATCATGTGTACGAAAGTGCTCGAGAACACGACGGTACGCGTCGCTATGTACGAACTGCTCGAGCGCACGATCGTACGCGCCGCGACGGCAGCGGTCTTTCGACATGCCGCGAAACGGCGGGCCTCCTGCAATCTTTGTTGACTGCATGCCGCTAAACAAGTAGTTATGCCTGCGTTGTAGCAGCGCCCATCTGTCCCTTTCAGTAAATGGTAATAACTGATGCAATGCATATGAGCTCGCACGTACGTGCGAATCGCGCTGCAGTCGTGCGCAGCTCGCTTGACGTAGCTTTTAATGACAGCGCTCGAACATCGATCTGCTGTAATCAATACTACCTTGCTGCGCTGCCTCAATATGCTGGCTTGAGGTCAAGTATGAGCACATTTAACTCTCTAACCTGTGCTGCTCGTAGTGGGGTAGTGAATTGTCACCGAATCAGCCCGGCCATTTGTGGTCATTTGCACTCACCTGGTCACTTCACCACTTCGCATCGGTCGAATTGTTAATTAATCGCTGTGGCTGGGTCTCGAATCGTGAATTACCAGCCATGCCTGCTGCTATGTCGGTCTGCTGTCGGGACTGCAGGTGCAAAAGACCGAAATTTAGAACGCAGATAATCAAGCAAGCTTCAAGACAGGCGAAACAGTCAGCATGGCGCGAAGTTTCGCTTACTCAGCGCGACGAACTGCAGCTATGCAGCGCGCCCGTCGCTCCACTTCGTGAGGCCTTGAAGGAAAACGGTAGCATCTGATGTTGGGATTCAGGCCTTCTTGTTCATGGCAGCCCACGACGCAGAAGTAATGACGGTGACGCCTTTTCGAGGCTGGGCTAGGTCTCTCCGGATCGGCGTCACCGATTGCTTCTGCTCCCAGCATTACGGCGCACGGAGAGTCCGTTTTCGTTAAACTATAGGCTGCGGCGAGCTCGCAGCGTGGTCGGCATGGTCTGTGAGAAGTGACGAGCCTTTTCGCAATCGCAGCAGGGCAGAAAAAAAGTGCGAATCCACGCAAAACTCGGCCTAGAAACGTGCTTCGCCACAGGAAGGCCTAGTACGACCCAAGCTGGTACGATCCAGATGTCGTTTGCCGCGCCGCCACCAGGCGCCGCTACTATACCTCAAACTCCAGCGCAAGACGCCCATCGATCTTTCACGTGACCTCTGGCCTGGATTTAAAATTTTTACCGGTATTTTCTAGTACACAGCGGCACAGATTCATTCGTTCGTACACTCGGACTAGTTGCTTCTTTGTTTCTAAAACTAGCTTCTTGCGCTTCGATGTCTCGCGTTATTTAACTAGCCGAAACGCGATATCGTATCGAACCTTGTAACTTCGTCAGGCAGCAATCTACTTATATTAACCGAAACGTGGCTGAACGACGATGCATAACTGCGAGTCGGCCTAGTTGGAACATATTCATATTTATACTTTTTGTGCGCAAACAAACAGGGACGAAGAATAGGGGCAACACAAGGACGAGCGCTTTCTAACAACTGGTTTCATTTTTGAAGAACTACTTACTTAAATACCCACAGAACTGCGCGATCTAGAGAACAGAGCACGCCAACAGCGCATATGATACCCGCTGATCTGCGCGATCAAGTCAAAAGAGCAACGTCAATATTACATGTAACACTTGTGATAAAAAAAAAAAAAAAGAAGGCGTGGACAAAAGCCACCCAGTCATACTAAAAACAGCAAAGTGCATAAAAACAACCACTTACAATAACATGCGTTAAAGATGTGATGATAGAAGCGAATTTTCTTTATCTAACAATGAAACAGAAGGATGGCTGATGCATTTTTCTTTTTGTTTTTCAATCCAGTATGCTGCCACGATTTCCCTAGCGGTTTGATTCCTATGCCTGTACAAAATGTCTGTGCTAGTAACACAAGGGGAGCAACCATGTTCTTGGCAATGCATTGCCAAATGCGTACTAGGGCGACCTTTCAGGCTAGACAAGTGCTCCCTTAACCTAGTGTTAATGCATCTCCCAGTCTGCCCTACGTACACATGACCACACGTCATAGGAATCTGGTAAACAACGTTCTTCGCGCAAGCAACAAATTGGTTCTTGCGCGGATGTTTAAGGCAGAAGGATGGAGATTCCAATGTTTCAGTGATTCCGTATGTGCACGGCCTTTCACACAGACTTAAGAAGGTGGCTGGTAGTTATGAAGTAAAAGTGGTATTTTCGGCAAAAAACAAAATAGGCAGTGTGTGTTCCAAGGTTAAAAAGAAGTTCGAAAGTAAGGATGATGTACAGAAAGAATGCACTGTTAAACATCCGCGCAAGAACCAATTTGTTGCTTGCGCGAAGAACGTTCTTTACCAGATTCCTATGACGTGTGGTCATGTGTACGTAGGGCAGACTGGGAGATGCATTAACACTAGGTTAAGGGAGCACTTGTCTAGCCGGAAAGGTCGCCCTAGTACGCATTTGGCAATGCATTGCCAAGAACATGGTTGCTCCCCTTGTGTTACTAGCACAGACATTTTGTACAGGCATAGGAATCAAACCGCTAGGGAAATCGTGGAAGCATACTGGATTGAAAAACAAAAAGAAAAATGCATCAGCCATCCTTCTGTTTCATTGTTAGATAAAGAAAATTCGCTTCTATCATCACATCTTTAACGCATGTTATTGTAAGTGGTTGTTTTTATGCACTTTGCTGTTTTTAGTATGACTGGGTGGCTTTTGTCCACGCCTTCTTTTTTTTTTTTATCACAAGTGTTACATGTAATATTGACGTTGCTCTTTTGACTTGATCGCGCAGATCAGCGGGTATCATATGCGCTGTAGGCGTGCTCTGTTCTCTAGATCGCGCAGTTCTGTGGGTATTTAAGTAAGTAGTTCTTCAAAAATGAAACCAGTTGTTAGAAAGCGCTCGTCCTTGTGTTGCCCCTATTCTTCGTCCCTGTTTGTTTGCGCACAAAAAGTATAAATATGAACGACGATATCACTGACTCAGAAATTCTGTTTGACCTGCCCAATTTTAATCTTTTTCGCGCTGATCGCAAGTATTCTCGTGGGGGAGGAGTCCTAATTGCAGTCAGCGAACAGTTGTCTTGTTCTGCCATTAATGTCGCGTCAGACTTAGAAATGCTGTGGATTATGTGCCGCGCCTCACCTCTGACGTTATTAATTGGTGTGTGTTATAGGCCACCTCGCAAAAGTCCCGACTTCCCCCGCAAGCTTCACAATGTTGTAAATAGACTAGTATCAAAGCACCCTAAAGCACACATCCTACTATTTGGGGACTTCAATCATCCCAATATCGACTGGAGTAACCAACCTCAGCCCATAGTTAGTCAAGAAGAGCCGAATGACTTCATTGACGTTTGCCTTAATTTTAACTTGACCCAAGTTGTATCCGAACCGACACGCGTCGCAGGGGAAGCAGCGAACACTCTGGATCTCATACTGACCACTCATCCAGACAGTCTTAATTTCATTACAGGCCTCCGAGAAATCAGCGACCATAAAGTAATCCATGCCAACTTTAACTTCTCACCTGAATTAAAACAAACTTCCCAGAAAACTATTAGGCTCTATGATAAGGGAAACTACGAAGCAATTAACTCTGAAATAACGAACTTTCTGTCGGTCTTTGAAACGTCCTATCTTTCCAGAAGTGTGAATGAGAACTGGACCCTTTTGAAACATAAAGTTATCGAACTAACAAATCAATACATTCCGTCATGCAGTTTACGAAAGAGTAATCAGAAACCCTGGTTCACAAAGACACTGAAAAGGCTTGAAAACAAGAAAAAACGCGCATTTCGTACAGCGAAACGCCACGCAAACCCCCACGCATGGTAAAAAATATTATGAAGCCGAGAACGCATACTTGGCCGAGATCGGAAGTGCTAAGCGTTCATTTTACGAAGTAGTACTACCAAAAATGATAGTTGATAACCCCAAGAAATTCTGGAAGGTGATAAACCCGAAGGAAGCGCGCGCTATCACCCTCACTAACAATGCTGGTGAAATCGTGGCTGATTCCGACTGTGCAGACATCTTTAACACTGCATTTTCATCTGTTTTTACCGACGAATCCGAAGCACCATGTTTTACATTACCACTTATTATTACTACAGCCATGGACGCCATAACTTTCAGCAGTAGTGGAATTGCGTGCATAATAGATAAAATAAAAAATTCATCTGCCGCCGGCATAGATGACATCAATGCAAAAATTTTGAAGAACGCTAAACCAGCCTGTTCCAGTATTTTCTGTTTATTGTTTTCACAATCACTCTCCGAAGGAACCATTCCAGACGACTGGAAAGTGGGGAAGGTCGTTCCCGTGCACAAAACAGGTAATACTTATTCACCTCTTAATTATCGGCCCATTTCATTAACAAGTATTCCCTGCAAAATCATGGAACACGTCATTTACTCCCAAATCATGCAATTCTTAGATTCCAATAACTTCTTTCATCCGTCACAGCATGGTTTTCGTAAGGGTTTTTCGTGCGAGACTCAACTAGCCATTTTTCTTCATGACATTCACGCCAACCTTGATATTAATCTACAAACTGACGCCATCTTCTTAGACTTCGCTAAGGCATTCGATAAAGTACCTCATCAACGCTTGCTTCTTAAACTTTCCCAGTTAAACCTACATCCAAACATCATCGCGTGGATTAACGAATTCCTCACGCATCGCTCTCAGTCTGTCTTCATTAATAACCAATCCTCCAACCCGCTCCCAGTCACTTCTGGCGTCCCGCAGGGTTCCGTCCTCGGTCCCTTGTTATTCCTCATTTACATAAACGACTTACCCCAGCGCGTATCTTGCCATATCCGCTTGTTCGCTGATGATTGCGTTATTTATCGTTCGGTAACTAACCCTTCTGACCAAGAATCCCTTCAGGCAAACCTAAACCTCGTGCTAAACTGGTGTTCGCAGTGAATGATGACACTCAACCCTAACAAATGTAAGTACGTGTCTTTTCACCGCCGTCGCAACCCTTTTGTTTTTGAATATTCCGTTTCTAACTCCCCTGTTGACCTCGTCCAGTCTTACAAATACTTAGGTATCACCGTTTCTCATGACTTATCTTGGCGACTGCACGTAACTAACCTAATATCATCAGCTAATAAAACATTAGGTTTCTTAAAACGTCACCTGAGGGAAGCCCCTCAACACGTCAGACTACAAGCATACATCTCACTTATCAGAACTAAACTGGAATACACATCGCCCATCTGGAACCCTCATCAAGCATATTTAACAAATGCCATCGAAGCTGTACAAAACCGAGCTACCAGATTTATTCACTCTTCATACTCATACGACGTTAGCATATCATCTCTAAAATTACAATCAGGTTTGTGTGATCTTTCTGCTCGCCGTCGCATTGCCAGTCTTGTTTTGTATCACAAGTTTTTTTATTCGCCCTGTTGCAATCGGGTTGCAAGCCCCAAGGGTAGCGTTGGCCTGGGGCACAACTGGAAGCATCCGAAGGTCCCGGCAAAGCATGAGTCGACTGCTAACAGAACAACTTGTTTATTCTAGCATCGCAAAAGAGCGGCCGGTCAGGTCGACCGAAGTGGAGAGACGGGAGAGCACGTTACTCGACGGATGAAATCGGAGCCTCTCTCTTGGCGTCCGGGGGCAGCTGCTTTTATACTCTCGCAGTTGAGGGCAAGAAGGAACGTCTCGTCAGAGGCGCACGTGACGCGGGGCACGGACATGCTGAGAGACACGTTGAGACGAGTAGGTGACGCATCCGCCGGGCCGGCGCCGAACAGACCTCCTCGCTTCACAGTTGGGGGAGCTCCTCTCCCCGGCTGCCGCGCTTTGACAAGCGTGGGCACCAACATACACACACACACACACGCACACACGAAGACACGTGGCATTGGAACATGCCTGGACGCGCTTGGCGGGGAGGCGTAGCGGCGGCGCCGAACGGGCCAAAATGTCCGCCGCTTTGAACGAAGCCCCGGCGTCCGCTGCATCCGCGCCGGCTATACCGCGCGTCGTAGGCGAAACGTAACAGCCCCTAAGACAAGAACCATACATCTGCGCACCCCCACCACGCAGATCCCATCGCATCGGTCACCCTCTTCAAGTTTTGCGTCCACGTGCCCGTACTACTACCTTCATGAACTCATTTTTTTCACGAACAGCAACTGACTGGAACGGCCTTCCCCACCATGTCGCTGCCATAATCTGTCCATCCACATTTTCGACTTCTTTGAACGCTTGCATCTTGTAAACCCTACCCCTTATGTAACACCCCGAAAGGGGTCTTTAAGGAAAATAAAGTGATGTGATGTGATTTAACTTGGGGTGAAGTTACGTGTTTGCAAGCGGACATATGTAAGCCCGGAAGTTGGGTTTCGGTCGTGAGCCATTCGGAACACGTCTGCATCGAAACGGGAGCTGAATTTTGCTGCGGCTAACAACGGCAATAACGTTGAGTCGTTCAACACCGCTGCTTCAATCGTTATATAATACTCGTGTTATTACCTTCCAGGCGGGCACAAGTTAACGAACTAGATCCTGCATTACATATGGGCAGTCAGGATCTCAGTTGCTGTTTCCTAAATAAACCTTTACTTACGAGGCTGTCACGAGACTGGCACAGTTGCGAGGCTGGCACAGTTCACGAAAGGCATCCTTTCTCCGGATCAGAGAATTGTAGCCAAGAAATGCACAGCTGCGCTCGTTCGGTCCGATAGCTGTCGATCTCACAGAGGCACTTCCTTGTACACCTTTCTCAACAATGTTGGTATGGCAAACTTGTGTAGATGCGGCTCCTTCTGCTGTCACAGAGAGGAACAGAGTACAAACACCTCCGTTAAAATCTGCATCTGTCTGGGTCATCTGAAAAGTTGTAGAAAAGCATCTCGTCAAGCTTTGTTTTAAGTGCTTGGGAAGAACTTGAACGCATTGAAATGTTGCGTTAATCTCATGCAAAAGAATATTATTGTCTTGGTTGACAGGAACAATTGAGTAATGTGATATTAGTTAAATGGAGTCGCGATCGAATACATGTTCCCTGCCATTAGGACCATTTATGATCATTGGTGCATGAAATGAAATGCCTCAAAACACTGCTTGAATTCAGACACAATACAGTGCTTCCAGCAAACAACTGGGGTGTGGCCTGAGGGTGGTACATCAGGGCGAGTGTCATCCCCAAATAAATTTTGTTATCTTTACTATGGGACACCGAGCACGAGAGGTAAAGACCTGTCTACCCAGCACCTATTCCGTGTCAAGGGCGTGCCTCGTCCAAAATTTCTGGCTAGGCGACTGATGCAAACGAAACACGCCTGAAGGCTAGTCTCTCGTGATAATAATAAGCATATAACACTTCTGCTCACCACGGATGCGGATGTGCCCGTTTCTTCCGGTTATGCAATGATTTCGTCGGCGAAGTCAGTCGAGGAGTTCTCAAAGGAATAAGCAATAAGCATATAACACTTCTGCTCACCACGGATGCGGATGTGCCCGTTTCTTCCGGTTATGCAATGATTTCGTCGGCGAAGTCAGTCGAGGAGTTCTCAAAGGAATCCGCAGTCGCCGTGATCGTGCTCTTGGATGTCGGCGCTTGAAGCACTGCGCGACGTCGCTGAACCCTATAAGAAAACAGCTGTAAGCACGCTTAATGAATACTGCAATACATATTCAGTTTTCATGGAGGCGCAACAATTTCTTTGAACTATCGGTTCACGCGCTTCAAAGTCGTAAAGAACTGTAGCATCGCAGCAATTTTTCTCACAGCCGACTCTAACCACTTCACGGGTAACCTTTCTACTAATAGCACTCACCTCTTATATCTGTCGAGCTTTGATGCCGGTAGTACTGCATCACTTCTGTAACACGGCGGAAACACAGTTGGCACATAGGTGGGGTGGCCGGCAATCGTGCTCGCTTTGTTACGGACAAAATGAGCACTGCAGACGACTGTCTTGCGTCGCACTGGTTGCCACAAATCTCCATTCGGGCTAAAAATAATAAAAGAAAACAAGGGAATCAACAATGTGGTAATATTACCTTGAGAGAAAGCGATAGAAACCGCGCGAAGACAGGACGCGCTTGCTTACCGGGTGCGCCGAACGGCAGCGATCCAACGTTGTCGCCGATCAGCCTCGTACGATTTCCAAGGCAAATGATAAAACTGCACCTTCGGCAGTTTCCCTGCCGTGTTCTTGTAGCTGTTATGACATCCGCGTGCACACGCAACAGTAGATGGATGTCGACTGTTTTCGCCGCGTACACACGCTTGCGTTGCGAGGGGCCATCGTCCACCTGCTGCGGCTAGGCGCGGCTGTGCGGATGGAACAGGCATATTGGCGGCGAGGAGTTACGGAGTCGCCATCTATCGGAAGCGCCTCGCTGGCGTAGTATGAGGGATCACGTGGCGCGCTCCTCATAGGTTTTGCTGTCAGCGCTCACTGAAAACACCACGCGCGAGCTCTCTCGGACATTTCTGTAAGTACTTTCGAAACGAGAGAAGTTTCTTACTGTCTAAATAATAATCTTGGGCAAACTGAAAGCACACAATCGTTTACAGACGCTATCTCTTTACCGAATACGTACAGTGAACGCCACTGCGCGCGGTCGCTGCGATGGAGTCTCCCGAACCGGCTTCTTGCGTGAAAGGTAGGTAAACGCTGAGAGCAAACTATCTGAAATGTGTTCTTATAGTGTTTGTATAACTAAATGGAGCGTAATAGAATGAAGCCTCAATGCAGCGATCGCGCAGATTCGCAGCGACCGACTGCGCGTCTGCATGCTTGTCCGCGCACTCTTTCGCTTTCTTCGCCCGCGCGTTTTCGCACCGTGCCATGAGCTTTAGGCCGCAGAATATGAGCATTTGACAGTATGCAAGCAACCATCGTTGCGTGGGCGCTATCAGAGTTGTTCAAAAAAAATTTCATTGTAGAGACTTCGACGCCTACGGGGACTGGGATGTGCCGTCGCGACGATTCAATCTTTTTTTTCTTCCAAATTCTTTGACCTTTCATTATTATTTCTCGAGTTGCGTCGCACTGTATGTTTATCAATGTTCTCAGCGTGCAATTTCCCGCTGCTCCTTTTTTCTAATCCAGTGCATTAATTCATAACACAAACATGACCATATGCCATGCTTTTTTTTAAAATCTGCTTCTTACCGCTGCCTTTCCACTCCACTGAACTTGCCAGTATTTATAGCATCGACAAGCTCATAGACCAAACCGTCATGACATTAGTCGGGCAGCGGACTCGGGCGAGCGTCTCAGTGCGCGTTTTCAGAACATCGCAGACCGGGCGCCGTAGCAGAAATCTTCCTCGCGTCTGTGCTTGCTGCATGCCCGAGTTGTAGCCGATGACTGTTTGCCGGTTTTATATTTCGCGAGCCAAGCTTCACACAGCTTCTTGTCCTGCGGCTACGTGTGAATAAGGCTGACAGCGTGCTCCGTTGCGTGCGTCCGCAATTGCGGCACCGAGCAGTAGCCTACCACGTTGTGCGCCTTCAAAGGCAGCCACTACCTATTGTAGTGCTTTCAAGCGTTGTAAAGGAGACACTCGAGGCGGGAAAATCTCGCCACTAAATGAGGACCGCAGCGTACGAGGGAATTTAAACTCTAGTTTTCAGCTCGCTTCGGCGCGCCCGAAGCAGCCGACGCGGCCGCTATGTCCACGTGATCCCTCCTAGCACGTCACGCCGACGGTGGCGCCAGCTTTTCCAGTGGTGGAGCTCGAGGCCAATAGTCACAGAACACCTATACAAACTGATATAGTTTCCTACAAAAATTACTAGAGGGAACTCTGGCGCTGCAGTCGTTGTCCTACCATGGGAATTATGGGAAGTACATAAATTTGTCTGATCTTCATGCTTGTGGATTCATACGTTCTTGTGGCTTTGTGTATTACGCTATATAAATATTATTGTCGTATATTTCAGCGCAATCTATATTCTTCGAAGTGCAGAAGACGCCCGGAACGCGTATAATTGCTATTAATTGCAACGATTGAGCTTGTGCAGGTGGCCAAATCGAAACGCGCCAAGCGTCTCAAGGCACTGGCATGCCCGAGATAAATTCATAAGGGCGTTTCATGCGCTTGTCGATACATGCGTCCGTGGCTTAATGGTTTCAATATCGGGCTTTTGTGCTAGAGTCCCTGTGTTCGAATCCTGCCCTAGGGCAATTTTAATGATGTTTATTTAATTATTTATTGCGCAATATACTGTTGAAAATGACGAGTTTAGCAAGTTACAAAGTCGTTTGAAACCAAAAGGACGAGGTTTAGGCAAATCCATGTACTTCCCATAATTTCCATGCTGGGACAACCACTCCCATTGCAGCTCCCGTAGACACTAGCGCCAGAGCTCCCTCTAGTAATTTTTGTAGGAAACTCTATGGGAACAGGGACATGTCGCCAGCCGCCGCCGCAGTGGCGCTGCAGGTCTGATTTGAAACAGCAGCGCTCTAGGCCTATACACACACAACCAGGAAAGAAAGAACGATATCGGAACGCGCGTCTCATTTTTCATCTTATTGTAGCCGTGGTCGTAGGTGACTGAGTAGCCTTATCAATGTACATACCTATTAAACTTTTTTTTCGAGTCCGCCGGCAACTTCTTTCGTCCACAAAACCGAATAAGCCTTTGGTAAAATGAAGCGAAAGTACAGAATTTAATGTATTAAACAGTTGCAAGCATGATAATCCACCCATGTTTCGTACTTGTTGGTTCCAAATGTTCTTGCTGTTCAGTTTGGTTTACCGTAGAGCATTTATTTTTGCAGTAGTGAAGCAGTGCATCATGTTCGTGGAGAAAAATAATGCATCAGTTCTAATAGCTTCATGGCTTTCATACATTTGCTTGTGGTACCAGTAGTGTGATCTCTTCTAGTGTATAAATGAACGCACAAATGTTCTCATTTGTGATCTTAATAATACTTAAGCTGCTGACATGCATTGCAGTTAGGCAGACATAAATTTTATGGACAATAGCAATATTTATTTAACATGCTGCTTAAGCACACTAGAACAGACAGTGTACATTTGCATGTGTTCTGTAGTCGAAAACCATTACAATATATATGTCACACCTTTCTGCATTTCATATTGCAAAATTTTGCTTTTTTAATTTCTAATTCAGTCAAAATTTCTGTTCCAGACATGCAGTAATGAGGACGGCACCAGTATAAAGCAACACACTCCACGCACTAAACAGAAGCTGCTGCCTGCCACAACAAGGCCATTGTATGGACGTTGGCTACTACTACAAGGTAAACAATACATGGTTCAGAAATAAATATGTTTGATATATGCTGTATTGGCTTGCTGTTTGCAGCAGATATGAATGTTTGTTCATATGTATGGTTCAGTATAATTGGTTCGAACATAAAAGAAAACACACATGAGTTTCGCTAATCTGTGCTGCATCTCATGTGTCGCCGTTCTGCCCCAACAGAGTCTATGCCAAGCACATCTTGGTCATCACAGGAGCTCCTATCTGCCCCAATAGGAAGGGGCTGGAGCCGAATTTGAAAGGCTTTTACACCACGAACAAAGAAGCGCATGCAGAAGAATATGGATGAGATATCAAGTCTGCAGAGGACTGTGTCAAGACTGAAAAGAGCTTCAGCACCCAAGGGACAGTGGGGGGATCAAAGCTCGAAGCAGAACGGTACGTAGGTTGGGACCGCCGAGGCAGGTGTGTGCCAGGGAGTGTTCGCACGGACAGCTCCCCTGGCACGCGCAGCAGTGCCTCGCAAGGTCGAGATACCTTAAAGGCACCTGCGCCCATGATCCTTCTTTTGCCTCGGTGCAGTGAGCACGATTAACAAAAATAATATGGAGGGCATCCGGTGCAGTCGCGAATGCGTCACGACAAATGTCGTGACGCAAATGGCGTCGCCTGGCGTGTGTAGTAATATCAAAGTTGGTTGTATGAACCTTATGCATAATACGCTTTGTTAGGGTACCTTAACGGAATGGGTCTAGAGGATGGTGTTGGTACATTTTTTCGTACCGCCCTAATCCTATACCCCCCACTACAAACACACACACACATACCCTACCCCCCTTTTTTATGTATGCATACAATTCCTTGCCATGACGGATCATAGCCTCCTTTATTTTTGAAAAATAGAGGAGGCTATGGACGGATTGACCAGTTCAAGTTGTCAACTTGTCAGTAACAGTCATAGGATTCACTGTAATAAACACAATTCCACGATCGGATTGTTTACTTTCATCTTTGTTGTAACATTGAGGACTACATAGCACTTTATTTTGTATATGTGAGAGAATTAAGTATGTGGATATCACGAGCTTAAGCCAATGTGTGATACACAGACAAAGCAGCTGCTACAACATGAACTGCATTGAGGGCCACACAACACATACGTAATTAAAGGTGCAAAATATGGGGGTAAGCTTCAAAATACGCTCTGTAGCACTGCAAAGTATAACATATATTGAAGTGAAGTGAAGTTTATTTCCAACACCGAGTCGGAGGTTCTTGGGCGAAAAGATGTCGCAGACATCTTGAGAGTGCCCAAGGACCCATTAAACAGCAGCAGACAGATTGCAAAAATGATCATCTGAAACGCTGTACAAAAATATAGGCATGAAATATAATACACGCAACGCAACACCTTTAGTGCACAACATAATTGCATATAGTACAGATGTCACAAAATCCCTATAAGCACTTGTGCAAAGGCAAAAATAATTTTATACATCAAAATGAAATATATACCAAATAGCAAAATAAAGATGTTGTTCGAATGATTCTTACATGTTTAAAAGCATATTTCGCACATGTTTCTTGAATTTATATTCTGGTAGTTCGAATTTGGTACAAGTTAAGAATTTGTTCAGTATTGCTGGTATCTGGTATTGAAGAAGACATTCTCCGTAGCTTGTACGGGAAAAAGGAACTGGTAAAGGTTGATTACGGAGAGAGTATCGGGGGGAGCTATCAAATGAGTGCTCATAAAGCTTGTTCTTTTTTGTATAAAGTAGTAGTTTATATGTATAAAGATCACTTGCTCTAGTAATATCGTGCTTTATGAACAGCTGATGAGTACGCAGTTCGCGAGGGTGCCCATAAAAATTTTCAAATGTTCTGAGAACCTTCTTCTGCAACACTTCGAGTCTGTTTAGGTTTTGAACAGTCGTTTTTGCCCATACTAGCGCACAGTAAGACAAGCGATAGTAGAAGTGGCTCTAATATATAGCTTTCTTTAGCCATAATGGAACTAGGTTTGATAACCTGTACAGACAGCCTACAGTTTTGCCCAATTCAGAAGCAAGCCTGGACACATGGGTATTCCACGACATGTTTTCCTCGAACCAAACACCAAGAAATTTTTGCTTGCGAACGCACTCTAATGTTGTGCCTTGAAATGAGAATTTCAGATTAATACATGGTTTGTTCGTAGGCCTAAAAATAACGTATTTTGTTTTACGTGCGTTTAATGCAAGTTTGTTTTCATTTAGCCACACTTCCAAATGCCTTAAATAATTTGTTACAGTAACTTGGAGACTTTTCATTGAATCAGCACTAAAAAAGACATTCGTATCATCAGCATACATAACTAGTTTTTCTATGTAAGGGATATTACATATATCATTAATATAAACTATGAATAATAAGAGTCCTAAGATCGAACCTTGTGGGATGCCTTGCTTAAGTTCAATTTCTGCTGACGTTAACCTTCCGACTTTAACATATTGTTTTCTGGCAAATAAGTAGTTTTTAATAAGTTGAAGAGCAACACCGCGTATTCCGTAGTCAAATAATTTTTGTTCTAGGATATCATGTTTTATACTATCAAAAGCCTTTTTCAGATCAAGAAACAATCCAACTGTATACAGCCTTTTTTCAAGATTGTTTAGTATCTCTTCTTTTACGTTTAATAGGGCTAATTCAGTGGACTTGCCTTTCTGGAATCCGTACTGAGCATTCTTAATTATGCTGTACTTACTAAGAAAGTGCCTTAGTCTGAAATTTATGGCAGATTCAAACACCTTCGATAGAACGGGCAAAACAGAGATTGGCCTGTAATTCGAAATGTCATTTAGAGCACCACCTTTATGCACTGGGCATACACGCGCAAGCTTGAGATCGGAAGGGAAAAGTCCAGAAACGAACATACAATTAATGATATGAGCCAGGGGCTCCGAGATGAGATCCGCAACATACTTCATAGGCGCCGCACTTAATTCATCAGAACCTGTTGCGACATTGCTACGTAGTATACTTATCGAGCTTAATACCTCAAACGGTGTCACTGGGGCTAAACTAATTATGTTAGGCTGTCTTACTCTACGGCAGATTCTTTCCTGCGTACTCTGTTCAGAAGGCGGAAAATAGTCGCCGGAGTGGGCAAAATATTCATCAAAGCCATAATAGCCGCATCATCGCTCATGTCTTGGGAGAGGGCTTTGACGTTGAAGCGCGTTTTGTTTTCCACAAATTGTCCCAGATTATTAACTGCATTCCATAGTTTGCGAGGATCATTATAAATCTTGGCGAATAGGCATTCATAGTATATCTTCTTAGCTTTTCTTATGTCGGCATTTAGTTTATTGCGATACATTTTGAATTCTTTTAGAGCGGCTAGGTCACGTGTTTGAACAAACTTATGATACGTTTTGTTTTTTATTTTGATTCTTTTGTGAAGGCTCGTGCTGATCCATGGCTTTCGGATTTTCTTTTTGTTTAATGTGTGCGATACGATGGGAAAATTGCTATCGTAAGATGCTTTGAGATAGCGAAAGAAAACGCTATATGCGCGATCAGAATCCTGTTCTGCGTATACGAAAGACCAGTTCGTAAGCGCTAGTTCCGAGCGGAATTTCTCAAGTGTGAGGTGGTTTCTGACTCGATACGTTGTTTTGTCGGTGTAGTTAGGTTTGTTAGGTGCAGTAGAGAAAAGAGCGAAGACTGCTAAGTGGTCACTGAGGTCGAGTGAAAATAGGCCGGAAGCAATCTTATTTGTTGGCGCGTTTGTTATGCAAACGTCCAGCAGTGTGGTGCTATGATCAGTGATTCGGCTGGGCAGCCTAATGGTGTTCGAACAATGATATGTGGACAGAATAGTTTCAACCTGCACGGTGGCTGCGTCATCGCTTATCATGTTGACATTTATGTAACCCATCAGAAAAAAAGGCACGTGCAATAAGTTTAACTTACATATAAGGCTTTCAAAGGTATCAAGAAATTCAGACTTTCTGCTCGTGGGTGGCCGATACACTGCAGTAACTGCAATATTTGCTAATCGTATTGTAATACATTCGAGGCTAGTGGTCACGAACGTTAGCTCATCAATGACATCATGCGTAAGACAATCTTTCACATACAAGGCTAATCCTCCCCCACGATTGGTAGTCCTGGTGACACCATTGTATGTGTAATAGTCTAGTTGTGAAGGAGTGTCATTCGGAGTGAGCCATGTTTCGGAAAGCAGTATAACATCAAATTTTATAGCTAAGGAATCAAGGAACGTGCTGAGATCAGAAATTTTGTTTTTAATACTGCGCACATTTAGATGAAAAGCACTGAAATGCTTTCCAATATGTTCGGCCGCTTTGTTAAAACTGTCCGCATCATAGTAATGACAACTGTCAAATAGGGCCATTTCGTAGCAAATTGAGTCATTTAAAAGTGTCAGTTGGGTACTTAGTGACACATTTGGTCCAAATCATTGCGTTCAGCGATTCGCAGCACCTTCGATGATTCTGTTTTCCTGGCGAGAACTTTGCCATTATTTGTCCATACGTACTTCCATCCAGCATCACGCTTCTTAGCTATAGCAGCACCCAGAAGTTGTTTCCCAAGCTGAGTTAGGTTTTCATTAACAAATATAGGATCGGTGGACTGGAAGCCAATTTGGTTAGCAGAAAGACGTGTTCTCTTGGCTTTAGTGAAAATAGCATTTCGCTTTTCTCGGCGAACAAAGCGTACAATGATATTCTTCACTTCGGGGTGCTTAGTTCCTATTCTGTGACAAATATCAATATCTGTGGAAGTTATGGGTTCCCCAACTGCAGCGCAAATTTTCTGGACTACTTCAGAAGGATCACATTGATTAGGCACAGCCTTGATTTCAAGGTTGTTTGCTCTGGTATACGCCTCCAAGTCTTCAACTTTCATGCGCAAGGTCTTTGTTTCCTTCGCGAGAATATCGTTAGCTTTCCGTGCTTCTGCGAGTTCTTTTCGCAACGACTTTATCTCTTCCGTGAGCGGCTTAATGTCATCACAGACTGAACTGCAATAGTCCACACTTTTCTTAAAGTCGCGAAGTTCCTTCCATATTTCTCGCTGAAAGACTTCTAGCTCCTTAGTCATCTTTCAACAAAACAGCAATAACGAGACAAAAAAAGGGTCGATGGTGTTTGGCAGCAGTGCTAGCAACGGTATAATTAAGATGAAGGAATGAATCCTCACCTGCGTACAGAGAATGCTTGTTACTGATGTGAATCCTGCGAGCACTGCTGCCAAACTGTGGTCAGAGCAGAAAGATCCCGGCTTATATACTGTCCGTGGCCTAGAATGCTGTCCTCTGCGCAGGCGCTCCCGTTCCGCAGCACCAAGCCACGTGTCGATTTGGTAGAACTGCGCCGCGGGTCGACACGATCTGTATTGCTTGGGCTGTCCGTTGAGTGCTCCAGTCGGTGGTACCCGTTGCAGCGCGCGGCGATAAAGATCCCAGCAATGTGATGAGCTGCGTACAGAGAATGCTTGTTACTGATGTGAATCCTGCGAGCACTGCTGCCAAACTGTATGTGTTTAATAAATGTTCAAAAAAAAAATTACCGACGATTACGTTACTTCCTAATGCGAAATTTGAGCGCAGCAAATAAGCTGTTTCACCTTTTCGATAGATTGAGGCAAAGAAATCGAGCAACACATGTATGCGCTATCACAGAATTTTTTTTTAATATTTCCCGTACTCCTGGATCATCTCGACGGCGGCGACGGTAAGCTTCTGCTTCGGCGGCACGCACCTCTGGATTCTGACGGCGACGGCGCTGGGCCTCTGCTCTGGCAGCTCGTTTAGCAGCAGCAGCAGCAGCAGCAGACGGAGGACTTCCATCGGTCGTCTCGCTCATGGCTCAGAAAGAACTGGCAGATAATTTCGCAGTGGCGAACGGCAGCGGCAATTTCGGCTCGGGCGGTGCACATATACAGATCCGCCGCCACCGATCTGGCTCTCTGATTGCCACCGCACAGGGCGAACGGCAGCGGCAATTTCGGCTCGGGTGGTGCACATATACAGATCCGCCGCCACCGATCTGGCTCTCTGATTGCCACTGCACAGGGGTTGCATTGGAGGAGGAGCGAAGAAAGGAATTAAGTTCGAGCCGGCGCTTTGACAACCACAGACTCGCAGGAAGAGGGGGGAGGGGGGCGGCGTGTACACCCAGCGGCAAACGATGGGGGCAGAAGCGCGCGCAGCAAGCGGACAACACGATAAAGGGAGGAGGGAAGAGATAGCAGCGACTGACTGATGCCGCAGACGCCGATACAGGGGGGGGACCCTTTCCTCCTCTTTCTGCATGGCGGCGACGGTGTTCTATGCAGTCACGTTATCTTGACTCTCTAGCGGCGTCAGCGGCATCCAGCGGTATCAGTCGGTCGCTGCTAGCGCTGGGGGGATGAAAGGGGGCGGAGCTGGTTACGAGGCCGACGACGACGCGAAACCCAGGAACGGACGCCAAAGAGCTGCGCTCTAAAAAACAATGCATCAATGTCCCATTTGCCTTCAAGTTTATTATCAAGTTCGAGTTTACTGAAGTTTATGAGCATATGTACAACAGGAATCTACTGACACACCCGCAGTCAAAGTGGCTGTTCGAGGTGTGCTGGCTGCCTCAGTGTAAGAAAAAGAAATTGGGTGAATGTCGACACCAGTGCCACTGCTTCTTGCCTCTGACCTGCACGTGCCTCCGCGGCATCTTTGTGCACAAGTGTGTTGGCGTGGCGAGGCGTAGGAGTCATTCGAGAGAAAGAGTATCGTTTACATGGAGAAGTGGCTGTTCACATCGCCTGTCGCTTTCCCTCAAATGTTTCCTTGGCGACTAGGGTGACACATCCGCAGTCAAGGTGGCTGTTCGAGGTGTGCTGGCTGCCTAAACGAAAGAAAAAGAAAGAAATTAGATGAATGTCGATACCAGTGCTATTGCTTCTTGCCTCTTACCTGCATTTGCCTCCACGGCCTCTTGGCTTGCGGAGTCTGTATGAGGGAGCTGCTGTGGCTAGGCGTAGGCATTGTCGAAGCAAAAAGAAAAGGCCATTCAAATGGGGAATTATGGAAATAAATGCAGTTGTGATGTCTGCTTCTTGCACTCTTCTTGCGTAAAAGTTTTCAAACATAGTGTCCAGTACACACCAGCACTTTGACTGCTTCTGCTTTTTACCTGCAGGTGTTGCTGCGAGAACCTTAGTATGGCTGCGTGCAGCATCGTAACACTTGGCGGAGGCATTTGAAGTGGTAGCCAAAAATATAAAGTATCATCCTTGTTTGCATGAATGCTTTCAATTTATTAATGCAGTGGCAACTATCACTATTAATGCAAGGCCCCCCACATCTATGCGGCAAGTGCGATAGCTCGAAACCGAATTTTTCCTTTAGTGTTTCACAAGGCGTTTGATATGTCCACATTAGATGTGATGTGCTTGTTTTTATTAATCCCAGTGTGGAGAGAGCATCATTAAATTGTTTTTCTATTTATGCGTGTCTCGTTTTTTTTGTTTATTTCTGAATTTACCAAGCAGCAGTCTCATGATGCTAAAGTGACTTACGTAATGGCAATCAGCTTTTGTTTTGCAGAAAAACAACGCGTTTCCTGACCCATTGTTTGACATCCCCTAAATGGCATAATTTTGCAGAGTAATCTACCTATATTGACCTGCTTGACCTCCACTAAAGAGTCTTGCATTTTCAAATATGACTCTTTCCTTAAAATCATTCGACACTTCTTATAATTTCTGTACCTTGGGCTTCTGATACACTGCATTCACCATTTTTGCTTGTTTTTGACTAGAAATGTCTTCTTTAATTTAGAGCTTAAATTATACGTTTGGAACACACGGAAGGGCTTGCCATTGCATATCTGCATGAAAGGAAAACATGTTTCATTAAACATTTGCAAAATCCAATTGAAGATTGATGAAGGCAGCTTGCAGTATGATGTGACTGAATGAGCCATAAAAGTAACTCATCTCACTTGGCAAATTAAAGCACATATTAGTGTGATGTACAAGATACGTTACACTAACGTGGTGGGCTCTCTTGCTTTTACAGCAAAATAATCGGTGCGCGAGAAAAAAAATATTTTTGCATACCCCCTTGTACACACTGATTTAAAAAAAATGAGCTGGAGCTGTTCACATGATCTACTTATTTTACCTGCGACTATGGTCAACAAAAATGTGTCCCAGCTGCTTAGTGGTATTTGAGATTATGTCAGTATTGCATATGTGCTTGTTGTCTAAAATAATTGAATTTTGAAAATGCTCGCAGGGATCTGATGTGCATATTTGCAGTTTATGGATACACGTAAAAGACTCAACATCAAGTGCAAGTGAACGGTCCCACAGGCCCGGAGTGGATCATGCAAATAGACTCGCTGCACAAATTTGTGACAAGAAAAGATATTCCACATGAAATGGCATGCAAGGAAGTGTTGAAAATATTGCACAGATAATAAAACGCCTACGCTATTAATATGTGGGTTGATGCACTCGTTGTGCAAAACGGAGGTGAGGCGTGCAGACAGGACACAAGAGTAGAGTATTTACAAGCAAACAACACGAGCGCCGCCCACTTCAATACTCTTGTGTCCTGTCTGCACGCCTCACCTCTGTTTTGCATAAAGAATCCTTAGCAACTAGCTCAGCTTTCTGTCGTTCTAAGTCTCGATGCACTCGATTTCGTCCGCATTAGGCACTCGCCTCCTGATTACTTCGTGGGACAGAAATACTTGGCATCAGGCTGTTTTTCTGCTGTGGCCTTTGTAGAAGCATGATTGCTCAAAGTGCAACAATTAAACAGATTCTTTGAGTTGCTTGTGGCTTCGCCAGTACAATTCCGGTGCGCTGGTCCGCCTGTCCAGCAATTTCCTACCGAAGGGAAACCTGCAAATAAAAACACGCTCCGCATGTAGAAAAAATCTCTACTTTTACGCTTCTCAAACGATTGTGATGCACCACAAGAGCTGCCTACTCGCGTGATATTCTCAGCAAAGAAGCTACACTCGTTTACTTACATGTGAAGGAATATGCCAGAGCACTTCAGGGCTTCGGTGGCACATAAGGCACGAGTGTGCCATAGCGTCCGCAGTCGACGCGCGATCGCATGTCAAACCTAAACTGTACGAAACTACTACGCATCCAAAAACAGATTCGAAACCGAAATTCGCGTCATCCTTTATTGCATGAATGCGTACATCGTGATTTACATAAGTCACGGACTTAGCTATCGCTTTCTGTAAATTTAATATTAACTCACCACCTTCATAAAGCCATCAGGTATGCGTTTTTAGATGTCAAAGCATAAGGTGACCTGTACTTGTTTTCAGCTCTTTCAATAGTAATTGCGCTGGCGACATTGACCAGTAGCAACAGGGCGGCGCCCTAGAGGTTCCCACAGAGTTTCCTACAAAAATTACTAGAGGGAACTCTGGCGCTAGTGTCTACGGGAGCTCCAATGGGAGCGGTTGTCCTAGCATGGGAATTATGGGAAGTCTGGGAAGTACATGGATTTGCCTAAACTTCGTCCTTTTGGCTTCAAACGGCTTTGTGACTTCGCAAACTCGTCATTTTCAGCAGTTTATTGCGTAATAAATAATTAAATAAATATCATTAAAATTGCCAGACGGTAGGATTCGAACACAGGGACTCTAGCTCAGAAGCCTGATATTGAAACCATTAGGCCCCGGACGCATGTATCGACAAACGAATGAAACGCCCTTATGAATTTATCGCAGGTACGCCTAGTGCCTTGAGACGCTTGGCGCGTTTCGATTTGGCAACCTGGAGAAGCTCAATCGTTGCAATTAAAAGCAATTGTACGCGTTCCCGGCGTCTTCTGCACTTCGAAGAATATAGATTGCACTGAAATATACGACAATAAGATTTATATAGCGTAATATACAAAGCCACAAGAACATTTGAGTTCACAAGCACGAAGATCAGATAAATCCATGTACTTCCCATCATTCCCATGGTAGGACAACGACTGCAGCGCCAGAGTTCCCTCTAGTAATTGTTGTAAGAAACTCTATGGAGGTTCCCACTTTTCCGGCCCAGCTTTTCCTCTAGAGTTGTTCTACTAACTCTATGCTATCTACAGGCCCCGCACACTCTCAAGTTCAACGAATGGCCACAGAGGGCGAAAAATGAATCGAGGTTCGTACGGACGCTCCTGTGGTCGAGGCTTCAGCGACTTCATTCGTAGCTAAGTACTTTTTTATCTTTATTAGCTAGTGTTTTGAAGTGTTTTCTGTTGCATGGAGTAGAGGCGCAAATTTTGAATTCTTGCTAAGAGTAGCAAACGTACCGGCTTTGTCTAGGTCTGGAGGCTCCCCCGTTAGGCCTAGCTTGTAGGAGGGACCTATTGATAGGCTTAGTTAATTCTTTCAGCTAGCTCCTCGGATTCTTACATGGGGTAGGGAGTGATAATTCTTTATTTTAGTTGGGGATAGCGGTCGAGGTCGGCTTTGCTTGAGTGATTTGGCGAACTTCCTCGTTGGGCCTAGGGACGTAGGCCTAGCGATGAAATCGAAGAACGTGAAGGCCGCCGGGGACGGGGAGCAAGTGCAGTGCGACGAGTGCCTGCGATGGTGCTTCCTCGACGAAACTAAGTTCCAGAATTTAGCAGGCGCGGAGGGGTCTAGCTTCACGTGCAGGTCGTGCGAGGGCGTCAGGGAAGCCGTCCAAAAACTGGAAGGGAATTGGGCGGCTAAGTTCGACGAGCTTAAGGCAGACCTGAGGGAGGAACAGGAGAAGCGGGTAGCACTGCAGGCGAAAGTTGACAATTCGTCAAGGTGGAGGCGGCCCAGGCCGCGCAGTTAGTAAGGGCCGTGGCCGAGCTTGAGGAAGAAAAAGAAAGGAGTGCCGAATTGGAAAGGCGGCTCGGCGCGCTGGAGACGCGGGCAGCGGAGAAGGTCAGGTCAGGACAACAAAGTGCTGGCAAAAACTCAGAAAGTAGGGTAGAACCTACAGGCGAAGTGGGAGGCAGGGAGCCAGAGCAAGCCGTCCTCAGCTCGCCGCCGGTGAAACGGCGTAGTTATAGTGAAGCTGCACAACGCGCCCCGAGTGAGGCGACGCTGCAGCCACAGGGGCGCCAGCGGGCGCAAAGGGAAGGGCAGCGGACACAGGCTGCAGTCGAACGGTTTGCACATAGAAGGGTCCTGGTGATAGGGGACTCCAATGTGGGGAGGGCCGAACAGGGCGTGATGGCGAGAGTGAAGGCGGACGGGCGAGTACAGGTGGAGGCGCAAGCAGGCAAGGGCATGGCGGAAGCAATGACCAAGGCGCGGGAAGTAGTTGGGGTCAGCACGGAGAGCGACAGCTTGGTCATTATGCATTCTGGGCTCAATGACGTGCTTAAGGGGAGAAGCCAGGACCTTGAGAGGCACATTGAGACTGGGCTGAGTAAGCTTAGAGAGGCCTCCGGGAGGGTGCATGTGACCATATGCACTATCCCAGAGGTCCAGGGCCAGGCTTACCAGGTAGAAAGGAGGGTGGTTGAGGCCAATTGGGTCATTAGGAGTCTGAGCGGACGACTCGGGTACAGCGTGATGGAGGTCAACAGGGACGTGTACGGAACCGGCTTCCGGCCTTTTGTGCAGGATGGCATTCACTACAGTGGAGCCACTGGCAAAAGGATAGGGGGCAGGATGGGTCGCCAGGCAACAGCTTCTTTAGGGGGACCCAGAGCCCTGAATCCCAAGGGAAGGGAAGCGTAGCAGGGGGCGGCAGAAAGTTAGGTGGGCGGATGAGATTAAGAAGTTTGCAGGGACGGCATGGCCACAATTAGTACATAACCGGGGTTGTTGGAGAAGTATGGGAGAGGCCTTTGCCCTGCAGTGGGCGTAACCAGGCTGATGATGATGATGATGATGATGATGATGAGCCCTGAAAGAAGCAGTGTAGGCGTGGACGATTCGAGGCAGGAGCCCCAAACACGCAAACATCGGTACTGTAGGAGAGGTGACAGGAATAAGCGCAAGAGCCAAATTAAGTCAGACATAGGGTTCATTAACATGCAAGGTGGCAGAAATAGGCTAAAATGGGAGGAAATCGAAGAACAACTAAGACAGGAGAACTTAATGGTTTATGGGTTTGTAGAGACACATCTTAGGGACATGGAACAACCGCCCTGTAACCCTGATTATGCATGGGAATACTGCAACAGAGTGCAGGGTAGCAGAAAGGGTGGGGGAATTGGAGCACTCATTCATAAAAATACAAATTGGCAAAGGGTCAAACAGGAATGCAAGGAGCATTTATGGCTAAAAGGAAAAGTAGCAGGGGCGAAAACACTTCTAGGCTTTGTATACCTTTGGACAGGATCAAATGCTAAAGAGGAAAACAAAAAAATGTTGGACTGTATAGCAGCGGACATCAATGAGCTAGGAAAAAGATGTGAAGTAATTGTATTAGGAGACATGAATGCGCATGTTGAAGATATGGATGGGTACACAGACTCCACAGGTAACATGCTGCTGGATATGTGTGAGAGGCTTAACTTAGTTGTCTGTAACTCTACTGAAAAGTGTGACGGGACCATAACATGGGAGGTAGGGGGTCGACACTCGACAATAGATTATGCGTTAATGTCACATAGGATGTACGATAGATTAGGAGCCATGATTATAGATGAACAGGGCTCCAGAAGTATAGGTAGCGACCACAAACGTATCAAGTTGAGTTTTAAGAGGGAAACTAAAGCACGAACGACGCGCGAGGAAACGCCAGATGTGATTTTTTACTCAGAAGACCAAGTGGAAATAGGGGCCAAACAAATTGAAGAGGAAATATCAGAGGGTACTGAAACTGATTGGACTTACCCAAAGTTAATGAGACTATTTGAGCGTGAGCTAGGTAAGGCGCGAGGAAAACAAGGCAAGGGATACGAAAACTCAAGAGCTGGTGGGATGAAGAGGTTAAGAAGGCCATAAAGAAACGTCAGGAAGCCTCCAGGGAACACAGGTATTCCAAAAGTAAGGGAGAACCTGAAGCAGAAGTAGAGAGGAAATGGGTAAACTACATAAAATGCAAAAGGGAAGCATCCTATTTGATCAACGAGAAAATCAAGACAAAGGGGTCCCAATGGCTGTCAAAAATAAGCAATAAAAAGATAAACAGGCAGCTAGAAAATTCTGGCAACATCTGAACTCCTTGGGTAACAGGACAAGCCTAGAGCAGAGGTATATAGTAACAGCTCAAGGTACTCGGTTAGAAGGAGAGGAGGCAATGGAGCATATAGGAACCATGATGAGGGAAAAATTTACAAAACAGAGAAATGGTACATGCAGTATGTCGCAGAGGGATAGCCCGGTCAACCCACTGCTTTCGCTTGGACAAAAAGAGTGGGAAAGGGCTGAGAAGAGGGTACCAAGTAGCACATCGGCAGGCCCCGATGGTATTCCAATTACGTTAATAAAGAAATTGGGCCCGAAATCTAAGAAAGCATTGAGGGAGGTGGTGAGCAAAATGCTAGTGGATGGTAAAGTACCTGACGAATGGAGGCTAAGTAGGATGAGAATGATATATAAGGGAAAGAGGGACAAAGCTGACATAAATAACTACCGGCCTATAACAGTGACGTCAGTTGCTTACAGGGTGGTTATGCAGATTATAAAGGACAGACTGCAGGCATGGGTAGAGAACGAGGGGGTACTTGGAGAGCTACAAAATGGGTTCCGGAACCATAGGAGGCTAGAAGACAATCTGTTCTCGCTAACACAGTTCATTGAAATAGCTGAAAAGGAACACAGACCCCTATGGCTGGCTTTTTTGGACATCAAGGGAGCCTATGACAGTGTACTTCAAGAGGGCTTGTGGGGCATTCTGGAAACTTTTGGAGTTCAAGATGGAGTAACCAATTTCTTAAAAGATATCTATAAAGGTAACCGGGTGATTATACAATGGGAAAAGCAGGTTTCGAAGCCTGTAATGATTCGGCGGGGGCTTAGGCAGGGTTGCCCATTGTCACCTCTGATGTTTATGCTGTACCTACAAGGTTTAGAGGCCAAAATACAGCAAAGCGGACTCGGCTTCAACCTATCATTTTTCAAAAAAGGAAAATTGATTGAACAGTCATTACCAGGACTGATGTACGCGGATGATATTGTATTAATGGCTGACAATGCAGAAGGTCTGCAGGAATTAATGGACATATGTGGTACAGAAGGAGATAGATTAGGCTTGAAGTTTAGCAAAGAAAAATCAGCAGTCATGATTTTTAATGATAACATTTGCGGCGAGCATAAGATACAGGAGGCCACGCTGGAGATAGTCGATAAATACAAGTACCTTGGGGTGTGGATAAATAATGGCATTGAGTATCTGACAGAGTACGAAAAATATCTAACGACTAAAGGTAACAGAAGTGCAGCGATTATGAAGAGTAGGGCACTGTGGAACTACAATAGGTACGAGGTAGTACGAGGGATATGGAAGGGGGTAATGGTACCAGGCCTGACTTTTGGCAATGCAGTCCTATGTATTAGAACAGAGATCCGGCAACAGTTGGAAATTAGGCAACGTGGTGTGGGTAGGCTCGCTCTGGGAGCACATGGCAAGACACCAAATCTTGGAGTGCAGGGGGATCTGGGATGGCCTTCTTTCGAGGGCGGAGAGGCTAGTAGCAAGATAGTATTTGAGGAGCGATTGAGAAAAATGGGGGAAATTCGGTGGGCTAGGAAGGTTTTCAGTTACTTATACACGAGGAATGTTGACACGAGGTGGAGGAAGCGAACTAGAAAATTGGCAAGCAAATATTTGGGCAGTAGCAGGGGACAAGTAAGGAATCATCTGTCAAGAAAAAGGTTAAGGAGACAGAGGGGGGTATGTGGAGTACAGAGATGCAAACCAAATCGGCATTGGAGAAATACAGGACGTTTCAGCAAGAAATAGCCAAAGAAAATATTTACGATAACTCTAAGGGAAGCTCATTGTTGTTTGAAGCCAGGACAGGTGTACTGCGGACTAAAACGTACCGAGCCAGATACCAGGAGATAGATTTGGTGTGAGAGGCGTGTGGAGAGGAGGAGGAAACGGCTGAACACCTGATACTTGCTAGTAAACAACTTCACCCTGCAGTTGAATCTAACGGGGAACTATTCAAAGCTTTGGGTTTTAAAGACAGTGAAAGTAGAATAGACTTCGAACAGGTAGAAATAACTAAACGGAGACTATCTGATTGGTGGATAATATCAACGCAAAAGTAAAGGAGCAAATACATAGGTATGCATGCATATAGAACCATTAAAGGCTAGGTGGCGCGCGCCGCCGCCGCCCGATTAAAAGGGTTGAGCCTCAATCATCCATCCATCCATCCATCCATCCATCCATCCATCCATCCATCCATCCATCCATCCATCCATCCATCCATCCATCCATCCATCCGCGTCTCAGCGTAAGCGCGCAGGTGGAGCTACTATAATTTTGTCGCATACTTTAGTTTGTGCTTTCTCTGCTAGGGGCGCTAAAAATGCTGAATTTTTTATTTTACACAAACCATTAACATAAACAATCAAGGTATCTAAGGATGTTTTCTTTATCTCAGGCAAATAGGCAGTTGATTTTTTTTAAATTCGATTGTTGAAGCTGCTTTTTAGTCATAGCGTCTAGGTTCTTGTACTTGATTAACCACCGACAACCGACAGCCTATTGGTATCGATGTGTTGCCTGGCCGTTGGCATCCGAACATTACGGCAGTAAAACATTTTCGAAAAGCACGCTGGTTTCGTCTGCGAGTCATTACATAGACTTGCTATAAAGAGGTCTACCCTTGGCAAAATATAGTGCCTCATTTTGTTTAGGCGTTGATTATCATAATGAATGTGGCGGAGCTTGTGGGAGTACGCTTAAAGGTACGTTTTTATGCCGTTGATCTCCATAACACCGTAAGTACGCAAACCGATGTCACAGACCACCCGATGCATCATTGTGTGTTCTGCGTCATCGCTTGTTTGCTATACGCCTACTAATTCTTCATTTCTTCTTCAAATGTTGTATCCTCCTTTTGTCTTTGTTCTCTGGTGCTCCACAACCTTTTCGCCTAATCTGTACGACAGATTATACCGTAGATTGCTTCGTTGTAACCTTCTTTCCATGCTTATCATATAAAGCATGAACAGCAGCGCTGATAGAGGACAACCTTGCCTTAATCCTTTGTGAACCTCGACAGTTGTCGTACTCTTGATTCCTTCCCATGTTATTTCAACATTATTTTCTCGATATAGTTCCTGTAGAAAATCAATTACCTCATTACCGATACCTTCAGCTTTTAATATGTTCCACAGGAATTCCCTGTTCACATTGTCGTATGCACCACTTATGTCCAGGAAGGCTAAATACAGAGGTCTATTTTCCGCCTTAGCTATTTCTATGCACTGGGTAAGCACGAACAGGCTATCATCTAAGCGCCTACCACTTCTGAACCCGTTCTGAAGTTCTCCGAGTATTCTATTACTTTCTACCCATGACTGCATTTTTAATTTCACCGCCTGCATCGCCAGCCTATATATAACTGATGTTATCGTAATTGGTCGGAAAGATGTTATGTTCTTCTTATCACCTTTCCCTTTATAAATCAAATTCATTTTACTCTGTTTCCAACTGTGCGGAATTTGCTTATTTGTTATGACTGCCTCCAATGCTTTTATCAGCGTTTCCTTGCTTCTTGGGCCAAGTTCATTAATTAACTTGATTGGAATTTCGCCTACCCCCGCGGACGTGCATTTTGGCACATTTGCTTCCGCCTTTTTCCAGTTAAGATTGGTCAATTCTAAGCTGTTTTCTATTATGCTATTCTGTGTTGCTCCCTCACTTGGGGCGATTACCCTATCGTCTTTCCTAAATGACTCTGCTATAACTGAACCAATGTAGTTCACAGCGTCATCTCCCTCTAAACAGTTTCCTTCGGCATCGTGAATCTGTTCCTCTTTTCTGTGATTAGCTTTACCCAGCCAGCTTATATGGTTCCAGAATTTTCTTGACCCCCCTTTAGTTGCATCGCAAACTTCAGCCAGCCAGCGATCAGAGGACTGCTTTATTTTAGCCTGGACGAGGACCTGCACTTGTTGTTTCTTTTGTCGATAATATTCCCATTTTTGGCCTATTTCCTCTTCAGATAACTGCGCCCTCTTTGCTTCTCTGTGTTCCCGAGATGCCCACCGTCGTTGTTCGATGGCCTCTCTAATTTCCTTATTCCACCAACTTCGTGGCTTCCCCTTTCCTCTCCAGCGGTTTACTCCTTTTACCTCTTTTGTTTTTGTACTAATGAGTAGTTCTAACTGATTATAATCCCACCTTTCCATGGGATGTTTCTTTATTGCTTCCTCTATGCCCGCCGCTATTTGCGCTATTTGCGCGTCATTTAATTTTGCGTACTCTTTTTGGCTTCCCTGCATTTCTCTTTTGAGTAGGGCTCCCAACTGTAGACTAATACGCTTATGATCACTTCCGAGGCTGTACTTCCCCTCTTCGTCTATTTCCATTATTGCTAGCTTGCTATACAATCCCTGCGACATTAAGCAGTAGTCAATGGTCGTTTGTCTGCTACGGGACTCCCACGTGATTTGTCCCTCACACTTAGTTTCTCTATTTACTATAACTAGGTTGTGTCGTTCACAGAAGTCTAGCATCAACTTCCCATTACAATCTGTGTATCCATCCAGATCCTCCATGTGGCCATTCATGTCACCCAGCAGACAAATATCGGCACCTTCTCCAAACTGCTTTATATCGTCATCGAGACACTTCACTAGATCTTTGTTCTCTTGCCTGTATTTGTCCCCTGTCCCTAAATAAACTACTCCTAGCCATGCCTTTTTACCGGCAATTGTACCTGACACCCAGACATGTTCTTTGCAAGTTAACTTTATTCTTTGCCAATTTGTTCCTTGGTGTATGAGCATACCTACTCCTCCTCCCTTCCTCTCCGTTGTTGTTCTATTGCTCCCTTCCCAGACGTAGCCTTCAATAAACGGTGGGTCTTCTAGATCCCCGAGATGAGTTTCGCATAGCGCGTATACACCTACTTCTTCGTCCTTTAACTGCTGTTCTATATCTAACCACCTCGCTCTCTTTCTACCGCCTTGCATGTTTATGTACCTGATCCTGGTGTTAAATTTATTTGTAGTTTTCTTCCTGGACCTCCTAGTGGCCATTTTATTGGCGCCAGCCTCTATTGTTGCACTTTCTACACTGTTTCTACCTACCCCTACGCCCTGAGGCGCAGTGAACCCCCTAAAAAAGCTACTGCCCGACCTGCCAGGCGCCAGCCGATCTCGGCTCCTAGCCTTAAATTGGATGCCATCTCGTGTAAAGCCTCCGCCAAAGCCTGCTCTATGCACTTCTCTGTTTATGTCTGCCACTAAGTCTGCCACTATGTGCTGCCACTAAGTGCCACTATGTCTGCCGTTTCCTCTTGTACAGCGCCATCTATGGTCGCATACTTTAGTTCACGACGCCACCGCTACGCTTATTTCGCGTGCGTCTATTTGTCGTAAAAAATCCCTCACGTGACCTGATCCTAGGTGCCTAGGGACAGCATCGTTTAGGGATTTTTGAGAAGGCGCGATGCTGGCGCCGAGCGACGCTGTAGTGGCGTGTTCGTCCTCGGCGTGATGGTTCTCTGGACCGCGCGTTGTTCAATATTGTTCATGTGATTGTGCGTGTGTTGCTTGTGTGTTGGTTGTAGGGTCTGTGTTACTTGGCGGAAAACCGTGAGTAGTGGCGGTGCGGCTTTGGCCTCGGTGAGCTCTGGTAGTACAGAATCTGCGTTGTGTGACCCGTGCTTTCTTGAGAACCCGGCGGTGGTGACAGTTGAAATATCGAAGTGGCCTAGCGCCTCGGCAGCGAAGTTTTGCGAACCGCGATGTGGCGTCGCCGTGTCCGACTTTGCTTAACGGACATCGAGGGATGTGCTGCTCCCTGCAAGTCATGTAAATGCAACTGCGTCGACCGCCCACTGTTCAGCGCTGAATGTGTGTTTGGTGTGCTGTGCTTGAAACGAGTGGTGCAGCCGTGCAACGGGGGTGGCGGAGGAGCAGAGTGGCTTAGGGGCTCCGTTTGCGCGTTCACAGACATGTGCTCCCGTCTTGGTCTCATTAGCGGCTGTCGCGGGATTGTGATGTGCTAGCTCCTTGCCTAGTATGAAGTTTACGACGCTAACACACAGCATGTTCACGTTTTTCCGCGCCATATGTCATTTGCATGACGGCCGAGTGGAAAACGAGACATATGTCTGTGTTCTTTGCGTTTGTGTGTTGTAAATTACTTTCTATTGTGGAAGTCCTGGGAGTCTTATTACGCAAGGAGTGCGAACGTAAACATAAACACATGTGTCTGAAATTTTGAATTAGCCATAATACCCTTTAGGACTGATAAGCGGGCTACACGGCCTGTGTGAATCAGCTACCGTATGTTGCGACGCTCTTTCGTGTGGTAGACTGATGCATGGTGCGCGTTTATTTCTGTACTGTTGTAAAAACCATTTGTTTATTCACTCAATACAAATGTACGGCTTCTTCGCCGCAGTACATTTTAGTTACGCGGTGAAGCATACTAAACTTGGGAGGGGGCCGCTATCAGCCAGCATCGTATGTCCACTTAGGCGACCTGAGAGGCGGCGGGTGCGCGAGTGTATAATTAAACCCTTATTATGCCCAGTGACAGTGGAGATCATTAACTGTGGCACCAAAGTAGTGGACCACTACCAGAACAAAGGCATGTAGTATGCCCATCTCAATTGTGCTTATGCCAGTATTTATTACAGCAATAGCTGCTATAGGCTAACTACCCTGGTTGTTCTGATGTCTACTGGTGTTGTCACTGGAATTCCCAAATTTCTTGCTAGAATATTGCAAATAAAGTTCTCATTGTGCTGCGAGGATTCAAGCATACGATCAAAAGAGTGGCAGTCCACAATTCCTCATTTCAGCCACTCTGCTGAAGGAACAGTTGTGGTGAATACTGATCCCGGAGAGCGGGATCTAGCCAACAGGTGCCATGATTGGCTAACACCTGCTTAATGTCTGCGTGCTGTATATAGAGCTGGCATAGTTCTTACACACCACCTTCCCACTTGTGAAGGCAGTCCTATGTTAAATTTCCTTCTTATATGTGATGACAATGATTGGGTGCATCTGCTTCATTAATCTTCTTCTAGTGCTTGGCTTCTCAGATTTACTGGATTGAGCTGTTGGTGTCTTGTTTTCCTCAAGCAAAGCGCGAGACCTAGCACTGGGTAGCCCAAATATAGATTTGAGAAAACCAAAACGAAATTAGCTGTAAGAAGCTAAAGGGTTGTTTTTGTGTAGATCAGTGGCCAAGTCCGGATATGAAAGAGGAACAAAAGCCAAGTCTTTCCACTTCAACACTGGGAGGCACAACTCCCACAAATAGATATGACTCTTATATTACTTTTTTAAGGAGATTACCGACTTGCATTAGCAAGTGTTCACTTCAACAAACACTGCATAAAGTAAGCTTCCTGCGCATATTTCGCCAGCTACTGCATCATTGTTTCACATTATGAGCGAAACTGCAATTTTCTTTATGCCACAACTTGCCCAATTTTGTATATTGCAGTAGGATGTTAGCAGCGCTATTAAGACACTTAATTACTCATGAATAGTAGGAGAGAGAAAAAAAAAGTAAGAAAGCAGTGGCTTTTTGTGCGTAGACTATGCATGCACCTGGTGCTCTTATGGTCATTTTTTTCCCTATCCGCTAAACCATTCTAATCAAGAAAAGTTTATACAAAGAGCACAACTAAACCACAGGTATCGTTGGTAAGCAAAGTATATTCGGTGACATTTTCTGCAGCTCTCCTATTGGGCTTTCCTTCCTTTTCAGCTGTGCAGGTTCATTAAGAAGTGATGAGACAGTCTGACAATTTTAATCGTTGAAAGACTTAGCGAAGCCTTTTACGGGTTGTTTTTTCTTGGTTTCAGACTCTGCACATTGCATTTTAAGGCGTGTTTTCTGTGTTTGTTGCATTTTCTTTATGGGTAAGGCATGTCAACATTTTTTACACCTTTTCAAGTATGTGGTGCCATAGACTGTTCTTAGATAGAGTCTTGCCCTTTCATTCTGTACAATATGATGTCGGTTTTTGTGTCCAAGGCCGTTTTATAGCGTGATTGATGTATTTTCCCAAGTTTTGCCTCTGTCACCCAAGCTTGAAAGATTGCTACCCACTGCTGGTGGCATGACACATGCGATATTTCTTTTTCAATAAAAGGAAGTCTGTCACTTATCGTGTGCACTGGTTGCCTTTTCTCTCTTTGAATTGGAATTTGCTGCCTATATTTGCTCTTTTGTTGCATTTCTGATCAGGAATGGCTATCATAATTGACATTTAACTATATTGCACACAATGTGGATGATATGTAATGGCCACCATAAATATAAGAGATGTTAATAATTCAAGAATAGTGCCTTTGCATGGTGGTGCAGCCATAAATTGTGGCTCTAAGGTACCAGTGCTGCAGGTAGCACTGCTTGTGCAGAATATAGTTCAACTCTACTACTTTCAAACATCATTGTTTTTATCTGCACTTGTATAGCTCCAGTTTCTGTGAAGAACACACATCTGGTGGAAGAGTGGCTTGCACCTGCAGTTGGGTCCAATGAATAGCCAAATTTCTGCCCGTTTTCATGTTATTAGCATATTAGTAAAGGCAGTCGTTTTTATAGTAGCCTGTTTGCCCAGTGTAGAAGCCGCTGCAGGGTGTCAAAATCTCATACACATCTTCGTCTTTGCAGGGGACACAGCTTCTGGCACATAGTTTGTCAGAGGCCATGTATTCGGGGCAAGTTGACTTTACTCACTAGCAAAGGGAGAACCAAGCTTTTTGGATATGAAGTAAACCGCCTGTACACTCAGTGCCCTTCTTTCGTTTTGTGTGACATGTGTGGTTATAGCGACCCTTGTTTTATGCACTTCTTCTCCGGCTGCAGTCTATTGCATATGAAACACTCGTCATAGCTTTCAGCAAACTGGACAGGAATAACACTGAAAAACCAGCAGATGTTAATCATTGCACTTATCATGCGAAGCACCGTACAGTATGATGGGGGCGTAAATAAATGAGGGTGTTCCTCAAGGCCTTGTAGCATATGTCACGTGTTTGGAGGAACATGATGTATAGCACTTTTTTGATCGCATGCTATTGGCCTCGAGCTCCACCACTGGAGGCGCCAGCGTCGGCGTGACGTGCTAGGAGGGATCACGTGGACATAGCGGCCGCGTCGGCTGCTTCGGGCGCGCCGAAGCGAGCTGAAAACGAGTTTAAGTTCCCTCGTACGCTGCGGTCCTCATTTAGTGGCGAAATTTTCCAGTTTCGATTGTCTCCTTTACAACGCTTGAAAACACTACAATAGGTAGTGGCTGCCTTCGATGCTATAAATACTGGCAAGTTCAGTGGAGTGGAAAGGCAGCGGTAAGAAGCAGATTTTAAAAAAAGCATGGCATATGGTCATGTTTGTGTTATGAATTATTGCACTGGATTACAAAAAAAAAGCAGCGGGAAATTTCACGCTGAGAACACCGATAAACATACAGTGCGACGCAACTCGAGAAATAATAATGAAAGGTCAAAGAATTTGGAAGAAAAAAAGATTGAATCGTCGCGACGGCACATCCCAGTCCCGTAGGCGTCGAAGTCTCTACAATGAAATTATTTTTGAATAGCTCTGATAGCGCCCACGTAACGATGGTTGCTTGTATACTGTCAAATGCTCATATTCTGCGGCCTAAAGCTCATGGCACGGTGCGAAAACGCGCGCGCGGAGAAAGCGAAACACTGCGCGGGCAAGCATGCAGACGCGCAGTCGCTCGCTGCGAATCTGCGCGATCGCTACATTGAGGCTTCGTTCTATTACGCTCCATTTAGTTATACAAACACTATAAGAACATATTTAAAGATAGTTTGCTCTCAACGTTTAGCTACCTTTCACGCAAGAAGCCGGTTCGGGAGACTCCATCGCGGCGACCGCGCGCAGTGGCGTTCACTGTACGTATTCGGTAAGGAGATGGCGTCTGTAAACGATTGTGTGCTTTCAGTTTGCCCAAGATAATTATTTAGACAGTAAGAAACTTCTCGCATTTCGAAAATACTTACAGAAATGTCCGGGAGAGCTCGCGCGTGGTGTTTTCAGTGAGCGCTGACAGCAAAACCTATGAGGAGCGCGCCGCGTGATCCCTCACACTACGCCAGCGAGGCGCTTCCGATAGATGGTGACTCCGTAACTCCTCGCCGCCAATAGGTTTAGCAGTTGTGGCCATGGTTGAAGTGCAGTGCAAGGTCAAGAAAACAGATATCTATGAGCAGCGCCCTGGTAAAGGAGACTCTGGGAAAACTAGTGGGAAGCCTGTTGAACATCTGGTTGATCCACTTGCTGGCTCAGGCACTTGCTGGATCCATCAGGCAAAGTATGATAAAGCGAAGGAAGTTATCAACACATCAGAAGGTTTTTACATATAAGCACTGTGCTAAGGTCATAACATGCCAACAAGTCTTAGTGCGCAGGCTGTGCACAACCAACTACATATGCCTTCTGTTCGGACATTGCTTATTGTAACTAACCAGGATGGAGTGGACAAAAAAAAAGAACAGCAGCTCCATTAATTTGGTTTCACTGCTATCAACAGTGTTTTGTAAGTGTACATTGCCATACTCCCCAATTCCTTCTTGGGTGACATCAGCAAGGACCACCTTGAGGCAAGCGGTAATAGAAGTCTTTACAAGCTAAAAATTCATGCATGCATGGAGAGCACATTGTCCAAAAAGTAGGCACTTCACAGGGGCACTGGAGAAGGAACAGATTACTAACAGTGGGCAAAGACAAGCTACTAAACACCCAACACTGTTGCCATGTTACAACCTCTGAAACAATCCCTCTTAAAGAGGAAATCATCTTTGTGTATCCATAAAGAGGGCAGATGGGCAAAGCCCCTTCAGTAATGCTGCAAGCTTCAAAAGCCCACTTTGCACGTCCTGAATACTTCTTTCTTACGACTTTGCTGGGTGCAAGCATTCTACTGTCCAAAAGCTGTCATTGAGAGCACTGTTGGTTTGGTGGCAATACAGCTCAGAAGCAATTGCAACAAACCTCCCTTCCTAGTTGGCCTGGACGCTCACGGTGCTTATGAAACAGCACCATGAGGCAAGCAAGGTGAACGGATGCCTCCAAGCCCTTGTTTGTTTATCACACTGTTCTGTTAGTAACAACCATGAGACTTGACACCAACAAGCTCAAGTTCGGCACTCGCATGGTCACTGCGAAGGATCCATAAAAACAGAAAACTCAAGGGAAAGGATAAAGCACCATTTAACACTTAGTATTGCTACAGCCCACCCCCTTCTTTTATTTTGTGTGGTCGTGCTACATCTTTTTACTATAGATAGGCATGAACTTAGGTGATGTCCCCGATCAGTGTCCAATATTTATATACACTATGTGCTGGTTCAAAGAGGCTCGAAACACTGCAATGGAAGCTTCAAGTAGAAAAGTGCCTGAAAGAAAAAAAAAAGCTGTGCTGCAACCATCTCGGCAACATCTTGACCCCTTAACAAAAATTGTTGCTTCCATATCAACTTGAGCCCTCCAGATTACAGTAAAGTACCAGTGCACTATGAACAACTAATCAATTCTCAAAGAGCATGTGCAGTCGACCCAAAATCATGGGCATGAATCCGCATTGTGCTCCTGCATTGAATCTGAATGATGTTACAAAATGGCCAAAGCACTTTAGTAAGCTTCCCTGCAATATGAATTTGTAATGTAAAAAGAATTGTCAATGAAGCTTACCACGAGCACAGATGCACTTGCAAATTATGTCACAATTGAAAATAATGAGCACAGTGTAAACCTATGTGCCCTTTCCACTCTTAGTATGCTCTACTGCACGACGATTATTTACACCCCTGTATTGCTTTGTAGCAATCTACAAAAGAAACGTTGCATAATCAGGCTTTTTTACGATTATCTTTTTCGCAATACACCAACATTTCGCGGTGAAGCCTAAGCAATGTACTGCCGTGAAGCATACTAAAAGTGAAAAGGGGCCACTGTCACTGGACATAATAGGAGTTCTTCAATGATACACTCACGCACCCGCCGCCTCTCAGGTCGCCTAAGTAGACATACTATGCTGGCTGATAGCGGCCCCCTCCCACTTTTAGTATGCTTCACCGCGTAACTAAAATGTACTGCGGCGAAGAAGCCGTACATTTGTATTGAGTGAATAAACAAATGGTTTTTACAACAGTACAGAAATAAACGCGCACCATGCATAAGTCTACCACACGAAAGAGCGTCGCAACATACGGTAGCTGATTCACACAGGCCGTGCGGCCCGCTTATCAGTCCTAAAGGGTATTATGGCTAATTCAAAATTTCAGACACAAGTGTTTATGTTTACGTTCGCACTCCTTGCGTAATAAGACTCCCAGGACTTCCACAATAGAAAGTAATTTACAACACACAAACGCAAAGAACACAGACATATGTCTCGTTTTCCACTCGGCCGTCATGCAAATGACATATAGCGCGGAAAAACGTGAACATGCTGTGTGTTAGCGTCGTAAACTTCATACTAGGCAAGGAGCTAGCACATCACAATCCCGCGACAGCCGCTAATGAGACCAAGACGGGAGCACATGTCTGTGAACGCGCAAACGGAGCCCCTAAGCCACTCTGCTCCTCCGCCACCTCCGTTGCACGGCTGCACCACTCGTTTCAAGCACAGCACACCAAACACACATTCAGCGCTGAACAGTGGGCGGTCGACGCAGTTGCATTTACATGACTTGCAGGGAGCAGCACATCCCTCGATGTCCGTTAAGCAAAGTCGGACACGGCGACGCCACATCGCGGTTCGCAAAACTTCGCTGCCGAGGCGCTAGGCCACTTCGATATTTCAACTGTCACCACCGCCGGGTTCTCAAGAAAGCACGGGTCACACAACGCAGATTCTGTACTACCAGAGCTCACCGAGGCCAAAGCCGCACCGCCACTACTCACGGTTTTCCGCCAAGTAACACAGACCCTACAACCAACACACAAGCAACACACGCACAATCACATGAACAATATTGAACAACGCGCGGTCCAGAGAACGATCACGCCGAGGACGAACACGCCACTACAGCGTCGCTCGGCGCCAGCATCGCGCCTTCTCAAAAATCCCTAAACGATGCTGTCCCTAGGCACCTAGGATCAGGTCACGTGAGGGATTTTTTACGACAAATAGACGCACGCGAAATAAGCGTAGCGGTGGCGTCGTGAACTAAAGTATGCGACCATAGATGGCGCTGTACAAGAGGAAACGGCAGACATAGTGGCACTTAGTGGCAGCACATAGTGGCAGACTTAGTGGCAGACATAAACAGAGAAGTGCATAGAGCAGGCTTTGGCGGAGGCTTTACACGAGATGGCATCCACTTTAATGGAAGGCTAGGAGCCGAGATCGGCTGGCGCCTGGCAGGTCGGGCAGTAGCTTTTTTAGGGGGTTCACTGCGCCTCAGGGCGTAGGGGTAGGTAGAAACAGTGTAGAAAGTGCAACAATAGAGGCTGGCGCCAATAAAATGGCCACTAGGAGGTCCAGGAAGAAAACTACAAATAAATTTAACACCAGGATCAGGTGCATAAACATGCAAGGCGGTAGAAAGAGAGCGAGGTGGTTAGATAAGAGTTGGGTGGTTAGGGAGCAGCACATCCCTCGATGTCCGTTAAGCAAAGTCGGACACGGCGACGCCACATCGCGGTTCGCAAAACTTCGCTGCCGAGGCGCTAGGCCACTTCGATATTTCAACTGTCACCACCGCCGGGTTCTCAAGAAAGCACGGGTCACACAACGCAGATTCTGTACTACCAGAGCTCACCGAGGCCAAAGCCGCACCGCCACTACTCACGGTTTTCCGCCTAGTAACACAGACCCTACAACCAACACACAAGCAACACACGCACAATCACATGAACAATACTGAACAACGCGCGGTCCAGAGAACGATCACGCCGAGGACGAACTCGCAGCTACGGCGTCGCTCGGCCACAGAACACCTATACAAACTTAGAGAAGGGAAACTGTACCTTCCTCAGTGCTACGGAAATAAGCGTAGCGGTGGCCTCGTGAACTAAAGTATGCGACCAGAGATGGCGCTGTACAACAGGAAACGGTAAAACCCCTTGATACTGAAAGTAGCGACACTCTCCTCCACTCCCGCGCTTTCCTCCTCGATTCTCCTCGCCCACCGGCTGTGCGCGCTGCGCACGGCACGCTTCGCAGGCCATCGCGCGCTCGCCGGCCCGATGCATTAGCTGGCACCCGTGATCGCACCTAACTTCGGGATTTTTTTCTCGCTCTATTATTGAACGAAAGCACTAGAAAGGGATGCAATGTGCTTGACTCTACTATGATTCACATTTATCACCTTCTCGTTTGAGCAATGAAAGCGCTAAACGTGCGCGTTTGCGGCATGAATTAACAATCGCAGCGTACTGTATATAGCCCACATTGGCTTTGATATCTTTATACTGGTCACTTCAACAGGGCAGAGCATTAATTAGCGCAGTATTTAATTTAAATTTGTACATTCTTTAATATTTTTCGACACAGTGACGCTCCGTTAAATTCAATTTCAACTAGCGCTGCATTTTCGCGGAAGTACTTTTTATGACACTATCTTTTTGCAGTCGAGCCAGGCAGAAATTGCGGTAATTTAGTTGGACGTCATTGCGTGCGTGAAGCTTCAGAAGCAGGACAGTGGCCGCAAAAATGATGCGAAATTTGCTTTAACGTGATTATGGATCTTTTTTGGGGGTGGGCAGTGGGGGAGGGGTTTAGTCCTAAAAGGCTTGGGGCCTCGCGGTGTAATGCATATGCCGCGCATTTAATACCTGGGCTATAGAAATTTGATTCCAGCTTGAAAGAGAACAATTTTTTTCTGGTTTTTCGTGTTCTCAAGAGAGATATATTTTTATTGACTACTGTAGAAGTGAGCGTAGCCAAGGGTTGGCTTGAAATTTATGAATGATTGCTGACGGCAACGGACGAGTAGATTAAGAGATGGGAAGCTTGTGATGCTGTCTCTGTGACTTATTCAGTGTAGCCCATCGAATGCATTCAATTAGTGCCTCAGACGCCCGTGGTGATGCAATATTCAGCGCCGTAAAGGACGATAAGAAAGGATTTAGCCATTCTATGACTGGGTCGGTTTCAAGGAAACAATTCGTACCATTTTAGAAACACAGAGCTTAAGAATCTGACGTTATTGTGATAGCATAACTAAATATAAATTGTCAAGATTTCACCTATGGCGAATGAAAGTCAGCCTTAAAAGGCATCTCTGCTGGCTCGCTCCTCACGTGCCGCTAGACCTCGGAATCGCGGTAGACTTTCACAGTCGCGGCGGTCACACGAAGGCCTTCATCGCTCTAAAGATCTATAGCAGGCAAGAAGATGCTCAAAGCTTATTTGCGCGAAGTTTTGGTCCTCCTTTGCACATTATTCTTCCAATCTGTGGCATTAATGACTCTCCCAGATGTCATTCCTTTTGCAATTTGCCAATAAAACTGTTTCGTAAGAGCTGGAAAAGCTGCCAGCCGCAGCCATTACCATAAGTCTGAGAGGGCGGCAGGGTTTTGCCAGTTTTTTCAGCTACTTACTGAAAACATCGTGCCACCCCAACACAAATTTCTGACGCAGAGTACAGGTCTGGAGCATAGAATACACACCCGCTGTGACACACCAGCACATATCTGGCCAGATGCAATTTTTATTGCAGGTGACTCCTGAAACGTTACACGGAAAACACACAAAACATCCAGGATGGCACACACTTCGGAAAATAAAGATATATATATAAACCGCCGGTTAGAAGTAGCATAAGCTCGAACCCAGTAACATGAAACATTGCATGGTGTTAGCCTCCAGACGATATGCGTGAAAAAGGAACAAATATTATTCAGAGTAGCGCACCAGATGCAACATTAAAATTTTACAACATAACATAACTAAAGAAAACGAAGCAGCTGGTTTGTATGCTCACAAAGTTTTGGGCAGGTGGTACAACAAAAAGCCGCGCGATAGCACTCATGTACAGCAAATGAAATAAACAAGATTATCACGCAAAGAATGAGAATATATATACAAATACGACATATGTTACTAGAATACATTCAGGCAACACAGAAAAGCATTCAAGTCGGTGAAGAAATGAAAGCGTCATATGAATATAATATTAGGTCCCTTAAAGTAGAAATGCAACGAATCGGCCCAAGGACAGCGAATGCGCCTAAATCCTTGTAGATGCTGCCTTTATTACTTGTAGAAGCCTGGCTGATGACACGCGCTGTATTGCTGCCATATGCACCAGCAGCAAAGGTTCAAATATTTTACAGTATTCCAGATACCGCAGTATGCATGCCGACACTTTTGCTTCCACACTTTCTACTGGTCACGGTAAGTGACCTCACAGAAGCCTCAGTTCGAACAAATATTTGCATTCGCACTCTTAAGCACTCTTAAGTTTATGCACCAATCAATCCACAGTACCTCGCAGAGGACGGTGTGATTCGTCGGAGTGAAGTCCTTACGTCCGATGTTGTGAATCCACTTTTTTCTGCGACTAATGTCGTTCTTCCCTCGAGGAATCGTGAAAAGCATGAAGCCATTTTCACGCCGGCTTGTGCACTGAAATGCGCAGCAACCCGGCATAACGCGGTGCGAAATGCAGAGTTCGAATTAGCTGAATAAAGCTCGACCCGCGACAGAGGAACACGGCCTGCCCATGGCGCCGAAGAAAAACAACAACACAAGCAAAGCGACGCTTTCGCGCGCGTTTCCAAGGCGACGGCAGTGGCCGGCCGGAGCGGCCAATCATCGGTCAGAAAAGCGCCGAGTGGAGAGGCGGGCAAGGAGGATGTGTGAGGGTTGGCGGCGCGGCGGCAGAGGTCACAGAATGGCGCTACTTTCAAATTATCAAGGGGCTTTAGGAAACGGTAGTTATAGTAAATAGAGAAACTGAGTGTGAGGGACAAATCACGTGGGAGTCCCGTAACAGACAAACGACCATTGACTACTGCTTAATGTCGCAGGGGTTCTATAACAAGCTCGCAATAATGGAAATAGACGAAGAGGGGAAGTACAGCCTCGGAAGTGATCATAAGCGTATTAGTCTACAGTTGGGAGGCCTACTCAAAAGAGAAATGCAGGGAAGCCAAAAAGAGTACGCAAAATTAAATGACGCGCAAATAGCGCAAATAGCGGCGGGCATAGAGGAAGCAATAAAGAAACATCCCATGGAAAGGTGGGATTATAATCAGTTAGAACTACTCATTAGTACAAAAATAAAAGAGGTAAGAGGAGTAAACCGCTGGAGAGGAAAGCGGAAGCCACGAAGTTGGTGGAATAAGGAAATTAGAGAGGCCATCGAACAACGACGGTGGGCATCTCGGGAACACAGAGAAGCAAAGAGGGCGCAGTTATCTGAAGAGGAAATAGGCCAAAAATGGGAATATTATCGACAAAAGAAACAAGTGCAGGTCCTCGTCCAGGCTAAAGTAAAGCAGTCCTCTGATCGCTGGCTGGGTGAAGTTCGCGATGCAACTAAAGGGGGGTCAAGAAAATTCTGGAACCATATAAGCTGGCTGGGTAAAGCTAATCACAGAAAAGAGGAACAGATTCACGACGTCGAAGGAAATTGTCTAGAGGGAGATGACGCTGTGAACTACATTGGTTCAGTTATAGCAGAGTCATTTAGGAAAGACGATAGGGTAATCGCCCCAAGTGAGGGAGCAACACAGAATAGCATAATAGAAAACAGCTTAGAACTGACCAATCTTAACTGGAAAAAGGCGGAAGCAAATGTGCCAAAATGCACGTCCGCGGGGATAGACGAAATTCCAATCAAGTTAATTTATGAACTTGGCCCAAGAAGCAAGGAAACGCTGATAAAAAGCATTGGAGGCAGTCATAACAAATAAGCAAATTCCGCACAGCTGGAAACAGAGTAAAATGAATTTGATTTATAAAGGGAAAGGTGATAAGAAGAACATAACATCTTTCCGACCAATTACGATAACATCAGTTATATATAGGCTGGCGATGCAGGCGGTGAAATTAAAAATGCAGTCATGGGTAGAAAGTAATAGAATACTCGGAGAACTTCAGAACGGGTTCAGAAGTGGTAGGCGCTTAGATGATAGCCTGTTCGTGCTTACCCAGTTCATGGAAATAGCTAAGGCGGAAAATAGACCTCTGTATTTAGCCTTCCTGGACATAAGTGGTGCATGCGACAATGTGAACAGGGAACTCCTGTGGAACTTATTAAAAGCTGAAGGTATCGGTAATGAGGTAATTGATTTTCTACAGGAACTATATCGAGAAAATAATGTTGAAATAACATGGGAAGGAATTAAGAGTACGACAACTGTCGAGGTTCACAAAGGATTAAGGCAAGGTTGTCCTCTATCACCGCTGCTGTTCATGCTTTATATGATAAGCATGGAAAGAAGGTTACAACGAAGCAATCTAGGGTATAATCTGTCGTACAGATTAGGCGAAAAGGTTGTGGAGCAACGACTACCGGGTTTAATGTATGCGGACGATATTGTACTGTTAGCAGATAGCCAGGAAGATTTGCAAACTCTGGTTAATTACTGTGGGGACGAAGGAGACAGTTTAGGTTTCAGTTTTAGTGCAGCTAAGTCCGGTGGGATGTTTTTCAACGATACAACTGATCAGGAGCTTACAATACAAGGCCATAAAATACTCCGAGTGGCCGAATACAAATATCTCGGGGTATGGATAAACAAAGGGCAGATGTACACGGAAAAGAACGAACAGTCTCTCATAGCAAAAGGGCGAAGAGATGCCGGGATAATGAAACATAAGGCATTGTGGGGGTACAACAGGTATGAGGTACTAAGAGGCATTTGGAAGGGAGTAATGGTGCCGGGGCTTACTTTCGGGAATGCGGTCCTGTGTTTAAGGGCAGAGGTTCAGTAGAGACTAGAAGTAAATCAGAGAGCTGTGGGAAGGTTAGCACTAGGTGCCCATGGGAAAACCACAAACGAAGCAGTACAGGGAGATATGGGCTGGGCATCGTACGAAGCACGTGAAGCTCAGAGTAAAATCCTATACGAAAAACGTCTGAGGAAATTGGACGATAACAGGTGGGCAGCTAAGGTGTTTAATACCTATACAGAAAGAGCGTTGACTCACAATGGCGGAAAAGAACTAGGAAGCTAACCAGTAAGTATGCCAGACACGAGGACGAAGAAAGACAGCATTAAACGACATGTTAAGAATGCGGAAGGTAAAAATTGGATAAATTCAATGGAAAAGAAGCATAGTGTGGAACTATATCGATACTGGAAACAGCAGATCAGGAAGGAAGCGTTTTATGATAACTCAAGAGGCAGTGCCCTACTCTTTGAAGCTAGATCAGGATGTCTTAGAACGCGGAGCTATAAAAAGAAATTTAACGAAGAAGAAGACACATGTACTGTGTGTGGTAAATATGTAGAAACAATGGAACACCTCATACTAAAATGTGATGGTATCAATCCCGATGTCGATGCGGCCAGAGTCACCCTTCCTGAGGCCCTAGGGTACAGAGATAATGATAGTCATGTAAATAAATATGCGGTGGAAATGAGCAAAAGGCGATAGGAGGATTGGTGGCTCAAAAGCAGAGAGGTGACATAAGGTTAAAAGGGTAGGAAGACGTATTTAAAGAAAATCAAGAAATTCAATAACACACAACACAGATAAAAATAAAAGGCAAAATAAATATCTGAGCATGGTGGCAACTGCCATCGCCCCGTTTCAACGGGGACGCTCCTACCTTCCATCGATCCATCCATCCATCCGGAAACGGGGTTTAGCACAGTATGGCAGCTTTACCAGGTGTTCTGTGGCTTTACTGGGTTTCCGGCTGCTGCGCCTCGCTCGTGCTCCCGCCAGTCTAGTTGCTGTGTGGCAAACGTAGCGCCTACATATATATGTAGGCGCTACGTTTACCGCACAGAAACCAAACTGGCGGGAGCACGATTGAGGCGCAGCAGAATACATGTAGCGCTGAGTCATATCGAGTTAAGGCACACTCTGAACTGACTTTTAAGGGCATCCCGAGCGGTTTTTCCTTTATCACGCCGCCGTTACCCCGAGTTGCGCCACCGCGCTCCAGCTGTTCCATTTCGTGTAGGGCTACTGACAGAATGCGGTTTCCAGGTGGCACGATGACCTCGACTGGAATAAACGCACACGACACCAAAGATTGAGTAAGCCTGAAAATATTTTATTTGCATTTTACAAGTACAACAAAAAGCACGCGTCTAAGCATCCACACAAACGCGGTTACATAGTCATGAAATGACCCATTAATAAGGGTAGCACAAACGCACAAGAAAGAAGACCTAAGCTACAAAACGTACGGTCGGCTGCTAATTAGAGTATAATAATTTCCCTGTCACCACGTGTCGCTTTTATACAGCATCTTTACAGCACTAGCAGCCGGGTAGTTTGGCGGAAAGAACGCAACAGCTTACGGTCGTCAGCTGCCTCTTCCTTACGGGTGTCATAATTATCCTAATCTCCGCATCAACGTCGTGCAAGTCCGCATACAGGTATCTGTATCTGGACCATATGTGCCAGCTTAATACATGTGTAGTGAAATTATGGTAACCACTGCGTCTTATCAAACGTATTGGTTTTGCAAATGCGCATTACAGCTGACGGAACGACATACTGTAAGTGAAGCACAAGAGAACAAGGACAAAAGGAGGATACAACACTTGAAGAAGAAATGAAGAATTAGTAGGCGTACAGCAAACAAGCGATGACGGAGAACAGACAATGATGCATCGGGTGTTCTGTGACATCGGTTTGCGTATTTACGGTGTTATGGAGATCAACGGCATAAAAACGTACCTTCATGCGTACTCCCTCAACCTCCGCCGCATTCATTATGATAATCAACGCCTAAACAAAATGAGGCACTATTTTTTGCCAGGAGTAGACCTTTTTATAGCAAGTCTATGTAATGACTCACAGACGAAACCAGCATGCTTTCGAAAATGTTTTACCGCCGTAGTATTCGAACGCCAACGGCCAGGAAACACATCGATACCAACAGGCTGTCGGCTGTCGGTGGTTAATCAAGTACGAAAACCTTGACGCTGTAACTAAAAAGCAGCTTCAACAAACAAATAAAAAAAAATCAGCTGCCTATTTGCCTGAGGTAAAAAAAACATCCTTAGACACCTCGATTGTTTATGTCAATGGTTTGTGTAAAGTAAAAATTTAGCATGTTCAGCGCCTCTAGCAGAAAAAGCACAAATTAAAGTATACGACCAAGTTACAGTAGCTCCACTTACGCGCTTACGCTGAAACACGCCTCGATTGATTTTTCGCCCTCTGTGGCCATTTGTTGAACTTGAGAGTGTGCGGGGCCTGGGCTCGGCGCCAGCATCGCGCCTTCTCAAAAATCCTTAAACGATGCTGTCCCTAGGCACCTAGGATCAGGTCACGTGAGGGATTTTTGTACGACAAATAGACGCACGCCTTATTTCCCATCACGGAGGAAGGAAACACAGGAGAGGCCCAGACGTCAGTCTTCGTGAAGCTAAAGTGAAGCCGGAAGTTGGCGTTGCTCATGGCGTTGCTCCGCCTTTCGGGCTAGCTCTCCTCTCTTGTTTACATTTCTCGCGAAACCACGCCGCGCTGCGCGCAACCGTGCTGCTCGGACCAGCGCGCTCCGCAGCAATACTAAACAATCGTTTGCACGTTAGCATAATTCTGCCAAAGAGAGCAATATTTCCCGGGGATATTACTTCGTCCGTTGCCATTGCCGTGGCGCGGTACATTGCGTACAGCGTTGCATGCGCGTTAATTTCACGAACTTTAGTTCCTCCTATCCCACCTGGCCACAGCAACATCCGGTAGAGCACAGTCCAGATAACGCAGCGCAACGAAACACGGAGACCAACGCAAACCTGCCCGCACGGCGCCTATGCCACGGTACGAAACCTACGGTGCAACACGTGTGAGCGCACAGAACCAAAACAAAGCCGCCATCGTGGCCCGAAAGGCGTGACCGTTACGACAAAGAAATAAAAAATCAGCAAAAAAAAAGGCGAACGTACTACGTCACTTCCTCCACGCTTTTATCCTAGCGCGCGGAGGGGGTAGGGCCTCTCCTCAGTTTCCTTCCTCCATGTCCGTTGCAATGTGGAAGGTACAGTTTCCCTTCTCTAAGTTTGTATGGGGAACCAGCGCTGGATAGGCGGCGCGTCGAAGAGAGTGCGTTGCACGCCGCCCTGGCGACGAAACGCGGCATATTCAAGCCTCCCGACCAGACGAGACACACGTGCGCGGCCGTATTATAGTTCGTATGTTTCCGTTTTCGCGCCGCTTCAAGTGGACAGTTTTCGTAAAGAAGCTAGCGCCATCAAGTGAAGAAATGACGAAAGAAGCTGTTTAAGCTTTATATATTTTTCACAGTGTGTCGCGGCGAGCACGTGTGTTTCTTTAACGGTTGCGCCTAGCTGCCTCGCAAATCTGGCAACTACGGCTCCGGTCGTGCTGCGCTATGGTTTCGGAAGTATTAGTTGGCCTGAAGACATTCCTTATTTCTCTGGCTAGACATAAAAAATTCTAATGTTACTTCGCCACAGCAGTCAATGGAGAAGGAAGCTTTATCGCATCAGCTGACTCGCGCAAGCAAAGGTTTGAGTGCTCCGCTGCTGGATTCGTAACAACGCTGGCTACATTTAGCATTAATTACATAAATTTAGCGGATGCATCTCAGCGCCGAGTCCTCATCCGCATTTTTAAAAACACATAGGCAGCTTAGTCGCGCGTGCGCCAGCAGTACGCGCACACAACTCGTATTACGAGGCAGCTTCCCTCCCACATAATTCTTGGCAATGAATGGATAATATTTACCTTTCGTATCTTTCGCTTGGTGCGGTGGCGTTGGAAGGAGCTTGGCGGTGGTATTACGAAGGAAAAATGGTTGGTACATATGCCGGATGGTGCATGCTATTGCTCGTTTTGTTTCCGACAAAATGCCGACTGCAGATTCTGCTGTTTGGTACTGTCTGCCGCGGCTTACCGTCTTAACTATCGAATAAACCAAGCACACACGCGAAATTCGATTTAGAAACCAGCCCGACACCGCTTGACCGGGCGCAAAGACGGGAACTTACTCCGCTCGCCTGACTGCTTGGATCCAACGCCGCCTCTGTTCTTGTTCGTAGGGTTTAGATGGAAAGACGCAGAAGGATACATCCTCCCTCATCCCGACGTAGTTGTGGCACTTGTAAACGCAACAGTATCGTCGGCGTCCTTTTGTTTTCCTTCGACTTTCAGGGCACGCAACGCCACTACCAGTAGCAATTTTCGTACGCGGGAGCGGCTGCATTGTGCACGTTCTGACCACCAGGGCGGCGCTGCAGGCGTCGTGAGAACTCCAGCGCTGGTTCCCCATAGGTGTTGTGTGCTATCTATCGCACTATAATGGCAGCATAGTGGCAGGAAGCATTGCTATCCCATCCTTGTCCCGTCTATTTTGATACTGTAGTTGTATTTTTGGGATATTTCGTGCGCTCCGATCATCGCGAATTTCGGCTGCTGAGGGGCTGACTTCCTGTAGTTCGCTTCTTTGTTTTTTTCTACGTGTTTAGAAGCTCTGAGTTGCGGACATTACGATGGGCCCGGGCTTGTTGACATCTCTGGCCCGCCTGCCGGTGCTACCACAACAATAAGCTGAGTTGAGTGTTTCTGCTACGCGTTTCGTGCTATTACCCGTTCTTTTGCTGATGCTTGTGGGAACAAACGTCGTTTCGTTCGATATATAGGAACCGAAATTCCAGCGAGCGCGAAACGGTTGCCGCAGTGTTGCAGAGTTTGCAGAATACGCTATTCGTGCCTACGATGACCACTGCTGCACTTCCTACGCACTGCCCTTGGCTTTTTGAAACAACGTGGTGTTGACATGTCTTTAGTAGCGATGTAAAAGAGGTGGCAGCTTCTACGCGCCAGCACATCCTTGTAATCAACTGTGTCTCGTGGTTTTTTTTTTCTTATCCACCGTTATGGATGACTGTTCATTTACCCATGCGGTGTTACGGGCTAGTTGTACTATTGCACTCAGCTGCGGTCACATGCATGACTGCATTTCATTTCCGTCTTCGGAGCTTCTCATCACCTTCCGTTTGTGGCACTCAGATAGCGACAGCGAATTTCGTTTTCTTGAGGCATCTTAGCTGCTCTTCTGTGTGAGCTGTGGAGTTGTGTCATGCGATGCGTACATTGGAAGCGAGTAGGTAAACAACCTCACTTGACTGCTGCTGTTGCTTACGGGCGCTTTCAAAGCTAAACACATATGAGTGCACGAATCAGCCCATCAGTCTATGTACACAACCTCTGCTTTCCTTCATTACTCATTTGCGTAACTCTGCATCCATAAGCGACATTCTAAAAACAGCAAGAAGGCATACGGCACAGGCACTGCGTGGCTTAATTCTTTGTCTGCGCCGTTTTTTAAATATACATTGGCTAGAACAACTCTATACACTCGGGCTGTTTACAGCTAAAGGAACTTTTTCCCTGATGCGTGAGGAGCACGCATCTTCTTGTAGTAGTGGCGTGGTGAAGTGCCCTAGACTCATATCCTTGGGTATATGCACAGCCATTTGTTTAATTTGTTTCTCTGCGCTGCTGTCTTTGCTGCTTCTGCTGATTTCCTCTGCCTGCCTCTTATATTTGTTGCCCCCCAAGATATCGCCTGTCTCGACCTTGTTTACTACAAATAGCCCAAAGTTCTGATTCCTGCTGGTTTGCTCAGTCTGCTACGTATATCAATTTGGTATGTGTGGCCATTCGCTAAGGGTCTGCTTTTGCTTCAATCAATCTATGAATGAACGAATCAATCAATCACTAAACCAATTATTTATTCTAATACAACAAAAAATTGAGCTAGTTGGTTTACACTAACCATGGTCAAGTAACGCTAACCTGACGAAACACAAGTGCGAAGAAGGGAGTAGCGCACCAACGCTACATGTAGTGCTTTGTGTGTGCCTTCTTTCTTTGTACTTGTGTTTCGTCAGCTTAGCATTACTTAAGACCATGCTTAATTCTTTATCCAGCATCATTCCAAGGTGCTAGGAGCATAACAGAAAAGCCGGCAGAAATGCTGGCTTCTAATGCTTGTGCTGCTCCAGTAAAGGCTTATTTGAGTAAGGGAGGTTTGAGTGATGTGTGATACCATATCATAATTGTGCTTGACATGTGGCAGGGCTTGCTCATAGATTTAGGCGATTGATGCTTGCCGTTTAAGTGTTACAAGCTGCCACAACGGTGTTAAACTTCCATTTAAAATTGTGTATCGAACTTGATGCATGATGCCATCACAAAAAACACACTAGGTGAGCCCAAAAATATTTTTTCAGCTGTCCCGAGACAATAAATTGTAGGAGAAGAATTGTGTTGTGAGCTACCAACAACCATTCTCAGCTCTGGCCCATATTTCTATGGGCTGCTGTTGTTCACCAGTATCTTTTGCATGAGGGGCCCTACTATTTCACAACTGCACCCTCAGCGTCTGACCTGTAGACATGAGACTATGACACTCGGTATGACAGTGTGCAGGTGAATCAGAAATGACCATTGGTACAATGCAATAGCAGCGCTATGAGTGATGCATGTTAACGGGTCAGGAATTGTGTTGAGAGCTACCAACAACCGTTCTCGGCTTTGGCCCATATTTCTATGGGGCCACTGTTCACCAGCATCTTTTGCATGAGGGGCCCTATTAATGCGTTAACATTCATACGGCATTTTACACACTTTTCGGTTGCTAGGTATTTATGTATGTATGTATCTAATAGTTTTCAGTACTCACTGGGTCACTGGTCCATGGTTGAATGGGTTGCACATCGGGCTGCTGTGCTGAGGAATCGGGGTTCGAAGCTAACTGTCCGAACAGCTTGGGTCGCTGAGTATGTGGCAGTGTGTATTTATGTGCCACTCTTCAACGAAGCTATCGTGCCGACATGGGTCACTGTTGATGCTGGACTGGGTGGATACCGTTGTTCATTGAACTTCTTTTATGCAAATTTGGGTCACTCTGTGTGTGCCACTGGGAATATGCCGCCTTACAATGACAAAAACGTCCCCTAAATTTCTTTGAGGCTGAGGGCATTCCAACTTGCCTCACAAGGTCTCGTCAAGGACAGCAACTCAATGCTTTAGCAGGCTGTGGCACAAATGGACTAGGGATGTGCCATTTTTCAATGAATGTCTTTCATACCAACACAGGTCTAAGACCTGAGGCCCAGCTACACCTGGTGAACAGGGCCAGGCTGTCGGCACAGGGCCACAGCCACATCCACCTGGGATAGGGTGGCCACCCGTCTTCGGGCACCATTGGCTTAGTCTCCGAAATAAAGTTTATTCACTCATGCCAACACTTCAGTGAGCTGCTCCATGATTGCAGTAGGTGCCACTCTTTTCGCCAACTTCGGTCGCTGAATATGTCCCAATGGGTGTGCGGTAAGCGAAGGAACAATTTTCAATGATCGCAGGCACTGCTGTGCCACACTTGTCCTGGAGGCCACGTGCGGACTTCTTGGCAGGGCCCCTAGATGGCACAGGGCGTCCAGAAAGTAGAGAGGAGCCCCGTTGCCACATGACGCGTATCATCACCATATACTTTACCCTTAAGAGGCTTTTACAGGGCATTACTAAAGGGAGGACGAGAAATAGCAAAAAATACGTTTCATAAAACGAATGCAGTAATAACAGAACGGCAGCCGTGTTGCAAAAAATAAGTATGAGGCCAGAACGAAGCACAAAAATTATATCATTAATATTGGGTTTAGTAATAGCAGTAGTGGGAAATTAAAGCAAAAAAGGAACTGCAAATAAATAATGGAGGAGGTGCAAAAGAGTGAAAAAGATTAAGAAAAATATGTAAAAGAAATACAGTTATTAGCAGTAATTAACATATTGACGGTCAACCAGACAAGAAAATGCAAAGGCTGCACATGAACTAAATTCCAGTCATTTTTACCCGACAATGTATGCACCTATAGCAGCTAGACCAAAAATTAAAATAGAGAACAGTTTTATGTAAAGGATCAAACAAAAAGTGCTGGTAAAAACTCCCTAAATTTAGCAGCATCTGCTCAAGAATGGCAGCTTCCGGAAGACTGTTTCTTTCTTTTATGGCTGTAGGAAGAAATGATTTATTGAACGCAAGCATTGTACCATAAGACTTTCAATGTTGTTCAAATTAAATAGGTGACAAGAACTTTCAGAGGCACCCGCCGTGGTTGCTCAGTGGCTGTGGTGTTGGGCTGCTGAGCACGAGGTCGCGGGATCGAATCCCGGCCACGGCGGCCGCATTTCGATGGCGGCGACGAAAACACCCATGTACTTAGATTTAGGTGCACGTTAAGAACCCCAGGTGGTCGAAATTTCTGGAGTCCTCCACTACGGCGTGCCTCATTATCAGAAAGTGGTTCTGGCACAAAAAAAAACCCATATTTTTTTTTTTAGTTTCAGAGGGTGGAAATAGCTGTGTGCCATGCAGTTCAGAAAAGTTGAAAGTACCACACAGAGAACTATTGCTTTTCTTTTTTCTTAATCCGCGATCGTTACACAAATAGCATGATGGAACGTTGGAGGCCTACGAAACGTTAATTACATTCAAGAAATTCTGCCAGATTTCAAGCCAAAGGTACTCTCCCCAAGGAACTCTCCTTACTCTCAAACATACAAATTCCTAAATCAATATGTAATTTTGCTTGCGGCAATTATGTTCATCTCTCATGGAATGGCAAGTGTAGTAAATAGGTTCATTCCATGTCAACATGTGAAGCTGCGATATTATTTGGCAAAAGCTTAACAGTGCCCATTATGTATACCACCAGATATGTGGCTCGGAACTTGTTGTCTTGAAAATCTAATCTATCTGCTTTCTTCCCCTAACATTCTTGTCGGAAACTTGTATGCTCACAAACCATTGTGGGGTGGGTCAATATGCGATACTAGAGGCAGACTTATTGAGACTCTTCTTATGTCCTCCGGGGCATGTCTATTTAATTCAAAAGAGCCTACTTTTTACAGCCATGCACACAACAGCTTTTCTTCAATAGACCTTGTCTGCAATAAACTCCCATTTCTGGACTGGTGAGTTATTAAAGATCCAAATGGGAAGTGATCATTTCCTTGTGTAGACAACTGAAGAGTATACAGTAAAAGTTAGTTAATGAACAACTCGTTAATTTGAAATTTCGGTAGCTGCCATAGTTCGTCCAGCAATGTGTTGAAAGCAATATGTAACACATCCTGCTAATTCACCCTGAAATCTGCACCCCCTCCCCCCCCCCCCCCCCTTTATAACTTGAACTCTGCACGATCGTGGATTGGGGGAGTGCTAGCGCGTGGGAGCACGTTAGCAACACTGGCGTCGCCGCACAGCTTTGCTTTTTTCTTCAGCAACAAAGACGCTAACACCGTCGCTGCGCACCATGTTCTTTGTGTCCGAGTGAAAGCGTTTGTGGGTGAGATGGCGAACGCGGCTCAACCTCGCGTGCGCGGGCGAGGAAGGCGGGGTTGAGCGTGCCCTCTCCTGTCGCGCGTGAGGCACGAGGGTGAGGCGAGGGAGGGACGGTGCGACATTCTTCGGTGCCTGCTGCTTACAGCATGGCCATGCGGGCGCCGTATTTTGAAAGCGATCTGCGACGTAGCTAAAGTGCACGCCCGCGTGGGTCTCATCTTCAAAGCGATCTGTGATGTTTGCAGAGTGCGCGTAGTGCCGGTAGCTTCGTATTTGATGTGCTTTCTAGGTTTCGTTTGCGTTGAAGCAAGAGCTGTACGAACGTCAATTCGCTCGCTGCTACTGCTGCATTTCCTCACTCCAGCGTTTTTCAGCGAGTTTCCGCGGTCATTGAGCGAGATGTGTTCATGCTTACCTGTGTGTGCGTGACACCATGCTTGTTAGATTAGTTAATAAGCGATTGTTTACAAGTTTATACAGCCGATAAATCTACTTTCATAACTTCGTATAGCTATCTACTAATTTGCTATCGCAATCGATGGTTCACTTTTCGGGCGAAACTGCGACAGTCTTTTTTTCTCCGCGCCAGTCAGTGCAACGAACACGTGAATTGAGCAAGAGCCATCTCTAGATTGGGCACGTCGGACCGCGTTGGCCGTGTCTGGTCGCGTTGGCCGTGCCAGTGCTTTGAAATGTAGATGTTGTTCACGCCAACGTGATGTAGCGGTGTGTGTGCCGTGCTCATGCCACGTCGGACTGTACACGGGCCTTAATCAAGTGATTTTTTTTCTCTGACTTTCATTAGATCGAATTTTGTATCATTTGCATTTTCGTAGCCTCGCCGCAGAAATTGAATTAACAAGCTTTTATTGCAAATCTTCTGCATGTACCAAACGTTGGTGTCTATGTCGTGCAAACTGTGATAAATTCAAGGAGTTTTACACCCTTACGCCTGACTCAGTATATCTGGGAATAGAGGAAGTGACTACATACCTAACAGACAGTATATCTGGGAATAGAGGAAGTGACTACATACCTAACAGACCATATAATTAACGCTGCATGCAAACGCTTCCCTCAGTCTTTGGGCACTCGAATCAACGCGAAGCCTTGGTGGGACAAAGAACACAAACTAGCAAGAAAGGAGCAGAATAAGGCGTGGAATTTACTCTTAAGGTTCTCAACTTCTGAAAACCTAACGGTTTTGAAACAACGCAAAGCAAATGGGAGACATGTGCATCGCACCGAAAAAAGGAATAGTTGGTCCAAGTACATTTCATCCATAAACTCGTATGCAGACACCGAGAGGGTTTATGACAGGGTGCGCAGGTTAAAAGGGCAAGTCTCCAGCCCGCTACCACTTGTAAATGTTGCTGGCAATACAAGATGTAGTCGATACATTTGGTGCACATTTTGGGTGAGTATCTAGTTTGGAACACTACAGAGAAATGTTTGTTGAACATAAACGTGCAGCTGAATCAAAACTAATTTGCTCATTGAGATCATCAGCAGAGGGTTACAATCAGTCCTTCACAATATGCGAACTGAAATTTGCACATAATACTTTTAAAAACTCAGCTTCAGGACAAGACCAAATCACCTATGAAATTAAGAATCTGTCGGCAGAAACATTTGAATGCATCCTTTTTCTGTTCGACAAAATATTCTCAACCAGACTCCTTCCTTCTCTTGGAAGGAAGCCATTGTCATTCCAATACTCAAGCAAGATAAAGACCCATCAGACAAAAACAAATTACAGACCAATAGCACTAACAAGCTGCTTATGTAAACTTCTTCAAAAAATGATCGGCCACCGTTTCATGTCATTTCTTGAGTATAATGGCATCCTTGATATCAGTAGAGCTTTCGGACATGGAGGTCAACAACGGACAACCTTTTCCTCCTAGTATCATACATCAGAGACACTTTCGTACATAAACAACCCGGTTTGTTCGTAATTTTTTGTCAAAAAAGTGTACGATGTAACCTGGCGGTATGGTACCCTGCAAGATCTGTCTGCTTGAGTAATCTGTGGGAGTATGTAAAACGTCCTGAAACGCTACCTTTTTGACAGAACTTTCTGCATGCGGGTTGGCAATATTCTGTCGCTAATTTTTGTTTTAAAAAAAGTGTTCCGCAAGTAGGGTTTCTGAGTTGCACACTGTTTATAGTAAAAATGAGCTGGCTCCGAAATGTACTACCTCGAACAGTCTACTCAGTGTATCTTGATGACCTGCACATCAGTTTCAAATTGTGTAATTTAGCAATCCGTGAACACCAGATTCAGCTCAGTGTGAACAGGTTATCGAAATGGGCAGATGAAAATAAATATGATGAATGGCAGATGAAAATGATGAAGATGAAAGTTTAATGTAGAAAAGTTCATATGTGGGCTGTTTTCAAAACTTAGAGGCATGCAGGCAGATCCCAGTATTAGTATAAGTAAGCACCGCCCAAATATTGCAAAACAACAAAGGTTGTATGGCATCATTTTTGACCAAAAGCTGTCATTTAAGCCACACATTTTGCAAGCCAAAAATGCATAAAAGCAACGAACCTTCTTAAAATCCTCTCTCACCAGTCGTGGGGCACAGACAAAAAGTCCTTCCTCTCGTTATATAATAGTCTCATTAAATTGTGAACAGACTATGGCTGCATAGTCTACCAGTCTGCAACATAAACAGCCCTTCAAAAGCTAGACGCTGTACTTCACCAGGGTCGTCTCAAGTTTGCCACTGGTGCTTTTTGTACAAGCCCAGTAGAAAGCATTTACGTAGAATGTAACCAGTGGTCTTTAATCTATCAGAGAGAGTATTACAGCTTGATGTTTGTCCTCAAGATTTCATCAACCCCCGAGCACCCCTGCAGAACTATTCTTCAAAATGAGTCTGCCGCTGTCCTGTTTGCTAAGCGCCCATCACTACCAGTGCCCTTCTCCTTAAGAGTGACAAAGCTGGTCTCCGACAATCGTATACCTCTGTCTGAAATATACTCGGAGGACCTGAGACGGCTTGCACAGCTTTGGAACAGTTGTCTGATTCGGTGTGACCCATCATTTACTCAAGTAAACGCTAACTTTGCACCAACAGCAGCAATCGCAGAACACTTTGTGTCCCTAAAACACGTCACAGAATTGTACGTAGATGCACTGAAAGCTGAAGACTGGGTTCTCTTATGCCCACAGGTTAAATTTATTTTAACCTGTGGGCATTTTTATTTTTCCACAGTTTATTCACAGCTGAGGCATACACTACAAGTATGGCTGTGAAACATACAAGAAAAGTGCATGCCCAAATCGGTAGTGTTCAGTGACTCCCTGAGCGTTGTGGGAGCGCTACACACATGTAAAACACATCATAATCCTGTGCTAAACTCCCTTGCAAAAGAAGCATCAACTGTATCCAATCAGAAACTTGCCATAAACATTTGTTGGATCCCAGGGCATTGTAGTATAGCTAGGAATAAAGAAGCCGATGCTATAGCTAGATCAGTCGATATCAACAGCCCCTTTGCATTACGTTACATTCCATACCATGACCTTCAAGCACTAGTGTGCAAGAATTTGTGCATACACTGCCAGAAGGATTAGAATCTTATATTCAACAATAAATTCCGCACTATACAATCACGTCTTAGCTCTGTATACACTCTGTTCCACCATGGACAGAAAGTTATTTTCAGCCAATTGAGAACAGGACACACTTTTGGTATACACTCTCAATTCCTTGCGGCTGCTCCACCCATCTGCAGTAGGTGCGTTCATCCGCTCACCGTTCATGTCATAATTGAATGCCACATAATGGGGCAAGAAAGCATTCAACACTTCACTTTCCTCTGCTAGATGCACTCGCCATTGCATCCATCCTTTTTTTTATCTCGTGAACCCTCACTTCCTTTTAAACATATTTGCGACTTTCTGAAGGCTTTTGGATTTTTAAAGGTAGTTTCAGCGTCTTACTAAATCCAGTCCTGCGTCGTTGATGAGGCAGCTACTAGTGTAGATCAAACTACTTCACGTGATGCTGGGCCTCACTACCCTTGCCGATGCAAGGGCTAATGAGTGCTCCTTTGTCACCACCAACGTAGCTATTTTAACCATCAAACATACAAATTTCATCTCTAGCAATGGCTTTCTATAGTACTCTATTATGCAAATGGCACATTACGCCATAGTTTCTATTCCCGCTTGAATACACAGATCATCCTATTGCCGTTACCCTGAGCGAACCTATCACCATTGCTTGGGCACTCTGTGGCCATAGCAGTCTGTGCTGTGTGCTATTAAACACCATAAATCATCATTATCAGACTACACCAATAGCTTTATAATGTGTCAGATAAAGAAGTTAAGCCTGAGAGATGTTCTGCTCTCATAAACCTTGCACTGACGAAGGTTGCCCTGCTTTCAAATGTTCGGTGTGGATTGACCTTTGTAGCGTTTTAGGGCTACTGAACCGACATGATTATTTTGAGTTCCATGGCTACACTGTGTTCTGCCCTTGTATATCTTATTTATTGTTGTATTTTCCACTTGTTCTCAATGCTGCAATGGGACTGCAATCGCTCCAATTGTATTCTGCAGGCCCCACAAATGCAATGAGCCTTGGTGAATGCATCGCTGTTGCTGTCATGGCATGCCAGGCCTCTTCCAAAGTTGTCGATCAGGTCGAGGTTGGCACCCAGTGCAGCTTGCCTCTGGTTGACAAGTCTGTTGGGTGCTCCTTCAAAGCATGGAGTGTGTTGAGGAGCATGCAGACTATGGAGACTGTGGATCAGTCAAGCTCCACCTCAGGTAGGCTTTTATCGGCACTTCTCTTACTTCAGCTTGCATAAGTTTATGGTAAATGACCATGTATGCCTAACTTGACGGCCTGCTCAAGTGGGTATGACATTCTGCTGCTGAAGACAAGTAGTAGGTGTGCAATTCTCATCTGCAATCTCTTTTAGGCAAAATGCAATATCCACAGATGCCACGCATTGAGGGAATCGGTTTAAATGCATCTTTCATTGCTGTTTGTGATAATGCTGCTCCTGCTTAGCGATCACTTGCCAGTAGAGATGGCATGGGGCAGTTGGACACATTTTCAATGGGAACCCTCTCGCTCAACATAAACTTGTTGCTCTCGATCATGCTCATGACATGCATGATGACAGGAACGATGACAACAAAGTGACCATGATGACATGAAGATGACGATGGTGCTATGACCATGATGGATGGGGATGACTGTAGGACATTGATGCAATGACCACGATGTAATGAAGATGACTGTATGACAATGTGACGGTGATGATGGAATGGTGGAGCTGGCATGAAGATAAAGGCTTGATGACACTGGAATCGCAATGGAAAATGAAGATGATTGAAAAAACATAGTGACAAGTATGGAAAAATGAGGAAGGCATCACAAAAGAATGACAAAGATGATATCAAGATGATGGCATGAGGACCACGGGATGACAACGCTGGAGTGACAATGATGGTGTGAAGATGGCTTGGCGATGTGATGTCGATGGTGTGATGAGAGCGCATGATGACGACAGTGTGACGAAGGGAATTGTGGAGATGGAATGATGACAAAGGTATGACAATATGATGACTGTGCTAAAGTCGATACAATGACATGAAAGTGCTTGAATGACGACACTGGGAAACAATAAGAAGAAATAGCTACAATATAATGACCATGACGGCATCACCATGATTGTATGACGATTGCGGCATGATCGCCATTGGTTGACCACAAAGGTGTGATGACAGTTTGATGCCAATTCCGAGAATATTACAGTAGTATGACGATGATGGCATGATGACAATGGTATTACAATGTTGAAAGTAAGATGGCAGCGTGTCGCCAATGGGATGACGACGGTGTGACGACAAAGGCATGGTGACAGTATGATGACAGTGGAGTTATTATAACAAAATGACAGTGATGGAATGACCATTACAGTATCACGACGATGGACACATGACGATGGAATAACAACAGCAAGCTTGTGATGGAGCTAACATCTGCACTTGCGTGCACTACCTGCTGCTACGAGAACCCTTGATTTGTACTCTGTCCGGTCTTTGTTTGCACTGTGCCTGGTACTAACCAATCGTCAAAGATTGAAGCACGGAGTTAGCAGGAATGACATTGATACAACATTACTTTTAATATGACCCATGCATTTGGCAAGGAATTTCAGTAAAACTTCATTTGGGCCTAGTTGGTACATAATTATGAACTTAAACTTACAGCGCAAACACCTAAGATGGACCACAAAAGGAAGATACGACACACACTGGCGCTGACTAACAAGCTTTTTATTTCTTCGTCGTTGATGCGTATACCGTATTTACTCGCGTAATGATCGCACCCCTGAATTTTGTCGACAAAATTAGTTTTTTTTTAATTTCCAGTGTAGTGATCGCACCCCGAACTTGCCACAGCGATATGTCGTGTGCCAAGTCTAGCTAATATTGATCGCGCTCACCATCTGTCGAATGCTACGCGAATGGCTCTTCAAGACAAACCAAGCGGTCTGCACGCACCAAACATTCTTAAGTGGATGCCTCATTTCATTACTTTCATCACTTTCCGCACTTCAATGACTAAAAAAAAGCTGCAACCAAACTTGCCTTTATTATGTGTAGGCTTTATAATGGTTGTGGTCAACAACAAAAAAGGCCCCTTTCGATTCTACTCATTTGCACTCTTGGGCACGCAACAAATTGCGAGCAGCAACGATAGTAGCCACATTTACAGTGATACGTTAGAAGTGTACCCTATTCATACGCTGACACTTGTAACACAGCTAAGATATTCACCCACCCTTAGCGGAAACGTGCTGTGTTAGGATAGTAGTGAAGACAGATGCCGCAGTTTCCGCAGCATGCCGGCCCTGTGTTTCTATGTCACTGACAGCTAAGCGCGCCCATCTGTTTCTGTCCCCTCAAAGTGGACATGGCTACGTTATTGCCGCAAACTTGCCGATATTAACGATATTATTCATTACTGATACGGGAGAAACTGTTTCAATGCACGTAATGTATACTCATAGAATAAAGAACCAACTTAGAGAAGAGAAACTGTACCTTTCGCAGTGGTTCGAAAATAAGCAGCGGCAGCGCATGGAACTTACTTAGGTGGACGCCAGATGATGTTGCTCAATCCGGAAGCAGAAGTACACTTTTCTTCTTTTTAGAACAAAATCCAATATGGCCACTTTTCGCCGGTCGCGTACGCTGGTACGCGCCGTGCTTGTCCGGCCGGCTATGTGGCATGCCTTCGCTGCCGCGTAGCTGGTGCGTTCTAATTGCCAAGAGCCTCTACTGATGCCCGTACAAATAAGCCACAAGTGAGTGAACAGAACGTGCGACTTTATTGGCAGAAGACAAGCAGTGTACATCTCGTGCAATAGCAGAAATAAAATTGGCATGTCGAGATACGCTGGAATCATTGACGCGAGCTCGTAAATGACTCACCGTCGTCGTCGCAAGTGGTGGTCAGGTTAACGAGCGACAACCAGCAGCGGAAAAAGATTGGGCAGTGTGCCACCTGTTTGCAGCGACAGTCGCCGTTAAAAATGCCCAAGTTGCATTGCGAAGCAATCGGGTGACGCAGGCATCTGCTGCCGCCTACACAGCGACATGGACTACTCCGGATTTTAGCCGTTCACTCCTTTCCAACTTGCACGTTTCTTTTCTTTCGGGGGCCGCTAATGTGTGGCTCACACTTGGTGTCTTACATTGTCTCAATATGAACAAGTCGCTTTCGTGGGCATCGCCTTCATCAGCTACCTTTGCGGGCCTTTCCAACCATGTGGCTATGAACTTCATACGCATCGGACTATGTAAGCATGTATGCTGGTCTCCGTTCATGCCTAATGGCGGCCGAGAAAGGCCAGAGGCACAATTTGCCCATGGCTGCAGCAGGAAAGGGCGAACGGGGAGCACGAATCACGGTGCATGAAAATTGGGAGTCTATGTCGCTGTGCAGGCTGCAGGAGCGAATGCTTACTTCGAGAGACTGCTTCCCAATGCAACTGACCAGGCCGCCACATTCGAGAAGCATAACACGGCGACCATAACCAAGTGAGATAACATCGAAATTAAACAGCAATCAATCACCACATAAGCTTCAGGCAATACATTATACATTGACTACGAACCATATGGCAACAGTGAGCATTCACATACACGGGTCTCTTAGAGTACATTCAGCCGCCTACCTACAGGCGTAATGCTTGCCTTCGTCGCAGGTGGTAGTCTAGCAACGAGCGACAACCAGCAGCAGAAACAGATCGGACAGAGTGTCCCACCTGTTTGCAGCGACAGTCGTTGTTAAAGATGAGCAACTTGCAGTGCGAAGCAATCGGGTGACGCAGGCATCTGCTGCCACAACCTACACAGCGACATGGACTACCCATCATTTTAGCATTGACTCCTTTCGAACCTGCACGTTTATTTTCTTTCGGAGCCCGCTAATGTGTGGCTCGCACTTGGTGTCCCACATTGTCTCAATATGGACAAGTCGCTTTCGTGGGCATCAACTTCATCAGCCACTTTTGCGTGCCTTTCCACCCAACTTCATACACGTCCGGCCATGTAAGCATGTATGCTGGTCTCCGTTCATGCCTAATCGTGGCCGAGAAAGGCCAGAGGCACAATTTGCCCATGTCTGCAGCAGGAAAGGGTGAATGGAGAGCACAAATCACGGTGTGTGTAAATTGGGAGTCTATGTCGCTGTGCAGACTGCAGGAGCAAATACTTACTTCGAGAGACTGCTTCCCAGTGCAACCGACCAGGCCGCAATATTCGAAAACGATAACACTGCAACCGTAACCAAGTGACATAACCTCAAACTTAAACAGCAATCAGTCACCGCATGAGGTTCAGACAATACATTATACATTGGCTACGAACCATCTTACAGGCATAATGCTTGCCTTTGTCGCATGTGGTGGTCTGGTAACGAGCGACAACCAGCGGTACAAACAGATTGGACAGAGCCTCGCAACTGTTTGAACCAACAGTTGCCGTTGAAGATGAGCAACTTCCATTGCGAAGCAATCAGGTGACGCAGGCATCTGCTGCCGCAACCAACACAGCTATATGGACTACCCGGCATTTTAGCGTTAACTCCTTTCCAACGTGCACATTTATTTTCTTTCAAGGGCCGCTATGTGTGGCTCACACTTTGTGTCCCCCTTTGTCGCAATGTGGACAAGTCGTTTTTGTGGGCATCACCTTCGGCAGCCATTCTTGCGGGCCTTTCCACCCATACGGCTATCAACTTCATACACTTCAAACCATGTAAGCACATATGCTGGTTTCCGTTTTGAGCAAATCATGGCCGAGGTAGGCCATAAGCACAATGTGCCCATGGCTGCAGCAGGCAAGAACGAACGGGGAGCACCAGTTACGGTGTGTGTATACTGGGAGTCTATGTCGCTTTGCGGATTACAGGAGCAAATGCTTAGCTCGAGGGACTGCTTACCAATGCAACTGACCAGGCCCCCACATCCGAGAAACGTAACAGAGTTACCACAACCAAGTGGGGCAGCAAAACCAGATTCTGCAATCAATCACTTCAGTGTAGCTTGCACAAAGACCCAGGCTATCGAGGAAGAAGAGCAATCATCAACGAGACTAGGAATATGGAAAATGAGAAAGCTTGCATTCAAGAGAGAAGCCACTCTGCTCTGCAGGCATTGAAGGCTAAAAACATCAAGAAAAGTAGAATGGTGCATAGCACATGGTGCATAGGTTAATGCAAGACAGATGCCAATGCTGCATCAGCTATTTCAGGAGAGGAATTGTGCGTGACAACATACACTAGAATATACTGCTATAGATATGTTGGGCTACTAGACAGTGACTGGTATTAAGTATCAGCTAAGAATCGGTTGACCTTTATGTTTGGATGAGGATGAATGATCTTTAACAAAAATGGGCAATGAGAAAGCTTGCATTTATAGAAGAAAAATTACACTTGGCACAAACGGAATTGACATGGCTAGGAAGCTGATTAAGGGCAAACTGACGGAATTCGATCTTTTCGCCAGCGTCGTGTGTGCTTGGTTGGATGTTGCAGGTGCATCTGAAGACGAAGAAGTTCTAGAAAGTCCTTTTTGAGTTACCTGGATGGCTCAGCCAAATGTCCATGCTGGTGGAATGGTGGCTGAAGCTCTTTTCAGTCTTAACACAGTCCTCTGCAGACTTGATATCTTATCCATATTCTTCTGCATGCGCTTCTTTCTTCGTGGTGTACAAGCCTTTCAAATTCGTCTCCAGCGCCTTCCTGTTGGTGCAGATAGGAGCTCCTGTGATGACCAAGATGTGCTTGGCATAGACTCTGTTGGGGCAGAACGGTGACACATGAGATACTGCACAGATTAGCCAAACTCATGTGTGTCTTCTTTTATGTTCGAACCAATTATGCTGAACCATAAATAGGAACATACATTCATGTCTGCTGGAAACAGCAAGCCAATACAGCATATATCAAACATATTTATTTCTGAACCATGTGTTGTTTACCTTGTAGTAGTAGCCAACGTCCACACAACGAGCTTGTTGTAGCAGGAAGCAGCTTGTGTTTAGTGCGTGGAGTGTGTTGCTTTATACTGGTGCCGTCCTCATTACTGCATGTCTGGAAAAGAAATTTTGACTGAATGAGAAATTGAAAAAGCAAAATTTTCCACTATGAAATGCAAAAAGGTGTGACATATATATTGTAATGGTTTGCGATTACAGAGCACATGTAAATGTACACTGTCTGTTCTAGGTTGCTTAAGCAGCATGTTAAATAAATATTGCTATTGTCCATAAGATTGATGTCTGCCTAAGTACAAGGCATGTCAACAGCTTAAGTATTATTAAGATCACAAATGAGAACATTTGTGCGTTCATTTATACACTAGAAGAGGTCACACTGCTGGTTTCACAAGTAAAAGCATGAAAGTCATGAAGCTATTAGAACTGATGCATTATTTTTCTGCGCGAACGTGATGCACCGCTTCACTACTGCAAAAATAAATGCCCTACGGTAAACCAGACTGAACAGCAAGAACATTTGGAACCAACAAGTACGAAATATGGATGAATTATCATGCTTGCAGCTGTTTAATACATTAAATTCTGTACTTTCATTTCATTTTACGAAATGATTATTCGGTTTTGTGGACGAAAGAAGTTGCCGGCGGACTTGAAAAAAAAGTTTAATAGGTATGTATATTGATAAGGCTACTCAGTCACCTACGACCACGGCTACAATAAGATGAAAAATTAGACGCGCGTTCCGATAACGCTCTTTCTTTCCTGGTTGTGTGTGTAGAACGACAGCCTCGCAAGTACAGGTTTATTTAGGAAACAACAACCGAGATCCTGACTGCCCATATGCAATGCGGGATCTAGTTCGTTAAGTTGTGCCCACCTGGAAGGTAATGAGACGGATGTTATATAACGATTCAAGCAGCGGTGTTCAACGACTCACCGTTATTGCCGTTGCCAGCCGCAGCAATATCCAGCTCCCGTTTCGATGCAGACGTGTTCCGAATGGCTCACGACTGAAACCCAACTTCTGGGCTTACATGTCCGCTTGCAAACACGTAACTTCACCCCAAGTTAAATACCGCGCGACATCGAAGCGCAAGAAGCTAGTTTTAGAAACAAAGAAGCAACCAGTCTGAGTGTACGAACGAATGAATCCATGCCGCCGTGCACTCGAAAATACCGGCAAAAATTTTAAATCCAGGCCAGAGGTCACGTGAAAGATCGATGATGCTGAACGCTACTTGCGTTTATAATGACGAAGAAACAATAAACTTACTAACAAAGAGTACAATATCTAATTAGCAATGATAATTTTGCCCTGTTTTTTATGTAAAAAATGCTTCGGTAATTGTAAGAGAAAGTTTGTAAAATAAAATTGCGCTTATGACGACGCCTCTACCGTGAAATGTTGGAACTAACGTAAGCATCCCGAAGTGATGCTACTACGCTGGCTTTGTTAGCAGCGGCGCGCGGTAGATTTTTTCGCCCTCTGTGGCCGTTTGTTGAACTTGAGAGTGTGCTACCCCTGATGTACTCACGAGAAGAAAACAATATCGCGTTCGGCTTGCTCTGCCGGCCGCCTTTTGTGTTTTGGTGTCCCGCAGCAAATGCGCGACGAAAAAATTTTTCTCTTTTTGCGAGAAATTTAACCCGCGTAATGATCGCACCCCTGATTTTGCGTAAATTTTTCTGACAAAAAAGTGCGATCATTATGCGAGTAAATACGGTACATAAATCCTAGGCCACACAACCATAGAGTTTCTCACTACAACACCTAGAGGGTAATCTGGCGCCACCATCCACGGGAGTTTCTTAAGGGGGCACCGTGCCGTCATGGGAATGACGGTATATGTGTCTGCGAGGCTCGTGTTGGCTGGTGTTGTAAGAGGCTTCGTCTAAAACGTGGATATGGCTACGCAAATAACGCATTCTCAAAGTGAAATCTTCATAAAATGTTTCCGTTCACGCATATTACATCTTTATTCCCCCACAATGCATGACCAAGTGAAGAAAAGCAATAACAGACGACCAACTGTTTCAAAGCGAGCGCGAACCTTGTCGTCTGTCCTCCAACTTTAGCGGCCCGCTGATACTTTTTACGTAACATATAATCGTACGAGCAATAACAAGTTCTCATAGTTAAACAAAACATGTTTTCGCGTAATAATAAAGCTAAAACAGCTTTTCACGTGCTGTTCTAGTAGAAAATGAATCATTGTGACAGACGGAACGGTACTTGCCAAGCGCGTCTTCAAGGTGTCCTGTCTCTACGAGAACGATGCCAAACCGAATCCACAACATACCGGCATTACCATGCATACCACAGCACAGCAGCGCCAGATTTCCCTCTAGGTAATGTAGTGAGAAACTCTATGCACACAACCATGCAGCTATTTTCCCGCACCTGCTGAGAGAGCAGAAGAGGATACCAAATTCAGCATGGTTCTTCATACGTGTCATGCGCTGTCAGCGTGGTTTATGCCATTCCACTCTCATCTGGTAAGACGTACATTGGCCAGACAGGGCGTTGCGTCAATGAACGACTCAGGGAACATGCGCAAAAATAAACAAAAATGTAGGTAGAGGCGCGCACCTTGTTACACATATAAGCTCTTGTAACAATTTTAAGGCACGACTTGATGGGACGTCGATTCTTGGCAAAAGCAAAAATGAGCATGTGCGGCTTGCCTTAGAGGTCTACCACATAAAAAGACAAGGCGATAATTGTATCAGCGACACATCTTTGTCCCTGCACCCATCTGAACTTGACTTGCTACGTTTGCATATGTGATAATTTGGCAGGTCTCTGTAATGTAATCTGTGCGCCTCTACGGTTGTGTGGCCTAGGGTTTAGATATGCATCGACGACGAAGAAATAAAGAAGTTGTTAGTCAGCGCCAGTGTGTGTCGCATCTTCCTTTTATGGTCCATCTTAGGTGTTTGCACTGTAAGTTTGAGTTCAGAACATTTGGCAGTGCTGCCTCGATTTGCACTATAGACCAGTTTTTTTTATAGCCTCGTAGCGCAAGTGTGAGCTACGCTGCTACTCTCGGCACAAGGTGCTGCATTCTGGGGAAGACTCCGGGAGACAGAGAAAATGGCCGCACTGGCGGGTGTGTTTGCGTGTTGTGTTTTTAGACGTGTTCTTGCCGTATCTTCTGAGGAGGTTGTAGAAAGGTTATTTGTACAAGTGGCTTTGTGCCGTCATTGGCTACACCAACGACCAGCGAACGAGGAAGCTGCTCATGCAGGAACCCTGCAATCGACGTTTACGAAGACACGAAAAGTGTGTGTTTGTTTGATGTACAGGCGCCGACAAAAGTGGTATACTCCACGCAGCGGGAGCCGGAGCAACGGCAAACTGTATCGCAACGCCATCTACAGGCAGCAGCTGCGATCGAGACAGCCAATGGGTGTCCTTTATTATCTGCAGGCATTTCGCTTGACTCGTGTCAATGTAGATGGCGTTGCGATGCAGTGTGCCACTAGAGTCACTGGAAAAAATTTCAGAGTACCGCAAAGGTCGGGATTTGACTGGCAACACTGAGCGGCCACCGCCATATACCTTCCAAGCCGACTGCGTCCCGGGAAGGCCGCCGTATTGGAAGAGCTTGATATTCGGTGACACATCGGGTTGAGTGTTTACTGAAGTACAAATACTTTGTGCCCGGAGATAATGGTTGCAAAGAACGAAAATAAAATGTTATTTTGTGCGAAGTAATGCAGCCGGTGGTTTTTTTTGCACGCCGATCGTGTCTGCTGCTGGAACTGTGCTACGATTGTGGGCAGCAGCTTAGCGCTGCTATCGGGAGCTTATGCACGCGTTTTTTTTTCCTTCCGTGGAGCGAGCTACGAAGGAAACATTTCGTCACTTCGAGCCGGAATGAGGCAAGCTTGTGCTTTTGGGCATGAACATCGCGGACCGCTGCCGGCTTCTATTGAATGTTTCCAATCAGGACGAAACTAACACCTGACAGTGTCACAGGCACGTACGTTCATTGTATAATTTCACAAGCTAAATCGGATACATTTAATTTAGTTTGTAAACGGATACCGCGCGTTCTAGATTCTGCCGGGCGACTTCGTCCGCCGTATACGCACGACACACTGCGACTGCCATGTGTGCACCGGTGTTTGCGCCGTGGTCATAACACGATCTGTGCACAGTAGGCGTAAAAACCAACTTCGATGACCATTTTGCGCACTAACTCTTGGGGAAGGCCAATATAAGCCATTTGCGTGATTGCAGCAACGTATATGTACTTCTGTACACTGATTATGAGCGAGAGTTTGCTACATTGCGATTTATGAACGCGGCTGTCTAGTGCGTTCCCCCTCCCCCCCATGAGCGGCTACTCTTCTCAACTTGTTTATGACGGTTTTCTTAGACTGCCAAGATTTGCTGCCTGTGTAAAAAAAAAAAGCAGGAACGCCCGCTGGTGACGCAGTACTTTTTTTTTCTAAGTTACATAGGCGATGTATAAAATTCTTGTGCTTTTATAGCGGTTTATGTAACATTCATAGTGACAGAGTGAAACTAAAGCTCCTGGGCGTTCTGTTGTTTTGTATTTCTTGTTATGCATCAAGCACAACATTATTTGGGTATGCACCGTAGCATTTCAACGTAAAACATAATATGTATGCTGACTTCAGTTCATTGCATCTGCTCGGCTTACAAGCTCAAAGTTTGGAGCATGTGCTGTTAATATCACCTGGCCATTGGTTTCAAGCTCGAAATGCGTATGTATAAATGAGCAAAGGATAAGTGGAAAAAAGGAAGTATCATGGGCCTCGTATTTACCATGTTTTTATTGCCTGCGATCGTCACGATCTGCGAAAAGCAAGTGCCATATGGGTCGAGTGACTCGAGGCGAGAGCGCGCTCCCGTGCGCGGAGAAATCATGCGAGTACCTGGTGCACGTGAAGACGCGGAATTCTCGCGTGACAAGTGTGCCTTCGCGTGCCACGAGCACGGAATAACCGCGTGTGCTGAGCAACATACGCGTACCCGTGTGCCCGCTTCAAACGTGCAAGACGCGAACGATCCCTGCAATGAACTCCTATTTCGTAGCATCGCCAACACCTCGTGCACTTCGCTTAAATATCTTCTAAAACAGTGCCGAAAAGCACAAGCAAAGTGTGCTTATACCTCGCACACGCGGGTGTTCTTTTGTAGGCTTGAAGTTCTCCCGGCCGATTCTGTGTAACTACTCAGAACGACGCCCTCGGTCATTTTTCCCGGTCGGAATCTAGAAAAAAGTCTTTGCAGACTCAGTTCGGTTGCTGCATCCGAAGGCGCAGCAGCCAGGCATGATTTCCTTGCAGTCAAACGCGAGCGCGACAAACGGAACACCAAAAAAACGTAGGGAACCTGTGCTGCCTGCGCTCTAACTCAGCCGGCCCGCCCGGCGCTTGAAGGTATATGGCACTCCGAAGTCACGTGGTACGGTTGGGCCAATGAACGCGTAACGCCAATGAACGCGGAAAACGAATGCGGTACTCTGAAATTTTTTCCAGTGACTCTAGTGTGCCACTGCTCCGGCTCCCGCTGTATGGAGTATACCACTTTTGTCGGCGCCTGTACATTTTCTGGGCACACAAGGTTCCTGCGGCACCTGGGAAATGACTGTGTAGGATAGTGGCTTTCACATGAAAAGTCTTCGAGCAGCTTGCTCAAGTGGTTATTCGTTTTGTTTTGAACTATGCGACAGTGTGCATGTTGCCTTCCCGCGCTGCAGGCTTGTGATAAAAGCATAGCAGTGCCGTTTAAGACCTTTCTGGAGTCTTTGTTTTGCATCTGCGCAGTTCACTTTCTGAACAGAAAGCCCACAGAGGTCAACCCGCACACAAAACTACGTATTGGATACTAAAGTAAGGTAAACAAAGCTTTCGGATGCGCGTGTCGACTCCGTAACTTGCGCAGTGGTTGTTCAGCTACGGCAATTAAACAAGCCTGCACGGAACTTGACGGTTTTTCATGCACATGAATGAGCCACATTTGAGTACTTAAGAGTGCAAAAAGAGAAAGCAGCATATGGCTAGCTTGCACAGATACAGGGCTGCACACACATCAATGCCTAATTTGATCTTTTTTTTCTTTCTTTTGTGCAATATGTGGGGGTGCTTGAACTGCTAGAATTGTGCGATGCTTACACTCAGCCACATGAGAGGCATGTTCAGCCAAGCCTAACAGAGCCGGTACTCCCTTCAGCAATATCGTACATGGAAAAGGAAAATATTGTGTGTTCATTGTTGATTTCGAGGGAGAAAAAATAAAATGGATAACTAACTGGCAGCACACATGACATCAAATGTAATGCTTTTATCTTGTGTACACCGCACTGGCCCACTAATTGTTTATGTTGACGAGGGTGTCCGTTGTAAGTGGGAAATGCTGCTCATACTTGCTTCATGTCGAAGTCTTATGTGAGCGCATAGGAGTTACAGCTTTCCCTGTGAATGCGTGCAGCTTACATAATGTAGAAAATAAATTTATTGTACTCATATTGATCGGGGTATGTTAAAAAGCACATGGTGGTGATGATGACAAAGCAGGGTAAAAATGCTGTGCAATTTGTCAAGGTAGTGCGTGGCACGATTATGATGCTTGTTTTTAAACAAAATTGCTGGCTTTCCCCTAACCAAAAGTAGGTGTAAGCATGAAATGGCTACCAGCAAAGCGTATTGTTTGGAGATGATACTAGCCTCAATCTTAAAATGGGTGTAGTGCATGTTCGCAACGGCACACCCCACCACATCGCACCGCGCCATGCCATACTGTGTACTGGTTCATGTGGACAGAATAGTTTCCTGTCACAGACAGTACCTCATTGCAAGTCTTGTCTCGGTTAAACAGCCATCCGCTATGTGTAGGATACTGCCAGCTTGGATGTTGGTGGACGCTGCCGGCATGCTGGATGCGCCAGGGACCTCGCGGACTGCTGGCGTTGAAAAGAGAACAGGCAACTCTGTCTCAGTGCCAAAGATGACAATCAAATGTGTAGTGCCCTGTATCTATGTTTTGAACATCACTATAGGAAATGACAAATGAAAACTTCAGCGTACTAAAAGTTACAGCTTGAGTGATATTGTAAACAAACATTTGGAAGAACACAGAAGCAGTATTTCTTTTAACTTGTTTGGGAGGTCGCTAGCATGTGTAGTGCAGTCTTGACTGGTTGCTTGTATGATCTCGTTTTGTTTTCACAACTTGCCCGGATGCTCTCATTTGAGTGCCCATATAACAGCTCTGGCTTTTGGCTTAAGAGCACTTGAAGGTTGCCAACAATGGGAGCTAAAAGCATTTCGTGCTTAATACAAGGTATAGCATACTACATGTCCTCTAGTATCTTTAATACAAATCTTGAAGCCCTAAAAAACATCTATGGTTAGGCAGATCTTGCAGAAGAAAGCTTCGCCAAGTGCAGGACGTTGCAACTGCAGTGAAGCAGACATATTTTTGCACCGTCCTGAGAGATTTATATCATTGAGATTCTACTGTGTTCGTTGTTTGCAATACGTCTGGTAGAGGCCCATTGTGCAAGACTGTAGCCAGGAGCCAGCAGAGATGACAATGGAGCGACCACAATGGCAATGCGGTGACTCTCTGATGACAACACACTGACAGACGATGATGGAATGTAGGGATGGTCAATGAATTTTTTTATTCAAATATTGCTTTATCATTCATCATTTTTGCCTTTCATTGATTAATTGCTTTCGATGCCAGGTTTTGATTGAATAATTGATCTATCGAAATTTTTGCCGGGTACGTTAAAAACGTTGAAACACAGTTATCTGCTTTTGTAGGAACCTATTTTAATGTGTGCCATATGCATACGGCAGACATCGTGAGCTCCTAAATGGGAGCTTACCATTATCATTGAAAAGGAAAGTATACAATCAGTGCATTTTACCAGTGCTGACATACAGTGCAGAGACTTGGAGGCTGACAAAAAAGCTTGAGAACAAGTTAAGGACCTTGCAAATAGCGATGGAACGAAGGATGCTAGGCATAACTTTAAGAGAAAGATAGAGAGCAGTTTGGATCAGAGAGCAAACGGACATAGACGATATTCTAATAGACATTAAGAAAAAAACATGGCACTGTGCAGGTCATGTAATGGGCAGACTAGATAACCGTTGGACCATTAGGGTAACAGAATGGGTACCAAGGGAAGGGAAGCGCAGTAGAGGACGGCAGAAGACTAGATGGAGTGACGAAATTAGGAAATTTGCTGGTGCTATTTGGAGTCGGTTGACGCAGGACAGGGGTAATTGGAGATAGCAGGGAGAAGCCTTTGTCCAGCAGTGGACATGAATAGGCTGATGATGATGATGACGATGATGATGATTTTAATGTTTGAGAGGCGGAACCAAATTAAATTAGAAATACACGTGTATTAACCCTGAGACCTGTGAGTGGTGTCCCCTTGCGTGTGATGTCAGACGGGGGACTCTGCAGCTGCGCCGCGCGTGCACTCACTACGTAAAGGCAACTTAACGCTGTCGACCTCTTATTGAGTCTTTGAAATGTGACTCTGCAGGTTTGCAGAACAGTATATACGGAATGTTACAGGACACTATTTCCTGTTAAATCAAGCGGAGTTGCCGTCGTCATCCCGCGTAGTGTTGATTGCCCCTGGGGTCGTTCGCTATAGTCAATTTGTGCACATGCGTATGCGGTGTTGGTTTCTCATCATTGCTCTTCCATTGTCACAGCACACTCACAACGATTTATAGGCCCCTTTTCGACGATGAACTGCAGCATTTACCCTTAAGCTACTGCATCTGCACTGTAATACTGTGTTTGTCTGTCCAGTGCATGTGCATGTTCGGTCGTCCTCTCCGTTTTGGTCGCACATTCCTATTTTGTGCCCAGTGCGTTAAGCATATCACGAAAAACGTTTGTTGCCATTCTCGGGAAACGAGGTGGTCGCTGCGGTGCGTTAATGGATGCACTGCTTTAGTAGCATTGACCCAATAATGTGGTCTGGAATGTCTGATAGAAGAGCATACAAAATTATTGGGCAAAACAAAGTTACGTAGTCTTGTGTTGCTGTACTGAGCTTCGCAAGCGATGAGTGAGATATAGCGTTTAAAAACAGGTGAGAAACTTTGCTTAGATCACTGTTTTCTATACACTTTGTTCTGTAAGCACGTCATATGTGTTTTAAACAAAAACTAGAGAGTTTTAGTAATCAAGGAACGAGACATTCAGGCTGGCTGGTAGTTAACTGAATAAGTAGCTGTAGCACTAAACACACTAGGAAGAAAAATAAAGGAGGGAGTTTGAGCAGGTGGTGGGAGAGTGGACCTATCAAGGCGCAATAAGATACTCACAGGTGTTCCTGCATTTGCCTCATTTTATATAGAAGAAGGAACTTTATTAAAGAATGATCCGGCAGTTTTTGTTGTGGTGGCCTCAGGTGCCGGCTCGAAGTCCTTGGACTCGGGCGGCATCTTCAGCTTGCCGGACAGCCCAGAGCTGGTCTGCCATCTCTGAACTTTTGAGAGCTGCCTCCCAGCAGCGGCGACGCCGATGGAGAAGGTCCCCGGCGACTCCCGCAGCCGAGGCTGCGTCGGGAAGAAGCGAGCTCGAGGCTTCCTGTACTCTGGCAACGGCCACAATTATGGACGCGTCGCTAACAGAGGTGGTTTCAGTGCTGTTGTTGCCGGCTCTTTTTATAACAATATTTTTATTTTTATGCTGATGAAGTCAAGTCTTCCGAGTGGTCTCCGGTAGTCGTAGTCTGAAAGTGCGTTGAAGAGAAATAGTTCTATGCTATCCTAAACAAACAATATTTTTGCATCAGAAATTGGTAAAGAGATTTACTTGCAAGAAAATAGTGTAACACATGCTTGATGATTGTGAAATAATAAAGCACGGTGCAACTAATGTTCGAGATAAACCTTCTTCTCACTTAAAAAGATTAGATTTTTCTGGTGGGATAAAGCTTTATGTATGCAACACCAGGTGACTAGAATTGTGAGCGAAATTTAAAATTGTGCTCAACTACAATGCCACTTAGCCGACACAAAATTTTGTGGATCTCAAAATTGGCATAGAGTCTCCAGGGTGTCTACCAACCGCCAAAACCGGGAATTCTCAGGGATTTTGAGTAGTCTGGAAAAACTAAAAGAAAACTCGGGGAATTTATGCCTCTATCAGGGAAAATCAGCTCTAATTTTATTGAAAGGGTCGAAAGTCATGGTAATGCTGGCTCGAGTAACAGACAGGAATCGTAATGAATCGTCTTTGATGCCCTGTCATCGGCTGGAGGAGTTGCCACTGTACAGTCAACGACCGACTTTCCGGATTCCCGATAATTTGGACGGCTTCGCGGCACCACCACGTACCCCATAGAGTCAAGTATCAGAACGTTTGAAATTTCTAACGCAAGAACTCTTCGCCGTCCGATTTTCCGGACGTTTTGCCATGACCGCAGGTCCAAAGCGGCATTAATCAAAGCCACCACCGCTACCATTTTGATTACCTCGACGCGTCGAACCGGCGGTCTTGCACGCAGATCCACTGTCAGCCATAGCCACCACTGCGGCAACGCTAGGCCTAGCTGCTTCGACATTTGCTATGAAGCTTCTTGCCGTTGGGTGCCGTGTTTTTTATTGAAAGGATTCGCCGCTGTCAGCAATGACATGGACTCCGCCTTTGTGGTCCTCACGATTGGCTTAGAAGCTTGGAAAGCAGGTCATCATCCTCATCATCATGCTGTTTTATGTGCACTGCAGGACGAAGGCCTCTCCCTGCTATCTCCAATTGCCCCTCTCCTGTGCCGACCGATTCCAACAAGCGTGTGCGAATTTCCTAATTTCATTGCTCCACCTAGTCTTGTGTCGTCCTCGATTGCGTTTCCTTTCTCTTGGTACCCATTCTGTAACCCTAATGGCCCAACGGTTATCTAACCGGCGCATTACATGACCTACCCAGCTCCATTTTTTCCCCTTGATGTCAATTAGGATATCGTCTATACCAGTCTGCTCGCTGATCCAAACCGCTCTCTTTCTGCCTCTTAATGTTATGCCTAGCAATCTTCGTTCCATCGCTCTTTGCGCGGTCCTTAACTTGTTCTCAAGCTTCTTTGTCAGTCTCCAAGTTTCTGCCCCATATATCATCACTATTAAAATGCACCTATTATACACTTTCCTTTTCAATGATAATGGTAACCGTCCAGTCTGGAGCTGGCAATGTCTACCGTACGAGATCCAACCCATTTTTATTCTTCTGTGAATTTCCTTCTCATGATCAGGGTTCCCTGTGATTAATTGACCTAGGCAAACGTACTCCTTCACAGACTCTAGAGGCCGACTGGTGATCTTGAACTCTTGTTCCTTTGCCTGGCTATTTATCATTATCTTTGTCTTCTGGATATTAATCTTCGACCACACTCTTACACTCTCTCTGTTAAGGTCGTCAATCATTTGTTGTAACTCGTCTGCATTGTTGCTGAATGGAACTATGTCATCAGCAAACCCAAGGTTGCTGAGATATTCGCCGTCAATATTTACTCCTAAGCCTTCCCAGTTTAATAGCTTGAATATTTCTAAGCACGCACTGAATAGCATGGGAGAGATTGTGTCTCCTTGTCTAACCCCTTTCTTTATAGGTATCTTCCTGCTTTTCCTATGTAGAATTAAGGTAGCTGTAGAACCTCTGTAGATATTTTTCAAGGTATTTACGTAAGCGTTCTGTACTCCTTGATTATGTAATGCCTCTATGACTGCTAGTATCTCTACTGAATCAAATAAATTTTCGTAATGTATGAAAGCCATGTAGAGAGGCTTATTGTACTCTGTGGATTTCTCGATAAACCGATTGATGACATGGATGTGATCCATTGTAGAGTATCCCTTCCTGAAGCCAGCCTGTTCCCTTGGTTGACTAAAGTCCAGTGTTGCCCTTATTCTATTGGAGGTCATTTTGGTTGTAATGAAGAAGAAGAGCACAAGGACAAGGCCAGCCAGATCGTCTGTTCCATGCCTGCAGTGCAACCAGTAAGCCAGCCGGATCGCCAGTGCTCAGCACGAGTGTGAGCCGTTCGGGCAAACAGCTGTGTCGGCTCTGCGTCACCTGCCTACTCGGTTACAAACAGACGCTACCATCTGAACTGTTCAATACACCCCATTACATGGTAAATATTGACACGTGTACTTATCTTTATCGGGCGACCACGTTTGGCCGCCTAACAAGTGTTGTCGCGCAGCGCAGGACGCGCCTGCATGTAGAAGAAGTTTCTGGAATGTTATCGATGGTTCCGTCCACTGTCTTTCACCGCAACTTGTGTAATCTGATTGCATGTATGCGCGACGCGAATAGTGTAGAACTTTGTGGAAAACACGCGGGTCCCACCGGTTAATCTGGAACATTCGGCGACTGATCTATAAAAGCCGACGCGCTTGACCCGCTGATCAGATTTTCGACGATCGCCGACCGTGTTCGCCGCTATCGTTGTGCTATAAGTGTAGCCTGTTTTGTGGGCACAGGTTCGCCCAATAAAAGTTAGTTTTGTCGTTCACAGTATTGCTACTGTGTTCTTCAACGTCGCCACCACGTGATATCTGGTGGAGGTGCTGGGTGCGTTCATGTACCGAACATCCCCGCAAAGCCACGATCCAGGCCCGAAGCCCGAGGACAAAACCAACATCGCCCAAGACCAGCATGCTAGCCGCAGACTGCAAGGACTGCCCCCAGAGCACGGACTTCTACCTGAGTCGACAAAGAAGATCGTGGTCAAAACAACCCCAATGGCTCGGGACCCACCGACCTTCCATGGAGCAGCGACTGAAGACCCAGAATCCTGGCTGGAGACCTACGAACGAATCGCGACATTTAACAACTGGGACTCCGACGACAAGCTGCGGCATGTCTACTTCGCCTTAGAAGATGCCGCCAGAACGTGGTTTGAGAACCGGGAGTCGACCTTGACAACATGGGACCTCTTCCATAGCGGCTTCCTGCGCACCATTACGAGCGTCGTGCGCAAGGAAAGGGCCGAAGCCATGCTGGACGCCCGAGTGCAGCTACCTAACGAGAACGTTGCCATATTCACGGAATAAATGAACCGTCTGTTCCGCCGCGCCGACCCAGATATGCCCGAGGAGAAGAAAGTCCGCCTTCTCATGCGTGGTGTGAAGGAAGAACTTTTCGGCGCAATGATACGAAGCCCACCAAAGACCGTAGAAGAGTTCCTTCGCGAGGCCACCAGCATCGAGAAGACACTCGAAATGCGGAACCGGCAATTCAACCGCCGTACAAGCTCTACCCACTACGCAGGAATTCAGTCACTGGCCACCGACGACCTACGCGAGACTATCCGAGCTGTCGTGCGGGAGGAGCTACAAAAGCTGTTCCCATCATCACAGCCTCAAGTGGCTTCGATTGCCGACGCCGTGCGTGAGGAGCTCCAGCAACAACCCGGAGTACGCCCTAAATCGCCACAGCTTCAGCCGCAAGCAATGACTTACGCCGCTGTAGCCCGCCGTCACGTTCCCCCTCCGCACCCACGGCAGGGCCCAGTGACGACACAGTTCCGTCGTCCACCACCACCTCCGCCGCCAGCACGCCAAGCCGTCACCTCACGCGGCGTTCCAAGGAAGACTGACGTTTGGCGCGACCTCGACTACCACCCGCAGACGAATGGTCTCACGGAGCGCCTGAACAAGACCCTCGCCGACATGCTAGCAATGTACGTCGACGTCGAGCACAAGACGTGGGATGCGGTCCTGCCGTACGTAACATTCGCTTATAACACGGCGGTACAAGAAACAACACAGATCACGCCATTTAAGCTGGTTTACGGCAGGAACCCGACGACGACGCTCGACGCTATGCTGCCGCACGTCACTGACGAGGAAAATCTTGACGTCGCTTCCTATCTCCAGCGCGCCGAAGAAGCTCGACAGCTCGCCCGCTTACGAATCAAGAACCAGCAGCGTACCGACAGCCGACAGTACAACCTGCGACGACGCTTCGTCGAGTACCAGCCCGGCGACCGTGTTTGGGTATGGACCTCGATACGCCGACGAGGACTAAGTGAGAAGCTACTGCGACGCTATTTCGGACCCTACAAGGTTATCCGACGTATTGGCGCACTGGACTATGAGGTCGTGCCAGACGGCATTTCGCATTCACAGCGGCGCCGCGCACGATCTGAAGTGGTCCACGTGGTGCGCCTTAAACCCTTTTACGGACGCTGACGAACTTCCTTATTTTGTTGTCTTCTTTGCTACGAGTGCTTTTCCTTATTACTTTCGTTTGTTTGCAGCATCGGGTCGATGCTTTTTAAGAGGGGGGTATTGACACGTGTACTTATATTTATCGGGCGACCACGTTTCGCCGCCTAAATCTTATCGCACAGCGCGGGACGCGCCTGCATGTATTCGAAGTTTCTGGAAAGTTATCGATGCTTCTATCCGCTGTATGTTGTCCCCGAACCTTGTGTTATCTGATGTCATCGCGTGACGCGAATGGTGTAGAACTTTGTGGAAGGCACGCGGGTCCCAACGATTAGTCTGGAACATTCGATGATTGCTGTATAAAAGCTGACGCGCTGGACCCGCTGATCAGATTTTCGACGATCGCCGACCGTGTTCGCCGCTATCGTTGTGCTTAAGTGTAGTCTGTTTTGTGGGCACAGGTTCGCCCAATAAAAGCTTGTTTTGTATTCCACCGTACTGCTTCTTTCTTCACCGTCACTACCACGTGACAATATTACCTTGCTTATCTTTTACTGCATACATCTTGGTTTGTCCTATGCCAAGTTTCTTTCTCACTGATTTCAGGCTGTGTCCATTCTTTACGGTTTCTTCAGTTTTTCTGACATTATAGTTTCGAATGTCACTTATTTTCGCCTTGTTGATCAGTTTCGACATTCCGCGAATTCTGTCTTATCGCTTGAGTTGGATACTTTCATTTATTGTCGTTTCTTTATTAGGCCCTTTGTTACTTGGGAGAGCTTGCCTACTGGTTGCCTTGGTGCATGGCCTCCCACTTCAACTGCTGCCTCTGAAGCCAACCTAGTTACAGTTTAATTCATTAGGTCTATGCCATCATCATCTCCCTGTTCTAAGGCTACATATTTGTATGAGACGTTGCATAATGCCAGTTCCCAAAAGTCAGCTTCGCCTCTATACAGAAGTGTTACTTGGTGAAGTATACTCAAAAGTATTGCAGTGAAGCATAACAAGGAAGGGGCTATGCCATGAGACACAGTATGTATTTCTTAATTATACACGCGTGCACCCTGTATTTCCTGTCACAGTACGTGCACCGATATGCCTAATACGTGTACCGACAGGCCTTCAGAGCGTTTTCGAATGTGCCTGTGGTGGTTAGAGCCCTTAAGGGCAGTAAATGAGGTGCATTTATTTTTTCCAACTGGCCGACCTTTCGGACGTTTTCACGGCCTCTAGGGAGTTCGAAAAATTGGACGTGGACTGTGCAACTGACCAAGAAGATCCTTCAAATGGTCCGTGGGGCGAACGAGTGGCGGAAGGAGGACAAGAACAGAAAGAACCTACGCATTGAGGAATGAACGGGAAAGGAAGCATGCTGCCGCTGTTTTGAAGGAGCTTGAGCTCAAAAAACAGTGTTGGCTGATGCCGAGATGCAGGTGTCCCTCATCCAAACTAAAATAAACTCTTTAAAGCAGTGAAACACAACACTGAGGCTTCATGTGCGGGCTGAGAGTATGTCAGGACAGTTGAAGTTGACTTACAAACTCTTGAGAGAGAATCTCAATTGTGAAAAAGTTCGGGCCCCATACCACTGAGCTTGCTATCTGTATTTAATTCATATTTGAGAATGTCCGACTCAATTTGCAATTTTTTTCGAAGACATATTGTTTGTTGGGCATTTTACTAACCCCTCCCTTCTATTCTCTTCTTGAATAACACAAACACTACTCCTTAGTATTCAAATTGGATTACGTAATTAAAAAAAATTTTTTTCGTATGCTTACTAGAGAGTGACAGCTTCGGGCGATATGGTTTCAGCCCGTCTTGACATAAAACATAGTGCTGCATCACTCAGGGAATTTTGCCAAGGCACTCAGGGAAAACCTGGAAAACTCAGGGAATTTGGTAATGTCAACTTGGTAGACACCCTGGGTGACGTCCAGGAGGTGCGGCAGCGGAGAGTGACGTGGCCAATGCGGAGGCAACGGAAGCAAATGGGCTTGTCGTCCGGAGTTCTCCACTCAGTATGGTTGCGGTATCTGGGAGGGGAATACAGATTACTGTGAGGCATAGCTGTCGGCACCGGTCGGACGTCAGGTTGGCAGACGGCGCAGGCAGCAGGAAAACTGAGGTTGGCAAATTCTTGCCGCACAACTGCCTGAATGAGAGAAATCGCTGGGGCTGGTTGGTCAATGGTGAGGTCAAGTGTGCGTGAATGGAACAATGCAGGACTTGTACGTTCGAGCTCACGGCGAACAATACGTGTGACATGCTCATTTAAGGGCGGTGAAGCGGTAAGGTCGACACAAGACGACGTTGCAGCCGTGTTAGGGAGCCGGGAGAACTGTGCAATGACGTGGTGGCTTTTGGCGATCCCAAAGTGGCGGCATTCCTTGACAATGACGTCGATGGTGGACACATTGTTGAAGACCAACAAGTCTGTGATCACTTTGAGTATGTGGCCGACTTTGTCAACCTCGGCCATTTTGTCGTCGACTTTCCGGCAAAGAGCGAGCACGTCTTGTATGCACGAGACGTACGATTCAGCAGAAGACTGAACTCGGGTAGCAAGCTCTTTTCCAGAAGCCAGCTGCCAACCGGTGGGATTTCCAAAGTGGTCACTGAGCGTCTCCTTGAAAGCATCCCAGCTAGAGATCTCGTCCTCGTATGTCCGGAACCAGACACAAGGAATTCCGCCCAAGTAGAATAGGACATTCGCTAGCATAATGGTAGGGTCCCAGCGGTTGTTTTGGCTGACACGCTCACACAGGTTAAACCAGCCCTCAACGTTGACGTTATCTTGGCCAGAGAATATGCCAGTATCGCTGAGGTTGGTAACTGTAACGTACATTTTTGGCGGGGTTGCAGGAGTAGAAGCAGACGAGGTGTCGTCACTAGGAACCATGATGGAAAGCAGGACGGTGTGGCCGCTGTGGAGCTATGTGATGAGGACGGGGAACGGCACCCTCCACCAAAATGTTACGCGAACGAAGGATTAAGAGCGGGAGACTATTTAAAAAGTATATTTACGAAGGATGATGCAGCGCTGGTCAGTTCAACCGACAGCTCAAGAGCCAGAGAGCATTCGTTGGGGCGGCCCCATGCATTGTCCGCAAGAAACACGCAATATGCAAGTATCAGTATGATAGCTTAAATGACCGGAAGAGAAGAGTTCAGTGCAGTAATATGCAAGGAAAGCAGTGCGTGATATTTCTTGTGAACTGGGCCCTTCAGCAGAAGGTGATTGCAAAAGGAAATTAAACTAGGAAGATTCTAGGTAATGTCGAACTACTCCTAGCAGAGTAAATGAAGGCAAAATTATTTTTCATCTTGAGACTGGTCAAGCTCCTTTGCAGGAGGGACAGGAGCTGTCAGGGACTTGGAAACTACAAGGCACTTCGAAAAAAAGAGACCAAATGAATCTTTACAACAACTTCATAAAGGTATCAGCAGTGTTTGCCCGTATTATATGCAGCTCTTGAGAACTTATCAAGGTGCATATGTAAATAAATCTGTTTGTGTTCTTCTAGCTCTAAATTATATTTTGTTTATAAAGTTTTAGACCCAACTGACAAGGCGTAGGACCCTAGATTGTCTTTATACCTCATGTAACCATCTAAAAGCATATGTTACAAAAACCAATATGTCTGCTACGAATTTTCATGTTTCCACATTTCCATGTTCCATCATTGATGTTTTTATGTATTGGCGTAACAGGCACCATTGTTACACATTATGCCTGGTCTCCTGAACGAAACAAGCGCAGCCGAATGAAAAAGAAACCTACCGTAGATAACTGCACAATCCGTCTGTTTGTCATCAGAACAAATTCAACAAAAAATGCCGATCATGTAGATGACTTTCTTTAGTGAACCAGCTGGGTACAAGGTTTGGGCTGTTGCTACTCCAATATCCATGCCGGCAAAAAACATGGGCAAGTGCGCGTGTCTCCTCTTCAGCCCGGCCATTGCTGCGCATGTCTGTAAGCGTGCGTGAGCACACACGTAGCTGCAAGCCCTGTCTTTAGCTCTTTCTGTACCGTACCTATTGGGCATTGTTAGCCCGCTAACTGTGGTTTGAAATGCGAGTTTCAAGACTTTCTGCGCTGCTCACGAACACACTGCGCTATCGGATGTGAAGGAGAACTATTATTTTCTTTCCTAAGCAGCTCGCCTTTTTCCCCGAGGCAGTGATTTTTGAACGCGCTCCGAAGTTTTTGCGCTCGTCAAAGTAGAAAGCAAAAATGGCCACCTCTGGGAGTGGCGCGTGTGCTTCGAAAGATTGCAGATCTCGCAATTCTGCTACCTTTGTGGCTGACTGTATCCATGGATCAAGCAGCAGCGAGTCTGAGGATGATACCTTTTCATCGAACTTTGACTCTGATACCGACGACGACGCAAACCAGCCTGGAGCATCAACGACCGCAGCCTGGCACGCCAAAGTGTAGTGCTTGCTTTTGAATTTTTGTAGTGGAATACTTGTTAAGTGAAAAATTGTTATTTTTTTGCAGATAATACCAATTAGATGGCAGTACATTTAGTATATCTCGTAATTTTTGTTACATTCTTTTTCGTATAGATGCAAGTGTGTCTTTACATGCTTTTATCCTCTCAATTTTTCCTTATAGTCCAGATGCTTCAAAATGTACTCCGGTTCCCCTTGCTGCTAAGCAAGCCAATGAATGTCGGCCGCTCATCAGCTGACTACTGCAAACCAATCCCGCCAAAAGCTTTGACATGATGATGACCGACTTGCTCCCACCTGAGTCTCCCGTGTGGCTCTGTGCCCCACTTATCATAAAACGTCTTCCGAAATTTGATTATCATTGTCCTACCATTGCCTAAACCTTACCTGTACACTACATCATGAGCCAGGTGCCCCCATGTGACCATATTGTCACAGACGTGAAATTGTTCACATAGACAGACTCAAACTATACAGTCGAACCTCGATATATTGAACAGCGCCGTGATCGTAAAATTGTTCAGTATAGCCAGAATTAGATAAATAAAATCGAGTAAAAACGCATAGAAAACTTTAACTCTTTGTACCGATCAACTCTTTGTAAATCAATCAATGAACCAAGGGAGCGATCGGGGATAGTTTGGAGTGCGCGTTCGGTTGCGCTGCACGCAATTGGCCGACACTGCGCCTATTTCATCAGCCGTGAGCGTGCGGTTGATTGCGCCGCACACAATCAGTGTAGGCCGCGCCGACTTCGTCATCTGCGTGGACTCTGCATGATGTAGGTCAATCACACATGCAGCGCAACCGAACGTGCGCTCTGAACAACGATCCCCGATTGTGCCTCAATCGTGGTGCAGTAAATACTCACTTGAAGCTTCACACAAATTATGCGTAGCCCGCTTCGTATTGGCAGCCCCATTCTTAAACACGGAGTCCTCAACATAGTCTGAACGATCCACAAGCAATAGGCCGATGCCCTCTCTTGTGCCGCAGTAGCAGCGTAGAAGGGCCAAAGCAGCTGCTACACCCTCAATTGAAGGCGGGAGTGGGGCAACATCAGTGCTTGCAGGATCAACCTCGGCAGTGACTTCGTTTGGCCGTTACTTCTGCTGCGATCTCCATGTTCGTCAATCGAAACATTTTCAGACACTGCCAATAACAAAGTATTAAGTGGCGTCTGCCATGGGTCTATGAGTGAGCCCAGTGAGCGCACGCTGTTGTGCGTCTTTGTGAATGCAAACCACTAGTTCTCGCGAGGTGCAGTGAGGCGCGTCAGGTGCATAGCGCGGCACCGAGGAGGAGTCACTGTTGCAAACGCAATGCGTCGCTGACGTTGTTGAACTAGCCAAGCCGCCACATGTGTACGCCGCTACATTCAAATGGTGCCCTTGGCATGATCAATATTGTGCAGCTATAGTGCGCAGTGGTCGGGGACGCCCATCGCACTGCCCCTATCTTCGAGGGTGTTGCGGGAAAGCTCACCACCTGTCAACACAGTGCACTTGGTCTGGGATGGCGGAGTTCGATATATCCATTTCACGTCCAACCCCGTTAGAAATAAAAAATTTAAAATGCACGCGGTTTTCCAGGTGATATAGAAAGCGTTGGATATACGTAATAATTCAATATATCCGTGTTCGATATGCCGATGTTTCATTGTATCATGAGCCAAACCTATAGTAGTCCCCGTAGGTTGCCAGAATGGCTCCTTTTTCAGCCAGGGGTGATTGTAAGAAAGAACAATGGCATACTAGAAAGTCCCCTCATCATCTTGCATCTCGTGACCAGTTCGCCGTCCAGCTGAGTTCTTAATTCTGCTATTTGATGATTCCAATAAACCTCGTCACAGTATGTATTTTATGACTGCATTGAATGCTTATCATAACAGTACAGTTGTCTGAGTGATCTGATTTGTTAACTTCAGATTTGTTACGAAATACTGTTTATTTCTCTGAGTGCTTTCCTATGTAATGTTTCTTCATATACAGCCGAACCTCAATGTAAGGACATGGATTAGTAAGTTATTGTACATAACAAAATAAATATATGTTTGGTCATGCTTTATTTCAATGGGCTATTCTCCTGTTATGACTAAATTTGAAATGATCTGTCACAGTATTAGTTACAGCGAAGCACATTTTTGTTTGCAGATGCGTCAGAATATAAATGCTGGTAGCAGCAAGGATATCAAATAAGATCATTGAGTTATCAGACACCTGATTTTTCATAACTTCACAATTCTTGCACCACTATCACATACCACCAATCTATGACGGCAATGAATGCAATTTCATATGCTACAAGGTGTTTCGGCCATAAACTGCCTTGTGACATCACAAACTTGGCAGCCATGAAGAAAGGGGCCACCACGTCGACTGACGTAAAACTGCAACTTTGGTTGCCGACTCTCCTGATGAAGCAGTGCTTGTTAGGCCTGGCAGCTTAAGCAGTGCGGCTGGTGAAGTGCCTGGTGGCAAGACATCTCAAGAAGCCTGCCGACAACACGCTGACACTCTTAGACCTGCGAGCAAGTGAGCACAAGATTAGACGCAGTTTCACATGAAAGTGTCGCCAGATGCATGACTTCGCAGTTCGCATCGAAAGGCAAAGCATTGATAGCAGTAGAAGAGTATTAAGACAACTATATTGAGGAAGGTTTGCAGCTTTATTGGCCGTACAAATTGCAATAAATATTGATACGATTGCGTATCATGTTATGGCTCAGTCAATGTGAACCAAGTTGGCCCGCGAAGCGCAGCCACCGAAGAAACAGGCCAGGCATGCCTAGTAGTAACAAACTCATGTTTTTATTCTCTCGAATGCGACTACTGTGGCCACTTATATCTTGCCCTCTAGGCATGGCACAGCAGCAACATAAGAAAGGCAGCACTGCTTTGGGGTGCTGTATTTCAGCAGCTTTAACATTGTATCACTCCTCCCTTAAGATATATGCTACGGGGAGTACTTGAACACTGGTTTTCGGGTTCTTGTGCTACGCCACAACTTTGGAGTGCAAGGTGCAGCCATGACAGGGTTGTCCACGGCACAGCTACTTCCAGATACACTTCCAGGCGATTGTTCCTCATGTAGCACATCAGGTGCAGATGGGAGATGTATGGCTGGTTCTTTCTCATGAAGCATATCCGGGACAGCTGGAGAATGGATGGGCGGCTGCTCCAGTTGAGGAAAAGCTTCTGCACCAGCAGGACGAAATGGCATTGTCTGCACAAGGCGCAAGTGGTCATTGTGTCTGCTTCATGTTGAACCGTCTTGACAAAGGAGATGGGCCGACGGTGGATTGACATCCGAAACACTGGCAGGTACCCATGGTGCACCTGTGCGGAAGTTTCTTGCATGCACTTTATCTCCTGGTTGTAGTAATGGAGCCTGCCGTGACCCTCTTTCAGCATTCAACTTCTGTTTAAGTTGTTTTAAAAGCATCGATGCTTGTAGGCTAGGCCGCGCAGGACATCCAGAGGAGTCTTGAACATTATCTCCATTAGGAGCTCATATGGTGGCCGACCAGTTACTTCCAGTAGGGCCCACAACTACTGGTGGAAACTATATACACCAAACACGAGTGCTAGGGCCTCCCTGTCAAGCTGACTGTAATTTCGTTCTGCCTTTGGCAAGCTCCGTGAGGCAGAAGCAATAGGATGTTTTCGGCCATCAGCATCTTTGTGGGCCAGAACTGCACCTATACCATAAGGCGATGCGTCACAGCTCAGACACACAGGCCTGTCAGGGCGGAAACGCACAAGAACTGGAGCTGAGGTCACCAGGTGCTTGCAGGCTGTGAATGCATCTTCCTAATGCTGCCCCCACTCCCATTTCTTTCCATCACAAAGAAGAGAGTGCAGCGGAGAAAGAAGTGCAGAGAGATTAGGCAAAAGACGGGGATAAACATTGACAAGTCCCAAGAAACTTGAAGTTCTTTGACGTCTTTTGGCACAGGGGCATGCAGAATAACAGCCACCTTGTCGACGTTCGGGGAAAGGCCTTCCTTGCTGATAATATACTCCACTTGTGGCACGAAAAAAATGACATTTTTCGAGTTTCACTTAGAGGCCAGATTCTTGAAGCCTGCGAAGCACAGCATGAAGGTTGTTGAAATGCTCAGCATCATTAGCACCTGTGACAAGAATGTCATCGAAATAGACGGCCACATGGGGTTGTCAATCTCACGCTGAAATATAGCAGAAGCTGACGACACTCCTAAAGGCAAGCGGGTGTACTGAAACAACCCCATTTGTGTCGAAATTGTGACATACTCTCTGGAGGCCTCATCAAGAACTACTTGCTGATACGCGTCACGCAAACCCGATTTGGTGAATTTCTCACACCCTGCAAGGACAGTACACAGGTCCTCAATCTTTGGAATCTGATATTTGTCCACTGTCGCTACTGGGTTGATGGTGACACTAATATCTCCACAGATTCTGATGCGCCCATTCCTTTTTACCACAGGAACAATAGGTGCAGCCCACCTTGATGTTTTCACTGCAACAAGGATGGCATCTTTTCTTAATCGTTGTATTTCTTGTGTGACTCCATCTGTCAAGGCATTTGGCAGAAGGCGCAGCTTGAAGCACCGGGGTGGGGCATCTGAAGGAACATGAAGCTTTAGCACCTTGGAGCGTACCAAGAACTTCTTCGAATACCTCTGTGAAGTCTTGGACTAGGTGTTTGATGTCAGAAAGTGCATGTATATTTACTTCAACATTAGAGAGGCCCAGCTCGCGCATCCAGTTGCATCCTAGCAGAGTAGGTGAACTGTCCCCTGTCAGAAAAATGGGTAGATCCGCCTCCTTGCCATGAAACTTCACAAGGATATCAGCCTTGCCTTCAACTTTTTTCAGTTCCCCTGAATAGCTTCGCAGAAACACTTGCGACGGCTTCACATTAACCGAAGGCAGAAGCTGTAGAAGTCGCAACTTGTCAATGATAAAGATGCTTGCCGCAAACGTCAACAATGACTGTGAAAGGCAGAGGCGGTTTGGCGTAGTTAATTTGCCATGTCGTAGACTTCTGAAGGCGAAGCTGTAGCGGCATCTTCATCTTTTACAGTGTGCACGCAAAGGTGGTTGCTTGAAGACTTCGAACTTCGTGCAGTGGACGAACGCTGCTCGTGAGGACTGCTGCTTCGGGCTTGGCTGTCCTTTCGTTTCGTGTTGTGCACTTTTGCCAGATGACCCCGTTTGTGGCAGTAACTGCAGATGGTCTTCACATGCTTGCATTCGGATGCAAGGTGTCCGCCCCCAAAGCGATAGCAGGTGACGGCCACAGGGCCTGATGAGACGCGGTGGGTCGAAAAGGTGCCGTTAGGGTTAGCTTGTGCAATCTCCCCAGCATCCTTTTTTGCTGCTTCCATTGTTAGAGCTGTCTGCATGGCATCCTGGAAAGTGAGGTCCGCTTTTTCCTGCAATCTTGTTTGAATGTCTGCATTGTTCACACCACACACAATACAGTCGTGTATCATGTTTTCTAGTTCGGCACCGAAGTTTGCTTATAGAGGCTTTTCAGCACTGCAATGAACCCACTGATAAATTCGCCTTCCGTGCGAACTTGGGAGTTGAAATGGAAATGCTGCACTACTGCGGAGGGCTTCCGGTAATAGTAGTTTCCAAGAACTAAAAGAATCTGTTCAAGGGTTTTGTCACTCGGTTTGTTGGTTTTTACCAAATTGCGAAGTAACGCATATCTCGTCTGCCCGCAACAACTGATAAATACGGACGTTTGCTTGTCTTCAACGATATCGTTTGCCGCAAAAAATGCTTGAAGTCAGTCCACATAGCAGGGCCAGTTGTCTCCTCCTCCCTCGAATGGCTCGAGACTGCAGAAATTTGGCATGTTGAATGGGTGGACGAGCCGTGTGGAAACGCAGACTCACTTGAAACTTTTCACCTCATCGCCAGTTGATACGATTGCGTATGGCTCAGTGAATGTGAACCAAGTTAGCTCGCGAAGCGCAGCCACCGAAGAAACAGGCCAAGCACGCCTAATACAGTAATGAACTCGCATGTTTTTATTTTCTCGAACACGACTACCGCGGCCACTTATATCTTGCCCGCTAGGCATGGCTCAGCAGCAACACAAAAGGCAGCGCTGCTTGGGGGCGCTGCATTTCAGCAACTTTAACATTGCGTCAAATATTTGCTTGCTAATTAAACTAATAAGCATAGTGTGTCAGAAGGGTTTGGGCGTGAGCTAGTTGGTACGGATCATTCATTTGAACCCTTTCCTTACCATAGGGAGAATAGGTGTTTCTTGTAGTTTATGCCAGCTTTTTTTTGAAGTAACTACAGCACTCAATATTTTGTGTAATACATAAACAAAAAGCAGAATGAGTGCACTTTTCACGCATTAACATTTTAATAATGAGATGCATGTCATAAAAAAGATATAAATTACCACAATCAAGATTGTGGGATAAAATTGAACAAAGTTTGTGAAGACGCGCTTGTATCTAGCAAGAAAATTATGTAACAAAAATTATGAGATATGCAAAAGGCATTGCAGTCTGATGGGCACTATGTTCAAAAAAAATAATTTTTCATTTAAAAGGTATCCCACTACAAAAATGTAAGTGCAAGCAGTACAGTTTGGCATGCCAGGCTGCAGCCGCCAATGTTTCGGGCTGGCTTGCGTCGTCGTTGCTCTGAAATTCCAATGAAAGGGCAGCACCCTCAGAGTTGCTGCTGCCCGATCCGTCAATAAAATCAGCCGCAGATGCAGTGGAATCATGCGATCTGCAATCTTTCGAAGCATGCGCGCTGCTCACGGATGTAGCCATTTTTGCTTTCTACTTTGATGATTGCAAAACTTCGGAGTGCATTTAACAATTAACGCCTGGTGGCAAAAAAATGAACTGCTTTGAAAACAAAAATATAGTTCTTCTCCTTCACATTGTATGGTACAGAATGTTCTTGAGCAGTGCAGAAGGTTTTGAAAGCGGCGTTTCAAACCATCGTTAGTGGGCTAACGATGCCCAATGGGTGCGGTACATAAAAAGTTACAGTATCAATAAAAGAAAAGAACATAGACAAGAAAGAAAACGGGACCAGCGCTGACTATCAACATGTTTATTGAAGCCTGTGCAAATTTGCAACGGGCTGAAAGAGAGAAAGTAAGAAAGGGAAAGCGAGTCATCGTCATTCAACTCTTGCTGCACATGCGTCACAAATGAAAAAACTATACAAATGTAAAATACAGAATATAGACAGTCCAAACTGATTCACTTCTGAGGAACTGAAGTTCCTTATTGCAAAGGCCTATAGAAGGCGCGTATGCAAGTGGCTCCTGACTGACACATTGAAAAGGCCTCGAAGATTTCCCTGGCCATCTGATCACTGTACCTTCTCAACATACATGTGTCTGCTAGGCGGGGTGAACAGCCGCACTTTACACAATGAACAGCCAGATTACTACCTGTCTTAATCTTGACACTGCACGCGTGCTCATGCAAACGTTCATTAAGACAGCATCCTGTTTGCCCTATGTAAGTGCAGCCGCGAGAGGTGGGAATGGCGTCAACTACATTGGTTTAGCAATCGACAGGCTTGGCGGCATGTCGCTTACTACACAGTCCAGGCGTCTTTTGAAGTTAATTTTGAAGTTAAGTTAAACTTAAAAATTAATCAGCTTGGAATGTGTCCATGTTATGTATTTTACATTTGTATAGTTCCTTATTTGTGATGCAAGTGCAGCATTAGTTGAATGACAAGAACTCGCCTTTTTTCTTACTTTCTCTCTTTCAACTCATTGCGAATAGTCGAACCTGACTATATCAAACCCGTTTACATCAAACTATTCTATATATCGAACAATTTCTGGTCACGGTATAGTTACAATGAGTATATATAGCAAAAATTATGCTTACATTGAACAAATATAGCAGTGACTCCTGATATATCGACCGTCAAGCAGCGGAAAAGTGCCCCCAGAAGTTGGCTTTCCCTTGTGGAAGCGGGGAAACCCGGCAGCGCTGCTCCATCCAACTGCTCTCCCTACCGTGACCGCGCTGCCTCGGGCTGCTCGGGCGAGCCCTCAACACCCCCCTGCAAAAATGATCCTGGCCCGCCCACAGTGCTTGCTAAAAAAGCCAATCAGAGGCTCTTGTGCTCTCGTGCAAGATGGCAAAAGCGCGAGTTGTCTTGCTGCTTTTCAGGTTCATTGTGTTTGCGCCTTGTGAGCCTTCTCCTGCAGTGTTGCCGTGATGAAGCGGCAGAATTCACCTTTCGTCGTGAAGCTCGAAATCATAAATTGGGTTGAATGCGATGAGAAGTCGGATGTCCCTGCAGTGTGTAAGATTCTGAGGAGCACTCTCGGCACGATTAGGGTTAAATCGGCCAGACTCGCGACCCGATGCCCATGGCACCCGACGTGTACGTACGGCCATGTACGAGTGGTTCTTCATACATGCCGGTTTCCGCATGTTTGGTGATGACTGTAAATTCTGATCGATGCGACGAAGCCATTGCCGCTGTTGCCGAAGTTTGGAGCGAGCTGTCAGAATTTCCGGGACGAATAAATGGTGGACGAGTTTGTGAGTGCAGATGATGGTGTCGCGACCACGCGAGAGCCGAAGAACGAAGACTACATCGCTGACATCATACCACACACAAATGAAAAAGGGTACAATGAGGAAAGCAACGACAGTCCTTCGCCCGCATCCTTCGAAGTGATTGGTGCACTAGCACTAGTTCGCTGCTTCTGTGCTCTTCCTTGTCCATGTTATTTTTTATGGTGCTGTTTAAAATGAAGGAAGTGCAGTGTCATACACATGCACAGGCAAGCACGAACACATCTCACTCGATGACCACAAATAATTGCTTTCACAATGCTGGAATGTTGAAGAGCACCGGCAATTTTCATCCTCCCTCTTGCTTCACCGGTTTTTCAAAACTTCAGGCAACAGGAGAAAACACCCATGTACTTAGATTTAGGTGCACGTTAAGGAAACCCAGATGGTCCAAATTTCTGGAACCCCCCACTACAGCGGGCCTCATAATCAGATTTTGGTTCTGGCACGTAAAAGCCCCTTAATTAATTTTTTTTCAAAACTTCAGATTGCATAGCCTGTAATGCTAGGTGCACGGAAAGACAGTGTGCGTCAAGACAATAGCCATCTTGGCCTGTCCCTAGCTATAGCACCTGTTGCATAGACCTCTTGCATAACGGAGCATCTCTGTGCACACATTGGGCTTCTCTATGTGCGGGCGAGTGCAGATTGCATGTGGGATGTTTGTGGACAGCACAGGCTCTGCTACAGGTCGTGCTGACTGTTTGTTTGTTTCTCGTACTAGAATTGTAAAAGTTGAGAGTGCAGCTATAAGGAATATGTACAGTGTGCACATGGCTAGTTATTCATTTTCACATTGATGAGCTACAGCTCCGTAGTGAACTGCACATCACTCACCTAAAGCAGTGCAAGCGACAGCTCTAACATTTCTTGAGCAAAAGGTGTTATGACGGTTGAAGATTGCTGTGAGAAGGTGGCCCGATCATGTGGCCTTGCAAGACCACTTTGGCCATGCTAGATGATTGTGCTTATGTGCTACACCAGGACAAAAATATTGCAACGTGCCGCAGATGAGCAATTTTCTTTGATGAAATAACAATAGCTTTAGTATGCATGTTGCTCTTTGGCGTTTCGTAATAAATTTCACCTTTGTTTTAATTGTGCAGCATCAAGGCCCTTTATTTCTCCATCAAAGGCCGAGAGTGACAACTCACACCAGGGACGCTTCCACCACTGTCACCTCTGTGGTTATGAGGCCAATAAGCTGTGGTGTCTGAAAGTACACAGCAGGATCCACACTGGCGAGCGTCCGTTTGAATGCCATTTGTGCACTAAGACTTTCTCACAGAGGGTCAGCCTAGACAGGCACCTGCGTGTCCTCATGGGTGAGCGGCCATTTAAAAGCCCTTCGTGCCCTCAGACATTCTCCAATAGGTCCACCATGAAGCAACACCTGCACACCCACACAGGCGAGATGCTATTTCAGTGCCCTTCATGCCCTCGGACCTTCAAGCAAAAGTCCAGAATGCAGACACACTTGCGCACGCATACAGGTGATCGACCATACCGCTGCACCATCTGCTCCATGTCCTTTCGGTGGCATGGTTGCTTGAGAACGCATAAAAGAAAGCACCGTGATACCATAGTTCAAGTGCCATGTTGAACTAGAATCTGTGTTGGGAATGTTTATATGTGTGTACCATGCTTCATGGTGTTCTGTCATGGGTGAGCTCAATGTCGAACTGCTAAGTCACTTCACAGGAGGTACCAGCCTAATCTGGGAATTTTCAGCGACATTTCTAGTTGACCTCGGTGCCTTTCCTCTCTTTGCTTTCTCTCTCTCTCTCTATCTAGTAATAACACTGCAGTACTTTGAAGTGACCATGTTCCTGGTATATACCTTGTAAACACGTAACACTGGAATGCTCATCTCTCAGTTATGCCTTCAAAAGACTCAGTTTGTGTAATGCTAAAACATACCCAGACATGACAAATTCCGATAGATGTCCAATGCAAACATATTGGTGTTCTAAATATACTTCTGCCATTTGAAGATATGTACATATGACGGAAACAGGCGGTCAAGCTTAAGAAAGCATAGAGGGAAATAATTCTATTTAATTGAAAAAATGAGCAAAAGGTAAATCAAAAGATAACTTCCCGCAGGTGGGACTACATTTTCCACATTTCATGTTCGGTACTTTACTAATTAGGGCATTTGGCTAATAATTGGTGTGACCTCTGGGAAAATAAACCATCCTTCTCTTATTGTGTATGTGTACAATATTACTACTGGATGTGTTAGCCGGTGTGCCGTTGATGGCCATGGCAGCGGATATGGAATATCCTTAAACCTGTCTAGGGCTATAACAATGTTCCATTGTTATTCTGCTATTACTATCAAAGTAGCCTGCTTTAACCTTCTTGTGATTGAAGAGTTGGACCCAGGTCAGACATGGTGCAATCAGGCAGCACGTGCTGAATGTTTTGCCGACATTTCCATCAACATGGGCAGTAGCCTACTTGGTATTAGCTATAATGAGTGCATCTGCAAGATCCCTGCGAGATCAAGAAATCAAAGCATCAGAGTAAGAGACGGCAAGACCGGTGAGACCAAGCAAAACATCTGTTTATGATGATTGATGATTTGGTAAACATATAAAAACGAAATGTCAGATTTTTATGCCTACCACTGAATAGGTTTTTCATGTATTCTTCTCGGCCATATATGCACAATTGGTGAAGATAAGGTGATGTTGATTCACAAAATTGGTGATACGAGTGCATTATAAATATAGCGTCTTATTGCCATATTGTCATGGATAAAAAATTTTGAAAAGCTCATTGAGAAAGGAATTGTAGTTTTTCTTGGAAGAATATAACATGCTAATTCCGAAGCAACGTGGTGTTTGGAAACGTGAACTTGCCTAGCGGAGCAGGCTATGCTGCTCTGAGAGTCAGACTTTACTGGCTACAATTTGCACTTTCCAAAGAGTGCAGTGTATGCGAACAAGCTGCTGATCAGTTTTCTAATGGTCTATTTGGGCTTTTATTGAACAACGCTTCCCAACATGCAATGTACTGACAGAAAATTGCTAGCGTCAAGAATACTTGGATGGGATCGTGGTTTTATATTACTTGTGAAAGGGACTGTTTCGATGTTCGATTCAAGTCGACTCGTTCCTGGCACTATTTCACTTGATCTAAAAAATTACTGTTCACATGCCCTTACAAAATATGTACGTTAATGTACTGCATTGTGATGCTTATTACTGTGCTACAGGTGTCTGAATGGCCTGGTTTGCTAACTTCCATTAGGAAATTCAATGTGTTTATTTACGTAATGTTTCTTTATATACAGTCAAACCTGGATATAACAAACGGGTATAACAAATTACCGGATATAACAAAGTAAATGTAAACTTTGTTTTGTCATGTTTTATCTGTGAATAGCATTGTCCTGCTATAGTGAGATCGAAAATGAGGAATCGGTCATGGTATCAGTTATATCGAAGCAAATATTTGTTTCCACATGTCTCAAAATATGTATACAGTAAAACCTCGTTAATTCGAAGTCATCGGGGCCGCAAAAATCTTCGAATTAAGCGGATTTTTGAATTAACCAAACACACAAAGAAATGCAACCCAGCTTAGAATGACAGAAAGCTGAGCTAGTTGGTAAGGATTCATAATGCAAAAAAGAAGTGAGGTGTGCAGACAGGACACAAGAGTAGAGAAGTCGACAACACGAACGCCGACTATCAACTGAAGGGAGCACTGAAGCGAAAAAATAAAGGAGACACAAAACTCATCTGCGCATGCTCAGGAATGGTAATACCACGTGTCAGTCGGGTACACGTGCCGGTCTACGTGAGAGATAACTGTTAAGGCACTTAATCTCTTCCTTATGTAATGTAATCGAAGGCTGACTCACGCACGCACTTCCACCATTATAGATATGCCATGCCTCTACTATAAGACGCGTATCTTCATTCTTGTGCCTGTACGATATCTCGCGTTCATCTAACTCTGGCGTGTAGTTACAATCTCGGCAATGTAGCGAAAGTTGTACCGGTGGATCGCCTTCTAATCTTTGGCTACATTGCCGAGATTGCAACTGCACGCCAGAGTTAGATGAATGCGCGATATTGTACAGGCACAAGAATGAAGATACGCGTCTTATGGTAGAAGCATGGCATATCTGTAATGGTGGAAGTGCGTGCGTGAGTCAGCCTTCGATTACTTTACATAATGAAGAGATTAAGTGCCTTAACAGTTATCTCTCACGTAGACCGGCACGTGTACCCGACTGACACGTGGTATTACCATTCCTGAGCATGCGCAGACGAGTTCTGTGTCTTCTTTATTTTTTCGCTTCAGTGCTCCCTTCAGTTGATAGTCGGCGTTCGTGTTGTCGACTTCTCTACTCTTGTGTCCTGTCTGCATGCCTCACTTCTTTTTTGCGTTATGAATGCAACCCAGGCAAAAAATTTCGCAGCAGGAATACGCTATCTTTATTTGGCGACCTTTGGATTACCTAAAATAATCAAAGATGCTGGTTTGCCGTGTCCTGTAGTTCGAGCCTCTAAGGGTCATGTTTTCTAGTTGGCCAACTACCATATTTACACGATTGTAAGTCGACCTATTTTTTAAATTTTGAAAATCTGAAGTGGGGGGTGGTGTCGACACTAAATTGAAACCAAAATGTGGCACCGCCAAAAGAAAGCAAGTCCAACGAGATATCTGGGGAGCAACAACGTAGTTAAAATTTTATGCTCGCTCTATGGCCCTACCCGTAGTCTTGGCTATCCCATGAGGTTGTTTGCTTTTTTGAAGAGTTTTTCAACATTTTTTATAGTTTTACAGCACACACAACACTCATGGGGGGTGTTGATAGTCGATGAAAGTGCTGCCGTTCCATTCGTGGCAGCACCCCCAGAACGGCAGCACTTCCAGAGAGTATTGATAGTTCATGGAAGAGCAGACACCGTTCACGTGTTTCTATTTCCCTGTAGCTCTTAGGTGCTCTTAGTTTGACCACAGCCTCCTCTATTTTTCTGTGCCTGCTCAAAGGCTGCTGAAGCGCCATCTGAAGGCAACGCCCCTCTGCCGAATTTTTCTGCGGGGCGGCGCTGCAGCGATCAGTCGGTGTTTTGTTCGTGTTGTGTTTACGCATTTCGTGTGTGTCATGAACCATGGCATACTGCTGTGTGCCGGGATGCGAATCAGATGCGAAGCGGAAAGTGCCAGGAATTTCATTCCATGAAATTCCTAGTGACGATTTAAGAGTGAAGGGGCTGTAAGTGATATCCAGAAAGGACTGGGTGCCGAATACCACATCACGCTATTTGGAGAAAAGACGGGGAATGCGGGAGATGGAAATTCAAGACGATGAGCAAAACGTGAACAAGGCATTCACCTTGTTCGTGAACGTGAACGTGTTCGTGAACGGGAAACGTGAACAAGGCATTCACCTTGCTCACGTTTTGCTCATCATGCTATTTAGTCATTTGAAGCAAACGTTTCCTCTCTGACGACTACAAAGAAGGATGCAAGTCTAGGGAGCTTAAAAGAAGTGCGACCCCGAGCGTGTTTCCAGACTATCCAGAGTATATGCAACCACCTGCAAAGAAGCCCTGGAGCGAAGCTGTTTTGAGAAAACTAGAGGCTGCCGTTCTGCATTCCACGTCCCTTGTCCGTGCTACTACAAGTTGCCTGCCTCGCGACGTCACTGCCGACTCTCCGCTACCGACTACATCATCCCCTGTGTTTGACTCCTCGAACATGGATGTTGCAAGCGGTGATAATTGGCTCCATGTCGAGCCCTGTTGCAGGACGCAAGACGAAGCGACCCAGGTAGATGTTTGCAGTTCGATGTCTGTCGGGGAACGCCAGAAGTGGACACAAAAAGAGTGCGACATGAAAACTCAAACAGAGCGACTCAAACGAACTGTACACAGGTACGAGGAGGAGCTCAGGCGACTGAAAGAGGAGTACAATATCGCTACGTTTGCTGGTATTGTCAAAGCAGCGGGCGAGAAGCACTTGGGCGCAAGCATTCTCGTCGATCAAATCAAGAATTTCAGCAAGAGCAGACCTACCTGGTCAGATCTAGTAGTGTGCCACTGCATTATTCTTGCAAATCTATCAACCCGGACCTATGAGCATATCCGCAAGGAAGGCATCCTGAAACTGCCAAACCAGTCAACCCTACAGAGATACCTAGGAGTAAATTCTGGCGAGGTAGGTTTCACCTTCCTTGTGAAACAGTGGCTTTAGGCGGAGGTAGGCAACCTGACATCCGAGTGTGCTCCTTAGTTGTGGACGAGGTGCGGATTCAACAGAAACTGCAGTACAACAAGCAAAAAGACACGTCTGTGGGAGAAGTTGATCTGGGAAATAAAGTTCAAAAAAGAGCTACAGGTGAACCTGTTTTGGTCAACTCCTATGTTTTGTGCTAACAGGGTTGTCGGTGCATGTTCGAATACCTGTTGGATATTTCCTTACAAGGAATTGCACTGGACAGGAGCTCTTCTCGTTGACAAAGCTTGTGATAAAGGAAGTTGAAGTAATAGGCTTTAAGATTGTGCGCATTGTGTCTGACAATCACAAGATTATTGTCCTCGCATTTCAACTTCTGTGTGGTGGAAGCTTAAGTCATTGCATACAGCACCCTGAGGATCCAAAACAAAAATTGTTCCTCGCGTTCTACCAGTGCCACATTATCAAGAATGTGCGGTCCCAATTCCTTGCCAGGGACCTTGGAAAAGATGGCGAAGTGTCTTCCTCACACCTGAAAGAACTGTACTGGATACAGCATTGTTAAACCGGTTCGCTTTTTAACGAGGAAGCTTGTTTTTCCTTCTAATATTGAAAAAATGAATGTGTGAAGAGCTGTGCAGGTTTTATCACCGCCGGTCACTGCTGCACTTAAGCTTCTAAAAGAACAAGGTGGACACACATGCAACATGAGTTTTGTTGCTGTGGGGCCTACAGTCGAGTTTATAGATATGATGCTCCCTTCGTGCCTGCTGATGGACGTGAGCAATTGTGCACAACACATTCATCAAAAACTGCCAGAGAGCAGGCAGTATAAGCTGGCTAATGATGTCATTCCTAAGTTACCTTGAAAACATGCGACGTCATTGCCAAGCAAAATAGTTCCTTAGCAAGGAAACTTATCAAGCCCTTGTTATATCAAGAACATCAAACGTGAAATGCATCAAGCACCTCCTTGCTGTTGAAGGCTTCAAGTTCATTTTTACTAGAAAATTCTCATTAGACCCAATTGAATCATTCTTTGGATGGTTAAGGCAATCTGCTGGGAGCAACGATCAGACAGATGCTCGAGCAGTCCTCTGTGGTTTGGAGAAGGTCTTGAAAACTGGCTTAGTTTCAGCTTCGCTAAACAGCAATGTTGTTGGCACTTCAAACCACTCACTTGGACCACTGAGTAGCAAGCCTGCAGTGACCGAGCATGGGGATTTATTTCCACAAGAGATAAGAAGGCTCCTTGGTGATCTCCTCAAGAACCAAAAAAGCTTGCTGCCTACACCAGACACTGCGGCACTCTCCATGTTAGGAGGCTACTTGGCCTGTGTTGTGCAAGACAAGTTGGACTGCAGCTCCTGCACTGCTCTTCTCACACGAACTGCGTCACCTGCGCCCAGCAGATGAGGCAGTTCTACTCTACTGAGTTCCTCTACTGAGTTCGTCTATGTGCTTTACACACTGCAAAAATACATTGAAGTGATGCTAGAGAAAAGGAGGTTTTTGGCAAAGCTCCTTCAAGCTGCAGTCTCAACTACCGTGGATGTCCCTGCAAGACATGGGGCATTAAAATGTGCACGTGCATGCAGTGACCATCACAAAGCACTTTTGAAATTTGTTTGTGCAAAGTTCTTCAGACCAGTATTCACGAACTATGATAGCATGTGTTGCTTGGGCGGACTACGCTTGCATGGCCTGAGATTGCGTAATGAAGACTGCACTGGGGAGATTTAACTGAAACGAAGCCATGTTTCATCTCACTATAATTTAAACAAAAACAAGCACACGTGTTCATGAGCATGACGCTGCTGCTCTGCCGATTTATTCAGAATGTGAACCACATAACATGGGACAAAATATCCCAAAACGTGTCTAGCTGAGGAGACACTAATTGCGTCACAAGCTTCAGTATAATGGCACATATCATTACACACGTTGGTGAACATGACACTGTTGTGCAAAAAAAATTTACAGTAAACAAGGCAGGAATGCAAAATACATAATATGATGGAAATCATTTCAAAAAACAGCAAGCTATGAAGTAGTTTTAATGAAGTAGTTTAAAAATACAAAAAAGAACATGGTTGACATAATAGTGAATGAAAAGAAACAAATGTATTCGTCTACAATTATCTGTCGCATTGAGACAAAGCAGTGAAAGAAAAAAACTGCTACTTGTTTGCATGGCTGAAACTGTTAAGGAAGCAATTGAGCACATCACTTTTTTGTCCCCACCGGCTGGACATGTTACGCACTTACTGCAAGTTTGTTCTTTTCCCTTGTGAAGAAGTGCAGATGGCATCTGAGAAAAAAAAATCAATTTATGCCTTGGTGCCTAGTACACCGACGGCCCTTCGAACAGCCAAGCCAGACGTGTTGACAGGTAAAGCCGCCAGCTTCCCGTCACGGTATTGCAAATTTCCACATCGCCCGCTCATCGGCATCACCCGCTCATCGGCATCACTAGGCAAGCAAAATAACGATGAACGTATAAAGCTGCAAGTACGAACGCGAGCACAAGTAAGAAACGGACTGGACTTCTTACTTGTGCTCGCGTCCGTACTTGCTGGAACCCCTTATACGTTCACCATGCACGAACTGGCCCAGCAAACCACACTACTAAAATAACGATATCTTTTCGCTCGTACCTCTGTAGCCGAAGCAACAATGTGGTACAGATCAACAAATTATCTCTTGAAATGAGAAAAACCGACTGCCGATGCCGCCGCACTACTCGGGCATCCAGTCATAGAATAAAGGAGCAACTGACGGGGCGCGCAGCTTTTGTTTAGCCCCTACCATGCTCCCAGTGCCACCGCATGGCAGCTGCGGCAACATGGCAGGCTCTCCCATAGCGTTACGGCAGAGTTTCGTGACCAGAAAAGCATTGAATGACTCTGCCATCAGCAACTAGCCGCTCCTACAGCTGACACGCCACCAGGACCGAAATGGTTTGCTGTGTCCATCTGACTAACTCGTTTTTGTCTTGGATACCTTGCAGGCTTTTGCAGACTATACTCAAACACAACCCGACAATGCAAAAGTCACTCAGTACCTGGACAAAGTGCACAGTTCCAGCCCTCTGTGCATCAAGGTTCCTTAAATGTCACAGTGATGACAGCTATGACCATAGCTGTCATGATCATGAGCCTTACATAGGTTCATGAGACCCATCAAAATTTGGCACTGGAACTGCCGCAGTTTCCGGCGGAAACGAGGAAATCTTATGCAGTTCATGCACGCACAGACACACACACCAGACTTATTGGCACTACAAGAAACATACATTTAACCTAAATTGACTGGATACAATACTTTTGCGCACACACAAAAAAACACCAGAATGGGTCGATTAAAACAACAACATTAGTATCAAAAAGAGTAACCGCAATCGACCAAACACTTGGCACCGAATCCATACTGCACATACTCACCGAAATCATTCCCGTAGTCGGGAATGAGCCTAGCTTCTTCTTGCTCAACATCTATAGCGCCCCTAAAGATCGAGCAGACTGTTTTGACGGACTCTTAGAACGCACGAAAGGAAGCAAAGCAACGGTTACTTATCATAAGGGACTGTGATGTGTCGCTATTGCTGTTGAGAGTGTGTGCCATTCGGTCCTTGCTTCTCTTGTCAGGAGACATCGAATCTAACCCCTATCCCGATAGTGCTGACCTTATACTAAAGGAACTGCAAAAACTATCTGCTGGCCAAAAAGAAATAATCAGAGAAATGAAAGACATTAAGAACCAACTACTGGCAACGAATAAGATGGTGTCCGATTTGAATTTCCGAGTTACAGTAGTCAAAAAACTTTGCCAAAGCATCATCCTGTTACGAAATGAAATTGGGGTCATAAAAGCAGAAGCTACTAAAATTACTGACCTGGCCACTTGCTTGGAACGGCGTATGGATGATGCTGAAAACTGATCACGTAGAAATAACCTAGTCTTTTATGATGTTCCTGACACTAATCCCTTGGAAACATTCGCCCAGTCTGAAGAAGCCGTAACCCCGCTGTGCTCTCAGCATTAACACAGATACAAAAGAAATTGAACGAGCACATCACCACGTGAGGCATACCGCTGGGCGCCATCGCCCTATAATTGTTAAATTTGCATACTTCAAGACAAAAGAGACTGTCTTATCAAATGGCCGTAAGTTCAAAGGCACTGAACACAGTGTCGGCAAAGATTTTTCGAAGGCTGTGCAATATACCCGCAGGCACCTTGTTGCTTTTGCGAAAGCAAGATCTGCTCGGCTTTTCATTGCGTTACAAAACATAGCACATAGGTACTAAACACTACATATTTGACGAGACATCACAGGCCGTCAAAGAAACAGCATAGCAATCGCATTATCCTACAAATCTAAGAACTTGCCCTCCCATCCCGCGTAATAATCTGTATTTTTCAATAATTTTCACGAACATACGCAGCTTTCTGCCAAAGCGTGAACACGTATCAAACCTCATGTCATCATCCACCAGTAACTTACTGATACTAACAGAAACGTGGCTTACAGAAGAAATCAGTGGTGCAGAAGTCCTGGCCGATCTTCCACACTTTGATGTTTATCTATGCGATCAGAGAGACACACGTGACGGAGGTTTTCTGATTGCTGTGAACCAACAATTGCCATGCACACGAGTTAACATTGACAGTCACTTGGAAACACTGTGGGTAAAATGTCAATGTTCCCCACAAACAGCACTACTAGGTGTTTATTATCGACCCGCTCACCATCAACCGGACTTCTCCAGCCTCTTAAACAACATACTAAAGGAAATTACTTCAAAGCATCCCAATGATATTATTCTCCTTTTTGGAGACCTTAACTTTCCCGACATTAACTGGCACAATGGCACTGCTTTACCAACAAATCAAACTGATGCGAGTGACTTTATAGAAGTGTGTTTAAATTACAATTTAACATGGCTAGTACTGGAGCCAACCCGCATGTCGGGGACATCTGCCAATATTTTAGATCTTGCTACTAAGGAGTCATCCTGAAAGCTTAACATCCCTTCCATATCTCGGCGAAATTAGTGATCACAGTTATTCATGATGCCTTCACTTTGACTCCCCCACCACGCGACATGCACGAGAAGACAACTTGTTTCTATGACATAGGTAACTATGAGGCTATAAATACTGAATTAAATGCATTCTTTTCTACCTTTTCAGATGAGTTTCATAAACATTCGATTTATGATAACTGGCTATTGTTTAAAAACAAACTATGTGTACTAAAGAACCAATTTATTCCCAGGATAACCATTCGATCCAATCGACAAAAACCATTGTTTATGAGATCCTTAAAACGACTAGAAAATAAAAAAGCGCCTGTATCGCCACACTAAAGTTAAGGCAAGCTCAGTTGCGTGGGAGAAATATTACGCTGCCGAAGCTGCGTACTTAATAGGAATTTGCGATGCCTTGCGAACCTTTTTTCACTGACCTGCCAAACATTTTATGTACTAATCCAAGAAAATTCTGGCCGGTGATAAACCTCAAAGAATCTCGTATCAATAATCTTACTAACGAGCTGGGTGAATCGGTGACAGATTTCACCTGCGCTAATATGTTCAACAATGCGTTTTCTTCAGTCTTAACTAGTGAAATGGACACACTTCCTCCTCCGCCAACCAGAAATATACAATGCAACCTGTCAGCCATCACATTCACAGTAGGTGGGCTTTTATCTGTGATAGAAAATATTAAGTTGTCTTCATCATGTGGCATCGATGACATTAACTGTAAAGTACTAAAAATACGAAACACATTTCTGCGCAGTTTCTCTATTTATTATTTTCACAGTAGCTTTCCACAGGCACCATGCCAGACGAGTGGGAGATGGGAAGGTTATTCCAGTCAACAAATCTGGCAACAAAAATTCTCCCCTAAATTATCGCCCCATCTCATTGACAAGTGTTCCCTGCAAGATCATGGAGCATGTAATCTACTCTCATATTATGAACTTTCTTAATAATAATAATAATATTTGGGGTTTTACGTGCCAAAACCACTTTCTGATTATGAGGCACGCCGTAGTGGAGGACTCCGGAAATTTTGACCACCTGGGGTTCTTTAACGTGCACCTAAATCTAAGCACACGGGTGTTTTCGCATTTCGCCCCCATCGAAATGCGGCCGCCGTGGCCGGGATTCGATCCCGCGACCTCGTGCTCAGCAGCCCAACACCATAGCCACTGAGCAACCACGGCGGGTTATGAACTTTCTTGACGCAAACAACTTCTTTCATCCTTCACAGCACGGGTTCCGCAGGGGCCGTTCTTGCGAGACCAAGCTTGCACTATTTCTTCATGACGTTCATGCTAATCTTGACCGTAACATACGAACAAACGCCATATTTTTGGATTACACGAAAGCGTTTGACAAAATAGCTCATCAACGCCTATTACTAAAACTTTCTCGTTTGCATTTGCATCCTGATATCCTAAAATGGCTTGAGCAATTTTAGCTAACCGCACACAGTTTGTGTCATTTAATAACCACGCTTCAAACATTGCACTCATCACATCAGGCGTACCACATGAGTCTGTCCTTGGCCCCCTTTTTTCTTAATTTACATTAACAACTTACCCTTGAATGTGTCCTGCCATATGCGTATGCTTGCCGATGACCGCATTATCTACCGCGCAGTCAATACCATCACTGACCAAACAACTCTACAATCCGACCTTAACTGGGTGCAAGACTGGTGTGATGTTTGGCTGATGACACTCAATTCTAATAAATACAAACTTCTCATATACCCGTCGTCATCACCCTCTTCGCTTTTCTTATCAGATGGGTGATGTCACCGTAGAATAAGTAGAATTCTATAAATACCTAGGCATCACCTTGGCTAATGATCTAACCTGGAATGTGCATGCTATTAATGTTGTTTCATCGGCTAACAAAACATTGGAATTTCTAAGACGTCACCTTCGCCTTGCTCTATTGCATGTAAAACTGTTGGCCTATAGATCATTGGTAAGAACGAAACTCGAATACGCATCTGCCATCTGGGATCCGCATCAAGCATATGTCGCCAATGCCCTCGCGGCAGTTCAAAATCGCGCCACCAAGTATATTCATTCCAAATGCTCTTGCAACGTCAGCATATCATCTTTAAATGGGTTGGGACACCAAATTTTGAGGCTATAAAAAGTATGTTGTAGGCTGCTTCCGTATGCAAGGACACCCAGAACGAGGTATTGGATGCTGCAAAAATTTCAAAATAATTTTAATTCAGCTCCAAAAAGTCATTAAAAACTCCTTCTCGTAGTCGAGACCCATCGCTAGGGCGGCAGTTATTACGTCACAGAGGAGGAACGAAAATATTGACGTCAGAGCACACTAGCACAAAAACGTGACGTATGATGAGTAGCGATGAAATGCCGATTACGGAGCCTGCTGAGCCGAGCGACCGAGCGTAGCCTCCACTATGACCGAGCTACAGGCATATAGAAATCCTTTCTTAATGCAAAGAAAGCGTGCAGACACGGACACAAGAGGAGAGAAGTGGACAACACGAACGCCGCACGGCGGCCCGCGAACGGCAAACTGCGTGCGGCGAGTTGCCGTGCGGACGGGCCTTTACACGTTTGAGTGTAACACTAGCCGGCCGACTCCGAAAGGGACCAGGATATGCGGCGTTCGTGTTGTCCGCTTCTCTCATCGCATAGTCGCATAGTTCGGCAGCTCGGAGCGGTCTCTCGTTCGCTTGTGAGGGCCCGTCCTCGTTACCGTAACGGAAACTCGCCGCACGCCGTTTGTCGTTCGCGGGCCCCCGTACGACGGCGGTTTTGCACGCGAACGGCGAGATTTCCTTGCCTTAGAGAGGACGGGCCCGGGACCCATTTGTGCGGCAGTCGGACGGCGAAGCGGCCAATAAGCGACCGAGGAGTGGTCGCTCTGACACCGGCGGCAGCTTCACCTCCTCTGATCGTTCGGCGCCGCCGATATCGTCGCTAGGCCTTTTCCGGTTCATCATTGTGATCATCATTAGCCTGGTTACGCCCACTGCAGGGCAAAGGCCTCTTCCATACTTTTCTAACAACCCCGATCATGTACTCATTGTGGCCATGTCGTCCCTGCAAACTTCTTAATCTCATCCGCCCACCTAACTTTCTGCCGCCCCCTGCTACGCTTCCCTTCCCTTGGGATCCAGTCCGTAACCCTTAATGACCATCGGTTATCTTCCCTCCGCATAACATGTCCTGCCCATGCCCATTTCTTTTTCTTGATTTCAACTGTCATTAATTCGCGTTTGTTCCCTCACCCAATCTGCTCTTTTCTTATCCCTTAAAGGGACACTAAAGGTTACTATTAAGTGAACGGGGACTGCTGAACTACCATCCCAGAAACCTCGAAACGCTTGTTTCGTGCAAAGGAGAGACTTATTTTAAGAGAAAATGCGTTCTGAAGCGTCCGCGTACCTCTAGCGCCGTTCAAATCGCCCGCCCTCCAATCGAGGAGTACTGACATCATGGTCTCATAATGACGTTGCACCCTCGGTGAGCAGAACGGCGTCCGCAGACGGCGCTACCGCTTTTCTGCGCAAAACGCAAACGCGCGGCCAGAAACAGAGCCAAGACAGAGCCGACAGCAGAGCGAAAGTGGGAGTATGGTGGCTAGCGGAAGGAGAAACGCGCGACCATCAGCTGGTACTTTATTCTACGACGCAAACTTCGACGCTCGTCACAATGGACCCTGACAACGACAGATTCGCTCGCGATGCTGGGCTCAACTTCAGCGATTCGAGCACTGACGAGCGCGACCTGCTGCTGAGGGCTCGTGCCGCCGGCGTCGTTGCGTACTACGACGGCGGCCTCGACACCGGCTCTCCGGAGCGGGAAAGCAACGAGGGCTTCCCACGACATCACAAGGACGTGGCATTCTCACTGCTTGTTCGAAATGAAAGTTTCGCGAGCCAGCAGACCCACACAGCACGACGCGATAACGAAACTACTGAAACTCCAAAGCGTGCGCGGCGCAGAGTCGAGCGCGCAGAGTCGAGCGAAAACGAAACCTTTCGAACACCCATATTACTGAAGCGTAACTTCAAAATGTTATTTTTTCTTAGAATCGAATAGACGTAGACAAGTAGCATTTTCTTCCCTCTTATAATCGAATGAAATGATATCTTTAATACCAGTAGTTGAGCATTAGTAACACAAATGATGAGGAGTGCTTTCGTCATCGGGCTAGTACCGGAATGTCGCTAGGGGGGTCTCAAATCGTGTCATGCACTTACCTCAATTTCTCGGTTACTAAAGCTCTGTTCGCGATTAGATTGACGCCTTAGACGTTCTAGAACATTGCTCTACCACGTTAACTTGACTTTCTGGTAACCTTTAGTGTCCCTTTAACGTTACACCCATCATTCTTCTTTCCATAGCTCGTTGCGTTGTCCTCAATTTAAGTAGAACCCTTTTCGTAAGCCTCCAGGTTCACGGTGAGTACTGGTAAGACACAGCTATTATACACGTTTCTCTTGAGGGATAATGGCAACCTGCTGTTCATGATCTGAGAATGCCTGCCAAACGCACCCCAGCCCATTCTTATTCTTCTGATTATTTGCGTCTCATGATTCGGATCCGCCGTCACTACCTGCCCTAAGTAGATGTATTCCCTTACCACTTCCAGTACCTCGCTACCTATTGTAAATTGCTGTTCTCTTCCGAGACTGTTAAACATTACTTTAGTTTTCTGCAGATTAATTTTTAGACCCACTCTTTTGCTTTGCCTCTCCAGGTCAGTGAGCATGCATTGCAATCCGCCTCTTTCATGTTCCTGTGCTGCCCTCTGACGCACACCGCTGGAAACGTTTTGGAAGGATGTCGGGGATTTTGCCGGTTGATTTGTGTACCTGCGCCCATAGAGTTAGTAGAACAACTCTAGAGGAAAAGCTGGGCCGGAAAAGTGGGAACCTCTAGGGCGCCGCCCTGTTGCTACTGGTCAATGTGGCCAGCGCAATTACTATTGAAAGAGCTGAAAGCAAGTACAGGTCACCTTATGCTTTCTCATCTAAAAACGCATACCTGATGGCTTTATGAAGGTGGTACGTTAATATTAAGTTTACAGAAAGCGATCGCTAAGTCCGCGACTTATGTAAATCACGATGTACGCATTCATGCTATAAAGAATGACGCGAATTTCGGTTTCGAATCTGTTTTTTTGGATGCATCGTAGTAGTTTCGTACAGTTTAGGTTTGACATGCGATCGCGCGGCGACATCGGACGCTATGGCACACACACTCGTGCCTTGTGCGCCACCGAAGCCCCGAAGTGCTCTGGCATATACCTTCACATGTAAGTAAACAAACGTATCTCCTTGTTGAGAATATCACGCGATTAGGCAGCTCTTGTGGTGCATCACAATCCTTTGAGAAGCGTCACAGTAGAGCATTTTTCTACATGCGGAGCGGTGTTTTATTTGCAGGTTTCCCTTCAGTAGGAAATTGCTGGACAGGCGGACCAGCGCACCGGAATTGTACTGGCGAAGCCGCAAGCAACTCAAAGAATCTGTTTAATTGTTGCACTTTGAACAATCATGCTTCAACAAAGGCCACAGCAGACAAACAGCCTGATGCCGAGTATTTCTGTGCCACGAAGTAATCAAGAGGCGAGTGCCTAATGCGGACGAAATCGAGTGCATCGAGACTTAGAACGGCAGAAAGCTCAGCTACTTGGTAAGGATTCATTATGCAAAACAGAGGTGAGGCGTGCAGACAGGACAAAGAGTAGAGAAGTGGGCGGCGCTCGTGTTGTTTGCTTGTAAATACTCTACTCTTGTGTCCTGTCTGCACGCCTCACCTCCGTTTTGCATAACGAGTGCATCAACCCACATATTAATAGCGTAGGAGTTTTATTAACTGTGGAATATTTTCAACACTTCCTTGCATGCCATTTCATGTGGAATATCTTTTCTGGTCACAAATTTGTGCAGCGAATCTATTTGCATGATCGAGCCGGGCCTGTGGGACCGTTCACTTGCACTTGATGCTGAGTATTTTCCATGTATCCATACACTGCAGATTTGCACATCAGATCCCTGCGAGCATTTTCAAAATTCAATTATTTTAGACAACAGGCACATATGCAATACTTACATAATCCCGAGTACCACTAAGCAGGTGGGACACATTTTTGTTGACCATACTCGCAGGTAAAATAAGTAGATCATGTGGACAGCTCCAGCTCATTCTCCTTAAATCAATGTGTACAAGGGGTATGCAAAAATAATTTTTTTCTCGCGCACCGATTATTTTGCTGTATAAGCAAGAGAACCCACCACGTTAGTGTAACGTATCTTGCACATCACACTAATATGTGCTTTAATTTGCCAAGTGAGATGAGTTACTTTTATGGCTCATTCAGTCATATCACACTGCAAGCTGCATTCATCAATCTTCAATTGGATTTTGCAAATGTTTAATGAAACATGTTTCCCTTTTATGCAGATGTGCATAAAATACATATAAAGATATGGCAAGCCCTTCCGTGTGTTCCAAAGGTAAAATTTAAGCTCTAAATTAAAAAAAAAAACATTTTTAGTCAGAAACAAGCAAAAATGGTGAATGCAGAGTATCGAAGCCCAAGGTACAGAAATTATGAGAAGTGTCGAATGATTTTAAGGAAAGAGTCGTATTTGAAAATGCAAGACTCTTTAGTGGAGGTCAAGCAAGTCAATATAGGTAGAATACTCTGCAAAATTATGCGAGTGAGGAGATGTCAAACAATGGGTCAGGAAATGCGTTGTTTTTCTGCAAAACAAAAGCTGATTGCCATTACATAACTCATTTTTGCATTATGAGACTGGTGCTTGATAAATTCAGAAATAAACCAAAAAACAAGACAAGCAAAAATAAAAAACAATTTAATGGTGCTCTCTCCACGCTCGGATAAATAAAAACAAGCACACCACATCTAATGTGGACATATCAGACGCCTTGTGAAACACTAAAGGAAAAATTTAGTTTCGAGCTATGGAACTTGCCGCATAGATGTGGGGGGCCTTGCACTAATAGTGATAGTTACCACTGCATTTAGAAATTGAAAGCATTCATGCAGACAAGGATGATTCTTTATATTTTTGGCTATCACTTCAAATGCCTCCACCAAGTGTGACAATGCTGCACGCAGCCATACTAAGGGTCTCGCAGCAACACCTGCAGGTAAAAAGCAGAAGCAGTCAAAGTCCTGGTGTGTACTGGACACTATGTTTGAAAATTTTTGAGCAAGAAGAGTGCAAGAAGCAGACATAACTGCATTGATTTCAATAATTTCCCATTTGAATGGCCTTTTCTTTTTGCTTAGACAATGCCTACGCCTAGTCACAGCAGCTTCCTCATACAGACTCCGCTAGCCAAGAGGCCGTGGAGGCAAATGCAGGTAAGAGGCAAGAAGCAATAGCACTGGTATCGACATTCATCTAATTTCTTTCTTTTTCTTTCGTTTAGGCAGCCAGCACACCTCGAACAGCAACCTTGACTGCGGGTGTGTCACCCTAGTCGCCAAGGAAACATTTGAGGGAAAGCGGCAGGCAATGTGAACAGCCACTTCTCCATGTAAACGATACTCTTTCTCTTGGATGACTCCTACGCCTCGCCACGCCAGCACACTTGTGCACAAAGATGCCGTGGAGGCACGTGCAGGTCAGAGGCAAGAAGGAGTGGCACTGGTGTCGACATTCACCCAATTTCTTTTTCTTACACTGAGGCAGCCAGCACACCTCGAAGAGCCACCTTGACTGCGGGTGTGTCAGTAGATTCCTGTTGTACATATGCTCATAATAAACTTCAGTAAACTTGAACTTGATAATAAACTTGAAGGCAAATGGGACATTGATGCAATGTATTTTTGAACATTTATTGTACACATACAATATATGTTACACTTTGCAGTGCTACAGAGCGTATTTTGAAGCTTCCCCCTATAATTTGCACCTTTAATTACGTATGTGTTGTGTGGCCCTCAATGCAGTTCATGTTGTAGCAGCTGCTTTGTCTGTGTATCGTACATTGGCTTAAGCTCGTGATATCCACATACTTCTCTCACATACACAAAATAAAGTTCTATGTAGTCCTCAGTGTTACAACAAAAAATGAAAGTAAACAATCCGATCGTGGAATTGTGTTTAATACAGTGATTCCTATGACAGTTACTGACAAGTTGACGACTTGAACTGGTCAATTGGTCCATAGCCTCCTATATTTTTCAAAAATAAAGGAGGCTATGGATCCGTCATGGCAAGGAATTGTATGTATACATAAAAAGAGGGGGGTATGTGTGTGTGTGTTTGTAGTAGGGGGTATAGGATTAGGGCGGTACGAAAAAATGTACCAACACCGTCCTCTAGACCCATTGCGTTAAGGTACCGTAACAAAGCGTATTATGCATAAAGTTCACACAACCAACTCTGATATTACTGCACACGCCAGGCGACGCGAGCTACATTTGTCATGACGCATTCGCGACTGCACCGGATGCCCTCCATATTATTCTCTTTAATCGCGCACACGGCACCTAGGCAAAAGAAAGATCATGGGCGCAGGTGCCTTTAAGGTATCTCGACCTTGCGAGGCTCTGCTGCGCGTGCCAGGGGAGCTGTCCGTGCGAACACTCCCTGGCACACACCTGCCTTAGCGGCCCCAACCTACGTACCGTTCTGCTTCGAGCTTTGATCCCCCCACTGTCCCTTGGGTGCCCTGGAGTTCCTGCGCCGCCTGCTTTATAATAATCTCAGGTGCTCTCCTGAGACTTCCGTTTGTAGGTTACATGTGCCCTACCCCAACTGGATCAGTGCTTATAATAGTAAAAAAGCCCGATCTATCGTCGCGACGATAGATCGCGAAAGCGGCTTTTGCAACATACCGCGCCCGTGCGAAGAGAATTACGGAACGCCAACGAGGAATCTGACCACAGCTTCGAGCTCGTAACCTCGTCGAGTGACACTCCTGCAACAGGCGTGACCGCTGAAAACCGCATACCACCGCAAACTTCAACAGGATCATCCCTCGGTTGCATAACTGCCACCTGTACGGCCATCATGGACCACACCCACACCGTCCCGCAACATAGAATAAAAAACCAACTTATAAAGCCCAAACACACGGCTGCACGCACACATCACGACAGTACAAGCGAGACGCCATGCTGCTACGCTGCTACTGTTGCCGGATTAAAACTGACAACTGTCACCAAGTCTAGCAAGCGTCTCAGGAGCTGGCAACCTCGGCGCGTAGCAACATGGCGGCGCTCTTGCGGTTCCCGATTTCAATGCATGGGCCCTATGGGTAGCTTGTCCTCTAGAGTCAGTATAGTAACTCTATGCCTGCGCCCATGTTGAGTGTACGTCACTTGTGCGGTTCGTGGATCGCGATTAATTATTAATGGTTTCTCAGGGGCAGCATGTCGTTCACCCATCTACTGTAGTGGATGAACAGGCCCGAGTGCGCTGTTGTGGTAACAGCGCGGCCGACAAAGGCACGCCGAGTTCCGTCTGCCGACGCTGCTGCCTTGAGTTCGTTGTCGCTGATGTCTGCGACTGCACATCGCGTTTTGCAGTCCTTTTACACATTCACTAAACATTTCACGTATTAAGATGCCTTCGAGCGCAGCCTTCCACGTGAGATTTGCCAAAGCGGTGCATTTGTTTACCTCTACAGCTTCAGATCGCTGTAAGCTTTGGTTATTGTAGAAACGGCGCATCGCTGATGTGAAATAATCTCAAAACGTAGCAAAACACACAGACGAGTCAGTATGAGCGGCCGAGTCCCTTAAACAACTGCAAGTGTGATCCAGACACATATATATTACGGAATGCTACTACTGATTCTCGCTTTTGTTTAACTTCATCATACTTACAGTTTGCGTGTGCTATAAAGTATTATTAGAGACAATGTGCTCGGCATAAGTCCCCACTTATATGCCATGTAGTTCTCTCGCAAAAAGGCAGATGCCACCGCTGACACCGTTGGCAACTGAGCGCTTTTATGCTGCTGTATTGAATGCACTGTCTCTCCTTTCCTGTTTGACGCAGAGGTAAACAATGCTTCTTTGGAATTAAGAAATGTCAGCATAACAACACACACAGACCCACCATCTACGGGAATGCGACCGTCAGCGTTCGGATTCGGTGACCAAAGTACAAGATGTTGGCACAGCGCTGTGTCGGCGCTTGCCGCTTATTCTGTACGTGTCGTGCGAAGTGAAGAGTAGTTATCAAATCGCTATAGGGTCGCAACCAAACTATACGAGCGGTTTCCTTCGTACTGACTGCTTATTTTTTAAGTTCAGCTCCATCGGTAGCGGTTGCACGAACACGACGGGGTCAGGCCTAACCCAAACTTCGCTAAACAGTATCAACATTGACTCAAACTTCACGTGCACGGCTTGAGAGGGCTGAAGCTCGTGCATTTCAACTTCGAAGGCATGTTGAGCCGTTGTCGGTTCGACGGCTGATCACGTAGAGTTCAGTTAAGCTATCACGGTCGTCACCCTTATTTTGTCGGTGCTGTCGACACGAAAGCCTGTCGTGCTATATGACATCTCGCACCCATCGGTTGCATTGTTGTCAGCCTATTAAGATCAAATGGTCTCAATGACACAGTGCTGAATAGTCGGCCAATCGTCGGCGTCAGTGTCTTGTCGGTCTCGTATAGGCCCATTGTTACCACGCCGTAAAGCAGTACATGAAGTCAGGCACGTGCTGCCACCACCAGCAACAGTGGGTCGACGCTGCAAGAAGACTGCGTCAGCAACGTGTTTTTGAAGTGTCGGCCAAGTGTAACGCAGGGGTTTATCGATAAATTTGACAGCCGTCAATGCAAGGCGGCAACTGCGTGGTTCACGGTGCAGTGCGGATGAAGCCCTGGCCCTTTTCTGTTTCAAAGTGGAGTTGCAGTCTTACGCACGTTTTCGGCACCGCACCGACGCCGAGCTACCAGTAGAGTTTCAACGCGGTACATGGAACGAGCGTTTGCAACAGCGCGTGTCCAAGCGCTTTTTTTTTTCGGGGTACTTTCCCCCGATATCTGGCCGCGCGGCCGCGCGCGCGCGTCCCTTCCAAAACGTTTCGCGACTAATCCGTTAGGGCAGGGCGCATGCGCCGTCGCGCCGTGAAAGAGGCCCGAGTTACTAAGCAAGGCAATATCATCAGCGAATCGCAAGTTACTAAGGTATTCTCCATTATCTTTTATCCCCAATTCTTCCCAATGCAGGTCTCTGAATACCTCCTGTAAACACGCTCTGAATAGCATTGGAGAGATCGTATCTCCCTGCCTGATGCCTTTCTTTATTGGGATTTTGTTGCTTTCTTTATGGAGGACTATGGTGGCTGTGAAACCGCTATAGATATCTTTCAATATATTTACATACGGCTCGTCTACACCCTGATTCCGTAATGCCTCCATGACTGCTGAGGTTTCGACAGGATCAAACGCTTTCTCGTAATCAATGAAAGCTATATATAAGAGTTCGTTATATTTTGCATATTTCTCTATCACCTGATTGATAGTGTGAATATGGTCTATTGTTGAGTAGCCTTTACGGAATCCTGCCTGGTCCTTTGGTTGACAGAAGTCTAAGGTGTACTTCCTGATTCTGTTTACAATTACCTTCGTAAATACTTTGTAGGCAACGGACAGTAAGCTGATTGCTCTATAATTCTTCAAGTTTTTGGCGTCCCCTTTCTTATATATTAGGATTATGTTAGCGTTCTTCCAAGATTCCGGAACGCTCGAGGTCATGAGGCATTGCGTATACAGGGTGGCCAGTTTCTCTAGAACAATCTGCTCACCATCCTTCAACAAATCTGCTGTTACCTGATCCTTCCCAGCGGCCTTCCCCCTTTGCATAGCTCCCAACTCTTTCTTTACTTTTTCCGGCGTTACCTGTGGGATTTAGAATTCCTCTAGGCTATTCTCTCTTTCATTATCGTCGTGGGTGCCACTCGTCCGGTTCACTAAAAGCTAAACGGCGCTTTCGGAATGAATCACCAACTCTCACAAGCCGCAATATTTTCTTACCGTTGTTGTCGCTCTTCGCAATAATTATAATAATCGCGACATGCACTTCGGTTCGCCAGTTGTTGACTTCTGCTAGCAGAGCACGCGTATGCGCGACCAGACGACGCAACATAGTTTTACGTTTCTATTTTTTGTGGCCCACGTGACCAAGCCATGTTGCGTTTGCTCCTCTGTGACGTCATAGCATCCCCCGGAGCCCAGAAACCGAAACCGATATCGCTCGGTATAATAATGCTATTATTAAATTATTTATCGGATATACATGAATCCCGCTGTGTATATCGTGCTCCCTGAAGCATGACGCAACGTTTGAATCAACAAACGCATGAACGAAAATTTTGATGTCTCGACCCCTTTAAAAAAATCATCTTCCGTATCGCTTCTATCCTTTCGTCGCCGCATTGTCACCCTTTCCCTCTTCCACAGGTTCTACTATTCGACGCTTAATCGACCACCATACATTGTTCCCCCAACGCGCCGATCACGACGCATTGGCCATCCCCAGCTGGTAGCACAATCACATTCACGCACAGATGCATTTTCAGCCTCGTTTTTCTACCGAGCATCAAAAGACTGGAATGGCCGTCCTCATCAAATCGCTGCCATCACCTGCTCTTCACAATTTGTTCAAGATGTAACAACTTTTTTATTTAAAGAATTGAATGCATTATAACAGTTGTTTGTATATGTTGTATCCCCACCCCTTATGTAATACCTCTACTATGGAGTCTTTAAGGAAATAAAATTAAATGAAATGAAAACTTGAATGCAGCACCCCCAACGAGGGGTTAAGAGACAACTAATCCAAAGGGTCGACAGCTAGCAGTGACGATAGCACAAATAGGCTTAACAATTCTGACAGATGCAGCCCACCCAACAAGAATAGGCAACAGTGTCAGTCGAGACGCCCTCCTGGACCTTACGCTGATCGAGCACATCAGGTACCAGGGATGGCACAACCTTGATGAGACCCCTCGTAGTGACCACAATATAATAGAAACGCATCTGATAACATCGCAAGCAAAAATCAAAGAACGTAAAATATGGATAAATGATTGGGACAAGTTCCGAAAGCGGTGCAAACAACAAAGCACCAACGAAACCTATGAAAGCGACTCGAAACCAGCAGCTCTGCAGGAATGGATACGACAAATTCAGACAGACTTCCGAGCGTCAACGAAAATCGACATGTCACTAGAATATCCCGATGTCGATAGACACCTGTTACACCTTCGGGAAGCTCGCCATTGCCTACAAAAAGAAGGTGGAAAAAGCAAAAACAAAATCGTAAGCTCAGGCAACGGATAGCCGCCTTAACAGCCCAGGTGGAAAGTTATGCAATCGAACTAACGCGAAACAATTCATACACAACAAGAAGCCATACCTAGAAGAGCATGCGTTATTGCCGCACACAATGTTCGGTTTGCGACCGGGTCTATCCATTCAAGACGTACCGCTTCAAATTAAGGAAGAGATAATTGACCACATCGGCACCCATTAAACCAATCCATCCTTGCAATAAACCTCAAAGGCGTGTTTGATAACGTAGCTTACGATCTCATACTCACCAATCTAGTGGCAATCAAATGTGGTCGACGATTATATGTTACCGGGATGTTGGGGATATAAGACTGTATTTACAAGGTATGTACAAGCAAAGTCAATGGGGTTAAAAATGGCTGACTAGTTGTTGTCCTGAGTGGCCGTAGCACATACCCACAGTGGGGGATTGGCCAAGAATCGGGTGGTTTAATTAGGCGCATAAAAATAATGATAACAAGGGAGTTAACAATTTGAGCGTGTGAGTTTAAAAGTAAACGTTTTGTGTTTAGAGAAAAAAGGAAATAATCGGATGAAAACCGGGTATAAAATAATAATAATAATAATAATAATAATCTTTATTACAAATAATGAAATTGTACATATGATTTTGCTAGGTCTGCCGAAGCCTTCTGTGGGCTTGTATGGCAGAAGCCTGGCAGTCAGGGCGATGCATTATGAACCTTATTACAGACAAACTAAATGTCAAACTAAAAAAAATAAGAAAGACCGTTTCACAGGTTTTTCAGGTAAACATGCCCAGGAAACAACACTTAATGTTCAAATGAAAACACGTAGCACTCAACAACCATTACAATTGAGTAAACATGGCACAATATGTAAACAAAGTCACAACCTATCTAGAACGAAAAAAGAAAAAAAATGTGAAAACAGCGGAAACAGTCTGACATTCATTTTGGTAAAGATCACACTACAACAAAAGAGACTTTATACCAGTGTGAACTATTCTATCATTGCCTTGAGGGCCTTTTTTAATCCCGACAAAGTTGTCTGATCCAGTACAGCACTGGGAAGGTTATTAAACAGGTGGGGGATGTAGTACCTTTTTTGTCCTTTTCCATAACGAGTTCTTGTCCGAGGAACTACATATCTGGGATGACTACGCAAAGCAACACTTTTATGGACAGGTTCTCGGAAAGCATTGCACCAGAAATAACGCATCCCAATTGTTGAACGAAACAGAGACTCGAAATCAGGCATTTCTAAATCTCGAAATAAGTTATCTGTGGTTCGGTTGTACGCAACACTTTTTAGTATGCTTTTTAATAGGTTGTCAATTTTATGTTTCCAAAATCCGCTGCAATTAAAAAAACAGGGAATGCCGTACCTTATATGTGAGTAGCCTAAAGCATGCACTATCACTTTTTTAATCTTGGTAGGTGCATAACTCCTTATACGGTAAAGGACACACGCAACATTACGTAATTGCGCACATATTCGAGCCATTTGAATATTCCACGATAAGTCAGCCTCAAAGTATACTCCAAGGTACTTGACACTATCTGCACATTGTACTGGGGCACAAACACAGTCTAAGCAATCAGAACCGTGAAGGAAAACATGTTGATTTGTTACAAGAGCCTTTAACGGATTTCTAAAACATACTAATCGAGTTTTCTTAGCACTGACTTTTATACGGTTTTTTTTAAACCAGTTCATCACATTTTTTATGTCGCTTTGAAGTAAAGCGACAGCTGCTTCGTACTGCATGTGTTTAGATACAAGAAACGTATCATCTGCATACTGGAACATAGTACATGAAGTTGTTACCGGTGCCAAGTCACAAACGTACAAATTAAAAAGAAGCGGAGACATAACGGAACCCTGCGGAACCCCTGCGTTAAGAAACCGCAAAGAACTCTTTTGGTCGCCAATACATACGATCTGGGACCGATTTAACAGGTAGTTTTGTATAAATGTATGGAAATGCCCCCGAAAACCGTAATTATGTAGTTTAGCACATAGAATGCTGTGGCTTACCGAATCGAAAGCCTTTGATATATCTAAAAAAAGGCCACAGGCTACCTGGTTAAGTTCAAATGTTTGATATAGAAGATCCGACAGTTCTTCGAAAAGCGCATGCGTGCTTCTACCAGAAATGAAGCCATACTGGGAAGGTGATAAGATGGTATGTTTTAAAACGAACCCCTCAATCGATTCAAGCACGTGTCTTTCCAACAGTTGCGCTAAGAAAGGAAGAACACAGATGGGGCGATAGTTCTCTAGCTTCGAGGCATCTCCGCCTTTGAATATCGGTATCACACGTGCTCTCTTTAGTGCATCTGGTATTATGCAAGTGTCAAGGATTCTATTAAAGATAAAAAGAAGCAAATCAGTCAGAACTCTGATGTTGCGACATATGTCTTCTGCTGTTATGCCATCAAGTCCGACAGCACGGCTTTTTCTCGATCGATGCAACAATCGATACAAGTCTTCTTTATTTATTGGTGGAAGAAATGCCGAATCTAGTATTGAACTAAGACCCCCATTGAGACCAACAGGATCATTGGGTCCATCATTATCAGCGCAAATCGAAGAAAAGAAATCATTGAAGCTGTCCGCCAGATTTTGATTGATAGATCCAAATTTTTTTGTTATCGGATCCAAATACGTACCTGGATAAGCGCCTCTAAGCTCATTTACCACGGACCACATTTCAGCGGGTTTATGACGCGAAGAAAAAAATTTATTACGATAGTAGTTCCTCTTAGAACAGCGTATCAGTGCTGTAACTTTGTTCCGGGCTGCTCGATAGAGACATTTTAGTGTTTCGTCATCAGGGTGCTGTCGACACCGCTTCCACAAGTTTTCCTTTTCTTCAGTAGCTGTTATTATGCGATTGCTCAGCCAGTATAGGTGTGGTCTTCGTTTTCGAACCAAGACTGTTTTTCTACATGCCTTCTTTAAATCGGAAATCACCGTTATAAAATTATTATATACACTGTTCGGACAGCTATTTGTTAGCATTGCGTTCCAGTCATAGTGGGAAACTAGTCGGTCGAAATTAGAGCGGTCAAATATTTCAATATATTGGGATTCTTTACTTTGGAATTGCTGGGAACTGGGGAATGAAAGCTGGCATCCTATAAAATAGTGGTCTGCCAGCTTTTTCGTCACTCGGACGGAACTGATATTTGAAAAATCTATTGAACGGACCATCACGTGGTCAATACAGGAAGTCGCAACACGAGACAAAAGAAGCTCCTCTCGTGTAGCCTCGTTAACAGCCGACTCAATGCCATAGTCAGCTAGGATGTTCAAGTAATTGGTAACCATGGCTTTCTCAGAGTTTAAAATGTCTATGTTAATGTCTCCAACAAGACAAACGTTCGAATTAGGAGGTAGACAACCGAGATTTTGCTTTAGTTCATTCAAAAATGTTTGCACGTGTTCGGAGGGGGGACGATAAATCGCAGCTAACAACAAAGCCACATTAGAATTTTCCAAGCGGAAGGCGAGGCATTCCGCCCCGTAAAAGTAAACGTCGTAGTTGTAGTTACCCATTTAGACTTGATGAATACTGCAATACCACCACCTCTCCTGGCCGTTCTCGTAAAAAAGTATTCTTGGTAATTCGGTAGATGAAACTGCGACAACATATCATCTTGAACATTTATCTCCGAGAGTACAAATGCATCCACTAAGGGCATGACGTCAGCAACACCGACAAGAAACTGATCCCAGTATTTTCTTATGCTTCTTATGTTTATGTGAACGACTGAAAAAGAAGGCTTGCCACAATTTTCGAAAATAGATCCCATTGAAGCGAAGTCCGGGAGAGAAATGTAGTTTATCGCCATGAGTTTAAAGCATCTTATCGATATCTGTGACCGAGGCAATCCTGATGACAGTGCCTCCGTCTTCCTTTCGTGCAAAGATCTTTGCATTCCTTACCCAGACAAACTTATAGCCGTTTTCTTTGCCTTTAGACCGAGCTTTCCAAAAAAGTTCCTTAGTAGCTTGGGTGAGGTTTTCATTGAGATACAGAGCAGGTACATTTTTTGTCTGTGCCAAAACACGAAGTTTGCCGCGAGCAGCAAGCCAAGTGTCCCGCAAAAATGGGGACGAGAATCTAATGAGCACGATAGGCGTTTTATCTTTTCTGGCAGGTAAACGGTGGATCGCAACTATGTCGCGGGGTTCAAAATCTATTATTTCTAGCTTCTGTGCGAGATCCGCGATAGCAGTTCGCAAGTTTTCTCCCGATGAAAACGGAAGCCCGTGTAGCTCAAGGTTCGATAGTCTGTTATACTGCTCACAGCCATTAATATCAGCCCGCAACTGAACCATCTCAGTGGATTGGGTATTCACCGTTTCCGTCAGCGACAGAACTTGAGTTTCTAGGCTTTTCAAGGCTGAATCCGACTTTTTTGTCTGCATCGCAACAGTGTCATAGGCCGAAGACAGAAACTGTACAGAATTTTGCAGCTGAACTACAGTCTCTTTCACTGATAGCACTTCATCTATTTTTGGTTTGAGAGCTAGGAGCTCGTCGAGCTTTTCTCGGAGAGGCAAAAGAACAACCATCATGTCCTTAATATGCTTTAGTTCTTCTCTGAAAGCATTTAATTCCTTTGCGAATGAGCCAGGATCATCAGTCACTGCAGTTACTTGAAAATTAGCGGCTGTCAATAAGCTGTTATCGCTTGCAGGTGTTCTGCATTGCTTACATTTCCAGGCCTCTCTTTTTGCCACGCCCATTGACGCAAACGTATTTTCAGCCACACCCGAACAGTTTTTGCCAAGGTGATAGCCCAGTTTGCAATCCAAGCATGTTAGGAATCTGCCATCACTTGGCAGCTTCTCCGAGCACGATTGACATTTGGTTCGCTCAGGCATGGTCACACACACACAAAAAAAATTGACAAGGCTGAATATACTGCTCGCTAAATACCTATCACATCAGCACAATGTTCAACACAATAAAGCACAACATACTTATAGCATCAGCACAAGGTTCAACATAACTAGACAGCAGTCGGCAGCACTGGCAAACAACTATGCTCTTAAAATTAATGGCCCACCTGCCAAGACAAACGTGGCGATGAGTATTCGGTGACAGCTTCGCCACCGACTGTGGAGCACTGTTGATTCGGGAGAGCCTTTTATCGTCCGATGAGAGATCCAGGCGCCACGGTTCGGGGCGATGTGGAAGCTGGAAGCGGCCACTTTGGACAGCAGCTTAGCGGGCTATCAGAAACGTCGCCCAAACTTTCCAGTTGAATGCTCGGGTCATGCCTGGGACGAAGAATGGCGCAGCCGCAGTAGCTTGTTCCAGGTTAGTTCACAGCGACCAAAGCAGCACCTGCCAAGACAAACGTGGCGATGAGTATTCGGTGACAGCTTCGCCACCGACTGCGGAGCACTGTTGATTCGGGAGAGCCTTTTATCGTCCGATGAGAGATCCAGGCGCCACGGTTCGGGGCGATGTGGAAGCCGGAAGCGGCCACTTTGGACAGCAGCTTAGCGGGCTATCAGAAACGTCGCCCAAACTTTCCAGTTGAATGCTCGGGTCATGCCTGGGACGAAGAATGGCGCAGCCGCAGTAGCTTGTTCCAGGTTAGTTCACAGCGACCAAAGCAGCACATGCCAAGACAAACGTGGCGATGAGTATTCGGTGACAGCTTCGCCACCGACTGCGGAGCACTGTTGATTCGGGAGAGCCTTTTATCGTCCGATGAGAGATCCAGGCGCCACGGTTCGGGCCGATGTGGAAGATGGAAGCGGCCACTTTGGACAGCAGCTTAGCGGGCTATCAGAAACGTCGCCCAAACTTTCCAGTTGAATGCTCGGGTCATGCCTGGGACGAAGAATGGCGCAGCCGCAGTAGCTTGTTCCAGGTTAGTTCACAGCGACCAAAGCAGCACCTGCCAAGACAAACGTGGCGATGAGTATTCGGTGACAGCTTCGCCACCGACTGCGGAGCACTGTTGATTCGGAAGAGCCTTTTATCGTCCGATGAGAGATCCAGGCGCCACGGTTCGGGGCGATGTGGAAGCTGGAAGCGGCCACTTTGGACAGCAGCTTAGCGGGCTATCAGAAACGTCGCCCAAACTTTCCAGTTGAATGCTCGGGTCATGCCTGGGACGAAGAATGGCGCAGCCGCAGTAGCTTGTTCCAGGTTAGTTCACAGCGACCAAAGCAGCACCTGCCAAGACAAACGTGGCGATGAGTATTCGGTGACAGCTTCGCCACCGACTGCGGCTTATTATAATAATAATAATAATAATAATAATAATAATAAATAAGGAAAGCTATGGTTGGGAGGGAGAACGATCAATCTAACATGGAAATCGATTGGTTTCAATGAGGTAATTTTGGATCGCCAAGCAAACATTTCTGTGGCTGAACCCAACAATGGAGGCTCCAAAAGATAGGATCACAGGCACTGATAAAGTTAGACCAATAGAGCGAAGCGGAATTTCGAGTAGTCGTTTTCTTATAATAGAAAAACGTTTGCAAGACAACAAGAAATGGTCGATTGTCTCCGCTTCGCCACAGAATGAGCATAATGGTGAGGGGACCAGACCAGACCTGTGGAGGTAGAAGTTCAATGCAGGTATACGGCAGCGCGGTCTCGTGATGGACACTACAATTTTGCGTGTTCTGCAAAAATCTCTGCGCCAAGGGTATAGGAGATGTCCGTAATCCACAGAGTTGGTAATTGCGGAGCCTGATACTGCCCGCATTATGACATTCATGCGAAATCTAGCAGCAGTAACATGAGCAGTCAGTGGGCAGTAAGGGAGAATCGGGCCACTTATCGATGCCTTGGCTAGAGAGTCTGCAATTTCATTAATGATTAATCCTTTATGGCCAGGCACCCAAATGAAACGCACGCTTCTCAAGTAACCAGGTACCAATGATTGAAATATCCTCATTACGCGAGAATCACTAGAAGCAATAAGGGATGAGCACAATGATAACGAATCAGTGACTATCACGGCTGACGTAATTGATGGTCCTAACTTGCGTAGTGCCAGCACCACGGCCATGAATTCGGCTAAAAAGATCGGTATGAAATCTGGCAGCCGAAGAGAAAATGTCCAATCGAGAATCGGGGAAAATATTCCTACACCTGACTTTTCTTCACATTGTGATGTATCTGTAGCAATTACAACGTTTGTTTGAAGATTTTTCAGGTGATCTTGTAATATACCGTCTAGAAAACGGTGTGGAAGTAATTTTGCATTATTAGGAAAGATGTCATCGAATTGAATATCCGTGGCAACAGCTGTGTCGGTAATAGGAAGTACATCGCATATGCGCACGCCCAAAGAGTCAAGTAATTTTTGCACGAATATAATTTGCGGATTATGTAGTCGTGGCCAGATGACACCGAAAAACAATGCAGGTTGTGAAATAAAGATTATTTGGGGATGACGGAGTGGTGATTTATAAATCCTTAAGAACGTCTGCACCGTCAAAAGCCGGAACCTGCACGAAAGTGGCGGAACACGGGATTCTAGATAAAGAATAGAATTTGCAACAAATTTGGGAAGACCTAAACACAGACGCAATGCTTCTCTTTCTAAGAGGATGTAGGCCATGTAGGACATGTAGGCTGGAGCTCCAGAGAAGCGCACGCAACCAAATTCTAACACAGGGCGAACGTACATACGATATATCATTAGGAGTGTATCTCTTCTCAATCCTATTCGACGACTGCTCAGCCTACGCAATATGCCAATTGCACGGGTACCTTTCCCAGTCACATGATCTATGTGTGAGCGCGAGTTGAGTGAGGCGTTGTAAATAATTTCGAGGTATTTAACAGATTCGACCTGTGGTATGTCTTGAAGGTGGTAAGACAATGAAATGTGCACTATGTCACGTATCGGAAAAACGAGAACAGCACATTTGCTGGCATTGAGTGTGAAGTGACTAGCATCCAACCACCTCTCCAGATCATAAAGGTAAGTTTGCAGTCGTTGGTATAGCGTGTGGATATCGTTTGCAGATGCAAAAAACGCAATATCGTCGGCATAAACATAAGTAGTTATTTCTTCATGACAAGGTAGTGTGCTCGTGAGAATATTAAAAAGCACCGGGGAAAGAACTGAGCCTTGCGGTACGCCTCTCGTTTGTTTATGTTTAGAAGAAGAAACGCCTCTTTCGTAGCAATAGAATTCTCTTTCACCTAAGAATGACTGAATCCACGCTACTATATACCCAGGAACACCACAGGAAGTTAACCGATTGATCAATACAGTGTGCTCCACAGTGTCGTATGCTTTAGCGATATCGAGCGTCACTAAGGCAGCGTATTGCTTATGACGTCGAGCGAGTTGTATTCGGCTTTCTAAGTCGACGTGGGTATGCCAGATAGAGCAGCTGGCCCTGAAACCAATCTGACAGGGACTAAGAATGGAATTATCATTAATAAATTTCATGATGCGACGGTGAAGAAGCCTAGCTCTCAATGAATTTTACTACGTTTGATGTAAGCGCAAAGGGCCTAATGTCCTCCAATACATACCTTCCTTCTTGTTTCTTAAGCATCAATATTACTTTGGCGAGCTTCCACTGCAACGGAATCCAAGCATATTTAATTGAATAATTCACCAGGTCTAAAAGAACGTTAGGCGATTCCTGTAACAATATTATTAACATTGCATTTGTGACGCCATCAGGGCCAGGGGCTGAATTCGGCAAACATAGTGCAGTCTCATTTAGTTCAGCTGAGGAAATTGGAGTAAAGCCATCCCAAGGATCTAATGTAGAATGAATAGCTGGAAGCCTAGCCGTAAATCGATTTTCTAAGCCTTCGGCAATCTCTTCTAGGGAGGCACTCAGTTCCTGCGGGGTCACAACAATTGCATCTAATGTTAAGTGTGTTGGTAGCACCTTCCTAGCACGAAGGAATGCCAATAAAGCACGCTTATTTTTTTAATTGGATAGATAATTGTAATGTCTAATATCGTATTCCTCTTTGCCTCGATTAACAGTACGCTTAAATACACCATCATGAAACTGATCATTTTTCCAATTTGTCGGACACTGATTATGCAGAAGCATTTTCCAGGCGGCCTTTCTTTCTCTATAGTCCCCCGTACACTCATTATTCCATTAACGACAAGCGGTGCCTTTAGCCGAAGGGATGACAAATTCAGCTTGCTTCCGGGAATCCTCTAGAATTGAGCAAATGGTTGAAGCGATTTCCTTTTCATTGGCATTGGCAAGTTTCGAAACGGCAGAACGCAAGAAAGTCTTAAATTTCGTATGGTCCATAAATGTGCATGCCTGGTATTCTAAAGATGTTATTTGACAATTGATTTCAAATGACACAAGAAGATGATCACTGTTGGTTGCTGAGTCAACCGCTACCCAAGACAAAACCTTGATGCCAGCACTACAAAATGTCAAATCTAACACTGAACGGGAGGGTCCTCTAGCAAACGTTACTTGTCCTGTGTTCTAACATGAAAGGTGACTATCAATAGTCCACTCCCAAAGTCGCTTACCACACAGATCTGTTTTAAGCCCCCACGACACGTGATGCGAATTAAAATCCCCTACAAACAAAATTTCTTTTCTACAGGCAGCCACAGCCGTATGAAGTTGACGTGTACTTTGCACACAGGTGGGGAAATAAGCATTCATAATTGAAAATTGATGGTATCCCGGGAGACTTAAATCTATGGCCAAAATTTCACAGTCGCAGTCCATGATTTGAAAAGAAATTTTTGCCTTGTGACAAATTTTACTGGAAGCAAGTATCATTAATCCTCCACCTCGCGAGTCTCTATCTAATCGGAAGGACCGAAAACCTTTTGAATGAAAATTTTTCTCTGGTTTCTTGAAGAAGTAAGATATCTGGATTGAATTGAATATATAGGCAAGATAAATCTGTTCAAGCTGAAAATATAGAACGACACTTCCACTGCAGCACTTTCAACTGTCCAATGGTGTTAAACGCACAGCAGCGGCAACTGCCGCTTTTAGAATACTTTCTGCAAGCACAGGAGTTGGTTGACTCTTTCTCGATTTTGGTTTCATAGTCTTTGAAATTGGGGACCCCATACGTTTTGGAGTTCCAGTGTCAAGTTCCACGTCTGTGACACTAACAGTGTCTGAATAAGAGGGCTCATCCTCGCGTGTTTGAACTAGCGAAGTAGTGTCTGTGGAATGCTCTGCAACTGTGGAAGGCGTCTCTACCTCGTCGCTAGGCATTCGAGGTGTGGCGTTAGATACTAGGCACTGCATTGGTGTCTTATTGGGCTGCATTATTTGCATCATGTGACTGGAAATGATTTGCGCTCAGCAATCAGAGAGACTGGATATCAATTTATCCATAGCTTTAGCCATTGCTTTTTCCGCAGCAGAGTCCATTGCTTCTGAGAGGTTAAGATCCATGCTTGGAGTGTCATGCTTGGAGTGTTGCGCGCTGTAACACCAGAGTATCCGAAGGCTCTGTTTTTAATAACTGAAATTGCATCTCTTCGGGAGCAGCGACGGCGGTCGATTATTTCAAGAATTTGTATTTCTTGAGCGCGAGCTGAGCAGTTCGAATAGTCTGCTGGGTGTTCTCCCCCACAGAGGCAACACTTTTGAGATTGAGTAGAGCATTCACTTGAAGAATGACCATCCCCACAGGTGCGGCAACGCAAGCTAGACTTACATCCTCCTGCGCTGTGCCCGAATCTCCAACAACTCTTACACTGGATTGGACGTGACGCAAGCGGCTCTACACGGAACACAAGAGGCCACACCTTTATTTCAGATGGACATGATGTGCCCACAAACGTTGCAATAACAGATTCTGTCGGAAGCGTCTCGTTTTTGCCAGTCGATTGCAACGGCAGATAGCAATGACGCCTGCTGCGGATAGCTTGTCCAGGGTTTCAGTAGGTCTTAATCGGGAGTCTACGCCCCGTACAAGACCCTTGGTACACGCTAGGTGAGGCGGAATGAAAGCACTCACCGGGGTGGAAGCGAATGAAGTGCATTTCAAGAGGTCTTCTACACAGGTCTGGTCGGGTGAACGACACACTATACCTCCCAGTCCGAACGCTCGCACATCAGTGATGGTCTGGAAGTGGTCGGACGTGGCCTTAAGTGCCTTCTGGACAGCCTGTGGAGTCGTGATCCTGATGAAACCTCCATTGGTAGGCACAAGCGCCACAGGAATGGTGCTGACGCCACTGCGAAAAAATAAATCTATGGGCAATTCATTACGTGGCAGGGATGCTGGCCAGGTGGATCGCGCTTGGCCAGGAGAACTGGTCGACATCAGCTCAAGACGGCTGACGCAAGGAATGCCAATCAACCAAGAACTAAAATACGGTTATTGAGACACCTTACACCACCCGATACTCAGCGAAAACACCACTGCAGGTCAACGAAGCGGTCGCTCTGTCGAGGCCAGCAGGAACCAGGGACAACAGCAGGAACGTCCCTACCCAGCGTCTCGCGATCTTCTTCCTCTCTCTATTCTTTCATTCTTCCGTAACAGGACCCCCGGGTGGTGAAGCGCCGTCTCGGCGCATGGTAGGCGAAGAACTGCGAGCGAAGTAAGGCTTCAGCCGCGAAATGTGCATGACGTCAACAGGCGGTGGACTTGAGGATGGATGAAACTGTAAGAGTGCGATCTCGTAATTGACGTTGTTAACGTGACGTAGGACTTCATAAGGCCCTGTAGAGCGAGAGAGAAGCTTCTGGGAGAGGCCGACCCGACGACATGGTGACCAAAGCAGCACCCAAGCACCTGGGGCGAAGTGAACATGGCGATGGCACCGGTCATAATGCTCTTTTTGCAGATGCTGCGAGGCTAATAAGCGAGATAGGGCGGCTTGACGCGCCATTTTGGCGCGATCGATGACTTCACGAGCATACTCAATGGCAACGCTGGGCACAGAAGGTAGGATGGTTTCAAAGGGCAGAGTGGGGTCGCGACCATACAAAAGATGAAAGGGTGAATATCCTGCGGTGTTATGTCGGGACGAGTTATACGCGAATATCACGTAGGCCAGCATGACATCCCAGTCGCGGTGATCGTTAGAAACGCACATCAACAGCATCTCTGTGAGTTCGGTTGAGATGTTCCGTAGGACCGTTCGTTTGTGGGTTGTAGGCGGTGGGCAGCTTGTGCTCAGTGGCACAAGAGCGGAGGAGGTTTTCCACAACTTGAGACAAGAACGAGCGGTCGCGGTGTGTAACTGTCGAGGCGCACCATGGTGAAGAATAACGTCATGAAGGAGAAAATCGGTGACTTCAGTTGCGCAACTAGTCGGCAATGCCTTTGTTATCGCGTAACGTGTCGCGTAATCAGTAGCGACGGCGATACACTTATTCCCTCTAGTCGTCGTCGGAAAAGGGCCAAGCAGGTCAAGGCCTATGCGAAAAAACGGGTGAGAGGGAACTTCAACTGGATGGAGTCGGCAGACAGGTGGCAGGGGAGGTTTCTTCCGGCGCTGACACAATTCGCAAGTTGCGACATAAGGACGCACAGAGCGGTAGAGACCCGGCCAGAAGAACCGGCATCGTAAGCAGTCATATGTATTCAAGACTTCAAGGTGTCTGCCGTCGTTGCATCGTGAAGTTGTGTGAGAACGACGGACCGCAAATGATGAGGAAGGACAAGGAGCAACTCAGGGCCGTCAGGGATTACATTGCGGTGGTAGAGGATGCCGTCATGGAGCACGAACATGCGGCACGTGCCGTCGGTGCGGCCAGATTGCACTCTGACGATGATGGACTGCAAGGATGTGTCGCGTTGTTGTTCAGTGCGCATATCGGTCATGTCAGTCAAAGCCATCACGCAGGTCACCGGATCATGTGCAAGAAGAGCTGGAGGATGCACGGGGTGACGCGAGAGGCAGTCAGCGTCCTTGTGCAGATGTCCAGACTTATAGTTGACAACAAAGGAAAATTCCTGGAGCCGCAAAGCCCAGCGACCAAGCCGTCCTGTCGGGTCCCGAAGGGAAGACAGCCAGCAGAGGCCGTGGTGGTCCGTAATGACCAAAAACGTTGGCCACACAAATATGGCCGGAACTTGGCAACAGCCCAAACTAAAGCCAAGCACTCCCGCTCGGTGATGGAGTAATTTCTCGGCAGGTGACAGCAGGTGGCTGGCGTAAGCTATTACGCACTCAGTACCAATCTGCTGTTGGGTGAGAACAGCGCCGATGCCGTGGCCGCTTGCGTCAGTGTGGACATCAGTCGGTGCAGATGGATCAAAGTGGGCAAGTATGGGAGAGGTGGTCAGAAACCCAATGAGCGGCGAATGTGTAAGCTTGCTCAAGGCCCCTTGAGAACGGCGTGTTCTTTAGAAGATCTGTCAAAGGCCGAGCAACGTCAGCAAAGGTTTTGACGAAACGGTGAAAGTATCTCGTGAAAGTAAGAACACAGGCCGACGAAGCAGCGTGCGTCAGAAGCAGAACGTGGCACAGGGAAACTGCGTACGGCGCAAACTTTTTCTGGATCTGGTTGGACACCGGATGTGTCAACGAGGTGTCCCAACACGATAATCTGATGGCGCCCGAATTGACACTTCGTGGAGTTCAGTTCAGACCGCAGAAATGGCAGCAAGTCGGGTAAGGTGGCTGCCGAAGGGGGGAGAAAAAACAATAACGTCGTCAAGGTAGCAGAGCCAGGTGGTCCATTTGTAGCCTCGCAGATGAGAGTCCATCATACGTTCCAATGTCGCAGGACCATTGCATAGGCCAAATGGCATGACTTTGAACTGATATAAGCCATCCGGCGTGATGGAGGCCGTCCTCTCGCGGTCCATTTCATCAACTCAAATCTGCCAGTAGCCGGATCGAAGATCGATAGACGAGAAGTATTTAGCTCCGTGCAAGCATTCCAAGGCGTCATCGATGCGTGGTAGTAGGTAGATGTCTTTTCGCGTGATCTTGTTTAAGTGGCGATAATCGACGCAAATGCGCCAGGTACCATCTTTCTTTTTAACAAGGACGACAGGCGAAGCCCATGGGCTGGCTGATGGCTCAGTGACCTCTTTGCAGAGCATTTTGTCCACTTGTGATTGGATGACTCGACGTTCAGCATGCTATACCCGATAGGGACGCCGACGAATGAGATTCGTGTCTCCAGTGTTTATACGGTGGTGAACAACAGATGTTTGGCCTAAAGGCCTGTTGCCGAAATCAAAGATGTCACTGTACGATTCAAGCAGAAGACGTGTGTCCGTGGCCTGCGCAGAGGTGAGGTCAGGTGCAATCATATTCGTGAAGTTATCCATTAAGGAACCAGAACTGTGACCTGCGATTGGCGCTAATAAGCCATTCTCGGCATGCAGGCTCTCAATGTCAAATTCGGAACCACTGGAAACGCTGGCCAAGAACATACCAGCTGGAAACACTTGAGGCCACAGGATCAAATTCAGAAGCGGAAGAATGACGTTGTTATTAGTAATCGTCACCAGCGTATGCGGAAGAGCAACGTTCCGGTTCAAAAGCAAGGGCGAATGACATATTCGCCGTCGGAAATCTGTGGCTGTGCGGTCAAAGCGACGTGACTGCCTCAGGTGACAGACAGACATCTTGAAGCGAACACAAGTGCGGTGGAGCGCTGCTCGGAACATCGGCGACTTGAGGCAGTCCCAACTGAAGAACGCCGGTTGCGCAGTCGATGAGAGTGGAATGATGGGATAAAAAGTCCAATCCAAGGATAATGTCGTGAGGGCAGTTGTCAATCACAGCAAAGAGAAGAGAAGTAGGGCTGCCGGCTATACTTATACGTACAGTACAGATTCCAAGTACGGCCAGCACGCCGCGTGAACCTGGCAACGTTTAACGCTAGAACGTTATCTAGTGAGGCGAGTCTAGCAGTGCTATTGGAGGAATTAGCGGGCACTAAATGGGATATAATAGGGCTCAATGAAGTTAGGAGGCCAAAAGAAGCATATACAGTGCAAAAAAGCGGGCACGTCCTGTGCTACCGGGGCTTAGCGGAGAGAACTAGGAGTCGGATTCCTGATTAATAAGAATTTAGCTGGTAACATACAGGCATTCTATAGCATTAACGAGAAGGTGGCAGGTCTTGTTGTGAAACTTAATAAGAGGTACAAAATGAAGATTGTACAGGTCTGCGCCCCTACATCCAGTCATGATGACCAGGAAGTCGAAAGCTTCTATGAAGACGTGGAATCGGCGATGGGTAGAGTGAAAACTAAATACACTATACTAATGGGCGACTTTAATGCCAAGGTAGGCAAGAAGCAGGCTGGAGACAAGGCAGTGGGGAATATGGCATAGGCAAGAGGAATAGCAGGGGAGAGGTATTAGCAGAGTTTGCGGAACAGAACAATATGAGGATAATGAATACCTTCTTCCGCGAGCGGGATGTCCGAAAGTGGACGTGGAGTAGCCCGAACGGCGAGACTAGAAATGAAATAGACTTCATACTCTGCGCTAACCCTGGCATCATACAAGATGTGGACATGCTCGGCAAGGTGCGCTGCAGTGACCACAGGATGGTAAGAACTCGAATTAGCCCAAACCTGAGGAGGCAACGGAAGAAACTGGTACATAAGAAGCCGATCAAAGAGTTAGCGGTAAGAGGGAAAATAGAGGAATTCCGGATCAAGCTACAAAACAGGTATTCGGAAGAGGACCTTAGTGTTGAAGCAATGAACGACAATCTTGTGGGCATTATTAAGTAGTGTGCAATGGAAGTCGGTGGTAACTCCGTTAGGCAGGATACCAGTAAACTATCGCAGGAGACGAAAGATCTGATCAAGAAACGCCAATGTACGAAAGCCTCTAACCCTACAGCTAGAATAGAACTGGCAGAACTTTCCAAGTTAATCAACAAGCGTAAGACAGCTGACATAAGGAAGTATAATATGGATAGAATTGAACATGCTCTCAGGAACAGAGGAATCCTAAAAACAGTGAAGATGAAACTAGGAATTGGCAAGAATCAGATGTATGCGTTAAAGGGGTTGAGACACCAAATTTTGAGGCTGTAAAAAGCATGTTGTAGGCTGCTTCCGTATGCAAGGACACCCAGAACGAGGTATTGGACGCTGCAAACATTTCAAAATAATTTGAATTGAGCTCCAAAGAGTCATTAAAAACTCCTTCTCGTAGTCGAGACCCGTCGCTAGCGCGGGAGTTATTACGTCACAGAGGAGGAACGAAAATATTGACGTCATAGCACACCAGCACAAAAACGTGACGTATGATGAGTAGCGATGAAATGCCGATTACGGAGCCTGCTGAGCCGAGCAACCGAGCATAGCCTCCACTACGATCGAGCTACAGGCATATAGAAATCCTTTCTTAATGCAAAGAAGGGGTAAGGCGTGCAGACACGGACACAAGAGGAGAGAAGTGGACAACACGAACGCCGCACGCCGGCCCGCGAACGGCACACTGCGTGCGGCGAGTTGCCCTGCGGACGGGCCTTTACACGTTTGAGTGTAACACTAGCCGGCCGACTCCGAAAGGGACCAGGATATGCGGCGTTCGTGTTGTCTGCTTCTCTCCTCGCATAGTCGCGTAGTTCGGCAGCTCGGAGCGGGCTCTCCTTCGCTTGGCCTTTCCACGTTACCGGCCCGTCCACGTTACCGGCACGGAAACTCGCCGCACGCCGTTTGCCGTTCGCGGGCCCCCGTGTGACGGCGGTTTTGCTCGCGAACGGCGAGATTTCCTTGCCGTAGAGAGGACGGGCCCGGGACCCATTTGTGCGGCAGCCGTACGGCGAAGCGGCCAATCAGCGACCGAGGAGTGGTCGCTCTGGCATCGACGGCAGCTTCACCGCCTCTGATCGTTCGGCGCCGCCGATATCGTCGCTAGGCCTTTTCCGGTTCATTTCAAAGCTAAAGCTTACGGCGCTTCGGAATGAATCACCGACACTCACAAGCCGCAATATTTTCTTACCGTTTTTGTCGCTCTTCGCAATAATTATAATAATCACGACATGCACTTCGAATCGCCAGTGGTTGACTGACCCCTGCTGGCAGAGCACGCGTATGCGCGAGCAGACGACGCAGCATAGTTTTACGTCACTATTTTTTGTGGGCCACGTGACCAGGCCATGTTGCGTGTCCTCCTCTGTGACGTCATAGCATCCCCCGGAGCCCAGAAACCGAAACCGAAATCGCTCGGTATAAGAACGCTATTATTAAATTATTTATCGGATATATATGAATCCCGCTGTGTGTATCGTGCTCCCTGAAGCATGACGCAACGTTTGAATCAACAAACGCATGAACGAAAATTTTGATGTCTCCACCCCTTTAAGAGACAAAGCCGGCAATATCATTACTAATATGGATGAGATAGTTCAAGTGGCTGAGGAGTTCTATAGAGATTTATACAGTACCAGTGGCACCCACGACGATAATGGAAGAGAAAATAGTCTAGAGGAATTCGAAATCCCAAAGGTAACGCCGGAAGAAGTACGGAAAGCCTTGGAAGATATGCAAAGGGGGAAGGCAGCTGGGGAGGATCAGGTAACAGCAGATTTGTTGAAGGATGGTGGGCAGATTGTTCTAGAGAAACTGGCCACCCAGTATACGCAATGCCTGATCACCTCCAGCGTACCGGAATCTTGGAAGAACGCTAACATAATCCTAATCCATAAGAAAGGGGACGCCAACGACTTGAAAAATTATAGACCGATCAGCTTACTGTCCGTTGCCTACAAACTATTTACTAAGGTAATCGCAAATAGAATCAGGAATACCTTAGACTTTTGTCAAGAAAAGGACCAGGCAGGATTCCGTAAAGGCTACTCAACAATAGATCATATTCACACTATCAATCAGGTGATAGAGAAATGTGCGGAATATAACCAACCCTTATATATAGCTTTCATTGATTACGAGAAAGCATTTGATTCTGTCGAAACCTCAGCAGTCATGGAGGCATTACGGAATCAGGGTGTAGATGAGCCATATGTAAAAATACTGGAAGATATTTATAGCGGCTCCATGGCCACCGTAGTCCTCCATAAAGAAAGCAACAAAATCCCAATAAAGAAAGGCGTCAGGCAGGGAGATACGATCTCTCTAATGCTGTTCACAGCGTGTTTACAGGCGGTATTCAGAGACCTGGATTGGGAATAATTGGGGATAAAAGTTAATGGAGAATACCTTAGTAACTTGCGATTCGCTAATGATATTGCCTTGCTTAGTAACTCAGGGGACCAATTGCAATGCATGCTCACTGACCTGGAGAGGCAAAGCTGAAGAGTGGGTCTAAAAATTAATCTGCAGAAAACTAAAGTAATGTTTAACAGTCTCGGCAGAGAACAGCAATTTACAATAGGCAGCGATGCACTGGAAGTCGTAAGGGAATACATCTACTTAGGGCAGGTAGTGACGGCGGATCCGGATCATGAGAAGGAAATAATCAGAAGAATAAGAATGGGCTGGGGTGCGTTTGGCAGGCATTCTCAGATCATGTAGAGCAGGTTGCCATTATCTCTCAAGAGAAAAGTGTATAATAGCTGTGTCTTACCAGTACTCACCTACGGGGCAGAAACCTGGAGGCTTACGAAAAGGGTTCTGCTCAAATTGAGGACGACGCAACGAGCTATGGAAAGAAGAATGATAGGTGTAACGTTAAGGGATAAGAAAAGAGCAGATTGGGTGAGGGAACAAACGCGAGTTAATGACATCTTAGTTGAAATCAAGAAAAAGAAATAGGCATGGGCAGGACATGTAATGAGGAGGGAAGATAACCGATGGTCATTAAGGGTTACGGACTGGATCCCAAGGGAAGGGAAGTGTAGCAGGGGGTGGCAGAAAGTTAGGTGGGCGGATGAGATTAAGAAGTTTGCAGGGACGGCATGGCCACAATTAGTACATGACCGGGGTTGTTGGAGAAGTATGGGAGAGGCCTTTGCCCTGCAGTGGGCGTAACCAGGCTGATGATGATGATGATATTACTTTCATACATACACAAGCGTACGTAAATGAGTAGTAGTAGTATAAGACTTTATTCAGGCACAAAACATTAGGCGCCTAGGATGTCGATGGCCTGCTGCACGAACAGGTGCCGTTCACCTTCACCTCCAAGACATGAAGTATTGCGACGAAATTTGTATACGTAAATGAGGAGTTGGATTACCAAGCAAATTGTGAGCAGGACAGCTGGGGCATACTGATCGCATGTGGCTGCGGCATAGTTGCGATTCCAAGGTGAACTTTTAGTTTGTCGACTTCATCACCGGTGATGCTATTCATTTCGCTAGTTGCTACAAAAAAAAACACTAGCATTAGAACCCTTAGGTTACCTCATTAACAAACATTGTACGACAGTATTTCTCAATGGCTAAAGAGTCTGCCTGTGAACACCATTTCATCTTGCTAAGATGTTTTTTGCAGGCTACTCTGAAAGCGTTCCTTATCTGTGTGTTTACTACCGACTTTTGTCTGGTAATGATGCAACCGAACCAAAAGACAAGACACATCTAGTCGACATGCAAGAACTTTACTGTCATAAGCAAGAAAAATCATAAGGGTAAACACGTGTGACAGTTTCAGCAACTTCCTAGAAAGCGGCTTGGATGTAAGTGGCTTGACAGTGTCCCCTTATCTTTATGAAGCATGCCAAATTAGATTGGAGGTAATAGCGGGACTCATCCCAGAAGGCGATACATTTGTGAAAGCGCAACCAACGCGAGAATTGAAGCTGCACAGGTGGCCTTTCGTAGCAGCGCAGTGTGAAGTGAGACGCACTTTCGCTCGTGCAATGCCTACGTAACATGAACTTGTCAAGGTTACACGTTGGAAATTAACAAATGGTGGTTGCAAACTCTGAGTTAAGCCTAGTTTAGAGATCAGAGTGTATTCACGCAACACACGGACATTGCCTTGCGAAAGCTTCATTGTTCCCACTTTGAAGTGTTGCCCCCGCTGTCTGCGATAGGTTGCAGCAGAGCGAAGTTAGCTTTTATAAACTGTAAACATGAGAAAGCTAGTGGCTTTTCTGTTTTGTAATGCGGCAGTGGCAAATTACTGCGGCGTAATTTCTTAGGCTTTCACGGTGTCACAAGCCCGAGCAAACGACCTATTCCCAAATAAATATTCTCATGCTCCTCTGCCTGACATAAAGAACTGCGCTGCGACGACGCATACATTCAATATTGCTGCGTCGACAGGACTGCCTCCATCGTAGCCTTGTTATCTTGCAAAGGTAAGCGAAAATAACTTTTTCACGCACACATGAAGTAACCCCATTGTATGTAAGGCAAAATATGAGTTGTAGTAGAATGTTAGCTGTTTGATGAAAGGTGAACAATTGCTTCGAACCAGTGCAGGAGTTTCAGCCGAGTGCGGTGCGCGCGGACATGGAATGCCCCCACGCTAGCAGCACCGACTCTAGCGGCAGCATCTGTCCCTATATAAAACTGCGGGTGGAGTTTTGTGACTAGAAACGCATTGAAGGACGACTGACGGCTTCGAATGCCGAGAAACACAGTTTTCACAGTTGACTTTTTCACTGGCTACACGGGCAATGTAGGCCCCTACATACATTGTGGCCGAGATTTGAAGATATGACAGGTATTAAGGCAACACAGAAACGGTTAGCCATTGCAGTACCACAACTGCCTTTTTCAGAGGAGATGGTTGTGATAGCGCCGACAGGCGCCGTTCAGTGTTAGAAGCCAGCGGCAACTAGCTCTCATAAGCATAATTGTTCAGCCTCTATTGGAAAATGATTTGGAACGTGTTTGCCCAACTTGACCCTTCAAGTGCTCTAAAGCAGCAGTCACACTGCTGGACAGGAGCTGAACAGCTCTGCCAACATTCACTTTTTCTAGGCTGTTAGGGAAGACATGCGTCTGGCTCAAATACCAGACAGGTTTTACAGTTAAACCTTTCTGCAGCTCGTACAGGTCCTTCATATAGGAAGCAGAAATGTCAAATTTCGGCCCAATATTGTGTGACAACAGCTGCGACAGGACATTCTTTAGCACATGACACAGGTCGAAACTCATGAAGAGAAGTCTACCTGGGTTGCACGGACGTTAGGTCTTGTAGGTGACTAATCCGTTCCTAGGGAGCCAACAAGGAGTTTTCAGCCATCGGCTGTCACGGCAAGCACAACCGTGCAGCGTTGCTTTTCACAGTCTTCATAGGAACGGACGAGACGCCTTTCTCGCTCACTGTTGCGCTAGGTTAGGTTATTCTCATGGCGGGAGAGAAGAGGAGATATAGGGAGGCAAACGCTCGAGCAGTTCCGACAACCCGTGAACAGGTTCGCGTTATCTGGTACGGTCCCTAGATTATATTCCCTAGAACGGTACGGTGAATATAATATTCTAGGGACCGTAGTTTGGGGGCTTCCGGAGAAAAGAACGAAGTCCTCGGAAGAAGGGACTTCGCACTCGCAGCCCGTCTTGTGTATGATTGCGCTCGCCTGCGCGACGAGGGCCGCGGCCGCCCAGTCTCCGTGCGCGCGCGCCGGCGAGCTGAGTTCCAATCAGTCAGCCGGTGAACAGACGTGTCGTCGGCGCGCTCCGCAACCACCGAGACGACGCGACCTTCACCGACCGCCCTTTCCCGGGCAGCTATCGCCGGGAGTGATATGGGAAGCGGCCTTCTCGCCGTTTCCCACCGACCGCCTTTTTGAATCGGACTCTGCCTGCGCGGGATCTGCGTTCCGCGCAACGCCTGCTGTCGACGCCGCCCGGTTTCGCTGCCTACGCCGATACCGTCCACAACCCCCAAGCCGCCGACATGGAATATCAAGTCGCAGACGTTTCCATCAACCCTGCCGAGCTTGAAGCTTATTAACGCTGGATCCGTGCCGTGAGAGCGCACCGTGCAGCCGCGGCCCACCAGCCAATCGTCTCGCGACCGTCTGCCTCGCCACCATCCAAAACCCCCTGCAGTACCACTCTCCGTCGTCACGCTCCCCTTCCTCGCCCCCCAGCGGAGGACTTCAAGATCGTCTTCAGACCGGGAGGAGGGCTTGACCTCCGCACTACCACTAACGGAGCCCTGCTACAAATCCTTTGCACTCATGCCACCATCGATTACGCCACCGCCCGCACCGCCGACCGTGTACGGATAAATCCGTACAACTCCTTTACTGTTAGCACCCCGTCTGAGCCGCGCACTCGCCTCTACCTCCGGGTCTCGGAACTCCGCCTGGGTGCCATCCTGCGTGCCTACATGGCCGCACCCGACGACGCCCTCCGTGGCATCATATACAAAGCAGTGGACTCCCAAACCCAGGACGAGATCGTCCAAGATCTCCAATCAATGAATGTGAACACACCCTACGCCATCGCTGACGCACGCCAGATGGGGAGCTCCAAATCCATCCTCATCACCTTCGTCGGCGCTTCTACCTTCCACTCCACCATCGTCAACTGCGGGGGCTGCCGTCCGTTCTGCCCGACAGCCGAGCCCTGCACGAACTGCTGGCCTCCTGGCCACCGCGCGGATGTCTGCACCAAGCCCAAGTCCGCCCTCTGTCACCGCTGCAGCCATGCCCACAAGCCAGTCGAGACTCCGACCTGCGTCCCCCGCAGCATACTGTGCAAGGGAGCCCACGTCAGAGCCCACTTCAGGTGATGCGAGTTCGACCGGAACGGCCCGTCATCGCGCCCGGTCAGCTCCAAGCACCAGGCTCCCCCACCAGCTCCACCCACCGGGCCCATCCTCAAGACCTCCCGGCCTTCCAGCCCCCGCCGCCACTCTGTCTCCCGTGGTGCCCAGTCTGCCAACTGCCGCCGCTCCGTCTCCTTCCCGCCTCTGCCTAGGTCCGAGGCGTCCACCGCCCCTGCCACCACATCACCGGTAAGCTGGAAACCGCAGCCTCACACGTCGGACCCCAAACTGCGGCCCTAGAGGCCACTATCGCTGCCCAGCAGCTCCAAATTCAGGAGCTGTCGTGCCAGCTGCAGGCCGCGCTAGTGCGTCTGTCCTCCCCCGCTCCTCCTCCTTCCCCAGCTCCCGCACCTCCACAGCCGCGGTGCTAGCTGTGGAGCCGATGAATACGGCATCGTCGGCTGCATCTTCGCGCGCCTCCTCTCTCAATCGCAGCCTCCCGCTCAAACGCCGATCGCCTTCCTCCGACCCCGTCGCGCCCGAGCGTGGCGTCATTCGCCAAACAACCTCCTTCTTGGAGGCGTTTGAGCAGCGCGTCATGGCCCGCTTTGTGCGACTTGAAGAGCGCGTCGCCAGTATCGACACTCGTGTGGCCGCCATCAAATCCCACCTTACCGCCCTAGAGTCGCGGCCTTAGAGAGCCGCCAAAGCGCGACTGAGGCTACCGTCGCACACCTGTCGCTCCCTGCCCCACTCACCCCGTCACCTACCCCAACTCTGTCGGGGGACTCCGCCATCCATCACGGCCAGACAACCCATGCGCCTTAACTTCTGGCAGTGGAACTGTCGGGGGTTCCGCAGCAAGCAGAACACCCTGCAGCTCCACCTTCAGAACATCCCTCCCGACACTCTCCCCTCCGTCCTAGCACTCCAGGAACCCCTAACTCCCGTGAAACTGCGCGACTACACCTCCTTCCATTCTCAGTCTGAGGTCCACCCAAACGTTGCCACACTGGTGCAGCGCAACCTTGCTGCCGTGCAGCACCAGTTGGACGTTTCGGACCGTGCCCATCTCCTCCTTGAAATCCTTCCTCGCCGTCGCACTGAGACAAGCCTCTTTGTTTTCAATGGGTACAGTCCTCCCAAAGCCCCTTCAGCTCCTCTCCTCCTCGTCCTCCGCAGAGCGCTCTCCTGCGCTGGCCGCAACGCCCTGGTCGTTCTGGGCGACTTCAGTGCCCCACATACCAGCTGGGGCTACCCCCAGAACACTCGCAAAGGCCACTCGCTCTGGACTTTCATCCACAACGAGTGCCTTTCGGTCCTTAATGACTTCGCTTGCCCCATCAGGATCAGATCCAGTGTTCAACGAGACACCAATCCGGACCTTACCCTCGCCAAAAATGTCGCTTATCCGACCTGGACAAATGCAGGTGTCTTCCTCGGTACCGATCACTACGTCCTCTGCACAACTTTCCCACTCCTCTCCTTGCTCGCGCCTCTACTCGTCTGATCCAGATAGCTGACTGGGACCGCTCCCGCTCGTCTCTCTACTTCCTCCTCTGCTCCTATCACCGATCTCTCTTCCTGGACGGACACTTTTGGCGGACGTCCGCACTGCCACATCCACACTCCCTGCAGCAATACACTCCAATACGGCAGACTGCCGTCTGCTGCACCTTTGGGAGGCCTATCACGCTGTCCACCGCTGGTGGCAGGCTCAGAAATACAATCGCCGCCTGCGCCTCCGTTTGGCCCGACTCGCGTTGGACATGGAGGAGCACTGCGCCTCTCTCCTTAGACAACAGTGGGGCCAGACCTGCGACCGTATGGAAGGCAACCTGGGCCTCCGCGACACGTGGTCGCTTCTCAGGGTGCTGCTTGACCCTACACACACCAAAGCTTCCCAGCGCAAGGATATCTCCAATCTCCTTCATTCCTCCCCCCTCACCGATACTAACTTCCTGGCGGCCCTCCGGGACCACTACGTCTGCACCGACCTCCCTACTCTGCTTCCCATCTAATTCGGCTCCCCAAACCCTGATCGTGAGGCGGATGTCTGCGTGGGCGAGGTTCGTGCGGCGTTACTCACACTCCGCATCGCCTCAGCCCCGGGGGCGGACCGCATCCCTAACAAGGCAAACCGCAACCTAGATACCCCCTCTCTCGAAGCCCTTACTGACCTCCTCAATACACATTGGCAGGCTGGCACTCTTCCATCCTCCTGGACCCATGCACGTGTCTCATTCATCCCCAAAGCCGGCAAACCTATTGCCCTCGAACACCTCCGCCCCACCTATCTCACCTCCTGTCTCTGCAAGCTGTTCGAGCATATCATCCTGGCCCGCCTCCAGACCTATCTGCATAATCATGACTTATATCCGGACTCCATGTTCGGTTTTCGCCCCCAGTTGTCCTCCCCGGGATGTCATGCTCCAACTTTCCGAGGATGTCCTACACCCCTCCCACCACAAACGCACTCGAGCTATCCTGGCGCTGTACCTTACCAAAGCATTCTACAATGTACACCACACCGCCATCCTGGACGCTCTCTCCTCCCTCCATGTTGGACCCCGTGTACATGTTGGACCCCGTGTACCGTGTTGCTCGCCCACCGCACAGCCGAAATATCATACGGGCCGCTTCTCCTTCATTCTCCCTTGGCAACAAGGGTACCCCCAAGGCTCGTGTCTTGTCCTCTTGTCTGTTCAACATCACCATCTTCCCGCTGGCACGTGCTCTACGTGCTATCCCGGCTCTGTCTCATACTTTCTATGCCGATGACATCACCCTCTGGGTGACCACCGGCAATCTTGGCGACATGGAGACCACTCTACAGGCAGGTGTGGACGCGGTGGCGACTCACGCCCGGGCTATCGGGTTGAGCTGTTCCCCAATCAAATAGGAGCTTTTGCTCCTTCGGCCTGGGCGGATGGCCCCTCTGTCGCCTTCTCCACTCACCGTCTCCCTTAACGGCACACCCCTTCCTTTCGTCTCTACCCTCCGCATCCTCGGACTCTTTCTTCAGTCCAATGGCAAGCACACCACCCTCATCACTCGACTCACAAACATTGCACGCCTCACTGTCTGCCTAATACGCCGCATTGCAAACCGTCACCGTGGCATGCACGAACACGACCTCCACCGCCTGGTCCAAGCTTTTGTTCTCAGCCGCTTCATTTATTCTCTTCCGTATCTCTACCTTTCTCGTACCGAGGAAGACAAAGTCAACAGCCTCATTCGCCAAGCATATAAGTCGGCCCTGTCCCTTCCCACATCTACGTCACGGCTCGGTTACTGTCGATGGGCGTCCACAACTCCCTTACGGAGCTGACGGAGGCCCATCGCACGGCCCAGCTCCTCCGTCTCACCCGCACCCGCCCGGGTCGCGCATTTCTCCACCCTTAACATCTCCCCTCTTATTCCTCTTCCCACATCGCTGCCCATCCCTTCCCATGTCTCCACCCTCCTAACCTTTAATCCCCTCTCTAAAAGTATGCATCCAGAAAACCACCCCTCCCGTAGAGCAGCACGAGCCTCCGCGCTCTGGTGTCAGTACGAACGGCAGGCCGCCGTGGCTTATGTAGATGCTGCCCCGTACTGCCGCTACCCAGCACATGCCCTTGCTGTCACTGACAATTCTCTCCGGCGCACTCTTACTTCCCATGTCTCCACCCTCCTAATCGTTAATCCCCTCCCTAAAAATATGCATCCAGAACACCACCGCTGCCGTAGAGCAGCGCGAGCCTCCGCGCTTTGGCGTCAGTACGAACGGCTCGCCGTGGCTTACGTAGATGCTGCCTTTGCCCTTGCCGTCACTGCCAATTTTCTCCGACCCATTCTTACTGCCTCAGTCTACACTTCTACCTCTGTCGAGGCCGAGGAGGCAGCTATATTGCCCTTGCCATCACGCAAACTTCCGCGAAGTACATCTTCAGCGACTCCAAACCTGCGGTCTTCGAGTCCCTGCCATCGCAATCTTGCGTTCCGATACCGTTCCCTCTCGCCCCATTTAAATCATCTGGGTGCCCGCTCACGCGGCCAATCCTGATACCGAGGCGGACACTTCCATCGCTCGAGATTCGACTGATCGAGGAAGTCCGCCCCCGCCGGGAATAGATATGCGCGACGCGCTGCTCACGTACCGCGATATCACTTTGCACTATCGCCTCTCTCGTCTCACCTCCCCCCCCCCCCCCGCACCAATCCCTTTCCCAGCACCACCAACACTTATGGCGTCACCTTCAGGCCCACACCTATCTTACTCCCGCACGTCTTGCCCTCCTCCACCCCGGGACGCACTCGCCGGCCTGCCGCTTATGTGACGGCTCCCGCGCCGATTACGCTCACGTCCCATTCTGCTCGGCACACTTGTCCCCTGTCTCTTGGCGCCGAACCAGTCCGCAGCAGTGGGAGGCTGCATTGTCCAGCACCGAGCCGGATCTCCAACTTCGGCTGGTGAACTGGCATGGCCTGGACGCCACAACCGGCAGCCTGAAGTCCGCCAACAACGCTGCTTTTTAATTTGTTTTTACTTTTGGCCTTCTCATCAATAAAAGTTTTTCAGCACCACCACCGGCGAGCTGGCTCGGGCGGGACAGGGAGCTGAAAATATGCGAGTAATTTCTTTTTTTTAAGCTGGCTAAATATTAGTGGTGCGCAAATTATGCGGGCAAATACGGTAGCTCAGCGGTAGAAAACGCATAGTAATAACGTCGAAATTTAGAACTAATACCAATGGAGGGAACACCACAAGCGCTCGTGGTGCGTTCTTTCCCGTCGTTTTCTTAATTTTTTTTGTATTTAGCAAAATATTTTCGACACGAATCAATGCCATATTGGTAAGTGAAGCCTTGTTATTAATAGTAATCACCTTGTTCTTTTTCCAGCCTGGCTATCTTTGAGCTTTTCGGATATTCATTCCTTGCATACGGCATGCCCCAGGCTCTCGGATGGCTCGTTTTCGATTGGCTATCGTATCGTTGCAGGTACACAGCCACTGCCGCAGCGTGCTTACACTTGCCAGCTATGCCAGCTCTGCAGTCGCACGTCGCGTCAATGACGCATCTGTTTGGAGAGAGCTTCAAAACAAAAAAATTAAGCGAAACAAGTTCATGGAATACAGAATGCTTACCTACTGTCAGCTTGACGTTCTTCGACGGGGCATTGATCCGCGTTTGGGAGACACACTTGGGAGACAACTCTTTTAACATTATGGACATGGCATGCCTCGTATAGAAGCTTGCCTTCAGCGATGTTCGCCCCCCCCCTCCCCCTGAAGAATTAATTTAAACCTTCGACGGTCTGAAAACCGGTCAGCAGTTCCAGTGGAACGCGCGCAGATGACACCATGATCGCACAAAGAGCCACGCATGCGGTACGGAAGAGCGCGTTTCCACCCCACTGACGCGGAGGCGCCCGTCGTGGCGCTGAACGCAGGGCGATGGTAGCGCCGCCTGTCCAACCGCAGTGTCCCCATAGCACGAGTTTGCAAGTACCCAGAATTTTATGATCTCCCTGCGGTACAAGATTCCATCGACGAGTTGTGCCGTAAGTGGGTGCATGTTTTACCAACGTGTCGGCGCCTCTGTCACACTGTACCTACGCCTAGCTCTCCACCGACCATCGGCAGATTGTCGGCGTCGGTACAGTGTGACGGAGGCGCCGACACGTAGGGAAAAAACACCGACAGTCGGCAGAGCGAAATCGGTGTCGGGTCGGCCTATAGTGTGAATGAGCATTTACCAATCGGCATTCTCGCGCGCTGCTTCTGGCGGGCACGGTAGTCTATCGTGCAAGTCGGATTCCTCGCTTCCGCTGCTTCTTTTGTCCGACGAAGCATGACGTTCGGGTACTACTTCGTAAGGCTCTATATTCTGAGCACGCATGCGAGCTAAAATCTTTTGTTTCGGCTCGTTCAGGTCTTCGAGAGACGACATCGGAAATCGGAAGCGCACGCTTGGCTACAGCAACACGAACCGCGTATAACGTGTAAAAGCGTCGTTTCGTTTTCGATGCGCTTGGTTTCGTGTTCACTGGTCAAATACTAAAGCAGTTGGACAGGAACCCGCAAATAGACGTAGCTATTATCGCAAAAATACCTTAACACTGAAATCGCAGGAACATCGGCTTGATAAAGAAAATAATACTTTCTCACACCTACGGCCGCACTTGTTATCTGCCTCCCACTAGGGCCGGCTTATAAAGGCTATCGCGCTCGCTTATCGCAGTTTTCAGCATGCTTTCAGTGAACGACTTCATCCTCACCGCAGATGCAAATATTCTGATAAAAATGTTCCACGGGGTTTTCCGCATTACCACTTCATGATGAGACGCTGTGGCCGGTAACCTTTCTAATGCACTAAATAAAGAAAGGGTACCGTGAAAATTGGCGGTCAGTCTCTATAACTGTGGCCACTTTACTCACTAGCCGAACGATTTTAAACCCACAGGCTTCCACTTCTTCCATTACAAAGATAATCAGCTTATTAAGTTGATCTCCAGTGAGTCCCCCCATGAAGTAGTATGCCACTGGAATTTGTAATGGTGCAGGCAATCCGCTAATCACACACACACACACAAATGAATTACCTAAACAAGGCTGCTGTTATTTTGTTCCCGCTGACTGGCCACATGTCCAACAAAGCAATCCGTTTGTTTGTGGTACTGTAACTTTTCCTTTATGTACATTTCATCAAATTAAGTCTTGTCCAAGTGTTAGGCTTCTGTAGCGAACCCGGTTTCAACCAATTTGTTGAAGCCTGTATTACCTTTGGTAGTCCCAATGTAGTTCGTCAGGGTCGTTCTGCTTGGAAGCTTTAGAAGTGTCTCACTTCGCATGTGCTCATATTATTTTGTTGACAGATGTCGGACTACACATCGACGGGTCGTCTATCCAGACCCGGTTGGTCTCTATTTCTGGAAATTCGTAATTTGGTCAAACAGAAACAATGCTGCAGGATGTTGTCCTGTAGCCTTTTGTATGAGGTGGATGTCTGCCGCCAGGGAATCTTGTGTTTTCGTAGCTAAAATTTGTACCTGCCATCAGTCTATTGTAATCTTAGCAGCTGGCTCCTCAGGCCGCTTTCTTTTCCATTTGGCTTGTTCCGTGGCCAGCAAACTTGACACTTGCCTGCTGTCAACTTGAACACCTGGGTCACATGCAGGCGCATTGAGCGCACTTTAATTACCGTGTGGAACATAATTGTGTTGCTCAGTTTTGATGACAGCATCGGTGGTGCTTGTGGGCTCCAGTTCTTCAAATTGAGGGTCTGGTGGCATCGGTACTGCATGTGGCAACAGCCCTGATGTAACAGCGCTTGCCTTTTGCTGCATTGCTCAGTCTGAAGAGAGCACAAGCTCGCTTTGCTTCGTTCAGTGCTTGCTTTTGGCTGCAAGTGCGGAGGGTAATCTTAAAAAAAACTGAACGCACTGAGCCTTTTTTCAGCCGTCGTCTTTTTCCTTCCAAAACGTAGTCGACGTGATAATAACGGCTGCATACCATCTTGTAGCAGGACTTTGCACTTTGGGACCAGCTGTCACGTTCAATAGCACCCAGCCACTTTTCTCGTACGTCGGCGATAGCGGGAATCTCGGGAAAGGAAATACCAGGCGTTTTCTATTTTTTTTTTCGTCTGACTTACGCAGCAGTACGACATTTTAAGTCAAGCTAGCCACGTGCTCGTAGCAAGGGATGAAGAGATGCGAAATTTGAGCGCAGCTGTGATGTGTTGTTATTGGCTGGCGCGGACAATCTGTCTCGTGAGGCATGGTGCAAACGGAGCGAAGTGTAGCGCGACTGGCTCGCTAACTAGGAAATCGAGAGAGGAACCGCGAGGGTGACGCATGGGCGCGATTCACAGCAGCAGCCGCAACCTTCGCTCATGCAGCGCTTTGTTTCGATACAGACGAAGCGCGCTACTCTGGCGCCATCCCGTAGCCATCGTCGCCGCAAAGGCCCTCATGCGCGGCACTACGCTTTTCAAGCGAAGCTTTCTCTTCCTTCGACTTTCCACTGCTGCTGCTGCCGCCGCCGCCCCCGCATCCGCCGCCGCTGCTGCTGCTGCTGTCGCGCACACCGCGTCGGGGGGGGGGGGTGGTTCAGAGCGTGTATATAGATGACAGGCGCGAGTAAGAGAGGAAAGGCGACGGGAGAAACTCGTTTTCACCCCATCGCGTCGAATGTACACAATGCCATCTGGAGCTCCCTGGCCGTCGCCACAGAAGCCGCTTGAGAGCTGTAATTATCCGTGACTCCCTTCAGAGGCATTGCAGAAACTGCAGCCCTTCACTTTCTACTAACGTGCGAGGCCAGAGGGAACGCAAACAGAACTCTAGAGAGAAGAAGAGAGGGAGGAGAAGAGGCAGTTACCATATAAGAGAGGTGGGGAGGTGACGTGAGAAGGGCAAGGAAACCCCACAGACAGCGGTTGCGGAGAAACAGGATAAGCTTAATTCTAGGTACGCTAGAGTACGTTGCTATTTCTAGTCTTAATTAATCGACTTCTCGAATATTACTATTAAATGAAAATTGTCAATGAGAAAATTGCAGAGCGACATGAAAAGCTCCCGATACAGCTTTCTGTTCCTCAATACGTGCTACGTAATGGTGTTTTGCCTAGCCTGAGAGAAGCCCGCGAATACACGCAACGTGCCGCGAGCGGCCGGTCGCGCGGTAATTTTGCGTGCCGTTGCGGGCTTCTCTCACGGACGGACGGAAAAAACTTTAATGGAAAAAAGACCTGCGAGGTTGCCAGCCCGGGCTCAGGCCACCCGGGCATTGTGTGCGGTGAGGCATAGCCTTTCCACCGCTGCCCGGGCCCGCTGGATAGCCCATAATTGGTCGTGTAGTTCTGAGCTAGTCAGAGCGCTTAGCCATCGCTCCTCGAGAAGGTCCGGTTCTATCTTGTCCTCTACGTATACTGAACTGATCTGTGTGCACTTCCACAAGATGTGTGCCATGTCTGCGTGTTCGTGTTTGCAGAGCTTGCAGCTTGCGTCTGGATATTGTGTTGAATTTATTCTGTTTAAGTGTACTGGGTTTCGGAACGTTCTGAATTGCAATCTTCTCCAATCTGTTTCTTGAGACCTGTCGAGTTGTTTGTGGGGTTGAGGGTATGCTTTTCTTTGTTTCGTGTAGTGTGTCAGTACGTCGTGGTACGTGACCAGTCTGTCCCTGTCGTCTTTTATCGCTTCTTCGTCGTCGTCGCCTCCTCCGTCTTCTCCATCGCCTCCGCCGCAGTCCTTCCCCCTTCCCCGGGGGTTGCGGGGTGTTGGGCCGTCACTGTCCGTGCCGCGGTGGGTTAGTTTTCGCGCGACTCGGTGGGCCTTCTCGTTGAGGTTGGGAGGGGCATTCATGGTAACTTCTCCCATATGTGCCGGGATCCATTTGAGGTATTTGGGTGTAATTGTGCCGTTCTTAAAGTCTTCTGCTCTGTGGTTCGGGATTTTGGCCGCCTCGGTGGAGACCCAGCCCTTGGTGAAATTCCTAATAGCCGTCTTGGAGTCGCTGATTATTGTTCTGTATTGTTGCCGACCGCTGATTATAGCCAATGCGATTGCCGTTTCTTCCACTGCCTCCGACGATCTAGTCCTTACGGAGCCCGCAGTCACGGTCTTTCCTTTTGTGCATACGACCGCCATAGCGAAGAGGGAGTTACCTTTGTCAGCGCCGACACCACCATTGTCGTCCCTGTTTCGGGGGTACCGCGCGGCGTCTATGAAGAGCACCCCCTCCCGCGCGCCGTGGTTTTTGAGAATCGTTTTCGTGCGGCATTTTCTTCTCTCGACATTATGCACGGGGTGCATGTTCTTCGGGATGTTTTCCGTGTTAATTGCGGCTCGGACGTCTGGGTGAATCTGCATCTTGGGGCCGTTCATTCCGTGGTAGTTTATGCCGATCTTTTCCATGATTTCGCTGCCCGCCTTGGTTCCGGAAGTCTTTCGAGTTGCGCTATTCTCTGTGCTTCTGCAATCTCCTCCAGCGTTTTATGCACCCCGAGTTGTAGTAACCTTTCGTTTATTGTGTATTGGGGGAGACCCAGTGCTGTTCTGTACGCTTTTCTAATGAGCGCGTCGATCCTGTCTTTCTCGGCCTTGTTCCAGTGGACGAATGCCGCCACGTACGTGACGTGGCTGATCGCGAGGGCCTGAACGAGCCGTACGACGTTTCTTTCTTTAATGCCCCTCCTGTTGTTCGAGACTCTCTGTATTAGCCGAATGGCCGCCGTGACTTTCTTTTCCAGGCGTGTTATAGTTTCCGTGTTTGTTCCCCTGGCTTCGATCCACAGACCCAGGACTCTAATCTTTTGGACCATGGGTATCTCCGTGCCTTTCCTCGTGATTAATCTGATTCCCCTTTTGTGTAGTTCCACTACGTCTCTGGACGGTTTGCCGAACCTCCTGGGGCGGTAGAGCAGCAGTTCCGATTTTTCCGGCGAGCATTCAAGTTCGGTGCCCTCTAGATGATTTTCGATTGCCTCCACCGCCCCTTGAAGTCTGTTCTCCATATCGCCCTCGCTTGCGTCCTTCGTGGTCCAAATCGTAATGTCTTCTGCATAAACGGTGCGATTAATGCCTTCTATTCGGTCCAGTTTTTCCGATAGTCCGATCATGACGAGGTTGAAGAGCATCGGTGACACGACGGACCCTTGCGGCGTGCCAGCGCTGCCCATGTCCACCTGGATACACTCCTCCTCGTCCAGTCTGATTCTGGCCGTTCTTCCCGTAAGGAAATTTCGGATAAAATTATACGTTCGTTCGCCCAGGCCGAGTTGCACGATTCTGTCGAGTATGGCCGTGTGCTTGACCCTGTCGAAGGCCTTCTTTAGATCAAGTCCAAGTATTGCCCTCAAGCCCCACCCCGTGGTATCTATGACTTGCTCCTTTAGTTGTATCATGGCGTCTTCTGTAGAGAGCCCTCTTCTGAAGCCAATCGTGTTGCTGTGGTACAGGTCGTTTGACTCCAGGTAGCCGTTAACTCTACTAAGGCAAGCGTGCTCCATCACTTTACCAACGCAGGAAGTGAGAGAGATCGGCCGCATGTTCTGTATTTCTAAGGGTTTACCCGGCTTCGGGATGAGGATCACGTCGGACCTCTTCCATTCGTCGGGTATCCCGCCGTTCCGCCAGCACTCGTTGATGTAGTCTGTCAAGCGGCTCGTTGCCTGGTCCTCCAGGTTCCGGAGCATCTTGTTGGTCACTTTGTCGAGGCCCGGAGCCGACTTGGTCTTGATGGTCTGCAGGGCCGCCTTGATTTCTTGCTGGGAGAAATCTCTGTCGAGGTCTTCGTTGGGAGAGCCCGAGTAGTTCCGGTGTTCAACGGCTGGAGGTCTCTCAAGGTAGAGCTTGACGATTTCATCACCCATTTCGTGGATGTTTCCTTTGTACTTGTGTCTGAGCTTGGTCATTTCCGCTTTCGCCGCTGTCTTCGTTACCGACGGGTCGAGCAAGTGCTTGAGGACCTTCCACGTCTTGGCCGTGTTGATGTTGCCGTCCATGGCGTCGCATACCTCGTCCCAGTCCTGATTGCATAACTGGGCGCAGTGTGCTTCGATGGTCTTGTTTAGTTCCACGATGTTGCGCCTTAGATTTCTATTGTGTTTTTGCCCTTGCAGCCGTTTCTGGATGGATTTTTTGGCTTGTACGAGGTGCGCGAGCCTGCTGTCCATCCGCGGAGAGTGACCACCACCGTTGTCGTCGTCTTCATGTTCGCGTCGAGCCTACCAGTCGTCCCACTCCATCTCTGTCGTGGCCTTTTCTACGTCTCGAAGCAGCTCTCCGTTCCATTCCTCTATGTTTCTTATGGGTCCCTGTTCTTTTTTGTCTCTGATTTTGCAGAATTTGTCCCAGTCTACTAGCCGGAACTTATGTTTTATTCCCTTGGTGACGCGGGCCTCTGCTAGGGCTATGCTGAGTATCCTGTGATCGCTCCCCAGGTCCTCGAAGGTGTTCTCCCAGGTGATTCTCCCTGCTCTCCTGCATAGCGTTAGGTCTGGTGTGGTGTCCCTATGGGCGCCCGCACCCACTCTGGTGTATGAGGCCGGCTCGTTGAGAAGGGTTAGGCCGGCTTTTTCTATGAGGTCGGCCAGATTTTTTCCCTTCTTGGACGAGTGCCCATATCCTCACTGCGTGTGTGGAGCGTTGAAAACCCCTCCGATGACGAGCCTGTTGTCGCCGGCGATGGTCAACGTTTCGTTTAATAAATCTTCAAAATTGTGTGTTAGGCCTTTTTTTGGACGGGCTGCTGTAGACGTTCAGGACGAAAGTGCTGCTCTCCTTCTTGCTTCGTGGCACGACTTCTATGAGGATGTGGCTAATGTCCGTAATTTTTCTTATAATTCTCGGTATCGCGACCAGTCCTTTTTTGACTAATGTGGTCACGACTATGTCCCTCCCCGTCCCTTTTGTGCGTTGTTTGTGGGTGGCGTACCCGGCAATTTTGGCGTGGTCGAATGTTTCCTGGAGAATGATTACGTCGGGCTTCTTTCTTTTTGCGGTCAATTTAATGTGTTGTGTCATTGTTGCTTTTTTGTTTGAGAAGCTACGGCAGTTCCACTGTCAGATGACGAGTCTTCCCTTTTTGGTGCCCGCCATCTTTACGAGAGCTTCTTCTCCAGCTCTGTGAGCCGCCTGTCGTACTTTAGGGCCTGCGCCTTCCTCTCTGCCTCGCTGTCACTAATGCGCGCCGCCAGCATCTCGAACATTTTCTCCATTTTGTCAGAGAGTGTGTTGAGCATGTCCTCAAGGACGTCAGTTTTTTTGTGCTAGGTCGGGGTCTCTTGACCTCCTGTACCGAAGTGACCTGTTCGTTGGTCTTGGTCTCCGGGATTTTACGCTTGGCGCCCAGTGGGTGTGCTACATCTGCTAACATATCCACTTCCTCCTCCATGGCTTCGGTGGATGGGGCGGAGACGGAGGCGAAGGCGGCTGACGGGGGCGACGATTGTGTCTGCATTTTGGTCAGTGTTTCATTACGTGTTTTCTGTAGTTCGTCAACTTTTTTGGCTGATTCGCTGTTTTGTTTTTTTGCCTTTTCTAGCTCCTGTCTGAGTAGCTGGTTTTCCGTTCGATATTCCTTCACGCGTTCCTCTGTGTGATCGTACCTGCCCCTATCGTTACTGGTATTGCCGGACCTTCCCGATTCGCGATTGGCCACTACGTCTGACCAGCTCACCTTTGCTGGTGTCGTCTGTTCTTGCTTCTTCCCCTTCGTTTCGGGCTTCGTCCCCCTCGAGGTGGATATGGACCCACTCCCGGTCCTGTCCCTGTTCCTGGACCTGGACCTCGAGGTCGGTCGTCCCCGCGCTCCCGGCCTAGACCTGGATCTGTGCCTGGACCTCGAGATGAGTCGTCCCCTCGCTCCCGGCCTGGACATGGATCTGGATGTGGACCTGGAGCTGGACTTGGATCTGGGTGCGGGAGATGGTTGTGTGTGGTTGCTTTCCCCGCAGTCAGGGTCTTGTGAGCCGGCTACTCGCAAGAGTTCTTCCTCGTTTCTTCTCGCTGTCCATCTTCTTAGTTTTACCATGTACGGCGTCTTGTATTTAGCCCTGCAAGTCCGGTCCGCCGTGGGGAGCCTGCATTTAGGTGTGCATTCGTGGTCTTTGGCTGGGTTTTTGCCACCGCACGCCGGGCACATCTTGTCGCCCGGTCTGGGGCACACATCGGGTCTGTGCCCGAGCCTGCCGCACTCTGTGCAAAAGTCTATTTGTTTCCGATTGAGGGATACTCTCATCATGATGCTGTTGAAGTGCGCCCACGCGGGTACCCTGTTGCCCTCGTACAGTAGTATCACGGTGGTCGTGCTGCCCAGTCTCTTGGCGTACGCCAGGGAAGGGTTCCTCACGTTCACCAGTGCGTGCACGAGCTCGTCTTGTGTGTAATTGAGGGGAATGTTGCGGATTATCCCCTTGGCCATCTCTTCTGGTGCCGAGACGTACGCGTTGGTCGTGTGTTTCCTTGTAGCCCATATTGAACAACAGAAAGCTGTATCGGGAGTTTTTCATGTCGCTCTGCAATTTTCTCATTGACACTTTTCATTTAATAGTAATATTCGAGAGGAGGAGGAATAAACTTTATTAGTTGAAATGAGCCGACGGTAAAATCGTCCGAGGTGGGCGGCGTCCCTAGTCCAGGGTGCCATGTGCCTGAGCTGATAACTTGGCCCTGCTCACCAGGCAATGCTGGTCTTCAGGGCTCGAGCTTGTCAGCTGTGCCTCCCACTGCTCGACGGTTGGTCCGGTGATGGGCGGTGTCGATGGGGTTTGTTGACATTCTCATACCATGTGGTAGAGCGTATTAGGCGTAGAGCAGAATGCGCATTTGTGAGTATAGCTCGTAGGATACATGGCGTGTAGCAGGGTGCCCTGCGGGAATGTGCCGGTCTGTAGTCTTCGGAAGATCACCGCCTCTTCTTTTGTCAGCTGGGGATGCGGGGGTGGATAGATCCTTCGACCCAGACTGTAGTGGCTCAGGATATCGGCGTATCTTTTCGGGACGCTATCTTGTTGGTGTACCGGTGCTCGTGAACCTGGTGGGATAGCCCGGAGAATGTGATCACGGGCCGCGGCATTAGCCGCCACATTACCCGCCAGGGACTCGTGTCCCGGGCCCAGACAATGTACACTTCTGGAAAATTGTCTCGTTTCTCGAGGATGCTCAGGGCTTGTTTGGAAATGCGGCCCTTTTGGTAATTTCTACATGCTGTTTGTGAGTCGGTGATGATTGTGATGAGAGCTTCCTCTCGCTGGCCCGTAGTGGCCGCCAGGGCTATCACCGTTTCTTCCACGCAGTCGTTGTCTGGTGTGCTTACCGAGGCCGCTGCTACCTCTTGTCCTTGGCCGTTGATCACGCTGATAGTGTGGGCCGCTCTGTTCTTGTACTTTGCCGCGTCGGTGTATCGGACTTCTCCTTGTTTTGGTCCTTCGTAGGCCTTACGTAGAGCTTTCACTCTCGTTCGCCTCCTTTCTCTGTGGTATTCAGGGTGCATGTTTCTCGGGATACTGCCCCCCCCCCCCACCGTGATCTTCTCCCTCAGGGGTAGAGGAACCCGCTGTTTTGTAGACTCATATTCGACTGGGTAGCCTATTATTAGCGTGTTCCTACCCGTGCTGGTGAGCTTGAGTCGCTCTATCTGGCTCGTCTTGTGGGCCTCTACTAGTTCCTCCCAAGTATTGTGGATGCCCAGGCTGAGTAGCTTCTCCGTCGACGTCGTGGGTGGAAGCCCCAGTGCCAGCTTGTAGGTCTTTCGTATTAGGGTGTTCAATTTGTCTCTCTCGCTGTTCTTGAGACCCAGGTACGGGGTGCCGTAAGTGACTCTGCTGATTATCAGGGCTTGTATTAATCTGATTGTGTCCTGCTCTTTCAGGCCGTGCTTTTTGTTTGTCACTCTTCGCACCAAGTGCGCGACTTCGGTAACTGTCGCTTGGAGTTTTTTAATAGCGGCGAGACCGGCACCGTCCTTCTGGAGAGTGAGGCCCAGAATACAGAGTGTGTCCACCTTAGGTATGTTGATTCCATTTAGTGTCAACGTTGGGTCAGGTGTCTCCTGCGGAGGCCGCCCTCTTGTCCTCTTTTTGAGGATCAGGAGCTTCGACTTTTCCGGCGCGCATGAAAGACCGCAGCGGTGTAGATAATGCTCGGTCCTGTCGATGGCTTCCTTCAGGGCGTCTTGTTGTTCGCCCGCCGATTCCGTGCACGTCCACATGGTCAGGTTGTCTGCATACATTGCGTTACGTATACCCCTGATGCTCTCCAAGAGGTTCGGCAATCTCCTCATCGCTATATTGAACAGCAGCGAGGAGATAGTCGATCCCTGGGGGGTTCCTTTCTGTGGTATTTCGAACTTCTCGGTCCTGAGATTCTCCAGGCCTATGGTCGCCGTTCTACCCGTCAGGAAGTCCCAGACGTAGTTGTATGTCCGCCGTCGGTATGTTGTAGGCTGTTTAGCACTGCTTCGTGTGAGACGTTGTCGAAGGCTCCCTTCACATCGAGTGCCAGAATGGCACTCTTAAATTATGGGGTTTTACGTGCCAAAACCACTTACTGATTATGAGGCACGCCGTAGTGGAGAACTCCGGAAATTTCGACTACCTGGGGTTCTTTAACGTGCACCTAAATCTGAGTACACGGGTGTTTTCGCATTTCGCCCCCATCGAAATGCGGCCGCCGTGGCCGGGATTCGATCCCGCGACCTCGTGCTCAGCAGCCTAACACCATAGCCACGGAGCAACCACGGCGGGTCAGGATGGCACTCTTGTGGAATGTGCTGAGGCCGTCGATGACTTCTTTAAGCTGAAGTAGAATGTCCTGGGTGGAGAGGTTAGGCCGGATACCGAACATAGTGTTCGGCAGGTGCCAACCTTCTTCCAGGTAGGGCGAGAGACGTTTGTGGACCATGTGCTCGAAGAGTTTTCCCGCGCATGACGTGTGAGAGATTGGACGCAGGTTATTTAGGTTGATGGGCTTGCCGGGTTTCGGGATCATCATCGATTAATTAAGACTAATTATCTAATTAGGCAGATTGAAAAAAATATTGTTTGAGTATCTTCAAGCGTCGGTAAACAAGATTACCTTTGTTCTGTCCAGCTACGTGGCATTTGCATATTTTTAAACTGGCTAAAGTTATCTGGACACCCTGTATATGCCGTGCGCACGATGTAAGTACGTTGCGGTCGTGGCGACACGCGTTAGATAATTTGAAGGCGAATTTCGCCCCGCTGGCGTAAGATTTTTGCGACAGTTATTTTGAGGCTAAGTAACGGGAGACTGCGTTTGCATGTGCGCTGTGTATTTAGTGTTTGTCATGGAAATTCGTAGATTTGTCAAAACCTGTTCGTAAGTACCTTGTCATAAGTACATTGCTTAACAGTTATATGAGAGGCCACAAAGCGTCTCGTCCAATATTCAGCACCGAAACAATGGTTATACATGTCCGATTTCTGGAACTTACAAGGTACACGTCTTTATTTCAGGTGCCAGAGCGGAGCCATATAGCAGAATCAGTGAATTGAGACCAGGCTGCACAGTTCTCTGGTGAATGGACCTATGCAATTCAAGGAAAGACATTTCAAGTACCCATACAAGACTGTAATTAATTCATATTTTATAGCTCAGCCATAATCTACTTTTACAGCATTTGACAACAAAGTATTCCAATTTCTGCTGTTCGCAATAAATAGTTAAATAAAATTCGACAAAAATGAACTGTAATAATTCGTCTACAAAGCCTTCTGTAGCGCGCGTTAAGACACGAATGCGTGCATGGATTAAACCGCGAATTATAGAGGGCCTTTTCTTATGTCAACGTTTTTTTATTCATGTTGCAGATAGCAGCATTCCGCTTCTTCATCTAGGTTGCATTTAACAGGTGGACTTTCGGAATGAGTAGTGCATAAGCTGCTAATCGACAGAATCGTGACAACTTTAGTGCACATGTTGCAGTGGTGGAAATGAGTCCGTTAACATGCATGCAGGGCCTATTCAGTTGGAACCAACCAGTTTAAAGATATACGGCAAAAATGCCTTGGTGTCATAGCTACTTTCTTGTTGCACTGCGAGTATATGCAATGCTCGTGGGAAGTAATCAGGACACCAACTCACTTTGCTGACTCTGATTTCGTATATCTGGAAATTGGTGCTAGGTACAAAATGGATTCCGCATGAATATGTCCGGAACGTTCACTGCCTGTAATTCCGCAATTACAGCGTGTGTCATAAAGCGATTAATTAAAATTATTGATAGCGCGATTTTTTCAATTAGATGCTTGTGCACTTGCGACTTATTTAGAATGTAATGTCCACCACTTAAGGTAACCCTGTTTAAGAAACGAAACACGCTGGTATCTGCGACAAAAGGCCTTAAAAAATCGAGATAAGAAAAAGCACCCGTATACGTGACTCAAAAAAGAAGAAAACCTAAAAATGAATGCTGGCAAAAGAACGGTCGCCACGCACAAGACGTGCTGTTGCCGTCGTCGCCGGCCCGTGTGTCGGCCGAACGCTGTCACGATGATTTAACCGGCGGTCACGACGCCGGTGCGGTGTCGTCTGCCGACCACATGCCGGCGGTCGGCGAACGGGCTGGCCACGTGCGACACCCAAGCTCGGCCCGACCCAGACGGCCGAGATCGGGCCGTCTACTTTTGAACTGGCCATGGGCGTCGGCCCGAGCTTCTGCCGAGCTCATTATCTTGCTTGGGTACCGCTCGTTAAACAATGACAAAGGAAGTAGCGCCGCTTCCTGGCATAGTAAGTTTCGCGCACGGTACCGACCACATATACCTCAACTCGCACGCAGACTTACGCACACTCTGTCGCCAACGTATTAAGCCTGGTCCGCATGGTGCCATTTTACACTGCGTTTTTCGCACCTACGAGTTCCGCAAATGCGAACTTTGCATTATCGTTTCACATGCACCTAGCGCGGCAGCTGGGAGTTTCGCATTTGCCAGCACCTAGCGGAGGTCTGAATCATTCTTGGCGTCAGTTCGCTTCGATAAGAACAAAGTAAGGAAAATTGGAAACTGTTCTTGTGAAATTTTTTTTGCGTTTGAGTGCGTTACTTTATCGAAACGAAAATTACGTAGGAAGGCCACGCTAACGTGTCTACGATCCACGTTGTGATTGGTTTCCCGTCCTTACCACATGTGTGCGTTTTCGCAGAGAAGTTCAGCACTGCGAACACCGAAAAATCGCACACACGAAGGGTCCCACGGCCCAGTTGCCACAACTGCAAATTCGCAGGTGCAGAAACGCAGTCAAATTCGCACAATGTGAAACGTGCTTTAATACGTGAATGTACAATCAATGCGCCAAAGTGTGGGTGACAGCGACTACACCCAAAGCGCACGAATGATCGAAGCTGAATGTTTCGTGACGGTCCACAGGAGTAAGCGATTTACTAGCGATAATACATCTTTGCTACAAGCTATTACAAATTACAGAACAGCTACTTTCCGAGCCTTGTGTGCAACAAGGACAAACCTATTGCAACTGAGCACAACCGCGCGCGATTAGGCAGAAAGTAATCAGATGCGCCGACGAACTTCACCGACTCAGAAACGTGAAAAGCCGCTGATTCAAGGTATTTTTCAAACAAAGAACAGTGAGCGAAACACACTGACTCAATTCATAAGCGTAAAGTTTGGACAGCTTGGAATACATTTTTAGCCTCGCTTTTAGAACAAGCACCATATATGCTGTTCGCGCCGTTTGGACAAAGCTTAATGCTCCTAAAGCGCTTTTACACGTCCTCTGGAGCTGTGGCCTAGCTTCGTGATGTCCACACAGTCAGCGTCTACGATATCTGCCGAAACGGGTTTCCTGACCCGCATCAGGCGTCGTATACATTTATTGTAAACATGGAGGCAGCTGAGGCAAGCAATGGACGCATCACCACGTGATTAAACATGGCAGCACCCATGCGATCGCGCGAAAAGAGAATATTTGTTTTTTTGCGATATCCAGAGTGTCCTTTCGTGCCATGTGTGGCACGTTAAGTCTTTTTAGCATTTGAATAATTTGGAAGTGGCAACGCTTGATTGGTTTTAGTGGTGTATTTGTATCGGGAATACTGCTTTCGTAGGACAGTCAGAGCACGGCCATGTGTTTGAACATGTGCGAACGTGTGTCAGGCCTTAAGTCTATGCGATATTTAGTGCTTGTAAAGCATTCGTGATAATTAATTTTGCGGCATTTTACAGGGTTACAGGGTGTCTACCAACCGGTAATTCTCACGGATCTTGAATAGTCTGGAAATACTCAGGGAAATCTCGGCGAAGTTGTGCTTCTATTAGGGAAAGCTAGTTGTAATTTTATTGAAAAGTGAGGTAAGTCGCGCTAATGCTGGCTCGAGTAACAGATAAGAATCGTAATGAATCGTCTTTGACGCCGTGTCATCGGCTGGAGGAGTTGCCAGTTATTAGAGTTGTAGGACAATCTATCCGCTGGCATCCAGTTGTAAGGGTTGTAGTCGGGCATGAACTATGTGGTGGCTGGCCCATGCCGTCGTCCAACTCACCCACGCTTGGGACGTGGTTGTAGGGAGGAACTTGCTCTCATCGAGAACTAGGAGTACAGGATTTAATTACAAAATTTACATTAAAACGACAGATACATTTGAACAGCCTAGCATGGCTGCGAAAAGGAGCACGACGCTCCCACCACGAAGTACACGAGCACAAAGCTCCAAGCACCCCAGTTGTCGAGCACACAGCTGCTTAAAAACACTCTGACCTCCCTAGATCCCTAGGTGAGGGAAAACTGCTGTCCAACCTTCGTCCAATCGGACCGTCCACAGTCGTTGGAGGCGTAGTCGACCTGCCTTTGAAGGGGAGGGCTCACACACTCACGTACGCACTTTGGATTCCCAGAACCCACCGAGTTGAGCGGGTCCTCGTAGCCAGGTTGTCATGCTTGACCCTAGCTGGCGCCTCTTAATTCCTAAGCTTTCTCCACTAGCAGCCACGACCATCAGCAGACTGGGACAAATTCCGGGGCCTTGCGAAAACGCACCGCAAGCCGCCTTTTTCCGAGAAGCTCTCTTGCTGCAAATAGACCACGAAGGCGACAGCGAACCAGGTAACAATACACGGTCCGCCAAACGTGGCTTGACTTGCAGGCGCCGTCGACTCGACGAAGGAGGCGCATGGTTGATTAACTTTGCTGTGGTCTCCAGTTCTCCGAAGGAAGTGCATGGTCGGTTAACGTTGCCAGCATCGCCGGTTCTCTGAAGAACGCCACCCCCGCGGGTCGATCGAAACAACTGCAGCGGGCTGAGATAGGTTTGCAGAGCAGTACCCCTGCAGGCCGATCTTAACACAGTGTATAGTCAACGACCGATTTTCCGGGCGCCCGATTTTTCGGACATACTCGATAATTCGGACGGCTTCGCGGCACCACCGCGTGCCCCTAAGAGTCAATGTATAAGAACGTCTGAAATGTCATACCCAAGAACCCTTCGCCCTCTGATTTCCCGGATTTCTTGCCGTGATCGCAGGTCAAAAGCGGCATTAATCAGCCACCACCGCCGCCATTTGATTAGGGTTTTAATTGAGTGTCTTTACGGTCCGTTCCGCTCCGAGTTGCCCAGCACAGCGGAGCGGTGGTTGATGTTCGCGTTTAGGTTGTTTCACATGGTGCGATTTTCGCTCAGCGACACAGCAAATTCCGTCGCTCAGCGACCGCCGTGACGTCGTGGGCTCTCCGCCACTGTATTCCAACAAGTTGGCCGCGGCGTCGCTGAGTCTCAGCGATCAGCGCGATGCAGGAGGGGCAACGTGTGACGAAACAAAGTGCCGTCAAAAGAGGCGCTTTCCTGTTTTACCACGCGTTGGCAGCTCTGTAGAGCAATGTCGCGCACCAGATTTAGTTTTAATAGGGCCTACCCACCAGCGCCTGTGGCTTAGGAGCTTCATAAACATTGTTTTTCTTCCGCTTACACAATTCGTTTAAAAGGAGAAGCATTTGCTTGCTGCGGTAAAGCTAGGGAAACTATGGAGCATGTTTTATTGGAATGTGAAGACGTCTACCCAGTGGACGATTTAGGCACCACTGGCCTCCTTGAAGCCCTTGGGTTCAGCGGGAGCAGTGGAAAAGTAAACATGTCCGCAACATGCATTAGTAAGAGGCGATTGGAGGATGGGTGGACGAAAAGTAGGGAAACGACAAAAAACGGAGACGTACAAAAGCACAGTTCGCAATAATGGATCAGAAAATTTCGGTGTGGTAGTCCATAGTGTTTTTTTTATTTTTAGCCTAGGTAGGACATTAGGCAGTATAATAGCAAGAGCTTGGTGGCGCAACCCACCGCCCCATTCCAATGGGGGCGCTCATAACATCCATCCATCCATCCATCCATCCATCCGTCTCGTGCGGCGCTTCTATGGGTCGGGAAGGGCCGTTCCAATTGGGGGGGGGGGGGGAGCGCAGCAGCGACTTCTCGTTCAACAATTCGGGCATTAAAATTTAAACACTTATGGCTGCTAGCAGAATATCACATGTAGATGTTAAATATAATTCGGATCAGTGCCAAGTAAATTATAAAGAGCCCGCAGTACTGGCGCGGCACCAAGCAGGAAGAAGAGCGATCGGTTTGGTTCGATAAACGTGCAAAAATGAAGGACGCCGCGTAGTAGAGACGCAAGTACGCGTATAAACTGTGTTTATTTCACCCTTACTGTGGGAAAGTAAAATGATTACGCATTGTGTACTTCCTCATGAAGAACAACATCACGGCTTTAGAGTGTAGGCCAGCTGCAACATTTTGCGCGACAATGGTTTACGCTCAAGAAGCTTTGTCGCCCTGTTTCTGTCAGTCACTCCAACGGCATAGTTCGTGAAACTGGGCTTCATAAACTTCTTTGCGATTAAATGCTGAACTATATTTCTTTGCTATTCGTCGCACTTTTCGCAACCGAGCACAGGAAGTTTCATGAGAGCCCGGACGCTTCTTTCAACGCAGACGTCTAACGGCTTAGCATAGAGGTTCTGTTGTTGAGCACGGTATCATCGAACCTCCGAAGCCCTCTCAGGACATTTACCAGGTCCTCGCTCGGGTAGTAAAGCCCTCCTCGGTCCTGATGAGCGATGAGGCCATGTAGGGCATTGTTGCTTTTAGGCGCCTGCGGGAGCGAAATGCAACTTGCGCATGGGATTCGCTCACTTGCTGCGCAAACGATGAACCCTCCTATTAAAGCTACACTGGCCACGTCCGGGTTCGAAACGAGCGGCATTGTCATACAGTTTCTTCTCTGGTACATTGAGAAGCTTCCCCATCGCTTCATTGTTCTTTTTCACTTTTAACTTTGTGTCTGTTGTATGTAAATTTCTATTATTCTTGTTGTCACCGTTTTTACTGTTCTTGTATAGCTGCAAAATATTTCAGGATCAACTGATTTGACGTTACATTAGCTACTGTGTAAGTTATGTTTTATGCATATGTGTTTTCAAATATGTTTTGATGTGTGTTTCGTCCTCCACCTCCATATTATGCCCACTAGGGCATTTAAGGTATTGAAATAAATAAATAAAAATAGTTGGTTATAGCAGCAACGCAGAACTGGCGTTTGCAGGACTTGTTTTTCACATTCTGTGGCGTCCCCTCGTTGTCCTCCATCGTCGGCGGCTGGCGTCATCGCCAAAAACTGCTGTGTAATTATGGCTGCTTCCTTCCCACCACTTCTTGATTGCCCTCAAGAAATAAAAGTCGCATCGAAGTTGTTGTCCAGTTAATAGGACGTCAAAGACGAAACTTTCCGCGATTCTGTCATTCACTCTGAAAAACCAGAAAAGCAAGTACGAACAATCTCACCTTTTCTTTTTTTTTAAATCTCTAACTGAGCCGCTTGGACCAGGTTATAAACATCAAAGATAGAAAGCGGTGATTTCTTCGTGAAACTCGGCGGTCAGTAACAACATAAAAAGCTGCCCAATCTAGTGTCCTTTGGGAACGATCCAGTAACAGTGATACCGCACAGTACCATGAATACCACAAGCGGCGGCGTCTCCGTTGTTGATTTGTTTGAGCTGACTGTCGTCAATGTTAAACGAATTTAAAAAGATATATCTGCCAGTCAAATCTGGCAAAGATATCCAGACCAAGCACCGGATGCTTACTTTCAGCTTAAGTATCGGCCATGTACATCAAGCTTCGTGTTAGGCCATATGTGCTAAATCCCCTCTGATACTCCAAGTGGCGAAGGTTCGGGCACGGTTCACAGAACTGAAAAGCCGGCTGACATGTGCCAAGTGTAGTGCCAATGAACATTCATCCGAAACATGCGAAGGCACTCCACACTGTGTCAGCTGTGATGGGGAGCATGCCGCATACTTGCGGTCTTGCCCATTATGGAAGAAAAGGAAATAGTCTGAATTAAAGTGAAACAAAACACTTTTTTTAAAGCGGCATGAAGGAGACTGTCGTACCTGCTGAAAACCAGCTTTGCCGAAGTGGTGCATCATACTGTGCCACAACTGGCCCATGCATAGTGAGCCGGCGGCGATACCTCGACCTTGACGATATCACAGAATTCTTCTATAAATATAATCCAAAGGTTCTGTGTTCAGGAAACGCATCTAAAACGTACGGAAACTTCCTGAGACAATATGCTGTTTTCTCGAAAGGCCGTGATCACGCTGTTGCTTCGTCCACAGGTGTAGCTATAATTGTAGATAAGTCCCTTGCTTCCCAGATTATTTCTTTCCAGACGTCGCTCGAGGCGGTGTCTGTGCAAATGATTCTCTTGAACAAGCAAAGAACCGTGTGTTGTGTTTACATACTGCCTCATTACCCACTCATCAAAACAGAATTCTACATGCTGGTTGAGCAGCTCCCAGAACCGTACATTATTACCAGTGATTTTAAAGGAGCCATAGCTGAACCAATTTTTATCGAAGTGGACAAAGGCATTTAAATGAAAAGAGGCTATTTCAGAAATACTTTGCAGCAAAAAGTACTTCAGTGTGCTCAACAAAAGCGGAGTTATTGGCAATCAAACAGGGTCACCGCGGTACTTCCACTCCTTCTTCCATGCCTTGCACTGTGAAGGCTACGACAGAGCGGGGCGTGCCCGCGACGCTCCGCCTTCTAAATGTGGCCGTGGCGCGCAGTTCAAATTTTCTTTTGGATATTAATGACGACGCCACTTGCGATTTTGGCGCCTACGACGCGCGAGACGTAAGCGGTTGTCCTCAGCAAGCCGGAGTGCGCTTAGCCGGCTTAGCCGGTATAGCCAGCGGACTGGTCGTGGCACTCCACGGCGGCCGTCGTATGCACACCACGTAGCAGACCGCACTTCCGTGCAACCGTAGCACAGAACACTTACATAAACTTAGAGAAGGGAAACTGTACCTTCCACAGTGCAACAGAAATGAGGGCAGCGGTGGCATTGTGGACTAAAGTATGCGACCGAGAGATGACACTGGCAAAATGAAAACTATTATCATCATCATTACGTAGTGAGCAATATGGCCGCAACGGTAGCTGTTGGTGGGGCTCGTAGCGCTGCTCGCTCGCTGGGTTTGGGCGCTTTGTTACCGCTTTCGGGGCATTGTTAGTGTACACGGTACTTTAAGATGACTACAGATATCTTTATTATATCGTCAGGTAACTGAGAGGCCGCAACTGGCAAAAAAAGACAAAAAACGTCAGACAAGTAAGCTTACATTGTTTATTGTTTATCGTGAAAGGAGCAACATGCCCACAAGTTTCCTACACGTCAAGTGGAGTTAATGCTCAGTCAGACTTTACAACATACAGAAACACAAATAGCAATCGCTTTAATGGAATTAGAAGCTGAAATCGAGCGAATTTTTCGCATCCCGTTTGACGTGCCGCTAAAGCAGGGAGAACGAAGCTTAAGACAACGATATTCGTGCTCGGCTACACTGTTACTCGAATTGGGGACAGTTCTGTTTGAAGTGTTTCATACTAATGTGCACATTGTGTGCCTTCGACGATTTCGGCTAGATTAAAGAAAAAAGAAACAGAAGTACTCGGCAAAGATGTACTGTCGGTAAAATAAGTTCGAGCTGCAATGTTGCATTGCTTACATAACACATTGACGAGAGGCACGAAGTGTAGAGGGAAAAAAAGGTTATGCTAAATTTTACATCACACATTGTCTGTTCTTTATATTTCTGCTGCACATTTAGTGTGCAGGTGCGGCAGTAGAGGCCTCGACACAAGTGCAGTACTCGTAAGAAAGTGATGAACGTTACGGAGACAACAGTGCTTACAAGGACCTGTGCAAATATTGTGTGTATAAACAAGGACACTAAATAAACCTATAAGTGTGCCCAGTTAAGGCTCACGGATCCTTGGGAAATGCAATTGACGGCTTCATGCTGAAAAAAAAACATCTCGGTTTGTGTGTTAAAACAATGCAAAGAGGTTACACAAGGATGAATACTTCAGTTGAGTAACACAGGTGAGCAAAGGAAGCCTCAGCCTGGATCCAACGTTTCAACATTCAAACAAATATGTGAGGGCCATGACGAAGACAAGTGCCCACGCTGAAGCTTTCCTTGCTCGTGCGCTGTTGATTGGCCGAATGCTGATCCGAAGTTCGAGTATATTTCAAAACCTTTTGGGGAACACACTGTCCTCAGGTGTGTGATCTGCTGTTTGAAGAGAAAACAAAATGGTTTTTAGCGGTTTGTCATGTTCGAGAAGCATGGATTAGGCTGGTTGTGTGAAGTTGTCTCTTCTAGCCATCTCTTACCGTGTTAGCCTAGTAACTGATTTCATGCACATGCACTGTACATGAACCATTTGCAGTTAACAAATGATTAATGCACATATCCAGATCTAATTCTAATCCTAGCACTTACAGTCTTCACAACGTTCCTTTAGATTTGGTCTTGTCATCTAAATACATTCGTGTGCACATTACGAATAATTTAAATTGGACCAATATACAGTATGTCATTAACAATGCTACTCACATGCTCGAATACATACAGCGCAACTTTTACAAAGCACCGTGTACTTTAATACTACAGCGTTAGAACACTCTAATACGCTCGAAAATTGAATATGCGTCTGCAATATGGGATCCCAGTTGCGTTAATCTTATTACTCTACTTGAACTAGTACAAACTAACTCTGCTCGTTTTATTGTTTCTAATTATAACCGACCGTGGCAACCTTTAATACCCGCATTCTGTCGAGTGAGGCTAGCTTAGCAGGACTCTTTGATGAACTATGAGGCATTGTTTAAGATATTGGATTTAGATTATAAGAACTGGTTAAGGTTATACAGCGCTGAATGACGGCTATGTCCTCTGCTATAGAGGTATCTTAGATAAGAAGCAATACGGGGTAGGGTTCCTAATCCACAAGGACATAGCGGGCAATATTGTCGAATTCTACAGCGTTAATGAGAGAGTAGCAGTAGTAGTAATCAAACAATAAGAGGTATAGGTTAAAGGTAGTACAAGCCTGCGCTCCAACATCCAGTCATGATGACGATGAAGTAGATCATTTTTATGAAGATGTTGAATTAGCAATGAGAAAAGTGCAAACTAAGTATACTGTAGTAATAGGTGACTTCAATGGAAAAGTTGGGGAAAAGCAGGCTGGTGAACAAGCAATTGGCAACTACGGCGTCGATTCTAGGAATGCTAGAGGAGAGACGCTGGCAGAATTCGCGGAAAAGAATAAGGTGCGAATAATAAACGCCTTTTTCAAGAAGTATAGCAACAGAAAGTGGATCTGGAAAAGCGCTAATAGTGAAACAAGAAATAAAATAGGTTTAATACTTTCTGCCGATCCCAGCATAGTGAATGATTTTGAAGTGTTAGGTAAAGTGCAGTGATCGTAGGTTTGTGAGGTGTAGGACTCACCTCAATTTAAAGAAAGAAAGTAAAATTGGTCAGGCAGAAACAGGCCAACCTAGACGCAGTAAAAGTAAAAGGAGACCAATTCAGGCTGCCACTTGCAAACAAACGTGCAGCCTTAGAACAGAGAGATGAAGATGACATAGAGGTAATGAATGAAACCATAACTAGGCAGGCATCAGAAGCAGCAGTTGAAGTGGGAGGTAGGGCGCCAAGGCAACAAGTAGGTAAGCTCCCCGAAGTAACAAAGGACCTAATAAAGAAACGACAGAGAATGAAAGTGTCCAACTCAAGAGCTAAGATATAATTCGCGGAACTGTCAAAACAGATCAACAAGAAAAAAAAGGGATATTCAAAATTGCAACGTGAGGAAGACTGAGGAAGCCGTAAAACATTCGATGCAGCATAAGATCAATGAGAAGGAAACTTGGCATAGAATAAACCAAGATGTGTGCACTAAAATATAAGCAAGGTAATATCATCAGCAATATCGAAGGTATAGAAAAAGGAGCGGAGAAACTCTATACTGACCTGTACAATACCTACAGGAGCCACGATACCTCATTTCGAAGCAGTAATGAACAGGTTGCAGAGACTCTATAACTAGCGATTAGGTTAGAAGGGCCTTGCAAGACATGAAACGGGGAAAAGCGGCAAGATGGAATAACAGTCGATTTAATCAAAGATGGAGGACACATAATACTTGAAAAACTGGTGCCTTTGTATACGAAGTATCTTTCGAATTCAAGGGTCCCAGATAACTGGAAGGATGCAAACATTATACTAATCCTTAGAAAGGGAGACGTTAAAAAATTGAAAAATTATAGGCCTACTAGCTTACTCCCAGTATTATATAAAATATTCAGCAATATAATTCCCATTAGAATAAGGGCAACACTGAACTTTAGTCAACCAAGGAAACAGGCTCGTTTCAGGAAGAGATATTCTACAATGGATTACATCCATGTCATCAATCAGGTAACTTAAAAATCCACAGAGTACAATGAGCCTCTCTGTATGGCTTTCATAGATTACGAAAAGGCATTTGATTCAGTAGAGATACCAGCAGTCATACAGGCATTACGTAATCAAGGACGACAGGCAGCTTACGTAAATATCTCGGAAAATATCTACAGAGATTCCACAGCTACCTTAATTCTCCACAAGAAAAGTAGGAAGGTACCTATAAAGAAAGGGGTCAAACAGGGAGACACAATCTCTCCAATGCTATTCACTGCGTGTATGGAAGAAGTATTCAAACTATTAAACTGGGAAGGCTTAGGAGTAAGGATCAACGGCGAATATCTCAGCAACCTTCGGTTTGCAGATGACATTGTCCTGTTCAGCAACACAGGAGACGAGTTACAACAAATGATTGAAGACCTTAACATTGGGAATGTAAGGGTGGGGTTGAAGATTAATATGCAGAAGACAAAAATAATGATGAATATCCGGGCGAGGGAAGAGTTAAAGGGCCCCTGAAACGGTTCGGACAAATTTTGTAGACGCGTAGGGTACAGCTTAAGTAGAACATTGGCACTTCAATTTAAGTGAAGCGTTACGTATTAATGGAGCTACAAGCGATTAGAAGTTACCCTCCTCCCCAGCCACGCTTTTCCTCCTCAACTCGTTCGCCGAGCGAGCGGGGCTAAGCTCCGCCTTCACTGGTCCTGCGTCACGATGCGACGTCACATCGTCTACTTCCGGTTGTTTTGGAGCCCGCCCCCGCCCGCGCGAAACTTCTCCGCTAGCCGCTTGGCTGTCGACCTCAAGCGAGAGCTATCGAAGCAGCGTGCGTTGCGAGCATTCTGTCGTAGCGCCGAACGTGTCTGCTATTCCGTTAACCACAGGCAAGCTGGTCATTTCGGCAAATGACTGGAGGCATAAACTCAAGCTGATGAAGGAACTTTGGCGTAGACGTACGTGAGCGGCCTGATCGGTCTGCACGGTCCAGACACTTGTTGGCGCAGCGCTTAACCAGCCAAACAAAGCGCTAATATTGCTCTAACCAAGTGTAAAACATTTTAAACATTTATAAAAACAACGCGTTGATGATTACACTCCTGCGAAAAATACGCACCAGCAGCAAAGAAGAATACGCTTCGTTGCTGCTACTGTGTATGGTTGAGCTCTCTGCCACCAGGTGGCTGCACTGTGCAGACCGTACACATTTGCCCTTCTGCTCATCTCGGCTCATCCCGTTACGGCACAGTCAAGCGGCCAGACCCTGTCCCCTTGCGCTTAAGTTTGCCCTAATACGGGACTCGCGAAACGCTATTGCGTTAGTAATCTTCCGGTGTAAAGTGACGGCCACAAACGCGCAAATCCAGGCGCCGGTCGTAAAGCGGCAGTCTGATGCGCAGCAGCCAGTTCGCTCGTACGCTGCCTTGCAGAGGGACACGATGTCGCAGCTTGACATATTGCCAGTCGCTACGTTTGCAGTCCACAAGGCAACAAAGTCGAATCATAGTGCTCGCGAAAAGACTGAGACCAACTCTGACCGCGGAGCTCTCGTCAAAATGGTGTACGTTGTAACACAAGCAGACGACACTTGCTGTGTGCCGGAAGTGCTTAAGTGTACTGAAAAATTGTTCTTGTGCATTCTCTTTATGCTACTTTCTTTTTATAAAAACAAATTAACTAACATTCCAACTATTACGAAGATCATTTGTTTACCATAAAGTTGGAAAAATTATCGATCACGCGCCCTGGTCAGCCAATGGGATACCTCGCCCCACTGACGTCATATGGGTGATTTCGGTCATATGAGTAGGGGCGGCTTAAAATTCCGCCGAGCACTGCGCTGCGATCGGCAGCGATGTGCATTTTCAAAACCTTATAATAAATTACACCCTTTACGCAGAGCACTTAGATGTGTCAATTAATGATCAGAAGGACCTACTCTAACGACTCAGTACGTTTGTAGAAAATCGTCAAAAGCGTTTCAGGGTCCCTTTAAGGATCGCCCTTCAGCCTCTAGTCTGTTACGGAGTACGTTTACCTAGGTCACACAGGTTACCTAGGTTTACCTAGGTTACCTCACAGGGAACCCTGATCATGGGAAGGAAATTTAAAGAAGAATAAAAACGGGTTGGTGCGTGTAAGGCAGACTTTGTCAGCTCCTGACTGGAAGCTTACCATTATCATAGGAAAGGATGGTGTACAATCAGCGCATTTTACCGGTGCTGACATAGGGGGCAGAAACTTGGAGACTGACAAAGAAGCTTGAGAACAAGTTAAGGACCGCGCAAAAAGCGATGGAACGAAGAATGCTAGGCATATCGTTAAGAGACTGAAAGAGAGCGGTTTGGATCAGCGAGCAAACGGGTATAGACGATATTCTAATTGACATTAGGATCAGAAAATAGAGCTGGGCAGGTCATGTAATGCGTAGGTTAGATAACTGGTGAACCATTAGGGCTACAGAATTGGTACCAAAAGAAGGGAAACGCAGTCGAACACGGCAGATGACTAGGTGGAGCGATGAAATTAGGAAATTCGCTGGTGATATTTGGAATTAGTTGGTGCAGGACAAGGGTAATTGAAGGTAGCAGGGAGAGGCCTCCGTCCTGCAGCGGACATAAACCATGCTGGTGATGATGACGAATTATGACTGTACCACGAGTATAACCTCGATCAAAATTAACCAGCACTTATTCCCCTACCTAACCGCCGCGAAGTCGCCCGTTTATTTATTTTATAAAACTTTCCATCATACCACACTTCACGAAGGCTTCATAGCAGGGCTTCAAGTTGATTTCCACCTGCATCGATCATCGCAGTAAGGTAGGAATTGATTCATATTACACGAAGTCTTTCAATCTTTCATCCCCCGTACGTCTCAGGAATGGAACCACCTTGCATCAAATATTGTAGCCATTGCCGATAACAAACTTTTTTTGGAAAACATTAGCTAACGTTGTATAACCAGTAGAATTATTACGTTACCAGAACTCACTGCTCTTGTTTCTTTGTTTGCTTTACTCTACTGCTTTGTAACCACTCCTGTTTAATGTCCTGAGGATGCTTTAAAGAAAACATAGAACAATAAAGTGAACAGTGACTGCGAGTGTTTCAGTCAACATGAGGTATAATTTCCTCAAAATTGCATTGAGCGTTTTTAAGGTTTTAAAATTCCTTGCATTTTTACGTAACGCTATGCGGTAGCATATGCTATTTGGTGGTAATGCCAGTCAATCTGATTTGCAAATAGCAGATGACAGAGTTTGTGCATTAGCAAGTAGGAGCTTGCTACATTGTTTCTATTCTGGTTGTCATGGCTGTAATGACTTGAAGAGAAACAAGTTAGGAGTCAACATGTTACTTCTCCGATTGTCATAAAACGCCTTTAAAATCAAGAAAGCTTTTATGTTAAATTTCAGCATTCGCGCTCGGCACAATACAAAACCGCAGACTGTTGCTTTGCTCATAGGGCTCACAGCGCTCTATCTTGTAAACTTGCAAACATTTCATGGTGAGGCACGTTGTTCAAGAGGACTTGTCGTTACGGTGACCGTTTAGCTTCTTATGGCGTGGCTTGGGCAGCTTTCAAACCAATAATCTATCTTTCGTCCTTCCTGAAAAGAGAAATCATGAAGTCATGACAGACATGCATGCTAAAAATGGTACAACGAATGTTAGTCGAATAAATGAACAAATCACAGTTCTAGTTGAAGTGTTCAGAAACATACCTTGTGAGGATTCTGACTCTGTGGTGACACATTAACTGCTGACTTGTCCAGAGAGAATGTAATCCAAAGGCGTGAACAAATACGAGCAGCATCTTGGAGGCTGGAGGCGAAAGAAGAAAGAGGCTCAATTACAATGGGGGAAGCGTGGGTGAATTTGTGATTCATGTATGACTAACAGTGTACAAAACCCTCAATGACAAAAATGCACAAACACACACAACACCGTTTTGAGTGTGCGTTTCTTTCAGTGGTGTCCTTTTGTGGGCTGTGCTTAGTTAAGCCTTGATTAGATGACATTTTTTGTCAGATACTACGTAATAACCAGTAATTTTATTATTTATCAAATGCTAATAATCCAACTTTATCACCGAAAGTACATTTGCAATAATGTGTAGGGAATTTTCTCGCGGTGTATCATTTATGCAGAAACAGACAAAACTATTTACTATTTATACTGTACTGCGTGTTAGTAACTTTAGCAACTTGTCAAAATTGTAAGAGCCTTGTTTGAATTGCTTTTGAAGAGCAATAACTTTATTATTATTTTAAACTTTAATTAAAATTACTACAGGAACCGGTTCTTTCCGCCTCGCACGCAGAGATATTTGAAGTTGAAAATGCGAAGCAATGATATTTCACTCACCGGTGCACACAACCAGAGGCTCCAAGGTTAATCCGGCTTCTTGGGTAGTTTTCGGACAGGTTCCAGTGACGAGTTTTCATGCTAGCGAGCACATTTTTTTTTCAAGGAACACGTCATTACGCGGCCAAACGCGGCATATCACGGAAGCCGTGTATGTAGCCGTTATGCCATCGAAACGCCGCAGCTGATAAACTTCACCGTCTATAAACACGTTCGCCTGGTAGCGGCTATCGAACGTTGGACGCATACACTGGCTGAGATAATATTGTCATCTAATTGAAACGAACCTGCGCGGTGCTGCTCAAAGAAAACGACCACCCCGTTCGCAAACAGAGCCGTCGTACAATTTGAATCGATAAACGGCACGGATTGCCCCCAATACCAGTTGGCTGCTGCTTATCACACGTCTATGAGGTCTCAAAACCTTTATTCAAGCAATAAAGCGCAGATTTTAATAACAGAAGTGTGATGAAACAATTGTCTGCTTATTTTGTAAAAAATGTCACGTTAACTATATGTCGGTTATTATGTGTACATTTGTAGATCAAATATTTAGCCGCGCTGAGCGCCCCTAGCATAAATATTTAAATTAAAGTATGCGACCAAATTACACTAGCTCCATTAGGCCGCTTCATGCTGGAACGCTGGATGGATCGATGTTATGAGCGTCCCCTTTGGAACGGGGCGGTGGGTTGCGCCACCAAGCTCTTGCTAATATGCAGCCTAATGTGCTACCTAGGCTCTGTGGTTGATTTTTCGCCCTCTGTGGCGATCGCTGGAACTTGAGAGTTTGCGGGGCCTGACCGTAGCACAGAGAAACAAATATAACAAGAGCGGACACTCGGCGAAAAGTGGCGACAGGAAATACGTCACGCTATAGTATTAACGCCGACCGTTTGCTGCCGCGACCATCGAAAAAAAAAACATGTGAAATGAGATTAAGAGAAATTCTTGTATTTTTTATTCTTTCCCGGCAAAAGTAAAAATATCTGCGTATAAATTAAACTTTTCGGCTTACTTCCGTTGTCTAGCGACAGGCGAATCGGCGAATGCCGAGCCAGATTCTTGCGTCATTCGTCAGCTACACCGCCGAAGCGAGAGAGACCGGCCGCGCATCTGAGCGTTTGCCTGTTCGGTCACCCGTCTGCCTGTTTTTCTATTTTTGGATTTAGCCTGCTTTGGTGAGCTCCCGGCGAATTCTTGTGTTCCGTCTGAACATCGACATGGCACCACTGCACTATTGGACTACGGCAAGGTGAAAAACTGTTCGACAGTCTGCGACACATTTTAAGCAATTAGGCTTGCGGCACACCACCTAGGCTAGACTTGTGACGCAGTTAACGGAAAACAGCGTGACCGTTGTGGCGCGATTAATTTGAATTAATGACTCGTATTGGGAGATGTTTGCGACGCTTTCTATGAGCCTCAATATTGTTTTAACTTACTTCGGTAGTTTTTGGGCACGCTAGTCGCACAGGGTGCTGTGACGCAGTTTCGCGTGTACTGAATCCTACTGCGACAAGTTTTGGTGCTTTCGCTGACCCCCAACATTATTGTGACTAATTGCGTTACTTTTTCGGGTACTTTTCAAGCGCAGCGGACGCGCCAGGCACTGTGACGCAGTTAGCGAAAACCAGCTCGGTCGTGGTGCGCAGTTAAGGTTCGCGCTTTAATGCACTGACAAGTTCGTGGCGCTTTTTCTGACGCCTAGCATTGTTGAAAATTATTTTCGGTACTTTTTTGTTACTTATGAGGCACGCTCGCCGCACCTGTCGTGACGTAGCGAAAAGCAGCTCAGCCGTGGTGACAAAGTTAGTGACAATTTAAGCCTTCTTTTGGTACTCACGCTTGTGGAAAACGCGACAAGCAATTGACAGGAGTGGTAACACGGGAGTGTATTGCTTGCGCCGGCAGAACGTGCTAAAGATAACGCCAAGGAGCTCAAACGCTAGGGACTTGTAACTTGAAAATTTAGTCTTCTGAACGAATGAAGACAGGCTTTGCACCCACGCATTTGTCCTGAGTGCAAGTAGAAGGAATTTTGCGAGCGTCCAGCATGGTCTGGTTGAGAGCCTGTGCTGTGGCCACCTCTGTGTGTTCGTAGCGTCCTAACGCGTCGGTTGTAGCCAAGTTCTGGAAACGCGCAGTAGCCCCTGTATTCGTGCTATTAAAGTGAAGTGTTTGCTTGGTACGTACGGTGTTGTCTTAGGGGGGGGGGGATGGGTCGGGTATTTTCTACGCCGTGTATGTAAAAGTCAACTGCTTTTATTTGTAATGCCGGCCATTCACAACTTTCGCACGCTTCGCCTCTGCATGCATTCTTACATGTTAATGCGAAAATGACGCTTGTAATTTAATTTTTTCAGCTGACGTCATCTGGTGGAGCTTCCTATGGGAACTACTACTGCTTACCTGGTGCCACAACGTTGGTTAAATGTACAAAAAGCCCGCAACGCGCATTTATATAGAATAAAGCATTTCCTCATTTCACAAGGCGTCTTGCGTCTTAATGAAATTGCACATGACACGTATTCGATGGAGGCTTGTAATGATTGTTGGCAATAAATTTTACTTTAAGATTAACCGATCTCGCATGAAGACCGCTAACGGTTGAGCTGTAGAAGCAAAAAATAAAAACAAACGCAGCCGGCGTGACGCGTACCAGCTAGCGTTCAAAACCCGCACGCCCAAAACCGAAACGGGAAGTGTGGTTCGGGTAATAAGAGGCAGCTTTAGCTCGGGTGCTCCTACCTAAATACACGGGAATGGGGAATTCGTTTTTCTCGGCAATGGCTGCACCAAATTTGTCTTTTAAATGCAAGAAACCTCGTCAAACCTAAAATCTAGTGACTCTTGGTTTCGAATTTTTTATTTAGGTCGTCAATTTTTTATCAAAAATTGGCAAAAATCAAACATTTTCAAAAAACTAAACTATCAGGTTTAATACTCTAACTCACCAGTGAAAAATGACATCACAATTCTATAGTTGCATCTAATAGTACATCTAAAGCGGACAAAATCGATATGTTACACATGAATCCCAAGAAATTTAGTAATATAGAAATACACCTTATGCAGAACCCTTGTACATAACGTAACAAATTCACATAAGACGTAAAATGACACATGCAATTTGTCCGCTTTCAATGATCTAATGGATGACCTTTAGAGAACTGCGATATCTGTTCTTGATGCAGAGCTATGGATTTGTAAACATCGTGCTTCTATTTTTTTTTATCAAACTGTCGAATAATTGAAAATCTTTGTAACAAAATTCAGGCCCCGAATCGATATTCCGCTTCCAACAGTCACTATAATTCAACTTTCTCTCTCAAATGGAACAAATTTCATTAAAATCGGTCCAGGGGTTGTCTCAGAAAAAAGCGATTTTGCGTTTTACATGTATTTGAATATGGCGCGTCGGAGTTGGGCCCGAGCTAAACCTTCCTCTTAACGCCGGCGGCTTGGTGCGCTGCAGTCAATTGGGCCGCTGGGCTCTATGGGAGTGTCCGCTTTTGTCGTATTCCGTTCTCTATAACCGTAGTGCGTATGCGGAGCGTTTGCTTTGTGTAAGACAAGGCTTGAGTGCGTGCTCGCCCTCACAGGCACAAGTCTGGCCATGGTACGTGGTGCGGACCGGCCTTGTCCTTGACCAGAAGATGGCAGTCACATCGAACTTGCGCATTTTATTGCAATAGCAAGTATCGGGACACTCCAGGCGCATTTTTGCCGTCGCCGTTGCCGTGATGTTCCATATTATGTCCAAGGGCGATAACACCGTTGCCGCGCGTCGTATGCGGTATGTGCGGGTGAAAGCACGCGGGGGAAGCCGACGTTCGCGGCTCAATCTGGCGCGCCCGAAGGAAGAAAGCGGAGAGCAAACGCGCCGTTTCCGTCGCGTGAAAGGACTGGGGCCCCGGGGGGACAGGAGGGAGGGAGCGTTGTGGTCCGGCGACAACTGCGCATTTCGCGACCGGGCGCAATGATGGGGAACTGACGATCGCTTCGCAGTCTCGTGCCCCGCATGGAGGAAACGGGGGGCGCGGCGCGGGAGGTCGGGGGCGCAGCGTCGAGTGAGCTTCGACTCCACCAACGCGTGCGTACTTTGCACGGCCGCGCGTGTTCAAGCGCGCAGCATCCTGAAAGGGTTCTGTAGACGGCTCAGAACGTTGCGCGCGCTGTATGCCCGCTGCTCTTGCGTTGAAGCGATAGGCCGCCCGAATGTCACTTCGCTCACTGCTGCTGCCGCGCTTGCTCATACCAGCGTTTTGACGGCGAGAGTCCGCGCTAATCGAGTGTGAAGTGTTCATCGTTGATTGTGCGCGCCGACAGCATGCATGTTGATTCAGTTAGTAAGCGAATGTTTCTAAATTATACGTGCGATATAACTGCTATCCTTACTTCGTATAGCTGCCTACAAATTTCTTATCGCAATTGATGCTTCGCTTTTCGGGAGAAAACGCGACTTTTTTTGAAGCGCTATCAATTAGTCAGCCAAGGAGTCTACCCGGAGGCATTCTTACAATTGCTGGTAGGTACAGTGGGGCATGGCGTTTCTCGCGGCGATCGACGTTTCTGCGCAGGAGCAAGTAAGAGCAGGTGCGAGAAAAAATCTGGGGGCCTTTGCTCCTTGAATATGTGACTCTGGCTATTCACTACGGAGGCTGCCCTCGTAGTGAGGGAGTGGATACGGACGCCCCGTATGGTTCTTTATTGTATGGCCCCGTTTGCTTATCGCTGTGTCTAAAGGGGCAAGGTTATGACTGGTGTTGTATAAGTCGCGGCTCGCTTTTTTCGTCGCGACGATAGATTGCATTTTTTGCTAGCACTGCTCCAGGAGGGCACATGTAACTGGCAAATAGAGGCCTCAGGAGAGCACCTGAGGTTATAATAAAGCATGCGGAGCAGGATCTCCAGGGCACCCAAGGGCTAGCGGGGGGATCAAAGCTGGAAGCAGGGCGGCCCGTGGGGTGGGGTCGCAGAGGCCGAACCGTGCCAGGAAGTGTACGCATAAAAAAATTGGCTGTCCGCGATAGCGAACAGCCGATATTTTACACCTATCACACGCGCAGGCCTCGGCGAGCCCGAACCCACAGACCAGTCCGGGTTTTAGCTTTGGTGTCCCCGTTGCCGCTTTGGTGTTCCGGAGCCTATTTTTTTTCGGGGAAGGGGGCTTCCCCCCCCCAAATTTTTTCGTGCTGTCCATGCTCCGTCGACCAAAGCAACCCCCGGCGCCAGAAATCATTCTGGATTTTGTCTAGAATGTCTTGTTCACGCTCCAAAAGACATTTCACCGCGAACATTATTGGCTCATGTATGCACAATGGATGCCCAAGATTTTGAACCACCGCCAGAACATGCAGAAGTTCGGCGCTGCCTGGCTCCAATGTAAATAAAGAGTTTTAGTTGAACGCGTTTACGCTCCGCTAAACAGTTAAGCGGAGCGGAAGCGCGAATGCGCATGCGCCGTCCGCTTAGCCCTAAGCGGGCTAGCGGAGCGAGGAACACGGTCCGCTTAGAAGCTGCCTGAGCGGAGCGTGCCTCGCAGCGCTTTGGCTAGCGTTGGCGTCAGAACGGATTGGATTGGATGCAAAAAGCAAGCGCGCTGGCTAACACGTGGCGTTCCCCAAGACGGCGCTTTATTTTGCATTGGATAAAATGGACCGGTAACGCATTAGCGCTCGTCTAGACACTTCATGGATGAATAGTTATATATATACATATATACGTTTCACTGTATAAGAGTGATCATAAGGTGTTTTTATTTTCTTTCATTACCCTGAATTTGGCCAGGGGGTGCTGCAACTACGAAAGGTTCGCTCCGCTACGCTAAACGTATAACTAAAACGTGAAAATCGCCCGCCGCTCCGCTGTGGCTTAGCGGGGCAGCTCGGAGCGGAGCGTACCGTAAAGACGCTCAACTAAAACACTCTAATAGCGTGTAAATAGCCTTGTTCGTCTGTGTCTTTCGACACGTAACAATATTATTCACATTTCAATGCCTTACAAGCAGCATCAGCACAATACCCAGCTACATATGTGATCACTGGGATTTTTGAAGACAAAGCATCCAGGGGTGCTATGCAGGATGCGCCGAGTTTCTCGTTCACCCGAGTTTTACCCGAGTTTGCTCGACGGCAGTCAGTGAACGGAGATAGTGTGAAACGTGCAAAGGCTGCAGGCAAAAAAATATGTAGAGAAAAAGCTGCGTATGACAACATGAGCGCACCCTGCGCGGCACGCTGCTTCCACGTTTCAAGCGCAGAAGGCTGCACAACGAAACGCGCCAGCGCCGCGTATTGTTATCAACGGATTATCGCAAGTTAGCAATACCGTGACTGTCCCGCTGTCTGTCTGCACACTTGCCGTGAGCCGCTTGCCACGCCTTTCCCGGGCGCGTCAAGGGCATGCCTCCTCCTTCGGGCACTATCTTTCTATCCTCGTTCGAATGCGAACAGGGTGAATGGGCCGCATTCTTGCACCTACGCTTTCGCTCAAACGAATACGTTAAAAAACAACAAATAAAATAACAAACATTTTTATTTCTATAAGTGTCTGTCTTTCATTTTGAATGCTAGAAATTTCTGATGACAAACGGCGATCGAGCAAATTATTAAATTTTGCACTTCTTGCCGCGAGTGGCGACAGTGAGGCGAAAGCTTAGAAGCGGATACATTGAAGCGAGTCGCACGCACGAGGCAGTTCATACGGTGAGAGGTCGCCTAGGGGCGCTACAGTGCTATTCTCGATAATGTCAGTGATCGCCAATCTTTCTCTATTAGGAGAATAGAAACGCAGCGCCGCGGTACGGCTGTTCATCGCAGGCGCTTCAAGGCCCCCGCTTTACCGACTGAAAATGACATACTAGTCATAAATACGGGAGCAATGGCTGTCGCTGCAACATGGCGGTCCGTAGCGCGCGTAGTGACGCAGTTCAGTGAAAATGTACCAGTTTACGCTTGTGCGCGAAGCCTCGACGATGCATTGCGAAGAAGTGCGTGCTTCCCAGTGACACAATTCATCGCTTGTCATCGCTTGCCCAGTGAAGGGGCCTCTGAGCGCATGTACGCAGTATTTGAGCGTGTTGTACGCTCTAAGGTGCTTGCGGATTACTTATGCTGGAGCCAGCAGCGATCGCAGAAGTATATCGTAACGACACCGCAGCAATCGCATTTTGGCAGGTGAGGGCTCTTGTGTGCGGTTATGAAATGAGACTTCGAACTGAGGAAGGTGTTGGAACTGTTGAGTGCTCAGTGCTTGTGATGAAGAAATGCCATTGCATTGGGTCTAGAAGAGCGAGCGATTCTCGGACGCTGATCGTGTTTACAACGTTGTGGCTCCGATACATCGCCGATGACAGAGCAGCCATCTCAAACGACTGCTGCGATACGTACTCCTCAGCATCGTCGTCGCCCTCGGCGCATCGACGCCTTGCAGGCAGCAACAGTGACGTGCCGATAATTATTTACTGTGCGCTACGTCGCCACAATGCAGGAAATGAAACCGTGCTGTGGGGACATCTCAGCCCCAGAAGGTATATGCATAGACCAGCGACAGTCAATGCTTTGTTTTTGATAGTAGTGAGCAGTACTGTACATCACCGATGACAGTGCGTTTTGCGTGTTTTATGTCGGTGGTAAATATTGTCGATGCCTCTCAGCTCGGCACCGCGTCGCTGTTGCCGAAAGATAAGTTGGGCGTGGCCCAACCGTGGTGGGTGCGCGCACAAGAGTTACATGTCTCGCGCGGGGCGTGACCTCTGGCTTTGATTGACAGGCGAACTCGTGCTAAACTCGTACATCGCGAAACCCCCTCCGAGTTCAACTCGGGAACATGGCGGCGGTCGCAGCAGCCTGTGTTATTGCATCCAGCGGCAGCAAGCGTCAGTATGACCGTCTGGACCCGTTCACTTACATGACCGCCGTGGAGTTTCAGCGTCATTTTCGCCTGTCGAAGACATCAGTGCGCTGGCTGTGTGACGAGCTAGGCGAAGACTCTCGTCTGTGGAGACAGCGTGGCGGGCTTCATTCGCTTACCGTTGAAGAGCAAGTCCTCTGCGCCCTCCGTTTCTACGGGACTGGGAGTTTTCAGGGAAGCGTCGGCGCCGAGCGTTACATTGGACGTCATCAAACTGCTGTGAGCCTCTGTGTCAGAGATGTGTCTGACGCGCTTATCGATGCGGCAGTGCGGAAGCGGTGGCTGGCTTTCCCGAAGACTGCGGCTGAGCGGGCATTTATAAAAGAACGCTTCCTACTTCGCGGGAACATTACGAACGTAGTCGGATGTGTCGACGGAACGTACGTAGGAATTAAGGCGCCTTCAATGTCAGCGTTACTGTGATTAGCATTGAAGGAATGTCTAGACGCACCATATTGCCAAATTTGTCACTTCTGTGTAGCCGACTTAAATTTTGTGTTACCGACATCACACATGCGGCAGCCTATGATAGAGACTTTTTCGCTGGTTGCTGACTTTTTACCGATTGTTCTACTTGTCTGTCAGGGTGCCTTCCAAATGGCTCACTTTTTGGGGAAGGAGGTTAATGAAGTATAAATAGATAAATAGATATCACAAATTGTGTGAAGTACCCTGTGAATGCTAATCTCACAAAGAACTTGGGTTTTTTTATGAGATTACTTAGTACTTACTACAGGTTACTTAGTATGCATAATGCTGAATTTTGGTCATGCGTCATCTCTATTGGCCACACTATGAAACAGCAAGGCATTGCACAGTTCGTTGCAGTGCGAGATGCAGATGTCGCGCCAAGCCGGTTGTGCCTATGCATTTATGGCGAAATGAAAATGCATTGAGAATCTTAGTGTGCTGGCTTGCATGAAGATAATACTTCAGAGTGTTTGCTGTGTTCACTGTTGGTGCATGTGCCAGCGGTTGAGTGTACTTTATTTTTTTGGGGGGGGGCAGCATTATTCTGTATGGACAAATCGTATATCTTCGTCTCATAATGGGGCTCTAATTCTTCAGCAGTAGAACAATGCAGATCCAATGCTCTGCAGATCTCGGTGTGCGTGAGGATGTCGTGAACAACCAAGGCAAAATTACATATCGGGAGAAATGTGGCGCAGATGCCAATGAAAAGTGGCTCTTTAACCCGCCACGATAAAAATAAAGATTGCAGAGCGAATAGACCTTTTGTACAGCTTTAGAGCAATAATTACACAAACTGTGACATGCTCAAACGTGTAAAATCTTGCCACAATGCCAAAGTAGGATGAGCAATATGCAGCATATTTTGGCATTGAACATGTCTTGTAACTGCTATTTTTACTGTAAGCCTCGCTGTCACGCTTTTCCCTCCGGCACTCCTTTTGCTGAAACGCAGCACTGTCTCTTTATTGGTGTCATGATGATGGTAACGGCAGCAGTAAGGCTGGTTAATGCTTGCCCCTTTGATTCCTGCGAGTTTAGTGGCACAGAATATGGCACGTGCATACACCTGTGCAGCAAAATTTTGCGCTTGTGGTGATTTGTTGGAGAGCTAATTCGTGTTGGGACATTTCAAAGATGTGCGCCATTGTGGCTTAATAAATAGAGCACTGGTGAGGTTGAAGACTGGTTGTATTGGTATAGAAGCTTGAAGTTGAATTGCACAACAATTCAACGGGACACAAAGAAGAAATACACACAGCGGAACGCTCTGCTGTGTGTGTTACTCTGTGTGCCGTCGAATTGTTGCGCAATCCAACTTCAAATAGAGGATTGGGCTTCTTTGGTGTAGGACAGAGCAAGTATGAGCTATTCGACACCATACCAGTGCCTTGCCACACAATTATGGAAGTGTGATTGTTTGCAAACAAAGCTTTGCTTTCAAATCCACCTGCTCATGCACTGATCCACTCTGCACTGATGCACTGATCCACTGATGCACTCATCCACATACAAGCACTGATTGAAAGAACCGTCATAAAATAATAATGGTGAAATGAATGGCCTTTGAAAATTTGTATGTTGATACTAATAACATAATAGGTGCCGCACCGGACTCGATAATTGTACTGGACAGAGCAGTTTGTTTACTATGTGAAGCACAAGCTTCCATTACATGCTGTGCAGATAACCAAGCTCAGTTTGTTTATACGTGGTACACAACATTCACTCTAATCTGTTTTTGATTCTAAAGAAGTGCCAAACACCACCTCTTTTTCAAGGATGTCATGGCAATATTTGGGCGAGACCTTTTTACAGCCACTCATAATGGAAGTGTGGCCAGCCAGCTTTGCTTGGGTGCCTTTATAGGTTTCTGTTCCTGATCATTGTGTGCTATCAAGTTGATAAAGTCTATGCAACCAGTGCAAGGCATTACGTGATTCTATAGTCGGATACAACTTTAGGAGGCCGCAGAATCTGCACTTCAACAGCAGGTGAACACAAGCCTGCACCAATGGGCACCCACTCTACACTGACGTCGTGCCGCTGGACGCACTAATACCCACTCATTGGAGAGGGACTATGTAGATGTGGAGGCAATCGGCTGCTGCGCTTTGGTGATCTGGGCGGGGCCTCTCCTGTCTTGTGAAGTTGTATCCGACTAGAGGATGCCGCTTTTCATACAACACAAAAGGACAAAGTGTACAATTATTTGGCCTATGAAATGGATACATCACAAGCGAGCTATGCATGGGCTTATTATCAGTTGTGTGAAAATGAGTACATGCAAATATATGACATTGTTAAAGAATATGGGCTATCGAAAATGCATGTAATGGCACGTTTAAATCGGGGAGTGTTGCATTCATATGCACAGTCTATAGGTGATAGCATTATTAAGCTCATGCCGTTTCCTGTCTTTTCATTGTGAAATACACACACCGTTCATCTTGTGGCTAATCAACACCCACTGTATTCTTGCACACAGAAAGAACAAACAGCACTGTGACGTATTTGCTACATTAGTGTCTTTTTTCATTTACACGGTCCAAGAGTGGCACAGGTTGTCTTACGTTTTTGCCCAATTTGAAGAGACATCAAGTGCATGTTACAAGTGTCCCAATATGCCACAGCACAATGTTTACTGCAATAATTTTATTCATGCTCTTGAATAATAAACAAAATAATAAACTGAAAGCTCCTTTATAAGGTGTGTTCTGGGGGCTCGAGTGGAGAGCAGTGAGGGCACTGATCCTACTCTTGCAGAGCAGCCCTCTGGACCTTGCCACACTCTCAAGAGCTCATGCCTGGCGCTCGCCTACTGCCACCAGGCGGTTGAGTGCCTCCAGCAGCAGAATGTTTTGCTGCAAAAAAAGTGGATTGTTGGAATGAATCAACTGCCTATATACCATTATTTACAAATAAAAATGCTCATTGCACTATTGGTACTAAATGCCCTTAACTGTGGAAGACTTTATTGTATGCATAATAAAACAATTTGTCGGGACAACGTTGCTTTATTTGTCATAACGGGTTGTTTTTTTCAGAGCCAATTGTAATGTTTATTAGTGTGCCAACTGCTGAGGTGTCTTCGCGCCTTCACGAGTCTCTACTGTCAGCACCACAAACCTATTTTTGTTCACTGCAAAACCAATGCCGCGCCCTACAATCCCGTCTTATGCGAGCTGATTGCATCCTGTGCCTACAAACATCATATTTTTGTCCCATTACGCAATCTTCTACCATCCTCGGCTGCAGTTCTCTCTCCTTGACATCCATTCTATCACGCTTATGTAGTCACCTGTTATAAATTCGCAACAAGTGATTGAAGACGTGCATAGCCTGCCCGCCGATTCCTTTTTTTTTTCTTAATCTCAACTAGTATATCAGTTGCCACGGTTTACTACGCCACTGTCTTTCTGCTTTAATGCTATCTCCAACAGTTTTTGTTACTTTGCTTTCTGCACAGTGCTCGACTTCTTAAGTTTCTTTGTTAACCTCCAGGTTTATGTCCCATATTGCATAACCGGTAGAATGCAATGATTCTAAACATTTTTCAAGGATATCGGTAACATGGCGATCACGATTCGGGAATGCCTCCCATGTGCTGTTCAACCCATGAAATTTTTGTACAAGTTTCCTGCTTTATATCAGTACCTGCTATTGATATTTCACCTGTATGAAGATACTCTTGCATAGATTCTGCGGGCTGAATGTCACTAATGAATTTCTGTTATCTCACCAAGTTAGTGAAGTTACCTTTATCTTTTCCATATTTTCGCGGGCCCACGTACATGTAAAAGCACGAACACTCATTGGTTCTCAATGCCTTTTTTAAACTGCTGGACATTAAGTTCGTTACTACGAAAGTGTCTTAATCCGTGCACTATTATTATGCTAAATATGAAACAGTAGAAATATACTTATCTGCAGTTTGTCGATGTTTCCTTCACTGTGTTGGTTGCGAGATCCATCGTCGGCACCACCTCCTTGTCGCATCGTAGCTATATAGGCTGTCTTCCTTTTGCACACACTATGCAATATTCGTGACGCTCGCAGTCACGCAGAGTGGAGGAACTCGGCGCACTCACAGAAGCAGCACCGGATAAGTTGTTTGTTCAGGATTGTGCCGTGAACAATAGGTGCGCGTTGTGATCTGTAAAATCGCCGAAGCTATTGGCAGTCTTTCGGGGTGCACGGAAAGATTGCTCACGGAGGAACAGAACTATCAAGGAAATAGTGGTCATCGTCGAGCCTGATCACTACGTCGCGCACTGCAAGCTCGTTGCACGAGTTTATTTACACTGGGCCTCTTCGATGTTTAGCCGCCATGCTCGCCCGATGAATGTATGTGATGACGCCACCCCAGCGTTCCCTCGTGGTATAATGCGAAGCGTACTAAATTACAAATTAGTTGAATGCACATTCAGTGTACATCTCGTAAGCGTTAAAATGCTTTTAGGCAACGTTAAAGTAACTAATAATATTGTACTAAATGCATTTGTTTTATAACTCGCTTGTACGTGTAATGCACTCGGTGGAACGACAAACAAGTGAAAGAAGGCACGACCGTGCACCGACGGTATGATCACGTGAGCCCCAGTTTGTCGACCGCCCAGAAGGCAACGCCCAAGGAATGATAGCCACCCAGAGTGAATCTAGATAAACCAATGAAACTGGAGGCTTGTCGAAAGATAAAATGTGTCTCGGTACCATTTGTGCTTTCATCTTGGGGTGTCGCCAGAGCTCGTGAAGATCCCGAGTTTCGCCAAACTCGGCGCATCCTGGACAGTCCACCTAGCGGACTGTCCATTTCGGCCGCTGCTGATTGGATGCAGCTGTACGAGCGAGGAGGAGACGAACGGCCGCAACCAATCAGGAACGGCCGAAATGGACAGTCCACTAGGTGGACTCTTACAGAATACCACCCCAGGTCAGTATCTGTGACTTCAATGCTGAAGGTTTTATCAAAGTTCTTTTGTCGCGTGCTCGGTTGATTTCTTCTGATTTCTTCAGTTGGTAGAACTGGCAGCGAATTTTGCAAACGTAGTTTTTCCTCACAATCGTACACTTGTTTGAATAGAAACATGGTACTGGCCGCCCGCAAGTTGTCTGTATTGACCGAACTTCGCCTCGAGTGCATCGGTGTGAACTTTTCCCAGAAGCACGAAGCGCATGTTAAGTTCCTGAAGGTAGTAACAAGAGAATTCCATAAGCCCACATGACGTAAAACACTAGGCACTAACCGTTTCACGAGTGAAAACACCATTGTCAAAACGTAGTGTAATCCATATGTATAGCCAGTCTGCAAACTTCTCAAGAAATTGGATTCTTTCGACGTTTTCTATTGATTTTACTGGCTCTTGAAAAGGGTCACGTTTTTGGAAGCGCTTCGAAAGTGTTTTGGCATTTATCACTGACCCCCAGCGAACGATAATGTTGATAAAGTTTGCAGTTTCTGCTGGTCTGTCAGTGTCATTGGCATGCGCCAGAAGTCATTCTGCGGTAAATTGATTGAATACTTGTAGTGCAATATTCACATTTTGCCACTCCAACTTTGACGGATTCAAAGGTTTTGGCGTTAAAAATGGTGGCCATCTCTAGCAAACATCCTTCTTCCAGTTTGTGTAGTCCACGGAGTGCTTCAAACAAAGCCCACATGATATGACCACTGCCAATTGTATAACTAGCGATCTCAAACTTCGGGTAATAGAAATTGGTGCCATGATTTTTTTTGTTTATCCAATTATTTCGCACACATTTCAAGTGGTGGGCTGTGTCAACAATGTGAAACAGGGGTCTCGTCGGGTCGCAGGGATGTGGATACACAACCTGCAGCTTTGGAGGAGTGCAAAAGCTTGATATTGTATTTCTATTGATAGCATTGTTGTCAGTAACAATACATGCTACTTTGTACCCGTGCGCCTCCAAACCAGTCACGACCTTACGGGTGACGTTATGCAACACAGCAGCGTCAATGGTTTTAACAGGAAGGATGTGAACGGCTTCTTTGAAAGATGAAACCAAACTTTGTACTATAAAAACCGACTTTATAGACACTTTTTCAGTTCCGGAACTGCGCAATCCCAGGCGGGCGTGATTTCTTCCTGGGCGCTGAGAGGGCGCTGCGGTTGCGGGTCGCGCGGCGTCGGCGGCAGCGCTGACGGCGTGCGCCGGTCGGCTGAGCTCAACGTTGTGGCTACACGATTCTTTTCGCTTGCATTTGTCTTCACCCCTGTGCAAGAATCATTCCCTTTCAGTGCGTTTGGTTTGTGGGGCTACTGAACAGTCCAGCCGCGGACGGAAGCATGTCGTAACCCCGTCAATACGCTGTTTTGTCTTATGTGCTGTGCTTAGCGCAGTGCCATCCTGCTACGCACCTGGCTGTGCGAGATGGTAGAAAAGCAGCACTCAGAAGCGTCACTTTTTTGCGCCGCCATCAGATCCGGAGTTTCTCAGCAAATGGTAAAGAGTTATTCTCCGCGCGGAGAAAGAGCTAAGCAAAACGTGCAATGTTTGTGACCTACATTTTCTCGAAGCGGACATTTCGAAGACGTTTAAGCATATTATCAACGGTGAAGTCGTCGAGATCGACCGGGCGTACTGGACATTGAAGGAAGGGGCAGTCCCCGTTAACTTTCCCAACCTTCCCAGTTACTTGTCGAGAAAGCAGACTCGGCGGCGATCACCGAAAAAGACAAATGCAGCATCTACGCACGATGTGACCACAAACGAAGCACACTTGCCCACTGAGCGACAAGAGGAGCTGCCTAACCAAGAGGCGCCTGCTCCCCTGCAGGGCACCGATTTTGCTCAGATTGCCGAGAATAGTGCGACATACGGCTCTCAGTTACTGGGCAACGGCACTACTCGAAGAAGAACCAGGGCAGCGTCGGCAGATTGTTTTTTACGTGGCCGGAATGAAAGCGGGGGCTTACACAATTCTGAAGAGCGTCGTTGTGAGGGACGACATCACCTATGTTGCCCGCGCAAACGGGAGGCTGCTCCGACAGTCGTCGTTTGATGTAAAGATTCGTTCTCTGCAAGATCTAGAAGCCGTGCTGCAGATTGTACACAACAAACAATTTTGCCTAGGCTGCTCTTGCAGTGATGTCACCAGCAGAGCAGGGCTGAAAGTTGGGAGCACATTGTTTATTTATTTATTTATTTATTATGACCTCAAAGGCCTCAGTGTGGGGTATTACATGAGGGATGGGTGACCACTTCAGTGGAATATGGACTCAATGGCAGCCTTGAAATGACGTGGATTGGAGTGGTGCACGGCGTCGGCGGAAAGGTCATTCCAGTCCCGGGCAGTCTTCACAAAGAAAGAATGTAGGTGCGCAGTGGTCCGGGCAGGCGGAGGATACACAGATTTTTCATGACATAATCGGCAAGACTGGCGGTGTGCTGGAATGATGGCTGAAGTACTAGGAGCAGAATGATAAAATTTGTGATAAAGACACAGTCTGAAAACATGACGCCTTATATCTACATTGGAAATTCCTCCTTTTAATTTTAGCTGACAGACACTAGTGTGGTAAGAATAATCAGAATAAATATAGCGAGCTGCACAATTCTGAACTGCTTCTAGAGTGTTCGGAAGGGTGGTTTGGTGTGGGTCCCAAACAGAGCATGCGTATTCTAGCTTAGGTCTGACAAAAGTTAGATAAGTTAGTATCTTTAAGGATGGTAGTACGAAGTGCAAGTTGCGGCGGAAGTAACCAAGCGTGCGATTGGCTTCGTTAGTGATGTTCGTAATATGAGAGGACCAAGAAAGGTTATTTGAGAGTGTAAGGCCAAGGTAATTGCATGACTCCATTGATGATATTTCCGAGTTGCAGAGGACGTACTTTGGAGTATGGTGAAGCTTCCGTCGATGAAAAGGTATTAGTAAAGTCTTTGTAGTGTTCAGTGACATTAGCCACATGCTGCACCAAAAGGTATCTTTGTCTAGATCATCTTGCAATGCGTGGTTGTCGGTATCAGCTAGGATTGGGCGATAAATCACACAATCGCCAGCAAAAAGGCGAATGTTAGATGAAAGATTAGCCGGTAAATCATTAATATATATAAGGAATAGGAGGGGCCCGAGAACTGTGCCTTGGGGTACACCGGAGAGAACAGGGCTTTTAGAGGAGGAGTGGTTGTTAGCATACACGAACTGTTGTCTGTTAGTTAAGAAATTTCGTATCCAGTTCAAAACAAGGGGATTAAGGTGCAAGCGAGAAAGTTTTAGGAGTAGTCGTTGATGCGGAACTTTGTCAAATGCCTTTTCGAAATGTAAAAAGAGGGCATCAACTGGGATGTTTTGACCAAGGTTAGAGCTTATGTCATTTATAAATAGTGCTAATGGGCTATCACAAGATAAACCTTTACGGAAGCCATACTGGTTAGGGTGGAAGAAACTAACAGATGTTAGGAATGTAGCAATGTGGGAGTAAAGCACATGTTCCATTAATTTTGAACAGACGCTAGTTACAGAAATTGGGCGGTAGCTACTACATGATGATGAAGGACCTTTCTTTGGGACTGGAATAACCTTACCCACTTTCCAGTCATCTGGCACCACTCTTGATGATAAAGATTGCTGAAAAATGTCACATAATATCTGGCTTGTAACATATTTAGTATTTTTAAGACTTTAGAATTAATACCATCGATGCCAGGTGAAGTCGACAGCTTTAAGGAATCAATGCATTTCCTGATTCCATCAGAACTGAAGGTGTTTGCGGGCATTGTATGGTAACTGAAAAGTGGGAATTCAGGAAGTTCACCTTTAGGCTCATTCGTAAACACGGAAGAGAATGCATGATTAAGCATTCCACAAGGACTGCTCAGTTTTGATGGATGCAGACAAAGGTGTCTGCAATATGGGCGTCACTTTGATTAAGAGCCTGAAGAAGAAGACATTTGTGCCAGCAAGGAGGAAGGTCCCTGTCGCAGCTTGTGTTCTGACGAAGCGATTGATTCGTGCCACCGCAGCACATGAGCACAAAAAGCGGGAGTGAAGCTGCTCAGCGAGAAGCTGAGGGACACGTTCACAATATCCCTTGACGAGCTTGTGCAAGACCTACCTGAAATACAGAATGTCGCCATTCGGACATCAGTCATGCAACAGGCAGCAAAATCACCCCGCGTTCATAGATACACGACAGATGCGTTTGCGGCTGACAAGTCCGAAGTGCTACCCCTCCCTAGTGCAAGTCGCCTTGTGAAGCTACTGAAGGGCTGCCGTGTGAGTACCGCTTGAGCAAATTTGCCCTTGATAGCATCAAGGTACATATGACTGGAAAGCCAGATCATCATACGCACGGAAGCATAATAATTGACGAGGTCAAGCTCAGGGGAACAACGGAATTCAGCAGTTTCCTGCAATTTTGACGGTTTCGTCAACTATGGTGACATCGCCGCAGCAGACACCAACAAATTAGCAGACCATGCTCTGTTCATCATGGTTAACCCCATGTTTGAGTCATAGGTTCAGCCTATTGCAAGCTATGGAAGAAAAAGCACTGCACCAGGATGGGTGTTGGCAAAAATGGTTTTGAACAGGGTGCTGGAGTTGAATGAGCATGGTTCTAAAGTGGTAGCAGTGATCAGTGATGGCGCAGGACACAATACGTCAATGTGGGCACATCTTGGCATCAGTGGCAAACTCGCTGGTGTCCAGTGCAAGGTTGCACACCCTTGCATTGATGGCGTATTTCTTCATTTTGTTTGTGATGTACCGCACATTATCAAGTGGGTCAGAAATCACATGATGAAGCACAACTACGGGCAGGTAAGTGCGCCCATGCTTTAATCAAACCATTATTTTAATACTTGGCATGCCTGATCTTGCTTACAAGCCTTCCCGTTACCGCAATAATGTGGGCCATCTGCATTGCAGAATGGGAGGCACCAAGCAAACTACCAGCATTATGAGCGGCTGTATGAAACAGAAAAGAAGGCCCACATTAAAGTCGTGCCGAAACTGACGGAGTACCATGTGAAGCCACAGAGGCTTTAAACTATGAATGTGCAGCTGGCCACTCAGGTAGGATATTTGTCACGCCAACTTTGCCACCTATAACCTCCTCTAGAGGCCGTCACTTCTCGTAGGGACTTGTGTTGGCATTTTGATGTTACGAATTGCATGTGCACTGTTGTAGAAAATAAGTACTGCACATTAGCTCATTGCATTTGCATTCATTCGCATGGTATGCCTCACTGTGCAGGACCGTATCCAGCTTTTCTGGACATGAGGGTTTAGTTCGCGTGAGTGCCACCACGTGGCGTACTAACCTTAAACTTTTCAAACTTCCCGCGGTGACGCGTGATGACGTCAACCAAACAAAATAAAAAAAAATAAAAGCTATCCCTGCGCATTGAACTTCGCCACAATGCTTGTCCCGCCGGTGTTATCAGTGTTCTTGATCAAGCGTATTCGCTCGTCGCCTAGAAATTACTCGTCATCCTAAGAGCGTTTAGTCGCGACGAGGAATGGTTGATTCTGGGCTTTTGATGCGGTTCTTTTTTTTTCTTTTTTTTCTTTTCCTTTTCTTTTTTTCATTCTACGGAGTAAAGAAGCTAGCCTAATCGTCAGAAGTACTTCGGGGCAGCCTTTCTTCAGTCGGCATACATTGTTAACGTCCGAACATCGCACAGCGCCTACTAGAGACGCCGTCGTAGACGGATTTTGATTTTCCACTATCGAATTCGTTAAGGTGCACAAAATTATTTCACTAGCGACATTGCAATGCGCACACATGGGCCACCGCCGCAGCTGCAAATCTAGATGTGCTTAAGCATTAAGACATATGCATGGATAAGTTGCTTTTTCACCTTAACACAAAAGTCACGATACAAGAGTTGAGCAAACTGTCCCTGTGTCGTCGCAGGCTGTGAGACCGGGCTAGTTGGTATTCCATGCTAAAGTGACTAGCGCAAGAGTGGACCCGGGACACTAGAGGCGACAAGGATAAGCGCGCAAACATCCAACTGGGCGCTTGTCCTTGTAGCGTCTTTAGTGTTCCCTGTCCACTCTTGCACTAGTCACTTCAGTTTGTGTCGTTGTCCGTTAGCACGCTATAGCCGAAGCTGTTCGCAATATTACGTCTCCATTTACTGGCCACCAGGCCAGGTACACCATTGGGTACGACATATACAGTACTTGCAGTTAGTTTCCAAAGTAGCCTCCTATGGCGGTTGTCCACGTGCGTGAAGCAAGAACGATATTTAAAATTATTGTGCAGTAATATATGCGGGATTTGTGTGTTCTCCCCATTCTCTACCATGTTGCCGTTCCGCCTTTATTATATAGCCGCAATGTAGACTAGCAGCTATCGAACGCCATAAAGGCTATCCACATACTCAAAGACCTCGCGCACGACTCCTGACGCTTAATTGTACTCAAGAGTTGTGCGACTGCCCAGGACATCCTTAACGAATGTTACATAACACATTATGAGGTTTTACTTGCCAAAACCACGATTTCATTAGGAGGCACACCGTAGTGCAGGATTCGAGAATAATTTAGACCACTTGGGATTTTTTAAAGTGTGCCTAGCCCTAAGTACGCGGGTTTTCGCATTTCACACCCATTGAAATACCGCTGCCGTGGTTGGGATTCGATCTCGAGACCTCGTGATTAGCAGCCGAACCCAATAAAAGCTAAGCAACTACGGAGGGGAAGGAATGTTGGCAGTAGGAGAAAGGTGACAGCCGGAAGGTGAGACAATTTGTTCCAATCCTCATTACGCGAAAATCGGTACCATCTGTTTTGTCGAAGAATGACACCGTAGAATGCACTGTATTCAATGAGTGAAAAAATTATGCGAATCCTATGTATGTGCGAATCGATGTAAGCAAAGCTTTCTGCGTTTGATGTCATTGTCATGCGTAATCTCCACAGAGTACGTAGGCACTCTCTAATGAAATGCTGTCAATGTTTGCCTGGTTACGCCTGCCATTGTGATGCAAATAAACGGGCGCCTTCAACTCTTTTTCTCAGAAAGAAACGCTGAATGAAATGCTGACGTGATCCTAAAGAAGATCAACAAGCGCCGAAGTGCTCGATCTTACGACGCCCATATTCGTAAGCTTATATTCGTGATTTTTTTTTTTGGGGGGGGGAGTTGTGCTCTTGTACCCTAGAAATGTCCCTCGGACGTCTCTGACGTGCTCGCTTTTATTCTCAAGTATGCAATGAAAACTCTCATCACTGCAAGTTCATGATGTATTGGTGGCAGGCCACCATGGCGTGTCGCGCAAGTATGACCACGCTGATTCGTTTGGGTTGACATATACTATTTTGTGCGTCATACTTCCCCACATTCATTTTTCAAACTATGCCAGAGCTCGAAAAGGGCGGCCAACTCAGTACGTCCCTTTCCTCTGTTTACTTCCGCAAAATGTGTGTTTATCGCTGTGGTTACCAAATACGCCCAGCGGTATGCTACGACACAAGCCTTTCTGGCGGCTGAGCAACTGAAGTCGCAGGCTTTATTCAACATGGCGTCGACGTTCTATATGGCTATCCTCAATTACTTTTCGCGGACTTCGCTCACCGCCTCCTCTCCAGTGTCATCTCTTACGCTACTAGCTCCTGCTAGACACAACACAAACACGCAACGACCTTAATGAAGTATCAATTACACGCTAATTGACACACTGTCGACGTATATTTCCGCTGAGCACCAGGATGGGAGCGTTGTCCTGTCTATGGTGACATTATCCGTCTACAGCCTCGCTCAACAACACCGCTCGTTACTCATCACGTTTTTTTTTGTCGGCAAGAGTATAGTGTATTTCCTCCGAATGTGCTTTCGGCTTTAGACGTGACCTTGCACGCCCGCTTATTCTGTTACGTTGACGGCGACCGTTGTCGTCAGGATGCCGCCTCATTCTGAGCTTCGCAGTCACCAGAGACCACAGAAAGCTGTCTTCACAAACAAACCGCCGAGATTCGAGCCCATCTCCCAAATGCTCCATCTTGCATTTGGGAAATGGGCACGCTAACCATTACGCTACCACCTGCCTCCACCAATTTCTGTTTATCTATCTGCCTGGAGCAATTGCCGGACTTGTTCGCCAGGCTATACCCGCCTGCTGCTACAATTCACCACCACCACCACCACCATCCCACTTCACGTTTTTGCCGCAGACGCAGGCAGAATGGATGCAGAAACGAAAAAAAAGTAAAGATTGCTTGAGCGGCCAGCTGACACATGACCTTAACTTTGGCAGGTTATTCTCAGTGGAGCGCATGTAGGCTTGCGGCTGTGTGCAGATTGTGGGTCGCCTTAGCTTTATTGTAAATTTGCTTTCACCGACTCTTTTCAGCTAGAACTCAAATGCCGGACAAAAATGATACCTACCGTTGAATATTTCTTTCTTGGTTTCAACCAAAAACGCTGATTTACACAAATAGTGATCTTTTTAAGAAATGGCATAAGGATACTACATTTCGGGTCATGTCGTTGTGTCAGTACGGGCCGGCACCGCGTATCGACGAAAGGGCATCACAATGCCGATGCACGCGGCAGGTTACTGAATGAAGAAATCAGGAAGCGACTGTTTTTCAGTTCTCGCAACACATTGTAACAGACACGAAAGGCACGGACAAGAAGAGAAGAAAGAGAGGACGAAGAAAACGAGGAGTTAGAGAGGCCGGGCTGCGCTACGATCACGCTACCATCATCGTCCAATTCTCCTGTAAATAAAACCATTTCTTCGCAACTCCTCGTAACAGTTGTGGTGAAAGGTGCTGCGTAATCGACACCCGAAGACGGAGGCTGAACCACAAGTTCTTCGACGGAGCCGTCGCCTTGCTGGACTCCCACCGAATCTACCGGAGTTGAATATGTCCCACGACGCAGACGAACAGCGGCCCATTCCGACTGCTGCCCCAAGTTCTGCTCTGCAACTGAGAGATGCGCGTCCCTTCGCCGGAAGATCGGACGAAGACATCGAGGAATGGCTCATCCATTATCACCGGGTGAGTGCCGCCAACAGGTGGAACAGCGCTTCTCAGCTTTCGAACGTCGTGTTCTTTCTAACCGATACTTCATTGGTGTGGTTCGACAACCACGAGGAAACATTCACAACATGGGGAAGATCTGTTTCGGAAATCAAAGAGCGATTCGGTGACTCCGCGACGAAAAAGAAAAGGGCAGAACAGACGCTACTGCAACGTGCGCAAGTACCAGGCGAAACCTGCACGACCTACATTGAGGCAGTAATAAAGCTGTGTAGGATGGTGGACTCTGGAATGTCCGAGGAAGACAAAGTCGGGCACATCCTAAAAGGAATTGCCGAGGATGTTTACAATTTCCTCATTGCAAAAGACAGCCTGGCTTCCGTCGCTTACATCATTCGGCACTGTCGTACTTTCGAGCAACTAACGACGAGGCGCATAACGCCGAAGTTTGGCAGGCTAGCCAATGTAACGACAGTTGCAAGCGTGGACAGCAACCAGCCCCTTGATCTTGAATCAACGATCCGACAAATAGTTCGGGAAGAACTCAGCCTGCACGCGCAAGTGACATATCCAGGCACTCGTAGCTTCCGCCTACCACCAGATTTTGAGCCAAACGTGGCATCCTTCTCCCCGTATCCTGCGGCAAGGGGCACTGAGGCTTATGAACTCGCGCCCCGACAGCAGTCACGTCTCTACGACAGAGGCCCTACTTATGGCGCTCGGCCACAACAAGAGCAGCCGCGTTTTTACCCCCGAGGCCCTGCGACTTCTGTCAGGCCACGACAAGAACAGCACCGACCCTACTACCACGACGCGACTTATGAAAGATATAACAGATTTCAGCAAGCAGCAGAGACACGTTATCCACATGACCACGAACTTTCTCGCCGCCCGCAGCCGTCTACCATTCGTTTCGAGGTAGACGCTGTGAACCGCGACCCTCCCGTGTGCTACAACTGTCGTTCCACAGGCCATATAGTTCGGTATTGTCGCCAAGCCCGTCAATCACGTAGGACACCATCGATGTTCTCGCCACCCAGAACCCGTACTTCATATGACCTGCGGACGACCGATTTGCTTCCACGGGATCACTTCTCACACGAGACCAGACGCAGCGATTCGCCAGCATCTGAGCAGAGTTTCACGCCTCCAAATAGCCGTCCCCGTCGCACTCCGTCCCCTCGGCGCCGTTCTTCCTGACCGCCCCCGGGAAACTAGCATCCGCGGCCAGTGGATGTGTGGTCGCCGGACGGTCTTTGCAAGAAATACCTCTGCCTGTTGTGATGTTCAAAAACACAGTGAATGTCTCGATTGACGGAATACCGACCATGGCGTTAGTTGATACTGGGGCGACTGTGTCTGTGATGAGCCTCGCTTTGAAAAACCGGCAAGGCCACAAAGTTATGTTTTCTTGGAACGACGGTATTACCTTTCGTGGAGTAGGCGGCGAGTGGTTTCATCCCCTTGGTGTTTGTGCTGTGAGTGTTTTGTTGGCTGGGAAAGTGTTTGTGTCGGAATTCCTTGTTCTTTCTCGTTGTTCGCACGACGTTATTCTTGGTATCGATTTTCTTGAACAGTGCGGCGCTTCCGTGGACTGTGGTTGTGGCGAAATCTCATTGAACAAGTTATATATATCAGCACATTCTGAACAAAGCTTGGGTAGTGAAGACAAGGACACAGACACAGTCAGTGTTCTTGATGAAGTGATTGTACCATCGTGGTGCCTGACGCCCGTTCGTGTTTCTACAACTACTGTTGATACTGATTGTGTTGACCTTGTAGTTAGGCCTCTCCGCATAAACGGTGCTAAAAAATATACTTGTGCCCTGCTCTGTCGTGTGAATGACGAAAGGAGTCGCCACATTGCGGGCGCTGAACTCTTCCGCCAAGCCGGTTGTCCTTCCTCGCGGTATGAAAATCGCTCTTTTCGATGAAGCCGCATGTACTTCAATAGCGGCACTAACTACGGACGTTTCTACAGCTTACTTTCCTTGCGATAATCGCCATTCTGAAGAGCTAATGCTTGGCATGATCAGCAAGGCTCTCGGTACATCGGAACGGCAAGCACTGGTACAAGTCCTTGCCAGGCATGAGGCCGAATTTGATTTCACGCATGGAGATGCACCCCTTCATTTACCGTCGTCCCGCGCTCGTCACAGAATAGATACTGGCTCAGCACACCCCATCCGCCAGAAGCCCTACCGAGTGCCATCGTCCGAGCGCAAAGTTATTGCCGAGCAAGCCAAGGAGATGATGAACAAAAGTGTCGTTCAAGAGTAATCTAGTCCATGGGCAGCCCCAGTAATCCTGGTCCGAAAAAAAGATGGCTCCTGGAGATTCTGCGTGGATTACAGACATCTAAACGCAGTGACGAAGAAGGATGTCTATCCACTACCGCGAATCGATGACGTCAGTGATTGCTTACACGCTGCTTCTTACTTCTCAACACTTGATTTGCGATTGGGGTACTGGCAAATACCTATGGACCCTGCCGACAAGGAAAAGATCGCTTTCGTGACTCCAGATGGCCTATTCGAATTTAATGTTATGCCTTTTGGCCTTTGCAATGCTCCTGCCACCTTTGAAAGATTCATGGACACAGTACTACGCGGTCTAAAGTGGGAGATATGCATGTGTTACCTCGATGATGTTGTAATCTTTGGCCGCACGTTTGAAGAACATAACGAACGCCTCAGCCTCGTTCTCGACTGCATTGAGAAAGCTGGACTGGTCCTAAACTCAAAAAAGTGTCGGTTCGACGAACGTCAAATACTGGTCCTGGGACACTTAGTCGACAAGGATGGCGTCAGACCCGATCCTCGTAAGATTGAAGCAGTGAGCTCCTTCAAGCCACCGCAGTCAACACGAGAACTCCGCTCATTCATTTGCCTATGTTCGTATTTTCGTCGTTTTCTTCCCCGGTTTGCCGACATCGTTTACCCGTTGACAAGTATTTTGCGACAAAATGCATCCTTCAATTGGACGCCAGAGTGTGACGCATCATTCTCTCAACTGAAGTTTATACTAACGTCAGCACTCCTCTTGCGTCACTTCGATCCATCTTGCCCGACTGAAGTTCACACTGATGCGAGGGGAATCGGGATAGGAGCGGTGCTTGTACAACGTCACAGTGGTGCAGAACAGGTTGTCGCATATGCCAGCCGTTGTCTGAGCAAATCTGAACGCAATTATACGGTCACGGAACAGGAATGCCTGGCAGCCGTTTTCGCCGTACAAAAGTTTCGATGTTATCTTTACGGTAGACCATTCAAGATTATCAACGACCATCATTCTTTATGCTGGCTGGTCGGTGTGCGTGATCCCTCTGGTCGCCTCGCACGTTAGGCGCTGCGCCTCCAGGAATACGACTTTGTGGGTACAAGAGTGGCCGTCGTCACGCTGACGCAGACTGCTTCTCTCGGATTCCTCTTGCGACTACCGACTGCGATGCTGAGAATTTTGACGACTGTCTCGCTGCTGTTACTCCTACGTTCCCTGACGCGGCAGACTTTCAGCGAGAACAACGGGATGATGTTACCCTTGATCCGCTTTTTGTCGCCGCCCGTACTTCTAAAGGCAGCGGTCGCTTTACTGTCCGTGATAAATTGCTGTACAAAACTAATTACTCCGGGCATGGAGCGCGTTTTCTGCTTCTTGTCCCCGAGAGTCTCCGCTCCGAGGTTCTACGCGCCATGCATGATGATGTGACATCCGGCCATTTCGGCTTCGTACGAACGCTGCACCGCACGCAGGAGCGCTTTTACTGGCCCAAGATGTACGAAGCAACCAAGCGCTATGTCGCTATGTCGCTAGTTGTGAAACGTGCCAACGTCACAAGCGACCGACCACCGCAGCCCCGGGTCCCCTTCGGCCATTGACACCGCCCAGTACGCCGTTCGAGCAAGTAGGCATTGACCTTCTGGGTCCATTCCCGCCATCTAACAACAGGAACCGCTGGATAATTGTCTGCGTAGACCATCTTACACGGTATGCAGAAACTGCAGCCATACCGTCTTCCACCGCTGCTTGCGTGGCGGCCTTCCTTCTCCGTTCCGTGGTCCTTCGTCATGGCCCACCACGTGTCATCATCAGCGACCGTGGTCACCGTGGTCGCCAGTTCACGGCTGATGCCATTGAAGAGTTACTTCGTTTGTGCACTTCACAGTTCCATCATTCCATGCCATATCATCCACAGACCAATGGCCTCGTTGAAAGGACAAACAGAACGCCGACTAACATGCTTGCTATGTACGTCTCCTCCAATCATAAGAACTGGGACGACGTGCTGCCCTTCATCACTTATGCATACAACACTGCGAAGCACGAAACCACGAATTATAGCCCATTTTACCTCCTGTATGCAAGGTTACTGCGAAGCCCTCTGGACACTTTCCTACCCTTCGTTCTGCACAGTGATGATTCTGTATCGAAGACTTTGTGTCTCGCTGAAGAAGCGCGTCGAATAGCTCGTCTTCGTACTCTGGCCTCGCAAAGTCATTCGAAAGAGCGATACGACGACCGTCACGTACAAGTATCGCTGCAAAAAGGTGACTTATTCCTCCTTTGGACACCGCAACGCAAGCGTGGACTGTACCAAAAGTTCTTGTCACAATATTCAGGCCCATTTGTAGTTGTGGACCGCCTGAGCGAACTCACTTACGTCATAGCTCGCCTCCTGTGCAATGGTCGGCGATCAAGCAGAACTCAGCTGACTCATAGTGCTCGCCTGAAGCCTTTCTACCCTGCTTGTACATCCTGACTCGCCCCACGGGCTTCGTCTGCTTGCGGGGAAATTTAACAGATACGAAAGGCACGGACAGGAAGAGAAGAAAGAGAGGACGAAGAAAACGAGGAGTTAGAGAGGCCGGGCTGCACTACGATCACGCTACCATCATCGTCCAATTCTCCTGTAAATAAAACTATTTCTTCGCAACTCCTCGTAACAATATTGTACACAGCACACTAGGCAGCCACCCCCATGACATTTTATTTTTGACAACTGCGACACCAAATGGCGGACTGATATACTTCCTAAAGGGGTTTAACTTTATTTTTTCATCGCAGAACCGCAAGCACAGGTTGCGTCACGCGTATACCGCAGCCACGTACTGTGGCCGCACTCCTTTTCCTCTAACAATGTGGCCCCCGGCGGCTTCACGCGCTCCCGTAGGTGGCGGATTGGACTGTCACTCCAGAAGTTTAAATACACAACCTCTTTGCATAGAAACGACGGCATGATTGTTAACATATTGTTGGCTTGGATATGTTTGGCACGAGGCCCAAGACCCTGTCTTCTAACACGTTCTTATGTTTGCGTTCGCGTCTCTGTCTTGAAGGGACTCACACCGTGACATGCTACAATGGTGCTTGCGTTGGGCGTATGTAAGGCGAAAAACGCGGTTCTAAAATGTCTGTTCACTAATTTGTGCAGTAAACCCATGTTTATAGTATTCGCGCAGTATAGTAGTAGTATAGTAAGAGTCACGAGTATGGCATCCGTAACCGCAAGTGCCACGTTATGGTCGTAACTTGTCGGGACAGCGTAGATGTAATCCACAGACCCTGCCACTAAGGAATACATGGCTAGGCATGGCTGATGAATAAGTAATTGCGAAGGTTGGTTTTCAGTAAAGGTTTGTTACCAAGAACGGTGGGAGCTTATACTGCCGCAAAGGACGGATGCTGGGCGGTGACTCCAATCATTTACTCGGCACATCACACATCTACACTGGAATTCAACTGGTTTCGCCAACTCTTGCTTATATTCTCTCGCCTCTAAGCTGCGACTTCGCCTGCCACCCAGGCCCCAGCTTTTCCTCTTTGTCCCCCGCTTCTTTCCCAGTCTGCTGAGACGTGCTTCCACTGAGTCTTGCTCCTCCTTTTTCTCACTAAATAAAGGCATTCATCCATGCATGCCTAGGTTACTGCAGAAAATAGCGTGTCTTTATCTCCATAACCACCCCGTCTCTCACCTGGACTCTCCCATCGCAAAACAAAGTTGCTGTGTTCCAAATGGCTGGGCGTCACATATACAATTTTCTAGGAAAGGCCAGTAGCACGGCGGGCAATTTTCGGTGGGTGTCGAGACATTATATAGAACACCTTCTCTGCCATATCCACACTCAGTGCTCTGCTTCGTGAGCTACTATTAGCCGCTACGACGATGTACGAAATGAAAGAAACCTAGCTGGGCTGGTCGCGCGCAGCTCTTTTTAAATTCGTGATGCGTCGGTTTAAAATAATAATATTTCATATCTAAGCCTAAATGACAGCGATATAGGCGAGGTGAGTTACGGTAGCTAGTTGGCTTGGACTAACGACGCTCTTCAAGCAGCACTTTCGTCTTATGCGTGTTTGCGAACGGGAATGAAAGACAGGAGGGTAACACGCCTTCCTGAAATGAAACATTCGGAATGACCCTTTCTTTGGCGGTTGGACATATGTCGAGGGTGCCCAATACGAACAATCTGCAAGTCTGTATTACCTTGCAAAGGGGAACTCAGATGAAACGCTGTCAAACAGATAGGCTTTTAATTATCGTAAGTAGATCTTTATTGGAATTCTTTACCATGAAGTGAAAGCCGACTAATAAGCATTTAAATTTTCTTTGTTAATAAAACATCCTGTTAGTAAAAGGTTGCTGTGCTTTACAGCCCCCTAAATTAAAACGTAAGTTATGGAAAATAAATTGGTGTGGTTAATGTGTAAACGCATACGCAAGAAAAGGCCTAGTCCATTTCCCAGTATTCTCTCAATGAAGATGGAGCACCTCTATACTCTCACGTTGTAGTGATGTGAAGAACAAAACACTTCCAAAAGAGTCAGTCACGAATGTTACTCATTATAAGATGAGCTTGCGCTGGAAAAGAAAATAACACTCAAAGATACCGATGGCTGCGCGCAAAGTGCTTCCTCTGATTCCGATCTACGGATCAAGGCGTCGGTTCGTCAGATTGGAATGCTCGTACATCGCAGCGCAATCTCGGGTCGGCAAATGTGATGGAGAATGTACGCCAGTATTCGCTTCACGCGCGCAATCTGATAAGATAGCGCTCTTTCGCTATTGAATCCGTGCCAACATACTGGATATTAGAAACACATGCAGGCGCATCTTGAGCTAACTGATAACTTTGGAACTGTGGTTAGACGCTAAACCCCCCCCCCCCCCCCTTAAAAGAAGGAATACAGTTGCTTTCAATATTAGCTGAAACATAGTGCTGGTGGTATAAAAAGGGCCCACAACACTGCACAGCGGCGCCGATTGACATACAGGAAATTCAAGAGCGAACCACTTTACAATTACTGGTATTTATCAAACCAGCATATCGTGGTTTAATGTAGCCCTGTATTCCAGGGGCCAGTTCCAACACGGGTACTGTGTCGAAGCTCATATTTCATGTCAGCATTATTTGTCACAAAATCAAAGCATTTTTTCTTTAGATCTTAACATTAGACAGCCAAAATACATGCAGCGAAACCCTCACCTTAATATTTCAGTACTTTTCGTTCTAACGTACATATCAGTGCTGATCCATATGTTACAAAGTGCTGAAAATGTACCCAATGCTTTCCTCCAGGAAGCTGTTTTTATTCCTTATGATGCCAGGAAACCGAGTCTGATGCCACCAACGCTCAGAAACCTAGTCGGGAGCGCGCACAATGTTCTCGCACACCTTGTGGGATGTACCGTAGCGCTGAGGTGCTTCTTGTATAATGTATGAGAATCGGTTTTAAAGACAGACGTGCAAGGTTGGGTCATGTGCTTAAGCTCATGAAGTTGATTTGTGCCAAGATAACCTGTCCAAACTTTCACACTTACTTTATAAGAAGTCTACAGCACCATCAATATGCCGGCTGCTTTTAACTGCACAAAACAAAACCATTCGAACGATGCAAACAATGTTAACATCATTTTATCATTCAAGTGTTCAGATTGGTAACCTCTAGATGCGGAGTAAGTTGAGAAGTTGTTTGCGTAATTAACAGAGCTACGTAATTAAATTTTCAGTAAGGGTTTTTACGTGGTTAAAGAAAATGAGCAGTTTGGAGCCCGTCCTCGAGATTAAGCAGCCAAACGAACAAATTTCGACTAAATATGCTTCTGTAAGAGCAATGCGAACAAAAATTTTCCAAGTAAACACTCTTGGAAGACGTAACTGACGCAGAAAAAGAACATCTGTGAAGTCAAAGAAAGAACAGCACTTCACGACGGGACACACACAGGGGGAACCACACACAAACTGCGCTAACATTAAGTGCTGTTCTTAATGTGATAATGAAGCAACTAGCCCGTCAGTCTTTCCTTCCAAACCTGTAAAGTCAACCTGAACACATCCAGCCTTTTGTGGTGCTGTCATCAATAGTATGGCCCCGTGAACATGTTCCCCATGGTCACATACTCGCGTTCCATTTTTATTCACGCTGCTTTCTCGAAGGCAAGCATTTTAAAGTTTTAGTGTCAATACGGCAGTGAACGTGTGCCTCCGAAAGCTTGCTTGGTCGCAGAAGCGATGCATGACGGAATGATGGTGCAGATTTAGCGTGTCGTCGGCATCAAGACAGTGCACTGCCGCCGAGCGAAGGAAGATAACGAAAGGGAACAGCTTGGTAGCTGCTCAAGAAGCCGTGCCGATGGTGGCGGTGCCATCATGACAAAATCTGAGGCGGCGATATTGACGGCTGAGGCGATTTTTTTTCTTTTATTCTTTTATTACTTTTTTTACAACGAAGTCGTTAAGAGTATGCTTTAACTCGGGCCCAATTCCGACGTGGCCTATTCACATAAATGTAAAACGCCGAAACGATTTTCTGAGATAACCCCTGGGCCGATTTTAATAAATTTTGCTGGATTCGGGAGAGAAAGGTAAATTCTAGTGACTATTAGAAGCGCAAATTTCTATTTAGGGCTTGAATTCTGGTAAAAGATTTTCAAAAATTCAAAAGTGCGAAAAATACAGAAGCACGAAGTTTACAAAATTAATAACTCCGCATCAAGAACTGATATCGCGGTTATGTAAACAGAATCCTTTAGACAATTCAAAGCGGACAAATCCAATATGCCGATTTATATCTTACGTGAAGTCGTTACGTTGTGAACAAGGGTTGTGGAAAAGCTGCATTTCCACATTACTAAATTTTTTTAGATTCATGCGTATTATATCAATTTTGTCTGCTTTAGATGTGCTGTTAGATACAATGTACAGAATTGTGATATCAGTTTTGATTGCCGAAAGACAGAGTTGTAAAGTTGGTTTCGTTTTCTGAAAATTTGTGATTTTTGCCAATTTTGAATAAACAAATGATGACCCAAATAAAAGATTTTAAACCAACAGTCACTAGATTTTAAGTATTTCTTTCAAGTGCAACAAACCTTGTAAAATTTGATGCAGTGGTTGTGGAGAAAAACGAGTTCTCCTTTTACATGTATTTATATAGGACCACCAGAGCTAAAGGTTCCTCTTAAGGGCTACTTTCCCCACTATCGCGTCCGCGTATAGAGCAAAATGCCGAAGATAGCATAATACCGGCCTGACCCGCAGCAGAGGTGCAGCAAACGTTCAGCTCTCCCCATACGTGGGCTGATCCCGAATGTAACGCCATGCCAGGCCGACCAGCGGCGGAGGTGAAGCAGGCATTAAGCACTCCCCATACGTGGGTCGATCCTGAAGACAGTGCAACGCGGTGCCGACATACGGCGGAGGTGCAGTTCGCCATTAAGGGGCCCACATACACAGCTTTGCGGGTCGTATTTCTTCAGAGAGTGGGAGGGCACTGAGATTTTTTACTTATCAAACATCAGGTCATCGACGGCGAAACTAGGGACACCAAAGCCGTCCTCGGGCTCCACCTAGAAAGCGCCTTCGACAAAGTTACGCACTCTGCCATCCTCGCGCAGGTATCGCATCTAAACCTAGGCGAGAGGTCGTACGAATATTTCAAAGGCATCCTCACCGGCAGATGGCGGAGCTCAGACTCGGCGACCTGAAGACGGACGAGAAGACATTAGGGAGCCAGGGCACTTCCCAAGGCTCCGTCATCTCACCCATGCTATTTATTCTTGCTATGATTCAAGTTGCCAAAAGACTACGCCAGCTTGAAGGACTGAAGCACACGATATACGCGGACGACATTACGCTGTGGGTGGACGGGGGCAGTGATGCCCGCACAAAATCCACGCCACAGACGGCAGTCGACACGATCGAAGAAAGCTTGGAATGTACGGGACTGCGTTGCTCCCCAAGTAAGTTGGAGCTCCTGCTTTACCAACCGATCAAAACCCACAGAATCAAGAAGCAAAGGAAACACGAAGAGATCAAGATCCGCACCAGGGATGGTAACACAATACCGACGGTCAGCAAGATCCGAGTCCTGGGCATGACGATCGAAGCGCTCGGCAGGAACGGAGACACCATCACCCTCAGCATGGGTGAGGCGTCCAATGCCAGCAGACTGCTCAAGCGCGTTACCACCAAGAAGGGAGTCATGAAGGAGGAAAACTTCATCAGGCTTATACACTCCTTCGTACTCTGCCAGTGTACGTGGCAGCCTTCCACAAGTGGGTGAAAAGCGAAAAGAACAAGCTAGACATCCTAATCCGGAGGGCTTACAAGACACCCCTCGGTCTACTTGAAACTACCAACATGAAACGTCTCCTCCAGCTGGGCATACACAACACGCTCGACGAGGTCATCGAAGCGCAAAGAGCCGCTCAGTTGGAAAGATTGTCATCAACAAAGGCCGGCAGAAAGATCCTGTGCAGTCTAGGCATCGGTTATCATGAACAGCAGGGACCAAAATGCCCCGTCCCCGACCACGTACGATGAAACGCGCAGGTTGACCCCTTGCCGAAGAGCATGCATCCGGAATTCAACGAAGGCAGAAGACGCGCTATAGCCAAGGCACTAACGGACCTGCACGCGGAAGACACCGGTGCCAGATACGTGGATGCAGCCGAATATGCCGGCCGCAACTGCTTCGCGATCGCGGTGGTCGACTCCGTGCGGGCGACTGCCAGCACATCGAGCAAGCAAGTGGAGGAAGCAGAAGAAATAGCCATCGCCCTGGCCATCGTAACCCGAGAATGCCACATGATCCTCAGCGACTCCAGACAGGCGGTGAGGAACTACGCCAAAGGAAGAATGGCCCCAACGTCGGCACGCGTCCTGCTCCGACAGGCATACCGCGACAAGAGGACTCGAATCAAGTGGTTCCCGGAGCACGCAGGACAAGCGTCGGAGAAGCATGCCAATCGCAACGAAACGGCACACGCCCGAGCGCGAGGATTAACCGACCGCGCCCAAGGCAATGGCTGCCCGCTGTGTTTCAGCGCCAAAGACCGGACGACCACCTATAACGAACTGACCAAGGCTTTCGGCTGCCCCGTAGACTTCTCCCGCCGCCCTGCAAAGGGCTCAGCAGGTCGCAGGCCGTGCTGTTCAGGTAACTACAAACGAGAACACTTCCAAGCCCGGCGCTATTGCATAGGATGTAACCAGAATCGCACCACCATGACAAGTGCAGAGCGTGCTGCAGAGAGAAGGCCACATTCGAGCACATGCTATGGGATTGCTCCAAACATCCAAGCCAAGCTAACTCAGGACATATACCGCCGCAGCTTGAGGAAGCAACGTGGAGCGAAGACCAAGAAATACAACTACAGGCCGTCGAGCAGGTCATCGAGGCGATGGCTAGGCAGGAGCCTGGTGAGCCGGCAACGGCGAGCGGGGATCCTCGCAGAGCACCCGCTGTAAGAGTCGGCAGTCGTAGCCGTAGGGAGGACCTTGTGGCGACAGGACTAGGCGAGCAGGATTTATTTACATATTAACATTTTAAGGAAGATACATTGGCAGTTTAGCGCGACTCCCATATGGAGCCCGCAAGACTATCATACAGCAAACAGCTTACGAGCACACAGCTCACTAGTACATTTCTAGCATGACAACGAGCACTCAGCTCCCGACGACGAGCACGCTCTAGCAGCCGGTAAACGCTGCTTATAAGCTCTCCGCTCGACGTCATAGTTCGATGTCCGCGTGGACCAGCCCTTCTGGCGGAGGGCTCACAAACACGTGCCGCACACACGCACAGGGGAAAAGGGTCCGGAGCCGACGTCAGAGGGCTTCGTAGAACTCTGCTTTGTCTCGGGTTGCGCAGCCGAGTACCACATTCCTGAGTTGACCGCGCGCCACGTGGCTGCCGGTCATCCGCAGTTCTCTGAAGTGCGCCCTGTCTGGTGGGATTGGAACAGGTGCTGCGGGCTGAAAGCTGGCACGTTGCCACCCCGTGCGGCCATTCCTAACACCACCACGATGACGACGTAGGTCACGTCCGAAGCGCGCCTTCGCGCATTACTGCAGGCTCAATAGACGTTTTCCCAATCTAATCCAATTACTTATCCGCGTTTGTCCTGCACGCGTGTGCAATAGAAACAAGAAGCAGGTATGCATAGAAAATCTGAGGTGGCGGCGGCGGGTCGTAGCGCAGAAGTTAGCATGCCCAGCCCCTCCAGGTACTTACATCTGCATTGACATGGGTTCGTGGTAGTGATAGCGACCACAGCTCTACTTTTTCTGCGCGCGATAGCCATTGTGGCAGCACGCGCAGAACTGGCAGAACTTTCGAAGTTAATCAACAAGCGTAAGACAGCTGACATAAGGAAATATAATATGGATAGAATTGAACATGCTCTCAGGAACGGAAGAAGCCTAAAAACAGTAAAGAAACTAGGAATTGGCAAGAATCAGATGTATGCGTTAAGAGACAAAGCCGGCAATATCATTACTAATATGGATGAGATAGTTCAAGTGGCTGAGGAGTTCTATAGAGATTTATACAGTACCAGTGGCACCCACGACGATAATGGAAGAGAAAATAGTCTAGACGAATTCGAAATCCCAAAGGTAATGCCGGAAGAAGTAAAGAAAGCCTCGGGAGATATGCAAAGGGGGAAGGCAGCTGGGGAGGACCAGGTAACAGCAGATTTGTTAAAGGATGGTGGACAGATTGTTCTAGAGAAACTGGCCACCCTGTATACGCAATGCCTCATGACCTCGAGCGTACCGGAATCTTGGAAGAACGCTAACATAATCCTAATCCATAAGAAAGCGGACGCCAAAGACTTGAAAAATTATAGACCGATCAGCTTACTGTCCGTTGCGTACAAACTATTTACTAAGGTAATTGCATATAGAATCAGGAGCACCTTAGACTTCTGTCAAGAAAGGACCAGGCAGGATTCCGTAAAGGCCACTCAACAATAGATCATATTCACACTATCAATCAGGTGATGGAGAAATGTGCGGAATATAACCAACCCTTATATATAGCTTTCATTGATTACGAGAAAGCGTTTGATTCTGTCGAAACCTCAGCAGTCATGGAGGCATTACGGAATCAGGGTGTAGACGAGCCGTATGTAAAAATACTGAAAGATATCTATAGCGGCTCCACAGCCACCATAGTCCTCCATAAAGCAAGCAACAAAATCCCAATAAAGAAAGGCGTCAGGCAGGGAGATACGATATCTCCAATGCTATTCACAGCGTGTTTACAGGAGGTATTCAGAGACCTGGATTGGGAAGAATTGGGGATAAAGGTTAATGGAGAATACCTTAGTAACTTGCCATTCGCTGATGATATTGCCTTGCATAGTAACTCAGGGGACCAATTGCAATGCATGCTCACTGACCTGGAGAGGCAAAGCAGAAGAGTGGGTCTAAAAATTAATTTGCAGAAAACTAAAGTAATGCTTAACAGTCTCGGAAGAGAACAGCAATTTACAATAGGCCGCGAGGCACTGGAAGTCGTAAGGGAATACATCTACTTAGGGCAGGTAGTGACGGCGGATCCGGATCATGAGACGGAAATAATCAGAAGAATAAGAATGGGCTGGGGTGCATTTGGCAGGCATTCTCAGATCATGAACAGCAGGTTGCCATTATCCCTCAAGAGAAAAGTATATAATAGCTGTGTCTTACCAGTACTCACCTACGGGGCAGAAACCTGGATGCTTACGAAAAGGGTTCTACTCAAATTGAGGACGACGCAACGAGCTATGGAAAGAAGAATGATAGGTGTAACGTTAAGGGATAAGAAAAGAGCAGATTGGGTGAGGGAACAAACGCGAGTTAATGACATCTTAGTTGAAATCAAGAAAAAGAAATGGGCATGGGCAGGACATGTAATGAGGAGGGAAGATAACCGATGGTCATTAAGGGTTACGGACTGGATCCCAAGGGAAGGGAAGCGTAGCAGGGGGCGGCAGAAAGTTAGGTGGGCGGATGAGATTAAGAAGTTTGCAGGCACGGCATGGCCACAATTAGTACATGACCGGGGTTGTTGGAGAAGTATGGGTGAGACCTTTGCCCTGCAGTGGGCGTAACCAGGCTGATGATGATTATGATGAGCCATTGTGAAACGAAGGATGTAGTTAGCATGCCCAGCCGTAACTGCTGCAAATTGCAGCAGTTACGAGTGGTGGAACCCCGCTGGGGCTGATAGTGAAGAAAGCTTCCTTTCTCTGCGCACTCTCGCGATGGTGAAGCTAAAATGAGGAGGAGGCCACCATGACAGAATGGATGGACCACCTGCGGATAGGACGAAGCACACCAAGTTTTTAGCACTTGGCCTGGAGTCAAGCGCTACAATGGCTAGTATGGCCTCACGGAGATGATAGACCGAACTGCTTCGCACTGCTAACACTGGACTGATACTAAGAAAATACTCCGTGCGCAGACACCACGCTACACTGAAATTAGCAAAACAAAATCAGTTTATAAACTGACAGTGTCAATTATCTGGTGTCCTTATTGTGCGTGTGAATGGCATAAAGGTCCTCGCAATGAAATGGTAGTATCTTTGTTTTTGCTGCAGTTGCACACAAACAAACTTCGTTGAAGTGATCGGACAGCAATCTACCAGCAGGGAAGACCAACCCGCAAATTAAAAATAATTGCTGGTTTCAGATCTTCCAATGTACTTTGCGCTCAGCTACTATCTGTAATATTTTTTTTTCTTTTTGTGCTCTTATGAAGAGGAAAACTCCACATTTCTACAATATCAACAACAGTACACAAAATAGACTGGCTTTGAAGCTGTGACCACGCACCGCACTTTTCTACATTCAGCACATGTAGTATTGGGGCAACGCGTTTGAGCAAAATGATTAGGTTTTCGGTGAAAGCGCTGTGACAGGCGGGAAGAAATCGTTGTCATGCCCGGTCTAAATAATACCATCTGAAATCTTATTTACCTAACATATTTTTTGAGAAATCACTATAACCCTTTATACGTTCGCTTCGTATGAGTTATGTACTAGCTTGCCTCGTCAATCTCAAAAATGTATTGTCTTTGTGGGAAAGGCTTTCGTGAAAAACGGCCCAACATAACAGTAAAACATCCAGCATGGTTTCTATCCAGATGATTGACGAAACTCTGCACTGAGAACGTGTCGACTAGCGTGCGATTGAAAGTTTAATTATGATCGTTGTAAGCTTGTGTTGCGTCTAGCACGAGCGAGTAGTGTTAGCGATGTCATTGGTGTGAAAATGGTCAGCTCGGTCTGCGATTTGTTTTTGTGGATCTCCACATTGAACGTCGCAGTCGTCACGATGAAAGCACACCCATGACATCATTAGCTCAGTGGGCTGGGAAGGCTCGAGTGGTAGCTCACCTTGAGGGATATAGGTAACAAGTATTGACGTACGTACTTTGCGATGATGAAAAATATGCAGAAACACCACTGGTGTTGTCTAACTATTCGTAAACAGGCCCCCAAATTTCATTTGGCCCACCCCAAACAATAAGTAGGCCCACCCCCAAATTTCAAGTTGGCACACCCTCAAATTTAAATTGGCCCACCCTCAAGTTTAAAGTCGGCCACGCCCTATTTTCTTTTTGCCCAGCCTTAAACCTCAAGTTGGCTTAAACCCGAATTTCAATTGGGCCACCCCTAATTTTAAAGTTGGTCCACAGACGAATTTCCATAAATCGTCCTTCAAATTTCGAGCCGACGCATCCCAAAATTTAGGTTGGCCCACCCCCATATCGCCCCCAAATTCAGATTGGCCGACCCCGAGATTGCTCCCACATTTAGGTAGGATCACCCCCAAATATAGATTGGCCCGCCTCCACAACACCACCAAATTTAGATTGGCCCACTCCAATACCACCCGAAAATGTAGGTTGGCCCATCCCCATATCAGCCCCAAACTAACGCTGGCGCAACCCTCGATCACCTCAAATTTAGGATGGCCCACTGCAAATCGCCCACCAACTAAGGTTAGTCCACCCATATTTTACCCTCCAATTCAGCTTGGCCCAGCCGCGCATCACCCCCATGGTTAGGTTAGCCCGACCCCATGTCAGCCCCAAATTTAGGTTGGCCCACCCCGATATCATCCCCAAATCCAGGTTCGCCCACCCCCATATCAGCCCCAAACTTAGCCTAGCCCAGCCCTCTATCACCTCAAATTTAGGATGGCCCACCGCAAATCACTCCCACATTTAGTTTAGCCCACCCCCGTATCACCCCCGATTCAGCTTCACCCAGCCCCATATCAGCCCCATGGTTAGGGTGGCCCACCCCCCATATTTCTCCCAAATTTAGGTTCTCCCACCCCCGTATCCTCCCCAAATCCAGGATGGCCCACCCCCCATATTCCCCCAAACTTAGGCTTACCCATCCCTATATCACCTCAAATTTAGGTTGGGCCACCCCCTTATCAGTCTCAAATTCAGCTTGGCTCACTACCATTTCACCCCAAATTTAGGTTGGGCCACTCCCATATCACTACCAAATTCAGCTTGGCCCATCCCTGTATCACGCCCAAATTTATGCTGATGCCACTTCTAATTTCAAATTGGACACCCTAACCCTTTTTGTGGAGACCTATGTATTTAGATGGGAAATGTGTCAAGTTTTTTGGCGTTACAGACACGATTTTGCACGATTTTGCTACCAAAGTGCTGGGGTACTCGCCAAAGAATGCTGCGCATTAAAAGCAAATTCACCGAACGAGAGACGCCGTATGTTGATCCTAAATGCTGACGGCTAGCCAAGCTAGCTTCTCTGTAGAGCGACCGGGGCAGACACAGCACGGGACATTTATTCAAATTGTTTTTTTACGGCCACACCTACGGATTCATACCACTTGGCTGTAGGGGACACATTACCAGTAGCTATTAATCCACACGCTGCACATCTCCTATTTGGTGCATTTCTTAATTGGATGAATCTTTAGAAATAATTAACGTTCGGGCAGCGACTCAGCTTAGCAGACACTTTGTTCCGCACGAATGTTGCGTAGGAATGGCACTGGCCACCGGGTGGCATTGTGGCCCAGGTTGACCTCATTCGCTCGAAGTATTAAAGACATGGGAAAGTCGAAGAAAACGCACCTTCCAGAAGGACGCAATAAGAATGGCCATTTTGTTCTCCCAGGTGCCACGCTACAGAGCACGAAAGTTTTTTTTTTTTTTGCGTAGCACAAAGCTTTGCGCAAGCTTCTAGTTATGATGTCCAATGAATAAAACCTTCATAAATGCGATTACCTAACAAATGAACACGACATTGCTGTGTTTTAGGAAGGAAAAATAGAAAACATAATATTTCAAGAGAACGACTGGAAAACCAGAACCGAAAGCAAATCATGAGTTTTGTGTTTCTTCCATCTGGTGGGAGACTATAAAACTAAGTCCTATGCGCCTGTAAAAAAAAAAACTGCGCCGCTGAAAAACCAGAACCGAAAGCAAATGTTGGGTTTTGTGTTTCTGCCATCTAGTGAGAGACTACAAAACTAGGTCCTATGCGGAAAAAAAAGAAGACCGAAGCGAGAATCGAACCGCGGCCACCGCGAAGCGTGACTAAAGGTGCGCGCAATTCTACCGCTCGGCCACGGCTTCCAAGGGTTCGCGCAGGCGTACGAACTTCTTTTTATAGACACCACGTAAATTTTCACGACAGTGTTACAAAAAACGCTTTTGGGAACAGTGTTACGCCGTGTGTGGAGAGTCGAGCTAGGCATCAGTCGAAAGCTGAGTCTCCGGACTACATACGCTGCACTGCGTATTGCGATAGAAGCCGTAGTGTAATCACAGCCGCGGTTCTTGCCTCGAAAATGGAGTACAAATTTTCGTCGTTTCCATAGGCTTCCATTGCTAAATCTTTAACCGCTGTGGGAACAAAATTCTTACGTGCCATAGAGTGATCACTGCACTTGGCTCGTGTGGATTGTCTTCCAGAACACGTCTGTCACCTGCGTTTTTTGATAATCGACCTGCAGCTTTTGTTATTCGCGAAAAACCCGCTCGTTCCATTGAAAACGCGCTAGCTTCGTGCCGGGGCCGCTTGGGGCGCTAGTTGGTACGTGTCCAGAAAAGCTGGATATGTGTGTGTATGTGCAGTTTGAAATGCTAAAAGATGCTAAAATTCTGTCAGCTTTTCAGCCGGGGTGTTGCTATAGGACTTGGGGAAGGAAGGAAGGAAGGAAGGAAAACTTTATTTGGTCCTGCAAGTAGTGATAATTAATCACTAAGCGGGCCGCTCCCACGTCGGGACCGGAAGGCCAAGCCTCACGGCCACGTCGTGAGCCTGCTGGACAGCCCAGAATTGTTCATCCAGGTCCGGGCTGCGAAGTGCAGCCTACCACCTGGACGCATCCTTGATCGCCGAGTCTTCAATTCTTTCGCAAGACCAGAGCATGTGTTCGAGCGTGGCTAAAGCACCACAATCTTGGCAATAAGGCTCTGTATACGTCTCTGGATAAAACATGTTCAGTCTCCGTGGGCAAGGATAAGTACCAGTCTGTAGTAAGTTTAATGTAAGTGCCTGAGGGCTGTTTAGTTTAGGATGCGGCACACTGTAAACCCTGCGATTAAGAAGGTTAAGAAGAAGGATTAAGAAGAAGGGGAGTCTCTGTTCTCGGGGAGTACCGCCACGCCGTTGCGCGGGGCAGAGCGGAGGGTAAGATCTCGCGCTGCCTCATGAGCGGACTCAATGAGATTCGGAGGGGCTCCCTCGATCATGCCAAGGTGAGCAGGGAACCAACATAAGTAGTGTTGAGAGAGCTCACATGTCTGCATAATTTTAAAAGCAACCTTAGCCACCGAGCCCTTCGCAAAGGCCCTTACGGCAGACTTTGAATCGCTATACACAAAAGGCCTGCGCCTGTCAACCAAGGCGAGCGCAATAGCCGCTTGCTCCGCGACCTCTGGCCTATCAGTCCGAACGGTAGCAGCGTTAACGAGACTGCCCTCATTGTCCACGACAACTATGGTAAACACCTTTCTCTCCTCGTTAAAAGAAGCATCGACGAAGCCAACCTTCTGATTCTCGTCACGAATGAGTCTCAGCAGGCAAGCTCCCCTGGCCTTTCTTCTACCAACATTTCGCTCCGGATGCATGTTCCTGGGAACAGGCTTGACGTGATGCCGATTACGGACATTCACGGGAATACCGACATGAAGCTGCGAAATCTCCTGAGGAACACCTAACTCTCTCAGAATCTGCCGACCCGTGCTAGTCGTAGAGAGACGCACCACCTGCGTCCTCTCCTGAGCCTCAGCTATCTCATCCAAGGTATTATGAATTTCCAGCTGGAGAAGTCGGTCGGTGCTGGTGCACATTGGCACTCCCAACACTTTCTTCGTGATCTTCGTAATCTGCGTGTCAAGCTTCTCCTTCTCCGATAGTTTCCACTTGTGCATGGCCGCCACATAAGTAAAGTGACACAATACAAATGCGTGTATAAGTCTAATGAGACTATCCTCCTTGAACCCCGTCTGCCTGTTGGCCACCCTCTTCACTAGGCGTACCGCATTTTCTGTCTTGGAAATGACCTTCTGGATCGTCAGCGTATTGGCGCCGTTCGACTCAATAATCATCCCCAGAACCCTGATCTTATCAACCCTAGGTATGAGATCGCCGTTTCTTGTATGAAGCTGAATGCTCAGCTGGTCCACGGGGATCCATCCCCTTGGCCTGCGTCCCCTTCTAGTGGGACTGCACAGCAACAGCTCCGACTTGGAGGGGGAGCACCTTAACCCCGTCGGGTCCGAATAATTTTCAATTACATCTATTGCCTCCTGCAGAACACTCTCTATATAGCCCTCACTACCACCGGGACACCATATGGTCACGTCATCTGCATGCATGGTGTGCCTAATCCCCTCAATCTCCAAGAGCTTCTTGGTCAATCCGACCATGGCCAGATTGAACAATGTGGGCGAGATGACTGCCCCTTGAGGAGTGCCCCTGTCTCCAAGATTTAAGATGTTTGACTCCAGCTCCGCAACCTTCAAGGTAGCCTTCCTGCCTGACAGGAAGGACCTGACATAGTCATGAAAGCGCGCGCCGAGGCCAAGATCCGAAATGGACTTTGTCGAACGTTGTCAAAAGCCCTCTCCAGGTCCATCCCTAGGATGGCCTTAACGTCCCTTCCATCTCCATCAATGACCTGATGCTTGATGAGCTTCATTGCGTCTGGAGTCGACAGCCCGGCCCTAAAACCAATCATAGTGTAGGAGTAGACCTGGTTCTCCTCAAGGTACCTTGTAAGCCGATTAAGCACGGTTTACCGGCAGCTAAAGGTACCTGGCTTCGCGGAAAGCACTTGAACGGAGGAGTTTACATTGCTCATAAATGGCATTTTTGACATACTAAATGCGAAGGTTCCTCCGGCTGGGATAAGAAAAGGATCCCCCAAGATTCAGGTAAGCAAACTAAAGTGTGCGTATGTACAAAACACAGGAAACAAATATGCGAGCCTTGCAGTGGCAAAGCGGAAGCGGAGACCGGTGTTTTGAAGTGCGACTGGGGCTTTGCAGTCTCATCAATTGTTTGTTATTGCCGTTTCTTGTATTGCAGTTTTTGAAGGATTTTCTGGAGATGATGAACCGGACAAAGTCAAAGAAGAATGTAAAGCTCTTCGCATCGGCTCAAACTGTCGTATCCAGCCGTGGCACACTGATGTCCGTCCGGTCTCTAATTGAATTTCTGTACTGCAAGGGCGTCAACTTATTCTTACGGTGAGCTTGAACCAGGGCCCACTCGAGGTAACTAAGTGCTGCTGCATTTAATATTGTTAAGATATATTTTTTTTTTCTTTTTAGAGATTCTTTGGTCTGTTGAGATCCTTTGGAGGCGATGAAGACCATGCGACGGTGACGAAGTTCAGCGAAATATTTCGAATACTTTCACTATACACATCTGTGAAAATGGCTGTCAAAGGGAATTGTGAGACAGGTAGTGACGGTAGTGACCGCGTCCTCTTAAGTGCAATTGAGAGCCTTCGAGCAAAGCGTCAAGACGAACTCCGCCAGAAAAGCACACAAAGAGCATGTTTGGAAGAAACTCATCTCCATTCCATTCATGGATCTGTGCAGTGCTGCTGATGACCATGGCTGCAATGCTCCTGCACCAGAAACGACTGAACTATATTACTTCGCTGGCTACGTTGCTTCTATATTAAGAAAAGTGACACGTTGTGAAAACTGTACGAAAGAAGCCCTGGGATGGCAGGATTCCCTTCCTCCTGAAGCCTTGTTCGTAACTGAGCGTGCTTTTGCCACGGGAAGCCTTGTATTTCCCTCAAACAAGCTGTTCACCTGTATAAGCTGTGTGGAGCACACGTTCAGGCAAGTGTGCAAGGGGTAACATTTGGGTAGCTTTTCTGGGATGTTCTGGATGCCCTCGTTAACAAAGGCACAGATATTGTTGCCTGCCGAGAGCACGCTCAGAAATATACAGTTGAGTTGATACATTTTTGTTTGGTGACCCGCGTGCACTTTTCTGCACAACTGAAGTGCCAAGGAAATGACAGTGCAGTTCGTGCACAAAGGGAACGAAAGAAAGCGAAGCTTGTCTATAGAACCGTGACCGGAAAATTTTCACCAAGGCAATGTAGTTTGTGAACGCCATTCCTCATTTCCCATTTTGAAAACAGTAACTGCACCGATCTAAGGTAAGGTTTCACCTCGGGTTACTTGGTCCTTTTCTTCGTCCTCGTGTGCGCACACGGATCATGCACATACAATCACTGTGTACTGCGTGTGCATCGCGATACACATGTATTGGGCAAGCTCGTCGAATATTTCTTTAAAGTGGAATGAGCGTGGAGAATTCCGGATAGAAGAATACAAGTTAGCACTCGATTGTTCCTAGTTGCGCAGTCGCTGAATTTGAAACGGGCAGCCAGCTCCTGAGGCCCAGAAACTAAGCTACACGGATGTCTACGCGTATCCATATCCAGCGTTTCTAGACACGAGGGGTTAGTGCGCGGGAGTGCCACCACGAGGCGTAGTGACCTTAAACATTTCAAACTTCCCGCGGTGACGCGTGATGACTACAACAAAAGGAAAATAAAATAATTAAAAGCTATCCCTGCGCATTGAACTTTGCCACAATGCTTGTCCCGCCGGCGTTATCAGTGTTCTTGATAAAAGCGTAGCCGCTCGTCGCCTGGAAATGACTTATCATCCTAAGAACGTTTAGTTGCGACGAGCGATGATGGAATCTGGGCTTTTGATATGGTTCTTTTTTCTTTTTCTTTTTTTCTTTTTGATGCTGCAGAGTAAACAAGCTAGGCTAACCGTTAGAAGCACTCCGTGGCAGACTTTCTTCAGTCGGCACACATTGTTATCGTCCGAACATCGCACAACGTCTACGAGAGACGCGGTCGTGGACGGCTTTTGATTTTGACCTATCGATTTTGTTAAGGTGCCCCCAATTATATCGCTAGCGACTTTGCTATCCGCACTCACGGGCTACCGCCACAGCTGCAAATTGAGATGTGCCTAAGTATTAAGACATATACATGGATATGTTGGTTTTGCACCTTGACGCAAAACTCACGACACAAGAATTGGGCGAACTGTCTCTTTGTCGTCGTCTGTAAGCATGCAATGGGCGAAGCTGCTCGCAATATTACGTCACATTTACTGGCCACCAGGCCACGTACACCCTTGGGTATAACATATACGGTACTTGCAGTTAGTTTACAAGGTAGTCTCCTATGATGGTTATCCACATGCGTGAAGGAAGACTGCTATTTAAAATTATTGTGCAGTAATATAAGCCGGATTTGTATGCTCTTCATATTGTCTACCATGTTGCCGTTCCGCCTTTATAATATATCCGCAATGTAGACTAGCATTTATCGAACGCCATAAAGGCTACCGACATACTCAAAGACCTCGCGCACAGCTCCTGACAATTACTTATATTCAAGAGTTGTGCGTCTGCCAAGGACATCTTTAACGAATGTTACATAACACATTATGGGATTTTACGTGTCAAAACTACGATCTCATTTGAGGCACGCTGTAGTGGGAAATTCGGGAATAATTTAGACCACTTGGGGTTATTTAACATGCGCTTAACCCTAAGTACACCGGTGTTTTCGCATTTCACACCGATCGAAATACGGCTGCCGTGGCTGGGATTCGATACCGAGACCTCGGGATTATCAGCCGAACCCAATAAAAGCTAAACAACTACGGAGTTGAAGGAATGTTTGCAGTTCGAGGAAGGTGACAGTCGGCACGTGAGACAATTTGTTGCCGTCCTCATTGCACGAGAATCGGTACCAGCCGCCGAAGAATGACAGCGTAGAATGCACCGTATTTAATGTGATGGAGTCGGCGTCCAATATTTCAGACCCGAATCACCCTGTAACTGACGACCAGGCATCTCGCTTATAAGTGCAGTCGCCTGACAGTTGTCGGGCGCTGGCGTCGGCCACAGGACCTACTTGACCTCTTTTCAACACTTGCCGCCATTCTCTCCTTATTTTGCACCAACGGGTTTCACCTGAACTGTTTCAACAGCCCATTTATTTTTGCCAAAATTTGGCCACCCTCTCAACGTAATGGTTTCTTATGTTTAGGTCATCTTTTATATTTAGGCTGATGCTGTCCTGAGATTTCCAGCGGTTTCACTTTTCCCAAAATGCCCGCATTATTGTCGGCCTCTTTTCATATTTTAGTGGATTTTTAATAGACGTTGAAACAATTGCATGGCCCCCTGACCACGCTGCTCAAAAAGTCGTTTTATTTCCCTGAAGTCTTGTGCAAGCTTCTGCCTTCTTGCCCTTCATCAACCTCCGGGTTTCTCTGTCACTAGTATCCCATTTTGACGACTACAATCCCATGGAAGTTGGCAACGATATAATGTCGATGGCATTAAAGTCGTTTAAATAAATTTTACCGTGGAGACGACCGCCACTTTTGTTCACTGTGTATGCAAATATTGCATTAATGAGCGCCATTCTCATTGGAGCGCATGTGCTTGCGGCGAAGGGCAGATCGTGAGTCGCCTTAGCTTTATTGTAAATTTGCTTTCACCGATTCTTTTCGGATAAAACAGAAACGCCGGACAAAAATGAGACCTTCCGTTCTATTTTTTCTTGTTTTCTAAGTCTAAACCAAAAACACTCATTCGCACAAACAGTGATTTTTTTTAAGAAATGGCATAAGGATGATATATTTCGAGGCGATGTCGCTGCCAATACGGGCCAGCACCACGTATCGACGAAAGGGCATCACACTGCCGATGCATGCGGTAGGTTACTGAATGATGAAAACAGGAAACATGACTGTTTTTTAGTTCACGCAACTTATTGGACAGAGAACACCAGGCGCCCACCATCATGACATTTTTTTTTACAACAGCGACAAACAACGGCGGACAATTATACTTCTTAAAGGGGTTTAGTTTTATTTTTCCTCGCAGAACCGCAAGCACAGGGACCGCCGCGCCGTATACCTCGGCCACGTACTCTAGCTGCCCTCCTTTTCCTCTAACAATATGGCCGCCGGCGGCTTCACGCGCTCCCGTAGGCGGCGAATTGGACTGTAACTCCAGAAGTTTAAATATATAACCTCTTTGCATAGAAACGACAGCATGATTACTAATATGTTATTGGCTTGGATATCTTTGGCACGAGGCCCAAGACGGCACCTTGTCTTCTAACGCGTTCTTATGTTTGCGCTTGCGTCTCTGTCTTAAAGGGACGCGCACCGCAACATGCTGCAATGGTGCTTGTGTTGTGCGTATGTAAGGCGAGAAACGCTGTCCTAAAACGTCTATTATCTAACTTGTGCAGCAAACCCATGTTTATAGTATTCCCGGAGTCCCGACTAAAGCAAGCGTAACCGCAAGCTTGAAGTTATAGTCTTAACTTGAAGCGACAGCGTAGTTGTAATCAACAGACCCCGCCAGTAAGGAATGAGCGGTGAGGCATGGCTGATGAATTAGTAATGAGTAATGAATGAGTGATGAATGAGTTCAGTAAACGTTTGTTACCAAGAACGGCGGGAGCTTACACTGCCGCAAAGGACGGATGCTGGGCGGTGACTCCAATCACTTACTCGGCACATCACACATCTACACTGGAATTCAACTGGTTTCGCCAGCTCTTGCTTATATTCTCTCGCCCCTATGCTGCGATTTCGCCTGCCACCCGGGCCCCAGCTTTTCCTCTTTGTCCCCCGCTTCTTTCCCAATCTGCTGAGACATGCTTCCACTGATGCTTGCTCCTCCTTTTTCTCAATAAATGAAGGCATTCATTCATGTATTCCCAAGTTACTACAGAAAATAGCGTGTCTTTATCTCCATAACCACCCTGTCTCTCACCTAGACTCTCCCATCGCAAAACAAAGTTGCTGTGTTGCAAATGGCTGGGCGTCACATATACAATTTTCTAGGAATGGCCAGTAGCACGGCGGGCGATTTTCGGTGGGTGACGAGACAGTATATAGAACACCTTCTCTGCCATATCCACACTCAGTGCTCTGCTTCGTGAGCTACTATTAGCCGCTACGACGAAGTACGAAATGAAAGAAACCTAGCTGAGCTGGTCGCGGGCAGCTTTTTTTAGATTCGTGATGTGTCGATTTAAGAAATATATATTTCTTACCTAAGCCTAGATGGACAGCGATATAGGCGATGTGAGTTACGGTAGCTCGTTGGTTTGGACTAACGACGCTCTTCACGCAGCACCTTCGTCTTACGCATGTTTTCGAACGGGAATGAAAGGCAGGGGGGTAGCACGCCTTCCTGAAATGAAACATTTGGTATAACTCTTTGTTTGACGGTTGGACATATGTCAAGAGCCCCCGATATGAACCACCTGCAAGTCGGTATCAGCTTGCAAATGGGAACTCGGATGAAACGTTGTGAAGCGGATAGGCGTTTAATTATCGTAAGGATATCTTTATTGAAATTCCTTACCATGAGATGAAAGCCGAATAATAAGCATTTAAAATCCTGTGTTATGAAGACCTCATGTTAATATAAGGTTGCTGTTTTTTACAGCCTCCTAAATTGACAAGTGAGGTATGAATAAGATATTGTTGCGGTAAATGTGCAAACGCCGACGCCAAGAAGAGTCGTAGTCCGTTTCCCAGTATTCACTACATGAAGATGGAGAATGTCTATACTCTCACTCGTTGTAGTGATGTGAAGAACAAAACACTTCCAAAAGGGTGAGTCACGAATATAACATATTACAAAAGGCGAGCTTGCGCTGGAAAACACTCAAAGCACAACGATTGCTGCGCGTAGTAGTGCTTCCTCTGGATCTGATCAACCCATGAAGACGTCGGTTCATCAGATTGGAATGCCCGTACATTGCAGTGCAATCTCGGGTCCTCAAATGTGATGGAGAATGTGCGCCAGTATTTGCTTCACGCGCGCAATCTGTCGCTATTGAATCCATGACAACATACTGGATATTAGAAACACATGCAGGTGCGTCTTGAGCTAACCTATAACTTCGGAACAGTGACTAGACGCTAAAAAAAGCTCCCCCCTCCAAAAGAGAAAGAAGAGAATACAGTTGCTTTTATTATTAGCTGAAACCTAGTGCTCGTGGTAAAAAGGGCCCCCAAAGACTGCACAGTGGCGCCGACATGCAGAAAATTCAAGAGCTAAATACTTTCCAATTACTGGTATTTATCAAACTAGTATTTCGCGGTTCAATGTAGCCCTACAGTCCAGGGGCCAGTTCCACCACCGGTACTGTGTCGGAGCTCATATTTCATGTCAGCATTAATTATCACAAAATCACAGCACTTTTTCTTTAGATCTTACCATTAGACAGCCAAAATGCATGCAGCGAAACTGTCTGCCTAATACTGCAGTACTTTTCGTTCTAACGTACATGTCCGCACTGATCCATATGTTACAAAGTCAGGAAAATGTTTCCAGTGCTTTCCCCCGGGCAGCTGTTTTTATTCCTGATGCGGCACGAAACCGAGCCTGATGCCACCAGCACTCAGAAATCTAAACAGGAGCGTGGACAATGTTCTCGCACACCCTGTGTGATTTACCGTAGCGCTGAGAATAGTCTATTGTAAAGGCAGAAGTGCATGGTTGGGCACATGTGCTTAAGAGGAAGCTTTAGCTCGGATGCTCCTATCTAAATACATGTAAAAGCAGAATTCGTTTTTCTCGGCAACCACTCCGCCAAATTTGACGACGTCTGTTGCATTTAAAAGAAAGACTTAATATATAGTGACTGGTGGTTTCAAATTTTTTATTGATATTGCCAATTTTTTATCAAAAGTTGGAAAAATCGAGAATTTTCAGAAAACGAGGCTATCAACTTACAACTCCGTAACTCAGCAATGAAACATGATATCACAATTCTATGAATTGCATCTAATAGTAGATCTAAAGCGGACAAATGTTACACATGAATATCAAGAAATTCAGTAATATGGAAATACAGATCTTGCAGAACCCTCATACACAACGTAACAAATTCGCTTAAAATATAAATTGACATAGAGAATTTGTCCGCTTTGAATAATCTAATGGATTCTGTTTACAGAACCGCGATATCTCTTCTTGATGCAGAGCTATTAATTTATAAACTTCGTGTGCCTATTATTTTCGAAATTTCGAATTTTTAAAAATTTTTTTCAAAAAATTCAGACACTAAATCAAAATTCCGCTTCCAACTGTCGCTAGAATTAAACGTACTCTCTCAAATGCAACAAATTTCATTTTAATTCGTCCAGGGGTAATCTCAGAAAAATGTTTTTGCGTTTTACATGTACATGAATAGGCCGCGTCGAAGTTAGGCCCGAGCTAAAGCTTCCTCTTAAGCTCATGAAGTTGATTTGCGCCAAGATAACCTGTCCATACTTTCATACTTACTTTATAAAAAGCCTACCGCAGCACCAATATGCCGGCTGCTTCTAACTGCACCAAGCAGAACTATTAAACAAATGCAAGCAATGGTGACATCATTTTATCATGCGAGTGTTCAGATTTGTAACCTTTGGATGCGGAGTAAGTTGAGAAATTGTGTGCACAATTAACAAAGCTACGTTAAATAACTTTTCAGTAATTGATCTTACATGGCTAAAGAAAATCAGCAGCTTGGAGTCCGTTCTCGAGATTATGCAGCCAAGCAAAGAAATTTCGGTTAACCATGCTTCTGTAAGAGGCATGCGAACAAAAATTTTCTAAGTAAACGCTCTTGGAAGGCGTAACTGACGCAGAAAAAGAACTTATGTAAACTCACAGAACGGCACTTCAAGACGGGACACAAAGGAGGAACCACACACAAACTGCGCTAACAACCTGAAGCGCTGTTCATTCTCTGATAATGAAGCAACTAGCCCGTCAGTAATTACTTGCAAACCTGTAAAGTCAAGCTGACCGCACCTAGCCTTTTGTGATGCTGTCATCAATAGTATGGCCCCCTGAGCATGTTCTTTGTGGCCGGCTAGTCCGCTTTCGATTTTTATTCACGCTGTTGTTTCGAAGGCAAGCAGTTTAAATTCTTATTCTCAATATAGCAGCGAACGTGTGCCGCCGAAAGCTTGCTAGGTTGCAGAAGCGATTCATGAAGCAATGATCGTGCAAATATAGCGCGTCGCAGGCATCAAGACAATGCGCTGCCTCCGAGGAAAGGAAGATAACAAAAGTGATCAGCTTGGTAGCTGCTCACGGAGCCGTGCCGATGGTGACGGTGCCATCGTGACGAATTCTGGGGCGGCGCTATTGACAGCTGAGGCATTTATTTTCTTTATTTCTTTTGTTTTTATGAAGCAAAGCCGTTAAGAGGAAGCTTTAGCTCGGGTGCTCCTATCTAAATACATGTAGAAGGAGAATTCGTTTTTCTCGGCAACCACTAAACCAAATTTGACGAGTTTAGTTGCATATAAAAGAACAACTGAAAATCTAGTGACTGTTGGTTGCGAATTTTTGATTTAGTGCGTCAATCATTTCTTAGAAATTGGCAAAAGTCGAAAATTTTCAAAGAACGAAACTAGCAAGTTTACAACTCTGTAACTCAACAAGAAATACAATTCTGTGAATTGCATATAATAGTACATCTAAAGCGGACAAAATTCGTATATTACACATGAATCTAGAAAAATTTAGTAGTATGGAAATACAGCTTTTGCAAAACGCCAGTAAACAATGTAACAAGTTCACGTAAGATGTAAAATGACATATCGAATTTGTCCGCTTTGAATCATCTAATGGATGCCGTTTACAGCACCGCGATATCTATTCTTGATGAAGAGCTATGAATTAGCCCAGTGGGCTGGGAAGGCTCGAGTGGTAGCTCACCTTGAGGGGTATTGGCTTACAATTATTAATATACGTACTTTGCGATGATGAAAAGGATGCAGAAACGCCACTGATGTTGTTTAACTATTCGTAAACAGGCCCCCAAATTTCGATTAGCCCACCCGCAAACATTAATTAGGCCCACCCCCAAATTTTAATTGGCCCACCCTCAAATTTAAATTGGCCCTCCCCCAAATTTAAAGTCGGCCACGCTCAATTTTAATTTCGCCCAGCTTTAAACTTCAAGTTGGCCCAATCCCAAATTTCAATTGGGCCACCCCTAATTTTGAAGTTGGTCCATCCACGATTTTTAATAAATCACCCCCAAATTTCGAGTCAACGCACCCCAAAATTTAGGTTGACTCACCCCCATATCGACCCCAAATTCAGATTGGCCGACCCCGAGATTGCCCCCACATTTAGGTAGGACCAATCCCATATCACCCCTGCAGATTGGCCCGCCTCCCCAACACCGTCAAATTTAGGTTGGCCCACTCCCATATCCGCCCCAAACTAACGCTGGCCCACCCCTCGATCACCTGAAATTTAGGATGGCCCACCACAAATCACCCACCAATTAAGGTTAGTCCACCCATATATCACCCCCCAATTCAGCTTGGCCCAGCCGCACATCCCCTCATGGTTAGGTTAGCCCGTCCCCATATGTCACCCCCAAATTTAGGTTGGCCCACCCCCATATCAGCCCAAAACTTAGCCTGGCCGACCCCTCTATCACCTCAAATTGAGGATGGCACACCGCAAATCACTCCCACATTTAGGTTAGCCCATCCCCATATCACCCCCGATTCAGCTTTGCCCAGCCCCATATCACCCCCATGGCTAGGGTGGCCCACCCCCCATATTCCCTCAAACTTAGGCTTACCCACCCCTATATCACCTCAAATTTAGGTTGGGCCACCCCCATATCAGCCTCAAATTCAGCTTGGCTTATTACCATTTCACCCCAAATTTAGGTTGGGCCACCCCCATATCACTACCAAATTCAACTTGGCCCATCCGTGTATCACGCCCAAATTTATGCTGATGCCACTTCCAATTTCAAGTTGGCCGCCCCAACCCTTTTTATAAAGACCTATGTATTCATATGGGAAATGGGTCAAGTTTTTTGGCGTTACAGACCCGATTTTGCACAATTTTGCTACTAAATTGCTGGGGTACTCGCCAAAGAATGCTGCGCATTAAAAGCAAATGCCCCGAACGAGGGACGCCATACGTTGATCCTAAATACTGACGGCTAGCCAAGCTAGCTTCTCTGTCACAGCACGGGACATTTATTCAAATGGTTTTTTTACGGCCACACCTACGGATTCATACCACTTGGCTGTAGGGAACACATTAACAGTAGCTATTAATCCACAGGCTGCACATCTTCTCCTAGTTGGTGCATTTCTTATTTGGATGAATCATTAGAAATAATTAACGTTCGGGCAGCGACTCAGCCTAGCAGACTCTTTGTTCCACACGAATGTTGGATAGGAATGGCACTGGCCACCGGGTGGCACTGTGGCCCAGGTGGACCTGATTCGCTCGGAGTATGTGCCATTAAGGACAGGCGAAAGTCGATGAAAACAGACCTTCGAGAAGAACGCAATAAGAATAGCCATTTTGTTCTCCCAGGTTCCACGCTACAAAGCACGAAACTTTTTTTTGCATAACACAAAGCTATGCGCAAGCTTCTTGTTATGATGTCCAATGAATAAAATCTCCATAAATGCGTTGACTTAACAAGTGAACACGACACTGCTGTGTTTTAGGAAGGAAAAATAGAAAACATAATATTTCAAGACAACCACTCGAAAACCAGAACCGAAAGCAAACCATGATTTTTGTGTTTCTGCCATCTGGTGGGAGACTATAAAACTAAGTCCTATGCGGCTTTTCAAAAAAACTACGCCGCTGAAAAACCAGAACTGAAAGCAAACGTTGCGTTTTGTGTTCTGTCAACTAGTGAGAGACTACAAAACTAGGTCCTATGCGGCTTAAGAAGAAAAGTGCGAAGCGGGAATCGAACCGCGGCCACCGTGACGCGGGCCTAAAGGTGTGCGCGATTCTACCACTCGACCAGGGCTTCCTTTCTTTCTTTATTGCCTCGCTTTTCACAGAGTTTACGAGATCAGAAGAACAGATTAACAAGATTATAGTACCGAGAACCGTCAGCTGTTTGCAGACTACAAGCCATCAGTATTTCGGCATCTGCAACAACATTTCTAATCGTGGAACTCACTCTGGTACATACGACTGCACCTTCTGCACTTCGACAAAATGGGACGCCGATTCGCAAAAATATTCGCGAACCGGTCTAGCGTCAATGTCCGCATTCTGTTGAGCAGTCCGAGTTCGCCATATACTGTGCAGGCCCAGGAGCATAACCAGATCGAAAGGCGCACCATCATCGCTTTCGACCGTGAGATAACGGATTCCGTGGGGACTTAATGGCAACTCTTTTTTCAAGGTTCTCTGTAAGATGTCCCAGAAGAAGGCTCCACCCCAGCAATCTAAAAACACATGCTCAATTGTCTCTGGTTTCTTGCATAACAAACAATGAGTACCTCACGGAACAAATAAACCCTTTTCTTCTAACCACGTTTTAACAGGTAAGGTTCCTGTGTGCAGCTTAAAAAAAAAAGGTTTTAACCCCTGGCGCCACTAGCATTTTTTTAACGCGTTTCAAAACATCTTTTCCGTTGCCTGCACAGTATAACTCACGGTACACTGGCACAGGAAATAACACATCCACAAGGTCCTTGTACAGTTTTTTGCGTGACACATCTGTCAAATATTGTACAGAAAAACGCACCGATAAGACGCAGAAAGATGACACCACTTCTTTTAGATATCCACGTACTGGTCCTTGCTGACACACCGAAGACACAGCAAACTCGTAGCACTTTACCCAGCCTCAGTTGAATCACAGTTCTGACAAAGGTATCATCTACATCTCTGAGAAAAACAAATCGACTAACGAGTTGTCTCACATACATACAGATGCACTAACCCAAGCCCACCATCACTCCCTCTTTTAAGCAGATTTGTTCGGCTCGTTTTTTCCCATAGAGAGCTCCAGATAAAAACCGCGAACACTCTGTGCATTTTTTGTACATTTAACCTGCTGCAATGCAAAACTTGCATTGCAGCAAAACTTGCTTACAAGAAATAGGTTGCACGTCGTGGCCCGTGCGAAAATCGACTTATCCCATCCTTTCCACTTTTCTGCATTTTCGCGTAACACCTCTGTTTGTTTTTTCCAATAAGGCTCATTGTCAGAGTAGTACTGCAGGGGTCCTCCTAAGTATTTTGTCGGTGTTTCTTGCCATTTAATGTTCAAAAACATCCTTGGTGCGACGTCGCATTCCCCATGGCAAAACCCAACGCACTTGTGCCAGTTTACTGCACTACCACTTGCTTGACGGAAACTATTAACAGCATTGACAGTATGCATTATACTTTCATGATCAACACAGAAAACTGCAATGTCATCAGCGTAAGCAAGAAAGCTTACCTCGGCTTGATGTAACTTAAATCCACGTATCGCGTTGTTCCTAATTACGCTTAAACAAAAGGGCTCAATATATATGCAAAAAAGAAGCGGTGACAATGGGCACCCTTGTCTGACCGAGCGCTGTACTGGTATGTATTCACCTACTGATTTGTTTATTATCAATCTCGTCGTACATCCGGCGTAAGCCATCCGCACACCTTCGCTGATCACATTGCCTACATTCACATATTCAAGTATAGATAGAAGCAGATCGTGCGGCACGCGGTTGAATGCCTTCTCAAGGTCAACTTGCAGCATAGCGACATTGAGTTGCATTGCGTCACAGCATTCAAGGATTGATCGTGCTATGTGTATATTTGACATAATTGTCCTTCCTTTTATTCCGCACGTTTGATGTGGACCGACTAAATCTTTCATTACTGTCTGCAACCTGTTAGCCAATACTTTCATTATTATTTTATAGTCTATATTTGTCAGGCTAATCGGCCTATTCGATGTGACGTTACGTAATTTGATTGGGTCTTCAGTTTTTGGCATTAGGACTGTGTGTGCTGACGAAAAGGACGGTGGTAGATGTTTGTTCGCGTAAGCCTCGTTGTATACTTCAGTCAAAACAGGCGCGATAACACCCTTAAACGCCTTGTAGAATGCAGCGCTTAAGTCATCCGGTCCCGGTGATTTGCCATTATTTAAATGATCAATCGCATTCTTAACTTCCTCCACTGTTATGGGCACTTCTAATGCTTCCTTAGTTTCATCTTCTAATGTTGGCATCAATGACATTAAGTCTTTTTTATATCTATCGGTGTCAACTTGGCGACGAGAAAACGATACTTTGTAATATTCCGAAAAATAACTTGCTATTGTTTCTTTGTTGGTAGACAGTGACCCATTATGTTCTATTTCTGTTTCTGAGGGAAACTAGAGGAATTCCGGATAAAGCTACAGAACAGGTATTCGGCTTTAACTCAGGAAGAGGACCTTAGTGTTGAAGCAATGAACGACTATCTCATGGGCACCATTAAGGAGTGCGCAATGGAAGTCGGTGGTAACGCCGTTAGACAGGAAACCAGTAAGCTATCGCAGGAGACGAAAGATCTGATCAAGAAACGCCAATGTATGAAAGCCTCTAACCCTACAGCTAGAATAGAACTGGCAGAACTTTCTAAGTTAATCAACAAGCGTAAGACAGCGGACATCAGGAACTATAATATGGATAGAATTGAACAGGCTCTCAGGAACGGAGAAAGCCTAAAAACAGTGAAGAAGAAACTAGGAATAGGCAAGAATCAGATGTGTGCGTTAACAGACAAAGCCGGCAATGTCGTTACTAATATGGATCAGATAGTTCAAGTGGCTGAGGAGTTCTATAGAGATTTATACAGTACCAGTGGCACCTACGACGATAGTGGAAGAGAGAATAGCCTAGAGGAATTCGAAATCCCACAGGTAACACCAGAAGAAGTAAAGAAAGCCTTAGGAGCTATGCAAAGGGGGAAGGCAGCTGGGGAGGATCAGGTAACAGCAGATTTGTTGAAGGAAGGTGGTCAGATTGTTCTAGAGAAACTGGCCACCCTGTATACGCAATGCCTCATGACCTCAAGCGTACCGGAATCTTGGAAGAACGCCAACACAATCTTAATCTATAAGGGGACGCCAAAGACTTGAAAAATTATAGACCGATCAGCTTACTGTCCGTTGCCTACAAAGTATTTACTAAGGTAATCGCAAATAGAATCAGGAACACCTTAGACTTCTGTCAACCAAAGGACCAGGCAGGATTCCGTAAAGGCTACTCAACAATAGACCATATTCACACTATCAATCAAGTGATAGAGAAATGTGCAGAATATAACCAACCCTTATATATAGCTTTCATTGATTACGAGAAAGCGTTTGATTTAGTCGAAACCTCAGCAGTCATGGAGGCATTAGGGAATCAGGGTGTAGATGAGCCATATGTAAAGATACTGGAAGATATCTATAGCGGCTCCACAGCCACCGTAGTCCTCCACAAAGAAAGCAACAAAATCCCTATAAAGAAAGGCGTCAGACAGGGAGATACGATATCTCCAATGCTATTCACAGCATGCTTACAGGAGGTATTCAGAGGCCTGGAGTGGGAAGAATTGGGGATAAAAGTTGATGGAGAATACCTTAGCAACTTGCGATTCGCTGATGATATTGCCTTGCTTAGTAACTCAGGAGACCAATTGCAATGCATGCTCACTGACCTGGAGAGGCAAAGCAGAAGGGTGGGTTTGAAAATTAATCTGCAGAAAACTAAAGTATTGTTTAACAGCCTCGGAAGAGAACAGCAGTTTACGATAGGTAGCGAAGCACTGGAAGTGGTAAGGGAATACATCTACTTAGGGCAGGTAGTGACCACGGATCCGGATCATGAGACTGAAATAACCAGAAGAATAAGAATGGGCTGGGGTGCGTTTGGCAGGCATTCTCAAATCATGAACAGCAGGTTGCCACTATCCCTCAAAAGGAAAGTGTATAACAGCTGTGTGTTACCAGTACTCACATATGGGGCAGAAACCTGGAGGCTTACGAAAAGGGTTCTGCTGGAATTGAGGACGACGCAACGAGCTATGGAAAGAAGAATGATGGGTGTGACGTTAAGGGATAAGAAAAGAGCAGATTGGGTGAGGCAACAAACGCGGGTAAACGACATCTTAGTTGAAATCAAGAAAAAGAAATGGGCATGGGCCGGACATGTAATGAGGAGGGAAGATAACCGATGGTCACTAAGGGTTACGGACTGGATTCCAAGGGAAGGGATGCGTAGCAGGGGGCGGCAGAAAGTTAGGTGGGCGGATGACATTAAGACGTTTGCAGGGACAACATGGCCACAATTAGTACATGACCGGGGTAGTTGGAGAAGTATGGGAGAGGCCTTTGCCCTGCAGTGGGCGTAACTAGGCTGATGATGATGATGATGATGATGATGATGATTTCTTTTCGACTCCCAAGGCACGTTTTGTTGGCATTTCTCCTGTGCACCATTTTTCAGCTGTGGCTCGAATCAATGCTCCATTGTATCGCTGTTGGTCTATCAGCTCAAGTTTTTGCTTTATGCTTTTTATGTCTTCTAAGAAATAACCGGGTTGTATACTTTCACCTTCCAATAATTGCTTCAGGTTCCATCTAAGACGGGACTCGAGTTCTTTTTTCGCGTGACTTAAACACTGGCCCTTTGAAGTGTTTTCAATTTAATTGTTTGCTTACAAACTTCCCATTTATGTCCCCAACTATCTAAGTTTTGAGTTGTTTTATCCATAGCCTTGAGAAATTGCTCACAAAACTCGTCGTCTTTCAGCAAGTTTGCATTAAATTTCCAGAGATCCCAGGAAATTTCTTTGTTACTTGTTTTTTCCTTTCCAACACGGAAAGAAACCAAACAATGATCACTAAATGCAACAGGTGTGACTCGATAATCTCGACACGACTGAATTAGTTCAGCCGACACGTACACTCTCTCAAATTTAGCATGGCTCGCACCCTGAAAGTGGGTAAAGGTGACCGCTTCTCCGCCGCAAAGACGTTCACCCACGTCTTCTAGATGAAATTCTACAATGAAGTCTTTCAAAACAGTAGTACTTGTATCATTGTGTTTCCCACTGGTTTTGTCGCGTTCCGTACAGACACAATTGAAATTTCCCGCCAGGATTAGTTTACGCTCGCATTTCAAGTACGTCTCCATTTCTTCAAAAAAAAAAAAGCTTTCGCTCTTGAGCCTGAGTTGGTGCATAAAGACAAATTACTCGCCAATTTTCTGTTGACATGGAAAAGTCAGATACAATGAAACGGCCCGACTCACAGGTAGTCACCGACTGCACTACAGCACCAAAACTCTGCCGAATTAACAAAATTCACCCCGAAGACCTCCCCACCGCATGGGCAACACACACGTTATAGCGTCTCGTGAAAGGACGCACCGTACGCTCTGTCTGATCCTCTCTCTCCACTTTGGTCTCCTGAATGGCTACAATATCAAAATCATGCTCCGTTACGAGGCGGTAAAATTGGTTTTGCCGCCTCTTGGCACTAAGCCCTCGGACGTTAAGTGTTGCAATATTTATTGACCTGTCTAAGGACTCCATATTGGTGAGTGACACCAGACCGAGCCTACAGCGCTCCCCCCACAGACCTTGCCTCGTAGCAACACCCAGTTCAGTCGACGCTCAGGGCATCGACTTGCCGCCGCCGCGTGTAAGCGACACCGACCGCTGATGGCTGGTGGCCACCTGAGGCTTTTTGGTTCCAGGCTCGGTCCCACGCCTCTCCGTTGCTCGTAGCCGGGTGTCTTGAGAAGCCGTGCTTGGTTTGCTGTGTCGGCGCTTCGTAGGTGTTGCCTCGGCGTCCATTGCAGCCTCATCCATCGAATCACTGTCTTCGAGCGTCGCAACGACCTCGCTTACTGCGGTCTTGAGTTCAGCTGTTTTCTCACCACTCCCCGACGCACTTAGTGGCAGCTGCTTTCCTATGGAGTGGGTTTCAGAAGGGCGCTCTGCCGAGCCTTCTTCGTACTTTCCTGGAACGCTAGGTAGCGTCGAGGAGTGAGGACGTGTTTACGCCGGCTCCGCGAACAACCAAGGATTCTGGTGGTTTTTCTGGCAAAATGATCTGCGATAGTGCTACAATCGATTTTCAGAAGTGACAAGGACCCTGTGGACAGAATTGTTTGTGCCTGTGAGTCGATTTTTAGTGATTTTACGGCTAAAGAACTGTACCCGGAGCACAACGCCACGCTAAGCCTCACCTCGGCTTCGGCATGGCCCCGGCCGTGGACGGCGTCGACGGACAGCTCCAAGCCAGCGGCGGCTCCCAGAGAAGCGGCGACATGGAAGTGACGGTGTAAGGCAACGAAAAGGATCGTAAGGGACCCGACAACGAAGGATGGTTCACCGTTTTGGCGAAAAGGAGGCAGAAGACTGTGCCAGCTGGCGCGGAGACGATGCTCGGACGCTCGGCGGACGCTCGGCGCGACGCGCTCAAGAAGGGAGCAGGGAAGAAGGAAGCGGAGCTATCGGTAGCATTGAACCTACCGAGACTGCCTGCCACGGGCTGGAAAGTGACTCTACGACTACGAGAAGGCCTCTCGGTGCTTCAGAAGGCACCGGAAGTGAGCCTAGGAAGAGCAGTGCGCGAAAGCGCGGGCGTCAGCCTACAAGAAGCCAAGGGAGACCGCTTCGTGATAAATACCAAACAAGGTACGATTATCTACCACACATTATCGATGGAGAATGCTAAAAAAATAAGCAAGATAGAGAAGATCAGAATCGGAGACAAAGATTACGGGGTCGTCACGTACGTGAACGCACCGGAAAGCTGTGGGCGTGGAGTCATTCACGGCATAGAGGAAATGTACTCCGACAAAGATGTCCTACTCAACCTCAACGAGGATGAAGACAACCCGACAATCCTAGAAGCAAGAAGAATGGGCAAAACCAGAACTTTCCTCCTAACTTTTGACGACGAGGAAGTTCCACGCAAGGTTTTCTTCATGGGCGCTATTCTACGGTGCTTCCTATACAAGAAGAGGTACGAAGTATGCTACAAGTGTGGCGGACTCGGGCACAGATCAGACGTGTGTGACAATGACGAACCGAGGTGTAGAGGCTGTGGGGCAACCAGACCGCAAGAAGGACATCAATGCGAGCCGCAGTGCCAGCTCTGCGGCAAAAACCACGTCACCGGGGATAAGAAGTGCAGGAATTTATTCCGCACCCCGTACATCGTGAAGAAGAGACGATGGGAGCAAAAACAAGCGGCCGATGAGGCGAACCAAGAGGAACTTCGTAAAATCAGGCCAAGCGAGAGATCGAGCAGCAGGACCAGGAGCCGCTCGGAGTCCTTCCCGAGGCTACAGACGCCGCAACAGCAGACACAACAGAAGGAAACAAGTAACAAGGTGAGCTGGTCAGGGAAAGTCTCCCAGGATTCAGAAAAGGATAGAGAAAACCAGGAGCTGAAAGAGCTTATTAAGAGGCAGGAAGAACAAATCAGAATACTGATTGAGGATAGGAAAAAGGAGAGGGAAGAATTTTTAAAGATAATCGAGGAGATGAAAAGAGAGAAGGGTGGAAACAGTACGAGACAGGAAGAGAGTGTAGGGGACAAAGAACCTAAAACAGATCGGCCCCCGCTCAAAAAGAAGAGAACGGGAGAGACAGACTCAGACAGCAAGATGGACAAAGTCACTCAGGATATTACCCTGATGAACGGAGCTATGATGCAATTCATGGAACAAACTCGAGCGGAATTTGAAAAGCGCGACATCGCCCTCAAAGCAGAATTTGAGAAACGCGACTTCGCTTTAAAAGCGGAATTCGATTGATTTAGAACACAATTAATTAACATTCAAAATGCATTGGCAAAATAACACGATCTGGCAGTGGAATTGTAGGGGCTTCCTGAAAAAGAGAGCAGTCCTACAAACATTCCCAACTAACATCGATAAACCAGATGTCATTGCGTTGCAAGAGTGTGGGAAAAATGCAAAATTGGCCGGCTACACAGCCTACACTGGGCAAGGAGAGAATCGGCAGACAGCTATTTTATTTAAAAGAAACTTAGCAGCAGTACTACACGAGACTGACACAAATAAGATTGATCACGTCCTAATTGAACTAGTACCGAGGAAAAGAAAAGATAGAAGCCTATACGTTCTTAACGTATACAGCTCTCCTAAGCAAAAAAAGAATTGTGGCTTCGATCAGCTCATCGAAAGGTCCAAGAACATTGCAGGGAACAGCCCCATAGTCATAGTCGGAGACTTTAACGCGCAACACACGGCTTGGGGGTACAAAACCTCGCAACAAAAAGACAGAGAATTATGGGATACTATCTCCAAGCATGAACTAACTCTACTAACAGATCCTCAAATCCCGACTAGAAAGGGAAATAGCGTTTCCAGGGACACCACACCGGACCTTACTCTCATAGGGGGACACATAACCGCACGATGGTGTAACACGGGAGAGGACTTGGGGAGCGATCACAGAATAATAGAGACGGTGGTAGAACACGGCATACCAACTCCCAAACCCAAGCAGTTCGAAGCGGTAAATTGGAACCTCTTTAGGCAGAAATGTGCCGAAAAAGTGGAGCTCAAGGATTTAAGCAGTTGGAGCAAAGCCCTCTTGGAAGCGGTTCAAGAGGCCACCGAAAAGGTGGAGGCGGACGAAACGCAAGAGGTAGTAGACCGGAAAATGGTCGGATTATGGCGGAAAAAGAGGCAGCTAGAGCAAAAATTGAAAGAGAATAGAAGCAATAGAAACATTAGGAGGGCATTAGCGCACCTGAATGGAGAGATTGAAGAATACGCACTCGAACTCACGAAACGAAATTGGAATAGCATATGCGAACAGATGGATCACAAAATTGGTAAATCAAGTACATGGCAACTATTGAGGCAGCTACTAGATCCCCAAAACAGCAAATCAGAGACGCGTAGCAACATGCAGAAGCTAGTGTATAAATACGAAGGTAGTAATGGGCAATTGTTCGCTGAAGTTAAGGATAGATATCTTAAATGTGGTCCGCAACAAACGCTGCCGGACTACAAAGGCGAAGAGAACCCCCTCTTGGACAGCCCCGTCACGGTAGGAGAAGTCAGGGCCGAGTTGAATCGACTCAGAACGAAACGAGCTGCAGGACCGGACAGAATCAGCAATCGGATGTTGAGGAACCTAGACAACAAGTCAATAGTAAACCTAACGAATTTTATGCAAGAGTGTTGGGAGAAAGGTACAATCCCCAAAGAATGGAAGGAGGCTAAATTACTCCTAATTCCAAAACCGGGGAAAAAGCTCAGTCTCGAAAACCTCAGACCAATATCCCTCACGTCATGCGTCGGCAAACTAATGGAACATGTGATACAATCTAGAATCAGCAGATACTTGGAAGACCAAGACATATACCCTCACACAATGATAGGCTTCAGAGCACACCTATCTGCGTGCGATGTCATGCTACAGCTTAAAGAGCAAATTATCGACCACCAAACGAAGGACACGAAAGCCATCGTTGGCTTAGACGTGGCCAAAGCATTTGACAACGTAGACCACAGGGCAATCTCAGAACAATTGAATAGCCTAAACGTAGGGAGACGTACCTACGAGTATATAAAGGACTTTCTGACTGACAGAACAGTAACGGTCAGTCTAGGAGGTAACGAGGAGAAAGGGATAGTGCTCAGTAATAAGGGGACACCGCAGGGCTCTGTGCTCTCACCCACTCTCTTTAACATAGTAATGATTGGACTCCCGCACAAACTTAAGGACTTACAGGGGCTAGAACATACGATCTATGCGGACGACATCACCCTATGGATAAATAGAGGCAGTGACGCCCACATAGAAGCAACGCTGCAAAAGGCCATCAATATAATTGAAGAGCACTTAGAAAAAGCCGGACTTAAATGTTCAGCTACGAAGTCGGAGGCTCTCTTCATCAGTCCACAGAAAATGCGAAAGAAAATCCCTAACCACGGGATAAAACTCACTGTTAATGGGGACGCGATTCCAAACGTAAAAGCTATACGTGTGCTAGGCATGCACATTCAGGACAATGAAAGAAATACGGAAACGATTAGAAAGCTTGAAATGAGCGTAAGCCAAACATGCCGACTCCTCCGAAGAATCGCCAACAAGAAGGCAGGCATGAGGGAGGCTAACCTATTAAGGATAATACAGTCCTTCGCGATCAGCAAGATCACATACGCAACACCGTACCTTAAACTAACAAGGGCCGAGAAAAACAAAATAGAAATCCTCATTAGGAAAGGAGTTAAAACAGCCCTAAACTTGCCACCATGCCCATCTACGGAGAGGATACTAAACATGGGCATTTCAAACACCCTAGAAGAGTTGATCGAAGCCACACTAGTTTCCCAGCAACAGAGACTAATGCGAAGCAGAGGTGGTCTGAGAATTCTAGCGAAACTAGGATACAAAACTAATAACAAAGTAAGAAACACGGGAGCCATCCCGTCACAAATCAGAGACAGGATACGCATACCAACACTCCCGAAGAATATGCATCCCAGTCACCACCAGGACAGGAGGAAAGACAGGGTTAAAGCGTTACAAAAATCACTAGATAAGCAGAAAGGGGTGTTCTACACGGATGCAGCAGAATATGAAAGCAGACCAGGTTTTGTCTCAGTGACGACACAGGCTAACGGTGAGAACTCAAAGAGCTGCAGTACCCCGCAAAACAGTGTGGAGGTTGCAGAGGAGGTGGCCATAGCCCTAGCTGTGACTCAAAAAGGGGTGAAAATCATAGTGTCAGATTCCAAAACAGCTATCAGGAATTATACCGCAGGGAGGATCTCCAAAGAGGCGCTCAACATATTGGAGAAAGGACCAATTCCAGAAGAATTAGTGAACCTTATACGGACTCCTGCCCACGAAGGCTCGCCCGGCAATGGGAAAGCGCATGCATTGGCCCGAGAGCTTATTTACCGGTCCACCAATGCAGCCTCTACAGCCAGGGAGCCCCTACAAAAAGAGGAAGGTATAAACACTTAAAGCGAAATTCTCGATTATTATAGAATGGGAAGGAAAACACTGCCAGAGGCGCATAAGAAACTAAGTAAGCAGGAAGAGATAACATGGAGGCAACTCCAAGCGGGGGTGATCTGCAACCCCTACATTCTGAAGAGATGGCACGATAGCATTGAGGACATGAGTTGCAAACACTGCGGGGCAAAGGCGGACATGATCCACATACTATCGACATGTCCTAGATACAATAAACCAGATAGGGATAGACAATCCTGGGATACTTTAATGACCAGCTCGAAGGAAGCTAACCAAAGAGAAGTCATCCGCATGGCCCTGGACACCGCTGAGCTCCAAGGAGCATCAGCCAGCTGAAAGGGGAGGAGTAAGCCGGAGAGACAGGAAGACTCTTGCCTCCTCGGGGCTTCTTTTTGCGGGTGCAAATAAATGTTATTTCTCTCTCTCTCTCTCGTACTTTCCTGTCGAAGCGTCTTCCACAGTGGCGTCTCCTGCCCGAGCGTCTGCAGCCTTGTTCTCTTGCGAACCTGCTGAGCTGGTGGACGCCGCCACTGCGGCCGCGTCGCTGATAGACGCCACCATCCCAGCCACGTTCTCCGCTTCCTCTTCGTCCATGAGCATCTCGCTTCGGTCTGCTTCACCGCCTACGCTTGCAACTCTGGCGTACGAGCGAGTACAATTAGCCTGCTCGTGCCCGAACGCTCGGCAAGCAGCACACCTGGGCACTCGGCGTTCACGTCGTATGTGTCCAGCGTTGCGACAACGAAGACATAACGGGGCACGTCCAGGCGCAACCACTAGCGCAGTGCCGCTACCAAGACGCATCTGATGTGGGATGCGTCTTGCGCAACGGATCGCGCAGCAAACGACGCACTTGACGAGTCGTTGACTCGGCGCCCTCAAAGTCCTCGGTCTTCCACCGATCACTGATGACTTCCTTTATATCGCCATACTCTCGGAAGGCTCGTCGAATGGTCTCAGAGTTGTCGTCGAACGCGACCCAATGTAGCTTAATCCTGAGTTCTTGCCTCGCTGGATCAATGACGAGGCATGGCCAGTTCTTCACCAGTAGTGGTCCGGCGTCTAGCAGCGTCTGCTTTGCCTCATCTGTCTTCATGTTCAGCAGCCACACGTGCGACATTTGGTAGGCACCAATTCCACCTACTTGCTGAATTACTCCAGCATCCTTCAAGGGCTTCCGGAAGTCGTCGATTCTATAAGGCGGTCCAGTGACGTCGCAGTGCAATACAACTGCGCGCCTTTGTCCTTCACCTGTTGGTAACGGAGGCAAGATTACACGTTAATCCTTGGGCAACGCTGAACACGGGGTACCACGGCCAACGTCGGCCGCTTTCGCAGCTCTCGAGGAGCCCTCCATTCTGCGTCCGTACTGCACGGCGTACAGAAGCAGAATGGCCACAGCTTCCTTTTTTTTTCTTTATAGCCTGACTTTGACAAAGAAAGAACAGCAATAGCAATACACAAAACAAAATATAAAGGATACCATGACCACGTGGTATTGACATAATCCGCCTCGTAGGGAGCTGGCTTCGCCACATTAAAATTCATTTTGAGCCATCAGTGGCTCCACCCTTGACAGCCACTCGGGAGTATCGCCACCGGCCTTCAAAATCTCAACAAATCGATGCACAGCTTCACGGAAATATATTTGCGTTGGTCGTGCGTCGGGATCGCAGTAGTATCCTGCCATTCGAGAGCGCCAAATAGTGTGGAGGCCAATTAACATTATTAAATCAAACGGAAAACCATCCTCGTTACTAATGGGTAGATAACGTATCCCGTAAGGGTCGAGGGGAAATTGTTTCTTTAGCGTTCTTTCTAGTACGTCCCAAAAAAATACCCCTCCTCAGCAATGAAGAAAAACATGATCTATCGTTTCTGGTTGTTTGCAGATAAGGCAGTGAGGACCCCATGGAAGAAATGAGCCCTTTTCCTGTAAGAACATTTTTATTGGCAACGTTTCAGTGTGTAAATTAAAAAAAAAAGGTTTTAACCCCTGGCCCAACTTGCATTTTGTTTACTCTCTTTAATACGTCCCTACAAGGGCCTCCACTGTACAAAACTCTGTACATGGGCTCCAACAGAACAACGTCACACAAATCCTTGTGCATTTTTTTTCTTTTTGATAGTAGATAAATATTCATGTGAAAACCTCGTTGCAAGGAATCTTACACTTGCGACAACTTCTCTAAAATATCCAAAAATGCCTCCCGTGAGTGTTTCGGTTGAAATAACAAAGTCTGGCAACGCGCGCCCGAGCCTTACCTGGCATGCGGTGCGCAAAAAAAGGATCGCTGACGTCGCGAAGGAAAAGAAACCTGTTCACAATCTGCCACAAAAAAAGGTGTCCCAGGCCCAATCCACCATTCTTGACTCCTTTGAAGAAATTCGTTCGGCTGCACCTTTCCCACTGCGTATCCCACACCAAAATGGCGAAAATTCGATGCAGCTTCTGTACATTGAGCCTTGCACAATATAACACCTGCATTACATACCACAGCCTACTAATAAAGAACAGATTGCACACGGTGGCTCTAGCAAAAATCGATAAGTTTGTTCCTTTCCACATTTCCGCCTTTCCACGTGTATCATGCGTCTGCGCTGTCCAATATATCGCGCTATCACGATGGCATTCTAGAGGTACTCCCAAGTACCTCATTGGGGTCGTAACCCAGGACACGTTTGCAAAGCGGTCGGGCGTCGATTGCCGTTCTCCGTGCCAGAGCCCTAGTGATTTGGCTAAGTTCACTCTGCTGCCTGTGACTTGGCGGAAGTTCTCTACACATTTAATAGCCTCAGTTACACCTTCCCTACTGGTTGAAAAAACCGCCACATCATCCGCATATGCCAACAGCTTGACTTCCGCTGCTTGCAACCGAAAGCCAGAAATTGTCTGTTTTTTCATGATGTTTAAGCACATCGCCTCTATGTATATGCAAAACAAAAGAGGTGTAAGGAGACAACCTTGGCGTACCGACCACTGCACACTAATGGGTGCCCCCAGACTCTGGTTAACGATCAATCTCGTCGTGCAGTTCCGATACGCCAGGGCGACACCCTCGCGAATAACAGAACCAACATTAACATGGTCTAGTATGCAAAGCAAAATTTCATGCGTGACACAGTCGAAAGCTTTTTCAAGGTCTAGTTGCACTATGGCCACGCGGCTATTTTTAATATCGCAGCACTCCAGCACGCATCTTGCTGTCTGAATATTAGTCGTAATAGATCGTCCCTTGATCCCGCACGTTTGATGCGGTCCAACGATTTCCTGGATTGCTGACTGTAATCTTCGCGCTAAAACTTTCATATAAATTTTGTAATCCACATTTGTGAGTGCAATTGGCCGGTACGCTGTTACTTGTCGTAACTTCTCTGCTTCGTCAGTTTTAGGGATTAAGAGAGTGTGTGATCTTGCATAAGACGGAGGCAATTCGTTAATTTCGTAAGCTTCATTAAACACTAACGTCAATATTGGCGCGATTCCACGCTTAAAAGCTTTGTAAAACGCCGCGCTTAACCCGTCCGGTCCTGGCGATTTACCAGGGTTTAAATTGTCTATCGCCGTTTCTACCTCTGATTCGGTTATTGGCAGCTCTAACCTATCCTTCTGCTCATCGTTGAGCCGCAGCAGTGCCCCAAGAAACTTATCCTTAAACGTGTTCGTGTCGGCAACATGTAAAGCGAACAACTCCTGATAGTACTTAAAAAATAAACGGTTAATGTGTTCGTTATCCGATAGGACACCTCCCCATTCTATGTTGTCTACGTGATTTCGACTAGCGTGGGCTTTTTCAATTCCGAGAACAACGCCTGATAGTACTTAAAAAATGCACGGTTAATGTGTTCGTTATCCGATAGGACACCTCCCCATTCTATGTCGTCTACGTGATTTCGACGAGCGTGGGGATAGAGTTTCTCGCCACATTACCTAGAGGGAAATCTGGCGCTGCTGCGCTGTGGTATGCATGGGAATGCCGGTATATTGTGACTTCCGATTGGCATCGTTCTCGTAGAGACAGGACACCTTGAAGACGCGCTTGGCAAGTACCGTTCCGTCTGTCATAATGATTCACTTTCTACTAAAATAGCACGTGAAAAGCTGTTTTAGCTTTATTATTACGCGAAAACATGTTTTGTTTAACTATGAGAACTTGTTAATGCGTGTACGACTATATGTTACGTAAAAAGTATCAGCGGGCCGCTAAAGTTGGAGGACAGACGACAAGGTTCGCGCTCGCTTTGAAACAGTTGGTCGTCTGTTCTTGCTTTTCTTCGCTTGGTCATGCACTGTGGGTGAGTAAAGATGTAATATGCGTGAATGGAAACATTTTATGAAGATTTTACTTTGAGAACGCGTTATTTGCGTAGCCATGTCCACGTTTTAGACGAAGCCTCTTACAACACCAGCCAACACGAGCCTCGCAGACACATATACCGTCATTCCCATGACGGCACGGTGCCCCCTTAAGAAACTCCCATAGACGGTGGCGCCAGATTACCCTCTAGGTGTTATAGTGAGAAACTCTATGAGCGTGGACTTTTTCAATTCCGAGGGCTCGTTTAGACGGCGTCTCCCCGGCAGCTACATGTTCCGCTCTCGCCCGAACCAGCGCACCACGATAACGTTCCTCTTCTATCACTTCAACTTTTTGTTTCGTTTTCCTAATGTCATCTATCCATTTATCAGGCGCTTCGCGTTCTTTTTCGAGCAGTTTTGCAAGCCCAGACCTTAGATTACGTTCATTTAGTCTCTCCTTGTACGCCATGGAACAAGACTGCTCTATTGCTTCTATGTTAAGTTGTTCCTTACAAAGCTCCCACTGTTGCCATATTGTCAGTTTTTATTCGGCTCTATTTTGCCGATTTCTTCAATTATCGCACGGTTGAAAGCATCGTCTTTAATCAGCTTGTTATTTATCTTCCACAGTTCCCAGCTAAAAGCACTGCCACGTTTTTGTGCCCCAATTCCGCACACTACTAAACAGTGGCCTGAGAAAGAAACCGGCACTACTTGATAACTGTTGCATTTTGGAATCACGTCCAGCGTTACATAAATGCGGTCAAGACGGGCATGACTTGCACGCTGGAAATTTGTGTACTTCACACCACCCGCGCCTTGCATGCACTCCGCCACATCCTCAAGGTTCCATTTGTCTATGATTTGCGACAGTACCTCAGTACTTGCATCCCTGAACCCCCGATCACTAGTCTTATCGCAAACACTCAGGACACAGTTGAAGTCACCCATGATAATCAGCTGTTTATCGAAACAGACGCTGCTCAACGCTTCGAAAAAAATCGACCCTTTCATTCGCAACATTTGGTGCGTACAAACATAACACACGCCATTCTGTATCGCTGAATGTGAAATCAACAGCAACACACCGACCTGACGAGCACGAGAAATTAGCATGCACGACCAGAGCCGGCAACTTCTTAATAAAAAGGACACAACCAGCAGATGTGTCGATGGCATGGCTTACAGTAGAATAGAATCTAGACGTGAAACGTCGCACCATGCTTCCGGTCTCATCCTCCCCGTCAACTTTTGTTTCCCGCACGGCCAATATATCAATGTCGTGCTCCGCTAAAAGCCGATACACCTGACTTTGCTTTTTCTTTACTGCCGAGCCCCTGACATTAAGTGTAGTCACCTTCAACGGAGATGCAGGAGCCATTTTCGCAAGGAAGTGAAAACGCCGAGAGCATGGAGCTTACCCTCCGCGTCTAGCGCGTGGCTAGACGCCATCTTTGATGCCGGAGCCACCCTGTGCAGTCGCCGAACCTTGCAGCGTCGGTGCGGGATCGCCGGTTCGCCTCTCAGGCGAGACGTTCGGTCGCTGCCGGAGACTGGCCCGCCTGGCTTGTGTTGTTTTTGCAGGCGGCTCCACGACGCTGGTGGCTGCCACCTTATCCCCTTCGTTGCTGGTGTGGCCATAAGGGAGCTTGGCTGGCGCGGAGGCGCTGACTGTGCGGCCGCCGTTCAGGTCCGCGTTCGGCGGGCTGTTCGCTGGTTCGACGACCTTGGGTGCCGGAACGCTCTTCCCATTCTCCGACGCCTTCGTCCGAGACGCAGTCAATTTCCTCGGGGTGCGTCTCTCCGTTGCTTGACGTGGTTGTATGACCACTGGCAAGCCCCGACGGGTCGGTCATTCCTGCTGGCTTGCCCACTTCTTTGGCTCCTTTCGCTACCTCTTCCGCCTCGTCGACGTCCATCAGCAGCTCCGTCGACTTGTCTTGCGATGCCAGCTCCGTAGCCACCGCGTATGTGCGGACGCAATCGCTGTCGACGTGGCCATAGCGTCTGCATATTGAGCACTGTGGCACCTTGCATTCACGTCGAACGTGGCCCGTACCACGGCAGCGTAGGCACTGCATTGGCCGCCCAGGCGCCACCACAAGGGCTAACTCTCCTGCAACGCGTAGCTGGTGAGGTAGATCATCGACCTTCAAGCCGGGTTTCAGCTTCTGGAGCACGGTCCTCGTTGTGGACCCCTTCTCCTTGACACCTGAGACACGCTAACGCTCCCAGGTCACTTCGGATACGTTGCCGTAAGCAGCGAGAGCCGTTCGAATGTCGTCGTCCGCCACGCCGTGCAACATCCAGTGTAGGCGTAGTTTCACCTGTTGGTCATCTGGATCGAAGATAATGCAGCGGCGTCCTTTTACTTCCAGTTCTTTGATAGCGGCCACCTTCTTAGTTGCTTCGGTGCTGTTGAGGGTCACTGCACAAACATGGTTAATTTGGTACGCTCCCAACGCTACCATGTCGGGAAGCGCACCAGCGTTGGCTAGGGCGTCGCGGAGGTCCTCAACCCTGTAGGGCGTAACTCGTGTACGTCGCCGTGCAAAAAAAAAAAAACGGTGTTAACCACAACACGTCCGGTGGGCAATGTAGGCAAAATGATGTCGTAGTCCTGACCATCATTGTCTTCGATCCTGTTTCCGCCGCTAGCAGAGGCCGCTATCGCCGCTCCACTGGAGCACAAGATTCAGCGTCCGCACCGAACGGTAGCCAGAAGAAGAATGGCCACGGCTTCCGAGGCTTCGCCCAGTGGTACGCTTATCATTTTATAGATACCACGTGAATTTTCACGACAGTGTTACAAAAATAGTTTTGGGAACAGTGTTACGCCATGTGTGGAGAGTCGAGACAGGCATTGTTGCCTACTCCAGGGTAGCGTACCGTACTGCTGCCGAGAAGTAGCGGCGCCTGCCTATCGAAGCTTGACCGACATTTCTTATTGGGTAGCGTGGCGTTGTCGGCGGGCTGCAGGCATCCGGTAGATCATGGCGACGAAGCAGGGGCGAGACGATTTGCTAGTGCGAAACTGGCACGGTTTATTCAAAGGTAGTTGAAAGAAAATAAGAAAAGCATGAAGTATGAAGTCGCAAGTATGAAGTCTGTCAAAGTACATTTCGGAGCCCCTTAAATAGGCTCTCTACAAGTTGTGGGCGGGATCTTACTTCCGTCGAATGACACGTGACAGGCACGGAGAGAGGGCCCCCGTGGGCTCCGGCTCAGGGGGGGTGAAGGGGATGAGGTAAGCACGCACGATGCCACGACCATGAGAGGAGGGGAAGAGGTCGCCCGTGGGCTTCGGCTCAGGGGTTAGGGTGAATGACCTCTCCGGCGCCCGTGGGCTCCGGTTCATGGGGTAGGGTGAATGACCTCTCGCCACGTGGTGCCAGACGCCAACCCTAACAGCATCAATCGAAAGCTGAGTCTCCGGACTACATACGCTGCACTGGGTATTACGATAGACGCCGTAGTTTATAAGGCATCGTTATTGCCTAGAAAATCGAGTAAAAATTTTCGTCATTTCCATAGGCTTCCATTACTAAATCTTTAACCGCTGTGGGAACAAAATTCTTACCATATCCAGCTTTAGTGGACACGTACCAACCAGCGCCCCAAGCGGCCCTGGCACGAAGCAAAAGCGTTTTCAATGGAACGAGCAGGTTTTTCGCGAATAGCAAAAGCTGCAGGTCGATTATCGAAAAAGGCAGGTGACAGACGTGTTCTGGAAGACAATCCACACGAGCCAAATGGAGTGATAACTCTGTGGGACGTAAGAATTTTGTTCCCACAGCGATTAAAGATTTAGCAATGGAAGCCTATGGAAACGACGAAAACTTGTACTAGATTTTTGAGGCAAGAACGATGCCGGTTATAAATATGGCGTCTATCGTAATACCCAGTGCGGCGTATGTAGTCCGGAGACTCAGCTTTCGATTGATGCCTTTCTCGACTCTCCACACATGGCGTAACACTGTTCCCGAAAGCGTTTTTTGTAACACTGTCGTGAAAATTCACGTGGTATCTATAAAAAGATGACCGTACCATTAAGCGCAGCCTTGGAAGCCGTGGTCGAATGTTTGGAGCAATCCCATAGCATGTGCTCCAATGTGGCTGTCTCCCTGCAGCACGCTCTGCACTTGTCATGGGGGTGCGATTCTGGGTACATCCTATGCAAGAGCGCCGGGCTTGGAATCGTTCTCGTTTGTAGTTGCCTGAATAGCACGGCCTGCGACCTGCTCAGCCCTTTGCAGGGCGGCGGGAGAAGTCTGCGGGCCAGCCGAAAGCCTTGGTCAGTTCGTTATAGCTGATCATCCGGTCTTTGGCGCTGAACCACAGCGGGCAGCCGTTGCCTTGGGCGCGGTGAGTTAGTCCTCGCGCTCGGGCATGTGCCGTTTCGTTGTGATTGGCATGCTTCTCCGACGCTTGCCCTGCGTGCGCCGGGAACCACTTGATTCGAGTCCTCTTGTCGCGGTCTGCCTGTCGGAGCAGGACGCGTGCCGCCGTTGTGGCAATTCTTCCTTTGGCGTAGTTCCTAACCGCCTGTCAGGAGTCGCTGAAGTTCATGTGGCATTCTCGGCCTACGATGGCCAGGCCGATGGCTATTTCTTCTGCTTCCTCCACTTGCTTGCTCGATGTGCTGGCGGTCGCCCGCACTTTGCCTCCGGAGTCGACCACCGCGATCGCGAAGCCGTTGCGGCCGCCATATTCGGCCGCATACACGTATCTGGCGCCGGTGTCTTCCGCGTGCAGGGCCGTCATTGCCTTGGCTCTAGCGCGTCTTCTGCCTTCGTTGAATTCCGGGTGCATGTTCCTCGGCAAGGGCTCAACCCGCACGTTCCGCCGTACGTGGTCGGGGACGGGACATTTTGGTCCCTGCTGTTCATGATATAAACGATGCCTAGAATGCACAGGATCTTTCTGCCGGCCTTTGTTGATGACACTCTTTCCAACTGAGCGGCTCTTTCCGCTTCGGCGAACTCGTCAAGCGTGTTGTGTATGCCGAGCTGGAGGAGACGTTTCGTGTTGATAGTTTCGGGTAGACCGAGTGGTGTCTCGTAAGCCCTCCGGATTAGGATGTCTAGCTTGTTCTTTTCGCTTTTCACCCACTTGTGGAAGACTGCCACGTACCCTATGTGGCAGAGTACGAAGGAGTGTATAAGTCTGACGACGTTTTCCTCCTTCATGACTCCCTTCTTGGTGGTAACGCGCTTGAGCAGTCTGGTGGCGTTGGCCGCCTTACCCATGATGCGGGTGATGGTGTCTTCGTTCCTGCCGAGCGCTGCGATCTTCATGCCCAGGACTCGGATCTTGCTGACCGCCGGTATTGTGTTACCATCGCTGGTGCGGATCTTGATATTTTCGTGTTTTCTTTGCTTCTTGATTCTGTGCGTTTTGATCGGTTGGTAAAGCAGGAGCTCCGACTCACTTGGGGAGCAACGCAGTCCCGTACCTTCCAGGCTTTCTTCGATCGTCTCGGCGGCGGTCTGTAGGGTGGATTTTATGCGGGCATCACAGGCCCCTTCCACCCACAGCTTAATGCCGTCCGCGTATATCGTGCATAGTCTTTTGGCAACTTGAATGATAACAAGGTTAAATAGCATGGGTGAGATGACGGAGCCTTGGGGAGTGTCCTGGCTCCCTAATGTCTTCTCGTCCGTCCTCAGGTCGCCCGCTCTGAGCTCCGCCGTTCAGCCCGGTGAGGAAGTTTGAAATATTCGTACGACCTCTCGCCTAGGTTTAGATGGGATACCTGGGCGAGGATGACAGAGTGCGTCACTTTGTCGAAGGCGCTTTCTAGGTGGAGTCCGAGGACGGCTTTGGTGTCCCTGGTTTCGCCGTCGATGTCCTGATGTTTGATAAGTAAACAATTTCAGTGCCCTCGCACTCTGTGAAGAAAGAGGACCAGCAAAGCTGTGTATGTGGGCCCCTTAATGGCGAACTGCACTTCCGCCGTATGTCGGCCCCGCATTGCACTGTGTTCGGGATTGGCCCACGTATGGGGAGTGCCTAATGCCTGCTTCACCTCAGCCGCAGGCAATGAAAATTGATATCACAATTCTGTACATCGTATCTAACAGCACATCTAAAGCGGGGAAAATTGATATATTACGCATGAATCTAAAAAAAAATTAGTAATGCGGAAATACAACTTTTCCACAACCCTTGTTCTCAACGTAACGACTTCACATAATATATAAATCGGCATATTGGATTTGTCCGCTTTGAATTGTCTAAAGGATGGTGTTTACAGAACCGCGATATCAGTTCTTGATGAGGAGTTATTAATTTGTAATCTTCGTGCTTCTGTATTTTTCGCACTTATGAATATTGGAAAATCTTTTACCAGAATTCAAGCCCTAAATAGAAATTCCGCTTCCAATAGTCACTAGAATTTACCTTTCTCTCCCGAATACAGCAAATTTCATTAAAATCGGCCCAGGGGTTATCTCAGAAAAGAGTATAGGCGTTTTACATCTACTTGAATAGGCCGCGTCGGAGTTGGGCCCGAGTTAAAGCTTACTCTTAACGACTTCGTTGTAAAAAAAAGGAATAAAAGAAAAAAAACCCTCGGCCCTCAATATCGCCGCCTCAGATTTCGCCATGATGGCACCGCCACCATCGGCACGGCTCCCTGAGCAGCTACTAAGCTGTTCACTTTCGTTATCTTCCTTCCCTCGGCGGCAGCGCATTGTCTTGATGCCAGCGACGCGCTAAGTCTGCACAATCATTCCGTCATGCATCGCTTCTGCGACCAAGCAAGATTTCGGCGGCACACGTTCACTGCCGTATTGACACTAAAACTTCAAATTGCTTGCCTTCGAGAAAGCAGCATGAATAAAAATGAAACGCGACTAAGTGGCCATGGGGAACATGTTCACGGGGCCATACTATTGATGACAGCATCACAAAAGGTTGGATGTGGTCAGGTTGACTTTACAGGTTCGGAAGGAATGACTGACGGGCTAGTTGCTTCATATCACATAAAGAACCGCGCTTAAGGTTAGCGCAGTTTGTGTGCGGTTCCTCTTTTGTGTCCCGTCGTGAAGTGCTGTTCTTTCTGTGGCTTGACAGTTGTTCTTTTTCTGCGTCAGTTACGTCTTCCAAGAGCGTTTCCTTGAAAAATTTTTGCTCGCATGGCTCTTACAGAAGCACGCTTAGTCGAAATTTTTTCGCTTGGCTGCATAATCTCGAGGACGGGCTCCAAACTGCTCATTTTCTTTAGGCACGTAAGAACCATTACTGAAAATTTAATTAACGTAGCTTTGTTAATTCCGCAAACAACTTCTCAACTTACTCCGCATCTAGAGGTTACCAATGTGAACAATCGAATGATAAAATGATGTTAACATTGTTTGTATCGTTTCAATAGTTTTGTTTCGTGCAGTTAAAAGCAGCCGGCATATTGATGGTGCTATAGACTTCTTATAAAGTAAGTGTGAAAGCTTGGACAGGTTATCTTGGCACAAATCAACTTCATGAGCTTAAGCACATGGCCAACCTTGCACGTCTGTCTTTACAACCGATTCTCATACATTATACAAGAAGCACCTCAGCGCTACGGTACATCCCACAAGGTGTGCGAGAACATTGTGCGCGCTCCCGATTAGGTTTCTGAGCGTTGGTGGCATCAGGCTCGGTTTCTTGGCATCATAAGGAATAAACAGCTTCCTAGAGGAAAGCATTGGGCACATTTTCAGTACTTTGTAACATATGGATCAGCACAGATGTGTACGTTAGAACGAAAAGTACTGAAATATTAAGGTGAGGGTTTCGCTGGATGTATTTTAGCTGTCTAATGATAAATTCTAAACAAGAAAATACTGTGATTTTGTGGCAATTAATGCTGACATGAAATATGAGCTGCGACACAGTACCCGTGGTGAAACTGGCACCTGGAATACAGGGCTACGTTGAACCACGATATGCTGGTTTGATAAATACCAGTAATTGGAAAGTTGTTCGCTCTTGAATTTCCTGTATGTCGCCGCCGCTGTGCAGTGTTGGGGGCCCTTTTTAAACCACAAGCACTATGTTTCAGCTAATATTGAAAGCAACTGTACTATTTTTTTTGGGGGGGGGCTTTTTTTAGCGTCTAACCACAGTTCCAAAGTTATCACTAGCTCAAGATGCGCCTGCATGTGTTTCTAATATCCAGTATGTTGTCACGGATTCAATAGCGAAAGAGCGTTATCTTATCAGATTGCGCGCGTGAAGCGAATACTGACGTACTGACGTACATTCTCCATCACATTTGACGACCCGAGATTGCGCTGCAATGTACGAGCATTCCAATCTGACGAACCGACGCCTTGATCCGTAGATCGGAATCAGATAAAGCACTTTGCGGGCAGTCATCGTTATGTTTGAGTTTTATTTTCTTTTCCAGCGCAAGCTCATCTTATAATGAGTAACATTCGTGACTGACGCTTTTGGGAGTGTTTTGTTCTTGACATTACTACGACGTGAGAGTATAGAGGTGCTCCACCTTCATTGAGTGAATACTGGGAAACGGACTAGGCCTTTCCTTGCGTCTGCGTTTACACATTTACCGCACCAATTTATTGTTCATAACTTACTTATTAATTTAGGGGGCTGTAAAGCGCAGCAACCTTTTATTAACATGATTTTTTAATAACACAGAAAATTTAAATGCTTATTAGTCGGCTTTCACCTCATGGTAAGGAATTTCAATAAATATATACTTATGATAATTAAAAGCCTATCCGTTTTACAACGTTTCATCTGAGTTCCCCTTTGCAAGGTGATACAGACTTGCAGGTGGTTCATATTGGGGACACTCGACATATGTCCAACCGCCAAACAAAGGGTTATTCTTAATGTTTAATTTCAGGAAGGCGTGTTACCCTCCTGTCTTTGATTCCCGTTCGCAAACACGCATAAGATGAAAGTGCTGCGTGAAGAGCGTCGTTAGTCCAAGCCAACCAGCTACCATAACTCACCTCGCCTATATCGCTGTCATTTATGCTTAGATAAGAAATATATATTTTTTAAATCGACACATCACGAATCCAAAAAGAGCTGCCTGCGACGAGCCAGCTAGGTTTCTTTCATTTCATACTTCGTCGTAGCGGCTAAGAGTAGCTCACGAAGCAGAGCACTGAGTGTGGATATGGCAGAGAAGGTTTTCTATATACTGTCTCGTCACCCGCCGAAAATTGCCCGCCGTGGTACTGGCCATTTCTAGAAAATTGTATATGTGACGCCCAGCCATTTGCAACACAGCAACTTTGTTTTGCGATGGGAGAGTCCAGGTGAGGGACAGGGTGGTTATGGAGATAATAATAATAATAATATTTGGTGTTTTACGTGCCAATACCACTTTCTGATTATGAGGCACGCCGTAGTGGAGGACTCCGGAAATTTTGACCACCTGGGGTTCTTTAACGTGCACCTAAATCTAAGCACACGGGTGTTTTCGCATTTCGCCCCCGTCGAAATGCGGCCGCCGTGGCCGGGATTTGATCCCGCGACCTCGTGCTCAGCAGCCCAACACCATAGCCACTGAGCAACCACGGCGGGAGGTTATGGAGATAAAGACACGCTATTTTCTGCAGTAACTTGGGAATGCATGAATGAATGCCTTCATTTATTGAGAAAAAGGAGGAGCAAGCATCAGTGGAAGCACGTTTCAACAGATTGGGAAAGAAGAGGGGGACAAAGAGGAAAAGCTGGGGCCCGAGTGGCAGGCGAAGTCGCAGCTTAGGGGCGAGAGAATATAAACAAGAGTTGGCGAAACCCGTTGAATTCAAGTGTAGATGTGTGATGTGCCGAGTAAATCATGGGAGTCACCGCGCAGCATCCGTACTTTGCGGCAGTATAAGCTCCCGCTGTTCTTGGCAACAAACGTTTACTGAAAACCAATCTTCGCAATTACTTATTCATCAGCCATGCCTAGCCACGTATTCCTCAGGGTCAGGGTCTGTGGATTACAACTAGGCTGTCCCGACAAGTTACGACCATAACGTGACGCTTGCGGTTATGGATGCCAAATTCGTGACTCTTACTATACTACTACTATACTGCGCGAATACTATAAACATGGGTTTACTGCACAAGTTAGTGAACAGACATTTTAGAACCGCGTTTTTCGCCTTACATACGCTCAACGCAAGCACCATTGGAGCATGTTACGGTGCGCGTCCCTTCAAGACAGAGACGCGAACGCAAACATAAGAACGCGTTAGAAGACAGGGTCTTGGGCCTAGTGCCAAACATATCCAAGCCAACAATATGTTAACAATCATGCCGTCGTTTCAATGCAAACAGGATATGTGTTTAAACTTCTGGAGTTACAGTCCAATCCGCCACCTACGGGAGCGCGTGAAGCCGCTGGGGACTGCATTGTTAGAGGAAAAGGAGCGCGGCCACAGTACGTGGCTGCGGTATACGCGCGAATCAACTTGTGCTTGCGGTTCTGCGATGAAAAAATAAAATGAAACCCTTTTAGGAAGTATATCAGTCCGCCACTGTGTGTCGCTGTTGTCAAAAATAAAATGTCATGGTGGTGGGTGCCTTGTGTTCTATGTACAATATGTTGCGAGAACTGAAAAACACTCGTTTCCTGTTTTCTTCATTTAGTAACCTGCCGCGTGCATCGGCACTGTGATGCCCTTTCGTCAATACGTGGTGCCGGCCGGTATGGACAAAACGACATGACCTCGAAATATAGTATCCTTATGCCATTTCTTCAAAATAATCACTATTTGTGTAAATGAGCGTTTGTGGTTTAAACCTAGAAAACAAGAAAAAAATATTCTACAGTAAGTCTCATTTTTGTCCGGCATTTCAGTTCTAGCTGAAAAGAGTCGGTGAAAGCAAATTTACAATAAAGCTAAGGCGACCCACAATCTGCACGCAGCCGCAAGCCTACATGCGCTCCAATGAGAATAACCTGCCAAAGTTAAGGTCATGTGTCAGCTGGCGGCTCAAGCAATCTTTACTTTTTTTTCGTTTCTGCATCCGTTGTGCCTGCGTCTGCGGCAAAAACGTGAAGTGGGAGGGCAGATAAACAGAAATTGGTGGAGGCAGGTGGTAGCGTAATGGTTAGCGTGCCCATCTCCCAAGTGCAAGATGGTGCATTTGGGAGATGGGCTCGAATCCCGGTGGTTTGTTTTTGAAGACAGCTTTCTGTGCTCTCTGGTGACTGCGAAGCTCAGAATGAGGCGGCATCCTGACGACAAAGGTTGTCGTCAACGTAAGAGAATAAGCGGGCGTGCAAGGTCACACCTAAAGCCGAAAGTACATTCAGAGGAAATACACTACGCTCTTGTCACAAAAAACAAAAACGTGGCGAGTAACGAGCGGTGTTGTTGAGCGAGGCTGTAGACGGACAATGTCACCATAGACAGGACCACGGTCCAATCCCGGTGCTCAGCGGAAATATACGTCGACAGCGTGTGAACTAGCGTGTAATTAATACTTCATTAAGGTCGTTGCGTGTTTGTGTTGTGTCTAGCAGGAGCGAGTAGTGTAAGAGATGACACTGGAGAGAAGGCGGTGAGAGAAGTCCGCGAAAAGTAATTGAGATTAGCCATATTGAACGTCGACGCCATGTTGAATAAAGCCTGCGACTTCAATTGCTCAGCCGCCAGAGAGGCTTGAGTGGTAGCATACCGCTGGGCGTATTTGGTAACCACAGCGATAGACACACACTTTGCGGAAGTAAACAGAGGAAAGGGACGTAGTCAGTTGGCCGCCCTTTTCGAGCTCTGGCATAGTTTGAAAAATGAATGTGGCGAAGTATGACGCACAAAATAGCATATGTCAACCCAAATGAATCAGCGTGGTCATACTTGCGCGACACGCCATGGTGGCCTGCCACCAGGACATCATGAAGTTGCAGCAATGAGAGTTTTCATTGGGTACTTGAGAATAAAAACGAACACATCAAAGACGTCCGAGGGACATTTCTAGGGTACGAGAGCACATCGCCCCCCCCCCCCCCAAAAAAAAAATCAAGAATAAAAGTTTACGAATAGGCACATCACAAGATCGCGCTCTACGGCGTTTGTTGATCATGTTTAGGATGACGTCAGCATTTCATTCAGCGTTTGTCTCTGAGAAAATGAGTTGAAATTCCGTTTATTTGCATCAGAATGGCAGGCGTAACCAGGCAAACATTGACAGCATTTCATTTGAGAGTGCCTGTCTACTCTGTGGAGATTACATATGACAATGACAACAAACACAAAGATTTGCTTACATCGATTCGCACAGACATGGGATCCGCATAATTTTCTGACAATCAATTTAAATGCTTAAGAATGGCGCTCACTAACGCAATACTTCCCTTCACAGCGAGCAAAAGCGACTGTCGTATCCACAGTAGAATTGATTTTAATGGCTTTAATCCCATGGACATTATATCGTTGCCAACTTCCGTGGGATTGGAGTCGTCAAAATGGAATGCAGTTGACAGGGAAATCAGGAGGCTAATGAACGGCAAGAAGGCAGAAGCTTGCGCAAGACCTCAGGGATATAAAATGACTTTTTGAGCAGCTTGGTCAGGGGGCCACGCAATGTTTTCCACGTCTATTAAAAATCCTCCAAAACCTGAACAGAGGCCGACAAAAATGCGGGCATTTTGGGTAAGGTGAAACTGCTGGAAATTTCCGGACAGCATTAGCCTAAATATAAAGGATGACTGAAATATAAGAAAGGATAACGTTGACAGGGTGGCCAAATTCTGGCACAAATAAATTGGCTGTTGAAGCAGTTCAGCTGAAACGCAATGGTGCGAAATAAGGCGAGAATGTCGGCAAGTGTTGAACAAAGGTCAAGTAGGTCCTGTGGCCGACGCCAGCGCTCGGCAGCTGTCAAGCGACTGCACGTATTAGCGAGATGCCTGGTCGTCAGTAGTTACAGTATTATTCGGGTCTGAAATATTGGACGCGGACTCCATCACACTGTATACAGTGCATTCTACGGTGTCATTCTTCGACAGATGGTACCGATTCTCGCGCAATGAGGATAGGAACAAATTGTCTCATGTGTCGGCTGTCACCTTCCTCCTACTGCCAACTTTCCTTCCCCTCCGTAGTTGCTTAGCTTTATTGGGTTCGGCTGATAATCACGAGGTCTCGGGATCGAATCCCAACCACGGCAGCCGTATTTCAATGGGTGTGAAATGCGAAAACCCGCGTACTTAGGGTTAGGCGCACGTTAAAAAATCCCAAGTGGTCTAAATTATTCCCGAATCCTCCACTACGGCGTGCCTCATAATGAAATCGTGGTTTTGGCAAGTAAAACCTCATAATGAGTTATGTAACATTCGTTAAGAATGTCCTGGGCAGTCGCAGAACTCTTGAATACAACTAAGTGTCAGGAGTTGTGCGCGAGGTATTTGAGTATGTGGATAGCCGTTATGGCGTTCGATAGCTGCTAGTCTACATTGCGGCTATGTAATAAAGGCGGAACGGCAACATGGTAGAGAATGTGGAGGACTTAGAAATACCGCATATAATACTGCACAATAATTTTAAATAGCGTTCTTGCTTCTCGCACGTGGATAACCGCCATAGTAGACTACTTTGGAAACTAACTGCAAGTACTGTATATGTCGTACCCAAGGGTGTGCCTGGCCTAGAGGCCCGAAAATGGAAACGTAATATTGCGAGCAGCGTCGGGCATAGCATGCTGATGGACGACGACACAGACTGAAGTGACTAGCGGAAGAGTGGACAGGGGACACTAAAGACGCTACAAGGACAAGCGCCAAGTTGGAAGTTTGCGCTTATCCTTGTCGCCTCTTTAGTGTCCCGTGTGTCCCGTGTCCACTCTTGCGCTAGTCACTTTAGCATGGAATGCCAACTCACCCGGTTTCACACCCTGCGACGACACATTGACAGTTTGCTCAACTTTTGTGTCGTGACTTTTGTGTCACTGTGAAAAACCAACATATCCATGTATATGTCTTAATACTTAAGCACATCTAGATTTGCTGCTGCGGCGGCAGCCCATGAGTGCGCATTGCAGAGTCGCTAGTGAAATAATTGTGTGCACCGTAAGGAATTCGATAGGGGAAAATCAAAATCCGTCCACGACGGCCTCTCTAGTAGACGCTGTGCGATGTTCGGACGTTAACAATGTGTGCCGACTGAAGAAAGGCTGCCCCGAAGTGCTTCTGACGGTTAGGCTAGCTTCTTTACTCCGTAGAATGAAAAAAAGAAAAAGAAAAGAAAGAAAAGAAGAAAAAGAAAAGACGCGCATCAAAAACCCGGATTCAACCATTGCTCGTCGCGACTAAACGCTCTTAGGATGACGAGTAATTTCCAGGCGACGAGCGAATACGCTTTATCAAGAACATGATAACGCCGGCGGGACAAGCATTGTGGCGAACTTCAATGCGCAGGGATAGCTTTTTTTTGGCTAACGTCATCACGCGTCACCGCGGGAAGTTGGAAAAGTTTAAGGTCAGTACGCCACGTGAGTGGCACTCACGCGAACTAAACCCCTTGTGTCCAGAAAAGCTGGATACGGTGCCATAGAGTGATCAGTGCATTTGGCTCGTGTGGATTGTCTTCCAGAACACGTCTGCCACCTGCCTTTTTCGATAACCGACCTGAAGCTTTTGTTATTCGAAAAAAACCCGCTCGTTCCATTGAAAACGCGCTAGCTTCGTGCCGGGGCCGCTTGGGGCGCTAGTTGGTACGTGTCCACTAAAGCTGGATATGTAAACCGCGCACGGCTACACGCGGGAGGGTCCAACCCTCGCGTGGTCGGGTACGTGGTGTCGCAACACATAAAACGCTGCTGACGCAGACGCCCCTGCGGGGAACCTCTGAAGAAAGAACTCTAGCGAATGACACGTGCGGGCATCATCGTCAGAGAAAGGGAGCCCACAGACTGTGTAAGCCCTCTGGTCTTGGTAAAGAAAAAAGACGGTGCTCCAAGTGTTTGCGTGGACCCCAGAAGATTGAACACGTATTTCAAGAGGCAACACTTCCCCTTACCAAGGCGCGAGGACTTGGAAGCACGACTAACAGGCGCTACCTATTTAAGCTGTCTGGATGCAAACGCAGGATTCCATCAGGTGCCCCTAGACGAGAAAACGTCCCAGATCTCTACGTTCCCGTCACCTTTCGGCAGATACCGCTTCTTAAGGCTACCCTTTGGTATCACGTCCGCACCTGAAGTGTTTCAGCAGGCGCTTTGCGAGATATTTGACGGTTTACCTGGCCTGATAACTTATAGAGACAATATCCTGGTCTGGGGCTCAACGAAGGAAGAGCACGATAGGCGCCTAGTAAATGTCTTGAAAGCCGCTGAAACAGCTGGGTTAAGGTTTAATCCTCAGAAGTGCAAGTTCGGCGTACGAGAGCTACGCTTTCTGGGTCATATCATAGGCGAGAAAGACACATAGTCAAATCCAGGGCTCGCTAAAAGTTTGGTTCAAATGGCGGTGCCAATGTTCACCGTATGTTTGGTGTGTTGAACTACATCGGTTAGTTCGTGCCGCAGCAATCTGAAAGAACGGCGCTATTAAGAACTCTTATCAAAGCTGGCACGGAATTTAATACGGTAGTTTACTGTAAGGCCGCGAGGCCGCGCACGAGTTTGTGCACGAGGCCCCGCTTCTTTGGTATAGCTCGCATGACGCTCAAAGCACGCGCCGCGTCAGATAATAAAGGGCCGTCGTCCACTTCCACGTCGTCGTTGTCGTCATCACTTTCGCTTGAAGATTGGCGAGGTGTGACGGCGGCAACACTGTCGCTATCTGAGAATTCCGCGAATGTAACTACATTGACGTGTCGATAACATAAACACGACACGCCGCAGCAAAGACCTTTGAACCCCACGACAACACCACGACCGCAAACACACTGGTGGAATGAAGAAAATAAAATCATGCAGGAACTTCTCAGAGAGTTGCCTGAGTATGCGTAAGCATTGCGCCACTTTCTCATCTCCATGCAGCCCGGTGTCATTATCGATGTTATGAAACTTGATCCGGCGAGTACAAACAAAGGACAGCGCGGCGGCGACACGAACTGGTGCGGACGGCGGCGCAAGGTGCATTGATAACGCAAGCAAAGTACATGTACTGCAGGTGGCGGCGCCCGATGTGCTCATGTCGTTTCGATCGTTATAAGCCGTTATCGCTCATTAGTGCCTTATCCATCCGCGTCGAACCATTATGAACCGTGATCAAATTTGCACTGGTGGTGCTTGCGCATATGGCTCGGCCGCGCAGACCGTATCTTGAAAGCAATCTGCGATACGGACAGAGAGTGCCGACTGCTAATAGCTCCGCGTGCTGCGTCTGTGACGCTGCGCGCTGATGAGAGACGTGCGGGCGCACTTCTTAGAAGCGATCTGCGAAAGGGACAGGGTGCGGCTTGTGCAGAGAGCTTCGCAAGCGCTGTGTTGTCGCCGCCTCGTTAGCAGTGAAGTGACAAGCAGCGTGAAGGTACAGTCGCTTGCTCTGCGGGCTTTATACTGAAAGCGGTCGTCCTACGGAACGGACGGACGGAGGGGCATTTTTCTCATTGGGTAAGCATCAAAATGCCTAGGTATTTAAAAAAGAAATGTGCTTTTGTGTGGTTACTACAGTCAAATCTCGTTACTACGAACCCCACATTAACGAATTTCTCTTATTTATAAATATTTTAAAAAATCCCTGCCATATTGCTTATGTGTTCAATGTAAAAATATTTCAGAACTACGAATTCGAATACAGCGAATATTTCAGAATAACATATGTAGTCTATTTTCTCCTGTATAACCGAGGAACATCAGTATTGTGAATTCGGCTAAAAGTAACTGCGCTCAACTCTCATGTGAAACAGAGATGGCGAGTGCAGTAGCTGTCATCATCACCATGTTAAGTGCCAACTGCTTCACCACAAACTTCACCAAGAACTTCACGACAAAAGTTTGGCGATGTTCGCGTAAGATCCAACGATGGATGCCAAGAAGCGAAAGCAGTTTTCATTGCCGGACAAATTGGACGTATTGCAGGAAATCGACGCAGGGAAAAAGCAAATCGACGTGTACAGACAGCGTGGCGTGGCCCCATCGTCAGTCGCAACCATTTTGAAAGACCGAGACAAGATTGTCAATTGTCAAGCTTCACCTGGAATCGCAACTCGCTCCTACGAGGAAACGGCCGCAGCTGGGAAACTTTCAAAGTGTGGACCAAGCTGTTCTCACGTGGTTCAAAGATGCTAGACTGCAAAACGTTCCCGTGCCTGGCCCAATACTCCAAGAAAAAGCCCGCGAATTCTGTCGATGCACTTGAAGTAACTGGGTTCGATGCCAATGCGGGTTGGCTTTTTCGTTTCCGCCAAAGGAGGTGGTCTCATTAGCGTGGTGGCCGGCACATTACCGGATCGAGACGCGTCCGTAATCGCGGCCGTTACCACAGTACGGGAAGCCTCGAGCTCGCTTCTTCCCGATGCCGCCCCGGCTGCGGGGTCCGCCGAGGACCTTCTCCATCGGCGTCGCCGCCGCTGGGAGGCGGCTCTCAAAAGTTCAGAGTTTGCAGACCAGCTCTGGGCCGTCCGGCAAGCCGAAGATGCGGCCCGAGTCCAAGGACTTTGAGCCGCCACCTGAGGCCACCACTACGAAACTGCCAGACCATTCATTAATAAGGTTTCTTCTCTCTCCGCCAAAAGAACGGAATATCTTGGCAGGTAGTCTCGGGCAAGGAAAAGGCTGCTGACAGAGAAGGCACGTATTCCTGGTGCAATTATAGTTTTCTACAGGTGGCTGAATCGTGCTCTGAAGACTATAATTTCAGTGCGGATGAGACTGCATGTTTTTATCAGCTCCTGCCAGACCGGACAATGCACTTCAAAGGGCAGAAGTACAAAGGAGGGAAGAAGTCGCATCTTCGCGTGACAGTCCTGCTCTGCTGCAATGCAACAGGCACGAAGAAAATTGAACAACTCGTCATCGGTAAGTACGCGAAGCCTCGCTACATGAAAAACATAATGTCGTTAGCGCACAACTACCGCGCCAACGAACGAACCTGGATGACCAGACAACTCTTCCGAGTTGCTCATCAAACTCGATGACCAAATGGAGAGGGATGACCGAAGAATTCTGCTGGTTGTCTACAACTACTCTGCTCACATTGTGAATGTTCGCTTGACGCACGTTCGCTTGGAGTTTCTGCTGCCAAACAACACGTCCTTGTTGCAACCCCTAGTCCAGGGCATTGTAAACAGTGTGAAAGCATAATTTTGTAAGCGACTTGTGCAGTGGTTGATTATCAACCTCCGCCTAAAGCAGCCGACTGCAATCAATACCACCACCACCATCAGCAGCAGCAGCAGCAGTAGCAGCAGCCTGGCTACGCCCACTGCAGGGCAAAGGCCCCTCCCATTATTTTCCAACTACCCCGGTCATGTGCGAATTGTGGCCATGTTGTCCCTGCAAACTTGTTAATCTCATCGGCCCGCCTTACTTTCTGCCGCCTCCTGCTACGCTTCCCTTCTTTTGGAATACAGTCCGTAACCCTTAATGGCCATCGTTTATCATCCCTCTTAACTACATGTCCTGCACAAGCCCATTTCTTTTTCTTGATTTCAACTAAGATGTCATTGACTCGCGTTTGTTCCTTCACCCAATCTGCTCTTTTCTTATCCCTTAACGTTACACCCATCATTCTTCTTTCTATAGCTCGTTGCGTCGTCCTCAATTTAAGTAGCACTCTTTTCGTAAGCCTCCAGGTTTCTGCCCCGTAGGTGAGTATTGGTAAGACACAGCTGTTATACATTTATTTTGAGGCATAATGACAACCTGTTTATGATCTGAGAATGCCTGACAAACGCACCCCGTCCGATTCCTATTCTTCTGATTATTTCAGTCTCATGATCCCGATCCGCGGTCACTACCTGCCCTAAGTAGATGTATTCCTTTACCACTTCCAGTGCCTCGCTACTTATCGCAAAATGCTGTTCTCTTCCGAGACTCTTAAACATTACTTTAGTTTTCTGCAGCTAAACTTTTAGACCCACCCTTCTGCTTTGCCTCTTCAGGTCACTGAGCATGCATTGCAATTGGTCCCCTGAGTTACTAAGCAAGGCAATATCATCAGCGAATCGCAAGTTACTAAGGTATTCTCCATTAACTCTTATCACCAATTCTTCCCAATCCAGGTCTCTGAATACCTCCTGTAAACACACTGTGAATAGCATTGGAGGGATCGTATCTCCCTGCCTGACGCCCTTCTTTATTGGAATTTTGTTGCTTTCTTTATGGAGGACTATGGCGGCTGTGAAGCCGCTATAGATATCTTTCAGTATTTTTACATACGGCTCGTCTACACCCTTATTCCGTAATGACTCCATGACTGCTGAGGTTTCGACAGAATCAAACGCTTTCTCGTAATCAATGAAAGCTATATATAAGGGTTCGTTATATTTTGCATATTTCTCTATCACCTGATTGATAGTGTGAATATGGTCTATTGTTGAGTAGCCTTTACGGAATCCTGCCTGGTCCTTTGGTTGACAGAAGTCTAAGGTGTTCCTGATTCTGTTTACAATTACCTTCGTAAATACTTTGTAGGCAACGGACAGTAAGCTGATCGGTCTATAATTTTTCAAGTCTTTGGCGTCCCCTTATAGATTAAGATTGTGTTGGCGTTCTTCCAAGATTCCGGTACGCTTGAGGTCATGAGGCATTGCGTATACAGGGTGGCCCGTTTTTTTAGAACAATCTGCCCACCATCCTTCGACAAATCTGCTGTTACCTGATCCTCCCCAGCTGCATTTCCCCTTTGTATAGCTCCCAAGGCTTTCTTTACTTCTTCTGGCGTTACTTGTGGTATTTCGAATTCCTTTAGTCTATTCTCTCTTCCATCAGCGTCGTGGGTGCCACTGGTACTGTATAAATCTGTATAGAACTCCTCAGCCACTTGAACTATCTAATCCATATTAGAAATGAAATTGCCTGCTTTGTCTCTTAACGCATACATCTGATTATTGCCTATTCCTAGTTTCTTATTCACTGCTTTTAGGCTTCCTCTGTTCCTGAGAGCATGTTCAATTCTATCCATATTATACTTCCTTATGTCAGCTGCTGATCTTACGCTTGTTGATTAACTTTGAAAGTTCTGCCCGTTCTATTCTAGCTGTAGAGTTAGCGGCTTTCATACATTGGCGTTTCTTAATCAGATGTTTCGTCTTCTGCGATAACATACTGGTATTCTGTCTAACGAAGTTACCGCCGACTTCTATTGCGCACTCCTTAATGATGCCCATAAGATTGTCGTTCATTGCTTCAATACTAAGACCTCTTCCGAATACCTGTTTTGTAGCTTGATCCGGAATTCCTGTATTTTCCCTCTTACCGCTAACTCTTTGATCGGCTTCTTGTGTACCAGTTTCTTCCGTTCCCTCCTCAAGTCTAGGCTAATTCGAGTTCTTACCATCCTATGGTCACTGCAGCGCACCTTGCCGAGCACGTCCACATCTTATACGATGTCAGGGTTAGCGCAGAGTATGAAGGTCAAAAGCGTGGCAGTTTGGACGAGTTGGTATGTCATGACTGTTTTAGGCATGTAGCGCAGCTCAGAAAGAGCAAAAAAGGAAGGAGGTAGGGGTAATCAAAGTGAACGGAAAACAGAGTGAGCGCTAAGATTCAACTGATGGTTTATATCGTGACACAAAAGCCTACTTATGCACTCGGCAAACCATGTGACATCAAGAGATTACAAAGAAACCAAGCAACAAAACCGATAGTAACCAAGTGACAACATATTCAGATAGCCCGTGGCTGCAGTCGGAGATACGCCAATTCATTGCTTGATAATAATAATGAAGGTGAGCTTACACATGCATGGCCCAGACCAATGTTAGCCTTTGCTTCGATGATTTATTTTGTGAGCTGATAACGACTATGGCCTACAATGACGCATTCCTCTAAGACAGGTTCGCCACCACACGTTTTGCAGTGCTGCGCAAGAAACCCCCCAGCTGTAATACAATTCTTAACATTGTAACCATGTTCGTGCAGCCTGTCATTCAGCCATCGGCCAGTTTGACCAACGTAACGTTTTCCACACTTGAGTGGAAAGCGATAAACAACACAATGTGTGCATATAACGAACTTATTTTTGTGATTCTTATGACAGCTAAGAGGAGCTTCCTTATTCTTCTTTATTCGGATTAGTGAACTTGCAAATCCTCATAAGCTTGTTAGCGGCAGAAAACACTACACGAACATTCGCTCGCTTGGCGATTTTCTTAAGATTATGTGAGACGGTGTGAATATAAGGAATGATGCTTGTCCTACCCCGAGTAGTTGCAGGATTATCTGCGTGCGTTGTCTTTTCTAAACTCTCTTAGAATTAGTTCTGCTACTGACACTTGTAGGGACACGGGATAACCAGCCTGCGAAAGCCGTTCGCACTGAGAGGCAAAGCTAGACGAAACACTATGGTGGCACGACTTTTTCAAAGCATTATTAAGGCAAAGGTTAGCAATGCCTCTCTTGACTAACTTAGAATGAGCAGAATGAAACGGAAGAAGTGGTTTGTCAGCACGAGGTTCATAGTACCAACACGTATGAATATCCGAACAAGCTAAGCACAGATCCAAAAACCGGATCGTATGATCCTGTGGGAGCTCTCAGGTAACGTCAAGGGGCGCAAGGCATTCTTTGACTAATGGCACTACCGTGGCAACTTCAGTCTCAAGGTCAGCCGGATAACACTGAATACAAAACAAAAAATTGTCCACATAACGAAATATTTAAAACAATATTAGTCTGATTAAGGTTCACTGACATTCCGACGTCTAGGTGAGATAAAAATAAATCACTGAGGAGCAGGGCAATGCACGAACCGATGCATACTCCGTTTTTCTGCAAATAGATGGTGTCATTCCATGTAATGAACGTTGATGACAAATAAAAGCTCAAAGGTTCTAAAAAGTGATTACTAGACAGTCCAGCATTATTTTGAAAACGGGTGACGCTAAACTCATCAATTGTCTGCGAAATAGCTGACATCAGGTCATTGTGAGGAATATAATAGTAGAGGTCCTTTTTTGGTCTGAGCTGCGCTACAAGCCTAAAACAGGCAGAGTATGAAGTCTATTTCATTTCTACTCACGCCATTCGGGCTCCTCCACGTCCACTTTCGGCTATCCCGCTTGCGGAAGAAGGTATTCATTATCCGCATATTCCGTTCTGCAAACTCTACTAATAATTCTCCCCTGATATTCCTAGAGCCTATGTCATATGAGACTGACTTGTCTCCAGCCTGCTTCTTGCCTACCCTGGGATTGAAGTCGCCCATCAGTGTAGTGTATTTTGTTTTGACTTTACCCATCACCGATTCCACGTCTTCATAGAAGCTTTCGACTTTCTGATCATCACGAGTGGATGTACGGGCGTAGACCTATACGACCTTCAACTAGTACCTCTTATTAAGTTTCACAGCAAGACCTGCCACCCTCTCGTTAATGCTATAGAATTCCTGTATGTTACCAGCTATGTCCTTATTAATCAGGAATCCGAATCCTAGTTCTCGTCTCTCCGCTAAGCCCCGGTAGCACAGGACGTGCCCGCTTTTTAGCACTGTATACTTCGTTTGTCCTCCTAACCTCACTGAGCCCTAGTATATCCCATTTAGTGCCCGCTAATTCCTCCAATAGCACTGCTAGACTCGCCTCACTAGATAACGTTCTAGCGTTAAACGTTGCCAGGCTCAGATTCCAATGATGGCCTGCCTGGACCCAGAGATTCTTAGCACTCTCTGCTGCGTTACAGGTCTGACCGCCCCCGTGTTCAGTTGCTTCGCAGCTGCTGGGGACTGAGGGCCGGGGTTTTATTGTATTCATATAGAAGGTTGTGGCCAAGTACTGCACCAGGGTGGCCAATCCTGCTCTGGTGAGTGAGTGCGTTACTGGTTCTGGTCACCGGTATCAGGCAGCAATCAATACGTATTCGTCAGGCAGCGGAAATGCTTACAGGAGCTTGGTGGAAGTTGAAGGCGTCCGCCATTAGCAACTGCTGGTGAAAATCAGGGCTTGTCATATTGCCTGTGCAGCTTGAAGATGACCTGGAGGTGACCGACAACAACCCAGGAGACCTGTAGACCGAGGTTGCGGATCTGCTGCCCGCCGTATCTTCCTTCGACGACTACGCGGAGAGCGACAGCGCAGCGCTAACGGCGGCCGACCTGACAACCGAAGAGATTGACTGCGTTCGCGACGTCTCCAGTAACGAGGATGACCTGAAGGAAGACTACTGTGGGTCACCGAACACAGAAGATGAGGTTGTGTCGAACATTGATGTTTTAGTGAACATGAACAAAGTCTGCACTTTCATTGCTCTGTGCAATGACCTACCTGATGAGGTATTGCGCAAAATGGAATATGTAGACGCATTCCTAATCGGTCGTGTGTGCTGCACGTGCCAGAAGAAAATCACTGATTTCTTCAAATAAAGCAGCTTTGAAGTGAGGGAAACATTTTTATTTGAGAGTATGCTTGTCTGCTCATGCGTCTACTGCCAAGGTATGTCATTTTCATTCCTAGGTTTGTCCATTCGCTTTTAACCGCAAGTTTTTCATTTCAATGATATTTCAAAATAACGAAAGATTTTTGGCAGTCCCGCCTAATTCGTTATATCGAGATTTGACTGTACTCGGATTGGATTGCGTTCGACAGCGACAGCGAATTCGCACCCCTACCAGCAGTTTCTTTGCATTACAGGATGCCAATCTCGCAGGCCATGCTTTTGTGCGCTGTAGTCGGCAACAGGTGTATGAGCAGGAACGACGTCACGGTGGCCATGTTTTAACGTCACAATTGCTGGTGGCTGTCGTCCGGGTGTCACAACTCGGGAATCGAACGTCTGCACACATGAGATTTGGCCGATTTTATGCCTGTGCGTGTAGAACACGAAAGAAAATAGTACGCAGTAACTGTTAGGTGGGCACTGAGCGACTACGGCTTAAGCGGTCAGCCAATACATGGGGCTCAATGGGGACTGGCCGGGGGTATCTTCTGCGGGGGGAAACCGCAGTTACACATCAAGCGGGTACGTATTAACGAGGTTTGACTGTAGCTAGGAGGATACCCGTGTCTGGCGATCTGCTGAGACAAAAACAGAGATGCTGGCCCTGTGCATGAATATTGATGGCTGGCTGCGGAATTTCCAAAGAAGGTACGACCTGACATTCAAACAAATGTGTGGCGAAAGTGGTGCTGATGACAAACTGATCACAAACTAAACGCCTATGAGACTGTAGTAAGACCCATTCTTGGTTACAGCACCATAGTTTCGAACCCCAATCATTCTTATCTAAAAACGAAACTTGAAAGAATTCAAAGCCTAGCACTTCGTTTTATTTATTCCTGTTACTATCGCTGCGATAGCGTGACACTTCGCCGTAAAAGGGCTAGCATCTCGACGTTAGAATGCCTACGACTAAGTGCATCAACCACGTCATGTGCATACGACCATTTGCTGCCAGATGTGATTTATTGAAATTTGCATTTTTTCCTCGATCCATAGAACTATGGAATAACCTGCCCCACCATATTGTGAATGATGTGTCACTTGATGCTTTTGTTGCGAATGTTGAATATTTCTTTGAAGAGCAGTCCCTTTTGTAAATCTGTTGTAGCCACAGCTTTCTTGATTATGAGTCATGAATTATATGATTATACAGCTCTGCACAATTCCGACTCGAGTATTTATGTAAGCTGTGTATTTTCATTCATCTTCCGGAACACCAAACCTGTTGTACATTCCACTCTTGTCAGAGCCTGAGAAAGGCTCACAGTATTATGAAATAAATAATAAATAAAATAAAACCCTTGTGTCGAACTACCGCGCTGTCAAGCTGTGTGCACTGCTGCACCAGTACTTTCTGTACAACATCTTTAACGTGAATGAGATGGGCCTCTTTTATAAGATGTTGCCCGATAAGATGCTTACTTTTTCCAGGGAACCCTGCCACGAGGGAAAGCATAACAAGGGGCGTCGGACAGTTGTCGTGGGAGGCAACATTTCCAGAGACGGAGAAGCTTCTGCTCCTCATTATGCGCATGTCAAACCATCCGAGACGCTTTATAGGGGTTAAGTCGCTGCCTGTCTGGCATGAGGCAAACTCGAAGGTCTGGATAACCCAGTATCTTCTTGAAAAATGCACACGGAAGCTCAACCGGAAATACGAGCTTCAGAACCGCGAGTTGCTAATGTTAATAGACAACTTCAGTGCCCATGGACACAAACAACCTCAAGGCTATAGATGTAGAGCCTTTTCCCCAAATATCACAAGTTAATTGCAGGTACTGGACCAGGGCATGATTAAGAAATTGGAGGTTCGATACCAATCGCGCCTCTTGATTTGTGTGCTATTGTGTGGACCGCAGGAAGATCTACGTTGTGGATTTGCTCTTGGCCATCAGCAGGCCTGGAAGGCAGTGACGCGGGTCGCACTCTGCAACTGCTTTCACCATGCAGGATTTGTCTTTGATAGTGAGAACAGTGCTACAGGCCAGGACCAATGGCTGAGATGCCGCCTGCCGCAGCAACAGACATTATCAATGACATCCATGCTAGTGGGGTCGATATGCCCGCTGTTACGTTTAAACTGACAATTTTGACGATGTCGTCCTACCGTGCGCCGAGTCGGATGATGAATAGATCGTCCGTCATGTTCTTGAGCCGTCACAAGTGGACAGCGACTGCGATGACGACATGTCGCCCACCCCAGAGCCACCAAACGCAGGCTTAGCGCAGGTCCTAACAACGCTATTGTCTTTGTAAAGCGATGGTCAGACACGGGCCGATATACAGGCTGACCTGGCCGTGCACAGGTAGCAAGATAGACTAGAGCGCTGACTCCACTTGTCTGGAAGGGACTGATCTTGAAACGCTTGCTGCTGGTTCACAGTGCATTTGCCAGGTCGGCGCTACACACAAGAGGAAAATGCAGGGGGAGGGGCTGCTACAATCAACCGAATGAGTGGGTGTGCCGCTGTGCCAAGCCCGTCTCTCGGCCATTGCTATAGCAATGGTGCTAGGTCGTGCTTGGCCATGCACCTTCTTGCACATTCGTTGTCGTCTGCTCTGCACATGTCCTGGTGCCAGTAGTGCGCGTATGTATTGCGGTTTGCGGAGAGGTGTTAGCAGACGAAACATGTCTTCATTTCATTTTAATTCATATACTAAAATTATAATTTACAGGCCCCCATGCCGGGCCTTTATTAAGAAAGGCTGCATGGAATTGTGCCAGGCACGGTAACAAAAAACGCAGAAAATAAACTAAACATGAAGACTGCAAGAAAATATTAAACAAGAAATTGCGGTCGGGGCGTATGCAACGGCCGTCTGTGTGGCCACTAGCTATGTCAGAAGACATTGCACACAAGCTTCTAGGGCGAGGGTGGCATTTATTACTGTTTCTGTCTGAGCTTCGTTCAAGTAGGCAGATGCATCGCTTGCTTCTTTTCTCGCGACACTTTTTCTGTAGCCCTGCTCTCTCCGTACCTTGTGGCGGTTTCACGGAGGCGGGAGCTTGACTCTTTCTGGATGCAAAAATCACTCCAGCAAAAGTGAATTTTTACTTTCTCTCGAAGAATTTGTGCTGTCATTATTCGTGCTGTGGAGCTCCTTGAGCCACTTTTTTGGCAAAATTGGGCTTGCAAGACATTCAAACCATGCTATTCAAGATCCCTGTAGACACCAGGCTGCAAATAGTTGGAATCATTATCTTCTTGAAGGTAAGGCTGAGAATTACCATTACGGCGCGTACCTGAATAAGGGAACGCACCTACAGTGTGTGCAGTTGTGGACAAGTTGTCCTTCTGCCTTTCCGCATCGACTTCTTGGGGTGGCATTCAGCATCAGTGAGTTGCGCCTGGCTTCCATAGAAAATCGCGGAAACTGCTTTCTTTCGAAGTCAATCAAAGGACGTTCTTTTCGTCTTGCAGGACATTCCCTTTATCTTCGCTCCAGTACTTATAAAATATTGGTTTCTACTCAAAACATGATGCGTATGTTTTGTCCTTTGTTTTAGGCAATCGCATACTTACAGGAATTCTGTATCACCGCCACTGCAGCAGCTGCGGATCAGGTAGTGCTACTAAGAGAGAAAACTTCTCCCGTCCTTTGCCATATCCAGATTTATAGCGGGGTACAAAATACTGTAATTACTGTTCAGTTGTTCCGCTTTTTCAAGCACGAGTGTTAACACACACTGCTCCATTGGGCATTATTAAACATACTGCACGCATAGTAAAGAAAGCACCACAAGGGCTTTTTTGTGAATGCTTTTTTGGACTGTCAATTATTCGGACTTTTCAACGGTTCCCGTCGAGTCCGAATAAACGGTTGGCCACTGAATACAATATCGCTGCTATCTTTCACCAGATTTGCTGTAGTTCATCTCCTTCTGGTACTTTTCTCCTGGATGTACCTTGCAAAGCCCTTGTGACCACTGGATGCCTAGTTATACTTAGAATTTCCATTAGTTATTTCCAACTAGTTGACAAATACCTACCAGTTAGAAATGAGCAGGACCAACCACTTCCATCAGAATACAGGGGAGCCGCTCAACCTGAACTCGACCAACCCTTGACCACATCCGAAATCCGGAGGGTGTTAAACGAACTAAATCGAAAGTCAGCCCCCGGTCCTGATGGAGTAGCAAACAGATCACTTAGCAAACTCGATGAGCCGTCAATTGAATCGCTGAAAGACTTCATCAATGAAGCATAGATTTCAGGCGAGGTCCCAGACGAATGGAAAACTTCCCAAGTTATACTAATACCGAAACCGGGTAAACCTCCAAGCTTGGACAACTTAAGGCCAATATCACTTACATTCTGTGTAGGGAAGGTCGCTGAACACGCAATCCTTAATAGGCTAAAGGACCACTTAGAGGAAAATAATATATACACTCACATCATGCTGGGTTTTAGGTCCGCACTTTGCACGCAGAATGCCATGAAGCAAATTAAACACCACATACTCGACGGATATTCTAGAAATACTAAGGCCATCCTCGGATTAGACTTGGAAAAAGCGTTCGACAGCATCAAGCATGAGTACATCCTCAAAACGATAGAAAACATTGGACTGGGATTGAGGATGTTTGAATACATCAAATCCTTTCTAGAAGCACGCACAGCGAATATAAAGGTCGGCGACACAAACTCCGAAGTGTTTCAGCTCGGAGTTCGAGGAACCCCCCAAGGATCGGTGATCTCTCCTGTCCTTTTCAACCTGTGCATGATTGGTCTGTCCAGAAAGCTGCGCAACAGAAAACTTCAGAAAGCTGTCCAGAAAGCTGCGCAATTGACCATACCATATATGCTGATGATCTCACTGTATGGTATGCTGGTGGCAATGAAGGGCAGATACAGGACGCACTGACTGAAGCGATCAAGACGGTGGAGGAATACCTGAGACCTACTGGACTCAGGTGCTCCCCACATAAATCGGAGTTGCTACATTATAGACGTGAAAAAGGGGGCAGGCCTAAGGGCTGGAAACCTCTACATACAGAAATGGTGTACCTACATACAGAAAATGGTGTCAATATACCCAGAGTCAACGTGATCAGGGTACTAGGCTTTTTCATTGATGCCAACGGTGGAAACCATACGGAAGTCAAGGAAATCGCCCTTAAAACGGATAACGCGTACAGGATGATCAGACACCTGGCAGGAAGACACAAGGGCATGAAAGAAGATAACCTCATCAGGTTAATCAACTCTTTCGTACTCTGTCATATCTCATACGCCACTGCCATGTACAACTGGACGCAGGTTCAACTCAAGAAGCTTGACGCAGCGATCAAGAAGGTTGTTAAAAGCGCATTGGGGCTCCCAATTCGAACCAGCACTGAAAAATTGCTCAAGTTAGGAATACACAACACGACCATGGAGATCGCGGAGGCTGAAGAAACATCACAAATAGCGAGATTATCTACAACAAACACGGGAAGATCAATCCTGGACAAGATCATGATCAACCCCATTACGAATCCAGCAAATTACACTAAAGTTCATCAAGATTTCGCAGACAAAATAATTGTCGCACCGCTACCCAGGAATATGCACCAAAAACATAACATCAGCAGGAGAGTTGCACGAGCCAGGGCGTTAATCATGAAAATGAATAAAGGGGGCAGAGGAGCCTGCTTTGTGGATTCGGCTGCCTACTAGGATCGAACTAAGTTCGCGGCGGCGGTAGTGGATCATCAGGGCAAATGCACCAACTGCGCCACGGTCTACACTAGCAAACCTGAAGTCGCTGAACAAGTTGCCATTGCATTGGCACTAACAGACGATAGATTCACAGAAATATACAGTGACCCGAAAACAGCTATTAGAGCTTTCAATAGGGGAAAGATTGCCCCCCAGGCTGCTAGAATAATTAACCAAATGCAAACAAATGTAGCACGTTACATTTATTGGTTCCCGGCACACCTTGGTTCACTTGAGGACATTCCTGTCAATCCAAATGAATCGGCCAACAGCGTCGCCCGCGACCTTACAGACCGGGCCGCTGTTACATATGGTTTTGATTCTGCTGGATTGGAGAATCTACAGAGAGATACGCTCATTACATACAATGAAATTACAAAACATTACTACATGGAAAGGAGGGAGTTTCCACCCCCTCACTACAGGCTAAACAGAGCACAAGAAGTTACACTTAGGCAATTACAAACACAATCTTATTATTCACCTGCACAAATAAAGGAATGGTATGACATTACAGACATGAATTTTATGCAAAGCATGCGAAAAGGAGATATGCACGCTTGAACATCTGCTCTGGGAGTGTGGGTCGCTCGGCCCTGGCATTTCCCAGAATCGGTTTTTAGGAATGATCACATTTTCCGATCATATCCCTCAAGTCCTGGCGGTCCAGTACGCCCGTGATAGGGCTAGGAGGCTTGACCTCCCGGTCCGGACATGGGACTAGCCAGGCAGGTGGCAACACCTTGGACAGGACCAGAATAAAGTTTTTTCCTCCTCCGGCTCCTCCATTTCTTTGAAAATATGCCTAGTTGTGGTTACTTGGCTGTTCTGGGCACTGTGTAGTTCAGTACAGCGGAACCCCAGTTATACGTCTGGCTATTTTGCAACGCTCTTGGTTTTACGATGGATTAGTGCAGTCCGGTTGAATTGCGCATAGCGACAGTGCTTTAAAAATATCTGTTATACGACGCGAGATTATACACGCCTCGTCTCGTACGACGACCCGCGCGAAACTGCAAATACAGCTGCGGACATGCGAAAGCGCTGCGAACTTCTGGCAGCACCCCCGTGACTTCGTCCTCCCTGTCAGAAAGGGGAGAACGCCCCTTCACATGCGACTGAGCAGCCCGTGACTTTCTCACACTGTTTGTTATTCTTTCTAAGCTTCTCCCCAGCGTGTCTGAGCCACGTTTTTACAACGTCCTCAACTTCACTTCTTTTTACAGTTTCAAATGTGCACTTAACACTTTCTGCAACAATAAGGAGATGCTCTGTAGTTATCTTGACAGTCAGTCATGGCATAAAAGAGAGCAGGGTCGTAACAGAAAGGGTAACAAAAGATGAGCGGGTTGCAGTTTAGTTTACACAATTTAATGCTGTATATCAGCTGTCAATAAAAATATTCCTGAATATACATTTAATTCAGTTATGTTACTTATCCGGCCATGATGGGAGGCAAAGGTTTATGAGCAAGCCAGTGATGAACTATTTTATATAGCAAGAGCAAATAGTGTCGGCTTAATAGTGGAGAAAGATTCAAACTTCACAACTTGCATGTTTCAGACATGCGGCTAGAAACCACACATGGCCTTTGAAGGTGTTGTGTGCATTCAATGTAGCCCTCCTGATTATTTTATCAGCCAACAGGTAGCACTTGTTCAATTTATACTACGCATGATGCACCTATGTGGTTCTTCACAATAAGTGGCTCAATCGTACACATGCTCTCTTTATTGTGAGCTTATTTGGTATTCAGGCAATGTGTGCACGCAGTTCTTGTTGAGACAAAATTAAAAAAAAATTATTATAAGTCAATAGCAGAAGTACTCCTTAAAAGTGTAAGGCGTTGAAGGGCCTCACAAAATATCCTGGTGCACAACAGCAACCTGCTGAAAGCTGCATTATGTGTGTAGTTTAACACTAGAAGTCCCTTTCCCTGCAGGGTGAAGGGGAAGAAACTTGCCAAAAGCAGAAACAGGATACTGAAAAAAAGATGTTTGTGGTAACTGACATAAGTGCAGTCGTGGATAAACAAGATACAACGTCCACTAGGTAACACTTGAAAGACAACTGAAAATTGAATCACATAATCAAGCAAGTGTACTTACCATATATCAAGTCGCAGGTTGTCAACGACAAGAACTTCTTCTTTCCTTTTTTTCCGAGCCAACTATATTGAACAGCCACTTCCTGGGTCATGAGGGCTTCAAGAATGCGACGCGTAGACAAACTAACATTTCTTCCTCCTAAGGCAGCGAGTTCCCGTACTTGGCATTTACAAGGTTTTATACCATTACAGGAATACCAACAGTTCAAAGAACACTAAGCAATTTTTATAGCTGGTGAATTTTCAAGCCACCCACTGAGTGAAAGCGAGTTTCAGGCAGCAGTGCAGGGTTCAATAAAACAAGATTGCAGATTTTAAAGCATAAAGAATCCTAAACAAGATATACATCTTATACCAAACATGCTACAAGTTTCTAGCATGGCACTATGTTTTCATCGGTGTTTTATACCTCAGAGGTCAGCGCTTAGCATCTCACAAAAAATTCTATGCAATTCCAAATGACAGGCAAAGTATTCGTCTTGTTTTATTTCATTTATGCACTTAAGCACTACAATGGCGCTGCAAAAACCTTTAACATCATTGCTATACCCTCTTCAGTCCCACTGGCCACACCCATGGACAACTTTCATCCTTCTCATAAATAAACCTGAAGTGATAGGCTAATATATTTGGTGTAATGGAAAACCGAGTGCAGGTGGCCGCATATGTCAAGCGTGTAATCCTTTTGTCGCAACCAGCTTTTCAGAAGGTTGAAACTTTGTACATTATGTACTGCTGTACCATCAATGACAAAAATTATGAATGTGCAGTACATTTTAAATGCCACTAGATATGTAGTCATGCAAATACATAGTGGCATGTAGAAGCTTTCTATGGTAATGCCGCTAGAAAACTGTAGAAATGGCTCATTCTCCACGCACAGGAGTTGCTGATATGAGTAATTGCTCACACCATCTGTTCAAGGAAATAGCCATTTTCAGGTTTGCAAGAGACCAGTTGACATAAATACTGGCCTTGAAAGGTACTGTGTTATGTTGGATCTGACGAATATACAAGTACACTGTTCACAAAATTAGTCCTTTAAGATATAGCTATTATACATTACGTTTTGTTTTTAAGTGCAAAAAGCTAGGTACATTTCACGCTTGTATATTTTCATTATTTATTCCCCGTGATGTTATGTAATATGTAACCCCCTATGTAATACCTGTAAAAAGGCCTAGGTACATGAATGAAAAAAACGTTTTTCTACCTGGAATTAAGAAGTGCAGCGCACATAAAACCTTCTGCGTATACTACAAGCAAGGATACTTGCTTATTTCATACACAGAAACCTGGAAAAGTTTACCGTGAGATATGTCAGTCAACCTCACGCTTATCAAATTTGTGTATAACAATACTCCACTAAAAACGCTTACCAACTTTGACTTCATTGCAGCACTTTCGGAGAGGCCTGATCAAACAGTTCGAACTCCGTGATGTCACAAAATGTTTTTCTAACAAATCTGCTTCAGGCTGCAGTTGTTGGTCACAAAGCTTTGCTTTTATTACGTCTAGTTGGCTTCCCAGGTGCTCGACTCTCAAGATTACCGTTTGTAGAAGCCTGATGACCTGCTTAATGCCTGAAATTCACGAAGAAAATGTGTGAGGACACTATGGCTGATCAGTTAATATTCATGCAGTTGCCCGGTTTAGTTTGGTTTGTTTAGTGTGATGCAGTCCTTCATTGATAAACAAATAACTAGCTCGTGGCCAACTGTCAAAATCAGTTGACTGGTGTGGAACTTCAGCACAGTATAATCACTCATCCTTAATTCTTGCCAAGCCCACAAGAGTGGTTGTTCTGCTATTACAAGAGCATCAATAAAAAATAGAATTTAATAAGCTTCTTTAGTGCCCCTTTGCTATATTGAGCTCATTTGTTGGGCTCTTGGAACCCAAAAACATTGCTCTGTCAAGCATTCTGTCCACTTTTAGTCAGAACCCGCACAGTGGAGGCACTACATCTATAAGCTATACGAAGAACAGTGTGAAAAGGTAGCACAGGCAAGTTTTTTTCAGAGGGAAATCCGATTAAATTTGCCAAAACATTTTCCTTACTGAAATGCAGCAAATATTTGAATCAGGAATTGCCATGCTACCAATTATAATGGCAACATGTTGTGTAAAAAGAGATGGTACTGTATTGTTAAAGTGGCAGTGCCAATCATGTTTCGTGTTAACATCATGAAAAATAAGGAAAAGCTCTAATGTTACATCGGTGTCACACGGCCACTTCTTATAATGACTTGAGCCCGATCCTGATAGAAATTCTCAACCACAACTGACTCCCTCCAGCAATATTGCAGGAAGGAGCCAATCACAAGAGCCAATCACAACCAAGAAATCCGGTAATGATGGAAAGTGTGCCGTGCAACACTACCATTACTGCACACAATGCAGTCCAAAACATTTCTGGTTATTGCACAGCTCCTCTGCCCAAAGTAAACCAAAAGGGAGCAAACTTCCTGCTTAGGCATCTGGTCTTCATTGCGACTTTATCGCATCGAACGAATATATGTTGACGTTCATACACTAGTCAATAAGCAGCAGTCAACAAGTTAACGGAGTACACAAATGGTGCTCTAGGCCATAGTAACATTAATACGACCCCCAAAGAGCAACTGGCTCCCATAAGAAGAAGCTTAGCTCGAAGGCTCCTATCTAAATACCTGGGAAAGGAGAACTCGATTTTCTCGGAAACCACTGCACCAAATTTGATGAGGTTTGTTACAGCGAAAAGAAAAAGGATGTAGTGAGTGTTTCAAATTTTTATTTGTCGTCGATTTGTTAAATAAAAATAGGCAAAAATCGCAAAGTCTCAGAAATGAAACTATGATGTTTTTTGTAACTCAGCAATAAAAAATGATATCACAGTTCTGTAAATTGAACCTAATAGTCCATCTAAAGTGGACGAAATTTTTAAGCAACAAATTCATATATTTACACATCGAAAGTAATGATGAACATCTAGAAAAATAATCTATTGTTGTAGCTCAAAAGTTTCCTTAAAGGTTGTGCAGGGCCTTCCTAGAGCATCTAGTACATGGTTTGCATCACTGTCTTGCTTACAATTGCTCCGGTCACTCTGAATGCATGACTCTAGACAACTTGGAAGATTACTCAATCCTCTAACACATAAAACCTCTGGCTTAATATGAATTCTTAAATGCTTACCATCATCTGAAATAGGTGCAACAGAATGACTTGAATGCCACCTCTCATTGTTGCACTGTATTTCCCATTTGGCTTGCTTCTTTGCATGACAAAAAAAAAGAAAAATACATAATCATGTTCACCAGCAGGCCTTTAAGGTGTGTTACTGCTGAGTAGTGCTTGTGAAAGGAAGCCAGTTCTGTTACAAGACAACGTTTAGAAGTTAAGCTTTGCACATTTTGCCTACAACTTCAAGAGGTTATGAATAAAGGAAAAATAAGACATCCACCCGTTCGCAGCAATTGCTACAAAGGAAACCCATACGGGTTCCTCGAAAGAAAAGCCTCATATTTTAAGAAAAATTCGACCTGTTTTTTTTAAAATATGAGGCTTTTCTTTCGAGGAACACGTATGGGTTTCCTTTGTAGCAATTGCTGCGAACGGGTGGATGTCTCATTTTTCCCTTTATTCATTACTTCTCTCCACCTTGCGGGTTTCCGCAGAACTACTACGTCAAACTTCAAGAGGTTCTGTAAGAAAGGAAACAGACAATGCTAGATTACATACTTTTCATCAAAGAGTGAGCTGTGAACGATCGTTTAATGCCTGATGATTCTTGCTTTGCATCTTGTTCACCTCCAGACTCAACCTCACCCTCAGATTCTGAAGTCTCGTGTTGCAACTTAACGCATTTTCGAAGTGCGCGCACCTTTTATCGCCTCATCTGGCGATCCTTCGGGTTCGGACTATCTCTACTAACAGGTGCTCCTTTCTATCTTCCTGCCACTCGGCTACTTATATATACGCTCTACACCTTTGAATAAACGTTCATTTTGTTCTACTGACTACGCTGAGGCTTCACTGGTCTGACGTTATTGTGAGCACGCCATGGCTATGCTACAGTGGCGACGAAGATGGACATCGCCCATGCAGTGAAAGTCGACGCTGAACCGGAACCCACGCAGAACCGAGAAACCAAGGTCATCATGGCTCACCAACTTCCCGACTTCGAAGAAGGCAAAGATAAGTGGAAGCCGTACCTTATTAAAGTAGAAGCATACTTCGAAGCGAATGCGATTGAAGACTCGACTAAGAAAAGAGCATTGCTTGTTGCTGCGTTAAATACGCATACGATCCAAGTGCTGGCAGGGAAGGTGGCTCCACGCAAGCCAAATGCATTGACGTATGAAGAAGTCGTCGAAGTTTTGAGTGAGCACTACAGTCCCAAAAGACACGAAATCACCGAAAGCTACAAGTTCTTCAGTCGTTGTCAAGCGGAGGGCGAGCCTGTTAATGAATTCCTGGTAGACATTCGCCGAATAGCTGACAATTGCAATTTTGGCAGTGCTTTGGATCGCATGCTTCGAGATCGCATTGTTTGTGGAATACGGTCAGGTGCCCTGCAGAAGCAGCTACTGGCACAGCGAGAATTAACGCTACAAGACGCTGAAGCGATGGCCCTCGCAGCTGAGGCTGCGGGTAGTGATGTAAAAGAGATGATCGGACCGGCAACGACACCCGTGTTAAAAGTACAGGCGTATCGGAAAGAAACTCTAGTGGATGAGAGGAGGGCTGCCACACGTCAAGAATGCGCAAGGTGCGGTAGTACAAAACATAATGACGCGTGTTGCTCCTGGTCTAACGCTCGCTGTTACCGCTGTGGACGACGTGGTCACCTTGCAAGGAAATGTCGAAGTCGCGGGGCTAGAGAACAAGGCACGGCAAGGACAGCCCAAACTAACACCCTCTTGGGGACGGAAGCCTCAGCCGACAAGGAATCCGAAGCCACCCACATTTGGACTTTGGTATCCCAACGAAAAAGCTGTCTGGAACCGCCGATCCGCCGAACGTTTGATTGGTGCGGTGTGCAGCTGAGCATGGAAGTTGATACCGGGTCGCCCGTTTGTGTCATCCCGCGTGAACTATATTATAAGCACCGTGAGCAATGGCCGAAACTGAAACCGTCCAGTCTCAATTTATCTTGCTACACAGGACGCCTTCCAGTACTTGGGGAGCTTGCGCTCCAGGTTTGTCATAAAGGGGTGACAGTGGAGTGTGCGCTGACAGTCTTGGACTGTGCGGGACCAAGCCTCTGCGGTCGCGATTTAATCCAGCGGCTGAACAGCGCAGGTGCTCCAGTGGCTAGTTTTGTAGAGAACTCGGCGGCAACAAATGACTCGAGCGAATCCAGCGTGAACAGCATATTCAATGACTACAACGACGTGTTCTCCGAGGAACTGGGCCTAATCAAGGGTCCTCCAGCCAGCCTGCACATGAAGGAAGGCGCCGTACCCAAGTTCTGCAAGGCCAGACCCATTCCATACGCGCTACGCGAGCGAGTGTCACTCGAGCTAGACCGTTTAGTTTCTGTGGGCGTGCTGTCGCCGGTGGCACACTCTGAATGGGCAACGCCCATAGTCGTAGTGCTTAAGAAAGACGGCGCAGTAAGAATCTGCGGCGATTTCAAGGCCACAGTAAATCCAGCGTGTGCAACTGAGCAATACCCATTGCCAATCATTGAGGATATGTTTGCCCGATTACACGATGGGGACTATTTCAGCACTTTGGATTTACGGGATGCATACAATCATGTGGCGCTAAACGATAACGCGAAGAAAGTTTGCGTCATTAATACGCCAAAAGGGCTCTTTTGCTACAATCGACTTCCTTTCGGTATAGCCTCAGCGCCCGCAATATTCCAAAGGAAAATGGATGAGGTGTTGGCTGGCCTTCCAGGAGCACAGGCTTATCTTGACGATGTGCTCATTTCCGAAAAAGCGAGTGACGGCGGCGAAAGGCTGAAAAACGTCTTACAGCGCTTCCGAGAGCGCGGTGTAAAGCTAAGGTTCGATAAATGCAACTTGCGCAGCCCAGCAGTAACTTATCTAGGCCATCGGATCGATCGTGATGGGCTTCATCCGACAGAAAAAAACCTTGACGCTATCATGAAGGCACCGAGCCCCTGTAATGTCAGTGAGCTTCGTTCATTCTTGGGTATGATTACTTTTTACGCGCGGTTTCTGCCGAACATGTCAACCACACTTGGCCCATTGTATCAACTGCTTGAAAAGAACGCACGCTGGCAATGGAAACAGCCGCAAGAGCACGCGTTTGATCTTGCCAAGCAAAGCCTTAAAACAGCCAAGGTTCTAGTTCATTTCGACCCTTCGAAGGAACTCAAACTTGAGTGTGACGCGTCTCCGTACGGTGTGGGAGCTGTCTTGTTTCACACGACCGGTAACGTTCACAGGCCCATTGGGTTCCGCTCGCGAACATTAACGCAGGCGGAGCGCAACTATTCGCAGCTCGAGCGAGAGGCACTGGCACTGGTATTCGGCGTCACGAAATTCCGCGACTACCTTCTAGGTCGGGAATTTACCTTAGTGACTGACCACCAGCCATTGTTGGGCCTGCTGAAATCGGACAAGCAGACGCCCACAATGGCCGCCGCACGGATACAACGTTGGGCACTCCACCTGGGGGCCTACCGCTACCGGCTACAGTATGCACCAGGACGACAGATGCTGAACGCTGACGCCCTCAGCCGACTTCCGCAAAGATCTTCGGAATCTGACGATGACGGTGAGCCGCCCGAATATGTGCTGTCGCTAAACCAGCTGAACAATGGCACCATAACAACGCGTGAGCTGAAAGCATTAACGGCTTTTGACCCTGTCCTGGTCGAGGTCAAACGGTACATATTACATGGGTGGCCCAGAAACGCAAACGGAATGGCCCGGGCCGTACTGCCGTTTTTTGACCGCAAGCTCGAATTATCCGTAGCACATGAACTGGTGTACTGGGGTAATAGGGTCATAATACCGACCGAAGCTAGGGAGCGAGTGCTGCATCTTCTACATGAAACGCACCAGGGTTCACCGGCAATGAAATCTGTCGCTCGTTCTTTGTTCTGGTGGCCAGGCCTCGACAAAAATATTGAAGACGTGTCTGCACAATGCCAGTACTGTGTGCAAAATCTGCCGATGCCAACTGCAGCTCCCGTCGTTAACTGGCCTGAAACAGGCGAAAGGTGGTCCCGTATTCACATTGACTACGCGGGTCCGATCTGCGGAAAAATGATACTCGTAGTAGTCGACGCACACACCAAATGGCTCGAAGCAATACCTTTGTCACATGCCTCAACGCAGACTACCGTTGACTGTCTGCGTGGCATTTTCAGCAGGTTTGGAATACCGCGCACGATCGTTTCTGACAACGGGACCCCATTTGCCAGTCAAGACTTCGCGTTGTTCGTGGCAAACAACAACATTGTGCACCTTCGATGCGCTCCATACCATCCCCAGTCTAATGGTGCGGCGGAAAGGGCAGTGCGAACGATAAAAGATGGTCTTCGAAAAATGACGAAAGGAAAACTGGAAGAGAACCTAGTACGGTTGCTATTTAACTACCGGAGGACTCCGCGAAAATCGGGTAAATCCCCAGGAGAGCTCCTTTTGGGCTATCAAATACGCTCACGCTTGGACACATGCTTTCCTCCAGCACTTGCAGGGCCAAAAGAGGACCAAGATGACTGGCTGCCGCTACCTGCAAGTGAAGTGTATACCCGCAATTACGGTGTGGGGAGCAAGTGGACGCCCGGTCATGTGAAGGCGACGTCGGGAGCGAGAATGGTGACCGTGGAAACATCAGACGGAGTCATCCAGCGGCACGTGGACCAGGTCCGCCCTCGACAGGAAGTACCAGGCGTCAAACCGACAGTAACTACAACCACCACACATCGCAGTGAGCCGGACCAAGCAACACAACTACAGCATCCAGAAACGGTGAATCCGGATGAAGGCATAACCGCTCGGCGCATTCCAAATGGCACCCGTTCTCCAGACTTTGCGGCACCAGATATTCCAGTGGCCCCGTTGCATACAGGTGTCGCCCAACAAACTCTGAGATGCTCAACGAGAGAACGCAAGCCAGTGCAACGCTTTCATTTCTGAGGAGGAAGGAATGTTGCAACTTAACGCATTTTCGAAGTGCGCGCACCTTTTATCGCCTCATCTGGCGATCCTTCGGGTTCGGACTATCTCTACTAACACTTGCTCCTTTCTATCTTCCTGCCACTCGGCTACTTATATATACGCTCTACACCTTTGAATAAACGTTCATTTTGTTCTACTGACTACGCTGAGGCTTCACTGGTCTGACGTTATTGCGAGCACGCCATGGCTATGCTACATCTCGCTAGCACACATTTGTGCACATTGCACTGTGCCTTGACACCTAAACAAAGGAGAGGAAACACACCGACTCATGTGAATGGCTGACAAGCATCAAATAATGTAGCAAGCAAATCATAAGGAAAATCAGTAAAGATAACTTATTCGACCATCACCAACAAAATACACAAAGTACAAGAGCTCATGCCTAAGACTAAAAAAATGTAACTGGGGTTTTGCATGCCACATCTGTGACGTGGTTTTGGAGCACACCATAGCGAGGGATTCCAAGTTAATGTTGACAACATGGTGCTCTTATGATGCACCAGAAAGCCACCGAAGCCAAGGTGAAACCTGTGACCTCGTGCTGAGCAGCACAATGCTACAGCCACTGAGCTACCATGACGGGTTGTCTCTAAAACCGACTTATAGGTTTTAGTGTTCCAAAGAAACTGGAAGTGCCAAAGCAAAGGGCTCTTGTAAACCAAAAAAGTCATTGTACAGAAATAAGACACTGGTTGACAATCCTCAGTCAATCTTGTCTCAATTTTACTTTGTACATCAAAATGCACAGCCGTTAAAATGCCATTAGAAACTGCTTTATGTTCCACTTTTGCAACAGCTTCAGGTACAAGCCATTGTGGGCACGGGACCAGCGTTGTGAGCGTTGTGCTTAATCGGCACGTTTTTGCGATGCAGGCGGTGTTATCGCTAGCCCTTGCTTGGCTCTCGTCAGCTCCCGAATCCTGGACCAGCCCTACCTCACCGTTGCCGAGCTTCGAGTACAACCATGGCTCCTACCCCAATGATCCATTTCTGGATTCAACTTCCGTCGCACAGCTCCCGCCAGTCTACCCAGCGCCATCGTCAACGTCATCACTTCTGCCTGCGAATTTAAACAGCTGGCACTCTGGCACGCTCTTCAGTGGGCACGGGACCAGCGTTGGCAGCGTTGTGCTTAATCGGCACGTTTTTGCGATGCAGGCGGTGTTATCGCTAGCCCTTGCTTGGCTCTCGTCAGCTCCCGAATCATGGACCAGCCCTACCTCACCGTTGCCGAGTTTCGAGTACAACCATGGCTCCTACCCCGATGATCCATTTCTGGATTCAACTTCCGCCGCACAGCTCCCGCCAGTCTACCCAGCGCCATCGTCAACGTCATCACTTCTGCCTGCGAATTTAAACAGCTGGCACTCTGGCACGCTCTTCAGTGGGCACGGGACCAGCGTTGGCAGCGTTGTGCTTAATCGGCACGTTTTTGCGATGCAGGCGGTGTTATCGCTAGCCCTTGCTTGGCTCTCGTCAGCTCCCGAATCCTGGACCAGCCCTACCTCACCGTTGCCGAGCTTCGAGTACAACCATGGCTCCTACCCCGATGATCCATTTCTGGATTCAACTTCCGTCGCACAGCTCCCGCCAGTCTACCCAGCGCCATCGTCAACGTCATCACTTCTGCCTGCGAATTTAAACAGCTGGCACTCTGGCACGCTCTTCAGTGGGCACGGGACCAGCGTTGGCAGCGTTGTGCTTAATCGGCACGTTTTTGCGATGCAGGTGCGTACACGGTTCTTACCATACACTAAAAAAACTGATGAACTCTGCCTGATTGTCTTCCCGTGCCCACGGGTGTTGTGCGAGTCGTTGCTCGAGTGCTACGCAATGGCGATTTTATTGTGATGCGCTGGAGACATTGAATCTAACCCTGGACCTAACACACATACTGTCGCCTTATCTGAACTGGATGATTTACCAGATGATCCCGCAGACCAAATGAAGATCATGTTTAAACTGCTTAAGGACGTACACTCTCGTTCACTACAGTCTTCGAAGTATCAAACCGAGCTTGTTTCAGATGTCAAAGCCATTAAAAACGGACAGAAAAACATACAAACTGAGCTAGCAGGTATCAAGAAAAGGCTTGACGATTTAGAAGAAAAATCAAAATCCCTAGACCGTTTCGACACTAACCTAACACGCATGCAAGACAACGTAGATAGCCTCGCTGCTCAGAACAGCTCCTTATTATCGCGTCTGGATGATCTGGAGGACAGGTCTCGTCGCGATAATTTAATATTTCATGGCCTACCCGACTCGAAAGAAACCTGGCAACAGACAGAAGAAAAACTAACCTCAGTACTTAACGCTGCTCTTGGATCTTTTCCCAGCAGTTCAATTCAGCGAGCCCACCGGCTCGGCACTTACCAAGCTAGCAAATGTCGCCCGATAATTGCTAAATTTACTAACTACAAAGCGAAAGAATCGGTACTTTCATCACGCGCGCAGTTAAGATTTAGTAACATTGCAGTTAATGAGGACTTCTCACCCGCAACTCGACTTGCCCGTAAAAAACTAATTGAGTTTGCGAAATCGCAACCAGACTTGCCACAGTTTAAACTCAGCCACAAGAAACTGCTACTAAACAACAAATGCTACATGTACCATTCTAACTCGAATAGTATTCAGGAGATGCCAAGACGCAACTTCGGCCTAAACCATGTTTCAGCTGCCTCGCAACATGTTCCTACTTAGGGACACGTGAGGGGCAGTGGGCATGCGCAAAATAATCAAGTCAGCATCCTTTATACTGACATCAGAAGTGTTCTGAAAAACCGTGACTCATTATCATCCGCCATTGGCACGTGTTCAGCCCATACAATAGCTTTAACTGAAACGTGGCTCTCGAATGACATTCAAGACTCAGAACTGTTTCATGATAGCAAACAATTCACGATATACCGCTGTGACCGAACAGAGCGCCGTGGTGGCGGCGTACTTCCTGCCCTTTCGAAACGCATCCCATCATCACCCATTCACATCAGCACCAATCTAGAATCAGTGTGGGCTACAGCAACTGTGAACCATCAAAAGGTAATTTTAGGCGTTTGCTATCGTCCACCTTCCTCGTCTCCCGCATTTACCAATGAATTGCATGATATAATTAGTACCATTACGACAAAGTTTCCTTCTACACCTCTTTTCTTATTTGGTGACTTTAATTTTCCTAATATAGTTTGGAACAGTGATATACCTAACTTATCTTCTTCTTCTCATTCAAAAGATTTCTTGGGTATTTGTACTACATTTTCATTAACTCAATTAGTCACACAAGCCACGAGATCAACATCCACTTCCGCAAACATTCTTGATTTGATCCTAACCAATCGTCCCGATTATGCCCCTACCATTCATTACTTACCGGGTATCAGTGACCACTTATTACTAAATATTCACTTTAATACTGCGTTTGTGAAACTTCCGAAGACTAAAAAAAAATAATTAGAGACTATAAGAGAGCTAACTTAGAAGCAATAAATAATGAACTCAGTCTATTTCTTAACATATTCATGAGTGATTTTGAAAATCGTAGTGTGCAGTCAAACTGGAACATGTTTTCGGCAGAGGTAAATCGCTTAATCAATAAACACATCCCAACCCGTACTATAACATGCAACCCGCGCGCGCCTTGGTACAATAATCATTTAAAACGACTATCCAACAAAAAAATACGACTGTATCGTTCCGCGAAGCAATCACCCACTGACTCACGTTGGAAAGCCTACACATTAGCATCTAACACCTATGTAGCCGCACTAAAATGCGCTAAAGAAACATTCTTATCAACCACATTACCATCTATGCTGATAACTAACGTAAAAAAATTTTGGCGCGTCATACATCCACCTTCCGATGATTCTATCACTCTTAACACTTGCTCTGGTAACCCTGTTCCGAAAAACCTATGCGCAACTCTCCTGAATAATAACTTTGTTAAAAATTTCTCGTGCACAGTTGATATTGAACTACCTATCTTGAATGACTATAACTTCTTAACTATGCCTCCAGTGACTGTTGAAGTTCCCGGAGTTATTCGACTAATAGATTCATTGAAGATGGATTCGTCATCCGGCTTTGATAACATCAGTGCTAAATTTCTGAAAAACACCTGCACTTATAGTTCCATTATACTAACCAAAATATTTCAACAATCACTCAACACATGTACTGTTCCATCAGAATGGAAAATAGGAAAAATTATTCCTTTGCACAAATCTGGCAGCAAAACATCACCTACAAATTATCGCCCGATATCATTAACCAGTACCTGCTGCAAACTGCTAGAACACATTATTTTTACTAAAATTGCGGATTTTCTTGAATCTAATTCATTTTTTTCGTCATCACAACATGGTTTCCGAAAATCATTCTCATGTGAATCACAATTATTAACATTTACTCACAAACTACACCAAATACTTGACTGTTCTTCTCTTGCCGATTGCATCTTTTTAGATTTTTCGAAAGCCTTTGACAAAGTATGTCTTTACTTTACTTACTTTTACTTTATAAACTAAGCAAATTAAACCTCGATCATAACGTTCTCAAATGGATTGAGTCATTTCTCGCTAACCGTTCTCAGTTCGTAACAGCTAATGGCCATGACTCACCTCATAGCGACGTTCAGTCAGGTGTGCCCCAAGGTTCCGTCCTGGGACCTCTATTATTCCTTATCTACATTAATGACTTACCTTCAGCAATAACCTCTGACGTACATTTATTTGCAGACGACTGTGTAATCCTCAGAAAAATAATTAACGAACACGACATCTCCCTGCTTCAGGCCGATCTCAATAACGTCAGCAAATGGTGCCGATTGTGGCGAATGGAACTCAACAATAACAAATGCAAATTTCTGTGAGTATCCCGATCTAACGATAATCTGCCTGTGTACTACTTGAATAACGTTGCTTTAGAATCTACTACCTCATATAAGTACTTAGGCCTACATATAACATCTAAATTAACATGGAATCATCACGTCGAATACATAACTAATCAAGCTAACCGCTTGATGGGATACTTACGCCGTAACTTTTCTCATGCTCCCTCTCCTTTAAAATTACTACTTTATAAAACCCTGTTACGGCCAAAATTAGAATACGCTGCAGCTATATGGGACCCTTACCACGAAAACCTAATACATTCCCTTGAACTCATCCAAAACAACGCCACTCGTTTTATTCTTTGTAATTACTACCGTGGTGCAAGCGTTTCTTCAATGAAATCGAATCTGGGTCTTCAACCGCTAGCAACACGTCGAAAAATTTCCCGCCTTTCATTTTTTCATAAGCTGTATCACCACCCTACACTTCATCCAAAATTCATGTCGCTACCATGTTACTTATCTCACCGTACTGATCATCATCATAAAGTTAGAATTGGTACATGTAACACGACGCACTTTTTACATTCATTTTTGCCACGTACGTCGAAAGATTGGAATGATCTTCCTACTGACATTGTTTCCATTCATAACAATGATCATTTTCGAAAAGCACTAGCTAACAATGTACAATAGCAAACATTTGTACGAACTGCTCCTGGTGTTTTCCTTTTTCATGTTTAATGTTACTTTTATATGTCATGTTCTATTACTGCATTTATCATACTTTCAGCTAACATTGTATAATTAGCAAATATTATGTATATGCTCATGATTTATTTTCTTCTTATTTGTTGTATAACCCACTCCCCTCTCTAATGCCGAAAGGCCCTGAGGGTAAATAAATAAATAAATAAATAAGTTGTGAAAACAAGCCCTGTCAATTATCTATGTGCTCCATCCTATGCTGACTGTTTTTCGATAACATGCTATGCTACAGGTAGATTTTTAAAGATTATTGTGCCATTGCCAGACATCAACTTGGAGCAGTTCCTTCTCAATATTCAATTTTTTGCAATGACAGCATTCTAAACATGCATTCATTATATTATCAAAAGGCACAGACTTACTGCAAACATGGGATCATTAGCCCTATATGTTGATGCATGTGATGACTGCTTGTGAATACGTCTCCCATCCCTCTTCTGTGCTTCTAAAATTAAAAAATGACATTGAAAGGATTAGAGAAACAGGCTACAATTCCTTAGTGTACCAACCACATGCAATGTGATTTCAAAGCTCAGATGTCGCCAGTTTCTAGTGAAAGCAGAGAAATTCGTTTTACAGAGCTGTATAAAAATTTACAATGTAGAGGTGAATTTGCAAAATGGCAGGTCAGTGCCCACCTGCCAGGGAAACCCACATGTGTTTTCTTTAAAGGTGCAGGCCTACTTTGTATATTACTGGGAAAAATTATGTGGCATAGAAAAATTAATACAAAGAATATAGTGAAGAAAGCTTGCTAGTGTGAAAAACAAATAGTAAACATACTTTTCATCATAGAGGGCGGTGGAAGTGGTAGTCGCTGCACAATTTCCGGACTTGAGCTAAGGGCTCTTCGTTGCTTTTTTCTTTTGCCCCGTCCCAGGTCTACTTCACTCCCCAAGTATGACCCATCTTCAGCTTGCTTGAGCTTTTGTCGCGCTGCATCATTGTTCCTACGGAAAGTGAAAAATAATAATGAGCATAAATTCAAGCATTGCCCCAATTATTCAACTGAATGTAATTTTAGATAAGTTTTCTAATAACGTTAGGAGATCTAGAGTTACCATGTAACCTTAAACAAATTGTTGCGCCAGTGTGCATATGAGCTTTCATTTCTGAATGAAAAAGTGATTGTGAGCAAGTAAGCATGTAAAAACTACAGTTGTGCCACCAAAGAAAATCTTTCTAAAGTTACTTTTTAGTTCAGAGATGTATGCGCACAATGCAAGTTCAAGTACATTGCCAACATGAACATGGTTACTATGTTATGAGACATGCTACAAAAGAATTAGAAGAGAAATATAAAACTTACTGAATGTGTCTATGGGCACACATGGCACGACTTGCCAGTTGGAGGATGGAGAGGCTCCACATTTTGCTAAATACGAAACATTCTTGGAATCCTGTGGCCACAAGCAGACATCACCATGCAACCACTTGGTATGTACAAGAGCCACAGAGTTGCCTTCCTCTGGAAACTTGACGACTGCATATTGATCACCTTAAAGAAAAACAATATACGTATTGTACAATTCTACATAAAGGAGTTTCTTCATCATTTACATCTTCAGATGCACAAGAGGAAATACAACCAGCTTTTTTTATAATGGAACTCGCGTGCATTTTTCTGAGACCCATGTCAGAGGCGAACACCACAGCAAAGAAGGCTTGGACACAATTAATATTCCCAGTGCTCATGAGGGACAGGGTGTCAAATATACGTCATCTTTCTTCAGGAACTTCCTTCCAATTATGTATGGCATACCTTGTGCATTATGGGCAAAGTTCTCCACCACAACTACACTTCCATCAAGGAGCTTGCAGCAGTTATTCCTCCTACTAGTGTCTAAGACAATTCCTTCTGGAAACGTCACTTTTTTGAACTGTGACCCTTGGCAAAGAGGCGCAAGAGGCCCATCTTGATGTTGTGCAGTGAGCAGAGGGGAACTGCTTACAGTCACTCTTTTTCTGTACTGAAGCTTCTTTGCTTCAGCAATTCTGTTTGACAGTTGCTCCAATGGGTGCTGCGGCTTTCTCAGAAGCTTCTTGATGGCGCCCATGCGGCTCTCAAAGGGAAATGCACTCCATGAGTCCAGTGGCCCCAAATGTCTTGCGTCATCTGCAAGGTGGCATAGTAGCCCATGTACATTATGGTATACACGGTGCTGCCCATATATTTCTGCAACGCCTCTAACAAACAACTTCAAAAGCTCCTCAGCATAGTCTAGCTCGGCAGCTACTGCGCTTTGTGATGCAAGTATGGTTATTTCTACATGAAGACACAAAAAGTTTTCATACATCCCTTGTGGCACTACAGAAAACAACACCAGTGGACCACTGTAAAGCAAGAAATCCTGAATTCTGTTGCTTTCCAGCGATCTATGTCATGTAGACCTCTTGGACGTCGATTGAAGTCAGATGGTACAAAAAGAGAAAGCTCTGTTTGCTTGCCTGAAATGCGATTTTGTGCAGAAGCCCCTCGTCTAATCTGCTTGGGACCTCGAAACCACAGCAGAAGCAGTTTTCGCATGACTCCTAGACACACAAGATGCATATAATCCAGTGGTACGTCTTTGACCAAGTCAAGTGGCAACTCCTCAAGAACTGTATTGCCAATATAATGTTGCTCTTGAAGTTGGCCTCGAAATGTGGTGTCAGTGCGCAGATTCCGACTTTTTACCGGAAAGCACACTCTCCCTTCACTGTAGAGGCCTTTCACGGTGCATTTTGTACAGCTGTAGTACCCAATGTGGCCTCTTACACTCAGGATAAATGCTCTTGCAGGTGCATCGCAGATGATGGCATTTATTCTGATAGGTATAACCTGTGCACCAAAACAGATGCCAGAGCTAATGATTTCCTTAGCTTCATCAACAAAATGACGAAGGAGCTCATTTGCATCATCTGGTTTTTTTCTCGCCAAAGAAGACACTCACAACAATAGGGTCATGAGCTTCGATTTTCTTTACAAGACAAAGTATCGTCCAAAATTGTTTTCTCGAGCTCTTTGCCAGAGGGAGCCCATCAACGTGAAAACTGAGAGCAAGCTCCAATGGTACATCCTTTTCTATTTCTAGCAGTTCACGAAGAGGTTGCACGATACCAAAGTGGCAGTACCGCCCTCCAGCTATGTTGACTATGTTTAATGACTTTCTGGGGCGTTTCTAGCAGCGTTCTTGCTGATGGTGGAAGACAAGAAAAACATTCATGACCACGCAAGATTCTCAAAAGGGCAGTAACTGAGCTGTGGGAACAGCCGTACTGAATGGCCCATGCTTGTAATTGGTCGCTGAACGGCCCGACATCGTCTACCTCAGGTTGCTCTTCTTGATGCACACTCGTTTGCTTCATTTGCTCCTGTAGGCACTCAGAATCCGAACTACTGCTGCAGAACACGGAGTCGTGCTCGATGCTGGGCCGTTCACGTTGGTCGGATTCCGATGCAACATCGCTGAAGAATGAGCTCCCACTAGCAGCATCAAGTTGATTGCGCCAAGTGCTCTCTCCAGAGCCAGATGGGTACACATTATTCTGCTCGCTATTAGTTCCAGTTTGCGATGGATTTAGGATCATAAAGAATTCATCTACTCTTCGGTTCCTCAAGCGGCGAAACCATCGGTCACTCGCCGACATGGTGCACAACGGTACAGTACTTGGCGCCAAGCGTAAAGAAGTAGTCGTCTTTAGAATACCGCAACAAACTCCTCCACTTAACCTTTTTATTTCACTAACAAATAAAATGCTCTCACCTCCTTTTTCCGATTACGAGGGCTTGCCTCCGAGGAACAAAATACCGCAACGGAGGTCGCTGCAAACTGTGCCGCGGTAAATACAGAGAACGCGCGAAACGCTGACGGCTGACTGGCTTTCTGCTTGGACATGACTTTGTTGCACGCACAACGTTGCCAGCATTAGCCAATCTCAAAGGCCTTGTTTTTATGCACAAGTGCCGGAACCCTCCGAGATTGCTTTTTGTTGAGAGCCTGCACTAGTCTGCGCCATATATGTGTACCGGCTCTTCGTGCAAGCAAGCCACTGAAGCACAGCCTAGAAAAATATGAGAAAAAGGATGTTTGGGAGCGAAAAAACGTAAGGGAAACTCCCGTGAGAAATTGTTTGACAGTAAGTAATCATTGTATAGTATATATAACTTTAAAAAAACAGCAGTTGGCCACCAACACACGTACAGCTCACGCGGGGTTGTGAAGCATGAGTTTTATTTCAGCTCAATAAAAAATTAAGCTTTCACCATTCCACTATAGCAGACGAGTGAAAACGCCCGAATTACGCGCTTATAATTTTGTTTTTGTGGTTACCATCTTATTTAGGTAACAGGGCAAGTTTGAAGTACGAACTATTTGCAGGCTCGTGGAGGAACAGTGGCTAGCGGTTATGAGGGTGTGGGATCAGTCTTTTTCTGGGGCGTCCAATCAAGCTTGCTGCCTACATTTTAGTATAAGTTTCAGCATTCTTGCCTTGAAAATTAGCATAGGTTTAAGCCTGCTTCAGCTAAACTGTGTGTGTTCCAGGCATTGCACTACCATCGAGATCGGCCACTCACCTCCACTGCCTTGGTCGGCCTGGTATTGCGCTAACACCGGGTTCAGCCCACGTATGGCGCTTTACGTTACCCCATGTATTCCTACGGAGCGCGTAGATAAGTGTTAAAGACGAACAGATAGGCAGATTTCGGGGGAAGCTTAGCCGAAGAATGCCTACAGCATCAAAAGAGAGGTGCAGTTCACCTTTTTCCACACAGCGGCTAAGCAGCATGGGCGGATCGACGTTCCACCTGCACCTGCCTGCTACAGACACCATCTATATTGTCACGTGGTAGTGACGGTGAAGAAAGAAGCAATACGGTGGAATACAAAACTAGCTTTTATTGGGCGAACCTGTGCCCACAAAAACAGGCTACACTTATAGCACAACGATAGCGGCGAACACGGTCGGCGATCGTCGGAAAACTGATCAGCGGGTCAAGCGCGTCGGCTTTTATAGATCAGTCGTCGAATGTTCCAGATTAACTGATGGGACCCGCGTGTCTTCCACAAAGTTCTACACCATTCGTGTCACGCGATGAAATCTGATAACACAAGGTTTGGCGACAACAGACACGCGGATAGAAGCGTCGATAACTTTCCAGAAACGTCTGATACATGCAGGCGCGTGCCTCGCTGTGGGATTACAGTTGTTAAGCGGCGAAACGTAGTTGCCCGATAAAGATAAGTACACGTGTCATTACCCCCCTCTTAAAAAGCATCGACCCGATGCTGTAAACAAACGAAAGTAACAAAGAAAAGCACTCGTAGCAAAGAAAACAACAAACTAAAGGAAGTTCATCAGCGTCCGTAAAATGGTTTAAGGCGCACCACGTGGACCACTTCAGATCGTGCGCGGCGCCGCTGTGAGTGCGAAATGCCGTCTGGCACGACCTCATAGTCTAGTGTGCCAATACGTCGGATGACCTTGTAGGGTCCGAAATAGCGTCGCAGCAGCTTCACACTGAGTCCTCGCCGGCGTATCGGGGTCCATACCCAAACACGGTCGCCGGGCTGGTACTCGACGAAGCGTCGTCGGAGGTTGTAGTGTCGGCTGTCGGTACGCTGCTGGGTCTTGATCCGTAGGCGGGCGAGCTGTCGGGCTTCTTCGGCGCGCTGGAGATAGGTAGCGACGTCAAGATTCTCCTCGTCAGTGACGTGCGGCAGCATGGCGTCGAGCGTCGTCGTCGGGTTCCTGCCGTAAACCAACTTGAATGGCGTGATCTGTGTTGTTTCTTGCACCGCCGTGTTGTAGGCGAAGGTGACATACGGCAGGACCGCGTCCCACGTCTTGTGCTCGACGTCGACGTACATTACTAGCATGTCGGCGAGGGTCTTGTTCAGGCGCTCCGTGAGACCATTCGTCTGCGGATGGTAGGCAGTTGTCCTCCTGTGGCTCGTCTGGCTGTACTGCAGAATGGCTTGGGTGAGCTCTGCTGTAAAAGCCGTTCCTCTGTCGGTGATGAGGACTTCTGGCGCACCATGTCGCAGCAAGATGTTCTCGACGAAAAATTTCGCCACTTCGGCTGCGCTGCCTTTTGGTAGAGCTTTGGTTTCAGCAAAGCGGGTGAGATAGTCCGTCGCCACGATGATCCACTTATTCCTGGATGTTGACATCGGAAACGGCCCCAACAAATCCATCCCAATCTGCTGGAATGGTCGACGAGGAGGTTCGATCGGCTGTAGTAATCCTGCTGGCCTTGTCGGTGGTGTCTTGCGTTGTTGACAGTCTCTGCATGTCTTGACGTAACGGGTGACGTCGGCGGTCAGACGCGGCCAGTAATACTTTTCCTGTATCCTCGACAGCGTCCGGGAGAATCCGAGGTGCCCAGCGGTTGGATCGTCGTGTAGGGCATGCAGTATTTCTGGACGGAGCGCTGACGGCACCACAAGAAGGTAACTGGCGTGGACTGGTGAGAAGTTCTTCTTCACGAGCAGGTTGTTTCGTAGCGTGAACGAAGACAACACGCGCTTAAATGCCCTAGGGACAACGTCGGTGTTCCCTTTCAAATACTCGACGAGGCCTTTTAGCTCCGGGTCTGCTCGTTGCTGTTTAGTGAAGTCTTCCGCGCTTATTATCCCAAGGAAGGCGTCGTCGTCCACGTCGTCTTGCGGCGGGGGATCGATTGGAGCGCGTGATAAGCAGTCCGCGTCGGAGTGTTTTCTTCCGGACTTGTATATTACCGTTACGTCATATTCTTGTAGTCTGAGGCTCCACCGCGCCAGCCGTCCTGAAGGGTCCTTTAAGTTAGCTAGCCAACACAACGCGTGGTGGTCGCTGACGACTTTGAATGGCCTGCCATAGAGGTAAGGGCGGAACTTAGCTGTAGCCCAAATGATGGCGAGGCATTCCTTTTCAGTCGTAGAATAATTGCTTTCCGCTTTTGACAGCGACCGGCTAGCATACGATATCACCCGTTCAAGTCCTTCTTTCCTCTGGACTAGGACGGCACCGAGGCCTAGGCTACTGGCGTCAGTGTGGATTTCAGTATCGGCGTCCTCGTCGAAGTGTGCAAGTACCGGCGGCGACTGCATGCGTCGTTTGAGTTCTTGAAATGCGTCGGCCTGCGGCGTTTCCCAATTGAACTCGACATCAGATTTCGTTAGATGTATTAGCGGCTCCGCGATGCGCGAAAAGTCCTTGACAAAGCGCCTATAGTAGGCACACATGCCAAGGAATCTGCGCACTGCCTTCTTGTCGATTGGCTGCGGGAACTTTGCGATGGCAGCTGTCTTCTGCGGGTCGGGGCGCACTCCAGATTTGCTGATGACATGGCCTAGGAATAGAAGCTCATCGTAAGCAAAGCGACACTTTTCCGGCTTCAGGGTGAGCCCTGATGACTTGATGGCCTCTAATACTGTCGCAAGCCGCTTAAGGTGATCGTCGAAATTTCCGGCGAGGACGACGACGTCATCCAAGTAAACAAGACAGGTCTGCCACTTCAATCCTGCTAAAACCGTGTCCATCACGCGCTGGAACGTTGCAGGCGCTGAGCACAGTCCAAATGGCATAACCTTGAATTCATAGAGGCCGTCTGGCGTGATGAAGGCGGTCTTTTCGCGATCCCTTTCGTCGACTTCTATTTGCCAGTAGCCAGACTTGAGGTCCATCGATGAGAAGTATTTAGCATTGCAGAGCCGATCTAATGCGTCGTCTATCCGTGGGAGGGGGTATACGTCTTTCTTCGTGATTTTGTTCAGTCGACGATAATCGACGCAGAAACGTAGGGTTCAGTCCTTTTTCTTCACTAAAACAACTGGAGACGCCCACGGGCTTTTCGACGGCTGGATGATGTCGTCGCGCAGCATTTCGTCGACTTGTTGTCGTATAGCTTCGCGTTCTCGCGTCGAAACTCGGTAAGGGCTCTGGCGTAGTGGTCGAGCGCTCTCTTCGGTGATTATGCGATGCTTTGCGACTGGTGTTTGTCGAATCCTTGATGACGTCGAAAAGCAGTCTTTGTATCGTCGAAGCAGACTTCTGAGCTGTTGCTGCTTAATCATGGGGAGACTTGGATTTATGTTGAAGTATGGCTCGGGAACTACGGTCGTCGGGGTAGATGCAACAGAATCCGAGAGGACAAAGGCATCGCTGGTTTCCTGTATTTCCTCGATGAATGCGATCGTCGTGCCCTTGTTGATGTGCTTGAACTCCTGGCTGAAGTTCGTCAGCAACACTCTCGTGTTTCCTCCGTGCAGTCGAGCGATCCCTCTTGCGACGCAAATTTCACGGTCGAGTAGTAGACGTTGGTCGCCTTCGATGACGCCTTCTACGTCAGCGGGTGTTTCGGTGCCGACCGAAATAACGATGCTGGAGCGAGGCGGGATGCTCACTTGATCTTCGAGCACACTCAAGGCGTGGTGACTACAAGGGCTCTCCGATGGTATCGCTTGATCTTCCGACAGCGTTATTGACTGCGACTTCAGGTCGATGATTGCGCCGTGTTGGTTCAGGAAGTCCATGCCGAGAATGACGTCTCGTGAACACTGTTGCAGGATAACGAAAGTGGCAGGGTAAGTCCGGTGATGAATGGTAATTCTTGCCGTGCAGATTCCAGTCGGCGTAATGAGGTGCCCTCCAGCGTTCCGAATTTGGGGGCCCTCCCATGCAGTCTTAACCTTCTTCAACTGGGCGGCGATGTGTCCACTCATTACGGAATAATCGGCCCCTGTGTCGACTAAGGCAGTGACGGCGTGGCCGTCGAGAAGCAAGTCAAGGTCGGTGGTTCTTTGTCTGGCGTTGCAGTTAGGTCGTGGCGTCGGATCACGGCTGCGTAGTGTTGAATTGAAGCTGGAACGTCGCTTCTTCAAGTCATCTTTCGTCGGTGTAGTCTTGGCTTCCTGACTTCGTCGGGACGGCGGCGTGTCGTCATTAGGTCGTCGAGATGGTTTCTTCGTCGTCTTCGTCGGCGGCGGAGGATCTTCGTCAGTTCGACGAACAGCAACCGCACCTCCATCGGTTGCTGCTTTTAGTTTTCCGGATATGGGCTCGCAGAGCGGCCGCGGGCTGGGCCGGTGTATGGTCGGTGCTGCGGCGACAGGTAGCGGCCTGGTGACGGCGAACGGGACGGTCGTCGAGGGCTCCACTAAGCAGCGGCGGGGTAGTCGGCGATGTCACGGGGGCGTTCACCTTCCCTCGGGCGCTGTGCGTTCACGGCGAAGCCTCGCAATCCCAGGTCGCGGTATGGGCATCGGCGGTACACGTGGCCGGCTTCGCCGCAGTGGTAGCAGAGCGGGCAGTGGTCGGGGGCGCGCCAAATGTCCGTCTTCCTCGCGTAGGTGCGCTGGGCGACGGGTGGGCGTGCTGGCGGCGGCGGCGGTGGACGACGGAATTGCGGCGTTACAGGGCCCTGGCGTTGTCGCGGAGGGGGCGCTTGACGGCGTGCGACGGCGGCGTAAGTCATCGCTTCTGGCTGGGGCTGCGGTAATTGTGGTTGCACCTCAGGAACTCCTAGCGATCGGTGCACCGCTTCTTTCACGATGTCGGCGATCGAGGCCACTTGAGGCTGCGACGATGGCAAGACCTTGCGCAGTTCTTCGCGCACGATGGCCCTGATGGTCTCGCATAAATCGTCCGTGGCCAGTGATTGAATTCCGGAGTAGCTTGTTGGCTTGGTGCGTCGGTCAAATTGCCAATTCCAGTGTCTTCTCGATGCCCGTCGCCTCACGAAGAAACTCGTCGACGGTCTTCGGTGGGCTTCTTACCATACCGGCGAAAAGTTCCTCCTTGACACCACGCATCAGTAGACGTACTTTCTTCTCCTCGGAAATTTCTGGGTCGGCGTGGCGGAACAGACGGCTCATTTCCTCAGTGAAAATCGCGATCGTCTCATTCGGCAGCTGCGCTCTTGTCTCCAGTAGAGCTTGGGCTCGCTCTTTTCGCAGGACGCTTTGAAATGTTTGCAGGAAGCCGCTTCGGAAGAGGTCCCACGTCGTCAAGGTGGCTTCTCGATTCTCGAACCACGTCTTGGCGGCGTCCTCCAGTGCGAAATAGACATGGCGTAGCTTGTCGTCGCTTGCCCAGTTGTTAAACGTAGCGACCCTCTCATACGTTTCCAGCCTGGTTTCCGGGTCCTCAAATGTGGAAACGCGGAACGTCGGTGGTTCCCTCGGCTGCTGCAGCACGATGGGGGACGCTGGGGCTGCCATTGCTGTTGCCTTGGCCACAATCTTCTTGGTCTTCTCAGGTAAAAGTCCGTGCTCCGGGGGCAGCTGTTGAAGACGGCGGCTTGCTCGGTGGTCCAGGACTACGTTGGTGTTCTGTTTGCGGTCTGGGCTGGGATCACGGCTTGTCGGGGGCGTCCTGTACATGGACGAAAAGCACCTCCACCAGATGTCACGTGGTAGTGACGGTGAAGAAAGAAGCAATACGGTAATAAGCAATAAGCAATAAGCAAACTAGCTTTTATTGGGCGAACCTGTGCCCACAAAAACAGGCTACACTTATAGCACAACGATAGCGGCGAACACGGTCGGCGATCGTCGGAAAACTGATCAGCGGGTCAAGCGCGTCGGCTTTTATAGATCAGTCGTCGAATGTTCCAGATTAACTGATGGGGCCCGCGTGTCTTCCACAAAGTTCTACACCATTCGTGTCACGCGATGAAATCTGATAACACAAGGTTCGGCGACAACAGACACGCGGATAGAAGCGTCGATAACTTTCCAGAAACGTCGGATACATGCAGGCGCGTGCCTCGCTGTGGGATTACAGTTGTTAAGCGGCGAAACGTAGTTGCCCGATAAAGATAAGTACACGTGTCAATATCAGATGTACGCATTCTCACTATATATATATATATATATATATATATATATATATATATATATATATATATATATATATATATATATATATATATATATATATATATATATATAATCTTAATTCCAAGACAGATTTATGCCGGCATGCACAATCCATGGCATAGATACGATGGTTAGCATACATATCGTTCGTTGCTGCAGGCATGTGAACTTTTGTCACTATCGCTAATTGACAATGAATATGCTATACATGTATAATTCATTTATAATTTTCTGGATAATAATGTAGGCTCTTTTCAGGACTTGCAGAGGACGTCCTATCACGAAAAAATTTCTGTATAAAAATGTAGGCTCTTTACGGGAATTCCTGAGGATGTTCTATAAGATACATTTTCTGGAACAAGATACCAGGTCGTGCTAGGGATGTCCTCAATTCGTCCGCTGCGGGACGAGGACATTTTGACCATTTGAGGACATCCTGAGGATGTTTTGTGTTGTCTGGGTCGTATTTGAAAATGGTTGGTTGGTTGGTTAGTTGGAGTTTAATGGCACAAAGGCAGCTAGGCCATACTGCGCCAGTCACAAGACAAAAGGAAACGCAAGGCTAGAGCAGGCAAACCTGCATTGCATTATAGTTCGTGTAAATAACCAGTTGTCTCTAAAGAGTGGAACAGGTTAGTGAATGGCACTAGCGGGTCATCTGCCAGTAATAGGGCAGGGTGTAACGGTATATGTAAATGATATAGATTGTGTAAAAGCTTCCGTCGCTGTGTAAACTGTGGACATGTTATAAGGATATGTATTACTGTAAGAGGTTGATTGCATTTCTCGCAAGTCGGAGGGTTTTCTTTTCAGAGGAGGAAGTTGTGTGTTAAATGTGCGTGCCCAATCCGAAGTTGACACAGGATCACCTCATAGAACAGTTGCTGGTGAGTTCACGACTTCCACTCGCCAATTACGGGTTTAGTAAGATGTAGCTTGTTGCTTATGCAATGGTCCCATTCCTGTTGCCATTTTGACGTCAAGGCCTTCCTAATCGCCGTAATACTATCCCGATGTAGAAGCGCTGTGTTAGTTATGCATTTTCGCGCTGCCATTGATGCACACCTATCCACTGCTTCGTTACCCGGCATACCAACATGGCTTAGTACCCAGCAAAACCTAATTGACCGGCCGTATTTGTTTAATGTTACCATGTTTAAAATATTCCCTATCAGGGTTTCACATTCGGATTTCGCGTGGAGGTGCCTTCAGTGTGCTTAATGAATCAGTGTATAATACTGTGTTTTCGTGTTTGTCAGCGATGCTCTATTTAACTACACTCTATATTGCGCAGACTTCGGCTGTGTAGACAGAGGCATGTTCTGGTAATCTAAAGCTTATTTGGCAATGTTCCGTTACGGCCCCCACACCCACGTGTTTTCTTTCTTTTTTTTTAGCGCCATTGGTGTAAAATTTTATGTAATTTTGGTATTGTCCTGAAGAGCGCGGAATTCTTGTATAATGTGTTCGTGTGGGGTGTCTTTCTTTTCTAAATGTGTCAATGTCCAGTCACATAACGGTTCCAAATCGTACCACGGGGCCAAACGCTGTGGCTTTCCGGTAACCTGGCGGACTTCGCGAGGAATGCCATAATCCCGAGCATATTGCTCATATCGCAGGACAAACGGCTTAATCATGTTCGGTTTGTTTGTATAGTGTAAGCGTGTTTTGCACTGTGTGACAATGTTGAAACATAGGTGTTGTGGTGAGGACTGAATTCTGAGTACATAGGAGAAAGTTAGTAGCACTCTGCGGTGCTGTAAAGGAGGTTCATTACAGTCAACATATAAGCTCTGGACAGGCGATGTTCTGTAAGCACCACTTGCCAGTCGTAGTCCAAGGTTATGAATTGGATCAAGTCTTCGGACGTGAGATAGTCTGGCTGAACCATATATGATGCTACCGTAGTCTAATATGCTACGCACCAAAGTGCGGTAGATGCGTAGCGGGCATTTACGGTCAGAGCCCCAGCGCTTCCGGGACAGGACTTTGAGGATGTTAAGAGCATTGTTCGCTTTAATTTTAAGGCTATTTATGTGTGCCAGGAAGTTTAACTTTTTATCAAATAGAACCCCCAGAAACTTGTGTTCTTGTTTTACCGGTAGTGTGGCTTCTTGTAGCTTAAGAACGGGATCTGGTTGCAGGCCTCTTTTTTGTGAAAAGACAACACTAATAGTTTTTTCAGTTGAAAAGCGAAAACCGTTTTCAGATGCCCACTGCGTGAGTAATTTGAATTTGTCGTTCGCAGGTTGCCAAGTTCGATGCACGACATGCCATTTGTAGATCATCAATATATAATGAGTGCATTACAGAGGGTGGAATTAAATTACTGACCGAGTTCATTTTCACCACAAACATTGTTGTGCTTACTACACACCCCTAGGGCACGCCATTTTCCTGGATGAATACGCGTGAGAGCATCGTTCCTAAACGAACTTGAAATGTTCGGTCGAACATGAAATCGGCAAGACATTTGAGCATTCTACCGCGGATCCCTAAATTCACTAAGTCCTTTAGAATACCAAACCTCCATGTTGTGTCGTACGTTTTTTCTGGTTCAAAGAAAACAGTGAGACAGTACTGCTTGTGCAGAGAGGCCGCAGGTATCTCGTCTTCTAGCCGGACTAGGTGATCTGTTGTGGAGCAGCCTTTCTTGTATCAACACTGATGGTTATCTAGCAGGTTCTCTATTTCAAGGACGTATGTCAATCTTATGTTGATGATGGCTTCATAGGAATTTGCAAGACAACTTGTGAGTGCAATGGGTCTATAGCTGGTTGCTGTTGTGGGAGGTTTTCCAGCTTTCAAAAAGGGATTATGATGGCTTTCTTCCACTCGTTGGTCATTTTTCCCGTTTCCAAGATTATGTTGAAGAAATGAAGCAAGGTCTCAACTGCATTAGGAGATAGATGAGCTAGCATTGCGTAATGTACCCTGACCGGACCGGGTGCTGTTTCTTTGCCAGTAGTAAGTGCTCTGTTGATTTCTGGAAGTGTTAAAGCGGCATTATACAGTCTTTCTGAACTTCCTGTCGTCGGAAGCTTTAGTTTTTCTGCTGATTGCTTATGTTTTAGAAATGCAGCAGAGTAGTTTTCTGAGCTTGATATGTCGTGGAAATGTTGCATTAATATGTCTGCTTGTTCGTGTATATTTGTTTGTGTGCCTGGTGGTGAGAGTATGGGGATAGTGTAATAAGCGTAGTCGCCTCTAAACTTACGAAGCTGATCCCACATTCGTTTGGATGTTATTGAGCTATATATAGACGGGAAAATTTTTCCAGGGCTGTCTTTCGGCTTGTATGCGAGTGTACCTGGATTTCGCTTTTGATTTTTTGAAAGAGAGTAGATTTTCTTGTGTCGGCGATACCCCACGCTTTGTTTTGTAGTTTTTTGTTTGTTTACATTCCTTCGTCCATCAGGATTTCAGGTTTTTTTTCTTGAGAAGCCAGAGGATTGTGGGATTTTCTGTTCTGCTGCGGCAAGTATGCAGGCGGTAATCTTGTCATTCATTTCGTCTATGGTTAACTCTTCTGATATGTTATCCAGAGCAGCTTTTTCAGTGAAAAGGCCAGTCTGCTAGATGGAGTTTCGGACGGGGTGGTCTTAATGATATGGTAGGAAAAGGAGATGTTCTTTTAATAATAGCAGGCATATGGTCACTACCATAGGGGTTGTCAATAACACTCCACTGAAAATCGCCAAAGAGAGATGGAGAGCACAGTGCCAGATCGAGGCAAATCATAGCTCCTGTGCTTGGGGAGTAATGAGTTGCCACACCGGTGTTTAAAAGGCATGTCATTTGTTAGGATAAAATCTTCAGGCGTTTGACCCCTGGTGTCGGTTGTTTTACTACCCCATAACGTGTTTTGTGCGTTAAAATCACCGCCTATTGAAAAGGGTACAGGTAGATGGTTTAACATTAACTCTAGATCTCTTACGGTAAAATGTGAATGCGGCGGAATGTGTATTTAACAAAGGGTGATGGTTTTGTGAGCTAAAATGATGACAGCAACGGCTTCTATGTGAGTGTTAATGGAAACTTCTCTGGCTGCTATACCACCTGGCAGAACAATGGCTTCACCACCTGACAGCCGGTTCGCCTGAGTACGGTTGCGCCGTACAACAGTGAAACCTTTTAAAATGTTTTTGTGTTTTTCGCCTAGGCTTGTTTCCTGCAAGCACAGTGGCACAGTAGAGAAGTTAAATAACAAGTCTTTGATGTCACCTAAGTTATGTAAAAGACCTCTAATTTTTCACTGGATAGTAAAAGCCATTATGAAACTGAAAGGTAAAAAATGGCATTAGCGAGTGAATAGGAGATAAGAAATATGTTAGGTGACATAGATCTAAAGAAGGCTGATACAAAGGAGCGATAACCTTTAGGTTATCGCTTTCTTAGTTAGGGTGGTTATTGGGACTTTGTCCCTCCTTCCGCGCTCGAGGGAGCACTTGTCCTTCGGCGTCGATGACATGGAGTCACATGACATGGAGTCGATGACGGGGTTCTTCGGTCGACCTCCATCGGTCTCTTTGAAGCGCTGGAGGACCGAGAGTTGGGCGCCGAAACACGTGTCTCGGGCCTTGCGGCTCGTTTGATCTTAGGGCCCTGCGGGACTGGTGTCTGGAGCGCCTTCGAAGATGATGAAGCAGCACTGGCTGCTTCTACCACGGGGGCGGGAGGCGTCACTACGGGACCACTGTGCGTGGGCTCGCAGGACTCCTCAGGCCTCTGTGACGATGCCCCCACCTTCGTCACATCGGCATAACTACGTCGCGAAAAGTATGACAGTCGCTTTCTAGCTTCAAAGAACGAGATTTTTTCCTTCACGGTTAGCGCAATTACCTCTTTTGCTTTTTTCCAGCAAGGGCAAGACCGCGAGTAAGCGGGCTGATCTCCTTTGCAGTTAACACAATGTGGGGAAGAGGTGCAATTCTCAGATTGGTGTTCGTTGGAGCTGCATTTAGCACAAGTTGTTTGTCCTCGGCTTGCATGTGAAGCATGTCCAAACCTTCGGCACTTGAAACATCGTCTGGGGTTTGGGATATATGGTCTCACATTGACTTTAACATAACCTGCATCGAGCGAAGTAGGCATTACGCTTGTTCCGAAGGTGAGTATAACATGTTTGATGGGGATTTCTTGGTCGTTTCTGCGGATTACTATTCTTTGTACTTTAGTAACATTTTGTTCCTGGAAACCGTCCAGCAGTTCCTCATCGCTTAATCCAATAAAGTCTTCTTCAGATATTACTCCCCTGCTTGTATTAAGTGTTCTGTGGGCTGAAACTGTTACTGTCGCGTCGCCAATACTGGTAAGTTCAGAGAGCTTCTCTGCTTGATATTTATCATTCAGTTCTAGGAGGAAGTCCTCGCTAGACATTTTGGAGGCTTTGTGCGTCGGTCCGATTTTATCTTTCAGGCATTTGGCTACCAGGAATGGAGAGAGCTTTCTAACTGGCATGTTTCTTTCACTGTGGATTACATAATACTTGGGGAAAGGCGGAGCGTTGCTCCGAAAGAAGAATTGGAACGGTACTCAAGTGCGGCATCTTTTCAGGCGCCGATCATAGACAACAGAGTCTTGCGCTGCCATAGGAAAATGTGCATGTTCGGCAACAGCGCCGACCGCCCACCACGGAGCCCAACGAGGGGACGTGGCAGAGCTTGTATACCAGCCTGCCCGACGCCAGTCGTACGCCGTCACTATAACCAAATATGGTGTATGGGATACCCACACAAGGCCCTTGCCGCAAAGGAGAAAGGAAGTAAACAGAAGAGAGAAGAAGATAGGAAAGGCCAGAAAGCGAGAGAGAAAGACGAAGATTCGAAGAGAAAGAGACGGGAAGAGGCGACTGCCGATTTCCCCCGGGTGGGCCAGTCCGGGGGTGCCGTCTGCGTGAAGCAGAGGCCAAAGAGGTGTGTTGCCTCCGCCGGGGGGCCTTAAGGGTCCGAACACCCGGCATCGGCTCAACCTCCAGGATCCCCCTTTCCCCGGACACAACTAAGCCGCACGCGGCTACACGCGGGAGGGTCCAACCCTTGTGTGCTCGGGTACGTGGTGTCGCAACACGCCAAACGCCTGCTCACGCAGACGCCCCTGCGGGGTATTTGAATATCTTCGACTCGATTTATAATGGGCTTTATAATTTTTCCTTTTCGAATATATTTTATTTGCTGTGCATTTTACTGTCCCCTACCTTCAGTTCTCCATTTTGAATAAAATAAACACTACTCTTTACTATTCAAACTGGATTAAGTTGTTTTTTTTGTTTCTTTTAATGCTTACTTGAGAGTGACAGCATCGGGTGACGTGGTGTCAGCCTGTCTTGGCATAATATAAAGTTCTGTGTCGCTTAGGGAATACCTGGAAAACTCGGAGAACTTGAAAGTGTCAATTTAGTAGACACCCTGTGAAAACACTTAAGATCGAAACGATTAGCCATAGGAAGACACTGCAGATCATATTGAAAACGCATGTTCATGCACGCAGTTCAGAGCTTTGTTTGCGTGTCATCACGCAAGACTTCTAGTGCATCTGTCATTGCGTTTCCGGTTTCGCGCGGGTCATTGTATCATGCCAACACTGCTGGCTGCTGCTTCGGAGGATGCCACAAATGCTGCCATGCTTGTGCCTACGTTTGTGGATACGCTGCACAATATCGACAACATTCGGAGAGTCATCTGTGCAGGCGACGCCACTGTAGGTGACCTCATTGCATGCACTGCTGCGCTTAAAAGACAGCTCTTGCCGTGGGGCTCATAGAAAGTCTATTAGAAATTGATTAATTTAAAAAAACAACTGTAAATGAGAATTAGCATGCTGGTGGGCATTGGTCGTGGCACATGGTATGCGAAATCTTCCCAATGAAGTGTGTTGGTCCCTGCAATGCAGTAGTATTTTCCGATTTACTTCTTTTTGGCGGTTTTGGTTACTTAGTCTGGAGTCTAAAATATGCTCTTGGGAAATGGAACAACTACGCAGTAGTGGTAACAATCAAAATGGAATTTTTGGCGCTTTCTATACACAAATGCCTGCCATCCAGCTCACAATCAATTGAACATGCCAATGGCCAGTAACAAATTGAGAAACACCAACTCACCGTTGCAGGATATCGAACGAATATGTTCACTTCAAATCGGACACCAATACCTAATCGTTTGTGTGTACGCCACAGGAACGGTGATCCATTCGGATGATTGTGTTCGTCCATCCCAGTGCATCACTCCGAAACCTCTCGCAGGACGTTCTCGCGTTGGTTCTCTTTGTGCCCGAGTATCCATGCCGCCAGGTAGTGCTAGTATCGGAATACCTAGTGCCATCTCTTGCACTACTGCGCAACTACCGGTGGTGCACGTGAAACGCGAGGAAGCCAGATTCCAGAAGACGCTAGAGCCGTGTGAAGAAAACCTCAAGGGGCGCGAATGAATCGAGTGTCCCCACAAGACCTGCAGAGTATTAGTCTATAGCTTAAATTTAAGCTTCCCTTAACAGTTTTTTTTGCGATACGAAGTCATAATTTTGCTGGTCAGATTATAGGAAGTTTTTGCGTTGTCCCGAGGAAGTTGCATAAGTGGGGTTCCATTGCTTCCCTTGGGATATTGTCACGTGGTGGTGACCTTGAAGAACACAGTAGCAATACTGTGAAAGACAAAACTAACCTTTATTGGGCGAACTTGTGCCCACAAAAATAGGCTACACTTACAGCACAACGATAGCGGCGAACACAGTTGGCGATCGTCGAAAATCTGATCAGCGGGTGAAGCGCGTCGGCTTTTATACAGCAGTCGTCGAATGTTCCAGACTAATCGCTGGGACCCGCGTTTCTTCCAGAAAGTTCTACACCATTCGCGTCACGCGATGAAATCAGATACCACAAGGTTCGGCGACAACTGACAGCGGATAGAAGCATCGATAACAATCCAGAAACTTCATATACATGCAGGCGCGTCCTGCGCTGTGCGATAACATTTGTTAAGCGGTGAAACGTGGTCACCCGAGAAAGACCAACATGTACACGTGTCAATATTATTGAAATTGCTGCCGCTTATCTTTTGCGTCTCTTCTTGCTCATGTTTTTTACTGCTTCCTGTATCTTTCCAATGTTGTAATTTTGTCATGTATTTTCTTCTTGTTGATCACTTTTGATAATTCAGCCACTTTGATCTGACCTCTGGGGTTGGTCATTTCCATACTTTTTCATTCCTTTATTAGGTTTTTTGTTCCTTAGGAGATATTTTCTATTTGCGTTCTTGGCGTCATACCTCCAAGTTCAGTTGTGGCCTCTGAAGTTAGTTTAGTCAAGATCTCGTTGTTTATGTTTGTCTTTACGTTCCTGTTCTGAAGCCTGAAACACCTTAGCTTCTGGGTTGCATTTGCGAGTGGTCCTCACCATGAGTAGGCACTAGCAGGAGTTGTTGGAGGAACAGAATGCATATTATTTGATACTTCAACCTTTACAACAGCGCAAATTTCATGACATCACACATTACCTCTTCAAAAGTCTTTCAAGCAAACTTGGTAAAAACAAGTTTCCCTCAAGCACCGGACAGTTAGGCTTGGCCCCAGCGGGGTACAAGGCGCATACACGTGCCACGCTGGTCCGAGGCACACAACCCTTGAATTGTGAGTTCTGTCCATTTATGTAGCCTTGGCGAAGTGTGTGCTAAGGCGTGCAGAGCAGCACATGGCCAGTTCGCCAGCATCACAGCTGCAGTGTTATGAAGCGGTGGATGCTAATCGATTGTTGTGGCGAACATTCGACAGGATCTTGGCAATCCCTACAAGCATCATATTTGAATTGTGTCCTCATATTGCCTATGTATGCAACTAGGACGGCCTGTTTGTTCGCGACTATAATTTTACTCTTTCTCTCTTCAAATTGAGGAAAATTCTAGACCTCGCAAATGGACCTCGCCATTTACCCTGCCTAGCACTAACAAGCTGTGCCGACTTAGCTCCTTTACTATTTTCGAGTCAATGCAATAGTTGCCAATTGCTATCCCCCTGACTGTTTTGTCCCCACTTTTTCACAGGAGTTGCCCGTGACTACAGTATACTGACTTTTCACCTTATTGCTTATTTAACATTCTCATAGAACTGCTATACTTCCTCATCATCGTCACCGACTGTTCGTGCACAAATTTCTACTAGATGTAATGTATATCTCCTATTCAGCTTCATTACGACGACTGCTACCCTCTCATTAACGCTCCGGAATTTGTCAATGTTGCCCACTATACCCTTATGAATTAGAAATCCTGCTCTTATGCGGAAGTCCTCTATTATAGGGGAGGTGCCCATTAGTCATCTCTTTATATACCTCACCAGTTCTCTTGGTGTCACCAAGCCATCGCACTGACTTATAATTCCTCACCTGTCAAGCTAGCTTCCCTCGAGAGGTTTCGCACTGCCAGGTTCAGGTTCCCGTAGTGGCCTGTCCGGATGCAGAGTTGCTTATCACCTTATGGTGCATTACAGGCCCTACCAGCGGTTATGCACGAGATAATGAAGGTTTTGGCCAAGTATGCGGGGAAGAGCACCATCCTGTTTAAATGCTGCCTCAGCATTGGACTGTTGTATTGCTGATAGCGTTAAGTTAAGGAGCTCGAGCAAGTGCGTAGCTAGGAGGGGGGGGGGAGCTTATGGGGCTTCAGCCCGCCCCCTGCGAAGCTTTTTCATGCTGTCATGCACCGGCGACCAAAATAACCCTCGTCGCCAGAAATCATTCTGGATTTCGTCTATGATGTCTTTTTCATGCTCGAAAAGACACTTCGGCGCGATCATTGCGAACTCTGGCTGGATATGGTGGGAACACCCATGAATCGGGAGTCACATAACGCAACGAGCCCCATCCAAGCACAAAGTTTCAAGGGCGTTTCCATGGCGAAAGGACTCATCGTGGCATCTCGCGGAGGCCACGGAATCTACGGAGCGCATTAATTTCAATTCCGAAACTTTATGGTTATAAAGTGGAACGAATATCTGATGCTTAATGGCGTAAGGGCCAAATATGGCCAAAGAGCGCCATGCCCGCGGTTATGAGCGCATAGTGTATAGTGATCAGCTCTACGAAGTTGGTGTGACGTGGCTGTAGAGGGGCCTTAAATATAATCGTTCTAAAAGGCGTAAAATCTGTAGAATAAGGTTATGGCCATGACATGTGACGTGTACTATGAACATTAGAATGCATTTGAAAAGAATGATACGATGAATAAAATATATATGATTTAAATTGGCTAGAGCACTACTGCCTCCTCAGAACCCTTGAAACACAAGGGCCTTGACGCACGTGCTATGCAGAACAGTTAGCAGCGGCATCCTCTCGAACGAGGATGCTCTACGAATTTATTTGACTTATAACATGTAATATCACATCATTAAGCAAAACGAAGACTGCCTTGGTGTTAAAAAGCGGTTCCTTGCCAAGAAACATAGCCGGGTAAAGAGGGATGTAATAACGGTATGCAGGAGGAAAATGTTTTCTTCTTTCCGCTTCGGCTTCCCGGTACTCCAACAGCATGTGGAGGACGGTCAGCCTCTCACCACATATGCCACAGGTCAGAGGTTCATTTCCTGTCAGTAGAATATGATGGGTCCCAAACGTCTATCCTATTCTGAGACGACAGAATAGGACATCTGTTCGCCGTGATATTGTTGCGGAGGGCGAAGAACCTAACTGTGACTTTATCTCATGCATTTTGTTATTTATTTCTACGTCCCACATGAGTTGCCAGTGGTTTCGCAGTTTCTTTCGTATGAAAGGTTTCAGATCTTTGACAGATACCGAAGCAGTAGCATTAACAGCATGTGATGCAATTCACGTGGCCATCTCGTCCGCCAAAACGTTACCTTCGATTCCTCTATGGCCAGGTACCCAGCATATAATGATATGCTGGTTAGATAGATAAGCTTTGCACAGATCGGAATAGACCTCAATAACTACCGGATTTTTATGTTTTCTGAGCGACATTAGGGCCTTCGCCAAACTTAGGGAGTCTGTATATATAACGGCTTCATGCAGTTTTGATTTCATTATATGCTTTGCAGCCAACCATACTGCGTAGGCCTCTGCCATAAAGACACTTGTTTCTGGATGTAGTACATCGGATTCTGAGAAGGGTGGACCGACGGCTGCATAGGACACTCCGGCATGTGACTTGAAAGCGTCTGTATAGAACTCTGGGCACGAGTGCTTGTACTGAAGTTTTAGGAAATGCATTCGGATTTCGACCTCTGGAGCGTGCTTTGTAACTTTTAGAAAGGATAAGTCACATTCTATCACCTGCCAACACCAGGGACGTAATAGCTTGGTTAGGTGCATTAATCGATGCTCGAGGAGTGGGACATGCATTTCCTCCCTAAGCTCCTTCACACGCAGTGAGAAAGGCTGTCTTACAGAGGGACGATTGCGAAAAAGTGTCGCACACGTCATATCGGTAACGGTATTAAAACATGGATGTTCAAGATTAGAGCGCACTTTAAGGCAATATGTAAAGCTGATGTATTATGTCTGCAGGTGGAGCGACCACTCATTCGATTCGGCATATAAGGTTTCAATTGGGCTTGTTGCGAAAGCGCCCGTGGCTAAGCGGACACCTAGATGGTAAACGGGATCTAGCATCTTTAGCGAGCTCGGGGCGTTAGAATTATACACCACGGCACCATAATACAATCGTGACCGAATCAGGCTCTTGTAGAGATTCACTAAACACTTTGTGTCACTACCCCATGTAGTCTGGGATAGAAGTTTCATTAGGTTCATTGTTTTTAGACATTTTTCTTTAAGATATTTAATGTGTGGAATGAAAGTGAGTCTATAGTCAAGTATAACACCTAGAAATTTGTGCTCTTTGTTTACAGGTATTTGTTCTCCACACAGTTCTTTGCAAGGATCCGGAAACAGGCCTCTCTTGTAAACAGAACACAAGAACTCTTGTTAGGATTGATTTTAAATCCATTTGTCTTTGCCCCCTTTGAAACTTTGTTCAAACCATGTCGTACCTGTCTCTCGCACACTGCGAGGTTACAGGATTTGAAACCTATTTGAGTGTCATCCACGTAGAAGGAATAAAGCATGGCCGGTGGTATGGAAGCACAAACTGTTGTCATTTTAATAATAAAGAGCAACTGAGCACACCTTCCTGGGGTACACCAGGTTCTTGTGTAAAAGAACGTGACAGCACATTGCCGACTTTTACTCGGAAGGTGCGATTTGACAAGTACCTTTCTATTATGTTTAGGATATTACCATGAATGCCCATTTCTGACAAATCTCTCATGATTCCGTAGCGCCATGTTGTGTCGTACGCCTTCTCCATATCGAGGAATATCGATAAGAAAAACTGTTTGTGTACAAATGCGTCACGGATATTTCCTTCAATACGTGCCAGATGATCGGTTGTGGAGCGCCCTTCTCGGTAGCCACACTGATAGGGATCAAGTATTTTGCTTATTTTAAGTAAATGGATGAGTCGCCGATTTATCATTTTTTCATATACCTTACAAAGGCAACTTGCCACTGAGGAAGGGTCTTTGCCTTGTTTCAAAACAGGGACCACAATGGCTTCTTTCCATGCGGTCGGAAGGTACCCTACAGCCCAGATAGTGTTGTAAAGTGTGAGTAGTGTAACTAGCATATCATTGTGTAAGTTTTTGAGCATTTCATACATGATTCTATCAGATCCCATACTTGTCATCACTTCATACTTGTCAAGCTGGCAGGATGGCTAAAACACCGCGCTTACCTTTGTAGGCATGGCCGTGGATTATTGCCGTGATTTCTTCGAGCAACGTACACGAGCAGTCTACACCCTTGCTGAATCATCTGGGAAACAAGGCATCTGACAGCTCATTGGACGATCTTCGGCGGACGACGGTGACGTCAGCAACCACAAGCCTACTAAAGAACCGAGACGACAATGGGTACAGCAGAGGGCACAGCACTTGTCAAGCTGGCAGGATGGCGAAACCACCGCACCTACCTTTGCAGGTTGGTGTACAAACTTATTCAGTTTGTTGCAAAAGCGACAACAGATTCTTGATTGCCGTGGCGTGCACCAGCTTGTGTTGGTCTATTGTGGTGGACTGTTGGTCGACATTATTGCTATTGTTAACTTCAGGGAATGTAGAGGAAAACCCGGTCCCGAAGACTTGATTATCCAAGATTTGTTACAACAAATCTTGGATAATCAGAAAGAATCTGATGAAAAAATGAACACTATTAGAAAAGAAGTCGCTGAACTTAATATGAAGGCTGAAAGAATGAACAGGCATCTCATGGCCGTGCAGGAAATGAAAAAAAATTGAGACTAGAAAACATAGTTCAACAACAAGCTGAACGACTAGTGGATTATGAAAACAGAAGCAGAAGAAATAATCTACAAATTTTTGGTGTTCCCGAGGTCAGAACTGAGACAAAACAGGAAGAAGAAGTAGTTTAATGACTAGAAAATGTAGAGAGGTTGGCCGGAAAATGGAGCATCTGGCCTGCTACTCTACGTAAAGGAAGGGGAAGAAGGGAAGAAAGAGGGTCACAATGGGGGATGATAATGGGAGGAACGAGGTGAAGGACACATTGCATAACAGGTATCACAAGCGTGAGTCCAGGCCCGTGTCGTCTAAGAACCTTGAAAGAGCACGCATTGCTCTATCGTCTGCCAACTCTGTGGCCATGCGCCTAGCAAGAGGTCCTCCGACAGTGGTCTATTGTGTAAATGTCTCAAGGTATCTGCCATTGTCAGTCTATCGCACGCATATTCAGGGCACACCACGAGCACATGGTATACAGTCTCTATAGTGCCACACACTGAACAGTCCGGGGAGTCTGTCCGTCCAATGACATGCAAGTATTTGCGCGTGAAGACGACGCCTAATCAGTCTGTGTATCAGGCATGTATGAGGGCGTGGAATTCCACGCAGAAATGGAAATTGCATGTCGAGATCCAGCCTTTTAAGGCGGACGTGACGAGCGTTTGGCCTGGCCCAGTATCTTCTCGTCGCACTCCTCATTAATTCCGACCGGAGGCATGTCATGTCCGGTCTGGAGAATGGCACTAGAGACACATTTGCGGAAAGCTCTCGTAGATAACATTCTCAGACGCTTGTTAGGGGTAGAAACTAAATCGATAGAAAGAATTCATCGCATTGGTTGACAAAGACAAGGCCGGGTGTGATGACCCACTGATGGGCAAAGGTTCGTGTTCTCAATGGTTCGGTTGGTTCTCTTAGGCGGAGCCTCCGAGAACCCAATTGAGGACGAAGCCGTTGGTTTGGACGCACACACAAAGACTTTTAATCAAACAGAAAAGGCAAAAAGTAAATAGAAAGAAACAGAAAGCATGCATAAAATAAACACTCAAAAAAACATTGCGGTAAGGAACACACTTAGGGCTTTAACGAGGGTGCTAGTCCGGGCTTGCCACGAGGGCGGGGACGCGTCGCAGTCTCGACACGGCAACGCGGCGACAAGCTGGCAGAAGGGGTGGCGCCGGTCTCACCAAAGGTTGCGGCGTAGGCTGACTGACCGGGCGCCGGGAGCGCGCCAGCTCTGGCGAGGCGAGGTAACGCTGACGGCTTTGTGGCAGGAGTGGACGGCGGCGGCGTTCTGGCCGGGCAGAGAGCTCGGGCCCGTAGCCCGACTGCTCCCCTCTCGCCCACGGGCACGGAAGCTCGAACGCCGGCCTCGGGCAGCAGGCGGCACGGCAGACGGGGGTAGCGTTCTGGCCGGGCAGCTGGCGTAGAACTCGGGCCCGAAGCCCGACTGTTCCCGTCCTGCCCACTGGCGCAAAAGCTCACCGGCCTTGAGGAGCTGACGGCACGCTCAGGTAGACGGGCGACGCACAGGAACAGGTTGGCAGGAGGCCCCGGGCGGGTGAAGTCCTGGTGGGCTCGGGTCCGGAACCCAATGGCCCGTCTTCAACGCCCGCTCCGGTGGTTGACCTCCTCCTGCCGTCGTTTCCTGGGACTCTCCTGGCGTCTCCCCGGCGTCTCCCTGCGTGTCCTCTTGCGTGTCGCCCCCCTTCTGCCAGCGCACCACGCTTTTTCTCGTGGTCTGGCCGATTTGGCATTTACTGATTGGCTGCCCGACGCCCCGTGGTCTTTTCTAATTGGTTGCTTTTTTCCTTTTGTTGTCTTTCCTGCGCCGCGCGTTCACGTGCCGGGCGCTCTTCGGCGTCGTCGTTTTTCCTCCTTCCAGCTCGGCGCGCGTGCACTCAGCGTCGTCTGCTCTCGACCGTCCCGAGCCCCGCACCACGTCGCGCACCACACATCACATATAAGCCCCTTTTTTAACAAGTTTTTCTGAAGAAAAACTGCCGCTCAGTGCGCGACATAGTTCACAACAGTACAGTGATTGTCCGTTCACAAGAACGCACTGTAATGTTTCAATGCACAATTTACACAGTTGCACAATTCACTGAGCGTACAGATCAAAGACCTATAATGGAAAAGACACTAACTCACAAACACCACAACAACTCTAAAGAATAAAAACTGTAGCACCAGAGGCTATCACACCACACTCTATAAACAATCAAGTTGAAGTCACCAAGTCCGAGGTCAAAAGTCCGTGAAGAGCCATCAGCGATGCATCGGCTTCTTCAGGTGACCCTTTCCCACATGAGGCGGACTAGACGTATATCTTTTTTGGTCAGAGTGCACTGGCCGGTCCGTGACCATATCGCTCCAGGCATTAATGTCTGTGCATGGCTTCGACCGAGTCACTGCCTGTGTTCTAATGTAGTGAACCTTGTAATGCGTGGTTGCCGCATCAATGCCAGTGGTCGAACCACACATGAGTTCATGAAAGCCCAACAAATGTTCTGAATCCTTAAAGCCATACGTTGGTTGGGTACACATGCCTGAGCCCTCCCAAATGCGCATAGGGTCACAAGCAGTTGCCCTTGCGGAATTAAAGGAAAGCAGCAAGGACAACTCCATACTTTTTGTTGAAACCGAACCTGGTTCCTCAGGATCCCTGATATCTTCAGGTCCATCTTGACCCTGGCGCAAACACTCCGACGTACTATATTTAGCCTGTTTGAAGTGTTCAGTTCTAACTTCATTCTCAACCATGCTTATGCATGGTAGCTTTGAACCTTGCACAAATCAGTCATCGCCTACGCCAGGCCCACGCAGCACTGGTTTATATACGGAAGCAATCTGCTTCTTGTCTTGTGACCTAACAGTATCTTTGCCTACAATGGCGTGGTCAGAAGTCGTCTCTCCTTGAGAGACTGTCTCTTTTTGAGACCGTTTTCTCTCGCCAAGGCCTGAGGCCATGTCGGAGGGAACCCTAGGGTCGCTGCTGCACTGCTGTGCTGCATCCTCAACCGCGGATCTTGGCCCCTCGGAGCAAGCATCCGCGAGTGCCTTGATGCGAACGCGTACCCTGCGAAGTTCCTCCTCCAGGCGTGCCCTCTCAGCCGCCTGTTCTGCCACTCGGCTTTCGCACTCCCTCTGAGCTTTCTCGCATATTAACAGCCACCTGTCTTGCACCCACCTGTGCCAGTCTTCCCCCTGCAAACCCAATCGCTGGGCTACGGTGGCTAAGTCAGAAAGACTGATTTCCGGCTGTTTCTTGCCTACATATGAGCCTTCTGCCTCTGCGACTTTAAGCCGTAATTGTAAATTTTTTTCCTCAAGCGCATGTTCCTGCTGTTTAGCCTCGCGCTCCGCCGCCCGCTCTTCTCGCGCACGCGCTTCCTGCTCATTCAGCCATGCCCTCAACTCCGCACCTTCTAGGCCCATGCGTTCGGCTAACGCTAACAAGTCTCTTGTGTTAGCCATAGTTCCTAACCTCTAGAAGAAGGATCCAAACGAACGGCTTTGTCCTGTCGCGCGGACGCCAATTTGTGATGACCCACTGATGGGCAAAGGTTCGTGTTCTCAATGGTTCGGTTGGTTCTCTTAGGCGGAGCCTCCGAGAACCCAATTGAGGACGAAGCCGTTGGTTTGGACGCACACACAAAGACTTTTAATCAAACAGAAAAGGCAAAAAGTAAATAGAAAGAAACAGAAAGCATGCATAAAATAAACACTCAAGAAAACATTGCGGTAAGGAACACACTTAGGGCTTTAACGAGGGTGCTAGTCCGGGCTTGCCACGAGGGCGGGGACGCGTCGCAGTCTCGACACGGCAACGCGGCGACAAGCTGGCAGAAGGGGTGGCGCCGGTCTCACCAAAGGTTGCGGCGTAGGCTGACTGACCGGGCGCCGGGAGCGCGCCAGCTCTGGCGAGGCGAGGTAACGCTGACGGCTTTGTGGCAGGAGTGGACGGCGGCGGCGTTCTGGCCGGGCAGAGAGCTCGGGCCCGTAGCCCGACTGCTCCCCTCTCGCCCACGGGCACGGAAGCTCGAACGCCGGCCTCGGGCAGCAGGTGGCACGGCAGACGGGGGTGGCGTTCTGGCCGGGCAGCTGGCGTAGAACTCAGGCCCGAAGCCCGACTGTTCCCGTCCTGCCCACTGGCGCAAAAGCTCACCGGCCTTGAGGAGCTGACGGCACGCTCAGGTAGACGGGCGACGCACAGGAACAGGTTGGCAGGAGGCCCCGGGCGGGTGAAGTCCTGGTGGGCTCGGGTCCGGAACCCGATGGCCCGTCTTCAACGCCCGCTCCGGTGGTTGACCTCCTCCTGCCGTCGTTTCCTGGGACTCTCCTGGCGTCTCCCCGGCGTCTCCCTGCGTGTCCTCTTGCGTGTCGCCCCCCTTCTGCCAGCGCACCACGCTTTTTCTCGTGGTCTGGCCGATTTGGCATTTACTGATTGGCTGCCCGACGCCCCGTGGTCTTTTCTAATTGGTTGCTTTTTTCCTTTTGTTGTCTTTCCTGCGCCGCGCGTTCACGTGCCGGGCGCTCTTCGGCGTCGTCGTTTTACCTCCTTCCAGCTCGGCGCGCGTGCACTCAGCGTCGTCTGCTCTCGACCGTCCCGAGCCCCGCACCACGTCGCGCACCACACATCACACCGGGTAAGACCAGTGATTATGAAGTTCATGGATTATCGCGAAAAAGAGAAAGTGATGCACAACTGTAAAGAAACTAAAGGGCACTTCTTTCAGAATCAATAAAGACTACTCAAAAGAGACCGTTGATTTGAGAAAGAAATCATGGGAAAGTAGTGCGCCAGACCGACCTAAGGGGGCACGGGTATCACTGGTGTATTGTAAACTAAAGATAAATGGACGCATGTTTGTTTGAGATCAAGAGCAAAATGAACGGCGTCTGTGTAAAAGCCGGAGTGACAAGATTGATAAAGACGAAACAACTCCAACAGCAAGTGCGCATGACCGGCATGAATCCTTTAACTCGGATAGTTCTGCCAGCAGTTCAAGAAAACCACCCCATTCATAGCTACAAATTGTTGTGCAAAATGCCCGTATCATCGTTAAGAAAGTCAGAGAACTAGAATATATACTACTGGCGCATAGTCCCCATGTAATATGACTTACAGAAACATGGCGTGTGAGAAAATACGCAGTGATTGCATTGTTCCTTCCGGGTACAAATTCTTTAGGTGGGACAGAGATTCACGAGGTGGTGGTGCTGCCATCATAGTTAAAGATTCCGTCCAAGCTTCTACGATTGAATGTGATGTTCCCGAAAGTGTATGGTGTAAGCTTACATTCGAAAACAGAATATACTTCATTGGCGTAGTATACAGACCACCTGCGTCTTCAGCAACGTTTCTGGATCTGCTAAGCGAATTCTTGGTTGACCAAGTTAACAAGAACACGAAGCTGATAATGGCTGGAGACTTTAATTTGCCGCACATTAACTGGCAAAGTTTATTGCCCGGCGAGACAGAAACAGTTAGCTCAGAAAAGCTCTTGGAAATAAAATGTTGTCATGGCTTGGAACAAATTGTGCAAGCACCAACTAGGGTTACAGAAAAGTCAGTCATTATTGGATCTTGTTTTGCTATCGCACAACATAACAGATTATGCATTAGATATATTGGAGGGCATATCAGACCATAAAATGTTGTCTTTAATCATACGGATAAGTGTGTGCAGTGTAGGGAGACCGTTTCTTCCGGTAAAAGTAAGACTTTAATAATGCAGATGACACCGCCATTATCCATTCTTTAGAATTACGGTTTACTTATTTCCAGCAGGCATCGAAGTGCGAGTCTGTGGAGCAACTGCGGCTCTTCCATGCGCTCAAGGCAGCTCTCAACTCGGCAATACTAAAAGGTCGGTTGCACGGTTCATTCTGTCGGCATTTTCTTATGAATGGCTTACATTCTTCTATTTGTTTATATTTGTGAAACGATTTTGAATAATGGGTTGAACTTGACACGCTCTCAAAGTGCTACCCAAGTGAGTCTGCCTGATCTATCAGTGTATATCACCTTGTGTGTTTACCAAAGGGAGTGAATATTGCTACGGAACAGCCGCCACAGTGTGGCTGCACTGAAGAGGACGAAGGCGACGTGTGTGCCGGTTTGATATAGCGTCGCCATTTTGGCTCCGTGAGCTTACCTGTAAATACATTTATTATTTATTTATTTATTTATTTCGCAATAACCCTAAAGGCCCTCTAGGGAGTGTATTACATAGGGTAAATGTTACATAGGAGAGGTGAACAGTGCGTAATGTAAATACAATGGAAAAAAAACTGGGAAAAGATTAATTACAGTGCATCAACATACAAACACAAAAAAATAATGATAGTTATCAGTACAGGAACTCTAAATGGTTTGTACAAAATGTGACACTGTCGTGGAAGCTTGGTTAACGGCGCATTAACAAACAAAAAAATAAAAAATAAATATGTTTACAAATCAGAGAGTCAGACGTGATATATTAGGTATTCATGGTACTATTCATGGTAAATAGTATTCAGCTTCAGCTTCACGTAACATTAATTTGGTGGAGGTGGACGTTCCCCGTACCCGTCATGGAGCTTCGCAGCGGTCGCAACGGCGACAGTGCAACTTCGGCTCCTGCTGGCGGCACTTCATCTACGCAAGCGTCTCCACCTGCAGCCCCGACCTACGTCGCCATTTCCCCACCTCGGGATCCTGGTGTTTTCAACGGAGTAGGTAGTCCTGATGTTGACGACTGGCTCCGCTTATACGAACGTGTCAGCACCAGTCACAGGTGGGATCCGACTATTATGCTTGCCAACGTACTTTTCTACCTCGACGGAGCTCCATTGGCGTGGTTCCAGACTCACGAAGAGGAGATCTCGAGCTGGGACCTCTTCAAAGACAAGCTACGCGACCTTTTTGGCAATCCGTTTGGTCGACAAGTCAACGCCAAGAAAGCCCTTGCCACACGTGTACAGACGTCGACCGAGTCCTACGTGTCGTACATTCTCGACGTGTTGGCCCTTTGTGCCAAGGCTGACCTGAACATGACTGAGGACGATAAGGTTAATCCAGTCCTCAAAGGCATTGCTGACGACGCCTTCAATTTACTGGTGTTTACGAACGTCACCAGCATCGATACCATCCTCAAGGAGTGCCGCCGTTTCGAGCATGCTAAAAGCCGCCGGGTATCCCAGCACATCACGCGACTACCCAACACAGCTGTTACGTCATCCTGTGACGACCTCTTCCACCAGCCGTCGCGATGTGACAACTTGACCCGTATCATTCGTCGTGAGGTCGAAGCGGCACAACCGGCAGCCCCTTCATTCCCATTACCTGATCATTCTCAGGTGACAATCTCCTTGATCCCGGCCGTCGTCCGTCTTGTCCAACGTCGGCGTGCAATCCATCCGTTCCGTACGCTCGGAACCTTTGTCTCCACGCACGTCCCCACCGCACTCTTCTTACTCCTCTTATGGACAGCGCAACCCCTCCGAATGGCGAACCGTGGACGACAAGCCGATTTGTTTTAACTGCCGACGCATTGGACATGTCGCTCGCCACTGCCGCAGCCGCTGGACTTTTCCGACGCGCTATTATCCTGATTATCCCCCTCGCCCCACTAGCGCATCCTTTGCCTTCGCCCCCTCTATGCCCGCTCCATCATTTGACCCTGCGACACCTTTGACATGACCCCGCTACTCCCGCTCGCCTTCTCCCTCGCACCGCCAATCTCGCTCGCCCCCGTCACGCCGTGCTCCTTCTCCGGCCTACTCGCCGCACCCCCGACCGGAAAACTAGACAGTGCAGCTTCTGGAGGTGAAGCTGCATTGACGACATTGGCACGAAATCCTCGCTTCACCTTACCCACGAACAAGAATCTTTTGGACGTTTTCGTCGACAATGTTCCTGTGTGCGCGTTGATTGACACCGGGGCGCATGTGTCCATTATGAGTGCTGCTCTTCGCCGTCGGCTCAAGAAAGTTCTGACGCCCGCCCCGAACCGAGTTCTACAAGTCGCCGACGGAGGGACTGTCGCTATTGTTGGCATGTGTTGTGCGCGACTCATCATTGCTGAGAGACACACCGTCGTTCTCTTCACCGTCATCGAGCATTGCCCTCACGAACTCATTCTCGGTCTGGATTTTCTTGCCCATCATTCTGCCCTCATTGACTGTTCGGCCGGCTCACTTCGCCTTGACTTGCCTCTCCTTGCCGACCCTGTGGACCCGCCTCCAAGCCATCTGAGCTGCATAGCTTTTATTCGCCTACCACCTCACTCTGTGACACACATCGACTTGTTGTCCTCTCCAGCTGTACCTGACGGCAATTACGTGGCCGCACCAATTCCAGCCGTTATGCTTACACATTGTGTTACCGTGCCGCACACTGTGCTGAAAATTACTGGCAACCGCACCTGCCTTCCACTTGTCAATTTCGCGCTAACCGCGCAAGTTCTGCCTCAGGGGATCTCCTTCGTTATAATTCGCGCTTTGCAGGATGATGAGGTCGAGCCATTCACAGTGGAAGATCGTTACAGCTCAGCCCATACCGTGACGTCATCGCACGGTACTGACGTCGACATTAAGAAGATGGTCTCCTCTGACCTTACACCTGCTCAAGCTGAAGCTCTTTGCCGCGTTCTTGAAGGCTATCGCGACATTTTTGACTTTCACAATAGACCCTTAGGTCAAACGTCCGTCGTGACCCATCGCATAAATACTGGCCATGCGAACCCTATTTACCATATCGTGTTTCTGCATATCGTGTTTCTGCATCGGAACGAGCTGTTATCCAACAGGAAGTCACAAAGATGCTTGCAAAGGACCTTATCGAGCCTTCCTGTAGTCCCTGAGCATCTCCCGTCGTACTTGTCAAAAAGAAGGATGGAACGTGGCGCTTCTGTGTAGATTATCGCCACGTGAACAAGACCACAAAAAAGGACGTGTACCCTTTGCCACGTATTGATGAGGCTCTAGACTGTCTGTACGGTGCCACCTATTTTTCTACTATCGACTTGGCGTCTACGAGGTGTCCTTGGACACCTCGTAGACGCCAGAGGCGTGCGACCCGATCCGGACAAAATTCGCGCCGTTACGAATTTTCCTGTTCCGAAGTCTACCAAGGACGTTCGTAGTTTCGTAGGGTTGCGCTCTTATTTCCGACGCTTTGTGAAGGATTTTGCGACCATCGCACGTCCCGTTACCGACCTCTTGAAGAAAGACGCCCCTTTTTCTTGGGGTCCTGACCATGCCGCTTCTTTCTCGCAGCTGACTACTCTCCTTACCACGCCTCCAATTTTGGCCCACTTTGACCCGTCTGCCTCAACGGAAGTTCGAGCTGGTGCCAGTGGTCACGGCATAGGAGCAGTGTTAGCACAGCGCCAGCGTGGACATGATCGCGTTATAGCCTATGCCAGCCGACTTCTATCACCCGCCGAGCGCAATTATTCAATCACTGAGCGCGAGTGGCTCGCTCTTGTGTGGGCTGTTGCGAAATTTCGTCCATACTTGTACGGACGCCCCTTCTGTGTCATCACTGATCACCACGCTCTCTGCTGGCTATCCTCGCTCAAGGACCTCACGGGACGACTCACTCGCTGGGCGTTACGCCTGCAAGAATATACCTTCTCCGTGGTATATAAGACGGGACGCTTGCACCAGGATGCCGATTGTTTGTCTCGCTACCCCGTCGACAAAGCGGCTGATGCGGACACCATCGTTTGCGTTTTCTCTGTGCCCCAGTTGCTTGAAATCGGCAACGAGCAACGCCGCGATCCTTCATTACGAGCCCTCATCGACCATCTGGAGTGAACGCCTGGCGACGCCTCTCTCCGGATGTTTCTCCTTAAGGAGGGGACATTATACTGCCGCAATCTCGATCCACACGGCCTTGACCTTCTGCTCTTAATTCCATCACACCTGCGTTCGACTGTCCTCCAACAACTTCATGACGCTCCCTTGGCTGGACACTTCGGCGTCTCACGCACATACGACCGTGTACGCCGTCGATTCTTTTGGCCAGGTCTCGCCCGCTCCGTGCGGCGCTACGTTGCCGCTTGCGAGCCCTGTCAGCGCAGAAAGAAGCCCTCTACACCTCCAGCTGGATGTCTCCAGCCGATCGACATCCCACCGGAACCCTTTTTCCGTGTTGGTCTAGACCTTCGTGGACCATTTCCTCTCAAGGCTCCGGAAATAAATAGGTCGCAGTCGCTACCGATTATGCTACGCGGTACGCAATTACCAGAGCCCTCCCGACAAGTTGCGCTACTGACGTTGCTGACTTTCTGCTCTATGACATCATTTTAGTGCACGGTGCTCCGCGCCAATTACTCACTGACCGTGGCCGCAGCTTTCTGTCGGCAGTTGTCGAGGACATCCTCCGCTCCTGCTCGACAAAGCACAAGTTCAGCACGTCCTACCACCCACAGACGAACGGCGTCACTGAGCGCCTCAACCGGACCATCACCGACATGCTTTCAAAGTACGTTGCGACCGACCACCACGACTGGAATCTTCACTTACCATATTTGACGTTCGCGCGTAATTCATCGCGTCACGACACCGCCGACTATTCACCATTCAATATCCTATATGGCGGAGAACCGTGTTGCCCTTGGACACTGTGCTGCCCTCGGCCACACGTTCCGCCACTGAATACGCCCGCGAAGCGATCGCACACGCCGACCACGCGCGCCAGCTCGCGCGCTCCCGTCTGGAGGCCTCACAGGAGCATCAGAGATGCCTCTATGATTGCCACCATGGTGACGTGCACTTTTCTCCGGGTTCCCTGGTGCTTCTCTGGTCACCCGTTCGCCGTGTGGGCCTTTCCGAAAAGCTGCTGTCGCGCTACACTGGCCCTTACCGTGTGGTACGACAAGTGACCGATGTCACGTATGAAATCATCCCCGCCGATCTCTCAGCATCATCATCAGCTGCAAGTGACATCGTTCACGTGGCAAGACTAAAACCATACCGCACACCTTTCACCGCGGATGTGTAGATTAAGTACCGGGACGGTGCTTCTACAGCCGGAGGTGATGCTACGGAACAGCCGCCAGTGTGGCTGCACTGAGGAGGACGAAGACGACGTGTGTGCAGGTTTGATATAGCGTCGCCATTTTGGCTCTGTGAGCGTACCTGTAAATATATTGTAAATAGTATTCGGCTGCAGCTTCACATAACAATATATTTGTCGCCCTCTTATCCTCTTAACCCTGTTCCAGACTTTGGCCTCATCTGTATAGGAGTTGATGCCCGATAAGAACTTCTGCCAACTTTCTCTTCTGGCCTGTCGGCGCGTTTTCCTGCCTTGAGACTACTTTCTTGAAGTTAAGAAGATTCTCTGCAGTGGGAGAAGCACGTAATGACCCCCGCGCTTTGTTCTGTTTCCTACGAGCGATCCTACATTCGTCGTTCCACCACGGTACACGTCGTTTGCATGTCAAACCACCTAATTCGTATATGCATTTGTATGCGGCATCTACTATGAATGCTGTAATATACTGCGCAGCAGCATCAATTCCTAAAGACGACATGTCATCCCATGAGATATTAGTGAGAGTTTGAAATTTCTCCCAATCAACTGTATCAATCTTCCACCTAAGAACCTGTGGAGGATATTTATTTTCTTTAGATGTTCTTAGCAGTATGGGGAAGTGGTCGCTCCCGTAAGGATTGTTGGTAACTTCCCATTCAAGTTCAGGCAGTATAGACGCGAAAACTAGGCTAAGGTCGATTGAAGAAGAGGTTCCGTTTGCAAGACAGTAATATGTGGGTTCCTTCTTATTAAGAAGGCACGCAGCAGAAGGAAAAAGGAACTATTCAACAAGACAACCTCGCGCATCTATACGAGAGTCGCCCCACAGGCAGCTGTGTGCATTGAAATCGCCAAGAACAATATAAGGTTCTGGCAATTCATCTATAAAGGACTGAAATTCATGTTGTTTAATTTGTAATGTGGGGGTGTGTAAAGCGAGCAAATGGTGATGAGTTTGTTTAGAAGAACAATTCAAGTCACCACTGCTTCAAGGGGCGTTTGTAGCTGTAAACGCTGACACGCAATGCTTTTCTGAATAACAATGGCAACACCGCCCGATGATGCGATAGCATCATCGCGATCTTTGCAAAACGTAACATACTGTCGGAGAAAATTTGTGTGCTGTGATTTTAGGTGTGTTTCCTCTAAACACAGCGCTATTGAATTGTGTTCGTGGATGAGTTCTTGCGCATCGTCAAGGTTTATAAGAAGACCTCTGACGTTCCATAGAATAATGTGTGTATCCATATTGGAACTAAATTGGTGCTGTGTGTACAGAAATAGAAGTAGTCATTACAGAGATTAAATTACAGAGCTCTTTGGAGGCCCTGTAAGGCGGGGTTTGAATAAATGTTTGGTGTTTAATGGCGCAAGGGCCATCTATGGCCAAAGAGCGCCATGCCGCTGGTAATGAGTTTGCAGTGTAGTTATGAGTTCAACGAAGTTGGTGTGACATGGCTGTAAAGGGACCTTAAAAATAGTCGCTATAAACTACGTAAAATCTGTATAAAATTATGGCCGTGACATGTGACATGTACTATTAGCATTATTTTATTTTTTATTTATTTATTTGATACTGTCAACCCTGTTCTTGGGGTCATTACAGGGAGGGTGATGTGTCAAGAATACATGATACATAATTTTCTTTCTATGTAACATACAAATTCACTGGCTCTCTTGGTAGTTAACAGCAACGAGAAAAAAAAGGAGAAAAGAAGAGTAGCTATAAAAAGAAAAGTCAACAAAAATGCTCGTAGCAAAAATTTAGTATGCATCCTCGGAAAAGAAAGTATCTAACGCATTTTCAAATTCGGCAGAGCCCTCCTTGCTCACAACTGCATTAGGCAATCTGTTCCACATTTCCATCGTGTCAGGAAAAAAGGAGAAACGAAAAGCATCAGTACGTGGTAATAAGGTTGAATAGCTCTGCTATTGTTTAGACGATCGTATCTCGTTCCTGCAATTTGTAGATATAGATGCTTGTTTATTTTTTTTCGCCCACTCATGATTTTAAGAAGAAACTTTAGCCTGTGCTTACGTCTGCGTTCCTCCAGAGGCTCTAGTTCACAAGATTTTATCAAGGCTGTAACAGATTCCATGCGTCGGTATTTACCGCATATGAAATGGACTGCCAATCTTTGTATTATTTCTATTTTTGCTTTCAGGACTTTCTCAAGAGGGGACCGTACAACACAAGCATACTCCAAGACTGTTGGTACAAATCTTTTGTAGGCTTTTAATTTCACGTCCCGTGCAGCGCATTGCAGTTTTTTCTTTAAAATGTATTATTTTTGGTTGGCCTTGGAACACATATTATTGATGTGTGAGTGCCATTGCAATGCGTGCATAATACTGACTCCTAAGTATTTCAAAGAAGCTGCATTATTCAGAGGATGGTTTCCGATGTGGTATATGAAAGAAAGTACGCTTCTACTTGAGCGAATATGCGTAAATGTTGTGTTGCTATAATTTATTTCCATGTCCCATTTTAAACACCACTCGTCTAATGCCTGTAAACGTCAATTGAGATTAATTTGGTCACCTTCGCAACCTATTGGGGAATAAATCAAGCCACCATCGGCAAAAAGTTTCATTTTAACAGGCGGTTCAACTAGTGAACCAATATCATTAACAAACAACGAAAACAGTATTGGTCCCAAAACGGAAATTTGGGGAACCCCAGAGCACACACGGAATGAATTTTAAATCCAATCCTCAATCCTTACAGACTGTTGACGCATAGATAAATAAGCCTCTATCCATTGTATTACGTCTTTACCTATTCCTATTTTATTGAGCTTAAAAAGCAATTTACGGTGAGAAACCTTATAGAAAGCTTTCCTAAAATCAACACTTATTACGTCTGTTTGTAGGTGTGCATCCATGTTCAAAAAGAAATCATGGAGTATTTCTGTTAACTATGTCACCGTAGAAAGACGGCTCCTAAATCCATGCTGGATTGTGGAAAGTAACTTGTCAGTGTCAAGAAAACTAATAATATGTTTTGCAATAACGTTTTCTTGGGCCTTGCAGCAAACTGACGTCAAGGATATGGGTTGGTAATTGTTTACTTGCGTACAGTTGCCATATTTAAAAACAGGGACTACTATTGCATTACGCCAGTCTTGTGGAAGTGAATGAATTTCAATTGACTTCGCAAATATTATCTCTAAGTAAAAGGAAACTCATTCGGCATATCGTTTCAAAAATTGAGTTGGTGGACCATCCGGTCCACTTCCCTTCTTTGCGTCTACTTCAAGCAACAATTGTAAAACACCTTCACGGCTGATAATAACTGGTTCCATTGCGGTCCCCATGTCGCCGTTCATGTATTCGCCTATCTTATCACCTTTGTCTGTTGTATAAACAGACTGAAAGCAGCCATTGAAAGTACCAGCTAAGTCGTCCACTCGTGTCAGGACTTTTCCTTCATGTTCGATCTGTTCAATTTTTTCCTTTCTTTCACTGAAGTAACGGCAAAATTGGTGTGGTGAACTTTTGAGAAAGTTGGCAAGCGTGTGATCAAAGAACTGCTTTTTTTTTCTATTTCACAAAAGCTTCTTTCATCTCAATTTTATAGCTGCAACTTCCATCGCTCTCACTTTTTGTTTTCGCATTCTTTAAATTTTCCGTTTCATATGGATGATGCTGCCTGTTATCCAGGGGTTTCGTTTGCGCGCTTTCTTGATGCGAGTTGGAACAAAGCGCTCGACGCAAGCTATGATGCTACATTTAATCTTTGCCACAGTTGCTCCACAGACTCACACTTCGATACCTGCTCGAACTAAACTGCTATTCTAAATAATCGATGATGGCAGTGTCATCTGCATTTTAAAGTCTTTTACTTTTACCAGACGAAACGGTCTCCCTACACTGCACACACTGGTCTGTATGTTTAAAGACAACATTTTATGGTCTGATATGCCCTCCAATATATCTAATGCATAATATATTATGTTGTGCGATAGGAAAACAAGGTTCAATAATGACTGACTTTTCTGTAACCCTGGTTGGTGCTTGCACAATTTGTTCCAAGCCATGACAGTATTTTATTTCCAAGAGCTTTTCTGAGCTAACTGTTTCTGTCTCGCCGGGCAATAAACTTTGCCAGTTAATGTGTGGCAAATGAAAGTCTCCAGCCATTATTAGCCTCGTTTTCCTGTTAGCATGGTCAACCAAGAATACGCTTAGCAGATCCAGAAACGCTGGTGAAGACGCAGGTGGTCTGTATACTACGCCAATGAAGTACATTCTGTTCTCGAATGTAAGCTTACACCATACACTTTCGGGAACATTCCATTCAATCGTAACTGCTTGGACAGAATTTTTAACTATGATGACAGCACCACCATCTCATGAATCTCTGTCCGACTTAAAGAATTTGTACCCGGAAGGAACAATGCAATCACTGCGCATTCCCTCACGCAGCCATGTTTCTGTAAGTAATATTGCAGGCGGACTATGCGCCAGTAGAATATATTCTAGTTCTGTGACTTTATTAACGATGCTACAGGCATTTTGCACAAAAATTTGTAGCTATGAGTGGGGCGATTTTCTTGAACTGCTGGCAAAAATATCCGAGTCAAAGGATTCATGCCGGTCATGAGCACTTGCTGTTGGAGTTTTTTCGTCTTTATCCATCTTGTCACTCCGGCTTTTATACAGACGCCGTTCATTTTGCTTTTGATCCCAAACAAACATGCGTCCAACATGCATGTCATGCATGCATGTCAGACATGCATCTCCAAATACATGCGAGTACACGGCACGACAATCGAGAATCTGTTGTCGCATTCACAACAAACTGCATAAGTTTGTACACCAACCTGCAAAGGTAGGAGCGGTGGTTTAGCCATCCTGCCAGCTTGACAAGTGCCGTGCCCTCTGCTGTGCCCATCGTCGTGTCGCTTCTTTAGTAGGCTTGTGGTTGCTGACGTCACCGTCGTCCACCGAAGATCGTCCAATGAGCTGTCAGGTGCCCTGTTTCCCAGATGATTCAGCAAGGGTGCAGACTGCTCGTGTACGTTGCTCGAAGAAATCACGGCAATAATCCACGGCCATGCCTACAAAGGTAAGCGCGGTGTTTTAGCCATCCTGCCAGCTTGACAAGTATGAAGTGATGACAAGTATGGGATCTGATAGAATCATGTATGAAATGCTCAAAAACTTACACAATGATATGCTAGTTACACTACTCACTCTTTTCAACACTATCTGGTCTGTAGGATACCTTCCAACCGCAAGGAAACAAAAACAATTGTGGGGTTTTACGGCTACTAGTAGTAGGCACGAGGCCTACTAAGTCACTGCAACTCAGAACCCCGGCAAATTGCCCAGACTGCCCAGAGCTTTATTGCTCACCCCCGCAAATGCTATGGCAATGTACCGCGTTACCAAAGGGCCCTCTCTCTAGTGAGCCCGAATGGGAAGAAGCCCTCAATAACCCGGATCCCAAGAACTGGCGGAGCGTCACCATGTTTCCGTCCCGACTTGGGCGTCGCCTACGGTTTCGGCCGGTGAAGTTTCCCGCGTGGGATCTTCGACGGCTTGAAACTCCTCAGGATTTCAATAAAGTTCCTGACTGACTGACTGACTGACTGACTGACTGACTGACTGACTGACTGACTGACTGACTGACTGACTGACTGAGGTTTCACGTGCCAAAACCACTTTCTGATTATGAGGCACGCCGTGGTGAGGGACTCCGGAAATTTCGACCACCTGGGGTTCTTTAACGTGCAGCCAAATCTAAGCACACGGGTGTTTCCGCAATTCGCACCTATCGAAATGCGGCCGCCGGGGCCGGGATTCGATCCTGCGATCTCGTGCTCACCAGCCTAACACCATAGCCACTGAGCAACCACGGCGGGTGCATGAAATGAAGCCATTGTGGTCCCTGTTTTGAAACAAGGCAAAGACCCTTCCTCAGTGGCAAGTTGCCTTTGTAAGGTATATGAAAGCATGATTAATCGGCGACTCATCCATTTACTTGAAATGAGCAAAATGCTTGATCCCTATCAGTGCGACTACCGAGAAGGGCGCTCCACAACCGATCATCTGGCACGTATTGAAGGAAATATTCGTGACGCATTTGTACACAAAGAGTTTTTCTTATCGATATTCCTCGATATGGAGAAGGCGTACGACAAAACATGGCGCTACGGAATCATAAGAGATTTGTCAGAAATGGGCATTCATGGTCATATCCTAAACCTCATAGAAAGCTACTTGTCCAATCGCACCTTCCGGGTAAAAGTCGGCAATGTGCTGTCACGTCCTTTTACACAAGAACCTGGTGTACCCCAGGGAGGTGTGCTCAGTTGCTCTTTATTGTTAAGATGACAACAGTTCCTGCTTCCATACCACCGGCCATTTTTTATTCCTTCTACGTGGATGACACTCAAATAGGTTTCAAATCCTGTAACCTCGCAGTGTGCGAGAGACAGGTACAACATGGCTTGAACAAAGTGTCAAAGTGGGCAGAGACAAATGGATTTAAATCAATCCTCACAAGAGTTCTTGTGTTCTTTTTACAAGAAAGAGAGGCCTGTTTCCGGATACTTGCAAAGAACTGTGTGGACAACAAATACCTGTAAACAAAAAGCACAAATTTCTAGGTGTTATACTTGACTATAGACTCACTTTCATTCCGCACATTAAACATCTTAAAGAAACTTCTAAACATCTAATGAAACTTCTATCCCAGACCTCATGGGGTAGTGACAGGAAGTGTTTAATGAATATCTGCATGAGCTTGATTCGGTCACGATTGGATTATGGTGCCGTGGTACATAACTCTGCCGCCCCGAGCGCGCTAAACATGCTAGATCCCGTTCACCATCTAGGTGTCCGCTTAGCCACGGGCGCTTTCGCAACAAGCCCAATTGAAAGCTTATATGCCGAATCGAATGAGTGGTCACTCCACCTGCAGACATCATACATCAGGTTTACACATTTCCTTAAAGTGCGCTCTAATCTTGAACATCCATATTTTAATACCGTTACCTATATGACGTGCGCTACACTTTTTCGCAATCGTCCCTCTGTAAGACAGCCTTTCTCACTGCGTGTGAAGGAGCTTAGGGATGAAATGCATGTCCCACTCCTCGAGGATCGCTTAATGCACCTAACCAAGCTATTACGTCCCTGGGGTTGGCAGGTGATAGAATGTGACTTATCCTTTCTAAATGTTACAAAGGACGCTCCAGAGGTCGACATCCGTATGCATTTCCTAAAACTTCAGTACAAGCACTCGTGCCCAGAGTTCTATGCAGATGCTTCCAAGTCACATGCCGGAGTGTCCTATGCAGCCGTCGGTCCATCCTTCTCGGAATCCGATGCACTACATCCAAAAACAAGTGTCTTTACGGCCGAGGCCTACGCACTATTGTCGGCTGTAAAGCATATAAGGAAATCAAAACTTCAAAAAGTCGTTATATATACAGACTCCCTAAGTGTGGTGAAGTCCCTAATGTCACTCTGCGAACTTAAAAATCCCATACTTATTGAGGTCTATTCCGACCTGTGCAAAGCTTATCTATCTAACCAGCATATCATCATATGCTGGGTACCTTGCCATAGAGGAATCGAAGGTAACGTTTTGGCAGACGAGATGGCCACGTGAATTGCATCACATGCAGTTAACGCTACTGCTTCGGTCCCTGTCACAGGTCTGAAACCTTTCATACGAAAGAAACTGCGAAACCACTGGCAACTCATGTAGGATGTAGAAATAAATAACAAACTGCATGTGATAAAGGCACAGTTACGTTCGTGGCCCTCCGCAACAAAATTACGGCGAACAGATGTCCTATTCTGTCCTCTCAGGATGGGACACACATTTGGGACCCATCATTTTCTACTTACTGGAAATGAGCCTCCAACCTGTGGTAGATCTGGTGAGAGGCTGACCGTCCTCCACATGCTGTTGGAGTACCGGGAAGCCGAAGCGGAGAAAAGAAAACATTTTCCTCTTGCATACCGTTATTACATCCCTCTTTAACCGGCTATGTTTCTTGGCAAGGAACCGCTTTTTAACACCAAGGCAGTCCTCGTTTTGCTTAATGATGTGATATAACATGTTATAAGTCCAATAAATTCGTAGAGCATCCTCGTTCTTGAGGATACCGCTGCGATAACTGTTTTGCATAGCACGTGCGTCCAGGCTCTTGTGTTTCAAGGGTTCTAGAGAGACAGTAGTGCTCTAGCCAATCGTAGAATCAGATATATTTTATACATCGTATCATTCTTTTCAAATGCATCCTACTGTTCATAGTACACGTCACATGTCACGGTCATAACCTTATTATACAGATTTTACGCCTTTAAGAACGATTATTTTTAAGGCCCCTCTACAGACACGTCACACCAACTTCGTAGAGCTGATCACTATACACTGTGAACTCATAATCACGGGCATGGCGCTCTTTGGCCATATTTGGCCCTTGCGCCATTAAGCATCAAATTTTCATTCAACTTTATAACGATAAAGTTTCGGCATTGAAATTAATGCGCTCCGTAGATTCCCTGGCCTCCGCGAGATATCGCGATGAGTCCTTTCGCCATCGAAACGCCCTTGAAACTTTGTGCTTGGATGGGGCTCCTTGCGTTATGCGACTCCCGGTTCATGGCTGTTGCCACGAAATGCAGCCAGAGTTCGCATTAATCGCGCCGAAGTGTCTTTTCGAGCATGAAAAAGACATCGTAGACGAAATCCAGAATGGTTTCCGGCGACTGGGGACATTTTGGTCGGCGGTGCATGACAGCACGAAAAAGGTTCGGGGGGGGGGGTGCTGAAGCCCCACAAGCCCCCCCCTCCTAGCTACGCCCCTGCTCGAGCTCCTAACACTATCAGCAATACAACAGCCCAATGCTGAGGCAGCATTTAAACATGATGGTGCTCTTCCCCGCATGTTGGTTGAGTTGCCGTTCAAGAGGCAAAAGGGCATTGCAGACTACTTCGAGCTATAAGAAAGATTTTAATTCATTAATTTTGCCGCCGTTTGTTATTTCACACTTTTGGATAATTCAACCAAATCTTGCTGTTATAAAAAGGTCACATTAATGGGAGTCGACTGTACAGTGACACATAGTTCATTACCCTCTGGTGTTGAAAAAAATATAAACTTCAATGTATACTAAAACTTACTGCAACAGCATTTTTGCGAGCAAAGCTTGCCTTCCTACAATTTGTCATGTTGCAAGAATAACTGTGACTAGCCAGCATGGCACCTATGACATGTGCTGCTTTTGTCAGTTATACATCTAAGCAAACAATTTCTATAGCACGGGGACCAAAACTTGGAGCCAAATTGCCTCAGTGAGAGCACTACTCATTACACAGTCCCAAATTTAATGGTAGCTTTTAAGGCGCTAAATACATAGTTCATTTCATTAGCTATGCTTCAACACCACTCTCCCATTCTCCTCTGACTCAAACCTGAATGAATGAAAATTGAGTGTTTAAACAAAAGACCATCAGTAGGAGGAAACATTGTGGCACTCCATTATTGCACCATGAATTTGCCGTCATTAAAGCACTGCAAGTCACGCTCAAGAGAAATAAATTGCTCTGAAGGCTTTTGCTTTTGCTTTGGCTGCAAAGTATGAAAACTTGACTGCTCCAAGGTGTAAGCATGATTGACTGCTCACTAGCTGAGCAGGAATGAGTCATTATGTATCAAATACATCAGTAGAAGTGGGATATTCAAACAGTATAACTTTTTACTTCAAAACGGCTAAGATCAATACACAATTATGTAAAAACGTTTTTCACGATCCATTATTTTTTGTGCAACGTTACAAACGGGGGATAAACATTGGAAGGTTCACAATAAAACAGCTAGCTTTTTTGTGCCTTGGTGATACTGTTGCAGTAAAGCCGAAATCAATGGTGGTGTAAAACTAATCAGGACTACTTCGTGATTTGGTGCTTCACAGCATTCTCGTCAATGGCACAGAAAGCTATTATGGCCAAGGAGGGCCACCACAAATACACATGCTCGTCAACTATCACAACTCTAATATTTGCTTGATGCTTTCCTTACAGGGCCCAAAGAAATTGATCAATTTGATCGACAGTTTTAGGCGCATTGTAAAACATTGCCGTTAGAATTCTTCCACACGTAACGGCATTGTACCGTATGAAATGACGGCTGCACTTGAACTATCGGTCAAATAGTTAAAAGTGTTAAATAGTTAAAACATTAGTTGACTAGGTAACATAATTTTTAAATTTAAAAATTATGGGGTTTCACGTGCCAAAACCACTTTCTGATTATGAGGCATGCCGTAGTGGACTCTGGAAATTTTGACGACCTGGGGTTCTTTAACGTGCGCCTAAATCTAAGCACACGGGTGTTTCCGCATTTCGCCCCCATCGATAAGCGGCCGCCGTCGCTGGGATTAATTTTTAAATGAGCAGCAGTAAAGACATTGTCGCAGCAGTGAAGGCTTCTGTCGAGTAGAATAACTTTCTGATCCGACACCTACGTTGTTCTCTTAAACATGCTCGGGAGTTATGATTATGTTGGACTAGTGTGAGGAGCACCTTTATTTTTATCCCCTGTGGATTCGTTGTATTCATCAGCATGTTTGGCTGCGTATGTACAGCTTGTAAAGTACAATCCTTCCATTTTTCACTCACACAAGAGCACGCAGACGATTTCAGGCCGACCTTCGGCAGAAGCTTCACTAGCAGTCTAATACCTCACTTTTGAAATGCTGCCTGTGCAAATACGCCTATTGATTACTGTACAATATTGTGCAACAGTGTACATTACTGAAGAGTACAAAGCATGCGACTTCTCCGTTCCAGGTACACAACTAGACCAGCTTGTCCACAGAAACGCTGGTCGAAAACAGTAAAGGCTTGTGCATGCTCCCCAGTCTGACAAACAAGTGGGCAAAACAGGGCGGCAAGACAAGGACCTCATCTTTGTTTCCCACTCCAAAAGCATGAAACACCAGCTAGCCCAACATCGCGCGCAGCTGCACTACTTCGAGAGGATGCAGTAAAGGATTACTACCTGCATGCTGCAATAAGTAAAAATAAATGCTCCCGGTACCAAAGGCGTTTTGACATTGGGAAGCCACAGCTTTCTCGCACAGCATGGGCTGGCTAATACTCACACCAGTCATCTTTTTTTTGCTTTGTACAACTTATAGAAGTTGGGAATTAAATTAGTGTGAATATTTCGTGTATTTAGGATGTTTTTATCTTAGTACTTATACTAAAATTTGCAAATGATTACTTTATGTTCATGATTTTTCAGTTGGTCATTTCAAGTTTGACTAAGGAATCTAAACATCTCTCTAAGCAATTATTTCTGCTTTACGTTCATTGTAAACGTAAGCGATCAGGATACAATTAAATGTAACTCAATCTACATTGTGACTAATATGTCTTCAAATAAAACGTTAGAACATAAAATCACCAGAAATGACCACATTTCTAGAGGTAAGGAAAGAGTTAACTGTCAAAAAAAGTATCTACATGTAAAATTTAAATACTACCATGATCTTTACTAATACTAATACTAAATACTACCACGTTCTTTTGCACACCAAATGTGCAAAAGAACTTCTTCCTGGGGATAAGAGCATATAAAATACTCGGCAAGTGAAGCACCATACTCAGAGTGCATGGCCGCCGGCACTTTCCATGCAACCGGTGAGCGTTGAGGATACTTTTGTATAGCATCAAGTGAGTGCTTTTGTGATGCATTGCGACTGCATTGGGCTGCTTGGTGATCACCTAGCGCTCACTGGTGCACCATGCGGTCTGAGTATCGCATTTCAATCGCTGAGCACTGTGCTTGGTGTTCCCAATGAAGCAGAGGTGAACATGACATTACTGCACTCAATGTATTAATTCCGAATTGTTGCCTAAGCAAATTGTTGCCCAAGTTTAGAGTGGTGTCTGCATGAAAAACTAAATAAAAATTTATTAGGCCGGGAGCCAGTGAGCCTTTGAAGGTGAGAGTGCAAAGAAACGGGACAAAGACGAGAGTAGAAAAACAACACCTATGTGTTCACCTACTCTTGTCCTGTTTTTAGCGCTGTTACCTTCAAGTACCAAAGTCTACCAACTAGCCCAATTCAACCGCTATTGTAGTGAGGTTATATTATTGCAGATGCAACCAAATTAGGAAGGTCCACTGAACTTTAAAACCAACTCGCCAGAACAAGAACTCGCCTCCCTAATGCAGTATTTGGCCAAACCCATCATTATCTCGTGAATAACCACTGGTAACACCAGTAATGCAGCAGAAGGTGCTAAGCAACTCTGCATCCGGACAGGCCACTACGGGAAGCTTAAACTGGCAGTGCGAAATCTCTCGAGGGAAGACAGCTTGACAGGTGAGGAATTATAAGTCAGTGCGATGTCATTGGGCTTAGTGAGGTCAAGAGAACTGGTGAGGTATATAATGTGATGACTAATGGGCACCTCCCCTACAATAGAGGACTTCCACATAAGAGCAGGATTTCTAATTCATAAGGGTATAGTGGGCAACATTGACAAATTCCACAGCATTAATGAGAGGGTAGCAGGCGTCGTAATAAAGCTGAATAGGAGATATACATTACATGTAGTAGAAGTTTGTGCACGAACAGTCGGTGACGATGATCAGGAAGTATAGCAGTTCTATGAGAATATTAAATAAGCAATAAGGTGAAAATTCAGTATAGTGTAGTCACGGGCAACTCCTGTGAAAAAGTGGGGACAAAACAGGCAGGGGGATAGGCAATTGGTAACTATTGCATTGGCTCAAATATAGTAAAGGAGCTATGTCGGCACAGCTTGTTAGTGCTAGGCAGGTTAAATATGGCACCGATGAGAGGTTAGCGAGGTCCAGGATTTTCCTCAATTTGAAGAGAGAAAGTGCAAAATTATAGTCGCGAACAAACAGGTCATCCTAGTAGCATACAGAGGCAATATGAGGACACAGTTCAAATATGAGGCTAATAGGAATTGCCAAGATCCTATCCTTTGTTCGCCACAACAGTCGATAAGCATCCACCGCTTCATAACACTGCAGCTGTGATGCTGGCGAACTGGCCATGTGCTGCTCTGCACGCCTTAGCACACACTTCGCCAAGGCTACATAAATGGACAGAACTCACAATTCAAGGGTTGTCTGCCTCGGGCGAGCGTGTCACGTGTATGCGCCTTGTGCCCCGCTGGGGCCAAGCTTAACTGTCCGGTGCTTGTGGGAAATTTGTTTTTGCCAAGCTTGCTTGACATACTTTTGAAGAGGTAATGGGTGATGTCATGAAATTTGCGCTGTTGTAAAGGTTGAAGTATCAAATAATATGCATTCTGTTCCTCCAACAACTCCTGCTAGTGCCTACTCATGGTGAGGACCACTCGCAGATGCAACTGAGAAGCCAAGGTGTTTGAGGCTTCAGAACAGGAAGGCAAAGATAAACATAAACAACGAGATCTTGAGTAAACTAACTTCAGAGGCCACAACTTTTAACGAGCCTTGGGTCTGGCGCTATGCCTTTCTCGCCTATGATATCACCCAGAAAGCGCAGCTCTCGTACGCTGAACTTGCACTTCTGAGGATTAAACCTTAACCTAGCTGTTTCAGCGGCTTTCAATACAGCTACTAGGCGCTTATGGTGCTCTTCCTTCGTTGAGCCCCAGACCAAGATATCGTCTATATAGATTATCACGCCAGGTAGACCGTCAAATATCTGGTAAAGCGCCTCCTGAAACACCTCAGGTGCGGACGTGATACCAAAGGGTAGCCTTAAGAAGCGGTATCTGCCGAAAGGTGACGCGAACGTACAGACCTTGGACGTTTTCTCGTCCAGGGGCACCTGATGGAATCCTGCGTTTGCATTCGGACAGCTCAAATAGGTAGCTCCTGTTAGTCGTGCTTCCAAGTCCCGGAGCCTTGGTAAGGGGGGAAGTGTTGCCTCTTGACATACATGTTTACTCTTCAGGGGTCCACGCAAACACTTAGAGCACCGTCTTTTTTCTTTACTCAGACCAGAGGCCTTACCCAGCCTGTGGGCTCCCTTTCTCTGACGATGATTCCCGCACGTGCCATTCGCTAGAGTTCTTTCTCCAGAGGTTGCCCGCAGGGGCGTCCTCGTCAGCAGGCGTTTTGTGCGTTGCGACACAACGTACCCGAGCACGCAAGGGTTGGACCCTCCCGCGTGTTGCCGTGCGCGGCTTAGCCGTGTCCGGGGAAAGGGGGATCCTGGAGGTTGAGCCAATGCCGGGTGTTCGGACCGATAAGGCCCCCCGGCGGAGGCAACACACCTCTTTGGGCTCTGCTTCAGGTAGACGGCACCCCCGGACTGACCCACCCGGCAGAAATCGGTAGTTGCCGTTTCGTGTCTCTCTCCCTCCAGCCTCCGTCTTTCTCTCACTATTCATCTTTCCTGTCTTCTCCTAGCTTCCGCTTACTTCCAATTTTTTCCAGGCAGCAAGGGTTAACCTTGCGTAAAATAACCAACCTAGGTTATCTCATATTTGGTTATAGTGATAACGTACAGCTGACGTTTGCAGCACCTGTTTTTACATCCCTGTAGCGTGCCCTTGTAGGGCTCCACGGTGGGTGGCTGGCGTTATTGCCGAAAATTACATTCTTCTATGGCTAGTTTCTTTCCTCCCCTTCCTGCTCGCCCCCAGAAAATGGGGCCAACCGAAGATGTGTTCCAGTTCTTTGGACGTCAAAGACCGAATTTCCCATGATATCATGTCATTCATTCAGAAAAATGAGATGAACAGGTACGAACGATTTCCCCTTTTCTAGTTTCCAAGTCTTTAACTGATGTCCTTGGCCCAGGCTACAAGGAAGCAAGGATGGCAAGTGGTGATCTCCTGTTAGAGTTGCATGATCAGAAACAATATGAAGAGTTGCCCAGTCTAGTGTCATTTGGGGATGTTCCGTTACCAGTAACTCCACACCGCACTCTGAACACCACCCACGGCGTTATCTCTGATGATGTGCTGCTCCAGCTAACAGAGGCTGAGTTCTTGGAGGTATTCACTGAGCAGAATGTTGTGAATGTTAAGAGAATTAGGATGAGGCTGGATGGCAAAGAAATCGAAACCAAGCGCCTAATACTCATCTTTGGTTCAAGTGTCTTTCCCGAGCCCATTGAGGCCGGGTACACAAAGCTGCGTGTTAGGCCATAGGGGCCAAATCCCCTCAGATGTTTTAAGTGCCAGCGTTTCGGCCACAGTTGGCAGAGCTGCCGAGGCCGCCAAACTTGTGCGAAATGTAGTGCCCGTGACCACACCTCTGAAGCTTGCGAGAACTCTCTCCACTGTGTAAGCTGTGACGGGGAGCACGTCGCATACTCGCGGTCGTGCCCATCCTGGAAAAAAGAAAAGGAAATTGTAACAATTAAAGTTAAGGAAAATATAAGTTTCAAGGAGGCACGCAGGCACGTATCTTACCTGCCCAAGAACACTTTTGCCGTTGTGACGCGTCAGGGGCAGCGACAGAAAGGCTTCCGGCGGCTGTCCGACCCACTAGCACTGAGTCAGCAGTTACGCCATCTGCCACCACGGCGGTTGCAGCTAGCGCTGCTTCGCCAACCCAGCAGAAGGTGTCATCCACCTCTGGGCAGGTGGCCTCTAAGGTCTCGTCTAACGTGCCGAGGCCTTCACGTCAAACAAAGCGCTCGGAAGAGCGCGTGTCCAGCGCCTCCAGCAACCACCACCGGCAAGACTGCGCCACCAGTGCCTAAAGAGCGGCGAGCATCTTTCGACCGCTCTAAAAAAGGCAAAACTCCCGTCACGGCGCTTCGAAAGGGCCCGTGAGCTAATCCTCGTCTCTTAATCGCACAGCACTAAACACAAGTAGTATAATGGAAACACAAATACTTCAATGTAATGTTAGGTGACTTCTCAATAGCCTTGACGATATTAGAGAACTACTACACAAACATAATCCAAAGTTGCTGTGTGTTCAAGAGACACATCTAAAACGCACAGAAACTTTCTTCGCCTGTACAAGATCTTCCGCAAGGAGCGTGATGAGGCTAACATCTTGTCCCGCGGTAAAGCATTCCTTGCAGACAAGTCCGTAGCTTGTCGCCAGGTAGCATTACAGACACCCCTCGAGGCCGTGTGAATCAGAGGGATTATTTTCAATAAGTTGGTAACTGTCTGTTCCATATATATACCCCTAGCTATCACCTCCAAAAAACCGATTTCTATAACCTCATAAATCAGCTGTCGGAACCCTACATACTTGTGGGTGATTTTAACGCCCACAACACGTTGTGGGGAGACGCGCGTTGCGATGCAAGAGGGCTACTCATTGAAAATTTTATTCTTACATCTGGTGCCTGCCTGTTTAATAAGAAGGAACCAACATACCACAGCATTCGACACAATTCTTAGTCATCCATAGACCTAGCCATAGGCTCTCCTTCTCTTCTGCCTCATCTGGAATGGAATGTAGTCAATAATCCTTTTGGAAGTGACCACTTCCCTATAACAATGAACTTAATAACGCACCATTACAACCCTCCCCGTCCTCCCATTTGGAAATTAGCATCAGCTGACTGGGAGCATTTTAAAGAATCAACTCATTTATCACCCGATTTTATAAACAATTTCAGTATAGATGATGCTGTCGCATATTTTACCGCTTTTATTGTTGATGCTGCTGAAAAGTTTATCCCGCAAACAAATGGTGGTTCACATAGACGTGTTCCCTGGTGGAATGAAAACTGTAGACATGCGCAAAAGAGGCAAAATAAGGCACGGGTCATATTGCGCAGATCGCCGAATGCAGAAAATATTGTTGAATTCAAACACATAAAATCGCAGGGAAGGCGGATACGACGTCAGGCGAAGAGAGAAAGCTGGGCGAGGTTCCTTTCAGGTATAACTTCGTACACACAGGAGGCAAAAGTTTGGAATGGCGTAAGGAAGGTAAAAGGGCAGCAAACAAATCCGTTGCCTCTGGTGAACGATCAAGGGAATACCCTAGAACAGGCAGACACCCTAGGGGAGCACTTTGAGCGTGTGTCAAGCTCAAACCACTACTCAAAATCCTTCAAGTACAGACGAATAGAAGAACGTAAGGCATCTGAGCGGAAATTCCCACAGAACGCACCATACAACTGTCATTTCTATATTGCCGAGCTGAGAGCTGCCTTGATCGTATGCAACAGCTCTGCACTGGGACCTGATATAATATTGTACGACATGATTAAGAACGTACACGCTGACACACAACTGTCACTTCTTGCACTTTTCAACACTATTTGGGCTGCTGGATATCTTCCACCTGCATGGAAAGAAGCGATCGTGGTGCCCATGTTGAAGCATGGTAAACAACCTTCGTCAGCCCTCGCAGGGGCTTCTGTGTCAGCAGGCGTTTGGTGTGTTGCGACGCCACTTACCCGAGCACACGAGGGTTGGCCCCTCCCTCGTCTAACCGTGCGCGGCTTAGCCGTGTCCGGGAAATAGGGGATCCTGGGGGTTGAGCCGATGCCGGGTGTTTTGGACCTTTACGGCCCCTCGGCGGAGGCAACACACCTCTTTGGCCTCAGCTTCACGCAGACGGTACCTGTAGACTGACCCACCTGGAGGAAATCGGCAGTCGCCTTTTCCTGTCCTCCTCACCAATCTTCGTCTTTCTCTCCCACTTTTCCATCTTTCCTGGCTTCTCTTCACTTCTCATTACTTCCGTATTTTCTGGCGGCTAGGGTTAACCGTGTGTAATATATTCCACCTTGGGTATATACATATAGGCTATAATGGCGGTGTATAGCTGGCGTCTGCAGGTTTCTAGGAACCTGTACGTCCCCTTGTTGGGCTCGGTGGTGTGTGGCTACCACCGCCGCCGAATTTTGAAAGCATTCAATGGCAGAAACGTTCCCGCGACTTTCAGATCAGCCTCTGAAAAGAGGTCGCACCGAAGCAACTTTCCAGTTCTTTTAAAACCAAGCGAAGACATTAATGAAATACCATGTTTTTAACAGTGAAGGTAACACCACCGTTAGAAAACTGTCACCATTCAGAGTTTTGAAATGCCTAGAAAACACAATTGGACCTGGTTATAAGACCTCAAAGATGGCTATAGATGGCCTCCTTGAACTGACCAAGAAAGATCAACTGGAAAAGCTCGCCGAACTCACCAATATCGGTGACATCAAAGTAACAATCTCTCCACACCGCTCACTCAACACTAGCAGGGGAGTTATATCAGAAGACTTCCTGAACCTCAGCGACGAATAGCTCCTCGAAGGATTTAAGGAGCAAAACGTAATTAAGGTTCAGAGAATCACACTACGACGAAATGGCCAACAGATCCCGACGAAACATGTGATTTTGGCATTTGGTAGCAGCACTGTCCCTAGTTCACTCGACGCAGGATATTTGAAAATCAACGTCAGACCGTACATACCGAACCCGAGGCGGTGTTTCAAGTGGCAGTGGTTCGGGCGTGCATCTCAATCATGCAGGAGCAAAGAAACATGCGCAAAGTGTAGTGCCAACGACCATCCCTCTGACAACTGCAATGCTCCCGCACAATGTGTCAATTGCAAGGGCGATCATACAGCTTATTCAGGAAGCTGCCCTTGCTGGAAAAGTAAAAAAGAAATCATCGCAATAACTGTAAAGGAAAATATTTCATTCTATGAAGCCGTGAAAAGGCTACGGCACTTACCTCAAGTAAGCTGTGCCAATGTGACGCAGCAGGGGGCAGCGCCACACCGGTTTCAGGAGTCTACAGAGTCCAAGTCCAGTACTTCTGCAGAAACTCCAACCGCCCTCTTGGTGGTTGCAGCCAGTGCTGCTCCATCATCATCGAAGGCGGCCCGGCAGACTACAGTACCGCAGGGCCCGAAGTGGAACCGTACCCCATGGCCCGAGACGCACGTCTCGGCGCCTGGCTCTCGATCATCCAGCGCCTCGGAAAAGGCGATGGAGGTCGATCCGAAAACCCCGGCGTCATTGACGCCGAAAGACCCGCGCTCCTTGGAGTGCTCCCAGAAGGAGAAACATGTTGCAACTCCGCTGAGAAAGGGAAAGGTAACCAGAACAGTTACCACCCTTCATAAGAGTAATCAGCTTTTAAATACATGTCACCTACAACTTGTAAGCTCACACACATAAGTAACTTTATTTTTCGATTCCAATAAGATGGCTTTCATCATTCAATGGAATCGCTGAGGCCTAATTCATAATCTAGGTGACATCAAAGATATTATGCATAGGTGATCACCAGTAGCATTCTGCCTTCAAGAAACGAACTTAGGACCCAAACATAGACATTTTCTTAAAGCTTATGCTGTCATAAAAGAAGACCGCGAGTACTCCAGTCGTCTATCAGGAGGTGTCGCTATTATCGTCCAAGGCGGCATTCCCACACGGAACGTTTCATTAAATACCGCGTAAGAAGCTGTAGCTGTCACCGTTTTATCTTTTCAGACTGTCATCATCTGTTCGTTGTACATCCCTCCCCATAACCATTTCACAACTCGAGACATGGAAAATTTAATTGGCCAGCTACCGGTGCCTTTTGTTTTAGTTGGAGATTTTAATGCTCATTGTACTCTTTGGGGCAGCGATAAGAATGACCAAAGAGGACAACTTATCGAAGATTTTATTTTGACAAACATCTGTCTTTTGAATTCCGGTGCGCCAACACATTTTTCACCGAGTTCACGTATATTTAGCTACCTTGATTTAAAATTTTGCTCTCCGGATATTTTTACCGATTTTAAATGGGACGTACTGGAGACTTCATATGCAGTGATCATCTACCAGCTTTAATCCACCTTACATCAACACCACCCATTATATCCCACAAACCACGCCCCTGGAAGCTACAAATGGCAGACTGTGCTGTTTTTACAGAAAGTGCCAGGCTGGAGGAGCTTATTTTAACAGACCTAAGCATTGAGGAAATTAATGAAGAGTTTACTAACTACATTATTTCTGCAGCAGAAAAGGCCATTCGGCAATCTGCCGGCGTTTTTCGGAAAAAGCTGAATCCTTAGTGGACACATGAATGCACCGTAGCAAAAAAGCAGCAAAATAAGGCCTGGGGAATCTTACGCAGATACCCAACACATACCTTTCTGAATTTCGAGCAAGCCAAAGCGAAAGCTCGATATATTGGAGACGATATATTGGAGACAAAATGTATATCTACAATTAATGGCACCGTCACATCCAAAAGGATGTGACGGTGCCATTAATTCAGGGCAGGAAGTTAAGGTCAGGAAGTTAAGAGGGACTATGAATTGCCAGAACCTTATGTAGTTTTTGGCGATTTCAATGCGCACAGCTGCCTCCGGGGTGACTCTCCTATAGATGCGCGAGGTCGTCTTGTTGAACAGATTCTTTTTTCTTCTGGTGCGTGCCTTCTGAATAAGAAGGAACCCACATATAACTATCTTGCAAAAAAAAAACCTTTCTTCAATTGGTCTCAGCATAGTTTCCCCGTCTATACTGCCTGAGCTCGAATGGGAAGTTACGAACAATCCTTACGGAAGCGACCACTTCGCGATACTGCTACTAATACCTAAAGAAAACGATTATCCACCACAGGCTCCTAGGTGGAAGATTGATACAGCTAATTGGGAGAAATTCCGAACTCTCACTAGTATCTTATGGGATGACATGTCCTCGTTAGGTATTGATGCTGCTGTGTAGTATTTTACAGCCTTCATAATAGATGCCGCATCTTAATGCATATCAGAAGTAAATGGCTTGGCATGCAAACGGCGTGTCCCGTGGTGGAACGACGAATGTAGAATCGCTCGTAATAAACAGAACAAAGCGTGGGGGTTGCAACGCGCCTTTCCCAATGCGGAGGATCTTATTAACTTTAAGAAAGTAAAGTCCCAAGGCAGGAGAACGCGCCGACAGGCCAGAAGAGAGTGTTGGCAGAAGTTTTTATCGGGCATCAACTCGTATGCAGATGAGGCCAAAGTCTGGAACAATGTCAATAGGATAAGAGGGTGACAAACATATTCACTTTCTTTGGTAAACACACGGGGCAATACACTGCAACATCAGGCAGGCTCACTTGGGGAGTACTTTGAGCGTTCGTCGAGCTAAATCCAGTATTCCCAATCCTTTCGTAAACATAAAGAAATAGAAGAACGTAAGCCAACCATACGAAAATGCAGACAGAATGAACCGTATAACCGGCCTTTCTTTCCATATTGCCGAGTTTAGAGCTGCCTTGAACACATGCAGAAGTACTGCACCGGGACCTGACAGAGTCACGTATGACATGAACAGAAACTTACATACTGACACACAAGTTACACTACTCACACTTTTCAACACTATTTGAGCTGCGGGATACCTCCCATCCACATGGAAAGCAGCGATTGTGGTTCCTGTTCTGAAGCAGGGAAAAGACCCTTCCTTGGCAGCAAGTTATCGTCCGATAGCTCTTACAAATTGTCTGTGTAAGGTTTGGAAAAATTGATTAATCGCAGACTCATAGATTTCCTTGAACTCAACAATATGCTCGATCCCTATCAGTGTGGCTTCAGACAAGGGCGGTCGACAGCCGATCATCTTGTGCGCATTGAAGGATATACCCGCTATGCATTTGGACACAAACAGTATTTCCTCTCGATATTACTCGATATGGAGAAGGCATATAACACAACGTGGCGTTACGGGAACTTGCGAGACTTGTCGGGAATGGGCATCTGTGGAAATATGTTGAAAATTAATGAAAGATATTTGTCGAATCGGATTTTCCGCGGGAAAATCGGCAACGTATTATCGCGACCTTTTATACAAGAAACTGGTGTACCCCAGGGAGGCGTACTCAGTTGCACACTCTTTATCGTTAAGATGAACACACTTCGTGTATCTCTACCACCGGCCATTTTTTTATTCCGTCTACGTGGACGATATGCAAATAGATTTCAAATCCTGCAACCTCACAGTGCGCAAGAGACATGTACAGCAGGGCTTAAACAAGGTGTCAAAGTGGGCAGACCAAAACGGATTTAAAATCAACCCCCACAAAATTCTTGTGTTCTCTTCACAAGAAAGAGAGGCCTGCTCACAGATCCTTGTGTAGAACTAGACGCACAACAAATTCCTGTCAACAAAGAGCACCAATTTCTAGGTGTTATACTCGACTCCAGGCTTACTTTCATTTCACACATACAATGTTTTAAAGCAAAGTGTCTAAAAACAATGAAGTTACTTAAAATCCTATCCCACACAATGGGTAGCGACAGGAAGTGCCTTTTGAATCTTTACAGGAGCCTAGTCCGATCACGAATAGATTATGGTGCTGTAGTATATCACTCTGCCGGACCAAGCGCGCTAACGATTTTAGGCCCCGTTCATCATCTGGGTATCGCCTGGCCACTGGCGCATTTAGAACAAGCCCTGTTGAATGTCTATATGTCGAGTCAGACGAGTGGTCCCTCCATTTTCAGCGAACATACATCAGCTTCACATATTTTCTCAAAGTGCGCTCTAATAAAGGACATCCGTGTTTCACAACTGTAAACGACTTGACCAGCGAAACACTTTTTCGTAATAGACCCTCCATGAGACTTCCTTTGTCACTCCGTGCAAGAGAACTTAGCGAAGAAATGGATGTCCCATTTCTTGAACATCGCCTAATGCCTCCGGCTATGCCATTACCACCCTGGGAGTGGCAGGTGATAGACTGTGACGTGCCCTTTGTAGAAGTCACAAAGCACGCACCTGACCTCGAAATCGCTATGCATTTCCGTGAGCTTCAGTCGAAGTACTCGTGCTCAGAATTCTACACAGATGCGTCAAAATCACATGCTGGTGTATCTTATGCTGCTGTTGGTCGCTCTTTTTTTAAACCTGACGTATTTTGTACCCGCTAACAAGTATCTTCACTGCAGAAGCTTATGCAGTACTGTCTACAGTAAAACATTTAAACGAATTAAAACTTGACAGAGCAATAGTATTTACAGACTCGTTAAGTCTTGTAAAAGCGTTAATTTCTTTACAAAAGCATACAAATCGTGTTTTCAGTGAACTTAACTCGCTCTTATGCAATATTTATCCATCACATAGACACGTAGTAATATGCTGGGTACCTGGCCATAGAGGCATCGAGGGTGATGTACTAGCTGAAAAAATGGCCACATCACTCACATCACAAACCACTTTTCCTACGGCTGCTGTCCTTGTCACAGATCTGAAGCCTTTCTTAAGAAAGAAACTGCGACAACACTGGCAGCGCATGTGGAACGCAGAAACAAATAATAAACTGCACGCTATCAAGCCACAGTTACGTTTTTGGCCCTCCCCAACAAAATCTCGGCGAACGGATGTCCTATTCTGTCGCCCCAGGATAGGACACACATTTCGGACCCATCATTTTCTACTTACTGGAAGTGAACCTCCAACCTGTGTCTACAGGCTCCGATCGTCCATTCTGCGCATCCCTTTTGAACGGAAATGGTTTCCGCGGTCCATTTCGACCGTCCAAGTTTCCGTCCTCGGCGTTCAATTTTCTACGGGTTGCGTACCCTTCGGCTAATTCAGCCGCCCTTTCCACAGTGTTTACATTCCCTCTGTCTTGCACCCACAGTTTCACAGCTTGGGGGACGGTTTTGTAAAGCTTGTCTCGACACATGCATTCAATGACCATCTCTCTGCTGTCGTACGCTTCCGCGCTTTTAAGCCACTCGACTAGGTTGGCCTTTAAGCTATATGCAAACTCCGAATATCCCTCGCTATCTTTCTTGCCTGTGCTCCTAAACTTTTGCCGAAAAGCTTCGGCTGAAAGGCGGTATTTCTTCAGGAGACAAGCCTTAATTTTTGCATAATCATATGCATCCTGTGCATTCAGTCTGGCGATTACTTCCGCCGCCTCACACGGCAACATAGACAGCAACCGCTGTGGCCATGTACTCGGACCGAAGTTCATCTTCTCGCAAGTCCTTTCAAAATTGCATAGCAACAAGCCTATGTCGGTACCGACCTCAAGTGGCTTTAACAGCCTGTCCATGCGGTACGATTCTGCCTCACTTGATCGTCCCAGAGCGCCTTCACTTCCTTGAGACAACTCCAAACGTTTGCTTTCAAGTTCCAGTTGCATTTTTCTTACCTCGCGATCTTTATCGCGTTCCTCTCTCTCTCGTTTTTATCTGTCCCGTTCTTCTCATTCTCTTTCCCGTTTCTCTCTCTTCTTTAGAAGTTCCGATCCCATTCCAATCTCTTCCTCACTGGCCTGATCGGAAATTAGCTCCAATAACTCAGATTTTAGCATTTCCTGCGTACATCTAGGCCCAGTTCCTCAACAACAATCAACAACACGTCTCTCAGCAGTGTCCTTAACTCCATGATAACTGCTTTACTGCCTTGATCCTGCTCTCTAAATCTAGCTAGAAAAATACAACCTAGCTAACACTCAACAATCTAGCTTCCCTACTGTTCTAAACAGAACAAGCACAACATGAAGCCTAGAGAGTCAAAGCAAGAACCAAGCACTCACCACAGTCCCAGCACCACGTCGCAAAGTCCATCTCACCGCTGTCAGCCAGTTGTCAGGATTGGGGGCTCAATCCCATCGCTCGTGATCCGTTGTCAAGATTGGAGTGGGGCATGAATTAGGAGGTAGCTGGCCCGTGCCGTCGTCCAACTTATCCACGCTGAGGACGTTGATGAAGGGAAGGAATGCTTCTCATCGAGAACGAGGAATATGGGTTTATTTACAGTATTTATATGAGTCTAACATGACTGTTTGAGAAAGTACATCAGTCTAACATGACTGCTTGAGAGAGAGTGTCCTGAGCAGCCACACAACAGCGGTTTTTAAACACTCGGTCCTCTCCCAATACAAGGTGATGCGAACGTTCGTTTCGTCATCGCAAACTAGCCGCCTCCCCGCAGGACGGTCTACACACACAAATGCACACTCGTTCGAATGTCTGGAGCCGACGTCAGAGGGGCCCCGTAGACCTCGGAGCCGTTCCGGGTAGCGCGTTGGGGAGTTTGGGAATAATAGTTGGCCCGCCGAACTCATTCCGTCACAACGGCGATGAGGCTAGAGGTTGGTGGCGGTTTCAGCACAAAGCCTGCTTCATCGAACGCATCCTAGCTGAAGTGACGGAGAGTGGGGGATGCCCATAGTGTTCCCCGACACAAAGTCGATTATCAGCTGTGGCTAGAAGTTGGCGGCGACGCTCCCGAAATGTTGCCGCCATAGTTGTAACGGGGTGGCAAACTTGCACTGCAGGTGGCCGTTCTTAACAGCGATGTTGCCGCCATAGTTGTAATTGGGTGGCAAACTTGCACTGCAGCTGGCCGTTCTTAACAGAGGATATTGTATGAAATGATCAAACCCCTACACCCTGAAATCCACAAAACACTACTGTCATTTTTCGACTCTGTGTTCTCTGCCAGCTGCCAGCTGCCAGCTGCATTCCATCCGCCTGGAAGGAAGCAATATTCATTCCTATACTAAAAGACGGCAGGGACCCAACTTCGGTCAACAGCTATAGGCCTATAGCGTTGACAAGTTGCCTATGTAAACTGTTTGAGAAAATGGTTAACCGGCGTCTCCTTCAGTTTCTTGAAAGTACTAAACTATTAGATCCCCTACAGTGTGGCTTCAGGGAAGATAGATCCACAATTGATCACCTTGTCCGCATTCAGATGAATATTCGCGATGCTTTTGTGCATAAGCAGTTGTTTTTGTCAGTATTTATTGACATCAAGAAGGCGCACGACACCACGTGGCGTTTCGGAATTGTTCGTGACCTGGCTGTAATTGGTGTACGAGGCAATTTGCTGAACGTCATCCAGAGTTACCTATCTAACCGCATTCCGCGTCAGAGTTGGTAATGTGCTACCTCGTCTCTTTACACAGGAAACGGGTGTACCACAAGGTGGCGTGCTAAGCTGCACTCTATTCGCTGTAAAAATGAACTCGCTTTATACCATCATACCACGTACAATGCTTTATTCTGTGAATGTGGATGACGTACAAACAGGTTTTAAATCATGTAGTCTTTCCATCTGTGAGCTCCATGTACAGCTTGGGCTAAAGAAATTGTCAAAGTGGGCTGACGAGAATGGGTTTAAGTTAAACCCGCAAAAAACCACGTGTGTTATTTTCTCGAACAAGAGAGGTATAGTACCTGAACCTGCTATTTACCTTAATCGACAACAGCTATGAACAATGAACTATGAACATAAATTTTTGGGCCTCATTTTAGACTCTAAATTAACATTTATCCGCCACCAGAAATATCTGAAAGCGATGTGCCTGAAGACAATGAATCTTCTGAAGCTCTTGTCCCGTACATCCTGGGGAAGTGACAGAAAGGGCCTTTTGAACTTGCATAGAAGTCTGATAAGGTCACGCCTTGATTACGGTGCTATAGTGTATAGCTCTGCTACGCCTAGTGCCTTGAAGGTGCTAGATTCGATTCACCACTTGGGTCTTGCTACAAGTGCTTTCCGGACTAGTCCTGTACAGAGCCTGTACGTTGAATCCAACGAATGGCCTCTACGTTTACAAAGAGCATATTTAACTTTCTCTTGCGCCCTGAAAGTTAAATCAGATATTCAGCCTCAATGTCATATTACAATTAGCGACTTGTCCACTGCCAGGCTATTCCGTAACCGCCCAGCCACCAGGCCTCCTCTGTCCCTCCGATTGGAAGCGCTGTCAGAAGAAACAGGCATCCCTGTTTCAGAGAATTTCCTAATGGCTCCTGCTCGGCTTCCACCGCCTTGGGAGTGGCAAACTATCCAATGTGACATCTCGTTCTTAAAAATATCGAAACGAGCGCCTGAGGCTCACGTACAATCACATTTTCTTGAACTTAAAGAGGAGTATTCCTGTGCTGAATTTTACACAGATGCTTCGAAGCCTGCTGGTGGCGTTGCTTACGCAGCTCTCGGACCCTCATTTTCCACATCTGGGGCACTAACCCACACACAAGTATCTTTACAGCGGAAGCATACGCTATACTCTCGGCTATTAAACACATAAGGCTCACAAACGTCGCTAAGGCTGTTTTCTTCACAGACTAATTAAGTGTAGTGAGAGCCCTAATTAGCCTACGAAAACACAAGAACTCCGTTTTGAATGAACTCTATACCTTGTTGCGCTCTGCAAATATGTGCAACCAAGTGATCGTTTTATGCTGGGTACCTGCCCACAGGGGTATAGAAGGCAATGTGGCTGTTGACGAAATGGCTACATCAGTGAGTTTTAGCGACAAAGATGGAAATACCCCCATCCCTGCCACAGACCTAAAGCCTTTTCTGCGCCGTAAATTGAGGAATCGTTGGCAAGGCGAGTGGGATACACAAGCAATGAATAAGCTTCAGATTGTAAAACCAAAACTGGGGAACTGGATAAGTGGAAAAACAGCACGGCACAAGGAAGTACTTCTTTGCCGATTAAGGATAGGCCGCAATTACGGTACTCACTCTTATCTCTTGACTGGGAGCGATCCTCCAACTTGTGTTAAGTGCGGCAATAGTTTCATAGTCATCCATATTCTTATTCAGTGGCCTGCCATACAAACAGAGAGGAAAAAGTATATCCCTGCTGCATATCGCGAGAATATACCCCTTCACCCTGCATTTTTTCTTAGCGATGAACCGCTTTTTAACCTGCAAACAGTCTTAGATTTTTTAGCCGAAACCGACACCCTGAAAATCATTTGGCCAGGCAACTTTTAGCACATGACTAAAACCCCTGCATTCAAGGGCTCCCTTGAAACTCTGGTGTCAGCGTTATGTTTTATTGCATCATGTTTTAACGAAAGTCCATTTCCATAGCCCACATCAGCCTCGTCACCGTCATTATTTTAGCACCTATATATTCTACGCCACTTACAGCTACAGGTTTTAGGCCCTTTTACAGCCATGTCACATCTACCATGAGGAATTCATTGTGCACGCAATCCATAATACATCGTCAACATTACCACTTGTCATGGCGCTGTTTGGCCAAACCTGGCCCTTGCGTCACAAAACACCGCACATCATCACATAGACGGCACCCCCGGACTGACCCACCCGGGGGAAGTCGGTAGTTGCCTTTTCCTGTCTCTCTCTCACTCCAACCTTCGTCTTTCTCTCACTTTCCAGCTTTCCTGTCTTCTCCTGGCTTCCCTCTATTACCAATTTTTCCAGGCAGCAACGGTTAACCTTGTGTGAATAGCCAACCTGTTATTTCATACTTGGTTATAGTAATTACTTACAGCTGGCGTTTGCAGGACCTGTGTTTACAGTTCCTAGAGCGTCCCCTTGTAGGGCTCCACGGTGGGTGGCTGGCGTTATTGCCGAAAACTACACATTCCTCTATGGATAATTCCTTCCCTCCACTCCCTGATCGCCCTCACAAAAGAGGGCACATCGATGAAGTTTTCCAGTTTTTTGGCCGGCAAAAAGAATCCTTCCCGCGTTTCGATGTCATTCACTCTGAAAAACCAGATAAACCGGTACGAAACATCTCACTCTTCCTTGTTTCCAAGTCATTGACTGAAATCTTTGGTCCAGGTATAATGCGTCGAGGATGGCAAGTGGTGATCTCCTCTTGGAGCTCCGCGATCAGAAACAGTATGAGAAATTGCCAAAACTAGTGTCATTTGGGGAAACCGAAATATCTGTAACCCCGCACCGTACGATGAAGACAAGCCACGGTGTTGTCTCAGACGATGACTTGCTGGCGCTCACTCAGGCTGAGCTCTTGGAGGGCTTCAGTGACCAGAATGTTATCAATGTTAAAAGAATTAAGATGAGGCGTGACAGCAAAAAAAATCAAAACCAAACACCTGATACTCACATTCGGCTCAAATATTCTGCCCGAGTCTGTAGAGGCCGGGTACATCAAGACCATATGTGCCAAATCCCCTCAGATGTTTCAAATGCCAACGTTTCGGCCGCCATTCTCAGAGCTGCCGAGGCCGCCAAACCTGTGCGAAATGCAGTGCCCATGAACACACCTCTGAAGCATCTGAGAACGCTCTCCACTGTGTAAACTGTGATGGGGAGCACGCCGCGTACTCACGGTCGTGCACGTCTTGGAAAAAAAGAAAATTGTCAGGATCAAAGTTAAACAAAATATATCGTTCAAGGAGGCACGTAGGCGGGTGTCATACCTGCCTAAGAGCAGCTTTGCCGAAGTGGCGCGTCAGGGGGCAGCTCCACAACGGTCTCCGGCGGCTGTCCGACCCACACCCAGTGACGCCATACGTCCCCCCGGAGGCTGCAGCTAGCGCTGCTACGCCAACCTAGCAGAAGGGGCCATCTACCTCCGGGCAGGTAGCCTCAAAAGTCTCGTCCAACGTGCCGAGGCCTTCACGTCAAACAAAGCGCTCAGAAGAGCGCGTGTCCAGCGCCTCGCAAGAGGCGATGGACGCAACGACTAGCCAGACGGCGCCACCAGCGCCTAAGGAGCGGCGAGCACCTTTCGACGGCTAAAAAAAAAAAAACTCCCGTCACGGCGAATCGAAAGGGCCCGTGAACTAATCTTAATCTCTTAAACACACAGCACTCAACACATTTATCAAATTAGAAACACAAATACTACAGTTGAATGTACGAGGACTACTACATAACCTCGACGACATTAGACAACTAATACACAAACACAATCCCAAGTTGCTATGTTCCCCGCAGGGGCGTCTGCGTCAGCAGGCGTTTGGTGTGTTGCGACACCATGTACCCGAGCACACGAGAGTTGGACCCTCCCGCGTTTAACCGCGCGTGGCTTAGCCGTGTCCGGGGAAAAGGGGATCCTGGGGGTTGAGCCGATGCTGAATGTCAGGACCTTTAAGCACCTCGGCGGAGGCAACACGCCCCTTTGGCCTCGGCTTCGCGTAGACAGCACCCCCGGAGTGACCCACCCGGGGGAAATCGGTAGTTGCCTTTTCCTGTCCTCCTCTGCAATCTTCGTCTTTCTCTCTACCTTTTGATCTTTCCTGTCTTTTCCATTTATTTTTTACTTCCGCTCTTCCCGGCAGCAAGGGTTAACCATGTGTGCTGCAATCAACCATGGTTGTACATATTTGGTTATAGCGGACACGTACAGTTGGCGTCCGCAGGACTTTTTTCCTTATAAGACCTGCGGCGTCCCCTTGTTGGGGTCCATGGTGGGCGGCTGCCGTTACTGCAGAAAAATGAACATCTCTTATGGATTATTCCTTTCCAAAACTCCCTGATCGCCCTCAGAAGCGAGGGCGCACCGAAGAGGAGGAGGAAGAAGAAACTTTTATTGTAGAACCAGAACTTTATGATGGCCGGGCCTAAGCCTCCCACGAAGGGACGTCGAGGGCTTGCCTCGCCGCCGCCTCGCGGGCGTGCTGGGTCGCCCAGGTTTGGTCGTTGAGGGCAGCGAAGAAGTGTTTAAATTTTTTGGCCGACACACTCATTCTGAGACACGACAAGTCATTCATTCTGAGAAACCAGAAAAGACAACGAGAATGATCTCGCCTTTCCTCGTTTCCAAATGTCTAACTCAAACTATTGGCCAAGGCTATAACGCATCTAGACTAGCAAGTGGCGACTTCCTCTTAGAACTGCATGACAAAAACCATTACCAAAAACTAAGCAACCTAGTGTCTATTGGAGACACCCCTGTTTCAGTGACCCCACACCGCACCATGAACACCATCTGCGATGTGATGTCTGAGGACGACTTGATGAACCTTACCGAGGCTGAACTTTTGGATGAGTGGAAGGATCAAAATATTATCAACGTAAAACGTATTAGAATCAGGCTCAACGGAAAAGAAATCGATACCAAATACCCAATTCTCACATTTGGCTCCAGTGTACTTCCAGAAACAATAGAAGCAGGTTACATTAAGATCCCAGTAAGGGGAGTACACACCTAACCCTCTCCGTTGCTTCAAATGCCAAAGATACGGCCACAGTTCGCAAAACTGCCGAGGCCGATTGACGCGTGCTAAGTGCAGTGCACACGAACACCCCACTGATAACTGCGATAAACCTCTACACTGTGTAAACTGTGATCGGGACCACGCAGCATACTCGCGGTTTTGTCCATCCTGGAAAAAAAGAGAAAGAAATCGTAGCAATTAGGTAAAGGCGAACCTTTCATTCAAAGAAGCGCGCAAGCGGGTGTCCTACCTGTCAATCAGCTTTGCCGATATGACGCGTCAGGGGGCAGCGACACAACGGCTTCCGGCGGCTGACCGACCCACTAGCAGTGAGTCGGCAGTTACGCCATCTGCCCCCGCGGCGGTTGCAGCTAGCGCTTCTCCGCCAGCCCAGCAGAAGGGGCCATCCACCTCCGTGAAGGTGGCCTCAAAGGCCTCGTCCAACGTGCCGATGCCTTCCCGTCAAACAAAGCGCTCGGAAGAGCGCGTGTCCAGCGCCTTGCAAGAGGCGATGGACACAAGGACGAGCCAGACGGTGCCATCAGCGCCTAAGGAGCGACGAGCATGATTCGACCGCTCCAGGAAAGACAAAACTCCCGTCAGAGCACTTGCAAAGGGCCCGTGAACTAATCTGTCTCTTAAACACACAGCACCCTACACATATAGCATAATGGATACACAAATACTACAATGGAATGTTAGAAGACTTCTCCGTAACCTTGACGACATTAGAGAACTCCTACACAAACACAATCACAAGTTGCTGTGTGTTCAAGAGACACACCTAAAATTAACGCAGACCAACTTTCTAAGGCAATCTGCCATTTTCTGCAAAGACCGTGATGATGCAGTCACCTCATCGGGGGTGTAGCCATGATAGTCGATAAGGGCGTAGCATGTCAGCCAATAAATCTCCGGACCCCCCTCGAGGCAGTTGCAGTACGAGCTGTGCTATTTGGTAAGCTAATCACGGTTAGTTCGATGTACGTCTGCCCTTCTTGTCAACTTACTACAACAGAGTTTGGAAGTTTCATTGATAAACTTCCTCCGCCATATGTAGTCGTTGATAAACTTCCTCCGCCTGTGTGGCGACATGCGTTCCGATGCGCGTGGGCGCCTGATAGAAAACTTTGTTTTCTTCAGGTGCATGTTTATTGAACAAAAAAGAACCAGCGTACTACAATGTTACACATAAAACATACTCATCCATAGACTTGAGCATAGCTTCGAGCTCACTATTTCCGTGTCTAGAGTGGCCTGTTGTCAAGAACCCTTATGGGAGTGACCTCTTCCCAATTACGTTCAAGCTAACAAAACCAGATGCATGCTCGCCGCATTTCCCTCGATGGAACCTCGAATCAGCAAACTGGGAACTGTTTCGAGAACTCGCATGGTTAGACGGGGACGACATTTCTGATATTAATATAGACGATGCTGTAGCATACCTAACTGGTTTTATTATTGACGCTGGAACAAAATTTATTAAAGTAACGGACTGGCAAAAAACCGTCGCATTCCATGGTGGAATGACGAATGTCGAAAAGAACGCAAAAATCAAAACAAAGCTTTGGGATTGCTTCGCAATTCTCCAACAACTGAAAACCTTATCAATCTTAAACAGGTCAAATCACAAGGCAGGAGAACACGTCGACGTGCAAAGGAAGAGAGCTGAGAGCGGTACATATCTTGGATAATTTCTTACAAAGACGAGGCAAAGGTGCGGAATGAGGTGAATAAACTAAATGGCCGGGAGACTAACCCCCTGCCCTTATTAAGCACCCAAAGAGATGGCCTGGAAGACGATGCAGACTGTCTGGGTGAACACTGCGTATATTTCCATTGCATCTCATTACACACAATCAATACTCAAGTTCAAAGAACGTGCAGAGCGACAGGCCATTGATCGGAAATGTGGCCATTGTGAAGATTACAAATGCCCGTTCAGTTTAGCTGAGCTGAAAACTTCTCTTGCTTGTTACAACAGCTCAGCACCAGGTGGTGACCGTATCATATATGAAATGATCAAGTCCCTCCACCCTGAAACACAGAACATACACTTCTTACTTTATAATGTCATGTGGGCGGCTGGATATATTCCATCTTCTTGGAAATAAGCTATAATAATACCCATGCTCAAACAAGGCAAGGACCCGTCCTTGCCTAGTAGTTACAGACCTATCACTTTGACAAGCTGTCTTCGCAAGCTTTTTGAAAAGATGATAAACCGGCACCTAGTATATCTCCTTGAGAACAACGGACAATTAGATCCTTACCAGTGTGGTTTTGGAGAAAGCAGGTCGACCGCAGACCACCTTGTGCGTATTGAGGCAAATATAAGGGATGCCTTCATAAACAAACAGTTTTTTTCTCTCCGTATTTCTTGATTTGGAGAAAGTATATGACA